>NW_027507686.1:60307374-62707374 GCF_037356315.1 Lithobates pipiens | reverse complement strand
GTTATCGCAAACGCTTGGTTGCAGTTGTTGCTGCTAAGGGTGGCCCAACCAGTTATTAGGTTTAGGGGGCAATCACTTTTTCACACAGGGCCATGATGGTTTGGATTTTTTTTCACCTTTAATAATAAACACCTTCATTTACAAATTGCATTTTGTGTTTACTTGTGTTGTCCTTGACTATTGTTTAAATTGGTTTGATGTTCCGAAACACTTAAGTGTGACAAACATGCAAAGGAACAGGAAATGAGGAAGGGGGCAAACACTTTTTCACACCACTGTATATAATGTTTGGGGGTTCCAAGTAAATTTCTAGCAAAAAATATGGATTTTAACTTGTAAACACCAAATGCCAAAAATAGGCTTAGTCATGAAAGGGTTAATAAACAGAAGCTTACTTGTCCAGGGATCCAGCTCCGCCCTCACCAGGGATGGTTGTTTGCCGGTCTTCTGGTTCCTGACACCGGCATTTTAACTGAGGGAAGTCGGCTGTGACTCCTTAGGACTTCACAGCTGGCTTCGCACTGTTCACGCGGGAGCCACGCTATGCCCTGCGAATGGTCCCACAGCTTCCTGGGACCTGTGATGTGTCCCAGAAGCCGCCCCCTCTATCCATGCCACCCCCTATATCAGTTATAGCGAACCTTGGCACCCCAGATGTTTTGGAACTACATTTCCCATGATGCTCATGCACTCTGCAGTGTAGTTGAGCATCATGGGAAATGGAGCTCCAAAACATGTGGAGTACCAAGGTTCGCTATAACTGCTCTATATGATTAATAGATGCATGCTATGCAAGAAATCTATCCATGGCTGCAGCGGCCACCCCCTATTAATGGGCCCAGCTCCTTTCAGGATGCGGGGCGCATGAATTACAGCAGTGGGGGTGCTCTTTGAAGCACCTAATTAGAGCCATATAAAAGAAACAGGGGGGGGGGGGGCGCCTTTCTAAGTGTAGTATTAAAACGGTATCATATTGCACAGGATTAAAAACATTTACAAGTATGAATGAATGAATGAATGAAATACTTATATAGCGCACAATGCGAACTGAATCGCCTCTAGGCGCTGTGGCGAGCTTTGATCATCTGCTAAAAGAGGAAGGTCTTGAGTTTTTTCCTAAATGCCAGGTGATTTTCTTCCAGGCGGATGTTGATTGGTAGAGCATTCCATAGCCGAGGCACTTGGACAGCGAATCTCCGATCACCCTTGGATTTATACCGGGCTTTGGGCACGAGGAGGAGGTTTTTGTTGGTTGATCGAAGACTGCGGTTTGGTGTGTAATGATTTATTTTCTCCATTAGGTATTGCGGAGCTTCTCTATGCACGCATTTGTGGGTGAGGCAAAGGGTCTTGAACGTGATCCGATTTTTTACGGTTAGCCAATGTAAGCTCCTCAGTGAAGGAGAAATGGATTCCCAGGGTTTTTTTCCTGTTATCAGCCTTGCCGCCGTGTTTTGGATCAGTTGTAATCGCGCAAGTTGATATTGTGGTAATCCTATGTAAAGCGAGTTTGCGTAGTCCAGTCGTGAATTAATGATTGTTCCAACTACCACTGCTTTGTCATTCTTTGGGATAAAAGGGATGAGTCTGCGAAGCATGCGCAGCAGATGGTGAGATCGACTGACTACAGATCCTATTTGCGCATTCATTGACATTTGTGCGTCTAAAATAACCCCGAGACTCTTCGCTTTGGTCTTTGGGGAGATAGTCTGCCCAAAGACGGTTGGTGGAGGCCAGGAGGTTTTGGTTGCGGGCTTATGATTTGGGTGTAAGATAAGAAGCTCTGTCTTTGATTGGTTCAGCTGGAGGGAGTTGGTGGTCATCCAGTCCTCTATTGATTTGAGGCAGTTTTCAAGTTGTTGTTGGTGATCTTTTTTCCCATTGATCCGGAAATAAAGTTGCGTGTCGTCAGCGTAAGAGTGGAAGCAGAGATCTGAGCATCTGATGATTTGAAGGAGTAGGCGAATGTAAATGTTGAAGAGAACGGGTGACAACGGAGAGCCTTGAGGGACTCCGCAGGTGACTGCCCGAGTTTCGGAGAGGAATTTTCCTAGTTTCACTGTCTGTGACCGATTTCCTAGGAAGGACGCGAACCAATGGAGATCTATGTCTTGGACTCCGGCTACTTCTGTGAGGCGGACGAGTAGAGTATTGTGATCTACTGTATCAAACGCTGCACTTAGGTCTAGCAGTACGAGGAGACACGGCTCTCCGTCATCTGCTGCTTTGAGGGCGTCATCCCAAATCTTGAGGAGAGCTGTTTCTGTTCCATGACCCGGGCGGAAGCCTGATTGCAGCGGGTCCAGGAGTTTGTGAGTATCCAGGTGAAGTTGTAGCTGATGTACTACAGCTTTCTCCATGATCTTAGAAATGGTGTTGAGGCTTGTAATCGGCCTACGGTTGTTTGGATCCTGAGGGTCCAGGTTTGGTTTCTTGAGTAGAGGTTTGACGATGCCTTGTTTGAGGATGCTGGGAACAATCCCTTCATGGAATGATCAGTTTATGAGGTGGGTTATGGTTGGAGCCACGATGTCGGAGCATTCTTTCAGTAGTTTTGTGGGGATGATGTCAATAGGTGAGGTACTGTCACGCAGTTTATTAATGATGTTTTTTGCGGTGTCTACGGTAATTGGGGATAGTGAAAATTTTGGCGGTTGCGGTATGTAGGTGCGGACATCCTCTTTATGTATTTGCTGGCTGAGGTTGGATGTTTTCTTCTGACAAATTGTTTCCCTGATGGTTTTGACTTTATCGATGAAAAAATCCGACAGTTTGTCACAGTAATCCTGGGATTCGCTTTCTGGGGGTTCTAGGCACACCGGATTCATTGATTGATTAACCAGTTTAAACAGTTCCCGTGGTTGGTTTGCGGCCGATGAGATTGTATATGAGAAGTGGTCCTTTTTGGCTTTGAAGATTGCTTTCCGATAATTCTCTGTCAGACCTTTGTAGTTAAATAGGTTTTCCTCGGTGGGATTTCTTCTCCATGTTCTTTCCGCTCTTCTGCGTTCTTGCTTTAGTACGGAGAGGGAGCTATTAAACCATCCAGCATTTTTCTTCCTGATGAGAGCCCTGCGTTTTGGTGCTACCGAGTCTGCTGATTGCAGTAATGCCTTGTTCAGGGAGTTGAGTGTTTCCTCCGTAGAGTGGTTTAAGGTTATTGTAGATATTTTTTTGGACAGAGTGGTTTTGAAGGCTTCGGAGTACAGTTTTTTATGCGATCTGGTCCAGTGCGTTGTTACAGGTTTCCGTTTTGCGTTGGTGATGTTGGTAGCGATTTTGAATTTGATGGCGTGGTGATCCGTCCATGGCAGAGTTATGTTGTCGAGTATGTTGACGTCGATGTTCTGTTTGAAAATGAGGTCCAGGGTGTGTCCTGACCCATGCGTGGGAGTCTTTATCAGTTGCTGTAGACCCAGTTCTTCTAGTTGATTGATGCAGGCAGTCGCGATGGGGTCTTTAGGCTCGTTTGCCCAAAGGTTGAAATCTCCGAGTGCCAGGAAATTTTTGAATTTTAGGGTGTGCATAGCAAAGGATTCCGTGAGGGGTGAAAGAAGATTGGACTTTGGTCCCGGTGGTCTGTAGCACAGTAGAATATGAGTGGTGTCATGGGGTGTTGGTTGAAAATGTAGCGTCAGGGTTTCCATAAAAGACACTGGGTTCTGAGATGATGGTTTAGTGAGATCCAGGTGACCTTTAAAGATCACTGCTAGGCCTCCTCCTTTTTTCCCTATCCGGTGTTCGGTTAGGATCCTGTAGTTTTCCGGCACCAATTCGGTGAGGATGGTGTTGCAGTCAGAGGTTAACCAGCTTTCGGTGATGAAGAGGCAGTCTACATTGTTCTCGATGATGAAGTCGTGTACTTCCAGTCTATGTTTGACTGCAGACCTGGCGTTAATCAAGGCGCAATCTAATTGTAGTGGTCGAGTAGATGTCTTCCTGTGGTTGGGAGCTGGTTGTCGTCCGGTTTTTAATAGTTGTTCTCTTTGAAGTATTTTTTGTATGGAAGATGGCAATGTGGTGTTGATGTTCCTTAGTCTGTGCAGAACTTCAGCTGAGTATTTGAAGTAGCACATGGTTTGTGGATGCTGTTGAATGTACTATGGGCCTAAGATGATGATCCTGATCAGGGTATTGATCCTGAGGTGGGGCTAGGTATCAGACTTGCCACCGTGCTTGAGGCTATTAGCGCGCAAGTTGATCAGGGGATGCCTATATGGATGCGGAAGGAGTTGTTGTATTCGGTTGCTGGCTGTTCCAGCTGCCTTTACTTAAGGTTGAGGTCTCCGCTTAGAAAAGAAGTCTGGCTGTGATCTGGAATAGTCGTCCTAGGATAGCGTAAAAAATGGAAAGGAGGCCGGAGGTAGGGGTATGCTAACCTATGGTTGTTCCAGAGGAAGGCGAAAAACCCCCTGACAGTAGCAGCCAAATGCACCAGTGGGGCAAAAATTCCTTCCTGACCCCCGTAGGCGGTCGGACGGAGTCCCTGGAACAATCACTGGGGGGGGGGGGGGGGGTGGAGGTGCGAGCTTACCTGGCTGCGGTTGTCCCCTTTAAACACTCTGGTTCCGGTGAATCTGGCTTTCTGTCAGCCTGACATTTCTGGAAAACTGTCTGGTTGCCCCTTGCGGTGGGATCTTTAAAATGGAGGGGAGGATGGAGGTAGGATAGAGGTTAGAGACTCCTGTCTTAACTCCTGTTTTCAACTCCTGGTTGTTAACTCTCCACTTTAGTTCAAAAAATCCACTTATGTTCAGAAAATCCACATGCAAGCCACAATCAGGGAGCAAGCTCAAGGGGGAGTTTGTATAACTACCTTTATACACCTGTGAACAATTAACCCCTCCCCTAATTTGGCAGGAAGAAAGTATGCTCGTCATAAGTATGTAGTTCTGGCAGTTCTCCTGCATCCCACAGGCTCCCCGCACAATCCGGGTAGCTGGGAAAGGTTCTGGTGTGATGTTGTGTTGAATAGCTGTACATTCAGGAAAACCAGGAAGTAGTCAGCTCCTTGCTGTCCAGCTTGAACCCGAAGAGGAAATGATGTCACCAGCAGGGAGTGGGAGGAAGGGGTCAGGACTGTCTCTGTGAAATTAAAGGCTACGCGCTCAGAGCTCCTTCTACTGGCCATAGGCTCTAATAGGCTTCAAAATAGGGTGGACTTGTGGCAGAGAGCATTGCGCTCGGAGCCCACACAGGCGTGAATATTTGCTTTTCTAACACTGAAACGCCAATCAGGAAGCGTGGGTCTGATACCCATTTCCCGATTGGCTGAAAGGTCAGGTCACTTCCTAGATGGGGTAAGTGCGGGGCTTTGATGTCCCGACCTTCCTCTGGGGGAGGGGGGGTTGCCGCCACTGCTGGCTGACCGGGGGAGATGGCGGTTTGCCTTCTTCCAAAAGAAAAAAAAAACACCAGCCGCCACTGGTCAGAAGGTTGTGGACAGGGAGAAAGGCGCAAACTGCTTGGATTGCTTACGAGGAAGTGGGAGTGGGTACCTGCCAAAACTAGGAAAGGAAGAGTAGAACTTCCCCTTTTGGGTGAAGTTCTGCTTTAAATGATATCCTTATTTTCCAGAAATAGTCCCTACATATCCACTACTCAATGGCCCTGTAATCTATTTTTCATGCCTCATATAATGTCAGACACCTTCGTAAGAGCAATCTGCCAAGAATCACTCATCAGAGGGGTAACTTTATTGTAAATGGGCCCTTAAAGTGGAACTTCCCTCTCTCAATCAACATTGATTATTTCTAAAGCCTATGCTGCTAGCATTAGTAAATAGATAGAATAGTATATTAACCACTTCAGCCCCGGAAGGTTTTACCCCCTTAAGGACCAGGCCATTTTTTGCAATACGGCACTGCGTTACTTTAGCTGATAATTACATGGTCATCCGATGCTGTACCCAAATAAAATGGATTGTCCTTTTTTTCCCCACAAATAGAGCTTTCTTTTGGGGGTATTTGATCACCTTTTGCAGTTTTTATTTTTTGCACTATAAACAAAAAAAGCCTGTAATTTTTGAAAAAAAATCGTATATTTTCTGCTATAAAACATACCCAATAAAAAAATGGAAAAAATCGAATTTCTTCATCAGCATAAGCCAATGTGTATTCTGATACATATTTTTGGTAAAAAAACAATAAGCGTATATATTTATTGGTTCGCGCAAAAGTTATAGCGTCTACAAAATAGGGGATAGATTTATGGCATTTTTATTATTTATTTATTTATTTTTACCAGTAATGGTGGCGATCAGTGATTTTTAGTGGGACTGCGAGATTGCATCGGACAGACCGGACACTTAGCTGACATTTTTCACACTTTTTTTTCTGGGGAACCAGTGACATTAGTACAGTGATCAGTGCTAAAAATATGCACTGACATTGTACTAATGACACTGGCAGGGAAGGGGTTAAAATAGGGGGCGATCAAGGGGTTAACTGTGTTCCCTGGTGTGTTTACTAACTGTATGGGGGATGAGCTGCCTGTGATTACACAGAGATCCATCTTCCTACATTGCAAACAGACAAGAGCTCAGTGTAATCCCCTGTCAGAACGGAGATCAGCCTTGTTTACTTTGGCAGATCCCCGTTCTGTCTCTGTGGGGAACGATGGCTGGCAGCTGGCAGACTTCGAGTCCACCGGACCCGCTGATGGGCTCCCCCTGCTGGCCCACAGAAGCTAGTGCATGAAACGCTGTACCAGTGAGGTGATTCGTGCAGCCGAAAAACCACACTCCAGTATAACTGCGGCGGCTGGTCGGCAAGTGGTTAAATGATATTTACTTGTTTTAAACTTTTTATTTGTTTACATTTCTTCAGTTACCTTTTGGTTTCAATGCCTCGGTAAATGAAGTCATATATTTCAGGAGTCTTTAGAAGAGGAATGAGGGGTTTTCTCAGCTAAACACACCTAAGCTAAGGGTAGATGGATTTCAGAGAGTAAATGCTACATGAATCATCTGCCCTTACTCAAGATGGCCATGGCCAGGAATGCTGGGGTGTTTTTAGAAATGTTTTTCCAGCAAAATAAAGCATGGACACATTGATGAATGGGTGAGTTTGCTTTGAATGTTAAACCTGAATTAAACAGCGTTTTTGCTTTGTGGTGCTCAGATGGAGTGTAGTTCTGTTTTAAAGTAAAGGTATCAATCCTGGGAAATTCATACCGAGCATGTGAGAAAATAAATATGTGGGTAGAGATTGGGGTCCTTGAAAAATGTAAAAATTGTGGGCAGATGCAGAGATAAGGGAGACCAACTTTATTGGCACATCTTCTTTTTTTTTGGTAAAGAATGGAGTTGGCACCTTCTATTCCAGCCTCCCATAGCAGTATGATGCTGCCAATTATATGAGTTGGCTGGGAAGGAGAAGGCCACATGGCCAAACTCATCTCATACAGGAGAAGTTTAGAATTGGCATATAACAGCTGCCTATACCTCTGAATCTATTGATCATTTTGATGTATATTAAATGCTGCTTATTCATTTTTTTTATTATATCACAAGTTCACTAAGCTTTTCCTTTTTTAGGCAATGTTATAAATACTGTTGCTAAAATGAAAGCGGCAATAAAAAGGCTTCATGCAAAGAAGATGCTCACTGCCTGTGCCACCAAATGCTGCTCTAATGAAGATTAATCATGGCCTCAGGTCTCTTTGGAAACCAGCACTTCCAGGAACGTTCTCATTCTTGAAAACACCTATAAATTCCTGTATAGGTGTTATTGCACTCTGACCAGCCTGGCTAATTTTATACCGTCAAATCCCTCTACAGGCTTCGGTGACTGTTTCTACGACGGTGCTGGACTTGCCCAATAGTGAGCAGATTCTGGATATGGTGTATATTTTTATCTCATTTGTTCATTGCACCACTCTAATCTCCCTAAAACCCATATGAAGCATTGCCCAATAAACCTATTCCTAACCTTTTTTATACAGAACAGGCATTGGTCCTCCATATTTTTCATGGCCTCCAGACTCACATTAGCTAGGGCCTGGACACCTCCCACCCTAAGTTTTTACCTTGTTTGTGCTGGAGACCACACTGGACTGACTAGATCAATCAATAGTCCTGGATGGGTGATAGTATGAGAGGATGGGGTGAGTTCCTCCAGTAAATTGTGCCCAATTTTGAATAATGGCGGCGGACCCTCTTGGGGCGTGGACTGCTGTCATTTGGTATGGCCTTATGGTCATCTCTACATGTAGATTGGAAAAGTAAGAAGGAAGGAGCGCCCGGTGTCCAAAGGAATACGAAATCAAATGGTGTTTAATAAAACTGACAGGTACATTAAGCCAATGCATTTCGGGGGATTTGACTCCTTCCTCTTTAGGGCTGTTGCTGCCAGCTAATAAATGGGAAAGGCTCCCAAGCCTGATATCTGTCTGCAAGGTTTTGGCAAAATTATGTATTCCTTTTGGACACCGAGTACGCCTCCCTTCTTACTTTTTCCACCCTAGATTTTAAAGCAATAAAAAACAGGTTGACTGATATCCCGATTAATTAAAAACAAACAGCAATTTTGGCTGATACTCATGCTCAGTTCCACCTCATAGGGCAGCCTTGGATATCTAATGCTACGTACACACGACTGGACTTTTCCACGGACAACGTCCAATAGAATGAATCCGTCAGATATTACGATTGTGTATGGACTCCAGCGGACTTTTTTTTCCAAAAAGTCAGATGGACCTAGAAATAAAACATGTTTCAAATCTTTCGGACGGACTCGAGTCTGGTTGAAAAATCCATTTGTCTGTATGCTAGTCCGACGGACAAAAACCTACGCTAGAGCAGCTATTGGCTACTGGCTATTAACTCCCTTATTCTAGTTTGGTTGTACGTCATCACGTTCGAATCCATCGGACTTTGGTGTGCTTGTGTGTGGCTAAGTTCGTTTGTTTGGGAAGTCCGTCGGAACTCAGCCGAAAGTCCGTCAGGAAGACCGTCGGACCTAGTCCGTCGAAAAGTCCGGTCGTGTGTACACGGCATTACTCCGAACCTCCATGATTTGATCATTCTCTATTGTCTATTTGATTTCATAGTGATAAATAAAACCTAAAAAACTGGGGTATCTGGCGCTACCTCTTATTAAAAAAACTATTATAGAATAATTACAAAAACCCAAAAAGAGAGTGTATTTTGGTGGGAAACCCTAATAATACCAACAAGTCCGATAATGCACCAACTTATTCTATGAACTATCCTGTCTCTCAAATAATAATCTTAGATATCCAGTTACGACCCCATGGAAATATTGACTCCCTGCCAGAAGAGATACAATACAATAATTTCGAACCCACTAGCTCTAATTCTGTAAAAAATTAGACAGAATGATAACCTCTGCTGTTCACATCTAAAATCGCATAGATTGACCCTTTGCGATTCGGACAAAAGTATAGTAAGTGTGACCTTATCTATTGTAATATATGTGTATTTTGCAACCGTGTTTAAAAGAATTATAATTTACCAAAAAAATATATAAATTATGTGAAAGAAATCTAAATAATAACTGTGATACTCAATGCGACCTTAACCTTAAAGTCGCATGAGTATTAATAATGTGACTTATCCAACAACTCATCAGCTAAATTTGTAAACAAATCTAATTTGAAAGTGCAGATATATGAAAAAGTGTATGAAGTGCAATTATAAACAAGTAAGACAATTAAAATTCTAAAGTGCAAATTACTGTAAACATATATCACAAGCAAAAATTGTATATATTCCTAAAAAATACCCAACTAAGTGAATCACAATAAAAATAAAAAATAAATAAAAACCCAGAATGAAAAATTGAAAATAAAAACCCAAGCAAAAAAACCAAGCAAAAAAAAGGGGTTAATAATAAAAAGAAAAAGAAAAGAAAAAGCAAGGATTATTATAAAAGAATGTACTCACTAGACAGTGGCGATTAACAGGCACATCGTTAAAGGCCACCAATGGGTTCTAGGTATCCAGAGTGGCTTCAGTGGAATATGATGTCATCACACTCGGCGGCGCCGGTGTTCGGGGCTGGATGGAAAGGGCGCAAGAGGAAGCCATCAGTAGGAAGTCTCTGGTCTCTGATGGTCACTCATGGGCAGAGACTGATTTGTGCACGCATTCGGAGCATGCATGCTCCTCTGTTCTTCAACTGCCTGATGAAGGAGCATGCGTGCTCTAAACACATGCACTAATCAGTCTCCGCCCATGAGAGACCAGAGACTTCCTGCTGATGGCTTCCTCCTGCTCCCTCTCCATCCAGCCCAGGACACCGGAAACCACGACCACCGAGTGTGATTACACCGCGCTCCACTGAAGCCACCCTGGATACCTGGGACCTATTGGTTGCCTTTAACCATGTGCCTGCTAATCACCACTGTCTAGTGAGTGCGTTATTTTAGAATAAACCTTGCTCTTTTAAACTGCTACACTCAGAGCGCTGCTCTTTGTCCTTTTATGTTCCTACACCCAGAGTTACTTCTGCTCTTCAGCTTACTGCCTTTCCAGTGTCAACATCCAGATCCTCATAATTTCCTGAGGTTACCACTCAGGATACATGGACCTTGCCTTGGACTATTTTAATTTTTACTATAAAAAGTAATACCATTCCCTATCCATCCCGTTTTCTCTACCAATATTTGGAATATTGATCATTGTCCTTTACCACTGACCTAATCCCACTCTTAATTCCACTATTGTGTATGGCTCTATGTTGCCCCTCTTATAGAGGTCTCCCTGCCCATGCCTTGGAGTACCTAGCATGACAAATATTGTTGTTTTACCCTAATAATATGTATGCTATGGGGGTTATTTACAAAAGGCAAATCCACTTTGCACTGAAAGTACACTTGGAAGTGCAGTCGCTCTAAATCTAAGAGGTACATCTGAACTGAGTGGAAGCTCTGCTGATTTTACCATCCAATCATGTGCAAGCTAAAATACTGTTTTTTTATTTTCCTTGCATGTTCCCCTCGGATTTACAGCGACTTTACTTCCAAGTACACTTGCAGTGCAAAGTGCAAAGTGGGTTTTCCTTTAGTAAATAACCCTCAATGTGATAATTGCTCAGCATTTAAAACAAATTCCAATAGATACTGATGCTACGCATACAGACATGATCATCTTGTATGTTCTGCTGCTTGCTCATTAAAAAGTACTTGCCACCAAAAAATAAAAAAGTGATTAAAAATCTTTAAAAAAATAACTGGAATTTTTTTTTTTTTACTCACTTCTAAATACCTGTTGCTAGGGGGTCCCTCGTAGTCTGCCTTCTTCCTTGCCCGAGCTGGTGACATCACTTCCCCTCACGCCGCATAGTCATCTGGGACCTGTCACGTGTCCCAGATGACTGTGCGACGTATCATGGCGCAGTGGGTGCCCGGCTGTGAAGCCACAGCCGGGTGTCCACAGTACGAATGAACGAGGAACGAGGGGGGGAGCTTTGTTCCCCCGCATCGCTGAACCCTGGGACAGGTAAGTGTCCGATTATTAAAAGTCAGCAGCTGCAGTATTTGTAGCTGCTGACTTAATTTTTTTTTTTTTTAGGGGCACCCCACTTTAACACTTTTTAGATGGTCCCAGGTATTGGCCTTCTAGAAATCAGAACAGTACACACAACCAAACTAGTGGAGCTACCATGATCACACTTAATAAAATGGATAAAAGCAATAAGTGAAAGAAAATCCCAAATTTTGGGCTGTCTCCAAAACTGGAAAAGAGATGCAATCCTCCAATGGGGACACTAGTTCTGGTAACAACAAAGGGTTCCCTCACTATAGAGGGATTTCCTCTCACTTCTTGTTTTGGCTATAGGACAGGAAGTGAAGGGAAATCTCCCCAAGAGACACAGATGGCATAACAAATCTGACTGGGATAATAACCCTCCTTTACGCTATCTATAATGCAAATAAAATGCCTTTTAATTGCACTTTTACATAAAGGCACTCTAACTAAACCCGTTTCACTTCCTATGTGTCAGATTTGCTTTACCATAAATCATTTGTTCAGCACATGCATTTTAGGTGTGTGGATTTTTAATGGAGTCTTGCCTGAGATGAAAGCAACTCTGCAGACTTAGCAGTTAAATGCAATGAGAAATGTCTTTGCTATTCTATATTGCCAGATTCCTACTGTGAGAGATTGCTGTATATCCATAATGCCGGCTTCTGAAAGAAAATATTCAAAAACCACAGCATAGAATTAAATATTAGAGGAACTCCAATCAAAAATATTCTTTATATCATCAAGGGCAGCCCAGCGAAGAATTAAAGATGAATTAAACTCTCCCACTCTGATGCTTCTTTTCATTTAGTCCATTATAATAAGTAATTATCAAACTATAGCCACTGTAATCCAGCCCAAATCGCATATTACTTACTGTTTAAAGAAATTTTAAAAAACTTGTTTCCAGGGGTAAGGCAGTGCCATCTTAACTCTTGTTTTCTGAGTCCACAGTGGAGTGTATTTCCGCCCTTACATTGAGCACTTCCTGTACTGTTAACCAAGCCTCCTTCTGAATCCAACGTTTCTATGGCAACCCTGCTTCCCTGCTCATAGCTGACTTGTTTAATTTCATAGTATTTATCTAGTGTTTGCCTATGTGAGTCTTATCAGCTTCAGCTGATAAGATTGCAGTAATGCTGTCCCATGCCCTGGTTTACACTGCATGTGATGTCACATGGGGAGTAGGAGGGAGCTCTAAGACCCTTTCACACTGGGGCGGTTTTCAGGTGCTAAAAATAGCGCCTGTGTAGCGCCTGAAAAACCCGGCCCCTTTCACTCCAGTGTGAAAGCCGGAGGGCTTTCACACTAGAGCGGTGCACTAGCAGGACGGTGAAAGTCCTGCTAGCCGCTTCTTTGGAGAGGTAAACTGCTCCTACCCATTGAAATCAATGGGGCAGCGCGGCTATACCGCTGGTAAAGTGCCGCTGCAGCGGATCTTTGCGAAAATTTTTAACCCTTTTTCGCCCGCTAGCGGGGGTTAAAACTGTCCCACTATCGGCCACAGACCGTCGCTAAAACGACGGTAAAGTGCCGCTAAAAATAGCGGAGCTTTACCGCTGAAGCCCGCACCGCCCCAGTGTGAAAGGGGCCTGAGTGATTTATGAAGTCTCCTGGGATTTCAGTGTTGTGTGCTGTAGGAAGTCCTGATAACAGATAGATAAGCACATAGAGAGTGTGTCGTAAATCATGCGAGATCTGGGCATGCTCAGTGACATCATTCTAAAGAACAAAAAGGATTACAACAATACTAAGCAAGTAAGGAGATATCTACAAGCAGTGTTCATTGGGGTTTTTTATGCTGATTTACATGGGACAAAGTTGTGGGGGAGAGTTTACAACCACTTTAAAATCAACAATTTACTCCTAGTGGAACCCCCTTTCTTTATATATGAGGAGAAGGGGGTACTTCACCTATTTATTTGCACTGTGCTTCTAAAAGTGGCTTGCTCCCCCTAATTCATGTGATCAACTAATCAAAGTGTATATGCCTGTTGGCCTTTTATGTGGCTGCAAAAAGAGCAAGGAGCAACCAATCAAACAACACATTGACCATATAATTATTGTGATTAGCCTGCCATATCAGTAAGGTGCAGGACTTCTCATGTGGTTGTCACTGAACGGGACTCTTAGCCCTTGTACACATGGTCGGACATTCCGACAACAAAATCCGACGGATTTTGTCCGAAACTGGTTTTGCATACACACGGTCGGACAAAGTTGTCGGAAAATCCGATCGTACGTAACGTGATGACGTTATTTCGTTAAGACGGGACTACGTTCAGGCTAGTAGCCAATAGCTTTGGTCTAGGAATTTGATCTTAACACGCGTGGCACTTTTTCCGATCGTAATTCTCACCAAACGCTTCTAAACGCGGTAACTTGCGTTTAGCCGCATTTTGTTCGCAGGCGTTTTTTTAATTTTTGGTTATATTGAAAAAATCTATATATATATTTTTTCCGAACGCTTCTATACGCAAATGCACCATGTAAACGCAGGCAAAACAGACGTTTTAAATGTGGGTTACTATCTGTCAATGTGACAGTGGGGTCACTTTGGACACAGGGTGAATAAAAGAAACCCCCGATATGGTCTGTGATAGCCATATTCAAGGCTGTATATACATTGTATATAGATTGGATGTATACTGTATATGGGGGTTAAGTATCATTGCTGTGAGGAATTAAGTTGTTTTGCATTTCTATTGTTCATTTAAGTCTGTCCTTGTGTGTATTGTAAAGTGCCAGACAGACTGGCTGCCAACCCTTTGTGAAAAGATGTGTATTGGGTGGGATCGTTTGAAGCCTAGCAGACGTCAGGATGAGGTGTTGAGTCTTGGGATGTGTAGGTGGAGTTGGGCCCTTGTTCATGTTAAAGCATGTGCCTTGAATTGTGTATAAAGTTACAATGTTTCTCATTAATAAAGTCATTCCTACTACAGAAGAGACAGAGTGCGTCTCGTCTTTTTGCCAGAGGGGTTGGCTCCTATAGGAAAGGGTCGTTTAGCTGTGGATATTGGTAGCGAGTGGATGTGTGTCTAGGAGAGGGAACATCGTAAACGGCGTTAACCCCCTTTATATTAGGGGTGCCGTTACAGTCAAGTTAAATCGTTCAGGAGAGTTTGTAAAAACGTCCCGTGGACATTAAGCCTAAGTGACCAGCTTAACTACAGCTTAAGCCCAAGTTCACACTGATGCGATGTGAGTTGAAACCATTTTGCATGCGATTACAAGGAGCAGCTCCAGCATGAGTTGATGCGGTTCAGAAGCGATTCTAATTTTTGATGCGATATGAATACATCCAGTCAGTCAGTCTCTCTCTTTTGCTCTTTCTCCTGACATGGACCAGGAATTGGGCATACGGAACAAAGCAAAGACTTGCAGAAAACGCAATGGAATCCTGTTATCTTAGGACGGATAAGTAATCTTCATGCGATTTCCATTCAAGTCTATGTAGCTACAAATTGCTTTGCATTGCACTAAACTTACACAGAACCCTTTGTAAAATTGCATCAGAATCTCACTGCATAAATATGAAATTCCTCCATAGAAACGCATGTTATTTCACATGTCATGCGATTCCATGCGTTCTGGAATACATCAGAAATCGCATCAGTGTGAACCAGGGCTGTCTTTTTTGCAGTAATCAAAAAGACTTGTAAAGATATAGCAGAAAATCTACAACTTTATATCAAAAAGTTTTATTCAGTTTTTTTATATATTATAATATTCTGCTGTCACTTAAAGCTCCACTCCAGGCAGAAAAAAATACCCTTGCAGTGGGCTTCATTTCCCTGCGAGAGATCATACTCATTGCGTCTAAGAATGGTTGTAACACTTACCTTTATTCCTCACTCTGACAGGCCTCCTGCAGCTATTTGACCTCTTCCCCGGAGTCTCTTCTGCTGCGGCTGCCAGTCGCAGATGATGGCCTCCTGTAGCATACAGAACCAATAGTCCTGCATTGTCGAGGGCCAACAATAACCCAGAGAGTTAGATAAAAGAGAAGAGGAACGAGGAATAACAGCCTTTTCCACTACTAGACCTAACAAGCATGTAACCATCGCTGTATCAGGGCACCCCACTGCAAGTGTATTATTTTCTGAATCCAAGAGTTCAGCTTTAGATCAGACCAGCGACATGTATCCATAGGCTCCTGCGTTCCTAGGGAGATAGCAGCATTGTTACCCTTTCCTGTGCAGTCCTAAATTGCATTACAACAGCTGTGCCGACCTACAGTCCGCTAACCCATTCTGCTGAAGTCACTGCAGTAACTGCGATGTTCGGCTGCTGCTGGAGCATGCAACCGTCCATATAAAGTTTATACAAAGAGCTTACAAGATGTGCAGGGAGAGAAGATTTGAAAAACGTGTATAATCTTGTCTTAGGCTTGGTTTCTATTAGTGCGACTTGTCATGTGACTTGGGACTGCAAAGTCGCATAAGTCGTAACCCATGATTTCCAATGAGTACCGTTCATGTCTGTGCGACTTCAAGAGCAAACAAGCAGGACAAAACTCTGGATAGCCGCACACTGGAAAAATACTTGAAATCCCATCTTTAATTAAAACAACGTGGGTCACATCAAAACAAAAAAAATCCACAGCAAAAGGATAACAGGGTACAGGAAAATACTGATGCGTTTCGCACCGTAATCAGTGCTTACTCATAGCTAGACCTCAAGTCGCTGTGACTTCAAAGTAGTCTCCACACTACTTTTGTCCCATTTTGATGCGACTTGAGGTTCATAGACCTCAAGAATACACAGGCATTGCTTCAAGTCGCATCAGTTTGGTGGCAAAATCGTGTGACTTTCAGGTCGCTATAGTGGAAACTGGAAGTGGAAAGTGGAAGCCTTATAGACAATACTCTATAAAACAAAGTATGTATGTGTATGTGTATATATATATATATATATATATATAATTTTTTTTTTTTTTTTTTATGTTTTTAGTACTTACTGTCTGGGAACCACTGCAGGCGGGAGCCTTCCAAGTGCTGTAAAAGTGGTCAAGATGACTTTTACCTGGCAACTGGAAAAAAAACCCTCTACCAGTATGGTGGCTATGGCTGCAGTCATGATTCTGGTATAACCACTTGCTGTCCAGGACATTTATATACGTGCACTAGACAGCAAGTGGTTAAAATGAAATTTAGGCAAATGGCTAAATAGGAAATAGAAGTTCCTTTTAACCTTCCTAGCGGTAATCTTGAGTCTGGCTTGGGTTGGGATTTTTCTAACACGAGCGGTAACCCTGAGCCAGACTCGGGATCACATCGCTGGATGCAGGGAGGACACAGGGAGAGTTACTTACCTTGTCCCCTGGATCCAGCGATGTCCTCCACGCTGTGTGATCGGGCTGTCCTCTGCTCAATTCACACAGTGCCGAATGCCGCCGAGCTCCGTTCCCTGCGACGTTACGGCGCACGGGAGCGGAGATCGGCGCCAAATTCAAAAAAGTAAAAAGACACAAAACACACACAGTACTGTAATCTTACAGATTACAGTGCTGTATTAAAAAATTACACACCCCCTTTGTCCCTAGTGGTCTGTCCAGTGCCCTGCATGCACTTTTATATTATAAATACCTTTTTTTTCTGCCTGAAATTTGGAGATTGTCCACAGCAACCAAAAAGTGTCCCTTTTTCAGTGTTTTAGGATTTGATTACATTATTGAATAATTTTTATTATTCTTTATTATATTATAAACTTTATCATACCCGGGATGTCTAATAGACTCTGGTTTGAACAGATTTAAGAGAGTTATTCCTAAGAATTACAGGACTACAATATAAAACGCCAAATTTCCATGCAAAATAATTGTACCGCTTTCAACACCTAAAACCAGAATGAATCATACCGCCAGGGAGGTTAATATATGTGAACAGTTTTACCTGCCAATGGATTCATTATTACGTTTAACCAGTCTTGTACCAGATTTTGGGCAATAAGAGGCCGAAATAGGCACCACATCCCAATTATAGGCAAATATAGGGACACAAAGATCAGGACTTTAAAGTTGCCAAAATAAGTTTACTACTTTATCACATCATCACAGAGTAAAAAAAATAATTTTTTATTGAATATCATGTTTAAAAAATTCTTAAAAATTATCACATTGACATGCAATTCATACAACAATGCAGCCACTTCTGCTCTACATGTTTCGACCTGAGAAGAGTTTCCTCAGGAGACTTAAGAGTGCTGCATAAAGATGATGATATAAGTGAGAAAGACAAACTTATTTTAGATAATTATTACAATTATCTGTTTGTCATTTAGACATCACTTTACATAAGTATCCATACATTAAATGTTTTGAATTTAGAAAGAGAGCCTACCGGATGCTTTAAAAATCACAACTTGAATCAATTGCGTATGTGAGTCTTATGACCAGAACAGTTTACTGTCCTTCAGACTTTAGAGAGGCCGGATGTTGTTGTTAGTGGGAGGAATAATACCCCATCTTTGGTGTCAGTGGGAAGAATAGTGCCTCATTATTGGTATCGGTAGGAAAAATAATACCTCGTCATTGGGATCAGTAGGAAGAATGGTGCCCCATAGTTGGTATAGTGTCTCGTATCAGTGAGAGGAAAAGTGCCCCAAGGAGCGGGTAAAGGCAAGCAGAGGGCCACAGTTTGGACACCACTGTTGTAGACCATACAGACAACATTTCATTAAATTTTCATTATACAACAAAAACACATAAAACAAATAACACCTCCAAAAAAAAAAAACATTTCCATATTTGCTCTCACCAATCTTTATACAAAACCCTTCATCACATTATTACTCCTTAATAGAGTATATATAATTATTCCCCTCCTTTATCATTGTTGGTTTTCCTCAGTATCATTAGATTACCCAACTGACTATACACAACGTAGAGCAGCGCCAATCATTAGGATATGCATTAGGATCACCTGTGAGCGGTTACTATGGTACTGCATTCACACTTCCTGGCCGACCAGACCTTAAATACCACTTCCTATATGGCTACTGATATTGCCTGGCGAAGGAGCATGCGTGCTCCGAACACTCGCTCCTCCCCACTCTTTCGCCAATGGGAAGTGACGTGTATCACCACCCCAGAGCTGTTCTGAGAGTCTGGAAGCGCTGGGGGCCACCAGCGTCAACCGGACTACCAACTGCCTCTCCACCTGCAAGCCGACCGCCTTCTCATAATGAGTGGGTGAACCTCCTTAAAGAGGAAGTAAACCCTTATGGGTTTTACGTCCTCTTTTCCTCCCTGCATACCCTCCAAATTAAAACCATAATGGGCTAGTATGCATCACATACTATCTCTTTATGTGAGCCTTACCTGGAAACAAACCCCGCTCTATCCCCTGTGCAGGCCGCATCCATCTTCTCTCCTCTTCCTTCCCTTCCCCATCTTCTCCCTCCCCGCGGACCCCGGCTCCTTGACTGGCCCGAGAGGCGTGACGTCACTCCCACGCATGCACGCGGGAGCCGTCAGTCATGGCACATGTGAAGAAAATGCACTGTGGTCCGTTTCTTCACAGCGCATGCGCCGATACAAGGGACATGTCTCCTAAATGGCGCACGTTTAGGAGATATTTCCACTACCTATAGGTAAGCCTTATTCTAGGCTTACCTATAGGTAAAAGTCAGGATGGAGGGTTTACAACCACTTTAATATTCCAATGCGCTGGCAAAGCTATGCTCTTGTGCGTTACCAATTGTCTACCTTGGAATAAATGTTTTTACATTGTTGCACTTAGATAGGCACTGCTCTCCTTTGGGCCTTGTTTCCTGCAGAGCCCCTTCTAGCTTGGTATGAGCCGGCAGCCGTCCTCAGTCAGCACACCGGAGACCATCATTACATTCTTGTGCTGCACATGAACTATCCTACATGGACTCCCTGTTTAAAGAGTATTTAATTACCCACACTCTCTCTGACCAGCTGACAAAGCGCACATGAGTTTGCAATTTCTGTGTTTTTACTCAACTGACTATTGAAACAAGTTGGAAACTAGCCACCAATACCAACTTTTTATGTCAATTCCTGTCATCTTAGATTAAGGTTAAGCGCTGTAATCCTTTGATCTATCGTTGGCAGATATTTTGATATCCATTTTTATAATATAAGTTTACAAGCCATATACATAGCTCTCAACCACTTTTTCTTACTGCAGCAGTTGGGTAATGCAGCTTGGCATGCAGCCTGGCTCTAGTAACAAACAGGTGACAAATTTGGCCAGGGGACACACTGGGCACCTTTGCTGCCTTTGTACTATATGCTGGGTGTCCAATGTGCTCCTGTGCCTTTAAGGAGGATTGGGCTACCTCCAGGCCCATCTACTCCTCATCTATCTATTAGACCATTTGTGCTTCCACTGTGGAGACCCTCATAAATTTAGAAGGCTTAGGACTGCAGGTAATACAGGGTGCCATGAACAGGCCTTGCAGCTCACGCATGCGTTTGCAAATGTGTGCTAACTAAACCCCTGTCTTCAGCATGTACTGTTGGACAGGTTAATTCAGTTGGTAAGCAGACTGGTTGGTGAGTTAGGCTGGGAATTTCTCTTGTTTTGTCTTCCAGCAATCTGCCTCTATTCTGTAATTGGTCTATGAAGGAGAAGGAATGCACCAAGAAGTTTGCTCTTCCTAGCCATAAAGATGTTTGTAAGGCTCCATTCACAAAGTTACCACACCTGGATTTTTTTCCTCAAAAAAGTGACAGTTATTTTGAGCTGGGCCCAATACAGTTTAAACTTTATAGTCATGTGGCTCTCGATCTTTGAATTGAGACTATACTATTAACTGAAGTCACTGACCAAAGCAATGAAGTCATGTTAACCATTTGCCTCCCGTTGCACACCGATATACATCGGCACAATGGCAGCATTGGGCAAATGGGCGTACCTGTACGTCCCCTTTAAAAGGCAGGGATAGCAGGCGTGTATGTGTACCTGCCGAAAACAGCGTGCCTGTGCCCATGGGACCGGCAGGCTCGATGTCTCCCGGCGATTGTGTCATGGAGCCGCAGAATAGGGAAGTGCCTATCAACAAGGCATTTCCCCGTTCTGCCTTGTGTCATGACAGAGATCACTGCTCCCTGTCATCGGGAGTAGTGATCACTGTCATGTGACTGGAAGCCTATCCCCCCCCCCCCCACAGTTAGAATCACTCCCTAGGACACACTTAACCTGTTCATCACCCCCTAGTGGTTAACTCCTTTACTGCCAGTGTCATTTACACAGTAATCAGTGCATTTTTATAGCACTGATCGCTGTATAAATGACAATGGTTCCAAAATAGTGTCAAAAGTGTCTGATGTGTCCGCCATAATGTCGCAGTCCCAATAAAAATTTGCAGATCACCACCATTACTAATAAAAAAAAAATAATATTAAAAATGCTATAATCCCCTATTTTGTAGACGCTGTAACGTTTGTGCAAACCAATCAATATACGCTTATTGTTATTTTATTTTATTTATTTTATTTTTTTTTACCAAAAATATATAGAAGAATACATATCGGCCTAAACTGAGGAAGAAAAGTTTTTTCTTTATATAAATTTTTGGGGATTTATTAAAGCAAAAGGTAAAAAATATTGCGTATTTTTCAAAATTGGTGCTCTTTTTTTTGTTTATAGCACAAAAAATAAAAACCGCAGGCGTAAACCTTCGAGTGATTGTAAAGTTTCCTTTAAAAAAACTAAAATGTTATACTTACCTGCTCTATGCTGTTGGTTTTGCACAGAGCAGCCCAGATCCTCCTCTCCTCGGATCCCTCTTCTGCGCTCCTGACCGCTCCCTCCTGTTGAGAGGCCCCACAGCAAGCAGCTTGCTATGGGGGCACATGAGCCGAGTCACAGCTCCCTTTGTCCATTCAGACACGGAGCCGTGACCTGGCCCCCGCCCCTCTCTCTCCTGATTGGCTGAACAATTTTGATTGACAGCAGTGGAAGCCAATCGCGCCACGCTGCTGTCTCAGCCAATGAGGAGGGGGGTCCGGGGATGCTTAGACACTCCTGCAACATTGCTGGATAAAGATGGGCTCATGTAAGTATAAGGGGGCTGCTGCTGCACACAGAAGGTTTTTTTTATCTTAATGCATAGAATGCAATAAGACCTTCTGCCTGTCAATCCGTTTAACATTGTACATATAGGCTTTAGCTTGTATAACCACTTAAGCCCCGGACCAATTTGCAGCCAAAGGGCCAAACCCCTTTTTGCGATTCGGCACTGCGTCGCTTTAACTGACAATTGCGCGGTCGTGCGACGTGGCTCTCAAACAAAATTGGCGTACTTTTTTCCCCACAAATAGAGCTTTCTTTTGGTGGTATTTGATCACCTCTGCTGTTTTTCTTTTTTGTGCTATAAACAAAAATAGAGCGACAATTTGGGAAAAAATTCAATATTTTTTACTTTTTGCTATAATAAATATCCCCAAAAAATATATAATTTTTTTTTCCTCAGTTTAGGCCAATACGTATTCTTCTACATAATTTTGGTATTAAAAAAAATGCAATTAGTGATTATTGATTGGTTTGCGCAAAAGTTATAGCGTTTACAAAAAAGGGGATAGTTTTATAGCATTTTTATTATTATTTTTTATTTTTTTACTAATAATGGCGGCGATCAGCGTAGTAGGTGTGTATGCATTGTATCTATAAAAATATAAATAACAATTAAGACTACTAAATATCTTTTAGTGAATGTTGTATATTTAGGGGCCTTGGTAAAGAGGTCCCATACTTACAAGCCAAAGTCCCAAAAAGAGTGATCTTCCCAGGAGGCGGCAGTGAGATATGTCTGACCCGGTAGCTGAAGGACTGAAGCCAGCTGAAACCAACCAGGGGACAAGTGGAGGGTGAGTACCGTATATACTCGAGTATAGGCCGACCCGAGTATAAGCCGAGGCCCCCAATTTACCCCCAAAAAACTGGGAAACCTATTGACTCGTGTATAAGCCGAGGGTGAGATATGCCTGTCCATCCCTGTGTGTGTGTCCATCCATCCATCCATCCCTGTGTGTGTGTGTGTCCATCCATCCCTGTGTGTGTGTGTGTCCATCCATCCATCCATCCCTGTGTGTGTGTGTGTCCATCCATCCATCCATCCCTGTGTGTGTGTGTGTCCATCCATCCATCCATCCCTGTGTGTGTGTCCATCCATCCATCCATCCATCCCTGTGTGTGTGTGTGTGTCCATCCATCCATCCATCCCTGTGTGTGTGTCCATCCATCCATCCATCCCTGTGTGTGTGTGTGTGTGTGTGTGTGTGTGTGTGTGTGTGGCCTTGTGTGTCCAGCCTACCTGTGTCCCGAGCCTCCGTCCGGTCCCGAGCCTCCGTCCGGTCCCGTCCCGTCCCGAGCCTCCGTCCGGTCCCGTCCCGTCCCGAGCCTCCGTCCGGTCCCGTCCCGTCCCGAGACTCCGTCCGGTCCCGTCCCGTCCCGAGCCGAGCCTCCGTCCGGTCCCGTCCCAGGATCACCGCTCTTCGTCGGCGCCCATTCCCCTGTTCAAATGCCGCGCCTCCCTGTCTGTGATAGGCGGAACACAATTTCCCAGCAGCCTGTGTTCCGCCTATCACGGACATCGTCTCATCCTCGTCCGTAGTACGAGGATGAGACGATGTCCGTGATAGGCGGAACACAGGCTGCTGGGAAATTCAGTGTTCCGCCTATCACAGGCGAAGGCGGAGCCGGAGGCGCGGCTTTTGAATTATAGAATGGCCGCTGTCTGTCTGCTCGACACGCTGATCGAGCAGGCAGACAGCGATGACTCGAGTATAAGCCGAGGGGGGCACTTTCAGCCTCAAAAAAGAGGCTGAAAATCTCGGCTTATACTCGAGTATATACGGTAATATACGTCTGAGTAATCTGATAATTCTAAAACCTTTCTTGGTGACAATGGGAGGAATAGTGCTCCATCGACGATGCCAGTAAAAGGAATAGTTCCCCATTGTTGGAGGAATAGTGCCCCTTTGTAGGTGTCAATGCAAAGAATTGTGCTCCCCTTTTGATGGTGTCAGTGAAAGGAACTGTGCCCCATCTTTGGTGTCAATGCAAGGAATTGTGCTCCCCTTTTGATCATGTCATTGGAAGGAATTGTGCCCTTTTGATGGTGTCAGTAGGAGGAATAGTGCCCCATTGTTGGTGTCAGTGACAGGAATTTTGCCCCAATGTTAGTGTCATTGAATGGAATAGTGCCACAAAGGCCAGATAAAGGCAAGCAAGGGGCCACATCTGGAATTTTAAACACTTTTTTATTTTTTGGTGGCAACACCACTTTAAACTGCTCAAACCCCCCCAAAAAAACCTTGCAAGACAATGCCATAATCTGCTTATGAAATAATTACCTTAGAATGAAGCCCTCCCAGCAGCGCCCGCACACCCCTTAGAAGGCTTAAATGTTTCTGGCCTTCCTTCCAGGTTCACAGGCTCCGACACGTTTAGGAGATTTTCATTTTACCTACAAGTAAGCCTAAGGCTCCATGCACACTGAAGCTGATAAACTGCAGTTTATTGGAGTTTGGGCGTTTTTTGTAAAAGCCCATAAACTCCACTCTATGTTAGCCTATGTGTCCACGCACACATGGACGTTTTTCAGCTTTAATGAGCAGTGGAGTTTATGGGCTTTTTTCTGAACGCCAGAAATTCGCTTTCAAAGTGCCGTTTTTCAGCGGCAAAAAACGACAAACGCTCATTAACGCTCATTAACGCTCATTAACGCTCGTTCATTAGTGTTCGGCATTCTATTTTTCAATGTATTGTGGGATTTTTGGAGTGTCCTCTGTGTATTTTTATAAAAAACGCCCATTAACGCTAACGCTGTAAAACGCTCATTAACGCTCATTAACGCTAGTATAAAACGCTGTTAAAAGCAGGTTTTTCAACCAGTGTTTTCTGCCAGCAATCTGGCGTCCAGAAATAGCTTTTTTGAGCTTCAGTGTGCATGGAGCCTTATTAGAGGCTTACCTGTAGGTAAAAATAACAAAGCAATGTTTACAACCGCGTTAATAATATTACAACTGAATCCAAGCTTGCTTTCACAGCTTTTATCCTTTTTATTTTCTACTTGCAATATTATGCAATGTTAGCCCACACAAGAGCAGACGATGTAGACGGATAGTATGCGCTCCTTGCTAGCTGCCTCAGCTTACTTGCTAGGAGGCAAAACAATTCTGATGCAAGAGTGCCAGGGAGTAATATTAGAAGGTGTTTTGCAGTAAAGAGTTCCTGTTGTTAGGTGCAGTAAACCCTAACGACCAATCAGAATTTGTCTTGGTTTTATTTTAGCAGAGTGAATTTTCATTGATTGCTCTGCATAAGAATGATTGCATAAATCTGTTACTGTTAAAGTCCAACCCCGTGCACAATAAGCTTACTTGTTTTAAATTAGGTGATAACTATGGAGTCCTTTACTAAATGCAAATAGACTGTGCATTCTGCAAGGGCATTTGTTCCAGAGCTTAGTAAATGAGGTGAAGCATCACTTTGCAAAGAATACCCAATCACATGAAAGGAAAAAAAAAC
This sequence comes from Lithobates pipiens, assembly GCF_037356315.1. Lineage (NCBI taxonomy): Eukaryota > Metazoa > Chordata > Amphibia > Anura > Ranidae > Lithobates > Lithobates pipiens. The sequence goes on along the minus strand of NW_027507686.1, from coordinate 62,682,378 downwards.
CCACAATTTTGCTTGCATGTGATTGGATGATGGAAGTCAGCAGAGCTCCCCCTCGTTTACTAACAGACAAAAAATAAACTCGGCGCTCGTTTGAGGAGAGACCCTGGAGGAAAGGGCTTGCAAACTCTCGTTTAAAGGGGTTGTAAAGGTTTGTTTTTTATTTTCTAAATGGGTTCCTTTAAGCTAGTGCATTGTTGGTTCACTTACCTTTTCCTTCGATTTCCCTTCCAAATGTTTTTTTTCTTTGTCTGAATTTCTCATTTCCTGTTCCTCCTCAGTAAGCTGTTCAGTAAGCTTTTCTGGCTGACTAAACACCGCTCGAATGATGGTGTGAAGTTTACTGAGGAGAAACAGGAAGTGAGGAATTCAGACAAAGAAAAAAAACATTTAGAAGGGATATCGAAGGATAAGGTAAGTGAACCAACAATGCACTAGCTTAACCACTTTCAGACCGGACCAATTTGCTGGTCAAAGACCAGACCACTTTTTGCGATTCGGCACTGCGTCGCTTTAACTGACAATTGCGCGGTCGTGGCTCCCAAACAAAATTGACGTCCTTTTTTTCCCACAAATAGAGCTTTCTTTTGGTGGTATTTGATCACCTCTGCGGTTTTTATTTTTTGCGCTATAAACAAAAATAGAGCGACAATTTTGAAAAAAACGCATTATTTTTTACTTTTTGTTATAATAAATATCCCCCAAAAATATATAAAAAAACATTTTTTTCCCTCAATTTAGGCCGATACGTATTCTTCTACATATTTTTGGTAAAAAAAATCGCAATAAGCGATTATTGATTGGTTTGCGCAAAAGTTATAGCGTTTACAAAATAGGGATAGTTTTATAGCATTTTTATTAATAATTTTTTATTATTATTTTTTTTTACTAGTAATGGCGGCGATCTGCGATTTTTATTGTGACTGCGACATTGTCGGGGACCCATCGGACATTTTTGACACATTTTTGGGACCATTGTCATTTATACAGTAATCACTGCTATATAAATGCAGTGATTCCTGTGTAAATGACACTGGCAGTGAAAGGGTTAACCATTGGGTGGCAGTGTAGGGGTTAAGTGTTCCTAGGGGTGTGTTACTAACTGTGGGGGGGTTGGGCTTTCATTTAGTGTACACTGATCTCTGCTCCAATCACACGGAGCAGAGATCAGCGTCACTAGTTGCTAGGCAGAATGGAAAAATGTTGTTTATACAGCATTTCCTCCATTCGGCCGCTCCGTGAGACGATCGCGGGGATGCCCGCGGCAATCGAGTCCGCGGGTCCCGCGACCGGCGGCGCGCTCCCGATGGCAGGGCGGCATCGAATATTGGACGTACATGTACGCCAATATGCCTGCCCGTGCCATTCTGTCGACGTACATCGTCGTGCGCTGGTCGGGAAGTGGTTAAAGGAACCTATTTAGAAAATAAAAAACAAAGCTTTACAACCCCTTTAATGTTACTTTAAAAGTGGGAAGTTTTTAAAATGAAAAGCTTATATTAGGGTATAAACAATATACAAAGTTAGAATGCTTCCTTTTTATTACAATGCAGCTATATAGAATGCTTACAGTATAATAAAGGGGATCTGAACTGCGAAAGCTGTGCACAAAAAAGACAATTCAGCAGTACTGACTGTGGTCTCCCTGTATCTGAGCATTTCCTCTTACTGGATTTCCATGCCTTGGACCACACGGCCTCTTCTGCCATCTTGGTTGAGGCAGAGATCATATCAAATAAATGTGATTAAAAGAGTCTCTCAATAGGGGGGGCAAAGTTCATAGCAACAGTCTGTAAGATGAAGAGGGAGAGGAATCCATGTATCAGCACTAAGGGCAGCCAGCGTGAAGAGCTAGAAGCAGTTTCTGCAATGCAACAAAGGACACAGTGCCTCTAAGTGCAGTATTGGTAAACCATTTAATAAGTCAAAAGTGAAACTACTCACAAAGGGAGCATAAACACAAGCATGATAGTAATCCTGCAGCAAACTCCGGGGCTGGTTTTCTCCTAAATGTCCGTGTCTCTGAAGTGCAGCTGACAGCTCGTGTAGGTGGATTCCAGCATTTGCAGCCTATGAGAACAGCAAGGAACACAGGTGGCGATCGGAGTGCGATCACCCCTATGTTACCTGTTGTTCTCATAGGCTCCCTTTGTGAGTAGTTTCACTTTTGACTTATCATTAAATGGTTTACCAATATTGCACTTAGAGACACTGTGTTTCTTTCCTCCTCATTTACTAAGCTCTGGAGCAAATACCCTTACAGAGTGCAACTGTATTTGCAAGTGAAAAGACACCTGCTGTAATGTACAGATTTTCTTGCTCACATGTGGGTTGAGGTACAGCTCCCATTATACTTCCAAGTCTTCTTAGCTGTAAATTCTGTGGGTCTCATAGACTCAAATGCTGCGGTCATATTTCCACCTCACTCTCCTAGTGGCCATTCCCAAAACGAGGACGGGGGGGGGGGATGTGTGTGTTTTATGAATGGTACAAAGAGGGAGGCGGAGATGTACCTTTAGCGGGGGTCTAAAGCTTAAAGTAGGATCTGTACTTCCACCTTTATGTAAACAAGACATTTGCAAGATGGAAAAGGAAGTTCACATGAACAGAGTGTTCAACTTTAACAAGTTTATTGTGCCCAAATTTGAGCTTTAAAAGTTCTTATCCACTTGAAGTCGCTTTCAGAGAGCAGCCTATGATGCTCCTTTTTGGAAGTATCCATTACAGGCCCATAAATCAGTTTAGTTCAGTTTGGAGAGTGGGAGAGCTGGCCTATTCAGTGCATAGATGGGAGTACGCGTTGGATCCTTGGATGACTGCCGGGCTCCAGACATTTGTCACTGATTCTGGAAGTAGATTGTATGGCCAAGCTTTGACTTTGGAACTGAAGGTTAATATTTCCATATTGAGTGTCTTGGGTTCAATGGCTGGTGAGGCACTATGCGCTTCCTCCTTCCAGGCCTTGGGAGGGCTTTGGGATTTTAGCCAATATAGGTTCTGTTTTTCAGAGATGAAAAGCAGACAAATACATAACCAATTTTTATGGTGGTGGTACTTGCGTAGAATTGCCTCCCGAGTCCCGAATAAGTGTAAATCTCATGTTTGCTACTGATCCCTCTAATGATTTGAGGACCCTTCCCACTGTTTAAGGGCTAAGGCCTGGTTCACACCTAGGCATTTTTTAGTGCATTTTCATTTTTGCAGAAACACACTACAGTCCATTTAACATGGTTTCCTATGGATGTAGTTCACATCTTTGCATTTATGGAAAGGATCAGGGTTTTTTTTTTCTGTTTTTTTGTTCCATAGACTTCAATGATTTTCATTTCAATGATTTTTTTATTAAAGATTTCATAGAATAATAACAAATGGTTATTATTTAAAGATGTGTATTGAATGGTTTTAAAGATGTGTATTGAAAAACGCAAAATGCACCTGCAATATGCAACCTGCACAAGTGTGAATCCGACCTAAATTAAATTTTGTAATTGCATTCCTTATGGGATTACCATGTTATTGACAAATGCCTCATTTGCAAGCCATTGAAATCAATGTTCGGCTAATGAGACGATTTTCAACAAACTGATAATCTCTTGCTAATAAGCAAATACAAATATCTTGTATGGGTTATATTTAAGTTGCTGAGCCGTGCTTTGTCTACGTAGACAGTCACCTGTAGCAGAAATCTCACTGAGATACAATGGAGTTGTAATAATACAATTGTATCCAAGTTTGCTGAACCGCATAAACTGTAGCACTTTGCTGTACTCTGTATTCACTCCTGATATGCCTTCATTGTACCTGTTTTCTCTCTTATTTAGATGTATTAAATAAGTTAAAGCGGGAGCCGTTTTTTTTTTTTTTTAAAGCCAGCAGCTACAAATACTGCAGCTGCTGACTTTTAAAATAATGACACTTACCCGCCCAGCGCGCCCGCGATGTCGGCACCCAAAGCCGATCTCTCGATCGTCTCTCGGGTGCTGCCACCGCCATCTTGGGTATGGGAATCAGGAAGTGGAGCCTTTCGGCTTCATTTCCTGGTTCCCTACTGCATATGCGCGAGTCGCGCTGCGCAATAAGGATGGTCCCCGCTGTCTCTGGGATCCGTGTGTTTCCCAGCAGGCAGCGGGGGACCTTCGGAAAAGGGGGTAGATTCTGCGGAAAGGGGCGTAGCTTCTGCAGAATCTACGCCGGAAGTGGGTGCAGATACCTGTACTGTACAGGTACCTTCACCCCCCTGAAAGGTGCCAATTGTGGCGCCGGAGGGGGGGAGGGTTCCAATGAGCGGAAGGTCCACTTTAGGGTGGACCTCCGCTTTAAAGCGAGCCTGAAAAAATGATTGTAGCACACGCAGTTTTTGGTCGTTTTTGGCTTTGTGGTTGATTTACTAAAGGCAAATAGGCTGTTCACTTGCAATGGATTTTTTCCTTAGCTAAGTGAATGAGGTGAAGCTCCTCGAACTTTCAAAATCCAACATGTGCAAGCAAAAATACAGTTTTTCTTATTGTCTTTGCACTTGATTAGTTATTCTTTGCAAAGGGAATTTTTTTTTAATCTCAACAAACTTGGACTGAAAAATCAAAAGAGCTGAAACTGAAATAAAGTCAGCCAATTAATGATTTCAGCCAATCAGCTGCAGGTACAGTGAGGACGGAAAGTATTCAGACCCCCTTAAAATTTTCACTCTTTGTTATATTGCAGCCATTTGCTAAAATAATTTAAATTCATTTTTTCCCTCATTATTTACACACAGCACCCCATATTGACAGAAAAACACAGAATTGTTGACATTTTTGCAGATTTATTAAAAAAGAAAAACTGAAATATCACCTGGTCCTAAGTATTCAGACCCTTTCCTATGACACTCATATTTAACTCAGGTGCTGTCCATTTCTTCTGATCATCATTGACATGGTTCTACACCTTCATTTGAGTCCAGCTGTGTTTGGTTATACTGATTGGACTTGATTAGGAAAGCCACACACCTGTCTAAATAAGACCTTGCAGCTCACAGTGCATGTCAGAGCAAATGAGAATCATGAGGTCAAAGGAAGAGCATGAAGAGCTCAGAGACAGAATTGTGGCAAGGCACAGATCTGGCCAAGGTTAGAAAAACATTTCTGCTGCACTTAAGGATCCTAAGAGCATAGTGGCCTCCATAATCCTTAAATGGAAGATATTTGGGACAACCAGAACCCTTCCTAGAGCTGGCCGTCCGTCCAAACTAGGCTGTCGGGGGAAGGAGCTATCGGGGAGAAGAGCTTTGGTGAGAGAGGTAAAGAAGAACCCAAAGATCACTGTGGCTGAGCTCCAGAGATGCAGTCGGGAGATGGGAGAAAGTTGTAGAAAGTCAATCATCACTGCAGCTCTCCTCTAGTCGGGGCTTTATGGCAGATTGGCCCGACGGAAGCCTCTCCTCAGTAAAAGACACATGAAAGCCCGCATGGAGTTTGCTAAAAACACCGGAAGGACTCCAAGATGGTGAGAAATAAGATTATTTGGTCTGATGAGACCAAGATAGAACTTTTTGGCCTTAATTCTAAGCGGTATGTGTGGAGAAAACCAGGCACTGCTCATCACCTGTCCAATACAGTCCCAACAGTGAAGCATGGTGGTGGCAGCATCATGCTGTGGGGGTGTTTTTCATGTTTTTCAGCTGCAGGGACAGGACAACTGGTTGCAATCAAGGGAAAGATAAATGTGGCCAAGTACAGGGATATCCTGGACAAAAACCTTTTCCAGAGTGCTCAGGACCTCAGTCTGGGCCGAAGATTTACCTTCCAACAAGACAATTTTGATTGTGATATAGTGATAGATGCACTATATCTGGTCCCCCATAGTACACAGAACATGGAAATGCAATAATTTTTGTAAATATAAACTGCTGAACACCTTTTCTCATCAGAAGTATATAGCAGTCTTATCACTTCTATGAGTGCATGGTTAAAACTTAGAGGAGTTCTCCTCCGAATGTCCTATGAGGCTGCAGGACCCATGACAATCTGTCTGGACAGCACTGATTGGCTCTGTGCTGATCACATGCAACCTCCCAAGAAAAAAATAATCTTTCTAGCAATACACACCAAACTGAGCATGTGCAGAGTGCCCCCAAGGCTCTGAACTATCAGGAGAAGGACTGGGGAAAGTGGAAAAAGGGGAGGATCTGAGAAGACAGGATCAACCAGCTTTTTTACACAATGCAGAGGAATAACCCCTTAGGTTCCACAGTGAGTATACCAAGCACACTTTATTGCATATACAGACTGATTTTACTGTTGTTTAGTTTACGTTATGTTACACTTTACGGTTGGGCCGTTATATAACAAAAAGGATGTTTGCATAACTGGAAAGAGTTCAGAGAAATGAAGTAAATTAGTAAGGGACTACAAAAGAAAAGATTGAACCCTATACATCAAGATCAGTGTTGTAAGCACCCCTGGCAGTGCTATAGTTTGCCCCGACCTTTGTCACTTTCACTTTTTTTTTTTATCAATAGAGACAAAAAATAAAAACTTTGGGTTATGAGCACTTCTGTGAACCTAGTTGTATTGGCAAGAACATCTTTTCAGTTCCGGCCAGCTGGAACAAACAGCAAGGAAGTATCAGGAAAAGCGCGGCATCCGATGCTTTGTCCTGTGTCTCCCCCTTCCCCCCAACACCCTCCCCATCCTTTTTACCATTTGGTGATCCAATCATCAGTATGTTCCCTAGAGTCTCTGCAATCAGAAGAACATCAATCAAACTTTTCAAATAATTCAATACCTGTAACAAAAACGTATCACATGTCACCAAATCTGTATTGGCTTGCATACCTCATTCATGTATTAAATGAATCCTGTGTCATTTCAACCTAAAGAAGACATTTTCATTTAATTAGGTCTCTGTTCAATTTGGCCAGGTCTTATACGGCAGTTCTGGCACTGAAAACAGACACTATACATGTCGGTTTATGTAGCACAATACAGATTAGGTAGCAAACACACATGGCAACCGTATTTCAATTTACAATAGATCAATTGTGAAATCTGATTGGCTACTATCAATTTGCTCTATGCGACACCTTTTACCTTTTTTATTATGTGCATTGTAAAGTGGTTTTTATACTTTTTCTTTTTTTCTTTTGGTCTGGAATTTAAAAAAACAAAACTATAAAAAGAAGAATAAAAATAGTTTGGTGAATATAAAATATTGCACATGAGTACAGGTGCATCTCATAAAATTAGAATATTAAAAAGTTTATTTATTTTAGTAATTCAATTCAAAGATTGAAGCTCATATTTTATATAGATGAGTTACACACAGAGTTATATATTTAAAGCATTTCTTTCTTTTAATTTAGATGATTATGGCTTACAGCTAGTGAAATCCCAAAATTCAGTATATCAAAAATTTTATAATATTACATAAGACCAATAAAAAAAGATTTTTAATACAGAAATGTTGGCTTAGAAAAAGTATGTCCATGTAGAGTATAGTATGCACTCAGTACTTGGTCAGGGCTTCTTTTGCATTAATTATTACATCAATGTGGCGTGGCATGGAGGTGTTATGGAAGCCCAGGTTGCTTTGATAGCGGTCATCGGCTCATCTGCATTGTTGGGTGTGATGTCTCTCATCTTCCTCTTGACAATACCCCACAGATTTTCTATGGGGTTTAGGCCAGGCGAGTTTGCTGGCCAATCAAGAACAGTGATAACATCATCATTAACCACTTTCAGACCGGACCAATTTGCTGGTCAAAGACCAGACCACTTTTTGCGATTCGGCACTGCGTCGCGATCGTGCGACGTGGCTCCCAAGCAAAATTGACGTCCTTTTTTTCCCACAAATAGAGCTTTCTTTTGGTGGTATTCGATCACCCCTGCGGTTTTTATTTTTTGCGCTATAAACAAAAATAGAGCGACAATTTTGAAAAAAAAAACGCATTATTTTTTACTTTTTGTTATAATAAATATTCCCCAAAAATATGTAAAAAAAACATTTTTTTTCCCTCAGTTTAGGCCGATACGTATTCTTCTACATATTTTTGGTAAAAAAAATCGCAATAAGCGATTATTGATTGGTTTGCGCAAAAGTTATAGCGTTTACAAAATAGGGATAGTTTTATAGCATTTTTATTAATAATTTTTTATTATTTTTTTTTTTACTAGTAATGGCGGCGATCAGCGATTTTTATTGTGACTGCGACATTGTGGGGGACCCATTGGACATTTTTGACACATTTTTGGGACCATTGTCATTTATACAGTAATCACTGCTATATAAATGCAGTGATTCCTGTGTAAATGACACTGGCAGTGAAGGGGTTAACCAGTGGGTGGCAGTGTAGGGGTTAAGTGTTCCTAGGGGTGTGTTACTAACTGTGGGGGGGTTGGGCTTTCATTTAGTGAACACTGATCTCTGCTCCAATCACATGGAGCAGAGATCAGCGTCACTAGTTGCTAGGCAGAATGGAGAAATGCTGTTTACTTGGCATTTCCTCCATTCGGCCGCTCCGTGAGACGATCGCGGGGACGACCAGACTCACGGGGGTCCTGACCAGCGCGGGAGCGCGCCGCCGGCGGCGCGCTCCCGATGGCAGGGCGGCATTGAATATTGGACGTACCTGTACGCCAATATGCCTGCCCGTGCCATTCTGTCGACGTACATCGAGAGAAGAAAAAGAAGGAGGGCACAGCCTGCAGCCTGATAGAAGCCATTGATAGCACTTTTTGGGATCGCTGAATGAGATACATATATATGTGAATGCTGCTTTTCACTACGGTTAGCTGATCCATTATAAGGAGGAGCATTTTGAGGAGACTGAGGATTTGCATACAACGCTTTAATTAAGCTTACATCTGGTAAGCGCACTCACTTTCTGGTGACGGGCACTTGTGCGCATTTTTGTGTGTGTAACCACCGTGGTGTTCTCGTAAAGGATCGCAACTGTGGATTGTCTATGGACTTTTTATGAACTCTTCAATTAAGAAATCACATTAATTGTCATTTTTTCATTTAATGTATAATGAATGTGATAATTATTTATAACCTTTACATTTTTTATATTTTTTATATTTTCTGGGTAGTTAGGCATAGACCATTTTCCCTGTTGGCGCAGCTTTTCGAATTTTCTTATTGCTGTTGGGTGTGTGTATCTCACTTATTGCTGCTGCCTTCTTTATAGATTACTGTACATTTTTTCCCTTTTTTTTTTTTTTTTTGTTTTGTTGTTTTACTCAAGCGCAGTTTATTTTTCCTTTATACGATTGTGCACATACATCCCTTATCCTCTAAGGACAGCAAGCAACCTTTCTGGATTTTCAGCAAATTCCAAGTACTGTTTTCTCAGATAACTTTTTTAAAAAACATCTTGCTTTGATAAAAACTGTTTTGAATTTATTTTAATGAACAATACAGACTGAACTGAAAAGGACACACCAGTATCTTTTAAAGCGCTAGTATCTTGTGTTGTTTTTTTATCATCTGAATTTCAAAAGAGCCAACTTCTCTAAACTACGATCCTTGCTAGAAGATAATAATTGGGTTAAAATCTTAGGAACAAAGGGGGGAAATGGGTATGCTTTAAGAGCATATTAAATAAGGGCATTAGCCAGTGTATCTCAATGGGAAATACATTTAAAAGAGCTAATAAAAGTCCTGAGTGTCTTAACTCCAACGTAAAAATGCATATAAAAGCAAAGGAGAAGGGCTTCAAAAAATACAAGACTGAGGGAATCATCATCAGCATTCCATCTTTACAAAGAATGCAACAAGAAATGTAAGGGTTCAATCAGGACGGCTAAGATAGAACACGATAGGCACATAGTGGAGGAGAGTAAAAAAAAAATCCCAAGAAATTCTTTAAGTACATAAATAGTAAGAAAGGGAGGTCAGATCATATTGGTCCCATAAAAAAATAAGGGAATCTGGTTACTAAGATGGAGAGAAGGTGAAGATATTGAATTTATTCTTCTCAGTCTTCACAAGGGAAAGTGGGGTCCCCCAGGGTTCTCTCCTGGGACCAATGCTATTTAATTTATTCATAAACGACCTGGAGGATGGGATAAAGAGCTCAATCTCTGTATTTGCGAACGATGCTAAGCAGGGCAATAACTTCTCCGCAGGATGTGGAAACATTGCAACAAGATCTGAACAAATTATTGGGGTAGGCAACTACATGGCAAATGAGGTTTAATGTAGATAAATGTAAAATAATGCATTTGGCTGGCAAAAATATCAATGCAGTCTACTCGCTAGGGGAAAAACCTCTGGAGGAATCTAGGATGGAAAAGGACCTGGGGGTCCTAGTAGATGACAGATTCAGCAATGGTATTCAATGCCAAGCTGCTGCTAACAAAGCAAACATGCATTAAAAAGGGGATTACTTCCAGGGATAAAACAATACACCTGGAGTATGCTGTCCAGTTCTGGGCACCAGTCCCCAGGAAGGATGTGCTGGAACTGGGGAGAGTCCAGAGAAGGGCAACAAAGCCAATAAAGTATGTAACATAGAAAACCATACAAAAACTTACAGCATATTCCCATTTGTAGTTCCTAAAGCCGGCCATACATGAATCGAAATTTGGCCGGTTCAGCAGGGACCAGATGAGATTCGATCCATGTATGGGCAGGCTAATTGTACCCAAGACGATGTGTAACATGTATCGCAATCAACCTTTTCATGCTTAGGCACCCCAATGCATACATTTACGTTTGTATGTGTGTATTTGGGGGGGGGGGCGCTAAAAATGGGCTTGGGTGTAACTTTACTTTTTTACAATTAACACTTTTTTAAAATATATTATTATTACTTAAAGTGGTGTTCTACCCAAAAGCGGAACTTTCGCTTATTTGCTTCCTCCCCCCTCCACATTTGGCACCTTTTGGGGGGGAGGGGGAATGGGGTCTGTTCTTTACAAGGTCCCTCTATTCCCACTTCCGAAAATGGCACCGTCCCTCAGAAGTTTGGCCCTCCTTCTCTTTCCTCTGCTGCCGAGCCAATTAGAAAGCGCAGCTCGCTTTGCGCATGCGCAGTAGGGAACCTTCTGTGAAGCCAAAAGGCTTCACTGCCGGTCTCCCTTATTGGCCCATGTCAGTTGCAGTACTCAGTATATCAACGATCAGAACTTATTTACAAGTTTTTTCTGATAAACATTGGCAGTGTCGATAGCAGAAATTTTCGAGGTAGCTGTACATTTTGGAATTTGAGCAAGTGCAAAACAGTAATTAGCCTAAATGTACAGCAAATGATCCCTTTCATTGTTTAGATCAATGGTCTCCAAACTGTGGACCCCTGGATGTGGCCCTTTGCTTGCCTGTTTCCGTCCCCTGGGGCACTGTTCCTCCCACTGATAGAAGGCACTATTCCCCCCCACTGACACCATCAATGAGGCACCGTTCCCTCCACTGACACCAACAGTGGGGTGTAATACCACCAACTGACAGCAACAAGGAAACATTATTCCTTCTACTGACACCAACAATAGGGCACTAGTCCTCCCACTGACACCAACAATGGGGCCCTATTCCTTCTTTTAATGACCATAGGTGCTATGTATGTAGTGCTATGTTCTATGTAGTGACCTAGCTGTATTGCTTAACTGCATTCAAAAAGCCAGGCTGCTAACTTGGCTCTGTTGTCTGGTAGGGCTTTGGAAATCCCAGGACTCAACAGTAGTAATGACAACTATGTAAATATCATTTTTACAAGGAAATTGAACCTAGGGATGCCCCGAATAGAAATTTTGGTACCGAAAATGAAGGATGCACTAGGCTGAAAACCGATATCGAAAATGACAGTTTAAAAAAAATATTTAAGTTTTTATATATAATTGTATTATATTCAACTTTTTAAATTAATTTAATCAATTTAAATTAATATAAATATGAATTTATTGTTGGCCATTATTGCCACCTTTAGTGCAAGAAAGGTCACGAAAAATGCAGTCTGCAGTCTCTAACCATCTCTTGTATCATTCAATAAAGTTTTATTAAATATACAAAAGCATTTCCAAGAAAGGAAAAAATGTTCATGTAAACACAATATGGCAAATCTAAGTATACAAAAGCTGGTGCAGAATCATACAGAACTCCACATATTACCACATTTGTATATTATTTATGCTGCATTATTTTTTTCTACATGTTTCGCTCTTCTGAGCTTCTTTAGGACATTGCAGCATGCACCGATATATAGAAAAACTGAAAATATACAAAAATAATCAATTAAAAGGGAGAATTTTTTGAGACAATTAATGTGTCCCACAAAATTCAAAGCACACATTCAATTTGTTTGAGATAACGCATCCGCTCTGATCTCACTTGACCAAGACAGCTTCGTACTTTAACAGTTAAATTTATCAGGACAAGGACATAACTATAAGTAGACAACAAAGTGATTGTAAAACATTAAATTTTTGGATAAACTCCAATATTGTAAACATACACAGGTAGTAACAAGATTCTCCAGAATTCTGCCCAGACAATTCAGCTCTGTGACACACGGAGATCGCAGTAAGGAGAGGGGGGTTGAGGAGGAGGAAGTGGAGGCCTGGGCAACACTTCCACAATGGTATCGGCTTTTTTTTTCTTTTGGCCGATTCGGCCATTGCTCTGTGCAATGGTCTTGCACAGAGCAGCCCTGATCCTCCTCTTCTCGGGTCCCTTGCTGGTACTCCTGGCTTCTCCGACGCTGAGTGCAGCCCATAGCAATCCACTTGCTGTAGGGGCACTCCTGCATACTTGCTCCAGGGCCCCACTCTCTTGGGCCTGCCCCTTCTCTCTCCTCCCTGGCTGTGATTGAGAGCATTGGGAGTCAATGGTTCTTGCTACTGTCTCTGAGCCAATGAGGAGGCAGCTGCTCTAATGCACATCAACGGATTGCGTTGGCTTAGGTAATTAGTAGGGGGTCTGGGGGAGGAGCTGCATACTGAAAGTTTTTTACTTACAGTACAGCCCACCAGAATGAGACCCGAGAGGGGTGCAGGCTTATAGGGTTTAAATAAGGTGGTGTGGAGGCAACTGCCGCCTGCCACATGCTCTCTGAAGAGTGAGCCACCGCATATTGCTCTTCAGAGGGCTAACTCTAGTGTAAACTAGCCCTAAAAGTGATCATTTATTCTTTTTCTAGTACTGTTGCATTTGGCAAGGCATTGGTTAGGTGATTCCAAAATAAACATTGACCGCAGAGCCTAACTACCTTTTGAAATATGATTTGAATTGCACTCCCTGGCAGGTCTCACCGGCTGGGATGATGTTGATAGGTGGGGGAAACATGGGGGCCGAAACTGCGTAGCTGGATCACTGCTTTTAGCCTGTGTGTATTAATCTTTTTATCCGTTTGATTTAACAATTGGATAACATATTTTTTATCAGCCTGTTACTTTGCCAAGTGTTTTATTTTTAACTTTTCTTTGTTCAGTTTAATTTGGCCTAAGAACCCTGTTAGAGATGCAAATAATTGTTTTGATCTAATATGAAATTGGTGCTATATTTAGTGCAGTTCTCACTTCTGTTTCTTTGTTCTAAAAAAAACAAAAACTAGTTTTCAACTTAAATTCAGTGATTTAATGCGATTATAACCATAAATAGTATAGCGGTGGTTTGTGTACATTGTATAACAAATGTACTAGCTTAATAAAATAGAGAGCTTCTTACCCACTTGATCTCTGAAAGGTTTTACCCCCCTTCCTGGCCAGGGCATTCTTTGCTATTCTGCGCGGTCATGCAACGCTGTACCCAAAAAAATGTATAGAATTCCTTTCATACAAATAGAGCTTTCTCGGCTCGGCTGTGTCGTGCCCACATATGTAAATGGCATTCAAATCACACATGTGGGATATCGTCGCATGCTTAAGCCCTTGTACACACGGTCGGAGATTCCGACGGAATGTGTCCGATCTGACTGTTTTGTTGGATATTCCGACTGTGTGTGGTCTCCATCGGACTGTTTCCGACGGACCAAGTTTTCCAACTTGTTGGTAAAATTTTCCAACAAATGCTTAGATCAAATTCCTACATCAAAGCTATTGGCTACTAGCCTGAACGTAGTTCCGTCGTAACGAAATAACGTCATCACGTTCTGAACGATCGGATTTTCCGACAACTTTGTCCGACCGTGTGTATGCAGTTTCGGACAAAATCCGTCGGACAAAATCCAACGGACAAAATCCGACGGATTTGGTTGTCGGAACGTCCGACCGTGTTTACAAGGACTTAGCCCTTGTACACACGGTCGGAGAATCTGTCGGAATGAGTCTTATCGGACCGCGTCATCAGATAATCCGACTGTGTGTGGTATGCATCGGACTGATTCTGTCCGAATCTCCGTCCGACCCAATTTTCCAACATGTTGGAAATATTTCCCGACCAACTGGGCCGGACGGACCTAATCCGATCATGTGTAGAGCATTTTCATCGGACCAAGTGCCACACATGCTCAGATCAAATTCCTACATCAAAGCTATTGGCTACTAGCCTGAATGTAGTCCCATCGTAACGAAATTACGTCATCACGTTCTGAAAGATCGGATTTTTTGCCAACTTGGCCCGACCGTGTGTATGCAACAGTTTCGGACACAATCCGTCGGACTAAATCCGACGGGCAAAATCCGATGGATTTGGTTGGCAAAATCTCCGACCGTGTTTACGTGGGCTTAGAGTGAGAGCAACAATTCTAGTCCAAGACCTCTTCTGTAACTCTAAACAGGTAGCCTGTATTGTTAGGTATCTATTCACTCGGCGTAACATCATCTTTCATATTATACAAAAAAACTGGGCTAACTTTACTTTTTTTTTTTTTTATTCATAAAACTTTTTTTTTTTTTTTTTTATGCGTTTGAAAAATTGCTGCGCAAATACCATGTGACATAAAAAGTTGAAACAACCACCATTTTATTTCCTAGGGTCTCTGCTAATATATATATATATATATATATATATATATATATATATATATATATATATATATATATATATATTTGGGGTTCTGAGTAATTTTCTAGAAGAAAAAGATGAATTTCACATGTAGGAGCGAAGTGCCAGAATTGGCATGGATGGGAAGTGTTTAGTTCACTCCTCATTGACCACCAGTGCCCCAATATTGGTGGTCAGGTACATTAAAACAAACGACTTTCAGTGGAAAGTAATTTACAGTTTCATAGTTCCTAAAGCATTTGCCTGGAAACCTATAAAATTTGCCATGGTTTTTTAACTTTTTGTTTTTAGGGGTGGTTGCCACCCATACTACAGTGGAAGTGGAAAGGGGAAATACTGGTAGAAGAAATCTCTAGTGTATCAATGCATGGTGGGGACAGGTAGGTGTACCCAAAGTGCTTTTAGCACTTTTGAGCTTCCATGGCAAAACTGTATAATAAAAATCTTTAATCATGCGCATGTATTAAATTCTAACAATCTCTATTTGCGCCCCGTGGGATTTAAAATAAAGGTTTTTACAGTGACTGCATCATGTAGATGTCAATCTAGGACCTACATTTACATTCAGCCAGTTTCATGCGCTATGGTCTTTTTGTAAGACTATTTTAACCCTTGCTGTAGCACATAGCAAGGAAACCAAAACTAAAAACAGCATATTTATTACTACAGTATATATGCAACCTGAATGCATTACAGTAATTAATAAATACAGAGGCTTTAAAGTAAGCATATAGTAAAAACTAATGTAGAAAGGATTATTATATCTAGGCAGCTGAATATATATGTAAATCTTTTTTTTTTTTCCCTGTAACACTTCATCCCACCCTTTTATACCTTAAAAGAGAAATATGGGAAGATGGAAAATAAAAAAAATATATAATCATACTCGCCTAGATAGATTTACATTGATCCCAGCTGCAGCTTTCCACTGCTGGCTCTACCCCGAGAACTGAGCGATCAAAGACAGCCGCACGATCAGTTCTGCCCTCCGCTCTGAGTAGAGAGCAGTGACTGTCAGTCACCGTATCTCTGCTCTGCTCCTCCAGCGCTCACTTTAGTACTGGGCTGTGGAGAGGGCAGGAGTGGCTGGCTCCGCCTCTGAGGAGCATGCTGAGAGGCGGATCCAGCTGCCAGTCCAGGCATTTGGGTGGATCCTGACGGTAAACCTGAGTGACGTCAGCCGACAGCAAAGTATAGGAGAAGTGTGACCAAAAACTTTAAAATAGAAGTAGGGGCAAATCTATTTTGACCATACTTCTATGGATTGCAGGAGTGCAATTAGTTTAACACGCCAGTGACCTAGATTCAGCCAACAGTCCTCTAAGTTTTTTGTGACGTGTACCTTTAAGAGAAACGAAAAAAATAATATCCATAGAAAGTACAGACCGGCTTCTCCATAGAAAATATTTATTTAAGCATTACAGCATTGATGAAGGCCTATGGCTGAAATGCATCAGTTTTTGGATGATGTTATTGCTTTAATGCTTAAATAAATATTTTCTATGGAGAAGCTGTCGAGTTGCCGGCCTGTACATTCTATGGATCTTTTGTGAGCTTAAAGCGGGAGTCCACCGGCACTCCGCGTTTTTTTTTTTTAAAGCCAGCAGCTACAAATACTGCAGCTGCTGACTTTTAAAATAGTGACACTTACCTGTCCAGCGCGCCCGCGATGTCGGCACCCGAAGCCGATCTCTAGATCGTCTCTCGGGTGCTGCCGCCGCCATCTTGGGTATGGGAATCAGGAAATGGAGCCTTTTCGGCTTCATTTCCCGGTTCCCTACTGCGCATGCGCGAGTCGCGCTGCGCAATAAGGACGGTCCCCGCTGCCTCTGGGATCTGTATGTTTCCCAGCAGGCAGCGGGGCACTTGCGGAAAGGGGTGGGCACTTGCGGAAAGGGGCGTAATCTACGCCCCTTTCCGCAGAGAGCTATCCCGGAAGTGGGTGCAGATACCTGTACTGTACAGGTATCTGCACCCCCCTCCCCCCTAAAAGGTGCCAATTGTGGCGCCGGAGGGGGGGAGGGTTCCGATGAGCGGAAGGTTCACTTTAGGGTGGACCTCCGCTTTAAAGAGGTATTGCACAGAAAAAAAAAAATTCATCAAATTTCCAAAAAAATAAAAAATAAAAAATAAAATAAAATTTAGATTTTTTTTTTTAACTCACCTCTAAATGTCCCTCGTAGTCTGCCTCCTTCAATGCCTGGGCTGGTGACATCACTTTCCCTCAGCGCAGGAAGGGCTCAGCTCTGCCCCCTCCCTCCTGTCAGTCATCTGGGACATGTGACAGGTTTCAGGTGACTGCGCGGGCAATAATGGCACGGCACCGCTTGCGCATGTGCAGTGGGTGTGCCCACAGTTAGAATGCCGGCACCACCAAACGGAGGGGGGAATGAGTGGGTCTTCGTTCCCCCGCAACGCTGGACCCTGGGACAGGTAAGTGTCCAATTATTCAAAGTCAGCAGCTGCAGTATTTGTAGCTGCTGACTACTTTTTTTTTTTTAAGGGGAACGCCTCTTTAATTAGCCAGAGCACCAACTATGCTACATAGCGGTAGAGCTTGGGTGAGTTTTTCTTTTAAAAAATTTAATGTATTTTTTTCCTGAACTACAAGTCCCATGAGGCATTGCAAGGCTGACCGTTACGAGCATGACTCTCAAATGCAGAGGCATGATCGGAATTGTAGTTCTGTAACAGCTGGAGGGCCGCCAGTTTGACATACTGCATACATATCTGCATACATGTGCTTGGCGCTGGCAGCCAGAGAGAGTCTGGAACTCCCGACAGGCCAATGATTGCATTGTATTGTAGTGCTAGACCACTTTCATCCCCTGCAGTCTCTACCATGTCTTCTCCTTAGTCAGCAACATACAACAGTATAAATGCCTCTAGTTAGGAGAATGTGTTGAAAGCATGTTGTTAAGTCAGTAATAATCACAATGCACCAGGCTGACTTGTTTTAAGTTGCTTTGTATTGATTGATTTGCTTTATTTTATTATTACATCTAGATACCCTACTTCTCTTTAAATATTTATGGCTCTGATGGAAAGCTTCAGGTAAATGGGCAGGAAATAGGTTTCAAGGAGGCAACAAACACTTGGACCAAGGGAGGATGCACAAACTACTTTTTTTTGGTGTTGTGGATATATCACCCTCCTAGTTAGGTACTGAAATGTCAGGCAAATGGGGGGGGGGGGGGGGGGTTGGTTGCTTTTCCCTGCTTTCTGGAAAACTGAAGAACATAGGTGTGGAGCAGACTTAGTAAGCTGGGGAGGTGTGCCCAGAAGGTGGCTGGAGAGAACATAAATAGCCGGGGGCTGGAGCAGTAGGGTTCTTGTTCCAGGAGGAGAAGCATCCAGCCTGAAGGCCCCATTGCCCTCCCAGGCCACTTAGCTGACTCCTCCCAAGAACATCAACAGGTTCCCAGCAGACACAAAGCTGGGAGGGCCTATCTTTTCAGAGAAATCTCTGAGGCTAAAAAAAGAAGGGATGTCCCACCCAGGGACCAGTCTGCAGAGTCCACATTGCAAATGTCTGCCTGATGCAGGAAGAACCTGGGTGATTGTGCTGCTGTTATCCCCATGGAGCGTTATTGCTTAGGCTTGCCTGGCCTGGGGCATTGTCTATGGTGCCCCAGTGCCGTTCATTCCCTGAGAAATAATCGAGGGGACTGTTCTAAGAAGTAGCTGCAGAGAGAAATGTGTCTTGTTATTACTGCTCAGCATTCTATCCCACAGCTCCCTATCCTACCCTTCCAAGTTACTTAGCAATAGATACTAAAAAGGCACCCCTGAACCAGGGGTCTTAAATTAAGATTTACATAGATCCAGTCAGTAAAATATTAGTTTGGCAAAAGGTCCAAATCTCATATTTGCACTATAACACATCACATCCAGTATCCTCAGCCCCCCACCCCCTTCATATCAGAATTTCCCCTTTTATATCCGTGTCCCTAGTCCCCATTTAAAGCAGTCTCACAGAGTCCTCAGTTCCCCTTCACATCACAGCCCACCTTTACATTTCATTTCCCTTTACTCCACAGTGCCCCTTTTTAACACTGTGCCCCTTTAAGTCACAGTGCCCCATACATACAGTGCCCCATTATGTCACAGTGCCCCTTACATCATACTGCCCCTTCACATCAGAGTGCCCTTTTAAGTACAAGCCTCCCCTGCACTATCCTACCTTCGGTATTTTAGAGGCACTTATCAGCTGTGTTAGCTCCCCTGAGTCCCCACCCGGCTGCCATTGTCATCCTCACAGCAGGGCAAGGGTTGGGAGGAGCTGCAGATCTGTACAGAGGGTGGGAGCGGCCCAACCATGTTAACAAGCAGGCGATTACCCACCTGTTAATTTGAAAAGACTCCCGCTCTTTGTCCCAATCTGCAGCACCTCCCACTCCTACCGTACCTGTTGTGAGGATGACAGTAGAGGCGGGAGACTCAAGAGAGCTCAGACAGCTGATAAGTGGCGGCCGTGGTCCGGGCTCAGACCATGCTCTGCCATTTAGTGATCCTTGCCCTAGACTATTTATTGAGCCAGAGGCGTGAATGCTGCTGTGTGCCTGGCTTCCCCTACACTACCGAGAGAGAGGAATCTGGGATCAGGGGTGGATAAAAAATCAGTGATTTTTTTAAATCTTTTTTTTTTTTTTTATTCAGATTTTTTTTTTTTTATCAAATGTATTTTTAATAAAATGCTTTTAGAGTAAAATTCTATCTAAAGATATTTTTTTCTATTTAAGATACATTAATAATTTAGTTTATTCAGCATGAAACAGAGCTTAGTTATGTAGCATATGGCTGTATATTCTTCAATATTTACATTTTTGGTAAACTTATTCCAAACTAATCTCTGCAATCCAATCCAAGCTCTGCAAGCTGAGATAACATGCACTCCATTGATGCATTCACACAATTTCACAGTAACTATGAGATACAACAAAGTTCATGAATATTCTATTATCCCATTGTTTTGCAAATCTATGTACACTACAAACTGTATGATTGAATCAGTTCCGCTATCCCTGTTTTACTAAACTGGCAGCTTGTTATTCAAATAGAAAACCTTCATTTTGTTTGCAAATATTAAAGATTCTAACTACCAGCAAAAATAAGTCATTTCATTTACAGAGCAACTCTCATTTCAGATCCATCATGGCAGTGCCTGTTAGCGGGCATCCACTCACCTGCTGCCGCCACGTCCCTCACCTTGTTGTGTCACTGCTGCATCACCAGCCTTCCCATTAAAGTGAATGGGACTGTCGGTGAGTCAACAGAAGGTCAGAGGAGGAGCCGCCGTGGGACAGAGATGACAGTTACTCTTTAAAAATTATGATTTAAATCGAGCCTTTTTACTAGTGATTTAAATCATGAATTAAATCGTGATTTAAATCAACTTGATTTAAATCAGCGGCATTTGTGCAGGTAGCGCTACATGTGTTTTACTTTCTGTATATCAATGCCAATAACGTTATTTCATTTTTTTTTTTTTTTTTTAGATATTCCGTCGAGCTGATAAGAATGGTGAGTAGGAATAATATATTTTTTACCTTCTTCTGTAAGATCCTTGAATATTTACCCCTTAAAAAAAATCCTACAATGAATCTCGTTTGAAAAGCCACCTTTGGCATTGTACGGTGAAATGTATAACATAAATTTATCATAATACAGATGTTAACGTGAGACTGGTTCAGGGACTGGGATAGGTGTCTTGAGGGTAGAAAAAGACATCCAGTAATTGAACTAGACTGAAGGCAAACAGTTGAATAAACAGATACTGTAAGTAATATATTGTATATATGAGCCGTTTTACCTACCAAAAGAATTAAGATTTGCACAACCCCATCACTGAGCACAGCCAGGCTGATGGTATCACTCGCTGTGATGCAGTTATATGGAAAGAAGACAATGGTGTCCTCTCTCCACATCCAGGGCAGTGGGAGACTGACAAGGTCATCCCTCTGCTCACTCTGAAATGTCAGTTGTAGGTTGACTGGTCTTTCAACATAATTTTATCCCTGTCTACTCATCTTAATCTTTCATAGAATTTACAAATACTTTGGTACCTTCAAATCGGTTCTAAAATGTAAAAGTTTACACTCATCGTGGCCCCGCAGCATTAACAAAAATGCATTTTTTTTTGTCTAAAATAATCTTTACAAGATTGTAATGATAAACGTAACATAATTGTTTCCTCTGCACTTTCTGGTCACAAGAGAACCTGGACTTTCAGAAGTATCTTAGGAGGTTTGGTGTGAGCAGGTCTACCTACCTTTGATCTGTCCATACTCTAATAAATTGAGATGATTCTTAAAGGCACCTTGTGATCAAAAGGTGCTAAGGAACCAAATATTTGATATCTACCTTCAAAATGTAAGACGTATTTAAACAAACTGTATAATTTTCAGCCATGGAACTGTGCATTGTTAATCTGTAGACTTTAGGTCAGGATTTCTCAACCAGGACTTCATGGAACCCTGGGGTTCCTCCAGAGGTTTCTAAGGGTTCCTTGAGCAATCATCAATTTCTGCCTCTCAGGTAAGTTCCTACTGACACCACTGATGTTTTCTAGCTATCTGTAAGGAGAATTCTTCCCACTGATGTATCATGAGTTGTAGACAGTTTAGCAGGGGTTCCCTTAAACCAGAAAGTTCTCGTGTTGAAAAGGTTGAGAAAGGCTGCTTTAAAAAGGAGGTCTGCCCCCCCACGAAAAAATTAAAAGTGAGCAACTACAAATACTGCAGCAGCTGACTTTTACTATATGGATACTTACTTGATCAGGGAGCCCACAATGTTGGCACCCCAGCCAATCTTCAGATTGGCTGTTGGGTGCAGCTGCTGCCATTGCCTGTAAGGGAACCCAGAAGTGAAGCCTTTCAGCTTCACAGCCGATTCCCTACTGCGCTTGTGCGAAGCGCGCTGCGCTTTTTAATTGACCCAGCAGCTGAGGAAGGGGGGGGCAGAGCTTTGCCGCAGCGCCATCTCCATAAGTGGGGAACCGCCCTGAAACAGGTCCCCTTTCCCCCCTTCCCCTGAAATGTGCCAAATGTGGCACCAGGGGATGGTGGAGACAAAAAACCAGAAGTTCCACTTTCGGGTTGAACTAACAAACATGGTATACTCACCTGATCTGTGCAGTGGATTTGGACAGATCAGCTCCAAACCTCCTATTATTAGGTCCCCCACCAGCGCTCCTGGCTCCTCCCTCCTGCCAAGGGGGGAACCTGTCCAGAATCGCTCCCGAGCCACTGCTCTCTCTCTCCATTCAGACACAGAGCGTGGATCGGCTCTCTCCTCATGGCTCAAGGGCTGTGATTGACAGTAGAGGGAGCCAATGGTTTCTGCTGCTGTCTCCGTCAATGAGGAGGCATAGACCCTGGAGAGCTACTGCTCTTTTCTATGTCGTGTCTGTGCCAGACACAGCATAGCTAGCAGGAGTGCTGGAGCTGCATGTTCTGGCTCCCTGTATCCACCCTCTTACCCCACTCAAGTGAGAGGGAGGAGAAAGGCTCACACTGCTTTTTATGGGGTTTACAGCCAGGCATCTGGAGGGGGTCTGCAGTAGTTTTCTATATTGAAAAGCTTTGCGATCCCTTTGTTAATCAGGTGCAGAATCGGCAATCATTTTTTGTTTCATTCTGAAATAGAAACTGGTGTGAGTGGTGAAGATAGACCTGAAACAAGTCTCTCTGCTTTGGCCAGTTCCCTGCACCATTATAATGACACAGGAAGCTTTGTTATTACCTCCCAATAAGCTCAATTCACAAAGATTTAACGTGAAACTAATCTCCAAAAAGAAAAAAGGCAGGCAGTTTACATTCTGGCACAGTGCTTGTCTGCGCATCCTGCACTGGCCAATCAAGATGGCCGAAGAAGTCGAGTAGATGCTGGCGTTGGTCCATTGAAGCAGAGGTAAGACCCTTTTCACACTGGAGAGTTTTGCAGGTGCTATAGCGTTAAAAATAGCGCCTGTAAAACGCCTAAGGGCTTTCGCACTGGAGCGGTGCGCTGGCAGGGCATCACAAAAAGTCCTGCCAGCAGCTTCTTTGGAGTGGTGAAGGAGTGGGGAACTCACCGCTCCTTCACCGCTGCTCCCCATTGAAATCAATAGGACATCGCTGCGATACAGCCGGGCGGATTTAACCCCTTTTCGGCCGCTAGCGGGGGGGGTTAAAATCGCCGCGCTAGTGGCCGAATAGCGCGGCTAAAATTACGGTAAAGCGTCTCTTCACCGCTGACGCCAGTGGCGGCTCTGTGTGAAAGGGGTCTAAGCATTTTTAACTTCCATTTTAGAAAGAAACTAAAGTAAAAAAAATACAAAATTTCGAACAGGCAGGATCTTTATTGCATGTCTCTTCTGCAATAAATACATTTGCCTTCCTGTTGACAATCTCCCGTAGAATGTACATTGGGCTGTGCATGCACAGCTCAGTTTACATTTTGGCGTACTGCTTGTGTTTTGGGGTGGCTGAACTGACGCCACCCTGCACCAGCCAATCAAGACAGTCAAACGCCGGCACCTGGCATACTGGCGCCAGCGAGGCACTGCGCGGGTATCAGACTGTTAGAACTAAGATAAGTATTTTTAACTTTAGTTTCGCTTTAACACAAGGTCAAGTATCTTTTGTTTGTTTCTGTGGCTGTCATTTTCAAATCTTGGACTCCACTGAAAATAACTGCCACTTTTTTTTTTTAATACAATTTTCTTATCTTGATGTGTTGGCTTTGTGAATCGAGCCCATTGCATAATGCCAACTGTCAGATCATCTGTGGACCTGTGATTACAAAATGAAAATCCTATTAAGCCACAACAGCTTTGCCCTTTTTAAAGGGAGCGATTTTCCTACTTTCTTACTGTGAGAGTAGTTAGTGAGTTGCTCTGATTGCAGAGAACCCCGACAGGTTAATTGTGTTTTGAACCCAGCTGCGCTTTGCAGTCTTCTATAATTTTGCATTATGGGTCTTACATTAATGGAGGCCACTAATAATAGAGTTGGCTTAAACCCAGAAACTCCAGGGGTTTATATACCCCATACTGAGCATTCTGTATACCCCCGAATGATACATTCTTAACCCTCATGCTTGGCCCTTTCTCCTTATGGATTTTTCTCTTGGCTCCTGATTAGAAATAATTGTATTTTCTTAAAACGCTATTGATTGCTTCCTCTGAGAAGATCCTTGAGAAAATAAAAAGCTTCACCTGCGGTGACAGTCTATAGCATTCATTTTCTATTACTTGCCAGGTTTTATTAAAGTTTATTTAATGTATTTTGTATTAAGAGCTTTGTGTGGAGTGCATGTGGAGAATGCATTTCAATAATACAGTGATTAGTCTGAATATGACAAAGCTTATTTAAAGCAGGCGGAACTTGTGCTGTAACTAATAGTAGCCAGTCAGTTACTGACTTCAATTAACGGCACAGTGGGATGTCCCGGGCACAGTTCATTATTACACTATGTTATTAAAAAGACTTCTTTTATGCCTCTATTTTATGTGTTGCTGTCTATTATATTAAGGGAAAATTGCATTTTTTTTAACACGTTCGCTTTTTTAATATTTCCAAGGACAACAAGCAACTTTGAAAATATTTTAACTCTGCATTTTCTTCCTCTGTACTTAGAAAGCTGCCATCACAAAGCTGATACCAGTAAATAATGGGATTTATTTACCTCCAGCCTGTCTGCACAATTCAGTGTACAGAGCAGCTCCTTGTTTGCTTCAGTGCCAGGAGCCATATATTATAGTTATATGCCCTTCAACAATCGGGGCAGCTGCTGGATGGATTGTTTTATACAGTAACCATCATTATGGAGTCATAGATGGCCTTTTAATGACTTGTACCTATGATGACCTTTTAATGACTTGTACCTATGCCTTATTCGTTGTGTGTTAAGGATGGCTCCCAGGGACAATAAGTAAAGCTTTTGATTTATACATTCGAGAGGGACTGGATAAGATGAATCGGTGCCAGTTGGGATCACACTCCTTTGTATACCTTATTCATTCAACTGTACGTATATGTGCATTGTGATCACCTGTCAACACTGGTTATATTAGAGTCTTGTTGGATGTAATGATCAAGAATATAGCTTACCTCTGTGGTCCAGTGTAAGCCTCTGATTTTTGTGGTCCAATGCGGACCTCTGATTTCTGTGGTCCAGTGCGGACCTCTGGTTTCTGTGGTCCAGTGCGGACCTCTGGTTTCTGTGGTCCAGTGCGGCGGACCTCTGGTTTCTGTGGTCCAGTGTAAGCCTCTGATTTTTGTGGTCCAATGCGGACCTCTGATTTCTGTGGTCCAGTGCGGACCTCTGGTTTCTGTGGTCCAGTGCGGACCTCTGGTTTCTGTGGTCCAGTGCGGACCTCTGGTTTCTGTGGTCCAGTGCCAACCTCTGGTTTCTGTAGTCCAGTGCCGACCTCTGATTTCTGTGGTCCAGTGCCGACCTCTGATATCTGTGGTCCAGTGCCGACCTCTGATTTCTGTGGTCCAGTGCCGACCTCTGATTTCTGTGGTCCAGTGCTGACCTCTGATTTCTGTGGTCCAGTGCCGACCTCTGATTTCTGTGGTCCAGTGCCGACCTCTGATTTCTGTGGTCCAGTGCCGACCTCTGATTTCTGTGGTCCAGTGCCGACCTCTGATTTCTGCGGTCCAGTGCTGACCTCTGATTTCTGCGGTCCAGTGCCGACTTCTGATTTCTGCGGTCCAGTGCCGACCTCTGATTTCTGTGATCCAGTGCCGACCTCTGATTTCTGTGGTCCAGTGCTGACCTCTGATTTCTGTGGTCCAGTGCCGACCTCTGATTTCTGTGGTCCAGTGCCGACCTCTGATTTTTGTGGTCCTGTGCGGACTTCTGATTTCTGTGGTCCAGTGTGAGCCTCTGATTTCTGTGGTCCAGTGTGACCCTCTGATTTCTGTGGTCCAGTGTGAGCCTCTGATTTCTGTGGTCCAGTGTGAGCCTCTGAATTCTGTGGTCCAGTGTGGGCCTCTGATTTATGTTTCCCCAGTGCGGACGTATGATTTTAAACCTCCTGCAGCTCTCCCATCCAACTATTTGGGTTATATCTGACTGTGTATACTGCCTGCTGTGATGGAGTTGTTTTTATGATTATATGTATAGGCCAGCAAAAAGCGAGATATTTTCATACTTATATTCCACGTTCTCCTGATGAAATGAAGGAGATGTCATGAAATGCGTAGAATAATTCCAGCCGCAAATAGTCAAGATCATGAAAAAAACGTTGAACCATTTATGATATATATGAGGACAGGAAACAAAAAGGCTATCCAAATTAAATATCATGCATAAGACCATCATTTATGTTAAGGATTTGTGTTTTTAATCCTAATAAATTAATTTCCAAATAAATTGTATATTTTTGGGAGGCGGCTGGTTAAAATGGAAATACACTGTATCTGAGCACCACAAACCAAAAGCGCTAGTTAATATATTTTTTTATATTTTAAAGCAAAGATCACCCATCCACCCATGTCTCTGTGCTTTACTTAGCTAAGAAATCACTTTAAAAAAGACCCCCCTAGCATTTCTGGTCATTAATGGAAGTAACTAAAGACATGTAAAAAACTGTTTAAAACAAGTAAATACAATATATTTTCCTATCTATTTATTAATTCTGACAGCATAAGTAAAGTAAAAAAAGGTCAATGTTGGTTCAACATTTCTTCGTCATTTTGGAATTCTCTATTCTAACTTTGTCTGTAGACTCTCAACAATCAATAATGCAATGATTCCAAAATACTCAATGGTATCTACTCAGACTCTTAACCAAAGACCCTCCAATTGACATTCCACACCCCTCTTAATTTGAATTGCACTTATTAATCTAAAAAATGAGGCCTGCTCTCTTCCCTCTACTTGCTACCTACTAGTCTCACCATACATTTAATGTAAGCCATTAGACCCAGCACTGTTAGATCTCTCCTAGCTTTTACTAACATATTGTATATTGTCTTTCTTGATTTGACTTGTTGGGCAAATGTTGCAGCCATTGTTACAATTATAAAAAAAAAAATAGTCAATGTTGATTTAAGAGAGTGAGGTTCCGTTTTAAAGTAGGATTTCTGGCAAAACCTGACTACTCCTAAAAATTCTCCCCCACCTCCCTGCCCCTAACATCTATCATGACCTATTATGATTATGAGATGCTTGAGTAAGGGGAGACTGCCCCCAAAACTCCCATGGTTTCCCATGGCAACCCGCCACGCTCTTCCAGGAAGTGCTCTGTGCTCTGAACTATCCGCTATCTATCATTGACACTTCCTTTCCCCAGCATATCAGCACTAGCAGCAGACCCACAGACAGGAGTGAGGCATTCCACCTACAGCATGAGATCTGGCCAGGCCATCTTGGATTCTTTTTTATATTTTTAAAGGCACGCTGGTTTATTGAGCATGTGAGTGCATCACTTAATCTTTTACATATTATTTTAAGAAAGTGGTTAATTGTGCTATGGTTTGTACACATACCCTTGTCATAACTTAAGTAATTGCTGCAGACACATTAGCACTTTAAGGAGGACGTTTACATTCAGTGGAACACCTGAGTACGTCATTGGTACTAATTAGTCTTCCAATTATGACTAACCTATGTAACAAAGATCTGTATACTTACCTATTTGCAGGCTGCTCGGTTCTGGCCACATGATCCAAGGCACTGCAGGGGAGAGAAGGGAGAGCCAACAATGGATGGGCCATAGGAGACTATGGGTAACATCCTAGGCAATGCTAGCTGTTGTCAAACAGTCTCTCCTCTCCCCTGCAGTCGGCACTAGCTGACACAGGGGAGATCACATAACTGGACTGAAGCGGCCTAAAAATAGGTAAGTATAAAGATCTAATACAGGTTAGCCAGAATAGGTGTTAATTAAAAGCAGAATCTGCTCCCTTTTCTCAGTTGCAGAGTGGTGCAGGCTTTGTGCTTGTGCCACTATTTGGTACCCCCCCCCCCCCCCCCCCATGGTATTTAGGGCTCTGCTCATTTCATCAGAAAGTCAAATAAGGAACTGAAAATTACATTATAATAGCAATGTCTACACTTTAAAGGACACGTATCCAATTATATCAGGTATTGACATCAATAGCCAGCTTTCTTTCAGACTAACGTTCTTCACATTTCTTGTTTCTAGAACCGCAGGAATTCAATCTAAAGCCTAGTTTACCTCTTTGAAAATTCATCCTGATAAATTGACAGTTAAACATGGTAGGGAAACAAATTAGACTAACGAATATTTACCTGGAGAGCTGAATATTGGCCATAACACTGCAAGAGATTGAACAACAACATGAATAATAGACAAAGCAGTAATAAATAATCTGCTGTACAAATACACCAGGTTTACACATTTTGTTATATGTTTTAATAAGCTTCTAGTAACTTGTTTTGAATGGTGGTTTAGTATAGGATATTTGCAAATATGCTTGTACAAATTAACCACTTAAGGACTGAGCCTCTTTTTTTGGATGTGTTGTTAAAAACATTTTTTTTTTTTGCTAGAAAATTACTTATAACATTATACTTATTTTTTTTAATACCCTAGAGAATAAAATAGCAGTCATTGCAATACTTTCTGTCACACCGTATTTGCACAGCGTCTTACAACGCACTTTTTTGGGGAAAAAATACACGTTTTTAATTAAAAAATAATTTTTTTTTTATATTGTGAAAGATAATGTTACGGTGAGTAAATTGATACCCAACATGTCACCCGCTAGTGGAAAGTCGACAAACTTTTACTCTTAAATATATCCATAGGCACCGTTTAAAAAATTCTACAGCTTGCATGTTTTGAGTTCTTATTTATTTTACCATTTTTTATTTTATTTATTTATTTTTTATTTATTTTATACACTGTTAAAAAAAAAAAAAAAAAAATGTGTCACTTTTTTATTCCTATTACAAGGAATGTAAACATCTCTTGTAATAGAAAAAAAGCACGACAGGACCTCTTAAATATGAGATCTGGGGTCAAAAAGACCTCACATCTCATATTTACACTAAAATGCAATAAAAAAAAAAAGCTAAGCAGTGAAGAGCACTGGAGCACAGCAGGAGGGGGGCCTCTCCTGCCACCGATAAAAGTGATCTTACGGCGAATCCGCCACAGAGACTACTTTTATCTTGTAGCAGACCGCCGGCCGAACAGGATACTGGGGTTATGGGAGTATTTTTTTTCACCCGGTGATCTTGTCAGTAACACACTTGCTTTCCTAGGGTGACAACACTCACTTGCTGCACTTTGTCTTTGGAGAAGCAGCATTTGTCACCCTGAGGCAGGAAGTGTTTTAAGACCACAGAACATCTCCACCTCTTTTCCAAAACATAGGGTAGCAAGTGTGCTCTAGTCCAGTGGTCATCAACCCTGTCCTCAGGGCCCACTAACAGGCCAGGTTTGCAAGATAACTGAAATCTATCACAGGTGATATAATTTGCTGCTCAGTGATTGCAGTATTCTAGACTGCATCTCCCCAAGGTAATACATAAAACCTGGCCTGTTAGTGAGCGCTGAGAACAGGGTTGATGACCACTCCTCTAGTTCACAGAGAGCACTGGGAACAGCGTTAACTGATAAGAGTGCAGCAGAGGCAGAGCGTACAGAAAGTTATTCGCTCTCAATATTTCTCAGCAGGATCAATGGTTATTTTTTTTATTTTGTTTGCACTTATGGAACAGATATAACAAAATTGTATATTCACAGGCCAAACAAGAGCAAAAAAAGCAAAGAGGGTGTTCCAGCATCACTAGGAAGTGCTTTCCAGGACCACCAGATTACCAACAAAATGGAGTGTTGTGTACTTGTGCACTACAGCATTCTCTAGATCAGTGTTTCTCAACTCCAGTCCTCAAGGCGCACCAACAGGTCATGTTTTCAGGATTTCCCTTCAGATGAAATGGCTGTGGTAATTACTAAGGCAGTGAAAACTGATCAAATCACCTGTGCAAAATAGTGGAAATCCTGAAAACATGACCTGTTGGTGCACCTTGAGGACTGGGGTTGAGAAACACTGCTCTAGATCATTGGTCTCCAAACTGGGCCCAGTTCACCCTTGCTTGACTTTATCTAGCCCTTGGGGAACTATTTCTCCCTCTGACACAGATCACTATTCCTCCAAGTGACATCTACAATGAGGCAGAATTTCTGCCACTGGCACCAAGAATTGGACACTATTCCTTCCCCAATACTGTTGAATCCAATTTAGGGGTCTCCAAACAAGACAGATGATGAGATAGTGAGTCCAGATCTTAAAGCGGGAGTCCACCGGGACTCTGCGTTTTTTTTTTTTTTTTTTAAAAGCCAGCAGCTACAAATACTGCAGCTGCTGACTTTTAAAATAGTGACACTTACCTGTCCAGCGCGCCCGCGATGTCGGCACCCGAAGCCGATCTCTAGGTCGCCTGTCGGGTCCTGCCGCCGCCATCTTGGGTATGGGAATCAGGAAATTGAGCCTTTCGGCTTCATTTCCCGGTTCCCTACTGCGCATGCGCGAATCGCGCTGCGCAATAAGGACGCTCCCCGCTGCCTCTGGGATCTGTGTGTTTCCCAGCAGGCAGCGGGGCACTTGCGGGAAGGGGCGGGCACTTGCGTAAAGGGGCGTAAGTTACGCCCCTTTCCGCAGAGAGCTATCCCGGAAGTGGGTGCAGTTACCTGGATTATCCAGGTAACTGCACCCCCCTCCCCCCTGAAAGGTGCCAATTGTGGCACCGGAGGGGGGGAGGGTTCCGATGAGCGGAAGGTCCACTTTAGGGTGGACCTCCGCTTTAAGATAAGATAAATAGGTGCTTTATTATATACACTGCAGTGAAGAGACACAAAACACACCGATATTCAGCACTAACAGGCTGAACGAAGAAAGGAGTGTCTCTGACTTAAAAACATCAAGTTTAACAATATATACTTGATGAATATGCATAAGCACTAGGCGTGTTATAGGTGTGAACATATAGTTGAGTCCAATCAGAATTCATATCTTCTTAGTAGCAAGGGAACAGTCAAATGGGTGGTTACATCATGTGACTGGCGAAAAAATAGAATTCAGCAGTATCTGGTCAGTTGAGACTGGTTTTGGTAGGAAAGCCTATTTTGAGCAGCTTTCTGGGTTCTTATCAGTAGTTGTGTCATCTCATATCCAACAGTTATTTCCTAGGAATTGAAACAAATCAAGCATATTATAAATTCTTAAAGTGACAGAGTCTCTCTCTCTCTTTTTATATATATATATATATATATAACTCAACATTATCTGACCCCTATAATTCTACTCAAAACCAACAATGGGGCACTACTCCCTCCCCTGATAGCAACAATTGGGCACTCTTTCCTCCCACTAATATCATTGATAGGGTATTGTTTACACCCTTGCCACCAGGGTGTATTCTACTTATGCAAACAGACTCTTTTTTTAGAAGACCCCTATTCTAGATGAAATCTGAACTAGGTAGGTAGGGTAGGCCATGCTCATGAATTCATATCAAACTTTTTTCCCGAATTCTTACCAAAGTTTGATTTTCACTTTTGACTGTATCGTTACCTGAGAAAATATGTGGTTCATAAAAACCAAGAAGAATCACAAAGTAAAGCAGAATTGAAACCAGCTTAGCACAAAGAGCTTTTGTGTAAGGTTATTTTTACCTTTGAATTGCTTTTGCAGATCACTAGCTGTGAAGTGTTTCAGGTGATGATCACCTTGTTCCCGTTTTGTAACTTTCAGTGTTTGAAAATACACCATTGTCAGAAATGTCAGTTGAGGAATTCTGAAGCAGACCATATGTTCAACAAAGCACTTGTGTCATTGGCTCTGACTAAAGCCCAGTAGGGTGGAAACGTGTTTGGTGGGTGCTGTTTTATGGGCTTTGTGTTTTGAATTAAAGTAACATTTGTATGCTGCTCTTCTACTATAAAGTTATGTCATTATACCTAGGGCATAGGAGGCAATATCAAACCACAAAGTATAACTTGAGGCAAAACTTTTTTTAGATTTGGATTGAGTGGAGAGGAATTAGAATACCTGCCAGGGTTTTGTCATCTTGTGCCCCCGTTGGGGAGATTCACCCAGCTTGTTTTGTTTACCATTTATAAAGGAAAGTGAAATAAAACCCCAAAATGTGGGTTGTCATCAAAACAGGCGTGGTGGGGAAATCTTCCAATATGGACACCTATTCTGGTGACAACCAGGGTTTTTCTTTTAATTCCTGTTTTGGCTATGGGACAGGAAATGAAGGGAAATCTCCCCAGTAGGACAAAGATGGAAAAAAACAACTCACAGGGGATATAACCGTATCATACGCTGGCCATACAACAGTAAATTTTAGAAGGGTTGCACCGATACCGGTTTTTTAAACGGCAAGTATGATTACCGATACTTTCGGTCAAGTACCTGCCGATACTGAGTACCAATACTGTGTGGTGCGATTTACGTCAGTACAAAAAATATTGGCACAAATCACACTGCAAAGAATCGCAGGTGATTTGAACAGGAATCCAGTGTGATTCACATCCAAATCGCATGCAATTTCTCCCACTGCTCTTGTGTTTGTGTATAGAAGGGAAAAGCACCATCTAGTGGGCAGTTTAAAAAAATGTAGAACTCACAGTGCATATCTAGCCACATGCAAAATAATCTACATAGGTGTCCCAGTCTGCCGATGATAGCAAATCAAGGCCGCTGGAGGTGCTTACAGGAAGTTCAGGGACCCTGTGGATATAGGGTAGAAGTGATGTCAGCTTGGGGGCGGGCTGCTTCTACATCTCCTCCAGCCCTGTGAGCACCTCCATCGGCCGTGATTTGCTACCATTGCTGGACCAAGACACCTATGTCGATTATTTTGCATGTGGCCAGATATGTATGTGTGCCCATTAATTTTAATCAACGCAAAATATCAGTTCCGGTACCAATACTCGCGCAAATGCTTGGTATCGGCACCGGTGCATCCCTAGATTATAGAAAAAAATGTTTGTACAAAAATTTGTATGAACATTTGTATAAAAAATTCTCATACATTTGAAGGCTTGACAGATATATTTTGAAAGTACTTCAAAATTCTATTAGCTTTAAATAGACTTTCCCAGACTAAAATCACATACAGTACAATGTTAGAAATTTGAGAAACATTTTCCATCCTGCTCCTTCAAATATCTTTGTCACTGACATCAAAAAGAAACATAATTTTGACCTCATTAATAAAGAAAAAAATTGAGCAATTGTTTATAGAATGAAAAATTTTGAAACTTTACCTTCTTGTTCTACTTTAAAGAAGAATGCTCAGGAGCAATGAAAAATATAATATTCAGCTACACAGATTATTGTTAAAATACCTGAAAGGGGTTGTAAAGGTAAACAATTTTTCATCTTAATGCATTCTATGCATTAAGGTGAAAAAACATCTCACAGTGTCACCCCCCCCCCGCCCCCCTCTCCCCCCCCCCGTTTTACTTACCTGACCCCTCGAATGTCCTGAACTTGCCTCCGACATCCTCTTCGCCGCTCAGCCTGGCCGTTGATTGGCTAGAGTAGATGGATTGAAAGCAGCGCAGCCATTGGCTTGCGCTGCTGTCAATCACATCCAATGACGCGGCGTGCCGGGGGCGGGGCTGAGTGATACAGTGAGCTGCTATAGCCGCCGGCAGTATCACGGGAGCGCGCCCGCAAGTACTTCTCACCATGCGAGGGAGCTTGCATGAACGTGAGAAGTACTTGCGGGAGGAAGCCGAGACAGCCACCGAGGGACCCAAGAAGACCAGGTTCAGGGCCACTCTGTGCCAAACGAGCTGCACAGTGGAGGTAAGTATAACATGTTTGTTATTTAAAAAAAAAAAAATTCCCTTTACAACCCCTTGAACCTTTTTCTTTTCCATTGATACCCGGAAGCTCTCTCCCTGTCGGAAGCCCGATTTGTTGGCGTTCCTATTGCGGCTGACAGTTCCTTGCAGCTCACCTGCTTATTCCCCGTCTGTTGTGACACATCCCTCCCTATGAATTATGATAATATTGGTCTTGGGCAAACATTTCCAAAACCACTGCAGTCAGGTCTCATCAATTTGTCTTTTTATGAGCAGCATGGTTGGACACGGGTTAAGGGAGAGTGGCACACCGTTGACCCCACTAGCTTTAAATCTACAACACACAAATTGGACAAAGTGCTTCATATACAGTGCCTTGCGAAAGTATTCGGCCCCCTTGAACTTTTCAACCTTTTGCCACATTTCAGGCTTCAAACATAAAGATATAAAATTTTAATTTTTTGTGCAGAATCACCAACAAGTGGGACACAATTGTGAAGTGGAATGAAATCTATTGGATAATTTAAACTTTTTTAGCAAATAAAAAACTGAAAAGGAACACACCAGGCAGGTCCGTAATACTGTTGTGGAGAAGTTTAAAGCCGGATTTGGATACAAAAAGATTTCCCGAGATTTAAACATCCCAAGGAGCACTGTGCAAGCGATCATTTTGAAATGGAAGGAGAATCAGACCACTGCAAATCTACCAAGACCTGGCCGTCCCTCTAAACTTTCAGCTCAGACAAGGAGAAGACTGATCAGAGATGCAGCCAAGAGGCCCATGATCACTCTGGATGAACTTTAGAGAACTACAGCTGAGGTGGGAGAGTCTGTCCATAGGACAAAAATCAGTCGTACACTGCACAAATCTGACCTTTATGGAAGAGTGGCAAGAAGAAAGCCATTTCTCAAAGATATCCATAAAAAGTCTCATCTAAAGTTTGCCACAAGCCACCTGGGAGACACACCAAACATGTGGAAGAAGGTGCTCTGGTCAGATGAAACCAAAATCCAACTTTTTGCCCACAAAGCAAAACGATATGTTTGGCGTAAAAGCAACACAGCTCATCAACCTCAACACACCATCCCCACTGTCAAACATGGTGGTGGCAGCATCATGGTTTGGGCCTGCTTTTCTTCAGCAGGGACAGGGAAGATGGTTAAAATTGAGGGGAAGATGGATGCAGCCAAATACAGGACCATTCTGGATGAAAACCTGTTGGAGTCTGCAAAAGACCTGAAACTGGGACGGAGATTTATCTTCCAACAAGACAATGATCCCAAACATAAAGCAAAATCTACAAAGGAATGGTTCACAAATAAACGTATCCAGGTGTTAGAATGGCCAAGTCAAAGTCCAGACCTGAATCCAATCGAGAATCTGTGGAAAGAGCTGAAAACTGCTGTTCACAAACGCTCTCCATCCAAGCTCACTGAGCTCGAGCTGTTTTGCAAGGAAGAATGGGCAAGAATTTCAGTCTCTCGATGTGCAAAACTGATGGAGACATACCCCAAGCGACTTGCAGCTGTAATCGCAGCAAAAGGTGGCTCTACAAAGTATTAACGCAAGGGGGCCGAATAATTTTGCACGCCCCACTTTTCATTTTTTTATTAGTTAAAAAAGTTTCAAAAATCCAATAGATTTCATTCCACTTCACAATTGTGTCCCACTTGTTGGTGATTCTTCACAAAAAATAAAAACTTTATATCTTTATGTTTGAAGCCTGAAATGTGGCAAAAGGTTGAAAAGTTCAAAGGGGCCGAATACTTTCGCAAGGCACTGTACTTTGTCCCACAGGGGACAGGATAAATAAAATCTGTACGTTGTGAGAGCTCTTCTTTTAGGGCACATGTTGGTTTTGTAACATTTTCTCTTTTGAATTCTGTCTGGACATCATTGTCCACTTTAAATCCAGCAGCAGGACAAGAGAGGAACGACTCCCGACTGATGGATCTTATAACCCAGAGCAGCCTGCCTCTTGATATGGTTATTAGGAACAACTGAAAACATCCAGCAATGTCATTCAACTCGCTGCTGGCATTCTGCAAAGAACAAACATTATGCAGAATAATGGCATTATGTGAATGACAAAAAGATCAACTCAAAATAATAAAAGTCTATGCCTGGGCAAAATAGAGTACAGTATATTCAGTACATCTGCCCAGTCTGCAAGTACAGACTGACAACACTGCTTGAGATTTCGCTGCCACCCAGACACTGTTGTCAGGTCAAACACAATGATAGCAACACGTTTTATTTTTTTAACAGATCAGGGCATATTTTTCTGAACATTGCATATTTTTAACGGATCAAACTTTTTTTTTTTTGCTCAAACCTATGTTTGGCAGGTAGGTTAAAGTGGTTACAAAGGCTGAAGGTTTTTTTTACCTTCATTTATTCTATGCATAAAGGTAAAAAAAACTTTTGTGTGCAGTGGCCCCCCCAATCCTGAGCTGAGCCCCCTCCAATCCAGCGTTGTTCATGATAGCCTCGCCTGTATGGGGACGCTCCCTTCTCATTGGCTGAGACAGCAATGGAAGCCCATTGGCTTCCACTGCTGTCAATCACAGCCAGTGAGCCAATGAGGAGAGAGCGGGGCCGAGACACAACTCTATGTCTTATGGATGCATAGAGCAGCAACTTGGGAGCAAACACACAGTTGTTCCCCCGCCCGGGGCAAATGGCTTTTTCTGAGGGCACTGCTCGAGGGGGAGGAGCTAGGAGTGCCGGCGGGGGACCCGAAAAGAAGAGGAACAGAGCTGCTCTGTGCAAAACCACTGCACAGAGCAGGTAAGTATGATATGTTTGTTTTAAAAAATAAAACAAAAGAAGAAGCTTTATTATCACTTTAAGTCAATGATCTGGCACCTTACTGGCAAAACAGAACTACCATTCCTGCGCTGATGAGGTCTGTTAGGTCAGAGCAGTTCTGGTTCAGGTGAGGCCTTGTGATCCTTTTATCAGACATGCAAGCTGGCCATTAAGTCTTGAAATTTGCAGCCTTTGATCAATGTTTTCCGACAGTGGAGGGGTCCCGCCATCAGAATACAATGGCACAACAAGGACGATTCCTCCATTCACCTCAATGGTGTGGACAGGGGAATCGTTTTTTTCGAAAAATAAAAAAAAATCGGAATAAAATGATTCATCTATAGCCAGCTTGAATAAAAGTTTGCATATAAAAAATGGCTTCTATTCACAGGTTCTTTCTCATTTTGAATAGGTCTTCAAAGCTCAACTCCACAAAAACATTTTTTTTAAGTTTTTTTATAACGTGGGTAAGATGCAAAACTTTTGTCTTATGTCATTATTATGGGGATTGCCATTCACTTCCTTTTTCAGTGACACCAGGACAAGAAATGAGAGGGTGAGGGTGTCAGTGGTATAGGAAACCCATAGTGCAATAATAAACTGCAAAATGTTCAAACTGATCCACACTGCTAAATAAATGGTCGTTTGTTGGCATCTCCATGCTCCATACGCTTAAACTTCCACTGGGGCAGGAAGTGGGGTTCAATGTCTGCACTGGGGACCCTGTACAAAAATAAAAAAGTTTAGGCTTGAGTTGGCCTTTTATTGTTGGTAATATTCAGATGCCATTAACTAGAAAAACAAGGGTTTGGGGACTGTATCATTAAATGGGCAGCTCCTAGATGGCCCTGAGCATTAGCAGACACTGGGAAATCACCAGAGTGGGGTTCCATAGGAAAGCAGAATGTTGTGCACAAGGTCCCCTAAATCCTGTGGCCCCAAAATTTAATTTAGTTTTATATGGGAAGCCTTACCACCACCTCTGTTTTTTGTTACAAAACTTTCCTTGTATACTATAGTTGTCATTCTTTGCTTCTGCTAAATATTACCATATTTATAAGCGTGTAACACGCCCAGGCATTCATTTTAAGAGGGAAGTTTCAGGAAAAAAAATTAAATTTTAAATAAGGAACTTTGAAGCACAGTAAGGATCAGTGCCCATCTGCAGCCTCACCATTGCCATCAATGCAACCTGATCAGTGCCCATCTGCAGCCTCACCGTTGCCATCAATGCAACCTGATCAGTGCCCATCTGCAGCATCAATGCAGCAACCTCACCATTGCCATCAATTCAGCAGTCTCACCATTGCCATCAATGCAGCAGGCTCATCATTGCCATTAATGCAGCAGCCTCACCATTGCCATCAATGCAGCCTGATCAGTGCCCATCTGCAGCCTCACCGTTGCCATCAATGCAACCTGATCAGTGCCCATCTGCAGCATCAATGCAGCAACCTCACCATTGCCATCAATGCAGCAGTCTCACCATTGCCATCAATGCAGCAGTCTCACCATTACCATCAATGCAGCAGGCTCACCATTGCCATCAATGCAGCAGCCTCACCATTGCCATTGATGCAGCAGCCTCACCATTACCATCAATGCAGCCTGATCGATGTCCATCTGCAGCCTAGAGGGGACATGGAAGGGGGCGGGACAAGTGCGGACATATTACATACAGTTAGAATCCCCTATGATAGACAGAACAGTGGTCCAATAGCGGCCCAGGAGACTTCCTATTGCAGAGGCTGCCAAGTAAACAGGAGATTCTCAATGTATGTAATCTGACGGTGCTCGTCCCCCCTCCCCTCCCTATCCCCTCTGAGGCAGCTAAAATGAAATATTGGGATATAAGAATATTGGCGTGTTATATGCCAATAAATACAGTACTTCCCTTTATAACCCTAGATAAATGTTTTGTTGTGTATGGTGCATTCTTCGGCAGACTTTTATACATCCATGGATGATTCAGCTCCTGTGTTATGTGAGGTAAATTCATGCAAACACTGACATCTTCCTAATAAATGGCTTAACTGGCACCACAATAGTCTGTCGGCTCTTCTTCTTATGGGTATCTCTATAGGCTTACATAATTACTTCACAGAGATTGTTTGGCTACAGATGTATAGACACCCACACATGACCCTGAGGATTTACTCAGAAGCACACATTCGTAACTATATATGGGTTCCTCTACAATTACAATGCCCTTGTACTGTACAGGCAGATATGTATCTGGAGATTTAGCTAGGGATCTATGTTGAATATACTGATAAAATACATATATATAAGATTTGTTTCTATCCATTCAGTCCCAGGATTTACACTGCTCTGCCACACAGCACCCTCCTGCCTTGCAGGGAAACTGATCTTGCTCTGTCACAGTTTCACTTTCACTTACAGGTCACCCATCTTTAACTGGGACAAGCAGCACACAGATGAGCCATCTCCCTGTCACTCTGATCTCTCCTCTAATCAGCATGTGCCTTTCCCTTCAGCACACGTGATTTGCTGCTTGCAGTGCTTCTCTCTCCCCTTCTATGAGCTCTGCTTTACATGGGTACAAAAGGCTGATACTGGGTCATAGTCAGATATTTACACTGCTTTCAGGGTCCCTGCTAAAAAAAAGTAGACTGTAAAAGAAGAATTTATTATACTTACCTTTTAGTGGCCCATATTTTCTGCCCCCCTCCCCCCCCCGCATGCTAAGGTTGCGCCCGTTGACTGTATACAGTGGAGGGCTAAACAGCTGCAGCAGATGGGGAGCAACAAGTTGGTGTCTTTTTAACCCACTGACAACCAGAAAGGTAAGTACATTTACTTTTCTTATACAGGCTTCCTTGTGTCTGGAAGTGACTCTATGGCATACCTACCAACATTTTGAGATCGGAATGAGGGACGCCTACTAGCAAACGTATTTAGGCATAGGGTACGCCACCTGCCACACCCTCTTAAAGAAGAATTAACCAAAAAAAAAGGTTAATTAAATCCACAAGGGCTTTTTTTTTTTACCACTACTATTCCTTTATATTGGCTTTTAAAATTTACAAATGCAGCAATTTAGAAATTGGATGAAAGGTTTAGCACTGGGAAATACTTTTTGAAAGATAAAAAGTGCATTTTATATACAACTCTATAGATCAGACTAGGGCTGGGGAAAAAATCGATTTGAATCTTGAATCGAGTTGAGAGGTCAAATCGATTCAAATTTTCAGCAAATAGATTTTTTTTTCACCAGGACCGGCGCCGATCCTGCGGGCAGGAGTTTTTAGGCGAGGCCACGGTTTCGGCCTAGTCCGCGAGGCCGGACGCCGCAGCCTCGCCTAAAAAATCCTGCCTGCAGCTCCTCAGGACCAGCGCAGTGTCCGAAAAAATAAATAAACTTGATACGAATTGTGAATCGAGTTTTTTTTTCTTTTAAATCGCAGATTTTTTATTTTTTTTTGGAGAAAATCGCCCAGCTCAAGAGCAGCCAAGAATGAGGGACAAATGAGGGGGAAAAAGGGACATTGCTCCAAATCAAGGACAGTCCCTCGAAATCAGGGACAGTTGGGAGCTATGCTATGGTGGTAGGGTCAGTTCAATGATGCATTCATGATTACAGGGCGCCCAAAAAAGCACCATCAAGGTTAAAAGGGAATGTGCAGCACATCCAGTCCTTCTGCCCCACTGCCACTCAAATCAATGGGATCAAAGGGATGAGCTTTGATCTGCAGACCATGTAAGTAAGAGGCAAATTTCATCTTTTGCACCATGTTACATGTTATACTCATATTTAGAATGTAACATGGTGCAAATGGCCCCCCACCCTTAAACCGCGCCTCCCCCTATTATAGAATCTGGTGGCTCTTCTCCCCTCACAGCCGTTGTCACTTTTGAAATCCTATACTAAGTGTATAGCCAGCTTTACTCTTGCCACCGACTGTGAAAGGCAGGTTTACTAGCCAATAGCAAGGTGCTGGAGGAGGTGTGTGTTTGTGTATGTATGTACAGTGCCATGAAAAAAGTATTCATACCCCTTGAAATTTCCCAAATGTTGTCATGTTAGCCAAAAACGTACATTTATTTTATTGGGATTTTATGTGATAGACCAACAAAAAGTGGAACATAATTGTGAAGTGGAAGAAAAATTATAAATGGTTTTAATTTTGTTTTTTACAAATAAATATCTGAAAAGTGTGGCGTGCATGTGTATTCAGCCCCCTTTACTATGATACCCCCTAACTAAAATCTAGTAAGCCATTGCCTTCAGAAATCACTTCGTTTTTAAATAGAATAGAATATTCCACCTGTGTGTAATTTAATCTCAGTATGAATACAGCTGTGTTGTGTAGCCCTCAGAGGAACCTTAGTGAATAAACAGCATCATGAAGGCCAAGGAACACACCAGACAGGTCAGGGATAAAGTTGTGGAGAAGTTTAAAGCAGGGTTAGGTTATAAAAAAGTATCCCAAAAAAATATCACAAGCTTTAAACCTCTCATGGAGCACTGTTCAATCCATCATCCAAAAGAGAATGGCACAACTGCAAACCTACCTACAAGACATGGCGGACACCTAAACTGACAGTTTAATGCAAGGAGAGCATTAATCAGAGAAGCAGCCAAGAGGCCCATGGTAACATTGGAAGAGCTGCAGAGATCTACAGCTCAGTTTTCAGAATCTGTCCACAGGACAACTATTGGTTGTGCAATCCACAAACCTGGCCTTTATGGAAGAGTGGCAAGAGGAAAACTATTGTTGAATGAAAGCCATAAGAAGTCCCATTGGCAGTTTGCGAGAAGCCACGTGGGGGACACAGCAAACATATGGAAGAAGGTGCTCTGGTCAGATGAGACCAAAATGTAACTTTTTGGCCTAAAAGCAAAACGCTATGTGTGGCGGAAAACTAACACTGTACATCACCCTGAACCCATCATCCCCACTGTGAAACATGGTGGTGGCAGCATCATATTGTGGGGATGCTTTTCTTAAGCAGGGACAGGGAAGCTGGTCAGAGTTGATTGGAACATGGATGGAGCCAAATACAGGGCAATCTTAGAAGAAAACATGTTAGAGTCTGCAGAAGTCTGAGGCGGAGGTTCACTTAATGAAAATTCGAAATTTCTTATAGTATTTTCCCAGGTAGTCAGTTGACCACCGGTGATTTCCATATGGACATTTCCCCCCTCCTTTCTGTGGTCCTCACACTGCAACCCATCGTGCATTGGTATGGCCCCCATAGTTCCCGTGGTGGACATGCATGGGGTGATTTTTGGCTGTCGGTGCCTGGTACTGACGATGGTAGCCGTTTTTGTGAGTAACTTAAATACATTTTTGACCTTTGCTCATATTTGGGCTAAAATTTATATTTTCAGTATTATTTTGCTTACTTATGCATACCTATATGCTTTTTATAGATAGATGGATTGCGCCTACTCCTGAGGAAGTGATGGTTCACGAAACGCGTAGAGAATATTGTGCTGCAATCCGTTTGTCTTTTAATATTCATACCATGATAGATGGATTGCGCCTACTCCTGAGGAAGTGATGGTTCACGAAACGCGTAGAACATATTGTGCTGCAATCCTTTTGTCTTTTAATATTCATACCATGTGCATAAATGTTTTTGTTCTGATTTGCTCATGCATTCTCGCTGTGTCATTGCTGTAGAGACTGATTCAATGTAATGCTTCAATCGTGTTTTAACATGGTCACAATTGTTGACTGACATTTTCAATAAAGATTGTCTTGAATGTGCACCTACCTTTGCATTATGGGTCAATGTATTTATAGATAGGTTATGTTCGCTGTATCGATCTTTGGGCACACACCTCATCTAAAGTCCCAACTCTTTCTCTTTTGCAATTTTACAGGGATGGAGGCACACGTCTATGTGGGCCTCATTTAAAGTCCCAAACTTTTCTATATCATTCCTCAGAGATTTTGGTCCATATTGACTTGATAGCATCATACATTTGCTGCAAATCTCCTGTTCCACCACAGCCCAACGGTGCTCTATTGGATTGAGATCTGGGGATTGTGGAGGCCAGTGAACTCATTGTCATGTTCAATAAACCAGTGGGGAGATGATTTGAGCTTTATGACATGGAGCATTATCCTGCTGGAAGTAGCTATCAAAAAATGGGTACACTGTAGTCATAAAGGGATGGACATGGTCAGCAACAATACTCAGTCAGGCCGTGTCGTTTAAACGATGCTTAATTGGTACTAAGTGTTCCAAGAAAATATCCCCCGCACCATTACACCACCACCAGCCTGAACTGTTGATTCAAAACAGGATGGATCCATTCTTTCATGTTTACATAAAATTCTGATCCTACCATCTGAATGTCGCAGCTGAAATTGAGACGCATCAGACCAGGCAACGTTTTTCCAATCTTTTATTGTCCAATTTTGGTGAGCCTGTGCAAATTGTAGCCTTGGTTTCCTGTTCTTAGCTGACAGGAGTGGCACCCGGTGGGGTCTTTTGGTGCTGTAGCCCATCTTCTTCAAGGTTCCATGTGTTGTGCGTTCAGAGATTGTATTCTGCATACCTTGGTTATAACAAGTGGTTATTTCAGTTACTGTTGCCTTTCTATCATCTCGAACCAGTCTGCCCATTCTCCTCTGACATCAGCAAGGCATTTTCCTCCACACAACTGCCGTTCACTGGATATTTTCTCTTTTTCGGACCATTCTCTGTAAACCCTAGAGATAATCGTGCGTGAAAATTCCAGTAGATCTGCAGTTTTTGAAATACTGAGACCAGCCTATCTGGCACCAACAACAATGCTACGTTCAAAGTCACTTAAATCCCCTTTCTGATGCTTGGTTTGAACTGCAAGAAGTCACCAGATGTCTACTGTGAATGCATTGAGTTGCTGCCCTGTGATTGGCTGATTAGCAATTTGTGTTACCAAGCAATTGAACAGGTGTACCTAATAAAGTGGCCTAAGAGTGTATATACATGAACACACACACATGTATGTAAATATAAATCTTGTATCAGAAATGGAAAGGCTGCAGTTATACATACCTGTATAAATGTACATGCTAGTGGCGTGTACTGTTATAGTATTTCTTTATATGCCAGATTCAGTTATTAGGGAATGTCTGCTGCTTCAGTTTTTGTATTTTTATTGTTTGTAATTTTTTTGAAATTGTCTGAGGAGATGCTCACGGGAGCTCATTAAACTGACAGCGTCATGTGAACTGTCATGCCCTCAGGCCTTGTGGGTAAAGTTCTGTGTAAACCTTCGGTCCCCAGACACCAAGTAAATTAAAACCTCTCACTTCAGGGAATGAAGTCCCATTCTCTGTCATAAACAAGGCTGTGCTTTTGTTTTTCTGTGTGAATGAGAGAATCGCAAAGTTGGCACACTGCAGCTGAGCAGCACAGGATCAGAAGAATTTGGCGCTGAGATTTTGTCACGGAGGGAGTAGGTTTAATTGGTGATAGATATGGTGCCCAGTTAAGTCGCTGTGATCTTGCAAGGGTTAAGCCTCGTACATGCGATCGAATTGTTGGATGACCAAACGTTAGTCTTTTGTCTGAAGGGCGTTTGCCTGCTTTTTGTCTTGCATACTAACGGCACATAATTGTCGGCCAACAAACATGAACGTAGTGACGTACTATGAGCCAATAAAGAGAAAGTTCAATTGTCAGGTGCCACCCTTTGGGCTCCTTCTGCTAATTTCGTGTTAGTAGAAGTCTGGTGAGTGTTGATTCGCGCTTCATTTCACGCTTTTCAGTTTGTGCTTTTCAGTTCGTTTCTGAACGGCCATTCGTCAGTCAGCCATGTTGCGGAATCGGAGAAGAGAACATGCTATTATTGGCCTTTGGAGTTATTGCTTTGACCCACGTCCAATCCAGGAACAAGAGGAGGAGGATGTCTTGGACCAAAAATTGGTTGCTTTAACCAGTTCCCGACCAGCGCGCACTGATGTACGTCGGCAGAATGGTATGGGCAGGCATATTGGCGTACAGGTACGCCCAATCTTTAATGCCGCCCTGCCATCACGAGTGCGCTGCCGGCAGTGCGCTCGCGTGCTGGTCGGGACCCCCGTGAGTCCGGTCGCGGGTCCCGCGGACGCGATCACCGCGATCATCTCACGGGGCGGCTGAACGGAGAGATGCCGTTGTAAACAACATCTCTCCGTTCTGCCTAGCAACAAATGACGCTGATCTCTGCTCCATGTGATTGGAGCAGAGATCAGTGTTCACTAAATGAAAGCCCAGCCCCCAACAGTTAGTAACACACCCCTAGGAACACTT
Source organism: Lithobates pipiens (assembly GCF_037356315.1). NCBI lineage: Eukaryota > Metazoa > Chordata > Amphibia > Anura > Ranidae > Lithobates > Lithobates pipiens. The sequence continues at coordinate 62,637,607 of NW_027507686.1, read as the reverse complement.
ATCCCCTACACTGCCACCCACTGGTTAACCCCTTCACTGCCAATGTAATTTACACAGGAATCACGGCATTTGTATAGCAGTGATTGCTGTATAAATGACAATGGTCCCAAAAATGTGTCAAAAATGTCCGATGTGTCACAATATAAATCGCTGATAGCTGCCTTTACTATTAAAAAAAAATTATTAATAAAAATGCCATAAAACTATCCCCCATTTTGTAAACGCTATAACTTTTGCGCAAACCAATCAATAATCGCTTATTGCGTTTTTTTTTTACCAAAAATATGTAGAAAAATACGTATCGGCCTAAACTGAGGGGACATTTTTTTTTTATATATATTTTTAGGGGAAATTTATTATAACAAAAAGTAAAAAATAATGCGTTTTTTTCAAAATTGGTCGCTATATTTTTGTTTATAGCACAAAAAATAAAAACTGCAGAAGTGATCAAATACCATAACATTACCTTTATCTTGTGATAATGACATCTGAAAGTGGATGAGATATATTAGGCAGCAAGTGTTGTTCCTGAAGGTGATGTATTTAACAAAAAAAATAGACAAACGTAAAGATCTGCGTCTGCAGTGGTCACCACTTACCAAAAATGGTCCAAGGAAGGAAAACCAGTGACAGGATTATGGGCAGCCAAGGCTCATTGATGCAGGTTAGGCCTGATGGGTTCACTTCCTCTTTGTCTCCCTGCAAAGGTAAAGCATAATGGGCTCCCATGCATCGCATAGTAGCCCATTATGTGTCACTTACCTGACACAGGAGCCAGCGATGTCACCACTGTCCCCTGTAGCAGGAAGCGTCCATCTTCTTCCGGGTATTGCTGCTCCGGCCACTCACAGCGCCGGAGCAGCGATGACGTCATTCCCATGCATGGGAGTCACCACTAACGGCATATTGCCGTTAGCACCAGCATGCTGCTAACGGCGATAGTCAACAGCGCATGTGTCTTAGACAGCAGTGCCTGTCTTTTTGTAAATATTTTCTAAACCGTGTAGTTTTAGGAGATATTTCTTGGACCTACAGGTAAGCCTTAATCTAGGTTTACCTGTAGGTCAACATGGTTTGTAATGGTGTACAACCACTTTAAAGGCTAATAAGCAGAAGCTTGTTTGAAACATACTTATATATTTTAAAACATATTATGGAATAGACATTTCATTGTGATATTTCAATCATATCCATTACAGGTCCCCATCCCTGGAGTGGAAGCAGAGGTGAGAATAGTTGCACTATAGGCCTTTTGCTATGCCTGCCACAAAAAGGGTCTGGCATAGATGCCAACCATCTTCATTTCCATAGACAGCCCAAAATTAGTAAGGTTGTCCCTGGAATTTTTCTGTCTTGGTATAACCCAATAAAAATAATTTTTATTCCTAGTTTTCAGTGTATCAAATTATTTGACTTTTGAGTTGGGGTGCATGTCATGAGCAGTAAAATATTTCCCTGTATTAACAGGTCACACCTCGGACACCTGACATCGCCTATCCTACTCTACCCATTGCCACTATCATATAGCCATCCTTGGACCCCATATGAAGTATCTGTCAATATGTCACCACCTGTACTCTGCTTCCTTCTGGAAACATTTCCATTTTTTTGACTGCTGGTGACATGGCTGCCCACTTTGGTAACACCATTTGCAACTTCACACTGTTTTAATTAAAGTGTTACTATAACCACAACAGTAAAATCAGTCTCTATATGTAGCAAAGTATGCTGGTTACACTCACTATGAAACCTAAGGGGTTAATCCTCTGCATTGTGTAAAAAGGCTCCTGATAAGACAGAACCTTTGGAGTCACTCTGCACATGCTCAGTTTTGTGTGTATTGCTAGAGAGCTTTTTTTTCTTGGGAGGGTGCATTTAATCAGCACAGGGCCAATCAGCACTAATACTGTCCAGACAGAGGGTCAGGGGTTCTATAGTCTCATAGAACAGTAAGAGAATTAACCCTTTCATGCCTAAGCCTATTTCTGACATTTGTTGTTTACAAGTTAAAATCCCTATTTTTTGCTAAAAAATGACTTAGAACCCCCAAACATTTATATATATATATATATATATATATATATATATATATATATATATATATAAATTTAGCAGAGAATCTAGAAAATAAAATGGCGATTGTTGCAACATTTTATGTCACCCGGTATTTGTGCAGCGGTGTTTTAAACACAATTTTTTGGGAAAAGGGACACTTTCATGAATTAAAAAGAAACAAGACAATAGTTATCCCAATTTTTTTGTATAATGTGACGCAGAGTAAATAGATACCAAACATGTCACGCTTTATAATTGCACACACTCGTGGAATGACGTCAAACTTTGGTACTTAAAAATCTCCATAGGCGACAATTTAAAATTTTTTTTAACAGTTACCAGGTTAGAGCTACAGAGGAGGTCTAGGGCTAGAATCATTGTTCTTGCTCTGACGATCGCGGCGATACCTCACATGTGTGATTTGAACACCATTTACATATGCGGGCACCACTTCCATATGCGTTTTCTTTGATGCGCGAGCTCGTGGTGATGGGGGTGGTTTGAAAAAAAAATATTTCTTATTTCTTTTATTTATTTTTATATGTTTTAAATTGTGTTTTAAAAAAAAAAAAATTATCACTTTTATTGCTGTCACAAGGAATGTAAACATCCCTTGTGACAGTAATAGGTGGTGACAGGTACTCTTTATGGAGGGATCAGGGGTCTAAAAGACCCCAAATCCCTCCTTTGCACTTCAAAGTATTCAGATCACTGAAAATGGTGTATCTGAATACTGTAGATTTTTTTAAATCCGGCACCATTGGCAGCTGAGTAAACAGGAAGTGACATCATGACAGTTTCGGGCATCATCCCGGTATAACCGCCGAAAGCCGAGTACGCATATTTGCGTATGCTCGGCAGGAAGGGGTTAAATAAGTAAAACTCTTTCTACAAGCTTTAGGCTGGGTTCACACTATTGCCAATTGGATTCACCACATCCAATTCGCAATAGCAGGAGATTTAGACCATCTCTCTATGGAGCTGGTTCACATATCTCTGCTGCGGCTCCAGTGCAAATTTGCACAGGAGCCCTGTGTACCTTTTTGGCCCATTTCAGGTCTGAATTCAGCTGAAAATTCGGGCTGAAATCGGACCTGAAACAGTGAAGGAGGACGCACTGGAGGTTCTGTGTACTGTGGGAGACCAGATATACTGAATGCAGGCTCCTGGATTTAGTAAAACTTTAAATAAAACACAACCCTTCTCTGGCTATTGGAGTATATATAACATTTGGATTCCTTATGTTATGCTACATGAGAAGTTATAGGTTAGGGTTTCCACTGGTAATGTCTCAGACCTGGTGGTCAGTGGGAGTAAAAAGAAATACATAGTGCCTGTGGCCAGTAGGAGGAGGAATAGTGTCCCGTCATTGGTGTCAATGAGAGGATTAATGTCCCATCATTGGTGTCAATGGGAGGAATAGCGCCTGATCATTTATATCAGTGGAAGGAATAATGCCCTGTTATTGGTGTCACTGGGAGAAATATTGCCCCACTGTTGGTGTCAGTGGAAGGAACTGGGCCTTATCAGTGGTGTCAGTGGGAAAAATAGTGCCTCTTGTTAGTGAAGGAACGGTGCCACAAGGGCTGGACAAAGACAAGAAAAGAGCCACATGCCGAAGTCTGGAGACCACTGGTCTAGATGTAACATCATAGGTCTTATAACAGCCACTGAGGATATCTGAGAATGCCAAGCCATGCTTTGCTCCTTTTATAAAAGCATTTGATATTATCATTCCACGGAAGCCTATGCCACCAACTAGGTGAGAACCACAGCTCCTTGATAGTGTGGTCCGATATTGTGGCAGTCCTAAAGTAGTAGCCTCTTGTATGACATTGTCTCTGATAGTATGACCCTTTTCTGGTAAGGTGGCAGTCTCTTTGGTGACATGGAGCACTTTCTTGTAATTTTTAGAACCACTGGTTAACCATCCACCTTTAAATAATCACTATTTGGATCCAAAAATGGTTTAAAGCGGAGTTCCACCTAAAAGTGAACTTCCACTTATCTGCCTCCCCCCCCCCCGGTGTAACATTTGGCACCTTTTGGGGGGAAGCCGGTACCTGTTTTTGACCGGTACCTGTTACCCCCTTCCAGGAGACTGTGCGGTGACGAACTCGGCCCCCCTCCGCCACCGGGCCAGTTACAAAGCGCAGTGCGCTTTGCGCATGTGCAGTAGGGAACCGGCTGTGAAGCCGTAAGGCTCCCTTATCACAAATGACGGTGGCAGCACCCAAGAGCCGATCACAAAATCTGCTGGGGGTCCAACATCATGGGACCAAAGGACAGGTACAGTGTCTTGAAATAGTATTCATACCTCTTGAAATATTCCACATTTTGTCATGTTACAACGAAAAAACGTAAATGTATTTTATTAGGATTTTATGTGATAGACCAACACAAAGTGGCACCTAATTGTGCAGTGGAAGGAAAATGATAAATGGCTTTCAACATTTAACAAATAAATATCTGAAAAGTGTGGCGTGCATTTGTATTCAGCCCCCTTTACTCGGATACCACTAACTAAAATCTAAATGGAACCAATTGCCTTCAGAAGTCACCTAATTAGTAAATAGAGTCCATCTGTGTGTAATTTAATCTCAGTATAAATAGAGCTGTTCTGCGAAGCTCTCCGAGGTTTGATAGAGAACCTTATGCCCCATACACACGATGAGATTATCGGACGAATGATCGTCCATTTTTTATTGCATGCTAATCTCAGATTGAATCTGATGAGTTTACTAAAGTCACGAAAATTCCCGCACGACAGAAAAAAAATTCGGAAGTGATGTCATGTGTTGTAATGCATTTGTATTGCATTTTCGAACGATAGCTGTACTGATTAAACGAAAATCGTACGATCTGGCATCATACGAAAAAAATTTCCGTGCATGTCCGATAGAATAATATCGGATGTACTGTCCTAATCGGCTCTCGAAAGCTCTGTACTAAGGATCCGATTATCGTACGATCGCTTTGAAAGCGGTATTTTCCGTACGATTTTCGGATCGTGTGTACGGGGTATTAGTGAACAAACAGATCAAGGAGCACAACAGACAGGTCAGGGATAAAGTTGTGGAGAAGTTTAAAGCAGGGTTAGTTTATAAAAAGATATCCGAAGGCTTGAACATCTCACAGAGCACTGTTCTATCCATCACTCGAAAATGGAGAGAGTATGGGACAACTGCAAACCTACCAAGACAAGGCCGTTCACCAAAACTGACAGGCCAGGCAAGGAGAACATTCATCAGAGAAGCAACCAAGAGGCCCATGGTAACTCTGGAGGAGCTGCAGAGATCCACAACTGAGGTGGGAGAATCTGTCCACAGGACAACTATTAGTTGTGCACTCCACAAATCTGCCCTTTATGGAAGAGTGGCAAGAAGAAAGCCATTGTTGAAAGAAAGCCATAAGAAGTCCCATTTGCAGTTTGCGAGAAGCCACGTGGGGGACACAGCAAACCACATTATGTGGAAGAAGGTGCTCTTGTCAGATGAGACTAGATTGAATTTTTTGGCCTAAAAGCAAAACGCTATGTGTGTCGGAAAACGAACACTGCACATCACCCAGAACACACCATAACCACGTTAAACATGGCGGTGGCAGCATCATATTGTGGGCGTGCTTTTCTTCAGCAGGGTCAGGGAAGCTGGTCAGAGTTGATGGGAAGATGGATGGAGCCAAATACAGGGCAATCTTAGAAGAAAACCTTTTAGAGTCTGTAAAAGACTTGAGACGGAGGTTCACCTTCCAGCAGGACAACAACCCTAAACATACAGCCCGAGCTACAATGGAATGGTTTAGATCAAAGCATATTCATGTGTTAGGATTGCCTAGTCAAAGTCCAGACCTAAATCCAGTTGAGAATCTGCAGCAAGACTTGAAAACTGCTGTTCACAGAAGCTCTCCATCCATTCTGACAGAGCTTGAGCTATTTTGCAAAGAAAAATGTGCAAAAATTTCACTCTCTTTATGTACAAATCTGATGAGATATCCCCAAAAAGACTTACAGCTGTAATTGCAGAGAAATTAGGTTATTCACTTAGGGGGGCTGAATACAAATGTACACCAAACTTTTCAGATAGTTATTTGTAAAAAAAAAAAAATGTGAAAACCATTTATCATTTTCTTTCCACTTCACAATTATGTGCCACTTTTTGTTGGTCTATCACATAAAATCCCAATAAAATACATTTACGTTTTTGGTTGTAACATAAAAAAAATGTAAAATGTGGAAAATTTCAAGGGGTATTTGTAGCTGCTGACTTTACATTTTTTGGTGGGGGCTCCTCTTTAATGGCTGGTGATATAAATAAAGACTGTTTTGTTCTACAGTCAGCATTTTTAGAATAGGAGTCTCTTTTTCTCCAAAGAACAAAGCTGTTGCCTTTTATAACATGTGGATCTCTGATGTTTCTTTTTTATCTGAAGCTTTTTGCTGTGTACAGATGGTGTGCTAGATGCAGCATCCCATTAAACATAAAGTGGCATTAAGCCCTAAAAACTAAAATTACGTATGTTACAGCTTACCAATCCTCAGAATGTGGTGACTGCATTCATTTTTCTTTTTTTATAGACTTTATTTTATTTTCACCTGGTAATCCAGCCCATAATACACTTCCTATCTTAAAGATCTTAAACTCCACTTTTGTTGAAAAAAAAAACATTCCCCTTTGGGTAATCTATATACAATGCAGGGATTTTGTCAAACATTGTTGCAGATTCCTACCTTTTGGTTTTGCTGCTGCACTTGCAGGGTTCTGATTGGAGGACACTTTTGTTGACGTTTGTTGACTTGTATCTTAGCGCAGACTTCTGGGAAAATCAGTAAGCCAATCACACAAGCAGGAAATTAAATTTCTGGGGAGAATTTTGTACAGAACACCTCCAGGCTGCCTTATTGTACTGTGTTTTACAGAAAATTATAGCTCTGCAGATTGAAAAGGAATGGTAATTTTTGATAGCCTTCAATTACAAAATGACTTGTGTTGCAATAGTAGCACACAATAAATGTTGTTTTCATTTGTTATTTTTTGTCACAAAAGGAGTTACCCTTTAAGGTGTCCCCACTCTGGATGGAGGAGCAACAGAGACACCCTTAAAGTGGTTGTAAAGCCAAATTGGGGACTTTTACCTACAGGGAAGCCTATAATAAGGCTTACCTGTAGGTAAAAAAAATATCTTCTAAACCTGTAAGGTTTAGGAGATATTCCCCTCGCAATGCACCGCTGACTGCAGTGGCGCATGCGCACAGGGGATTCCTGGCTGGAAGCCCGGCAGACGCCGGACCCTGCCGGAGAGAAATCTCCCACGCGCATTGCGCGGGAGTAACGATATCACAGCTCCGGCTGCTCACAGCGCTGGAGCCGCGATACCCGGAAGAAACGCTGAGGGAACATGTCAGCTTCCTCGACGTGGATCAGGACAGATGTCGGGGCCTCGTTCTAAGGTATTTCATAATGAGCTAGTATGCGGTGCATACTAGCTCATTATGCCTTTTGCTTTCCAGGTGAGTAAAAAATAAATAAAATTCAGCGGGTATACAACCGCTTTAAAGCAGTATTGATACCCATAACCTAAGGATGGGGTGTGTCATACACACGATACAAACTTTGTACAAACTTTCCCGTGGACTTTTGTACAAAGGGCGTCGGCCGTGAACTTGTATTGCATACACACGGCAGGACTTTTTCAACCAACTTTCACCAAATCATGTGGTTTTTCTGCTCTTTACCGCCACCTTTGGTCAACTTCTGTATTGTTGTCTGATCTTTTGCATTGATTCTGAGCATGTGTGTTTGTAAAGTCCAATGGTTTTCTGTACGCAGGATCGGACTTTGCTACATTGAACTTATGTTGTCGAAAAGTTCGTCCGTTCGCACAGCCAACAAAAGTCAGATGAAAACCGAAAAAGTTTGTCCGATGGAGCGTACACGCGGTCGGATGTTGCCTTAAAACAGCTGATTTGCATGCTTTTTCAAAGAGGCCGATCGTGTGTATGGGCCTTTAGATACATTAGCAGATTTTGATGGACTTGACTAAGGCTGGCCATAAACGGAGCGAATGTCTTTCCTGTAACCATGGGTTGCAGGAAAGAAAATAGCTCTGTTCCCCCATCAACACAGACACTGTTTATGTGGGAAAACCTCCTGTGGGGCCATAGTCTTCTTCCTGCAATAGCAGCTGCTAACATTCATCGCAGGTAAAACTCGGCATACAGGTTGTACCCAAGTTGATTGATCAATCAACTTGGTACATTCAGCCTGCCCATACACAGTTCGAATCTTGCCCATTTCCTACTAAATCTACCGAATTTTGAACTGTGTATGGCCTGCCCAACAAATTAATGTCAAACTCCAGCTGACACTTTTTCACCACTTCAGCCCCAGAAGGTTTTACCCCTTTTCCTGACCAGGCCATTTGCATTATTTTAACTGACAACTGCAAGGCTGTACCCAAGCAAAATTGATGTCCTTTCCCCCCCTACAAATAGAGCTTTTTTTTGGTTGTATTTGATCACCGTGGTTTTTATTTTTAGCGCTATAAACAAAAAAAGAGGGACAATAGTTTTTACTTTCTACTATGAAATATACCCAATAAAAAAGTGTAAAAAAATAAATAAATTCTTCCTCAATTTAGGGCAATATGTATTCTGCTACATATTTAGGGTAAAAAATTATGGCGTCAAACTATAGGATATTTTTTATAGCATTTTTTTTTATTCATTATTTTTTAATAGTAATGATCAGCAAATTTTTAGTGGGACTGCGACATTGCGGTGGATAAATCTGCCACCTAACTGACATTTTTGACACTTTTTTTGGAACCAGTGACATTATTACAGTGATCAGTGCTAAAAATATGCACCGCATTTCACTGGCAGGGAAGGGGTTAACACCAGGGGCCATCAAAGGGTTAAGCGTGTCCCTAGGGGATTCTTTCTTACTGTGTGGGGGATGGACTCACTGTATGCCCAGAGAGATTTGTGTTCCGGCTTAGCAGGAACACAAGATCTCTCTGTTCATACCTGACAGGATGGCGATCTGCCTTGTTTACATCCACAGACCACTGTCCTGTCTCTCTGGGGAGCGATCGTGGGTGGCCAGCCCACCGGACCTGCTGATTGGCTCCCCCTCTGGCCAATCAGCACGCGCAACACTGCTGGCTATTGCACAAAATGATATATGGGTACGTTGTTTTGCACAATAGAGCCGACCTGCTGCAGTATATGTAAGTGGTTATGCAATTACAGCAACAGTTCCATTGTTCCTTTTAGGATAAAGGTTTACAGGTACATCTCAAAAAATGTAAATATCATCAATGTTAATATATTTCGGTAATTCAATACAGTGAAACTCATATAATATAAAGATTCATTACATGGGCTACAACTGTCACATTCCTCGTGTCAAGCCACTCCTGAACCAGAGACAATGTCAGAAGCATCTTACCTGGGCTAAGGAGAAAAAGGACTGGACTGTTGTTCAGTGGTCCAAAGTCCTCTTTTCAGACGAAAGTACATTTTGCATTTTATTTGGATATCAAGGTCCCAGAGTCTGGAGCAGTGATTCTCAACCAGGGTTCCTCCAGAGGTTGCTAGGCATTGGGCAATTTCTGCCTCTCAGATAAGTTCCCACCGACACCATTGATCTTTTTAGCTATCTGTAAGGAGGCAATTCTTCCCAATGACCACAAGTAAGGACCATTCTCCCCACTGACCATTACTCTAATGTATCATGAGTTGTAGATTTCTAATTTTTAGCAGGGGTTTCCTGAGACCGGAGAACTATTTCAAGGGTTCCTCTGTGTTGAAAAGGTTGAGAAAGGCTGGTCTGGAGGAAGAGTGGAGGGGCACAGAATCCAAGTTGCATGAGGTCCAGTGTGAAGTTTTTACAGTCAGTGATGATTTGGGGAGCCATGTCACCTGCTGGTGTTGGTCCACTGTGTTTTATCAAGTCCCAAGTCAGTGCAGCCCTTTACCAGGAACTTTGGGCTTTCCTCTACTGACCAGCTTTATGGAGATTCTGATTTCATTTTCCAGCAGGACTTGGCACCTGCCCACACTGCCAAAAGTACCAATACCTGGTTTAATGATCATGGTATCACTGTGCTTGATTGGCCAGCAAACTTGCCTCACCTAAACCTCATAGAGAATCTGTGGGGTATTGTCAAGAGGAAGATGAGAGACACCAGACCCAACAATGCAGATGAGCTGAAGGCCACTATCAAAGCAACCTGGGCTTCCATAACAGCAGTGCCACAGGCTGATCACTTCCATGCCACGCCGCATTGATGCAATAATTCACGCAAAAGGAGCCCCAACCAAGTATTGAGTGTATACTATGCTGTACATGGACATACTTTTCCGGAAGCCATCATTTCCACACACATAGGTTGGACTTTATGGACTTGTCGTGTCTTTTTTTGACCTCACCCACTATGTATATTTCTGTATCAAAATGTAATATATGTTCTGTAATATTCAAATGTTTTGTGATACTGAATCTTGGGGTTTCGCTAGCTGTAAGCTATAATCATCAAAATGAAAAGAAAGAAATGCTTGAAATATATCTCTCTATGTATAATGAATCTTTATAATATATGTGTTTCACATTTTGAATTGAATTACTGAAATATATAAACTTTTTGATGATATTCAAATTTTTTGAGCAGCACCTGTACATGAATAAAAGCTGAACGTTGTACACACCGCTGTCAGTATTAAATGTTTTTTTCTCATCTCTCCAACTGCCATTTTTTACTGGACAGCTTGGCCTGTAAAGGAAGTGAAAAATAGACTTGCTGGCCACCAGGCACATAGAAAAGCGAAATAGCCTAAAAAGGAATGCAGCGCTACATCTGAGAATTGTTAAGCTGCAATATAATACATCTTTGTTTTTTGGGTTTAATACCGCCTTAAACCATTTTCCATTTTTCTGGAGCCTGAATAATTAAAGCGGACCTTCAGTAATTTTTTTCATCTTTCCATCTATTAAATATTCTGCCCTTTGTTGTTTTAACTTTGGATAGTAAAACATTTTTTTTCTGCGAGTAAATACCCTGTACAGCCCACTTCCTGTTTCTTGTCTGGTAAAAAGCCTAGGCTTATGACATCATACATAGCTCTCTCTCTCACTCTCCTGAGAGTTTGCCAGAAAGGGAGGGTACATAAGTTATAAGAGGGCCAATGAGAGCTGCAGAGCTGGAGGGGTGCTTATGTGTGTCTGTGTAAATCCAGGAAGCGAACAGGCAGCAGCTTCAGCTGCCCACAGTTAACATGGATGCAGCCGGACCCAGTGGAGGGAGATTTATGCAGCATATTTGGCAAGTACAGAATCACAGTATATATAAAATATGCAAAGTGATTGGAGGGAAGCTTCAGAATGGCAAATATGTTTTTATTACAAATTATGTTAGCAGACTGCAGTTCTTCTTTAAGAAGGGATTTTGATTGGTTGTTTGAGCCACTGCAGTTTGCACTAGGGCCGAAACAACTAATCGATTAATCGACTATGGAATTAATGGATTACTATTTTCATAATCGATTAATCGGCCACTAACATAATGGGGTTAAAAAAAAAATAGCCCTTTATAGTACAAAAAGAGCAAATCGCTACTGTAAATATTACTTTCACTGTCCCGTAGTAAAAAATGAACCCCTTACAGTAGCGATTATTCGCTCTTTTTGTACTAATTTTAGTTTTTTTAACCCCATTATGTTACTAAACATCTGAGGCCTGGGTCACACCTCTGTGTTTTTTTGGTGCTTTTTGCAGAAACACTACAGTTCATTTACATGGTTTCCTATTGGACAAGTTCACTTCCATGATTTTCTCAGCTGCTGTGTATTTGGAAAAGAGAAGGACTTTTTTTTTAACACAAAACGGTGATACTTTGTTTTTTTGGTTCAATATACTTCAAAGAAGGAGTTGTAGAAAAGCATGTAATAATGCAAATTGGCCAATAAATATGTAAAAATGCAAATTGCAGCAAAATTACCTTTTTTAAATTTTTATTTTTAGGTTATTAACCGATTAATCTAAGCAATAATCGGCCAACTAATCGATTATGAAAATAATCGTTCGTTGCAGCCCTAGTTTGCACATCATAATATTTTTTTTGTACTGCTTTAGCACATTTTTGAGATAGCAGGCATTAAAGAGGAGCTGCACCTTTAAAAAAAATATTAGAAGCCAGCAGCTACAAATATTGCAGCTGCTGACTTTTAATAAATGGACACTTACCTGCCCCAGGGTCCAGCGATGTCGGTGGCAGATGACGAGCAATCACTCGCCTCTCCGCTGCCCCCACCGCCATCCTCTGTCAGGGAATCGGGAAGTGAAGCATTGCGGCCTCGCTTCCCTACTGCGCATGCGCGAGTCGCGCTGCGTGTCTCCACTGGTCCCCACTGTGTCCTGGGAACTGTGTGTTTCCCAGAACGCAACGGGTGGGGGGGGGGGGGGGGGGCTAGCTGCGGCTAGCTTGTCCCGGAAGTGGGTGCAGATACCTGTATTATCCAGTTATCTGCACCCCCATCCCCCCTGAAAGGTGCCAATTGTGGCACCGGAGGGGGGGCGGGATCAGATGAGCGGAACTTCCACTTCAGGGTGGAGGTCCGCTTTAATGAAGGTATATATCAGGCATATGCAATTAGCGGCCTCCAGCTGTTGCAGAACTACAAGTCCCATGAGGCATAGCAAGACTGACAGCCACAAGCATGACACCCAGAGGCAGAGGCATGATGGGACTTGTAGTTTTGCAACAGTTGGAGGTCCGCTAACTGCTATATATCATAATACACCATACACATCAGATTCTACCTGGCTACCTTGGATTCATATACAGCCCTAGTTCAGGCTCTGCTACATTCTGTAGACTTTATTGAATTTTCCTGCCATTTGAAGCTAAAAAAAGGAAAAGAAAAGAAAAGGGACAATCACCTTGATCTTCATCTTACTAAGAGAAAGGACAAAGGTTGCAGGTCATTCCCTGTAATTCAAAGCTGTCTCGACCCAACAGGCAGCGACTGTAGACTTTGAAGGACAGCAATTACAGGCGGTAATGTAGGGAAAGAAGGCGAGAAGGATGCGCTTTCACCCAGCTTCCTGTTTGATGAATCTCGTTACCGAGCTTCGAAGACTCTCTAATGAGGAGGAGGGTGTTGAGGTGGACCTGTTCCATTTTAATGGTATTTCTAGAAACCTTCACGGATTTTCGTGGGTGATCATTAGCGAAGGAGAACCGAAGCTTTCTTTAGAAAAGGAAAAAAAAAATTCTATTGTAAATGGCAAATGCTTTATTAGGAATCCGAGATTCTCCCCCCCCCCCCCCCCCACTTTTATAATATTTGATACCTGACATATAGAAAATCTCAGCTGCGCACGTCACCAAATGCTTTCATTTTGACATTAAAGCAAATCCGTCACTTATATCTGTGCGGCGTTTGATGTTCAAAGCAAAACGGCATTGGAAACAGGTTGCGAGAAGCAAGGATTCAAAGGTTTTCGATAACATCTGCTCCTCCTTCTTTGTATTATGTGCGTTCCGTCACATAACTTTGTGAAGAGCACAGATTGGCAGTGATGGCAGGTCACAGAAGAGATGTCCTTCTCCCCACACATCCTCCTTTTTTGGATGTCTACTTATTAAGCACCAAATCTGCTGTTCCTGTTTTCACTGTGGGCTTTCAGCACCGATGATACAGTCAAGGAAGTTTTGGGCCGCTTCCCAGTGCGGTAATTAAAAAGAAGAGAAAGTTAAACAACGAGCAAATTAATGAGCTCGTTAAGCTATCCGTGAGCTTGTTCTGCCATCAGATGAGAGCTGAGGATAAAATCGGGCAAAACTGCTCCTTTCGCAGTCATGTAATCCTCGGGGAATTAAAGAAACACTGATTCTAAAATGTAATTCCGTTTATTAAAAGATTTTGATTTAAATGTCTTACAGGCCTGGTATATTTATTTATATCTTATGGCCCGTACACGCAATCCGAATATCGTACGACAGATCGTATGACTTTTTCCGCTTAACCGATTGCCGACCAGCGGCCGGTAGGTCGGCACGATCCCGCAAGCCGTCATAGCTATACGTGGGCTCTTTTGAGCGGAATAGCAGGTGCGCACGCGCAGCCGCGTGTGCACACGTGCGTGCACCTACTGCACTGCGGGGAGGTACTGATGCTCACGGCCGACAGTCACGATGACCGCCGCCCACGAGTGATCGTTTTCAGCCAAGGAAGCTGCCATCTTTGCCTCTGTTTAATCTTCAACTGCTATGGTGCTGCACATGTGATTCGTTATGACACCAGCCATTGGATGGGTTGGCTGAGAGCACAGCCAATGTGCAGTTAGCATTCCCGGCATGCCTTTTTTTTTTAACTGTTTAAATCCATGGGTTTACTTCCACTTTAACCCCTTCCCTGCCTGTGACATTTATACAGTAATCAGTGCATTTTTATAGTAAAAAATGTGTCAAGTGTCCACCATAATGTCACAGTCACGATAAAAATTGCAGATCGTCGCCATTACTAGTAAAAAAAATAAAAAATAACAATAATAAAGATTCCATAAATCTATCCCCTATTTTAGGGATATGCAATTAGCGGACCGCCAGCTGTTGCAGAACTACAATTCCCATGAGGCATAGCAAGGCTCTGACAGCCACAAGCATGACACCCAAAGGCAGAGGCATGATGGGACTGCAACAGCTGGAGGTCCGCTAATTGCATATCCCTGCCCTATTTTATAGACGCAATAACGTTTGTGTAAACCTATCAATATACGCTTATACGCTTATTGCGATTTTTATTACCAAAAATATGTAGAAGAATACATATCTGCCTAAACAGGAAAAAAAATTAGCTTTTTTTAATTAAAATTGGGGATATTTATTATAGCAAAAAGTACAAAATATTGTGTTTTTTTTTTTTTCAAAATTGGTGCCCTTTTTTTGTTTATAGCACAAAAAATAAAAGCTACAGAGGTGATCAAATACCACCAAAAGAAAGCTCTATTTGTAGGAAAAAAAAGGACGTCAATTTTGTTTGGGTACAGCGTTGCATGACCGCGCAATTGTCAGTTGAAATGACGCAGTGCCATAGCTCAAAAAATGCTCTGGTCAGGAAGGGGGTAAATTCTTCCAGGGCTGATGTGGTTAAAGAAACACTGATTTTAAAATGTAATTCCGTTTTTATTAAAAGATTTCGATTTAAATGTCACTACAGGCCTGGTATATTTATTTATGTCTTATAGCCCGTACAAGTGATCTAAATATCGTACGACAGATTGTAGGACTTTTTTTGCTTAACCGCTTGCTGACCAGCCACTGTCATTATACAGCGGCAGGTCCCGCGAGCCGTCGTAGCTATACGTAGGCTCCTTTAAGCAGGATAGCAGGAGCATGCGCTGGCGGAGGCGGATTACTAGTAAAAAAAATATATATTAATAAAAATGCCATAAATCTATCCCCTATTTTTTAGGCGCTATAACTTTTGCGCAAACCAATCAATATACACTTATTGTGATTTTTATTACCAAGAATATGTAAAAGAATACATATCTGCCTAAAAAAAATTGGGGATATTTATCATAGCAAAAAATACAAAATGGTGGCATTTATTTACTAAAGGCAAATCCACTTTGCACTACAAGTGAACTGCAAGTGCACTTGGAAGTGAAGTCGTTGTAGACCTGAGCAGGACATGCAAGGCAAATAAAAAAGACAGCATTTTTGCATTTTTGCTTGCACATGATTGGATGATAAAATCAGCAGAGCTTCCCCTAATCCTCAGATCTACAGCAAAATACAGCAACTGTACTTGCAGTGCACTTGTAGTGCAGAGTGGATTAGCCTTTAGTAAATCAATCCCATTGCGTTTTTTTTTCAAAATTTTTTTTTGTTTATAGCGCAAAAAATAAAAAGCGCAGAGATGATCAAATACCACCAAAAGAAAGTTTTATTTGTGGGAAAAAAGCACGTCAATTTTGTTTGGGTGCAGCGTCACACGACCGCGCAATTGTCAGTTAAAGCGACGCAGTGCCCTATCGCAAAAAATGCTCTGGTCATTGAGCAGTCAAATGAAAATCGTACGATCTGGTATCATATGAGGCAAATTTTTGTGCTTGTCTGGTCGAATAATATTGGATGAATTGTCATGATCGTCTCTCGAAAGCTCTGTACTAACGATCCGATTATCGTACGATTGCGTCGAAAGCAGTATTTGTCCGATTTTTGGATCGTGTGTACATCCTGACGCCCATCTTGGTACACCCTGCACTCGGCTACAGTAAGCCAGCAGCAGACATCTTGTTACACCCAGCCCATATAGTTCAGGCTGGGTATAACAAGATGGCCGCTGCTTGTTTTATGCGGCCGAGTGCAGGGTGTATCAAGTTGGGCCATCGCAGACAGCCCATCAGTGCTCATAAATGCCACATATCAGTGCCCTATGTCCATAAGTGCCGTTCATCAGTGCCTCCCATCTGTCAGTGCCAGCCACCTGCCTGTGCCACCTGTCAGTGCCAGCCACCTGCCTGTGCCACCTGTCAGTGCCAGCCACCTGCCTGTGCCACCTGTCAGTGCTAGCCACCTGCCAGTGCCCGCCGTCAGTGCCCGACACCTGTCAGTGCCAGCCATCAGTGCCACCTGTCAGTGCCCGCCACCTGTCAGTGCCATCTGTCATTGCCAGCCACCTGTCATTGCCTGCTATCAGTGCCTCCCATCTGTCAGTGCCAGCCACCTGCCTGTGCCACCTGTCAGTGCCAGCCACCTGCCTGTGCCACCTGTCAGTGCCAGCCACCTGCCTGTGCCACCTGTCAGTGCTAGCTACCTGCCAGTGCCCGCCGTCAGTGCCCGACACCTGTCAGTGCCAGCCATCAGTGCCACCTGTCAGTGCCCGCCACCTGTCAGTGCCATCTGTCATTGCCAGCCACCTGTCATTGCCTGCTATCAGTGCCATCTGTCAGTGCCCGCCATCAGTACCATCTGTCAGTGCCCGCCATCTTCCAGAGCTTCCCCTCAGATCTACAGCAAAATACAGCAACTGCACTTGCCACCTAATCCTATCAGTGATCATCAGTGCTGCCTAATCTGTATTGTGCTTTGAAAACTGTCACATGACATTAAAAAAAAGTATCAGTAATCGGTATCGGCGAGTACCGTATATACTCGAGTATAAGCCGAGATTTTCAGCCTCTTTTTTGAGGCTGAAAGTGCCCCCCTCGGCTTATACTCGAGTCATCGCTGTCTGTCTGCCCGATCAGCGTGTCGAGCAGACAGACAGCGGCCATTCTAGGATTCAAAGGCCGCGCCTCCGTCGGTGATAGGCGGAACACTGAATTTCCCAGCAGTCTGTGTTCCGCCTATCACGGACATCCTCTCATCCTCGTCCGTAGTATGAGGATGAGCGGACGTCCATGATAGGCGGACCACTGACTGCTGGGAAATTGAGTGTTCCGCCTATCACGGACATCCGATAGGCGGAACACTCAATTTCCCAGCAGTCAGTGGGAAATTGAGTGTTCCGCCTATCACCGACGGAGGCGCGGCTTTTGAATCCTAGAATGGCCGCCGACGAAGAGCTGAAGGACGGAGGCTCGGCTCGGGACGGGCCGGGACGGGCCGGGACGGGACGCAGGCTGGACGGGACGCAGGCTGGACGGGACGCAGGCTGGACGGGACGCAGGCTGGACGGACACAGGCTGGACGGACACAGGCAGGCTGGACACAGGTAGGCTGCACGGACACACACACACACACACACACACACACACACACACACACACACAGATGCATGCACACACACACACACACACACACACGGATGGATGGACACACACACACACGGATGCATGGACACACACACACACACACACACACACACGGATGCATGGACACACACACACACACACACACACGGATGCATGGACACACACACACACACACACACACGGATGCATGGACACACACACACACACACACACGGATGCATGGACACACACACACACGGATGCATGGACACACACAGGGATGGATGGACCCACAGGGATGGACGGACACACAGGGATGGACAGGCATGTCTCACCCTCGGCTTATACACGAGTCAATAATTTTTTCCAGTTTTTTGGGGGTAAATTGGGGGCCTCGGCTTATATTCGGGTCGGCCTATACTCGAGTATATACGGTACTTGAAAAAAAGTATTGGTACTTGTACTCTGTCTTTCCACATTTTTTCATGTTACAACCAAAAACGTATATGAATTTTATTGGGATTTTATGTGATAGACCAACACAAAGTGGCACATAATTGTGAAATGGAAGGAAAATTATAAATGTTTTTCAAAATTATGTACAAATAAATATGTGAAAAGTGTGGTGTGCATTTGTATTCAGTCCCCCTGAGTCAATACTTTGTAGAACCACTTTTCACTGCAATTACAGTTGCAAGTCTTTTTAGGGATGTCTCTACCAGCTTTGCACATCTAGAGAGTGACATTTTTGTCCTTTCTTTTTTGCAAAATAGCTCAAGCTCTGTCAGATTGGATGGAGCACAGGCAAATCTTGCCACAGATTCTCAATTGGATTTAGGTCTGGACTTTGACTGGGCCATTCTAACACATAAATAAGCTTTTGATCTAAACCATTCCATTGTAGCTCTGGCTGTAGGTTTAGGGACGTTGGCCTGGTGGAATGTGAACCCCCGCCCCTTCTCAAGTCTTTTGCAGGTTTTCTTCTAAGGTTGCCCTGTATTTTGCCCCATCCATTTTCCCATCCACTCTGACCAGCTTCCCTGTCGAAGAAAAGCATCCCCACAACATGGTGTGTTTAGGGTGATGTGCAGTGCTTGTTTTCCACCACACATAGCGTTTTGCTTTTAGGCCAAAAAGTTCAATTTTGGTCTCATCTGAAGAGAGCATCTTCTTCCACATGTTTGCTGTGTCCCCCACATGGCTTCTCACAAACTGCAAACGGGACTTCATATGGCTTTCTTTCAACAATGGCTTTCTTTTTGCCACTCTTCCATAAAGACCAGATTTGTGGAGGGCATGACTAATAGTTGTCCTGTGGACAGATTCTCCCACCTGAGCTGTGGATCTCTGCAGCTCCTCCAGAGTTACCATGGGCCTCTTGACTGCTTCTCTGATTAATACTCTCCTTGCCCGGCCTGTCAGTTTAGGTGGACAGCCATGTTTTGGTAGGTTTGCAGTTTTTCCATACTCTTTCCATTTTCAGATGATTGATTGAACAGTGCTCTGCGAGATGTACAAAGCTTGGAATATTTTTTTATAACCTAACCCTGCTTTAAAGTGGAGTTCCGCTTAAAAAAATAATTAAAAGTCAGCAGCTACAAATACTACAAATACTGCAGCTGCTGACTTTAAATAATCGGACACTTACCTGTCCCAGGGTCCAGCGATGCGGGGGAATGAAGCCCCGCTTGTTTTCCCCCTCTTCTCTGTGCATCACTATTGTGGGCGCCCGGCTGTGGCTTCACAGCCAGGCACGCACTGCGCCGGCGCGAGCTGCGCGGCACGCTGTGACTGGCTGGGCAATCATCTGGGACCTGTTACATGTCCCGGATGATTGCCACGAGGGAGGGGGAAGAGGTGAACTGACTTCCGGCTCCACAGTGCCCCGGGAGGAAATGGGAGCTGAAACCCTCTTTTTAGAGGGTTTCTGCCCCTCCCCCCAAACAAATATGTGAGGGGGTCACCTTCCCTTAAAGCAAAAGTTCTATTCTTGGGTGGAACTCCGATTTAACCACTTACGGACCACCCACCGTAGATATACATCCTCACTTTGAAGAGGAATATCATTGTTATGGCAGCTAGCTGCTGAAATAGACTTATGAGTGTTGCCAGCATTATTGCAAAGGTTGAAGGCCTGGGGGGGTGTCAGCCTGTCAGTGCTCAGACCATACACCGCATACTGCATCAAGTTCATTGAGGGAACCATGAATGCCAACATGTATTGTGACATACTGAAGCAGAGCATGATCCCTTTCCTTCGGAGACTGGGCCACAGGGCAGTATTCCATCATAACGACCCAAACACACCTCCAAAATGACCACTGCCTTACTAAAGAAGCTGAGGGTAAAGGTGATGGACTGGCCAAGCATGTCTCCAGACCTAAACCCTATTGAGCATCTGTGGGGCATCCTCAAACAGAAGGTGGAGGAATGCAAGGTCTCTAACATCCACCAGCTCTGTGATGTCATCAGGGAGGAGGGGAAGAGGACTCCAGTGGCAGCCTGTGAAGCTCTGGGGAACTCAATGTCCAAGAAGGTTAAGGCAGTGCTGGAAAATAATGGTGGCCACACAAAATATTGAAACTTTGGGACCAATTTGGACATTTTCACTTAGGGGTGTACTCACTTTTGTTGCCAGCGGTTTAGACATTAATGGCTGTGTGTTGAGTTATTTTGAGGGGACAGCAAATTTACACTGTTATACAAGCTGTACACTCACTACTTTACATTGTAGCAACATGTAATTTCTTCAGTGTTGTCACATGAAAAGATATAATAAAATATTTACAAAAATGTGAGGGGTGTACTCACTTTTGTGAGATACTGTATGTCTATGGGCTAGCGGAGATTAACGGATGATTATCTGCTGACATCCATCTCCATAAGTTCAGTTTTTTGAGAACGGACGAAAAACGGATATTCACCCGCTTACATCCCATCCACTGACATTTGTTTTTCACCCAAAAACATGGGCGTTTCGTTTTTTTTGTAAAAAAACTGATGAAAAGTGAATGTCGGCAGACATGAAAACAGATGTAAAGATTGATATCCGTTTTTGTACCGATTTTTTTCTTTTGTTTTTTTTTAACAAAAAAAAGTGCCTGAACTGAATGCCCATGTGAAAGGACCCTAACTGACCAAGCTGAAGTTAGGAGACAGATTTTGCACTTTCCAGTTTTAGTAAAGCAACCCCCATGAGTAGAGCCCCTAAACCCAGAACCTCAGAGATAAATAAGTCACTGTGCCAAGTAAAAGGATTGAGTTTCTCATACAGCTGTATCTTTAATCATATGCAAGTTGGCCTCTAACAGCTTTTATTTTTTAGTAGATAAATACTTTCCTGTTTTTTTTAACTATTTTAAGTAGCTGTCAGTTTAGACAGCATTTCATTAAGGTTTGAGAAACAAAATGAATGTCCAGGAGCTTTGAAACACCCACATGCTTTTGCAATGCAATAAGTCTTTTAACCACTTTCAGACCGGACCAATTTGCTGGTCAAAGACCAGACCACTTTTTGCGATTCGGCACTGCATCGCTTTAACTGACAATTGCGCGGTCGTGCGACGTGGCTCCCAAACAAAATTGATGTCCTTTTTTTCCCCACAAATAGAGCTTTCTTTTGGTGGTATTTGATCACCCCTGCGGTTTTAATTTTTTGCGCTATAAACAAAAATAAAGCGACAATTTTGAAAAAAACGCATTATTTTTTACTTTTTGTTATAATAAATATCCCCCAAAAATATATAAAAAAACATTTTTTTCCCTCAGTTTAGGCCGATACGTATTCTTCTACATATTTTTGGTAAAAAAAAATCGCAATAAGCGATTATTGATTGGTTTGCGCAAAAGTTATAGCGTTTACAAAATAGGGATAGTTTTATAGCATTTTTATTAATAATTTATTTTTATTTTTTTTACTAGTAATGGCGGCGATCTGCGCTTTTTATTGTGACTGCGACATTGTCGGGGACCCATCGGACATTTTTGACACATTTTTGGGACCATTGTCATTTATACAGTAATCACTGCTATATAAATGCAGTGATTCCTGTGTAAATGACACTGGCAGTGAAAGGGTTAACCAGTGGGTGGCAGTGTAGGGGTTAAGTGTTCCTAGGGGCGTGTTACTAACTGTGGGGGGGTTGGGCTTTCATTTAGTGTACACTGATCTCTGCTCCAATCACATGGAGCAGAGATCAGCGTCACTAGTTGCTAGGCAGAATGGAAAAATGTTGTTTACACAGCATTTCCTCCATTCGGCCGCTCCGTGAGATGATCGCGGGGATGCCCGTGGCGATCGAGTCCACGGGTCCCGCGACCGGATTCACGGGGGTCCCGACCAGCGCGGGAGCGCGCCGCCGGCGGCGCGCACCCGATGGCAGGGCGGCATCGAATATTGGACGTACCTGTACGCCAATATGCCTGCCCGTGCCATTCTGTCGACGTACATCGTCGTGCGCTGGTCGGGAAGTGGTTAAAGAAGCACTTGGACAAAAAAAACAAGAACACCACACTTTAAAAGGGTTGTAAACTCAGAATGTTTATCTTAATGTATTCTATGCATTATGATAAAAAGCTTCTGTGTGCAGCAGCACCCCTAATACTTACCTGAGCCCCCTCCCTGACAAGCGATGTCCGCACGTGTCTCGGCTGCCCGGGACTCTCCCTCCTGATTGGATGAGACACAGCAGCGTTGCCATTGGCTCCTGCTACTGTCAATCAAAGTCAGTTGGCCGAATCACAACTCCGTATCTGAATGGACACACGGAGCTGCAGCTCAGCTTGGGTGCCCCCATAGCAAACTGATTGCTGTGAGGGCAGCCAACAGGAGGGAGGAGCCAGGAGCAGCAAAGAGGGACCTGAGAAGAGGAGGATCCGGGCTGCTTTGTGCAAATTCACTTATTTCTGTATCTATAAGCATTGTGGCAAAATTAATATTCAAATTTACAAAAACAGGCATTGGGGCTTTTGTTTTATGTGAGTGCAGATCTTGGCAGTTGGCCATCCCTCCAATGTGAAGAAACAGCAGATGTTTCTAAGCTGTTAAACAACTGAAATGGGACGTTATGGCCCCTGGACATTTGTATGCTGCATTCATGCACTGTACTGCTGTGCAGTGTGCTGCATCACCATTCATTTTGAATAACAACCCAGCACACTAACACAGTGTAATGCAACAGAGCGCACAGATGTGAATGATCTATGTGTTTTATATATAAAAAATAAAATAAAATATGACATCTTTAACCACTTAAGCCCCGGACCAATTTGCAGCCAAAGGACCAGGCCCCTTTTTGCGATTCGGCACTGCGTCGCTTTAACTGGTCATGCGACGTGGCTCCCAAACAAAATTGGCATCCTTTTTTTCCCACAAATAAAGCTTTCTTTTGGTGGTATTTGATCACCTCTGCGGTTTTTATTTTTTGCACTATAAACAAAAATAGAATGACAATTTTGAAAAAAATGCAATATTTTTTACTTTTTGCTATAATAAATATCCCCAAAAAATATATAAAAATTTTTTTTTCCTCGGTTTAGGCCGATACGTATTCTTCTACATATTTTTGGTAAAAAAATCGCAATTAGCGATTATTGATTGGTTTGCGCAAAAGTTATAGTGTTTACAAACTAGGGGATAGTTTTATAGCATTTTTATAAATTTTTTACTAGTAATGGCGGCGATCAGCGATTTTTATTGTGACTGCGACATTATGGCGGACACATCGGACATTTTTGACACATTTTTGGGACCATTGTCATTTATACAGCAATCAGTGCTATTTAAATGCACTGATTCCTGTGTAAATGACACTGGCAGTGAAGGAGTTAACCACTAGGGGGCGGGGAGGGTTTATGTGTGACGTTATGTGTTTTATTTATTTTTGTATGGGGGCATGACCTGGCATGTGACGTCACTGATCATCTTTTCCTATAACAGGGAACAGACGATCGGTGACAGCCACAGTAGGAAGCACGAGGGGAGGTTTGTTTACACAGACCTCTCCTCGTTCTTCAGCTCTGTGACCCGATTGCGGGACACCAGCGGCGATTGGATCCGCTGGTCCCACGGTCACGGTGCTCAGGACCTGGTCGGGAGCGCGCCGCCGATGGCGAGCTCGCGACCCACGGCTGGGCACTTAAAGAGGTACGTGATTGTGCCCAACTGTGCCATTCTGCCAAAGTATATCGGCGTGAGGCGGTCCTTAAGCGGTTAAGCCTCATTTACACTTGTGTTGGGGGCGGTAAAAATGCACATCTGAGTCACCGTTTTGTCGCTTCCCAGACAATCACCCTTATGCTGCAAATGTAGAAACTAATAACTTTATATTAAAGTGAAGATAACGTTTTTGTTTTTTAGTTCTGACAGGTAGGCTTATTTTGTGACAGAAGAGAATGTAATGTCTCCTGCCTATTAGCACTCTTTTCTATAAGTGTACACTAAACCACGCATGCACAGTCCAGTGTACAGTTTGAAATTAGCAGAAGGGGCCCAAAGGGTGGTGCTTGAGAAATGAACTTCCTCTTTATACTCTAATAGTACATCACTACGTTCATGTTTGTCAAATGACTATTCGCAGATAGCATGCTAGACAAAATCCTGCACATGCGCTTTTGACAAACAAATCAGACGTTCGGCCGTACAACAATCGAACCTTGTGTACGAGGCCTAAGACCTCTTTCACACGGTACGAATCCGTGATGATCCGCCCCGTGGACATCCGCTTGCTTAACGGGGATCACTCCATCGATCCCCGCTGAGCAGGGAGATGACAGGTCCGTCTCTGCACACTGTGCAAGGACGGACCTGTCAGAGCGCCGCTCTCCCCTATGGGAGATCAGATAACGACGGACCGCAGAGTCCATCGTCACCCGATCCGATCCGCAGACAGATGGAAAAGTAGGTTTTTCCTCCATCACACTTTTTCAGGATCGGAACGGGTCGAATGTCACCGCTGACATCCATCGCTCCATAGAGGTCTATGGAGCATCCGTTCAGGTCTGCCTAAAAAACTGACAGGTGGACCTGAACGGATCGTTCGTCTGAAAGAGGCCTAAAGTCTCTGAACTCAGAAGAAGTCCAGGAAAAGAAGGAAGTGCTGGTGATGCCTTGACATTGCAGCGTCGGAGGGGCTTGCTTCGGTAAGTAAATCTATCATAATGCGCAAATATGCTTTACTTACCAACATATTATGGAAAAATACCTCCTGGGGGTCCCAAACTTTAAATTTAGTCCAGAGATTTAGTTCTGCTTTAAAAGCAGCTAGAGAGATTAGGGATGACTTGGTATAAAGCTGTTTTATTGCTATTTGAGAATATGAGGATATGTAAGTACTGTACAGTAGTTTAATGTCCATAGATACACATTAGGAGAGAAACTTCCTTTCGCTGACCTCAAGAACAGGAAAGTCAATAAAGCAAATGATCTGTATGATCTCCCCGTGGTCACAGCTTTATCTCCTTGTGCTTGTAATTTCTTTTACAATGCTCTGCACGTTAACTCGCCTCAATATATCTTTTATGGCTCCTGTGACTCTAAAATTGCTCTGTGATAGTAGACAGGCTATGGAAAAAAGGCAGAATTGCGGCAGATTAAAACGTTCTAATGTGAACAAAATACAGTACTAAAGTTGATACACTCAGCCCTTGTACACACGGTCGGAGATTCCGACGTAATGTGTCCGATCAGACTGCTTTGTCGGATATTCCGACTGTGTGTGGTCTCCATCGGACTGTTTCCGTCGGACCAAGTTTTCCAACTTGTTGGTAAAATTTTCCGACAAAATGCTCCAATCGGACATAGTCCGATCATGTGTAGAGAATTCCGATCGGACAAAGTGCCACGCATGCTCAGATCAAATTCCTACACCAAAGCTATTGGCTACTAGCGTGAATGTAGTCCCATCGTAATGAAATAACGTAATCACGTCGGATTTTCCGACAACTTTGTCCGACCGTGTGTATGCAACAGTTTCGGACAAAATCTGTCGGACAAAATCCGACAGATTTGGTTGTCGGAATCTCCAACCGTGTGTACAAGGGCTTATGCCCTGTACACACGGTCGGACATTCCGACAACAAAATTCCTTTGGATTTTTTCAGACAGATTTTGGCCAAAACTTGTCTTGCATACACACGGTCGGACAAAGTTGTCGGAAAATCCGATAGATTGGCACGAGGTGACATTCGTTGCGTACACCAGGATTATGTAGAGGCTAGTAGCCAATAGCTTTGGTCTCGTAATTTGATCTGAGCATGCATGGCACTTTGTCCGTCGGAATTCTCTACAAACAATTGGAAAAAGTCAGATTGGATTTTGTTGCTGGAAAATTTGAGATCCAGCTCTCAAACTTTTTCCGTCGGAATTTCAAAGTCCGATAGAGCCCACACACGATCGGATTTTCCGACAACATAATCCGATCGGACCTTTTCCTTCAGAATTTCCAACCGTGTGTACGGGGCATTAGGATAATTTTAAATCCTCCCACAATATGTTAATGGGATTAAAATCAGGGCTTTGATCCGGTCAGAACATAATTCCCAATTCCTTCTTATTGAACCATTGCTTGGTGGATTTGCTAGTGTGCTTTGAATTGTTATGGTATTAAAGCCAGTAGTAAACTGCATACTTAAAAAATAAATAAATAAGAATAACCTGCATTGCATACTAGCACATTATGTAAAACTTACCTTAAAACGAAGCCCTCACCGCTGACAGGGCTCCCGTCTTCACCCAGGCTTCTTTCTGGGTTGGTGGGCTTCAGTCCTTTGATTGGATGAGCCAGCCATGACTTCAGCACGGGACTGTGAAGGAACGGCGTGGGTATGCATTGTGCATGCGCCGTTTGAAGGTTTAGGAGATTTTTACTGTACCTATGAGGTGAGCCTTACTTTAGGCTTACCTATAGGTAAAAATCAACCATGGAAGTTTATTTCCACTTTAAAAGATCTATTTCTGGCTCAACTTCACATTCTCACCAAGCATACTGTGATATGATAAATTAGTCATAGTTTACGCAACAATGATAATATATACCATTACCTTATAAAACTAAAAAACATAAAACATTTTCTAGATTTTTTTGGCACAGCTTCCAGAGTGCTTTCTTTCATCAAAGAATCAAACTGAGAGCATTTAAACTGTACAATGGACGCTATATCGCCACTTGCTGGTTGAAAAACATTTAACTAAACATTAATAAGCCATATTTAACCAGCTAAAGAAAGTCCTGAACATAAAAAAGAAGTTATGTAGAAAACTACTATGCCTTTTGAAAAAAAGCTTCCTTATATCAGCAATTTCGTTTTTATTAGGGTGGCAGATAAGATTTACTATAAATATTTTTTTACATTTCCCCTCCTTCTACCTATCCTGTATTCCCACTATTAAAAAGTGTACTTACTGTACCTTTTTTTTAAATCTGGTTGCGTCAGATCACACATTCCAGCATGTGTCAGAGAGCAGCTGCTGCAGGGGAGAGGAGAGAACACTGATAATGGATAGGCCATGGGAGCCTATGGGTGAATACACAGCTGTTGTGGAGCGCTCCCTTACACAGGGGTGCTGGAGCTGTTGAATCACGTTACTGTACCAGACTAGGGTAAGTACACATATCGTTTATATACAGGGTATGCAGGATAGGTAAGAGAAGAAGAAACGGAACGTTTTTTAGGATAGTTCTAATTAGACTTTACTAGTGCCGGTCATAGACAAATGGAAATTTGGCCAGTTCAGCAGGAACCGGACGAATATTGATCCATCTGTGGGTAGGCTGGTTATACTGAAGTCAATCTATTGATCGACTTCAATAAAAATAGCCTATTGGGTTTTTTCCATATGATCACTGCAGGCGCTTATAGCTGTCAGCAGTTATCATTGTATTCTGATGGTGGGAAAACCAGACTACACTAGCTTTGCAGGAGGGATTCCCCTATCAACACTGACTGTGTCGATGGGGGAATAGAGCAATTTTTTTTTCTTTCCTTCAACTCATGGTTGAAGGAACAAAAATTGCATACTGTATGGCCAACCTAACACTTTAATGCCTCATACACATGATCGGAATTTTGGCCAAAAAAGCCCTGATGGTTTTCCCGACGGAATTCCGACTGGATTTCACTCAAGCTGTCTTGCATACACATGGTCACACCAAATTCAGACCGTCAAGAACGCGGTGACGTACAACATGCATGACGGGACTAGAAAAAGGAAGTTCACTATCCAGTAGTCAATAGCTTCCATCTTGTAGTTGAATCTGAGAATGCGTGAGTTTTTGCGTGTCGGAATTGCATACACACGATCGGAATTTCCGATAGAAAGTTTTTCTGTCGGAAAAATTGAGAACATGCTCTCAAATTTTTTGCTGGCGGGAATTCAGCCAGCTAAATTCTGATGGCGCATACACATGGTCGCATTTTCCGATGAAAAGCTCTCATCTGTCTTTTGCTGGCCAAAATTCCGAATGTGTTTTTGCGGCATAAGGCTGCCCATTGATGGGCAGATTGTTTATTGAGAACACAGAACAGTATGAAAGCTGTCATTGTTGGGCTCTAGGAGTTTTTCTCCATATTTTGAGAAGAAATGGGTTGAATGCCAAACTATACAGAGAGGACTGTTGAACACAGATCTTTTGACTTGCTGTACTATGTTCAGTAGGAATTGCCTTGGCATATATAAGGCCCTGTGATCCTTTCAGTTTTGAAATCAGCAGAACGTCTTCGTTTCACCTCCTTTGAGCCCTGACCTGGTCTCTTCACAGCGTGGGCATCACTCCTTGTAGACCAGGGAGCCATCCAGAACATGCATTGAAAGCTGCCAAGAAATGATAATTACATTTGGGTTCTTGTTGGCACTTGGGCATTAATTCCTTCACAAGCTACGTTTAGATTGCTCAGGTTGCTTGGGAATATCAGGTCAGTTATGACTAGCCTAACGTGATCAATTGCTCAGAACATCAATTTGAAAGAATAATTTAGTGAGAAGACGAGGTGTATGCCTGCTTTTGGCTGAGAGATGATGCTTTTCAACCTCTTAAAACACTTGCACGTGTTAATGGATGATCGAAGTTCCTGAAAATCACACTCCTTGGAGAGTATTCTGATGCAGTGCTCTCAGCTGCCACGGCTTGCTCAGCATGTAATATCCTAATTACCAGGGATAAAGGAAATGGATTATTTACAGAACAAGGCCCATTCATGGAGCTGGTTCATCTCCTACGTGTTTTTTTGTCTTGTTTTTTTTCTCTCTTTATAAGCCAGACATTAGAGAAGACTCTAGTATAAAAACAAATAAACTATTAAACAATTATCCAATTTTTATTTTTTTTATTAAATCTTTTGTGTTGCAATGTAGCTAGCCATTAAATCAGCCTTTCTCAACCTTTTCAACACAGAGGAACCCTTAAAAAAACATTATGATATCAGGGAGCCCCTGTTAAAAATGACTATATCTACAACTCATGATACATTAGTGTGATGGTCAGTGTGAAGGTTGCTCCTTACACTTGTGGTCATTGGGAAGATATATCCCGCGTACACACGACTGGACTTTTTGACAGCAAAAGTCAGATGGAACGAGTCTGTCGGACAATTCGATCGTGTGTGGGCTCCATCGGACCTTTGCTTGGCAAAAATCCGGCGGACTTTAGAAATAGAACATGTTTGAAATTTTTCCACCGGAACTCCGCCGGACCGAGAAATCCGTTCGTGTGTATGTTAGTCCAACGGACAAAAACCGATGCTAGGGCAGCTATTGGCTACTGGCTATGAACTTCCTTATTCTAGTCTGGTCGAACGGCATCACATTCTAATCCATCGGTGTGATTGTGTGTGGCCAAGTCCGTTCATTCTGAAAGTCCATCGGAACTCCGCCGAAAGTCCGTCGGAAAGACTGTTGGACGTTTAGCCCTCGAAAAGTCCGGTCGTGTGTACGCGGCATTACAGATAGCCAAAAAGATCATTGGTGTGGGTGAGAACTTATCTGAGAGGCAGAAACTGCTCATTGCTCACCCCCCTCAACCCCTAGCACCCTCTGAAGGAACCCTAGGATTCAGTGGAACCTTGGTTGAGAAAACCTGCCTTAGACTATTTAGCACCTTGCTAATTAGATTCAGTAGCACTTACATTGAACCTTCTTACCACCAGTTATTGTATGTCTTTCTGTAGTCATCTGTGTATCACTTTTTGGTTTGTTCCTCGACTTTGTGTGCTTTTTAAACATCTTGCATACATTTCCTAGTCACCTTAAACGTGACATGGTCAGAGCTATATACCTTTATTTATAAAAAATTTAAAAAACTGTCAAACTGTCCCAGTCCTAGATGCCACTGGTCAGCCACTGTTAGTAACAGAGACAGCTTCCCGCCTGCCCTCTCCATGGAGAGCCAACCTTGAATGTTTATGGAGTATTGAGCAGCACTCCTTAAATGTCCTGCCCTAACAGTAAAGAGATCACACCTACACAACCAACCTTCCTTTAAAGTATATGTGAACCCTCACCTTGTAAAATAGCCCATTCAGTAAAAAAAAAAAAAATTAAAGGCAAAACGTTTGTACGTACATATAAAAAACATTATAAATACCCCCCCCCCCATTTTTAGAAGTGAGCACACACCCTCTGTCCTCTTCTGCATAAGGAGCTCAGATAGCTAAGGGAGGTGAAACAACAGAACACTGAACTTCCCAGTAAATGTCTGGTTGGGGGGGGGGGGGGGCATGTCAGCACTGGGGGAAAGCAGGCTGTGTTCCCAGCACAGTCAGAACACCAGGTTTTTCACACAAAGGAACCAATACAAAGTGGGCAGGTTACTTTTTCATACAAGTACATGGTACAGCAGCCACATATCAGAAATATGCAATGTTGGGGTAACCTATTCTGACTATACACCAGTAGATTTTTGGGGTAACATTTTTTAATGTCTGTGAGCAACCTTAAGGCTTTTGCCAGTGGACAAATGCAACTTGCTTTCAGGTGCATTCAGCTTGCATTTGACATCAGTTTGAGATGTCTTTCAAATTGACAGGTATATGTGACTTGTAGTTGACCGCCTTCTAACCAGAATTCAAAGCTTAACTCCAGGTATGGTTTTATTGTATAGTCAGTCCAGCTTGGATGTTCTTTGAATGTCGTCTTTGCCAAGCGATTGACTTACAGTTGACTAAGCAGAAGGGTAGCCCCTTGGTACGGGACTCAGAAGACTATGCCAATTACTACAGTGATTCTTTACTTCCAACTTGGTCCCACAGGTATGGAATATATATACTTACATGGTCCAAGCTAAACCAATATACTTATGCAATAAAAATCATACCTAGATCTTAACTTTATCCTCCCTCTAAGCTGCTTAAATATGATTTTCCAATCCCAAAGATTTGCACAGGGAAAATAGTTCTGATACAAGCAAACCAAAGCCCATCGACACTGACCTCAAGGCTTGATTTAGAGTACGAAGAAAATTGTTCTCCTAAATGAACGTGTCAGCTGTGTTTGTCTAATTTAGTGTTGAGTAATGGCTTGAAAATATGCACGAAACACAAAATTATTTTAACAACCTCAAATCTTCTGAATAAAGTACAGCTGAGTAATCCGTAACCTTGTGTATCTCAAGTGTGAAAACCTTTTTAGAATATGAATAGGAGTGTGACAGGTCCCCCACCTGTTCTCAGTGCAGCATAATCAGCTGCCTTGTTCTTCTTCTGCCGATTGAGAATATAAATTTAGCATTATGGATGAAATTCTAAGAATATCTTTCAACATTGCTCAGCACAACATCCATTTCTCACCAGGGATGGGAGGAAGGGAAGCAGCTGGAGTCGCCTAGCAGGAGACCAAACTATCAGGGCACATAAGGTTGGAAGCCACCAAATGCCACCTGTTGTAGGGCTTATTCACACAAATATATTTGCAGGTGTACAACATAAAATAAGGTGGTATTTATGGCACCTAGCTGCTGCGTGATTCTGCCTATAGGAAAAAATGACAAAATATGCTTTACAGCGGTATATGCATGTACAGTGGGGGAAAATAATTAAGTGATCCCCTGCAGATTTTGTAGGTTTGCACACTTACAAAGAAATAAAGGGTCTATCATTTTTATCATAGGTGTATTTTAAATGATAGAGACAGAATATCAACCAAAAATCCCCCAAAAAAAACACATGATACAAATGTTATAAATTGAGTTGCAGTTCAGTGAGTAAAATTAATATTTGATCCCCAAGCAAAACATGACTTAGTAATTGGTGGAGAAACCCTTGTTGGCAAGCACAGAAGTAAGATGTTTCTTGTAGTTAGTGACTCTGTTTGCACACATCTCAGAAGGGATTTTGGTTCACTCTTCTTTACAGATCTTCTCTAAATCCTTAATGCGGAATTCCACCCAAAAGTGTAACTTTTGCTTATATGGCCCCCCCCGCCCCCCCTTTCGGTGCCACATTTAGCACCTTTTTGTTTTTGATAGGTACCCTGTCCCCACTTCCGTTGGACCCTGCCGCTGCGAAGTACGTCAGAAGTTTGGCCCCCTCCTCCTTCCCCTGCTGCTGGGCCAGTATGATAGTGCAGCGTGTTTCGCACATGTGCAGTAGGGACCTGCCTGTGAAGCTGCAAGGCTTCACTACCAGGTTCCTTTAACGCCAGTGGCAGTGGCAGTACCCGACAGCCGATGGAAACATTGGCTGGGGGTGCCGACATTGCTAGATTCCAGAACAAGTA
The DNA here is from genome assembly GCF_037356315.1 of Lithobates pipiens. NCBI lineage: Eukaryota > Metazoa > Chordata > Amphibia > Anura > Ranidae > Lithobates > Lithobates pipiens. The sequence continues at coordinate 62,605,099 of NW_027507686.1, read as the reverse complement.
AGTGTCCTAATACTAAAAGTCGGCAACTACAGTATGTGTACCTGCTGACTTTTAATTTTTGGAGGGGGGGGGGGTGCTTTAAAGTTTCTTGGCTGTTGCTTGGCAACTCTAAAGGCCCGTACACACGGTCGGACTTTTTGACAACAAACATGCAAATTAGCTGTTTTGGAGCAACATCCGACTGTGTGTACGCTCCATCGGACAAACTTTTTCTGTTTTCATCGGACTTTTGTTGGCTCTGCGAACGGACAAACTTTTTGACAACAGAAGTCCGATGGAGCAAAGTCCGACCGTGTGTATGCAAAAGCATCGGACGTTTGTACAAGGTACAAACACGCATGCTCAGAACCATTGCAAACGATCAGACTACAATACAGAAGTTGACCAAAGGTGGCGCTGGAGTCATTGAACGTCCTCTTTTGAAGTGGCGTCCGTACGTTGTGACGTCACCACGTTCGTGTTTGTTGTCAAAAAGTCCGACCGTGTGTATGCAATACAAACTTGTGGACAACACACTTTGTACAAAAGTCCACGGAAAAGTTTGTACAAGTCCGACCGTGTGTATGGGGCTTTAGTTTCAGCTCCCTCCATACATATCCTATATGATTAAGATCTGGGGCTGGATATGCCACTCCATGACCTTAAAGTGGTTGTAAACCCTTACAAACCACTTTGACCTACAGGTAAGCCTAGATTAAGGCTTACCTGTACGTCCAAGAAATATCTCCTAAACCTATACGGTTTAGGAGATATTTACAAAAAGACAGCCACCGCCATGCGCCGTAGACAGCAGTGCGCAGGCGCACTGGGCAGGCGGCAGATTGCGGCGATATGCCGTGAATGTCGGCTCCCGTGCGCATGCGCAGGAGTGACGCCATCGCTGCTCCGGCGAATCACCCGAGACCTGGAAGTCACTCCGGGATCCATGGCAGTGGCGGACATGAAGACGGAGGACCGCTTCGGGGGCTTCGTTCTCAGGTAAGTTATTCATAATGAGCTAGTATGCTATGCATACTAGCTCATTATGCCTTTGCCTTGCAGGTTCCTTTTTTTATTTTATTTTTTCAACTGCCTTTACTTCCTCTTTAATGCACTTCTTCTTGAGACACTCCTTTGTTGCTTTGGGTCATTGTCATGCTGGAAGATCCATCCATGACCCATCTTCAGTGTTCTGGCTAAGAGAAGAAGGTTCTCATTAAGATTTTACAATACATGGCCCCGTCCATTGGCCCCTCAATGTGGCAAATTCGGTCTGCACCTTTAGCAGAGAAACAGCCCCAAAGCATAATTTTTCCACCTCCGTGCTTGACTGTAGGGATGGTGTTCTTAGGGTCATAGTCATAATTTTTCATCCTCCAAACACGACGAGTCCCCCTCCTCAAGAAGACACATGTACAGTCATGCCAATGAACATCAAAATGATTCAGAAAAGGATTGGGAGAAAGTGCTGTGGTCAGATGAGACCAAAAATGAGCTCTTTGACATTAACTCGACCCATGTTTGCAGGAAGAAAACTGAAAAAATGATGACTATGACCCTAAGAACACTATCCCTACAGTCAAGCATGGAGGTGAAAACATTATGCTTTGGGGCTATTGCCGCATTGAGGGGCCAGTGGACGGGACCATGTATTGTAAAATCTAGGATGAGAACCTTCTTCCCTCAGCCAGAACACTAAAGATGGATCATGGATGGGTCTTCCAACAAGGGTTTCTCCACCAAGTACTAAGTCATATTTTGCTTGCAGATCAATTACTTATTTTACTCAGTAAACTGTAGTATTTGTAGCTGCTGGCTTTTAATATATATATATTTTTTTTGGGTGGACTCCCTCTTTAATAAGCTTGCCACACATAGGGGATCTGATTAGTTGTTTCAAAATCAATAGATGTAAGGCTATGTATATACTTGCAGTTGGGGAAGGGGCATTAAAAACACAATTGAGCAGCCTTTTTACCAACGGCAAAAGCAGCAAAAGGTAGCGGCCAGGGGTGCAACTTTGATGCTATGCATCACGGCCCGGCAAAAATGTTCCCCTCCCCCATCGCATTCAATTGCATGGAGCTATGCATGCAAGGGTGTGCAATGCACGTGGTTGTAATATGGTGGTACAGGTTTTTAGGGGTTAAACATATGTTGAGATGGGGATATAACGCCCATCAAAAGCTCTTTGATGAGTGATCCAATCTTCATGTAAATGAGTCCTTAGGGAGACCCTTTTTTCGCCTGCATTTATGTCTATGTCCATGAGTCAGCACATGTTATCTCCCAATTATTCCTAAGAATGAGCTTACCTCTCCGCAGTCAGCAGACAATTATAATCCATTGGTTACCATTTCCAGCCTTCTGAAATTCCTGCAGAAGCAACGTCTGTTAACAAGGGATTTTTGCCATGATTGTCAGCATTATATCTCCGTTTCTCATTTAATTTGAATTCAAGACAGACATCGGAAACCTATCTTTTATTGCATTTAGGGTGGTTACCTAACTCTTGGGTTGATTTACTAAAACTGGAGAGTGCAAAATCTGGTGTAGCTCTCCATAAAAAACAATCAATTCAAGCTTCCATTTTTATTTTTATTTTTTGGCAAAAGCAGATTTGCTACCATGCAGAACTGCACCAGATTTTGTACTCCAGTTTTATTAAATCAGCCCCTTTGTCTTGATATCAAGAAGCAGCAGTGCTTTGAGCCAATAGTTGCATTTCATATGTGGTTACAGTGAGCCTGCTGACAGGAGGAAAGAGATGACCTCATCAGTCTGCTGCTACTGCCTTGTTCGGCCAGCAGCTTGATGGCGTGTTCTTGACAAGCCGTGGTGCTTTCGCAAGTCAAGGATCTGTCTGTCCTTTGTCAGTGTTGCCTTTATTCCAAAACTGGCTGCACAGAATCACAAGTCCTTAAGACCCCTTTCACACTGAGGCAGTTTTCAGGTGTTTTAGAGGTTGAAATATCCCCTAAAAAGCATCTGAAAACTGCCTCCCATTCTGTGCAGTGTGTGTTTTCACACTGGGGCGGTGTGCTTGCAGGACGTTAGGCAAAGTCCGGCAAGCAGCATCTTTGGGGTGGATTGGGGGCGCTGTAACAAGCTGGAACACCACTTTAAGTGAAAGTTAACGCTCCATTCCAGCAGCCAATAAACTTCAAACCCCATTGTTTTTTTTTTTTTGCAAATATCAATGGAGCCTTATCAGCATCCATCAATGCAGCCTCACCAGTGCCCATCAATGCAGCCTCACCAACGTCCATGAATGCAGCCTCACCAGCGCTCATCAATGCAGCCTCACCAGTGCCCATCAATGCCGCTTCACCAGCACCCATCAATGCAGCCTCACCAGCACCCATCAATGCAGCCTCACCAGCGCCCATCAAATGCAGCCTCACCAGCTACCATCAAATGCAGCCTCCCCAGCTACCATCAATGCAACCTCACCAGTGCCCATCAATGCAGCCTCACCAGTGCCCATCAATGCAGCCTCACCAGCGCCCATCAAATGCAGACTACCAGCGCCCATCAATGCAGCCTACCAGCGCCAATCAATGCAGCCTACCAGCGCCCATCAATGCAGCCTCACCAGCACCTATAAAATGCAGCCTACCAGCGCCCATCAATGTACCCTACCAGCGCCCATCAATGCAGCCTCACCAGCACCTATAAAATGCAGCCTACCAGCGCCCATCAATGTAGCCTACCAGCGCCCATCAATGCAGCCTCACCAGCACCTATAAAATGCAGCCTACCAGCGGCCATCAATGCAGCCTACCAGCGGCCATCAATGCAGCCTACCAGCGGCCATCAATGCAGCCTACCAGCACCCATCAATGTAGCCTCACCAGCACCCATCAATGCAGCCTACCAGCACCCATCAATGCAGCCTACCAGCGCCCATCAATGCAGCCTACCAGCGCCCATCAATGCAGCCTACCAGCGCCCATCAATGCAGCCTACCAGCACCCATCGATGTAGCCTCACCAGCACCCATCAATGCAGCCTACCAGCACCCATCAATGCAGCCTACCAGCACCCATCAATGCAGCCTACCAGTGTCCATCAATGAATGTTTACTTGCTTCCATTCATTCAGGAGTTGGAACACAGACACAGTCCTTCACCGCCACTGCGCCCTGACACTATGTGCGAACGGTGTGACGGCTGCCTGCTGATACTTAGAGACTCTGAGACTTAGTTGGTTGCTGCAGAGAGAAGCGAGTCGGAACACCAGTGGCTGGGGGCGCCCTAGGCAGCAGTGCACCCTAGGCGGCTGCCTAGTTTGCCTAGTGGTAGCAACGGCACTATCTATTGATAAACTTCTGTCGAATGAGAGAGTTTGAAAATTTTCATCTGATCAGTGGCTGCAGCTGATTGGTTGCCGTGCTGATCAGTGCATTACGACAGCAGAAAAAGCTTCACTGTCAGAATACAATAAAACAATGGGGGGGATTCCTCCAACCACCTCAAATGTGCACATGGGGGAATCCATTCATTTTTGCTGATTCCAAAAAAATTACCCATCTACGCACATGTCTAAAGTTATAGGCATTTTTTTTTTCTTTTTAGGCTGGGTCCACACCATTGCGGAAAATCTGCATCCAATTCGCAATAGCAGGAGATTTTGACCGGCTCTCTATGAACCCAGTTCACATATCTCTGCTGCGGCTCCAGTGCGTCTTTCAGGTCTAAATTCATAGTTTCAGGTCTGAATTCAGCCAAAAATTCTGGCTGAAATCAGACCTGAAACGGTGAGCTGGACCCATGCTGGGAGCCGCAAGCAGTGAGGGTGTGAAGCCAGCCTTAATACTGAAACATTTGCCATCTTACCCACAGTAAAATCATAGCCTGCACTGCCCTTGCTCCTCCTGAAATTGGTGCCATTTGGCCCAGCATCCAGCTATCAAATGGATCTTCATTTTTGACCACAGTTAAGAGAAATAATAATGTATCGGGATGGAAAGGTTTTTACCAGTGTATGTGGTTTTCGATCAGAAAATTAGTTTCATTACGAAATCAAGTTAAAAGCAATGTTGAAGTATCAAATGTACAAAGAATAATTTTACGTATGTTCATTAAAATATCTGCTGGTGTATAGTCAGCTTAAAGCGGAGGTCCACCCTAAAGTGGACCTCCGCTCATCGGAACCCTCCCCCCCTCCGGCGCCACAATTGGCACCTTTCAGGGGGGAGGGGGGTGCAGATACCTGTACAGTACAGGTATTCTGCACCCACTTCCGGGATAGCTCTCTGCGGAAAGGGGTGTAGATTACGCCCCTTTCCGCAAGTGCCCGCCCCTTTCCGCAAGTGCCCCGCTGCCTGCTGGGAAACACACAGATCCCAGAGGCAGCGGGGACCGTCCTTTATTGCGCAGCGCGACTCGCGCATGCGCAGTAGGGAACCGGGAAATGAAGCCGAAAGGCTCCATTTCCTGATTCCCATACCCAAGATGGCGGGGGCAGCACCTTACAGACGATCTAGAGATCGGCTTCGGGTGCCGACATCGCGGGCGCGCTGGACAGGTAAGTGTCACTATTTTAAAAGTCAGCAGCTGCAGTATTTGTAGCTGCTGGCTTTAAAAAAAAAAAAAAAAAACGCGGAGTCCCGGTGGACTCCCGCTTTAAAGAATATGTTACCCCAACATCTCATATGTATCTGCTGTACCATGTATGTGTATGGAAAAGCTTCCTTTGTGTGAATTCCCTGGTGTTCCTGCCAGGCCCTCTGTTTTCCTGTTTCAAACTGACCGCGCTCTTCATGAGAGCACATCTATGTCAGCATGGTGATTTTTTGGCTGCTCTGGGAGCACAGGCTGCCTGTATTCCAATGATCAAACTTGTGCTGAACCCCCCCTGCACAGCCATTCACTGGGAAGATCAGTGTCCTGCTGCTTCTCCACTCCTAACTTTCCATACACCTTATGCAGTTGAGAACAGAGATTATGTGATCACTTATAAAACAAGAAACAAATCATATTTTAAATATACATATACAGTATCTCACAAAAGTAAGTACACCCCTCACATTTTTGTAAATATTGTAAAGTATGTAATATAAAGTAGTGAGTGTACAGCTTGTAAATTTGTTGTCCCATCAAAATAACTCAACATACAGCCATTAATGACTAAACTGCTGGCAACAAAAGTGAGTACACCCCTAAGTGAAAATGTCCAAATTGGGCCCAAAGTGTCAATATTTTGTGTGGCTACCATTATTTTCCAGCACTGCCTTAACCCTCTTGGGCATGGAGTTCATCAGAGCTTCACAGGTTGCCACTAGAGTCCTCTTCCACTCCTCCATGATGACATCACGGAGCTGGTGGATGTTAGAGACCTTGTGCTCCTCCACCTTCTGTTTGAGGATGCCCCACAGATGCGCAATAGGGTTTAGGTCTGGAGACATGCTTGACCAGTCCATCCCCTTTACCCTCAGCTTCTTCAGCAAGGCAGTGGTCATCTTGGAGGTGTGTTAGGGGTAGTTATCATGTTGGAATACTGCCCTGCGGGCCACTCTCTGAAGGGAGGGGATCATGCTCTACTTCAGTATGTCACAGTACATGTTGGCATTCATGGTTCCCTCAATGAACTGTAGCTCCCCAGTGCAGCACTAATGCAGCTCCAGACCATGACTCTCCCACCACCGTGCTTGACTGTAGGCAAGACACACTTGTCTTTGTACTCCTCACCTGGTTGCCACCACACAGTGCTTGACACCATCTGAACCAAATAAGTTTATCTTCATCTCATCAGACCACAGGACATGGTTCCAGTAACCCATATCCTTAGTCTGCTTGTCTTCAGCAAACTGTTTGTGAGCTTTCTTGTGCATCATCTTTAGAAGAGGCTTCCTTCTGGAATGACAGCCATGCAGACCAACTTGATGCAGTGTGCGGCATATGGTCTGAGCACTGACAGGCTGACCCCCCACCCCTTCAACCTCTGCAGCAATGCTGGCAGCACTCATAGGTCTATTTTCCAATGATAACCTCTTGATATGATGCTGAGCACGTGCACTCAACTTCTTTGGTCAACCATGGCGAGGCCTGTTCTGAGTGGAACCTGTTCTGTTAAAGCGCTGTATGGTCTTGGCCACCATGCAGCTGTTTCAGGGTCTTGCTAATCTTCTTATAGCCTAGGCCATCTTTATGTAGAACAACTATTCTTTTTTTCATGTCCTTTAGAGAGTTCTTTGCCATGAGGTGCCATGTTGAACTTCCAGTGACCAGTATGAGAGAGTGAGACCGATAACACCAAATTTAACACACCTGCTCCCCATTCACACCTGTTCCCCATTCACACCTGAGACCGTGTAACACTAACAAGTCACATGACACCGGCGAGGGAAAATGAATAATTAGGCCCAATTTGGACATTTTCACATAGGGGTGTACTCACTTTTGTTTCCAGCTGTTTAGGAATGAATGGCTGTGTGCTGCGTTATTTTGAGGGGACAGCAAATTTACACTGTTATACAAGCTGTACACTCACTACTTTACATTGTAGCAAAGCCCGCAAACAGTTTGCTGAAGACAAGCAGACTAAAAAGCCCCATACACACTATCAGTTTTTCTGCTGAGTTTTTCCTTCAGATTTATCAAAACCATATAATATGAGGGCAAAACCTTAGGAATTTCTATTTGTTTGCAATCAGGCAGGCCCTTGCACTACATGGTTTTGGTAAACCTGAAGGAAAAACTCAGCAGAAAAACTGATAGTGTATATGGGGCTTTAGGACATAGATTACTGGAACCATGTCCTGTGGTCTGATGAGATGAAGATAAACGTATTTGGCTTGACGCGTGTGTCACGGCAACCAGGTCAGGAGTACAAAGACAAGTGTGTCTTGCCTACTTGCATAATGCCTTGTACACACGGACATTCGACCACAAAATCTGACGGATTTTGTTTGAAACTGTGATTGCATACACACGGTCGGACAAAGTTGTCGGAAAATCCGATCGTTCGGAACGAGGTGACGTTCGTTGCGTACGATGGGACTACGTAGAGGCTAGTAGCCAATAGCTTTGGTCTCGTAATTTAATCTGAGCATGCGTGCCACTTTGTCCATTGGAATTCTCAACAAACGATCGGAAAAGGTGTGATCAGATTTTTTTGGCGGAAAATTTTAGATCCTGCTCTCAAATTTTTTCCAAATTGGAAAAAGTCCAATAGAGCCCACAGACGATCGGATTTTCCGGCGGAATTTCCGACCGTGTGTACAGGGCCTAAGTCATAAGTCCATAGGGTTCAATACTGAGTTGGCCCACCCTTTGCAGCTGTAACAGATTCAACTCTACTGAGAAGGCTGTCCACAAGGTTTAGGAGTTCGTCTATGAGAATGTTTGATCATTCTACCAGAAGCACATTTGTGAGATCATGCACTGATGTGGGTGAGAAGGCCTGGCTCACAGTCTCCACTCTAATCCATCCCAAAGGTGTTCTATTGGGTTGAGGTCAGAACTCTGTGCAGCCCAGTCAAGTTCCTCCACCCCAAACTCACTTATCCACCTGTGCGGCGCGGCAATGTCAGCGTTGCACCGATTGGGTCAGTGCCGTTGTCGGCAATAGGCTGCAATTTGGCATGCGATTTGATATGTCAAATCGCATGTCAAATCACACTGATGTGAACAGGTGCTTAATGATAGATTCAACAGACTGAAAGGGAACAAATAAGAGACATGTGTTACAGTTTACCTACTCTTTACCTTCATAGAAACAGGGATGCAAACACAGGCTAATATAATAAGACAACACCCAATAGCAACCACCAGCTGCTATTACAAATGATGTCTCTAAGAAAAAAGTCAAAAAAGTCTTATATTAGGTTGCCTCTTTTTATAGGTTAAAAAAAACTGTATATATTTCATGTTTAAAAGACAATGGCTGTGGGTTTATGTGAAACGGTTGTATAGATGGTGCAGTCCCCTCATTGTGCACCACTTTGGTTTGTAAACCCCTTTACTAAACTTTCCTTTCTTTTGCGATTAGTGACCGGCTGTTCTTAAACCAGCGGTGTCTTGTTAAGCCTTGTACATATCGTGCGTTTTTTTTTCTTTTTCGTTTAACCCGAAAAAAAAAAGAAGCTGGCAGCTCAGGTCGGAGCCGCTGTATTAACAATCCAATGTTAGTACAGCTATCACCCCTGTTAAAGAGGTAGTAAAGTCAGAAGGTTTTTGTTTTCTCCTAATGCATTCTAAGCATTAAGATGAAAAGCCGTCTGTGTGCAGCAGCCCCCCTCAGCCCCCTAATACTTACCTAAGCCCCATCTCTGTCCAGTGATGTCCACGAGTCCTTCTCCCTCCTGATTGGATGAGACACAGCAGTGGCGCCATTTGCACCCGCTGCTTTCGATCAAAGTCAGTTATCCAATCAGGAGAGAGAGGGGGCTGGGGGGTGTGTCAGAATGGACACACAGAGCTGCAGCTCGGGTGCCCCCCATAGCAAGCTGCTTTCTGTGGGGGCACCCGACAGGAGGAAGGGGCCAGAAGCAGCAAAGAGGGATCCGAGAAGAGGAGGATCTGGGCTGCTCTGTGTAAATCTGCTGCAACAGAGCAGGTAAGTATAACATGTTTGTTATACCCCACGCCAGAACACTCCTGTCAGATCGGGAGCTGGTCGGCAGACCTTTTTTTTTGTCATGCAGCGTCTGCGGGACAGATCGGCCCATGTGTACTAGGCTTTAGACTCCAGAGTTGATATGGTGATAAATAATTTTCCCTATTAGGGAAGTGCCAGTAATTAGTATTGTTCTTGGCTGTCATACAAAGCACAGCCACACCCCTGTCCATTCTCTCTTTTTTCTTGTTCAATAGTTTTTATTGAGTTTTCATAAAGAACAATATGCAACCTCACATCCTGACAGACAATTAAGCATTTGTTGTGTTTGCAACGTAAGTGAAAATTGTATTGACAGATATATAAATTACGAATAGCAAGTTTCAACAGCACTTAAATGATTCAGGTCACTAATGTGCATAGTACAGATCAGTGACAAAAATGAATTTTTTGAAGAGTCTGAAGTGTAATAAAGGAAGGGAGAGAGAAGAGATATGGAAGAAAGAAAAGATGAAAGAAAGATGAGACAAGAAAAATGGGAGAGAGGGAGGGAGGCCATCCTCAGAAAGGTAGGGATCAATAATAGTAGAGGAAGAGTCGGGCTGGGGAGGCTTCCTCGGGTATCGGTATTACCAGAGCGTGGATTGGGCATGTCATAGGACCAATAGCCTACGGTCAAAATGTCTTGGAAGAAATATTGTGACTTAAGGATCCCAGATTTTGCTAAATTTTAGGTATGGTGTTCTGTAAAGCCCCATACACACGGATGGAAATTCAGACGGAAAAAGTCCGATTGGATTATGTTGTCAGAAAATCCGATCGTGTGTGGGCTCTATCTGACTTTTTCTGTCGGAATTTCTGAAGGAAAAAGTTTGAGAGCTGGGTCTAAAATTTTCCGACAACAAAACCTGATTGGACTTTTTCCAATCGTGTGAAGTGAATTCCGACGCACAAAGTGTCATGCATGCTCAGAAAAAATTTGGAGACAAAAGCTATTGGCTACTGGCCTCTATGTAGTCCCATCGTACGTGTATAATGTCACCTCGTTTTCCGACAACTTTGTGCGACTGTGTGTATGCAAGACAAATTTCGGCCAAAATCTTTGGTCTGATTTTGTGGTCGGAATGTCCGACCGTGTGTATGGGGCATAAGTGTGCTGTCAGATTTTCGTTTATCGAAGTCCATCGTGTTCTTCATTTTACTTCCGCGAAGGGAATATTTGGTAATAGCCAGGCCTTAGCTATAACTAGCTTAGTGGCAGTCAGTGTGTGGGTCATACGAGCAGACTGGAAGTTGGAGAGTCCTACTGGCTTGCGATTTAGTAAGGCCTCAGGGGGATTCATAATTAGGATTGTGTGAAAAAGGTTGTTTAGGAGTTGGTACACTTGCTGCCAGAATCGTTGTGTGGCTGGGCAAGACCACTAAATGTGATAAAAGATCCTGGGTTCTGGCCATCCACAAAAGCAGTTGATTGAGACAATGGAGGCGTTTGCCAGTCTACTGGGGACCATATACCATATGCGTAATACTTTGTAATTAGCCTTCACTGCTGTTGTGTTTCTAGTGCAGGATTTGGTGGCCCAAATTTGCTAACAGTGTTATTGATCTAAGGGTTGTTGCAGGTCCCGTTCCCATTTAGAAAACAGAAGACAAAGGGCATTTAGCAGTCAGCCTTCGAGTGTAGATCATTTTTACATTTGGATTCAAATGGTGTAAGGGTCAGGAGCCTGCTGTCTATGCGTACACCCTCTTTTTTTTTTTAACCACCCTGGCACCCGATGCTGGCAAGTACCAAGCTCCATACCTACAGTGCCTACAAAGAGCTATAGGAATGAGTTGGAGGTTTACATGAAACTTATCTGCCTGGGGGCGAGGTAAGTTGCTTCCCTATTAAAGGTGTTGTAAAAATGTTTTTTTTCCCTGGGGGGAATTCAGTCCTGGGCACCAAGAGGAGAATAATGAGGGTGACAACATTGCGCTAACAGTGGAAGAGGCTTAGAACTTGAGCTTTCTCACTGTGTACACTGGCAACATACAGTATGGCACGGTACCCACAAAGTATACTCTAATCAGCATGCCACAAGTAAGATTCTAACAGACACATACAAACCTCAGGCATGGATACTCCCAAAGGGTCTTGGCAGAGCTCTACTGGAGACAGCAAGGTTCCATAAACAACAATCACGTTTTAATACAAATAGGGATGCCCAAGGGCCTCTCACCTCACCAACGCTTTGCAGATGTCCTGCTGACAGCAATAAATGTCACATACTCTGCCCCAACTCTCTCTGCTGCCTGACTTCAAGATGGTGGCTTGGGAAAGGTGTCAGCCAGGTGGGCCACAGACCACAGAGTCCTCTCTCCTGGTGCCTCTGACCACCAGCAGAATTGAAAAACATGATTTAGGGATGCAATATAGGCCTCTCCAATGGGACTGCCTGTCCTCTACCTCCACTGCAGCACGCTTGTAGCTCTCCTGTGTACAAGGTTTTTTTTCCTCTCCCAACCTGCCATGATTTCCATGGGTCTTGTGTGGGGATTAGGGGCACCAACACACGGCTCCTTCTTCTTTTCCTGCAGATTCAGTAGGTAGGCTCACCTTGCCGCTAAGACCACCAGAGTCTTCCCTCTCCTCTTTTCAGCATGTCAATTCCTTAGCTGGGGAGGAGAAATAACTGTAGCGAGGCAGAGAATATGCTTGAATTGTGCATCTCCCACTTTAAAGGGGCTGCCAGTACATTACCCTAGCTGTTGTGCTATGGTTGGACTCCCATTATCCCCCCTTTTCTACACACCTGCCCTCTGTTAGTTTCTTATAGTGTGAAGGAAGTCATATAGAGCCCCCTCAATTCCTGTCTGGAAGACATCCGGCATCATCCAGCGCTTTCCTCCCCAGCCTGGCTGTCCCTGGCCCGCCTCTTTCATTCATTGGATTTAAAGTGTTACTAAACTCAGGACCCGGTATTCACTATATCTTGGTTCCCACAGTACACATAACATGAAAATTCAATACTATAGTAAATATAAACTGCTAAATACCTTTTCTCATCTGCAGTATATAGCAGTCTTGTGACTTCTATCGGTGTCTGGTTAAAGCTTGTACCGTAGGAGTTTTCATTCCCTTCAGACTGTCCTATGAAGCTGTATGACCCCTGACACTCTGTCCGGACAGTGCTGATTGGCCTTGTGCTGATCAAATGCACCTTACAAAAAACTCTCTAGTGATATACACCAAAACTAAGCATGTGCGGGTGGATTGGGGACAGTAAAAGAAGGGGAGGATCAGAGAAGACTGGATTAAAAACCCTTTTTACACAAAGCGGAGGATTAACCCCTTAGGTTCGACAATGAGTATAACAAGAATGCTTTACTGCATATACAGACTGATTTTACTGTTACATAGTTACACGGTTACATAGTAGGTGAGGTTGAAAAAAGTCCATCATGTCCAACCTATGTGTGTGATTGTCAGGATTACATTGTATATCCCTGTATCTTGCAGTCTTTCAGGTGCTTATCTAATAGTTTTTTTAAGCTATCAATGCTTCTCGCTGAGACCACCACCTGTGGAAGGGAATTCCACATCCTTGTCACTCTGAGGCCGCGTACACACGGGCGGACTGTTCGCCCAACTTTGTCCGCTGAACAGTGTTTCAGCGGACAGTCCACTCGTGTGTGGGCTTCAGCGGACTGTTTCAGCGGACAGTCTGTCGAACAAAGTTTTTCGGAATTTCCGTAAGACAGTCCGCTGAAACTTGGTTTCAGCGGACAGTCCGCTCGTGTGTAGGCTTGTTCGACAAACTAAGTTTTGCGCATGCTCAGAAAGGATTTACACGGCGAAGGTTGCATTGCAGTGTATTGGACGTCGAATTTCTCGTCCCGTCGTACGTGCCGTTCACGTCATCGCGCACGCTTTCAGCGGACTGTTCGTTCATCGTGTGTGGTCAAGTCCGTTCATGCAAATTTTGAGCGGACTGTTTGTCGGATTGTTGGACGAACAAAGTTGGGCGAACAGTCCGCCCGTGTGTACGCGGCCTTACAGTAAAGAACCCTCTACGTAGTTTAAGGTTAAACTTATTTTCTTCTAATTTTAATGAGTGGCCACGAGTCTTGTTAAACTCCCTTCCGCGAAAAAGCTTTATCCCTATTGTGGGGTCACCAGTACGGTATTTATACATTGAAATCATATCCCCTCTCAAGCGTCTCTTCTCCAGAGAGAATAAGTTCAGTTCTCGTAAGCTTTCCTCATAACTAATATCCTCCAGACCCATTATTAGCTTTGTTGCCCTTCTTTGTACTCGCTCATTTTTGATTACATCCTTCCTGAGGACTGGTGCCCAGAACTGGACAGAATACTCCAGGTGCGAGAATTATCATTTTCTCTCTCGAGTTGATCCCCTTTTTAATGCCGATATTCTGTTTGCTTTGTTAGCAGCATTTCATGCCATTGTTGAGCCAGTCATCTACTAGGACCCCCAGGTCCTTTTCCATCCTTGATTCCCCCAGAGGTTCTCCCCCAATGTATTCATATTTTTGCCACCCAGATGCATTATTTTCCTACATTGAACCTCATTTGCAATGTAGTTGCCCACCCGATTCATTTGTTCAGATCTTTTAGCAAGGTTTCCACATCCTGTGGAGAAGTTATTGCCCTGCTTAGCTTAGTATCTTCTGCAAATACAGAGATTGAACTCTTTACCCCATCCTGCAGGTTGTTTATGAACAAATTAAATAGGATTGGTCCCAGCACAGAACCCTGGGGGACCCCACTACCCACCCCTGGCCATTCCAAGTACTCCCCATTTATCACCACCCTCTGAACTCGACCTTGTAGCCAGTTTTCAATCCATGTACTCACCCTATGGTCCATGCCAAGGGACCTTATTTTGTACAGTAAACGTTTATGGGAAACTGTGTCAAATGCTTTTGCAAAATCCAGATACACCACGTCTACGGGTAGTGGTGGGTTTAAAAACACTTTAAGTTCTATCAATCGGCAGTACCTCGTGGTCACAGTACCTGCCTGCCTAGGAAAGCTCACTTTTCAAGACTGATATGAACCCATCAATAGATTTTGAAATTTGCATAAATCCTCCCAAGAGCCAGTCCACTGCTTCTTTTAGGTTTGAGGGCACTTGAAAGGAGTACTGAGACAGGGTGTTGTGATTATTTTAGGAAGCTATACAGCCTATTGGCCCCTCTTACCATCCACAATCTGTCTGTACTGCATAGAAAAGCAGAGAGACCCATTAACCTCCCTGGCGGTGATCCCGAGTCTGGCTCGGGCTGGGATTTCAGTACCACGAGCGGTACCCCCGAGCCAGATCGCATCGCAGGATACAGGGAGAGTTACTTACCTTGTCCCCTGGATCTAGTGATGTCCTCCGCGCTGTGTGATCGAGCTGTCCTCTGCTCGATTCACACAGTGCCCGGGTGCTGCCGAGCTCTGTTCCCTGCGACGTTACGACGCACGGGAGTGGAGATCGGCACCAAATTCAAAAAAGTAAAAACACACAAAACACACACAGTACTGTAATCTTACAGATTACAGTACTGTATAAAAAAATTACACACACCCTTTGTCCTTAGTGGTCTGTCCAGTGCCCTGCGTGTAGTTTTATATTATAAATACAGTTTTTTCTGCCTGGAATTTGGAGATTGTCCATAGCAACCAAATTCGTCATCAAACACTAAATCTAATGACAGCGACAATTCTGCAAATGAGCAAATTTCAGTGTTTTTGGATTTGATTACATTATTGCATAATTTTTATTATTATTTATTATCATTATTTATTATATTATACATTTTATCATACTCGGGATGTCTGCTAGACTCTGGTTTGAACAGATTTAAGAGAATTATTCCTAAGAATTGTAGGCCTACAATATAAAACGCCAAATTTCCATGCAAAATAATTGTACCGCTTTCAGCACCTAAAATCAGAACTAATCATATCGTCAGGGAGGTTAATAGCATCACTGGGTCTAAAAATGGGTATGTGATCAAAATAAAAAAATCAGTAGCATGTTGAGGGGAAAGGGGAAATGAGCAACCAAGAAGGAAAATATAAGCAGACGAAACTTCAGTTTTAAAACCGATGGGTCATCATAACAGCCAGGCGATTTCGAATTTTCAGAAGGAGATAAGCAATGATGGTTGCTGTATTTATCCCATGGCAGATTGGAGAAAAGGGCTATCTAGGCGCATTACTTTTTTTTTACTTTTTTTTAACTTTTTTTTTTGGTGCCAAGTTATCGGCTACTATGTCACCCAAAGCCAGTGTTCATTTTAGTTGAAATAGTTGGATGAATACTAACCCATTTCAGGGACAGAATTTGTATACGCATTTTCTGTATGAATTAACATTACTTTATGCCTGGCTATTTATTTTGTCTCCAAGATGCTTGCAACACACTGAGAATTTTTCCCCATGAATGGCTAAAATAAATTGGTTTAAAAAGTATTTGTCCTTGTGCAAAACAGCAGTAGAGTGAAAAATGTGGTAAACATTGGTGTGCAAAGCCAAGATCTAGACAGCTGCTACCTCCAGGAGAATGAAGAGTGAGGGGCACGTTCTACGCAACCATAAATTATAGAAAAATGCTCAAATTCCTGTGGCTTGATTAATTCATTATGCAGCCAATGTGAATCGCATAAATTGCTGACTGAAGAGGAACAAAACATAAATGTCAGTCTATCTCGAACTGAGTCAGCAGACTTGACATTGAAATTTTCTGCTTCTTTATTTGAGTCTTCCAAAAAGGAGCGTCAGATATAAAGCTTAATGCCGCGCACAGACGATTGGATATTCCGACAACAAAACCATGGATTTTTTTTCCGATGGATGTTGGCTCAAACTTGTCTTGCATACACACGGTCACACAAATGTTGTTGGAAATTCCGATTGGAAATAGCGTGCTGACATACAACACATACGACGAGCCGAGAAAAATGAAGTTCAATAGCCAGTGTGACTCTTCTACTTGATTCCGAGCATGCGTGAACTTTTGTGCGTTGGAATTGTGCACACACGATCGGAATTTCCGACAACAAGTTTTGTCCAATGGAGCATACAGATGGTCGGAATTTCCGACAACAAGCGAACATCGAATATCGTGTGTACGCAGAATTAGTGCCCTGCCTGTTTTACTTGTCCACTGGCCCCAGAATATGTGTGAAGACTAAATTCAGAAGTTCATAAAGTGAAAAACCAAGAAGGTTGACATCTACTTACATCTTACATCTAGTTTTGTGAAAAAATATACCAAATAGAAAAAAAAAATGTAATATAGTATATACCAGCTTTCTTAAACATTTTACCCTAGAGAAACCCCAAAAATTATTTTTGGGTCTCAGGGAACTGTTACAAACACCAATTCATCGGGGGTTGATGGAAAAATGCCTCGTTCATTGGTGGTAATTAGAAAGAATGCAACCTTTACAGTGGTGATGAGGATGCTATGCTTACAGACAGCTAGATAATAATTGTTTTTCTGCTGCTGGTTTTTCCAAGTGATGATGGCCCTAGAACTATGCAGGTACAGGTCAATCAGCTCAGGAAACCTCTAGCATGCTTTGGAGGAACCCTATGGAGTCCGTGGAACCCTGGTGCAGAATGGCTGGCATATACAATTGCTGCACAAACCATATTGTTATTAAACCTCTTCCACCAAAGGATGTACCCTTACATCCTGTGGTTGAAGGGGTTATACCGGGGCCATGGTCACAACTGCAGCCATGACCCCGGTATAGTTTTTTTTTTTTTAAGTAAAAGCAATCCTTGTGTCTAAAAAGCCACTGGATTGCTTTTACATGTGGCAAATTTCAAACATACATTTTGAAAACCACATCTAACACAGGTCAATAAATTCCTATTGACGTCAGTGGAGTAATGTAGATCAGTGGTCGCCAACCTTTCGACCTCACGGATCACTAAAGCCCCGTACACACGAGAGAACTTATGTCCGACAGACTTCCGAAGGAGTTCTGCTGGAGTTCTGCTGGAGTTCCGACAGAGTTCTGACGGACTTTTCGACTGAGTGGACTTGGCCACACACAATCACACTAAACTCCGACGGATTCGAACGTGATGACGTACGACTGGACTCGAATAAGGAAGTTCATAGCCAGTAGCCAATAGCTGCCCTAGCATCGGTTTTAGTCCGTCGGAATAGCATACACACGAGCGAATTTTTCGGAGGGACCCGGTCCGTCGGAAAAATTTGAAGCATGTTCCATATTCTAAAGTCCGTCAGACTTTGGCGAATCAAAAGTCCGTTGCAGCCCACACACGATCAGATAGTCTGACGGAATCATTCCGTCGGACTTTGGATGTTCAAAAGTCCGCTCGTGTGTACGCGGCATAACAGTTGTGAATCCCATGGACCACTAGATTTTGACATGCCTTATGCCGCGTACACACGATCAAATTGTCCGGCGTACTTAGTCCTTAGTATACTTAGTACTTAGCATTTCACCGGACAATCCGATCGTGTCTGGGCTTCAGCTGACTTTTTCAGCATAAAGTCCGGCGGACTTAGAAAGTAGTTTGCAGCCCAATCTTTCCGCTGGACTTGGGTTTCAGCGGACAATACGTTCGTGAGTATGCTAGTCCGGTGGACTAAGAATGACGCATGCTCAGAAGCAAGTATGAAAAGGAAGCTATTGGCTACTGGCTATTGAACTTCCTTTTTCTAGTTCCGTTGTACGTGCTGTACGTCATCGCGCTAGCAAGCAGTTGTTAGTCTGTTTACCAGCCTAGATGCTATGATTTTAATTATGTTTTTGAAATAAAGTTGAATAATTCGGAGTGCGGCTATCCAGCTACATCTTTTCTACTTCAGTTCCTGTTGCAAACAGAGCCAGCACCCTGTGGGACTTTGGAGACAGCTGTTTTGGGAGAAGTCATTACCTTAGAGCGGTAATTCTTTGTATCGCGCTAGCAATCGCCGGACTTTCCGTGTGTGCGTGTGTGGCCAAGTCCGCTCGGTAGAAAGTCCGCCGGACTATCCGCCGGATTGTTTGCCGGACTAAGTACGCCGGACAATTCGATCGTGTGTACGCGGCATTATACACACAATGACCCAGCTCTCTGCCCCCTTCCCCCTGGATCACACTGTTGCCTTAACCACTTGATCTCCGAAAGATTTACCCCCCTTCATGACCAGGCCATTGTTTGCCATACGGCACTGCATTTTTTCCCCCACAAATTGACCTTTCTTTTGGTGGTATCACTGCATTTATTTGATGTGCTATAAACAAAAAAAGACAGACAATGTTGAAAAAAAACACTGTTATAAAAGCTGTACACTCACTACTTTACATTGTAGCAAAGTGTAATTTCTTCAGTGTTGTCACATGAAAAGGTATAATAAAATATTTACAAAAATGTGAGGGGTGTACTCACTTTTGTGAGATACTGTATATTACCTGAGGTGGATATTCTTCTCTGTTTTACATACACTGACCGAGACACAGAAAAGTACTGCATTACGTTCAATAAATAATTGTAGGACTACACGAGTCGAGTGATGTATTAGTGACCCTTCTTCTCTCTGTCTTCAAAGTGAACCTATTTAGGTCTCCTCATAATAACAATTTATCGTGACCTTTCTTTCTAGATTAAACGGAGGTTTGTGTATCCAATTAAATAAAACGGGGCCCTCTTTTTGTGTACATTGTTAATTACTCTCTGCGGGATTCCCGGTCTTCAAGGAGATTCCTAAATGAGAATCGTGAATTATTTAAAGCAAACAAGTGGTGCTATGCATTTTTTATTCCACTAAGGAGGGTGATTCATTTGCAGTGCTTATTGACACGGGCAAAGTTCATCTCTTTCTAAAATGGCTTATAGGATGCTGCAAGTTTTTCTATCCCAGCTGAAGGCAGGTATGAAAATGAGTGGGATATGGGCTATTCATGCTAAACCTAGAGGTGTGCTATAAAGGGTTTGTAGATTGTTCGTTGTTTGAAAATTGGTTTGGGAGTCTTTTGAAGTTTTCGTGTTATACTGTGCTCGTCATATGTTGTTAATGCAGGACTAGTACTTGGAGGGGAGAGGTTGGAGTTGAAGGAAGATTGTACGGAAGGAGCCCCCGTGTTTGATACCTAGTTTTCTAGCCAACATGATGATTCAGTGCAATGGCTTCCAACAATCTTAGCCATTGGCCTAGAACATTTATACAATTTAAAAGTTATGCCTTTCCTAATCTGCATGCTTGTTCTGGGTCAGTTTCTTGGAAAATAAAAGTCAGAGAACCAGGTAACCAGCATTTTAAGAAGATCAGCAATGGCAAACCATATTTCTTTCAGTGCTCCTGGCTTTATTTTAACCTAATTTGGAATTTTGAGTTTGGTTTCAGAGATTTTAATTTCTGTAGCACTTTTGAGTATATTTGATAAAGTAATCAGTGAAGATGTGTAGAGTGCCAACCTCATCAACCAGACAAAACTCATAGCTTATCTAATATGCACCTGTAAATGAAAAGATGGATGGTTTGATGGACTACAGAGCTTTGCACATCCCCATTTCTCTTGCAAACCTGTGCTTATGTAGAGCAATTAAGTTAATCCTGGCAGGAATGTAAAGTTGTAAGCTGTAGAAAATGTTGAAACAGTTGATTTACTCAAGGAAAATTGACTGTGCACTTTGCAAGTGCAATTGCACTCTGCAAGGGCATTTGCTACAGAACTTAGTAAATGAGGTGAAGCTTTACTTTGCATGGAATACCCAATCGCCTTTAAGGAACATTTTAAAAAAAAAGAATTTTTGTTTGCGCATGGTTGGATGATTGAATTCCGCAGATTCCGCAAATGTGGATTCCCCACATTTACTAAGCTCTGGAGCAAATGCTCTTGCAGAGTGCAACTGCAATTGCAAAGTGCAAAGTCTATTTTTCTTTAGTAAATCAACCTCATCCTTTAAAAAAAGTTGGGGGTACCTCCTGAAGGGGCATGGAGCTCAGACTGAGGCTCTATGTACTGATTTCTCCTTAAATTCCATGGAGGAGTGTGTGTCTATAGATCCAAAAAAAAAAAAAAAAAAAAAAAAAAGATTGTGATCAATTGCAAAGTAATTTAGAGCAGAAAAACCATTTACCATTATAGAATGCAATTAGCTCTTGCCTATCCTGGTCTACTCCTTTTGGAAGCAAATCCCTGTACTGATAATGCAGAATATGATGATGAGTGAGTGAATCTGTTTAAAAACCAGGCAAATCAGCAACCTGCAAATGTTCTGATTTTTCCTGAATATGAATGAAGATTTGTCCAGTTTGCAGAGAACCGTACAATTCATTATTCATGTGCTGAGTTTCTAAATGGTGATTTTCTTCGTCATTGAGATCCACATAGAAATATTTTACGTGAATCAAAAATTGATACAGCGTTTCTCCTCGTTTTGGTCATCTAACATGAAGCAATTATACTTTCTCATCTATTAATCTGCTTACTTTAAACTTGAAAAGGGTGTCCCGTTGGCTGCCATCTCTTATCGCACACAATTGCTTTTTGAGTTCTGTTCTAATGTTGGGCCGATTTACTGAATAGTAAATCTGCAGAAGGGCTAAGATCTGTAGATGGATCAAATCTGTAGAAGAAGAGCAGCTAAAATGTGGGTTTTTAAAAGACTCGCCATTCAGAAGGACTATAATTGTATTATACAGTATATAAAACTATGGTAAAAAAAATGGGGTTCAGGTTCATAGTACAAATTTATTTTATATAGAAAGTAATAGATTCACATTGAAGCTTAATTACTTTTGAAGATATCGGAGGAGCAAATTATGGTTTAGCCTTTTAAAATGTAAGCTGTAAGGTTAATTGCTTATGCAATAGCAATTATCCATATTTTATGGACTGGCAGAATTCTGTGGTTTAAACACTTTTTAAATATTGTCTGCTAAGATGTTTGTAACTCAAGTCCAAGTAATAAATAAGTAGAAAAACAGAATGATTTCTTTTAGAGATGTACAGATGGTGTTGTGTCTAGCCTGTAGATTTATTTATCTGCTTCAGCTGCATTTGGATTCAGCTGTTTTAGGTCTCTAAACTTGGTATGTGAAAGAAACTTAAAAGAAACTCAGACATCTTCTTGATTTTTAAATTATATTATTTTTGGAAATTTTGACCACTGTGCTGAGGTTATCTTGGGTAGATTGCTCAATTTTATATTGTGTGCATCGTTGAGTATATTAATTAGGCCAGTGCCGGTAGTGGCTAACGCGGGGTATCCCATACTAACGGTTAAAAAAAAAATTCTTAAAGCACACCAGTAATCATTATTTTTAATTTATTTATTCTTCCAGTCTCCAGTTTTGAAGCATGATTTTTTTGTCATCTTAGCCCTTGTACACACGGTCGGAGAATCCGACCGTGTTGTCGGATAATCCAACTGTGTGCGGTATGCATCGGACTGATTCCGTCGGAATATCCGTCAGACCCAATTTTCCAACTTGTTGGAAATATTTTCCGACCAACTGGTTCGATCGGACATACGCTGATCATGTGTAGAGAATTTTGATCGGACCAAGTGCCACGCATGCTCAGATAAAATTCCTACATCAAAGCTATTGGCTACTAGCCTGAACGTAGTCCCATCGTAACGAAATTACGTCATCACGTTCTGAATGATCGGATTTTTCGACAACTTAGTCCAACCGTGTGTATGCAACAGTTTCGGACAAGATCCGACGGACAAAATCTGACGGATTTGGTTGTCGAAATCTCAGACCGTGTGTACAGGGGCTTAGTTGTATTTAAAGAAGAGAGCTTAGATGATGGGACTGCCATTGCTGACTGAACCAGAGCATTTTATGCCACTCCCCTGGTTATATCCTATCTTACAGATTCCTGTGCATAAAGACTGTTGTAAGCTCATATTGCTTCCTATACTGGGTCACAGCTTTCTAACATAACCTAGATGGGGTGGCACAGTAGTGTAGTGGTTATCACTCTCACCTAGCAGTAAGCAAGGGTCACTGGTTCAAATCCCAATCATGACACTACCTGCCTGGAGTTTGTATGTTCTCCCTTTGCCTGCATGGGTTTCCTCTCGGTACTCCAGCTTCCTCCCACACTCCAAAGACATGCAGGTTGGTTAATTGGCTTCTGTCCAAAATTGGCACTAGTATATGAATGGGGACCTTGGATTGTGGGCTCCTTGAGGGTAGGGACCAATGTGAGTTTTTTTCAAAATTATCGCTCTATTTTTGTTTATAGCGCAAAAAATAAAAACCGCAGAGGTGATCAAATACCACCAAAAGAAAGCTCTATTTGTGGGAAAAAAAGGATGCCAATTTTATTTGGGAGACACGTCGCACGACCGCGCAATTGTCAGTTAAAGCAACGCAGTGCCGAATTGCAAAAAGGGGTTTGGTCCTTTTGGCTGCAAATTGGTCCGGGGCTTAAGTGGTTAAAGGAAACTTTTTTATTTTTTTATTTAGAGGGTTTGAAGCAGTTAACAAAAGAATGCATTATATATGAGTCTGACAATTGTTCTGAA
Source organism: Lithobates pipiens (assembly GCF_037356315.1). NCBI lineage: Eukaryota > Metazoa > Chordata > Amphibia > Anura > Ranidae > Lithobates > Lithobates pipiens. The sequence continues at coordinate 62,582,055 of NW_027507686.1, read as the reverse complement.
ACACTTGCAAGGTAAAACACTTTATGGTAGGTCTATTGGAAAAAGCTTTCATGTCTAGCGGTCAAGCACTATGACACACATCAGAGATTGCCTATGCAATCTGAGGTTCTCATTAGATTAAAGCGGGAGTCCACCGGGACTCCGCGTTTTTTTTTTTTTAAAAGCCAGCAGCTACAAATACTGCAGCTGCTGACTTTTAAAATAGTGACACTTACCTGTCCAGCGCGCCCGCGATGTCGGCACCCGAAGCCGATCTCTAGGTCGTCTATCGGGTCCTGCCGCCGCCATCTTGGGTATGGGAATCAGGAAATGGAGCCTTTCGGCTTCATTTCCCGGTTCCCTACTGCGCATGCGCGAATCGCGCTGCGCAATAAGGACGCTCTCCGCTGCCTCTGGGATCTGTGTGTTTCCCAGCAGGCAGCGGGGCACTTGCGGGAAGGGGCAGGCACTTGCGGAAAGGGGCGTAAGTTACGCCCCTTTCCGCAGAGAGCTATCCTGGAAGTGGGTGCAGTTACCTGGATTATCCAGGTAACTGCACCCCCCTCCCCCCTGAAAGGTGCCGATTGTGGTACCGGAGGGGGGGAGGGTTCCGATGAGCGGAAGGTCCACTTTAGGGTGGACCTCCGCTTTAAAAAAAAAAACTTTACAGCTTTCCAAAATGTTCATTCATTTTATTGTCATACCTTTTAGCCATTTGTGCCTCCTGTAAACCTGGACAAAATTCTTAGTTATCAATCCCCATGTCCTACCTTGTTGCGAGGAAGTGAAAAACATGGAGGTTCGCTACCAGCAATACAGGAGCGAGAACCAATTGTTTTCATGTCCTAGCAATAAAGCAGGAAACGGGGATTGCTAATTGTTTTTTAGCCGGGCGTCTTGGGGGGGCCCAAATGGCCTACAGCTAAGACAACAAAATAGTATACTTAGGCCCCTTGACTGTATAGGCTAGTTTCTGAAAAAAGGTGAACTTAGCTTTTAAATGTACTCTGCTGTCATAGAAAAGTATGTGATTCTGTATATTTGATGGTGTTCTTGCTTTTTCTAGTAAATCTCCCCAATGGTAGACTAGTGTTCTGAAGCGGTGTCTTTCTTGCAGATGATGGGAAATTGTCCCTGGAGGAATTTCAGGCTTTTTTCTCAGATGGGACCCTCAACGAGGAGGAATTGGAGAAACTGTTTCACACCATCGACTCGGACAACACCAAGTAAGACAGTCGTACATGGCTCCCTCTGTTCAGTAGAGCATATCTCTGTGCATTCCACTCTCCTGCTGTTGCTGCCTATTGTCTACTGCTGTGATAGAAAGCAACATGATGTTCTCTCTCTCTCTCTCTGCCCGAATGTTTCTTTCCTCTTTCTAATAATTATAATGTATCAATTTATATTTTAGATTATAATTATTTCTGCAACACTATACCTCCTGTGGAGAAACATGCGAAGAGAAACTAGTGATCGTGGGTCAATTTTATTTTATTTTCACATTTTTTATACTACTATTTTATATTCATACCCCTTGAAATTTTCCGCATTTTGTCATGTTACAACCAAAAACTTACATTTATTTTATTGGGACTTTATGTGATAGACTAACCCAGTGGCACATAATTGTGAAGTGGAATGGTTTTCAATTTTTTTTTACAAATAAATATGTGGAAGGTTTGGCATGCATTTGTATTTACCCCCCCCCCCTTACTCTGATACTCCTAACTAAAATCTAGTGGAACCAATTGCCTTCAGAAGTCACCTATTTAGTAAACAGAGTTTACCTGTGTGTAATTTAATCTCAGTATAAATACATCTGTTCTGTGAAGCCCTCAATAAACGGCATCATGAAGGCCAAGAAACACACCAAACAGGTCAGGGATAAAGTTGTGTAGAAGTTTAAAAAAAACTATCCCAAGCTTCAACATCTCACGGAGCACTGTTCAATCCAAAATCCAAAAATGGAAAGAGTATGGCACAACTGATAACCTACCAAGACAAGGCTGTCCACCTAAACTGACAGGCCAGGCAAGGAGAGCATTTATCAGAGAAGCAGCCAAGAGGCCCATGGTAACTCTGGAGGGGTTGCAGAGATCCACAGCTCAGGTGGCAGAATCTGTCCACAGGACAACTATTAGTTATGCACTCCACAAATCTGGCCTTTATGGAATAGTGGCAAGAAGAAAGCCAATGTTGAAAGAAAACCATAACACAGCAAACATGTGGAAGAAGGTGCTTTGGTCAGATGAGACAAAAAAGCCTAGATGAGCCTAAAAGCAAAACGATATGTGTGGTGGAAAACGAACACTGCACATCACCATGAAAACACCATCTCCACTGTGAAACATGGTGGTGGCAGCATCATGTTGTAGGAATGTTTTTCATCAGCAGGGACAGGGAAGCTGGTCAGAGCCAAATACAGGGTAATCTTAGAACACAACCTGTTAGCCCCCGTACACACGGTCGGAGATTCTGGCAACCAAATCCATCTGATTAATTCCGACGGATTAATTCCGGAAGAGGTCCGGAAGTGATGTTGCATACACACGGTCGGACTACAATGGAATGGTTTAGATCAAAGTATGTGTTAGAATGGCCCAAAGAGAACAGGGTACATTTTCATACAAGTACATGGTACAGCAGGCACATATAAGTAATATATAATTTTGGGTTGGCATATTTTTAAAGTATTTGCAGGAGGTTACGAGTAAAGTAGTAGGGAGAGGGTAGGAGTAAGGGTGATATGTATGCTTTGGGATGGAGAAGAGGGTAAAGTAATGAGAATTTAAGAACACAGGCTACTAATGTGAGAAGGAATAGAGTGAGCATATACAAGGGTAAGGGGAGTAGGAAACAACAAAATGTTGGGTTGCTTGCCTTTTCTGTATGGAGCAAAGCATAATTATTTCTTGTATCTTCTTACTGCTTTCATTGAACTGCTTTGTTTAACTGCTTTAAAGGGGTTGTAAACCTACATGTTTTTTCACCTTAATGCATCCTATGAAATAAGGTGAAAAAACAACTGTCAGTGACCGCCCCCCCCCCCCCCCAGCCCCCCCCCCGTTTTACTTACGAATTTCACCCACAGGGAAGCGCTGTCTCTCTGCCCGGGGTTCTCGGCTCTCGATTGGATAGATTGATAGCAGCGCGCTCATTGTCTCCCGCTGCTGTCAATCAAATCCAATGACGCGAGTGCCCAGGGATGGAGGCCGAGTCCTGCATTCAGCGGCTATAGACGCCAAATGCTGGACTCAGGAGCGCGCCCACAAGATAATCCCCCAGGAGAGTGCTTCTCCTAGGGGGTTATCTGATGTGTACTTGTGCAAAAAATACTTAGGCAAACAAATCCCTGACTTGCCCCACAATAACTCACCAAAAATATAGACAAGTTTAAAGGATTTTAAAGCATTTACCATAATGATTACACAGTGTCTGGATCCATATAAATCATCGAGATGGTTAAAAATCGATAATTTACAACCTTGTATAGAGCTTTCCATTGTTCAGGCAATATTTTCACTGATGGTGTGTACACACGACCAGACTTTTCAACGGACTAGGTCTTCCTGACGGACTTTCGGAAAACTTCAGAATGAATGGACTTGGCCACCACAATCACACCAAAGTCCGACAGATTTGAACATGATGACGTACGACCAGACTAGAATAAGGAAGTTCATAGACAGTAGCCAATAGCTGCCCTAGCGTTGATTTTTGTCCCTCGCACTAGCATACACACAAGCGGATTTCTCGATAGGAACTGGGTCTGGCGGTGTTCCAGCGAAAAAATTTGAAACATGTTCTATTTCTAAAGTCAGTCAGATTTTTGGACAGCAAAGGTCCGATGGAGCCCACACAGGATTGAATTGTCCAGCGGATTCATTCCATCGGACCTTTGCTGTTGAAAAGTCTGGTCACTTTTTCTTTTTTACTGCACCGTCTTGCAGCTATCTTGTTTCCTGTATAAAATGCATGACTACTAGATAAGTTAACATTCCATAAATGTCATTTTATGTTAACTTGTATTCTGGCATACATTGTACACTTTGTATCTTCTATGCATTTTCTTAAATCCAATAAAAACTGATTGATCAGAAAAGTCCGGTCGTGTGTACGTGGCATTAGAGATAGCAGAGGCACAACTGCGGAATTGGATATTGATACCTGTGTGGTTCCTGATGTTGCTTTTGTTTGATTATCCCATAGCTGTTTGGACAATTGCTGCCGTCTGCCCATTCTGCTGTGCTGCAGCCTCTATCATGCATAATGTTCAGTTTCAGACTTTTATGTTGAGATGTTTCAGTGCTTAGGCAGAGCTGATTATTATCATCAGGATCTCATTGAAGCTGGCTTCAAAGACTCCATTGTAAAATTTAGAACAGAGACTCTCTGCTAAAGAAGGAAAAAAAAATGATACAGTTGCTGCGGTTTCACCAAGTTTCCCTTTCATCATTTCTTAATGCCTTGCCCCAGACTGGCAACTTTGGCATATACCAGAATGGCTGCTTTGTACTTTTGGTAGTATCGCACAACCCAACAGGAGTCTATGAACAACATTTGGAAGTTGGCACGATTCAGCATCAGGACCGAATTAACATAGGGGCTATTGGAGCTATAGCTCCAGGTCCCTACCTTAAGATGGGCCCAGCCGAGTGGCCACTAATTCTGCCCAGCCCTGCTCCATGTGTGTACACATGATTGATATGTAAATCGCAGGCTGTATTGATATGTAAATCTCAGGGTGGCAGGCAGCATTGAAATGTAAACTGTGGGCTCATTCATAGGTATATCAAATGCCTCGGCCCACCATCACCTCTTTTGAATGCTGCCGACATTGGAGATGTAAACATGCCCTGCCTGCCACTGTCACTGAGCCTGCCATCAGCCTGTACTGTAAATGTGAGCAGATGAAGGGGTGGGGGAGATATCCAGAGGTAACAGAGAAAGGATTACAGTTTGGAGTGCAAATGTGAGAAAAGAGGTGTGCAGGGGGGCTCGGGTGCAAAAGATGATCAGAGGCATGTGTAGTGAAATCTTCTCCTACACATACTACCCGCCACCATAGTTTGTAAGTTTGTAAGTTCCTTGCAGATCTAGCTGGAGAAAGTTTGAATCAAACAGCATGCAGCTGAACAGTTCAGTCATGAGAATGTCATTCTGTTGAGTTCTCTAATCTTTGCAAGGATACAAGGTACCATCCTTTCTCTGCAAAAAAAAACCTTTGCCTGCAGTAGTTTCTTACATTGTTAGTAAGGTTGAATAAAGACACCAGTCCATCCAGTTCAACCTGAGTGAGTGTCTACAATTGTCCCTATCCCTGTACATTGCACACTCACATCAGTCCATACCCTCAAGGAGCCCACAATCCAAGGTCCCCATTCATATACTAGGGTCAATTTTGGACAGAAGCCATTTAACCTACCTGCATGTCTTTGGAGCGTGGGAGGAAACCCACACAGGCACAGGGAGAACATGCAAACTCCAGGAAGGTAGTGTTGTGGTTGGGATTCAAACCAGCAACCCTTCTTACTGCTAGGTGAGAGTGCTACCCACTACACCACTGTGCCACCCATGCAGTAGAAGTTGATGGTTGAATAAAGCGGTTTCTGAGATTATCTTCTATATAGCCCCTCATGGATTGTTTCTCTGGCTTAGAAAGAGGGTGTATGTGACCGTTTAGTACCTGTCAGAAGATCATCAGTATAGAGTCAGGAAAAGTAATGGTACTCAAAGAGAATACAAGGGTGTATTGCTGAAGGCAGGTTTCAAAGCAAGACTCAGACCAAGTGAGCCTAGACACAAAATGACGTAGAAGGAAACTTTTTCTTAACGCAGACCCAAAGTTCTTATTCCCCGCACACGTGATCGGATTTTCCGACAACAAATGTTGGATGTGTATGTGCAATCGAACATTTGTTGTCAGACTTTCCACCAACAAATGTTTGTTGTTGGACTTTCCGATCGTGTGTACACAAGTCTGTCGGACAAAAGTCCACGCATACTCAGAATCAAGTACGAGCCAGAGATATAACTAGCATTCGTAATGGAGACAGCGTGTACGTCTTGTACGTCACTACATTCGTAATTGTTGGCCAACATTTGCGTGACCGTGTATATGCAAGACAAGTTGGAGCCAACATCCTTCAAACAAAAAATCCACGGTTTTGTTGTCGGAAAGTCCAATCGTGTGTACGGGGCATAAGAGTGAGGTCAGGTTTAGTGTAGGGTATTTGGCTCAGATGACAGTGGAGAATTGTTAAAGGCAACAAAGGAGAATGGAGTCTCCAACAGAAGAAATGGGATCAAATAGCTTACTCTTTTTGGAATTAAATTGGCTCAGACTAGAGGGATTGCAGTTCCCTAGACCCTTTATTTTTCCCAGCTTGTGCCCCTAGGCAGTAAAGCCAGCAGCCTAGTATACAGCATGTTGGCAGAGTTGCATGGGCTAATTTGTACAGGTAGAGGCAGCCCCTGGGTGCAATTCAATGATTTATTGATGGGCACCAGAGGTACGACAGCATTGTATTTCAAACATCTTATAAACAGTCAATACACATGGTAAGAGCCATAGCTTTCTTTAAGTAGCAGGAGCAGGGTCATGAACAAATGATTCCTTATTGCTTTATGAAAGTCCCAGCCTGAATTGGCTACAGACTGCTGTGTTGTTGCAGATGAAATCTGGTGCCCAATGCTGAATGTCTGAGGAGCACTGTTCAGCCAGGTGGGTTTCTGCAGTTTGGTCTGGGTCATTGTGGGATCAGATGGAGACGAAAAGAAAGCCCAAGCTTGAGGGTCCCCATAGAGCAGAGAAATTATTATTCTGACCCTTTGGTTCTTGGTCACTAGGGGGCCAGGGTGGAGCTAAATATCATATATATATATATATATATATATGTATATATATATATATATATATATATATATATATATATATATATATATATATATATATATATGATGGCTTGTGTTTTGTTTTTTACGGCTTCTTTAGAATATGAAAAAAATTTGTGCGCATTGTCTAAGCATAGGTTTGTTTTAAGATTATTTGGAGTTAGGTTTGCTGTGCCTGTGACACCCAGACCAATACCTTATTATGACTAAGGCCGCGTACACACGCGCGGACTGTTCGCCCAACTTTGTCCGTCCAACAGTTTCAGCAAACAGTCCGCTCAAAATTAGCATGGACGGACATGCCCACACACGACAAACGAACAGTTTGTTGAAACCGTGCGCGATGACGTGAACAGCACGTACGACGGGACGAAAAATACGACGTCCTATACACTGCATTATAGCTTTCGGCGTGAAAATCCTTTCTGAGCATGCGCGCAACTTTGTTTGACGAACAAGCCTACACACGAGCGGGCTGTTCGCTGAAACAAGGTTTCAGCGGACAGTTTTTCGGAATTTCCGAAAAACCTTGTCCGTCCAACTGTCCGCTGAAACTGTCCGCTGAAAGCCCACACACGAGCGGACTGTCCGCCCAAACACTGTTCAGCGGACAAAGTTGGGCGAACAGTCCGCCCGTGTGTACGCGGCCTATGGCTGCATTCCCACTACAGCCTTTTAAATCGCGGGCCTATTTGCCACAGAACTGCCCGTGATTTGACAGGGCAGAGGTGTGAATGACAAAACGTGGGACTCACATTCAAGATGCCATTCATTTGAATGACACCTCAAATCGCGGTGCGAGTGTGCCGCAATTGTAGCACTATAAAATGTGCTGCAATCGCGGCAACCCTCCTTGACGCATGTCGCCCAAAAATAGTTCAGGAGCTAATCTGGGGCGACGACCTTATTCATCATTTGAAAGTCTGGATACTGGAGCTTTGTTGACGTTATTAATACTTAGCTTGAATACATGAACTGTCGCAGAGTCCAGTTTACAAACCAGCAATTGGCCATAACAGGTCCTATGTGTACCTGTTATTTCTGCTATTTCATGTAGCCCCAACCCTAAACCTCTAAGGGCAGAAATCAAACCACGATTAGCATTTGTCTCTTTATTTTATCTCTGAGGCTTTAGGTCATTATTTTAATTGCTTTCCATTTTTCTCTCTGGCATTCTCCCCCACCCTGTTTTCTCTTGTAATGAGATTACGTCTACCGTGTCAGATGCGCTGCACTAGACCGATACAGTAATTATACGAGTGTCACTTTAAAATACTTACCTACTTTGAAAACTGACCTTTTATGCTTATGGGTTATAGAAAGTGTTTCATAGATGGCAATTAGAAAGTGAATTTGTACTTTGTCCATACTAAGCAAGTAATGGGTTCACTGTAAAGCCGCGTACACACGGGCGGACTGTCTGGCCATCTAAGTCCGTCAGACAATCCGACGGACAGTCCGTCCTACTTTTGAATGAACGGACTTGACCACACACGATGAACAGACAGTCCGTCGAAAGCTTGCGCGATGACGTGTACAGCACGTACGACGGGACTAGAAATACGACGTCCAATACACTGCAATGCAACCTTTCGCCGTGTAAATCCTTTCTGAGCATGCACCATACTTAGTCCGTCGAACTAGCCTACTCACGAGCGGACTGTCCACTGAAACCAAAGTTGGACGGACTGTATTATGGAAATTCCGAAAGACTTAGTCCGCCAGACTGTCCGCTGAAAAAGTCCGCTGAAGCCCACACACGAGTGGACTGTCCGCTGAAATGTGTTTCAGCGGACTAAGTTGGACAGACAGTCCGCCCGTGTGTACGCAGCCTAAGTGACAACTTTAACTAGGGATGCACCGAAATTTCGGCCGCCGAAACATATCGGCCGAAAATGCCCTTTTCGGCAATTTGCCGAAAGAGAAAAACGGCCGATAATGGAGCCGAAAATGGGGCGGGGCCAGGGTAGGGGGCGGGGCTCCGCCCCCCGCCCCTGGTGCGCCCATCATGAAGAGCTATATCACGCTATAGTGCAGGCAAGCCGTCTCCGGCGCCTGTTTGATCACAGCGCGGGAACATCACAGCTTTCAGTTCAATAGCTGTGTGTTCCCGGCCGCGCGCCATCATGTACAGCCCCTCCCCCTTGTCAGGGCACTTTGATAGACAGATCACCCGTAGGATTGGACGGATGATCTGTCTATCAAAGTGCCCTGACAAGGGGGAGGGGCTGTACGTGACGGCGCGCGGCCGGGAACACACAGCTATTGAACTGAAAGCTGTGATGTTCCCCTGCTGTGATCAAACAGGCGACGGAGGCGACTCTCCTCTTCTCTCTTCTGTTTTCTCTTCACAGGTTGGCTGCGATGAGGGGACACACACACACACTGGCTGCGATGAGGGGACACACACACACTGGCTGCTATGAGGGGACACACACACACTGGCTGCTATGAGGGGACACACACACACTGGCTGCTATGAGGGGACACACACACACTGGCTGCTATGAGGGGACACACACAAACACTGGCTGCTATGAGGGGACACACACACACTGGCTGCTATGAGGGGACACACACACACTGGCTGCTATGAGGGGACACACACACACTGGCTGCTATGAGGGGACACACACACACTGGCTGCTATGAGGGGACACACACACACTGGCTGCTATGAGGGGACACACACACACTGGCTGCTATGAGGGGACACACACACACTGGCTGCTATGAGGGGACACACACACACTGGCTGCTATGAGGGGACACACACACACTGGCTGCTATGAGGGGACACACACACACTGGCTGCTATGAGGGGACACACACACACTGGCTGCTATGAGGGGACACACACACACTGGCTGCTATGAGGGGACACACACACACTGGCTGCTATGAGGGGACACACACACACTGGCTGCTATGAGGGGACACACACACACTGGCTGCTATGAGGGGAGACACACACACTGGCTGCTATGAGGGGAGACACACACTGGCTGCTATGAGGGGAGACACACACTGACTGCTATGAGGGGAGACACACACTGACTGCTATGAGGGGAGACACACACTGACTGCTATGAGGGGAGACACACACTGGCTGCATTGTATCAATTGTATCATGTGTGCAATTTCTGACCCTCTCCTGTACCACGTCCGCAGTCTCTGACCATCTCCTGTACCACGTCCGCAGTCTCTGATCATCTCCTGTACCACGTCCGCAGTCTCTGACCCTCTCCTGTACCACGTCCGCAGTCTCTGACCCTCTCCTGTACCACGTCCGCAGTCTCTGACCCTCTCCTGTACCACGTCCCCAGTCTCTGACCATCTCCTGTACCACGTCCCCAGTCTCTGACCATCTCCTGTACCACGTCCCCAGTCTCTGACCATCTCCTGTACCACGTCCCCAGTCTCTGACCATCTCCTGTACCATGTCCCCAGTCTCTGACCATCTCCTGTACCATGTCCCCAGTCTCTGACCATCTCCTGCACCATGTCCCCAGTCTCTGACCATCTCCTGCACCATGTCCCCAGTCTCTGACCATCTCCTGCACCATGTCCCCAGTCTCTGACCATCTCCTGCACCATGTCCCCAGTCTCTGACCATCTCCTGCACCATGTCCCCAGTCTCTGACCATCTCCTGCACCATGTCCCCAGTCTCTGACCATCTCCTGCACCATGTCCCCAGTCTCTGACCATGTCCCCAGTCTCTGACCATCTCCTGCACCATGTCCCCAGTCTCTGACCATCTCCTGCACCATGTCCCCAGTCTCTGACCATCTCCTGCACCATGTCCCCAGTCTCTGACCATCTCCTGCACCATGTCCCCAGTCTCTGACCATCTCCTGCACCATGTCCCCAGTCTCTGACCATCTTCTGTACCATGTCCCCAGTCTGACCACCTCCTGTATAAATTTTTTTTTAAAAAACAGTCATTTTCGGTATCGGTGCTGTTTCGGTATCGGTTTCGGTTTTCGGCCTAGTGTATTTTTCATTTTCGGTATCGGTTTCGGCACCAAAAAACCCATTCGGTGCATCCCTAACTTTAACTTTTAATGAAGTTGTCTTTTAAATATTTCCCCCACCTCAATAAGTGAAGCCCACCTGGTAATAACCTACCCTCCTCTCTGATCCAGTGATGTTCACTGTGCAGCCCTGCCGAGTGCTGTACATTCTTTGCAAAGAAAACCTCCTCTTCATTTGGCACATGGATGCTACAGCCCCCATTCATTCCTATGGAAAACTACGGCTGGTACCTTGCTTGACAGCTGGAGCCTACTATGTGTACAGCTGTCCCACAGGAATGAATGGGGACCATGGCACGCATGCGCAGTCTGAAGAGGAGCTGGGCCGAGATTTTCTTTACAAGTACTTTGTGGTGCCAGGCATGGCTGCACAGCGAACATCTCTGGCGAACAATACTTTCCACTATTTTATCTAAAAAAAATCTTTTGGCTTTACATATATTTTAACGTTAGATAGTAAGGGGTTAGCTAAGGTAAATTAGTCTATTTATAACAGCCAAAACCACCAATGAACCATCTAGATTAATTTGCCCTTCTGACATTTGATTACATTTGTCTGGCATTTCATTGGCTCGTTTATTCGATTCTTATTAGGCTCGGTTCACACAGGGGCGACTTGTCCAGGCGACTTCGCCGCCTGACAAGTCGCGCTCCGTTCTGTACTACGGAACCATTCTAATAGGATCGACTCAAGTCGCTCCGACTTAGAAAAAAGGTTCCTATACTACTTTTGCGGCGACTTCGGGCGACTTGCATTGACTTCTATACAGAAGTCGTTTTGCAAGTCGCCGCTGATCGTGTGCAGGTCGCGGCAGGTCACGGCGCTGCAAGTCGTGCTGCCCGCTGTGTGAACGGAGCCTTAGGGTGAATGTGCACTGGGTGAATTGGCTAGCTATTGAAGGTCACTTTTACGGCAAGCAATCAAAATTTAGCAGGTGAACTTGCCGGCTGGAGCTCCCAATAGTTCTCAAACTCTTTCTGAAACTATAAGTCTGAGAAAAAAAGTAAAAGTAAAAACATGCCCATGTATGGTTCTAAATATTGGAAAAATACAGGCAATATAACAAAAGTTGAAAAGCATAAATATATAACCGTGTATATATAATATAATTCACAGTAGTGCTCTTAAAAGTGGCCAAAAAACTAAAAGTAAACAAAAAATTCCTTAATAATGAAAAACCCCAGCAGTACAGTGACCCTAGAATTATCCGTGTTCCGCCTCAAATTTGACTGTTTGCTATAGGTAACTGCCCTCCGCATATCCCTGTGGCCACTCGTCCTATATATAGAATAAATGCTTTCAACTAACTTTGAGATACAGGAGTATTCGCTGGCAAGCTTGTTAGTTGCTATGGCAACAGCATTCCAATGGATGGAGGGCCACAGGACAGGACCAAATCCTGGGAGGAAAGCAAAGATTTTCCACAGATTCATGAATTTATAAGGAGAAAATGTTTGCATGCCTTAGCACTATTAATACTCAATAGGTAATGGATCTGGATAACAATATGCCTATCAAGAATGACACATGATCAGTTACATTCAGTTAGGACTGTGATGTCCAAGTGTTCCGTGTGATGTCCCAGCATTACCTGTGCCATATCAAGGCGCATATTTGGCTGTACATTGCCTATATTTTATAAATACAAAAATGATGCGCTTTAGAATGCAAAAAATGTCACAAAAACAAAGCGACTACCTAAACAGAAACATAACAAAAGATGAAAAACATAAATATATAAACGTGTGTAAATATATTTCACAGTAGCGCTCTTAAAAGTATCCAGAAAAAAAAAAAAAAAGACAAAAAATGTCCTTAATATATTAATATATATATATATATATATATATATATATATATATATATATATATATATATATGTAAGAAGGCCAGTATGGTGGCCTGAATTTATGGGAGGAGCCCGGGGGGTATTTAACCAGCCCACTCGCCTGTGGTCTTTGTCGGTTTCCTGTGCGCAATACTACGTCACTAGGCCGACTGCTCGAGTTTTGTTGCCATTCGGATAACTTCTCTCTACTAGAAGTCTCGTGGTTTTCGTTCCCGTTCGTGTTTTGTACAACATCTCTGGCTCGACTGCCGCAGTTAAGGGTCTCGATTGACCTTCCTTTACTAGAAACATTTCTATTTTTGAGTATCGTTAAAACCTGAAAATCTCGAGTCATTCGTTACGAAACCGGGTTGTTATCACTCAAAACGCACCATTTTCGCAGCGCCCTTCATTTCACGGGCCTCATTTCAGTAGAAATTGCTTGAAGAAAAAACTGCACTGTTTTCGTAACTTGTTATGTTGTCTGCCTCATCACCGTGTTCCACAGACAAATCGTTGCCAGTCGCCTCACATGGCACAACGATTCGTACCTCTGCCACAGCTGGCTCACGTAGGTCATTTCATCATTTCACTCATTTCTGTCACACACTGCGCTCCGATTCGAATCCAGTCGCATCCGCTAAATGCGCCGATTCGTTCTGGTGTGCCCCTAGTTGCTCGGCCTCATTTCGGTACATGCTCCAGAGCCCACTCGTTGCTAATCGATCCGGGTCTCTGTCATGGGAATCATTTCACTGTCACCTATTATGTTCCAAATCGAAACCAGTCGCATTCTCAACGCACAGGTTCGATCGACGTGTCCCAGTTGCGTTGGCCTCATTTCAGTACATGCTCTAGAGCCCGCTCGTTGACGGTCGCAGGCTGCGTCCTCTCCGATTCGTAGCTCTATCATGGGAAACATTTCATTGTCACGTAGTGCGTTCAGTTCGAATCCGATTGCATCCCTGTGCATCGATTCGTCCGGACGGCCCCAGGTATTTTCTCAGCCTCATTTCAGTGCATGCTCCAGAGACCGGTTCGGTTCCAGTCTCAGTTCGCGGCCGGCCGATCCAGGCTTCTGTCATGACAGAAGTTGTTCATTTCGTTTCACTGTCACGCTCCGCGCTCCGGTTCGAATCCAGTCGCACCTTCACATGCACCGATTCGTTCCGGTTCGCCCCAGGTTATTTTCCACATTTCAGTACATGCTCCAGAGTCCGCACTTGCGACACGACCATTTCGTGCCTCTGTCATGGCAATCATACTTCATTTCACTGTCACTTACAGTGCTCCGACTCGAATCCAGTAGCATCCGTTATGCATCGATTCGGTTTGGTGTGCCCCAGAGGGAACGGCCACATTTCACTTTCTCCACAGGTTGCCTTATTGTACGGTCACAAATTCAGCACTTATTTACGCTCCCGCGTTGGACTCAGGTCATCCCACACTTTATCCTTTACGCAAATGATACGTCGGATTGGGACAGCAAAAAAAAAAAAAAAAAAAGGAAAATGATGAACAAATGGTGGTGATAATGAAAGGAATTATGACGAAACTGTCTACTCACCGGTGCACCTCGCTCGTATTAGCCAACCGTTTGCGTCACTCTTCAGTTTACTTGTTAGGCTCCTCACCAGTTTGTCATCTGTTATTTCTCTCTCCAGGTCAGTCAAGTTCAGTAGGTCCACCCTAAACCAGCTTGGACGTTATCTTCCCAGGTAAAAAAAAAAAAAGGGGGAGAGAGAGGGGAAGGCGTAAAAAATGCGACAGCAACCATGCTGGCATACATATATATATATGTGAAGGCTCGTGACAATATATACATATGTATACGCGTTCGCTCCCGCCTTGGCACTCAGCAACAGGTGGATTCGCTTGGTAAAATAGAGAAACAGTCTTGAATTATGTCACCCTCTATAGGTTCCGGTCGTCCATCCTTCGTCCCCAGAGAGATAGGACATCACTCCTAGGGCACGATTCACCTGGAGCCATGTCCCAAGTCGGCAGCGAAGATCTTACCGCCCCCTTGTCTCCTCGCCCGCCTTCAGTGAGCGACAGCATACAGTCCTACAGGGGTTGGACTATCCCCAGGCTGACAGCAGAGCTGAGACGCAAGGGCATTCCCTTCCCCGCTACCGCTAGGAAGGCAGAGCTTTTCAGGCTCCTCTCTACCCCGCCAGCTACAGCCGGGCCCAGTACCCCACCTCAGGCTTATCTCCAGTCAATCTCAGCGGCTATTTCTCAACTGCACTCAATGGTGTCGTCCTTAAACAACACGGTCACGGACGTCCAGACCAGAGTGGCGCTTCTAGAGGCTCACCCAGCCACAACCACCCCTGTTCCAGTTTCGGTCCCGCTACCACTGCCGACAGGTAACGCAGGGACATGTCCTGTTGTCCACCCAGCACATCTGGTGCCGGCCGGCATAAGGAAGGACATTTTGGACGGCAAGGATATCAACCTTGCCTCCCTGCTTATCTCAGTCCACGACCTTGCAGAAAACAAGGCCTACACGTGGGGAGACGTCTCCGTAGTCCTCAAAGCTAAGGATCCTAGGCTGAACCGCAAACTCTCCATCCCAGAGTTTGCCCTAGCCTTTGGGATGCTTAGAGACGTCATTTGTTCAGCATCCCCCGCCAGAAGGGAAGAGCTGGACTTGTACCTCCACACAGTGGTGGACCTAGGTTACAAATACGGAGGCTTCGCCTTCTACGATTACCATCGTTCCTTCTCCGCCAAAGTAGCCGCTAAACTGGCACAGTTCCAATCACCCACAGACTGGAGCCTTATGGACACTGAATTGTTCTGCCGGCCTTCGTTCACCTCTGTGTGCCATCTGCCAGTCCTCCACCCATACCACCTCCTGGTGCGCCAACGTCACGGCTAGCCGCCCAGTAGAGTTCCCCTCCACCTCCGGCACAGGCCAAGGCTCATCAGGCCCTACACCAAAGGCTCAAGTGGACAAGTTTAAACGTTCGGTCCGAACCATGGGGGGTGCGGCCATTTGCAATAATTAGCCAGTGCCGCCTATTGCACGTCTGTGTCATATGTCACAGAGCGCACCCCAGAAACCTGTGTGAGGTTAAAGCTCGCAAGGGCTCATGACTGAGCCGCATAGATGTCCTATGCTTGGGCTTCTACCTCACCATGCACCCCACTCCTTCACTAGCCACCTTCCTCATCGCTGGCTTCACAACAGGCTTCCACACCGGCCTCATCTCCCTGCCCCACACAAACTACGAGTGCGGAAACCTCCGCTCAGCAGCTTCCAACGAGCAGGCCATTGACCAGTTGCTGCAAACCGAGGTGGAACGAGGCTTCGTCATAGGCCCCTTCACACAGCCCCCCTTCAATATGTGGAGAGTTAGCCCTATTGGGCTTGTCAAGGGCAAGTTTTCAAATAAAAATCGTTTGGTGTACGACCTGTCTGCGCCTCATTCTTCCCACATTCCCAGCCTAAATTCCCTGATTCCTTCAGAAGAATTTTCATTAAAATACGCCGCTGTGGACATGGCGATTCAGACCATCCTTGAAGTAGGCACAGGTGCGTGGCTGTCCAAAGCCGACATATCCGATGCCTTTAAGCTGTTGCCTATTCACCCATCCCTCTGGTGCTGGCACGGCATTAAATGGAGAGACCAATATTATTTCGCCACTAAATTAACATTTGGCTCCAAGAGCAGCCCCTGGCTGTTCGACACGTTCGCACAGTCTCTTGCTTGGATCCTTCGGCACAAGGCCTGTTGTCAGCAAGTTATCCATTACCTGGGTGACTTTCTATTGATTGAACAGCCGGGCATACCTCCAAGGGACCTTGGTAAGTTAAGGACCGTCTTTGGGAATCTCAACGTCCCCATCGCCGAACATAAGGTTGACGGGCCCGCACAATTTATCACCTTCCTCGGAGTCAATCTCGACACCAGCACCATGCAGGCCAGCCTGCCCCTCGACAAACTGACCCGCATCAGGGCAGTCCTCCACGAATTCACCTGCACCAGGGGATGTACAAAGAGGCAGCTACAGGCGCTATTAGGCATGCTCAACTTTGCCATGCGAATAATTCCACAAGGTCGCTCCTTTATCTCACGCCTGCTGGTCTGCCTTTCTCAGGCACAAGACCCGGATCAAGTCCTTAGCCTGGACATCGCAGCCATAGCAGACTTATCAATGTGGGACGAGTTCCTTTCCACCTGGAACGGTATCTCCCTGTTCATCCCGTCCATCTCACCTCTCTCGCCACAGGTAGTAAGAGATGCCGCAGCCTCCACAGGATTTGCGGCTATTTTTGGCCACCATTGGTTCGTCGAGCCTGGCCTTCTCAAATACTCTTGATCCCTGGGTTTAGTCAGTCTTCATCCCTTTTCGAGCTCTACCCCATTGTAGCAGCCGCCCAGCTCTGGGGTCATACCTGGACAGGACAAACCGTAGGTTTTACCACTGATAACCAGGCCACAGCCGAAATTATCAACAAAGGCAGGTCTAAGTCTCTCTCCGTGATGTCCTTCCTTCGCAGGCTGGTGCAGCTGTCTCTGCGACATCAGTTTAATGTATACTGCACGTTTATCCCAGGAAAGTACAACCTTGCAGCTGACGCACTGTCTCGTTTTAACCTCCTGTCCTTCTTCCGGCAGGTTCCCGGAGCAGATACGGTGTCAGCTCCTATCCCACATTAGTCTCAGTTGACCCTGGACTAGAGCCGCATCTACATGGAGCCACTCGGCTCATCAACCGATCACTCGCAGACAGCACTCTGAAAGTCTACCAGGTAGCCTGGAAAGCGTTCAATACATTTCTGGTTGCCTCCTCAGTAGGCACCCCAACAGATGCCAGGCATATACTAGCCTTCACCTCGTACTACCATAGTCAACTGGCCTTGTCCTTCAACACCATCCGGTTATACTTAGCTGGCATACAGCACTACCTCTCATTACAGGATCCTACCAAACCATCCATCTTCTCGTCTCACGCTATCCGAGCCGTCCTGCGTGGCATTCAGAAACAGCAACCACCAGACAAGGTCAAACGGCTCCCCATCACCAGTTCCATCTTCAGGGACATGTCCACCATGCTTATCAGCTACCCCTTCGGTGTTCTCCCCAGTCTGGTCATACAGGCGGCCATTTACCTAGCCTACTATGGCTTTCTAGGGCCCAGCGAGTTCACCCATAACAGCACACACAGTCCAGTCCTTCGCAGACGTCATCTGATCCGTCACCAGGACCACTTCATTCTCCACCTCTCGGTAACCAAGACTCAGCAGGCAGGCACCGGCGTAGATATCCACCTCTACAAAACCAACAACGCCTGGTGCCCGGTCGCTGTACTTTTGCAGTTACTCTCTCTACTACACGAGCTCCCGGACTCTAGTCCTCTGTTGCCCTTCCCGGTCAAACCATTAACGAACCGCCAGTTCATTAAGCATGTAAGGATTCTCCTCCGCAATTTGCTCCTCAATCCCGGTGAGTACTCCGGCCATTCCTTCCGCATCGGAGCAGCTTCATCCGCATCGCGGCACGGGGTCCCGGACTACGTCATCAAAAGATTGGGCAGGTGGAAATCGGCCTGCTTCGCTCGATACATCCCTAACCCACAGGTAGAAATGTCTCGGGCATTCACCCAACTGGCTCAATAAAGATAAAGCTGAAAACAATAAAACTCTTACCCCTACCTAAGTGTTTTTGCCCCCTTATTTTGGTATACCGTCCAGTAGACCAGGGCACACTTTCAGGTCCATTTCATATAGGGTATCTTATGATAAACTAGTATTGTTCAGATACGTATCGGCCACAGGGCTTTGGCCATAAGTAAGAAGGCCAGTATGGTGGCCTGAATTTATGGGAGGAGCCCGGGGGGTATTTAACCAGCCCACTCGCCTGTGGTCTTTGTCGGTTTCCTGTGCGCAATACCCACCCTCCCATCCCCTTTTTAGGGCATTTCTCAAAACATTTCTCTTCAAACTCATTCATTTCTAATCATTGGGTATGCCCCCTTATTTTGGTATACCGTCCATTAGACCAGGGCACACTTTCAGGTCCATTTCATATAGGGTATCTTATGATAAACTAGTATTGTTCAGATACGTATCGGCCATAGGGCTTCGGCCATAAATATATATATATATATATATATATATATATATATATATATACAGTGAAAAAATATAGACATAAAAAGGTGAGAATAGCCTTATAAATGCACACCAAAAAAGCAGTCCTGATTGAATAATGCAAAAGCAATATGTGTGATGATGACACCAATTCCTCCACCAAAGATGATAAAAGGGAGAACGAGTCCAGTTAGGAAACAAGCTCTCCAGATGATGTTGCCATTTACTCTCATGTTTGGCAAACAAGCTTAAAGATTATATGGAACAACTGTTGTAAAATGCCACACACCGTTCACATGCCAGGATTTGACTCAACATGTAGAAAATAGAAGGAGAAATGGAGCCTCCAATAGTGTAAAATCAAGGTATTGATTTATTTAAAATAAATATTGCATGTACATCAAATACAATTAAAATCAGCCTTTTTTGTAACATGGTGCAAGACATGATCTCACCACTGCTTCATTCCCTAAACATCAGAACACTATCCCAGCTTTAAACATACAGTCGCGTGTAGCCACGACTGATGCGTTTCGTTACTTCCGACTTTGTCACAGGGTGGGGCGACACGGCTCAGCAACTAAGTTAAAATATCCTACTCCTTCCTTATCAACCAATAAGCTTGGCACAAACTCATATGCATATAATGACACATGACGATCTCCAAACATTGCCTTAACTAGTCTATTGCTCATTTGATCTCCAAGTGTTCAATCAACACTTGTCTAGACCCATCAGCAAGGCAGACTGCTGAGTTAAAACACTCTGCAGAAAGACCACAAACTTCATCCATATATGCAATTAACCCTTTACTGTCAGTCCATATATTTACCATGGAGTCATCCAAATATTCCTTTAATCCCTTCTATTGCACTTTAGATCTCAAAGTATCCACCAGACACTTATCATGACCTGTCAGCACGACAAACTACTGAGTGAGACCACCCTGCAGTGACACCGCAGCCCTCATCCCTATAGTGGTTTAATGTGATTAAAATTAAATTCATGGGCGTGGCTTCGACATGGCAGAGTGAGGAAACTTTCTGTTAGAGCTCCCAACCCTCGGCTTACTTACTTACTAACCTTAACTGAAATGACCATTTCTCCTACAAAAAACACACTGAAATGACATACAAGAGAAGGCGGAAGACCAAGGGAACGCTAAAAGCTAATCCAGCAGCATTGATCAGCATGCATCGGTCTTTGTAGATGTGGACCTGCTACAGCCCACTATGAAGCAATGGATATGGAAACTCAACGACTCACAGATACAGATTCCAGAGATACTGACGGAGGTGTTGGGGGAGCTAAGGCTTCTCCACTAATGTTAACCCTGAGGTGTACCCAACAATAGTTTGGGAGGCACACAAAAGCTACATTAGAGGCCTCATGGTCAAAATAGGGTCCCATATAAAGAGAGAGCTAAACAAACTGTAGACCTTCTGGAGAAAATTTGAATTCTGGAGACTACTCATAAACAATCGTTGGCAGCCCTGACAGAACTAACCACCTTGCGGAATCAGCTCCGATCTTTGGCGCTATTCAAGGCCAAGGAGACGATCTCTGAATGTCGTTGTACTTTTTACGAGCACAGCAATAAATGCGGCAGAATCCTGCTGAGGGCACTCAGAACCCAGAGAGCCTGCACGTTTATCCTTGAAATGCTAAACGATACACATAACAAAATCCATACTACTGAAGGGATCGCCATTCTTTTCTGGGAATATTATATGGATTTGTATAATCTCCCATCCCCGAAGTCAGATAGGGATAGATCCGCTGACCAAAAGGCCATTCGGAAATACCTTAGCAGCTCCGGCCTCCCGCAGAATTCGGAAGGACGAGCTGAGCAAACTGGAAAATACGATCTCAGCAAACAAGGTGATGTTGGCAATGGCACAAATGCAATTGGGCAAAGCCTCTGGCGCAGATGGGTATTCCCTCCTATACTACAGGACTTTTGGAGACCTGTTTCTATTGGCATATAATGCAGCAGGAGAGGGGACAGTCCTTCTGAGAGATGCACTGAGAGCCCACATTGCTGTAATACCTAAAGAAGGAACACTGTTAAAAGTAACTGAGAGATCACAGGCTAGACATTTTCTCATGGAAGGACAGTGGAAAAACAGACAAAAAATCATGGGCTACCCGGCATTGTGGGGATTCTCCTTCTGGCAGAAGATTCAGCTGTCCCATTACATCAGCTTATTACCCTCACCGGAAGCGTTCGGGAGGCAACTAATTCCCTTTGAATTGCTCTGCCTGGACCAGTCACCACTGAGACACGCGATCTCCCTAGCATACCAACTACTGGTGCCCCCACAGCGGATCATCGAGCGGATCATCCTTTTTTCCCACAAGACATCCATATGTGCAAGACACCAAGAAGCAGGATACAAGGTGATGTCTCGTTGTTACCACATGCCAGTAAAGATTGACAAGATGTTCCCCCAGAGTTCGGACCTGTGCTGGAGATACGGAGAGGAGGTCGGAACGATCCTTCATGTTTTCTGGTCATGCTGGTTGATACAGTCCTTTTGGACAGAGGTGCACCGCATTGCCCAAAAGTTCACTGTTGTGCTGCCAAACTCCCCCGAGTTCTTCCTCCTGCATCATCACGAGATCCCAACCAAAAGCTACAGGAAACCCCTACTGGTACTCTTGCTCATGGCAGCAAAAAGCTGTGTCCCTTTGTATTGGAAACAGACCCAGCCTCCATCGGTGGCTACCTGGTTGAAAAGAATAGCAGACCTACACAAAACGAAGGACTTGGTGGCCATGGAAAAAGGTCTCAATGAAGAATTCTCCAAAAAATTGTAATTCTGGCACGAATTTTATTACTTAGAGGAATACGGACAACTAGTTAACCGATCCCCGTGAAGGAGAATAACTGCTAAAAAAGAATAAAATAATTATAAGAGGGAAGGGAGGAAAAGAGAAAAGAAGGAAAAAACTCCCCAGTTGGACGGTCTGTGACCTTGACAGGGGTATTACCCCCCCCCCTTTTTTTTTTCCTTTCCTCAGCTCCATCTTTTCACTTCCTTTTGTCTCTGTTTTTGTTTCAATGTTAGTCCATCGGATATTGAGAATAAGGGGTCAATGAGATCTGACTCCAATCTCTTAGCTACTCCCTTAAAATATGGCTCACGCCGATAAAATAAAAGGGGTCACGCGGGGCTCCGTGCGGGAAAAGTCCGTTCACTTCAAAAGTACGGCGGACTAGCACACACACGGCCGTATTGTCCGCTGGACTGCGAGTCCGGCGGACATATTTTGGTGCAAAACTACTTTCTTAGACCACCGGACTTTTGGGTAAAAAAAGTCAGCCGGAGCCCACACACGGGGGGATTGTTTTCCACCAGATTGTTTGATCGTGTGTACGCGGCATAAGATACACATACACATAAGATACACATCCCGCCTTTATCCCGCTAGGAGACTTCACGTAAAGTGCTCTTATAATTATGTAACTATATGTATAGGGATATACAGTGATGTACTACATTGTGTTTTCTGTACTTTCTCATGTTTGCCCTTGTTAAATAAAGAATTTACAAAAAAAATATTCAATTATAAATATCATGAGTTCAAAACTTTGGTGGAGGAATTGGTATCATCACACATATTGCTTTTGCACTATTCAATCAGGACTTCTTTTTTGGTGTGGATTTATAAGACTAGTTTTACCCTTTTTTTATGTATAGATTTTTTTTACTGTATTTATATACATATATATACATTTTTCATTATTAAGGACATTTTTTGTGTTTTTTGGTTGTTTTTTGGATACTTTTAAGAGCGCTACTGTGAATTTTATATACACGTTTATATATTTATGTTTTTCATTGTTTGTTATGTGTTATTTAGGTAGCAGCTTTGTTTTTGTGAATTTTTTGCATTCTAAAGCCCATTGTTTTTGTATTTATAAAATATAGGCAATGTACAGCTAAAGATGGGCCTTGATATGGTACAGGTAACACTGGGACATCACACGGAACACTTGGACATCACAGTCCTATCTGAATGTAACTGATCATGTGTCATTCTTTATAAGAATATTGTTATTCAGATCTATTACCTATTGAGTATTGATATTGCTAAGGCATGCAAACATTTTCTACTTATAAATTCATGAATCTGTGGAAAATCTTTGCTTTTCTCCCAGGATTTGGTCCTGTCCTGTGGCCCTCCATACATTGGAATTCTGTTGCCATAGCAACTAACAGGCTTGCCAGCGAATACTCCTGTATCTCAAAGTTAGTTGAAAGCATTTATTCTATATATAGGACGAGTGGCCACAGGGATATGCGGAGGGCAGTTACCTATAGCAGTCAAATTTGAGGAGGAACATGGATAATTCTAGGGACACTGTCACGCTGGGGAGTTTTAATTGTGGAGGCACCGGTATGTCACAAATGCCATGTGACAGCGAGATCATTATGTGCTTTATTCCATGTTATAGGAATGATGAGCCTAACACGCGATCGGACTTTCCGAGAACAAAACCGTGGATTTTTGTTCGAAGGTTGTTGGCTCAAGCTTGTCTTGCATACATACGGTTACACAAATGTAGACCAACAATTCTGAACGCGAGAAAGCGGTGACGTACAAGACGTACAACGAGCCGATAAAAATAAAGTTCAATAGTCATGTGATATCTCTATTACGAATGCTAGTTTTACAAGACCGAGCGCTTTCGGCTTGTACTTGATTCCGAGCACGCATTAACTTTTGTGTGCGCACTTGTGTACACATGATCGGAAAGTCCGACAAAGTTTTGTTGGCGGAAAATTTGAGTACCTGCTATCAAACATTTGTGGGTGGAAAGTTCGTCAACAAATGTCTGATGGAGCATACACATGGTCGGACTTTCCGACAACAAGCTCACATCCAATATTTCTCATCAGAAAATCCGATCGCACATTAGACATGTGCTCCAGGTTCCTTTTATACAGAAAGTGTCTGATCCATTCAGCTGGGGATCCGTGAACAGATCCCCTCCTTAAAGCGGAACTTTACCCATAACAACTTGCGTCTTGCTGGAGGCTGCCAATTTGATGAAGCGCAGAGCCCCCAACAGCAGTAAATCATAAAGTGGAACTAAACCCATCGATTTAACGGTTCCAAAAAACAGTTCCATTCCTGGAATGTTGGGATCGCTAACTGTTACATTTGCTTGTGTTGTCAACCAACCTGTCAAACCATCAAATGGCTGGTGTCATAACTGATCACATGGGTAGCACAATGGCAGTTGCAGTTTAAACAGAAGCAGCTTCCTTGGCTGTAAAGGATAGGACAATTTAATTCCGCTTTAAGGCTGTCAGCAGTTCGGCCTCTACAAACTCAGCAGTACCTAAGAATAGAGAGCAACTGAGCATGTGCAGAGCATGGTGAAACTGTGTATCACTGAATTTTAAACAGTATAGACGCTTATTTTTAATGTTTTAGGCTGCTTGCACACTGAGGCGTTTTTCAGGCAAAAGATAAAGCGCCTGCAAAACGCTTCCCCTGTAGCCCCAGTGTGAGAGCCACACTTCCACACTGGGCCGGTGCACTTCCAGGACATTAGAAAAAGTCCTGCAAGCAGCATCTTTCGGGTGGTGTGGGAGCGGTGAATACACCTCTCTTCCACCACCCTGCCATTGAAATCAATGGGCACCGCTGATGAAACGCCTGTAAAGCGCTACAGCAGCGGCAATTTGCGGGCACTATTAACCCTTTATTCTGCCGGTAGCGGGGGTTAAAAGCTCCCCTCTAGTGGTCGAAAAGCGACACTATTACAGCAGTAAAATGCCGCTAAAATGATCAGCGCTTTATCGCTAATGCCTTTGCCCCGTATGAGACTAGCCTTACCTGCAAAAGGGGCCATCCTGAAGTGATCTAGCAGGACTTAATTTTTTTTGACTAAAGTTCCACTTTAATCGGAAGCAGAATTAGACGAGTGTCACTTACGTGACATACTTGCCTGTTTAATTCTTCTCTGCATTGTGACAGCAGACTTGTGTTCCAACTATGGGTGACTTGCATCTATTTACATCAGGCTACCAATCTGTCACATTCGGGTCTGAAAAAATGGAAAAAGGTCTTTTTTTTTTTCCCCTGGCCCTGAACAGAGTTGGAGGTAAGCGGATGTAAATGGACACATGTCCAGTTATAGCCACCTGACAGTAGATGTTACAGCTTCTGATTAGGTCAGTTTGAAAGACTTGACAGATGGGCCCTATTGGTAAGGCAATGTGAAAGGACCCTTACATGATCCAAAGGGTGAATCTGGAGGAGATGAGCTACGTGGGCATTTCAAGTTATTGTTTTCTTGAATCTGTGACCAATAAACTATAAGTAGGCATGGGTTTCTATAACAACAGATCTGGTAGAACTGCTTAAATATTGAAAGCTTCCTGTGACATGTAATGTAGTACATGTAGTAATGCAGAAAACTGGCACAGGTGGCATGTGCCACATTAGCAAGGCATATACCGTAGACCTGTTTTAGGTTTATCTTCACCACTCATACCTTTTTCTGATGGAAATCGAAATTGGTGTGGGTTTTGTGTCTAATTAATAAAGGGATCCCAGCACTTTTCAGTATAGAAACCTGCCACAGATCCCTGCCAGTTTACAACTGGCGTACAGGACCTGGCATGCAGTCACATTTATTATATTGGTAAAAAAGAAGTGTCATACTTGAGATGTGATCACAGTATTGACAACTACTTGAAGAATTAAAAAAAATTAAATCTCCTTAGATTTGGGCTAGCAATAGCGGGCAGCAAAGTTTAACCCTTTATCCAATGAAGAATTAAACAACTGTGATTGAGTGTTATTGACAACAACTACATTTCGGTGCTTGATTTCTTTACTCTAGTTTCATTGAACAATTCTAACTGAAGGAAATTTGAGACATTTAGGCTTCATTCACACTTATGTGACTTGTCAGGCAACTTTGGACATCAAAGTCGCGTGACAAGTCATTCCCCATGTTTCCCAATGATAGCCATTCATATATGTGAGACTTAGGGGGTTATTTACGAAAGACAAATCCACTTTGCACTGCAAGTGCACTTGGAAGTGCAGCCGCTCTAAATCTAAGGGGTAGATCTGAAATGAGTGGAAGCTCTGCTGATTTTATCATCCAATCATATTCCAGCTAAAATGCTGTTTTTTATTTTCCTTGCATGTCCCCCTCGGATCTACAGCGACTTTACTTCCAAGTGCACCTGCAGTGCAAAGTGGGTTTTCCTTTAGTATATAGCCCCCTAAAAGTTGCAGCAACTTCAAAGTAGTTCATGCACTACTTTGGTTCCGACTTTCATACCTGAATGTTATACAATGCAAAAGTTGTCCATTATCACAGGTCAAACCCAAAGTCGTATCCAAGTTGCACCAAAGTTGCATCAAAGCTTCACTCCAAGCATGAACGGAGCCTAAAAAAAAACTTAGAAGCAGAGAAATTAAAGTAGGTTTAAACCTAATCACTAAAATGTCAAAGAAATGTTGCAATAGAAATGTCATTGCAAAAATATTGTTCAATTTTTTTAAATCTGCAGCTTTCATGATAAGAACACTTTGTGATCCCGCCACTAATGCCGCGTACACACGACTGGTTTTCCCGTCAGAATAAACTCTGAAGGTTTTTCCGACGCCGTTCCGATGAAACTGTCATGCGTACACACGATCACACAAAAGTCCGATCGTTATGAACGAAGTGATGTACAGCACGTATGATGGGACTAGAAAAAGGAAGTTCAATAGCCAGTAGCCAATAGTTTCCGTCTCGTATTTGCTTCAGAGCATGCGTTGTTTTTGGTCCATCGGAACAGCATACAGACGAGCGGTTTTCCCGATAGGAATCGGTTCTGTCGGAAATATTTAAAACATGTTCTATTTCTAGGCCCGTCAGAATTTTTGTTAAAAAAAGTCAGATGAAGCCCACACAGGATCAGAATATCCAATGAAAAGCTTCTGTCTGACATTTTCTATCGGGCATTCTGCTCTTGTGGCATAAGGGTTTTTTCTTCAGGCACTTAAAGGCCTCATGCTCATGTTTTTTCTGCTAAAACACTGCTGCCCCTCTAAACACATATGTGTGCTTGGACACATAGGCCGACTTTTCTGCCCCTAAGAGCATTGCCAAAAACATCCTGTTTGCATGATGCAAAAGTGTGACAACTGTTTTAAATTTCAGCATTGGCCATGCCAACACACACTTTTCCCAGACATAATCCTCTGTTTTTACTATCAGAAAGCCGGTCCAGAGCAATGATATTCAGCTCCCATCGCATTGACTGTACTAAAAGCTCATACACACGATCTGATTTTCCGACAGGAATTGTGTGATAACAGGCTGTTAGTGGAAAATCGGACTGTTTGTACGCTCCATTGAACAAATGTCGGATTTTCCGTGGACAAATGTTGGATGGCAGGCTTTAAATTTTTTTTCCGCAGACAAATGTCTGTTATCGGATTTTCCAAGCGAGCGTACACAAGTCCGTCGGACAAAAGTCCAAAGTACAAACACGCATGCTCGGTAGCAAAGATGAGTTGGAAGCAGTCGGTCTTGTAAACTAGCGCTTGTAATGGAGAATTAACATTTGTGACGTGGCAGATTACGAAATCTCAAAACGCAGCGCACATTCTCTTCTTCTTTAATGGGATAATAATGAAACAGTTTTACTGCGGCAGAATGGCACAGCTGGGCGAAACGACATTATTGTTACGTTGGTTCCCCCCTGTGGCAACTAGAATGCGAGTGTGACCGCCGGGCTCCTGCGATCGCTTGTGACACAACAAGAACCGGGATCTGTGTGTGTACACACACAGATCCCAGTTCTGTGAGGGGAATAGAGACCGATCATCTGTTTATACAAAGTATGAACAGCGATCTGTCATCTCCCCTAGACAGTCCCATCCCCCCTTCAGTTAGAACACACACTAGGGAACACAGTTAACCCCTTTATCGCCCCCTAGTGTTAACCCCTTCCCTAACAGTGACATTTTTACAGTAATCAGTGCGTTTTTATAGCACTGATCGATGTATTAATGCCAATGTTTCCAAAAATGTTTCAAAAGTGTGTGATGCCTCCGCCATAATGTCGCTGTCCCAATAAAAATCACAGATCGCTGCTATTATTAGTAAAAAAAAATTAATAAATAAAAATGCTATAAATCTATCCCCTATCTTGTAGACGCTATAACTTTTGCACAAACCAAGCAATATACGCTTATTGCGATTTTTATTACCAAAAATATGTAGAAGAATACATAAATTGAGACAAAATTAAGCTTTTTTTTTTTAAATGGGGATATTCATTATAACAAAAAGTACAAAATATTGGGGGTTATTTACTAAAGGAAAATCCACTTTGCACTGCAAGCGCACTTGGAAGTAAAGTCGCTGTAAATCCAAAGGGGGAGTGCAAGTAAAATAAAAAAACAGCATTTTAGCTTGCACATGATTGGATAATAAAATCAGCAGAGCTTCCACTCATTTCAGATCTACCCCTTAGATTTAGAGCGACTGCACTTCCAAGTGCACTTGCAGTGCAAAGTAGATTTGCCTTTTTGTAAGTTGTGTTTTTTTCAAAATTGTCGCTCTTTTTTTGTTTATAGCACAAAAAATAAAAACCGCAGAGATGATGAAATACCACCAAAAGAAAACTATTTGTGGGGGGGGGGAAAGACATCAATTTTGTTTGGGTACAACTCTGCAGGACCGCGCAATTGTCAGTTAAAGTGATGCAGTGCCGAATCACAAAAAATGGCCTGGTCATTCAGCAGCCAAATCTTCCGGGGCTGAAGCAGTTAATGAAAAAAAAAAAAAGCAATTGTGTGATACGCAGTGCTTTGAGAAACGAAATGTCATCCAGTTAGGGTTTAGATTTACTTTAATAATACACCATAAGGAGTTGATTTGGGTGGGAAGGATGGATAGAAATGTGCTGTATATTGTAACGCTGTCCTCTTAGAGGATTTGTTTCTGCCGTATTACTGACAGATGTTACATTGGAAGAATGAACAGTCCGTCGGCCATTTTGCTTATTCTGTAATTGTTTATGATAAGAAAAAGTAATCATGGAGCAATAGAAAATACGATGTAAATGGACATCCTTGTATGACCTGTGACGTGACATTTGTTTTTCTGTATCATAGTTAAAAGAAGATCTTTGTGTTCTCTTTTCATAGTCTGCATATATCAATGTGTAGCAGCTGCTGCATTTGGGGTAAAAATAGGATTGCAGACGAAGTACGAGAGAAAGTGACCTGATTTTCCTGATCTGTCTCTGATCCACATTAATAGCTGGTCCCATCCACTGCGGCTACCAGTCCACACAAGAGTCCTGCTTAATCACTCTGAATGATTCAGATTGTGTTGCTGACTTCTGATTTATTTGTTGCAATTAAAATAATGGGCTGCAAGTTGTGCGGCAGCAACATGGCAGGTTCCCGTGGCTTTACATTTGGATAAGGATGTGGAATGTAAATTGTAGCGCCTGCTCCATATACATTATTAATTTATTGCATGGTGCTTATGGTGGACACACAATTTTTGTTTTTCTCACTGTCTCTTACTACAGATACATATTCCCAGGCAGTCAGGTTCACAATGGTTTGTTTCATTGTATATGGGTTGTGCTTTTAAAGGTTAAAGATGCAGCAAGCAGGGCTTTTATTACCATACCCCAGAGGCGTCTACAAAAGATCTGGGGCTAGAGCCCATAGCAGCGTAGTAAAGAAAGTCTTAAGCTTGGGTGGGCATACACATACAGTAATATACATGTGTGTGTGTGTGTGTATATAGAGAGCCCCCCCACTTACATCAGGGTCCCCAGAGAGACTTCTCCTTACATCAGGGTCCCCAGAGAGACTCCTCCTTACGTCAGGGTCCCCAGAGAGTCTCCTCCTTACGTCAGGGTCCCCAGAGAGTCCCCCCACTTACATCAGGGTCCCCAGAGAGTCCCCCCACTTACATCAGGGTCCCCAGAGAGACTCCTCCTTACATCAGGGTCCCCAGAGAGACTCCTCCTTACATCAGGGTCCCCGAAGAGCCTCCTCCTTACATCAGGGTCCCCAGAAAGTCCCCCCACTTACATCAGTGTTCCCAGAGAGACTCCTTCTTACATCAGGGTCCCCAGAGAGGCCCCCCACTTACATCAGGGTCCCCAGAGAGTCCCCCACTTACATCAGGGTCCCCAGAGAGCCTCCTCCTTACATCAGGGTCCCCAGAGAGTGCCCCCACTTACATCAGGGTTTCCAGAGAGCTCCCCTTAAATCATGGTCCCCAGAGAGCCCCCCCTCACGTACATCAGGGTCCTCAAAGAGCCTCCCCTCCCCTTGGGGACCCTTGCAGAGACTCTGGGTTATAGCCCTAAATGCCACCCCCTAGCAACGCCACTGCCATACCTCAATGCTTTTGTAGGACACAGTTGTGAACAGGCCTTTAGGCCCATGACAAAGTGGAGAGGCTGTTGTGAATGACAAGAGAAATCACTCATATGTTTCTATGCATCGCTCCCTTGCTGGCTGGATGAGCGAGGTGTCACTGCTTTGTAAAAACTGAAGATTGTCACCCGTCAGTGAGGGAGCAACAATTTGCTCATCTGGCAAGCAGTGGCCTGTATAGCGGTTAGGTCACTGGAGAGTTATCAGTGACAGGATTGCTAGTAGACCATGGCCCCTAGGTGAGGCTGACTAATATATAGCTAGAGCCTCCCGACATTTCTCCTTGACATTTGCAAAAGGGGCAAACTGGATCAAATTTGACTATATACAGGGCAGGCTAGGTGAGGCATTCATTTATTAGAAACATGAACACCGTGACTCTTCTCATTTTATTGTATGTTTCATCCCAATCATTTGATAACCAAGTGCATATTAGCCTCAAAGGTAGAAGGTAGACTGTATTGGGCAAAGTATCAACAGAGAAGTCATAAACTGACATTTCTCAGTAGCTTATCTGCATGTGTAGGAGAATCTTAAAGTACACCTCTCAGTGCCATAAAATAGCTTAATAGGTTGCAACATTACAGTAAAGAACCCAGCAGCATCTAATCATGACCTTAAATGACTCCTCCAATGTCCTAAGGCTTAATGTACACGGGAGATTTTTACAACCTCTCCTGAATGATTTAACTTGACAGATAGTCGGTTTCGCTGCGTTTACATGCCGCGTTTTGCCGCGTTTGCGTTTAGAAGCGTTTGAAAAAAAATATATATATATTTTTTCAAAATATCCAAAAATGAAAAGTGCCTGTAAACGAAACGTGGTTAAACTCAAGTTACCGCGCTTAGAAGCGCTTGGCTCTTGAAATGCCTCTAAACTCAGCATCTGAACTCAACTGCCTAAAAACAACATTAGATGAACCTGTGTACATGTACACTTAAGAGTTCCAAATCCTGCTGCTGCAGTATAAATAAAATACATTCGATGGTCTCTGTAGTAAATTGTCATTTGGAATAAAAGGAAAGAATCGAATTTTGGCAGCTAGCGAGCAGAGCTGGGTGTTCGTTTTACTGAGATAATGAAGCCCTGTACACACAGGCAGAATGTCGGGAGACATTTGCTAGTACAAAAAATACCAGCCGACATTCTGCCCAAGTGTATGTCGGTTCGACCGACTTCTGTCGGACATACATGCTGGAATACCAGTAAGCCATCGACTTCCGATCAGTGCTCTCAGCCAATGGCAGAAAGCACTGATTAGGGTGTTCAGGCGGGGGGCTGCCCCTCTGTCAGAATACAACAGCTCAAAAAACGGTAGTGTGTACCAGGCTTTAAAGCCCAATACTTCCTGGTAGTGGAAGCCCAAACTCTCCCTCATGTTCCTGTTAGACGTTGGGTTACAAACTTTTCAGTCCAAGGGCCACATAATATATATTTGCAAATATTTGTGGGCCGAAAAAAATCCCCATCAGATGCCCCCTTCACATCAGGAACCTGTCAGAATTCCCCCCTGATATCAGGGTCCCCATCAGATTCTCCTCTTAAAAAATGGTCCCCATCAGATTCCCCTCTTACATCAGGGTGCCCATCATACCCCACCCCCACGTCCCACAATCAGGATACCCGTCAAGGACCATAGGTAGCCTCTGATGACCATAATCTTCAATCAGAGCACATTCAGATATGCCACTGACCTTAGCTGCAGGCTGGAACATTTTTTGTAGAGGGCCGAATGTGGCCCACAGGCCATAGTTTGGACACTTCCTGTATTAGACTATCACTATGATAGGCACCCTTAAAAGCTAATAGTAATGTTCAGGGTAGGGTTGGGCAGCTGTCTAAGTTACCAAGAAGTGGCAAGAGCTGTATGGCACAGTAGTCCAGGATTCAAGGCACCTAGGACTGGACAAGTCAACCCAGATGTAGGCGAAGGCCCCTAGTGTACCATCTCCTCCTCAGTAAAAAAAAACAAGAGGGTAGTGGTGCGCAGTACTGGCTCAGGAAATATTGTCCTACAAGGTCTATAGATACCACAGATACAGGTATTTAAATGCTAGGTGTGTAGCCACCCAGACTAAAGGGGTGATATGTAGGGAGCTTAATATATATGTTCTATGAGGGAACGTGGGAGACCCTCGCCACTATAACGTAATAGTGTTTAGAATAAATATAAGAAGGATGGAGCAATACGCAGAAAAGAAGTATAGTGATTAAAACCTAATAATTTCTAATGCGATTTTTTGGAGTTTAGCATAAAAACTATCAAGTGAAAAATGCTGAACAGTAAGTAAGTTCGTATTTACGTATCTTACAACATCCCGTAGATAAAATATATATATAAACATGTGATAATCAATAATGCGATTTGTGGCGACTAATCCAATCGTATGAAAAGTGCTAGTGCTAAAATGTGTCACAATGTCTACTACACCATAAATAGTAATATATAAACAAACAATAATTGACTTAAAAACAGTAAAAAAATGGCTGATAGTGACTAGTGAAAAGAAATCGCATGAAGTGCCAGTATTAAAGAATATAAATTAGATACGTGTAGGTGTCTCTCCACCATATAATAAATAATAAATGCGGTGAAGTGGAATAAGATCATGCAAAATTGTCAAAGAAGATGAATACAGAACGCAACATAGAAAACGCATAAGTAATATTTGTGTTACCAGTGGAAAAATAGAAATAAAAATAGAAATAAAAATAAACAATGCGCTCTAAGATTGATAAGGATAAATAGTGCTCAGTGGTTAAAAACTATATAGCATATAAGTTGCACAATAACATGTGTTAGAATTGTGTCCATTCAGAGCTTATGCGACAACCAAAAGCGATTATATCCAAAGTCGCATAAGGCAAAAAATCGCATACAGTGCTGGTGTTTGGTTCTATATAAACTATAACGATCTGATCGGTGGTGGTGGTGGTGAAAGTATCCCGCGTGGTCCTGTGTATTCAGGATATGGATGTCCCCTTACCTTACAGCTGTAAGGTAACAGCATGTAACATGTGTATCCTCAGGATTCTTTGGTGGTCTTTATCCCACGAGGTCTTGTTACTATGTCCCCATCTCCTGCCTATTCCGCTGTGTAGTCTCTTTAGGTAGTAGCTCAGCGATGCCCAGTGTGGGGGGAGGGGGTGGTTACCTCAGCAATTTATGTAAGGGATTTAAGCAGATAAGGAGGAAGGGAGCCCCATAGCGTAGTATTTTTATGAACAAAGTATAGATTTATTTAAAAAGCAGTTAAAGTACTCACAAACGAAAAGATTTCAAGCATAGGGTATAAACGAGCTGCGAGCTCGATTGCGTCACTTCCGGTAGCGTCCCGGGAGAAATTATTAGGTTTTAATCACTATACTTCTTTTCTGCGTATTGCTCCATCCTTCTTATATTTATTCTAAACACTATTACGTTATAGTGGCGAGGGTCTCCCACGTTCCCTCATAGAACATATATATTAAGCTCCCTACATATCACCCCTTTAGTCTGGGTGGCTACACACCTAGCATTTAAATACCTGTATCTGTGGTATCTATAGACCTTGTAGGACAATATTTCCTGAGCCAGTACTGCGCACCACTACCCTCTTGTTTTTTTTGATTTCTTGGGGTTCAGGTACCCCCTGTTCCAGTGCGTGCAGCGGTACAAAAAACCATTCCCCTCCCTGATTAGGCGCAGGAATAACTTTTATACTCATCTCCTCCTCAGTACCTCTATTGTACTGACAGGTTTACTTAAAAGCCCCACTCAACATTTTTCACGGCATCATTGAAACCATAAGAGGACTGGCAATGGATCCCAAAGCAGTGAGTCAGCGAGAACAACACAAGTGCAAAGCTATATATATATATATATAAAACAGTGATCAAGCTGGAGTTGGGCTTTAAAGTTAAACTCTAGCAATTCAGACACTTTCTATAATGTTCAGGATTACTAAGGCTTAATGTATTTAATTTATTTCTTTGATTTACAATTTTGATTTTTCCTGAGCATCGGAAGTACAGATATTGCTATACATTTGGCGCTCCTACGCTGGACCTTCTGGTCTCAACTCCTACAGACGTAGCATCTTATGCTGCCACTCTACCCTCCTCCCCTATCACAGAGGGCTTTATTGTATGTGAACCCATTCACTAAATACAAAGTCTTCTGTGAATGGGCAGTCAGCCTTTACAACTCCTTTAAGGCTTGTGCTGTAAACATTAGAATAATTTTGTTTTTCTACAGTTCTACTGTACTGTTCCTTGTGTAAAGAGGATGTAAACCCATTCTGTAAACGTGTACCTACAGGTAAACCTATAATAAGGCATACCTGTAGGTACTTTGAATATCTCTTAAACCTTCCCGGTTTAGGAGATATTCACACTTCATGCAGCCGGTGATGTCACAGCACACGCGCTCTGAAGGAGCCATCCCGTAAGAGCTCCATGCCGCTGTCCGTGACTCCCATGCGCAAGAGTGACGTCATCGTGACACAGCCAATCAGATGGCCAGAGGATGCGAACCCGGAAGGAAGACCGGGTGAAGATGGAAATGTCTGTCAGAGCTCACAGCGTGGTGGTGTAGGACTTCGTTCTAAGGTAAGTATTTTATAATGTGCTAGTATGCGTTGCAGGAGCTGCGAGCTGGATCTAAAATTTTCAGACAACAAAATCCGATCTGACTTTTTCCGATCGTGTGTAGAGAATTCCGACGGACAAAGTGCCACACATGCTCATAATAAATTACAAGATGAAAGCTATTGGCTACTGGCCTCTTTATAGTCCCGTCGCACGCGATTTACGCCACCTCGTTCTGAACGATTGGATTTTCGGACAACTTTGTGCGACCGTGTGTATGCAAGACTAGTTTCGTCCAAAATCCGTCTGAAAAAATCCAACGGATTTTGCAGTCGGAATGTCCGACCGTGTGTACAGGGCATTATACTTTCCTGTCACTTGTAATTTTGTACTATACGGTCAAACTTTGTACGACGTTCCATGTGGATGTTCACTTGCGGCGGTCACTAGAGAAGAACACACGGTAACTTTGCTCAGTACAATGAAGGTAGTTTTATCTGAAATGCTATTTGTGAATTACGCTTGGATAATTCCCAACAGTACGCAGTCAGCCCACGTCTTATTACAACTTTCTCATTCACAATTACATCATTTAGGTATTTCTCTGGGATTTTCTTTATTTCTCTGTTGATAATTGATGTTGACAACGGCATATTCTGCTTTGTGACATCCGTGCCTGTCCCAGATACCAGAGCAACCAACCTCCTAGGTTTCTGCATTAATGAGGTTACAGTGGGTACAGAGAAGATATGTCAATATATTGGTTCCCATAGTAACGGCGCTCCATGAATCCATATGAGATGTTTAATAACCTGAAGCGCTGAAAACAGCCCCTTTCTAACCACCCAAAACAAACAAGGCAAATTAAATTCAAAGAATCTGTTCCCCGGAGTTCACATGCCTCGTGCCTCAAAATCTCCGTCTGCTTGCTCGCAAT
This sequence comes from Lithobates pipiens, assembly GCF_037356315.1. NCBI lineage: Eukaryota > Metazoa > Chordata > Amphibia > Anura > Ranidae > Lithobates > Lithobates pipiens. Next base: position 62,546,266 of record NW_027507686.1, on the reverse strand, counting down.
ATTACACAGTGTACAGAAATAGGCTGTGGCTGCACAAGAGCTCATAATAACCCCGATAGGTCCTGTTGCATTACAATTAAACATTAATCCTGACTGCAATTTGCAGATGTGGTTTCGGTATCAGTCCGACTTATCTCTAGATGTATAGCCTCTGCATCGGGATACATAACAACGCATGTGGGGTGAAGAACACTAATAATTCACTATTAATAGAGTTCCCTGGGTTTATTTATAAACTTCATCAATCCTCTTTGTCCTTTTGTAAGTTTTAATTTATTCTTTATCATTAGGAATATACTGTATATATAGGATGGATTCTACCAAGTGAAGAAGAAGCATAAAGGGTGCATCTAGTTCACCAGTACAAAAATGCCTTCTTAAAGGGACTCTGCTCTTAGAAAAAATAAATAAAAAGGGTGTTCTGCTAAAAAAAATATATTTAAAGTGATATTAAAATTTGTATTTTTTTTTTTTTAATAACTAGCATTTTATACTTACCTGCTCTGTGTAATGGTTTTGCACAGAGCAGCCCAGATCTTCATCTTCTCGGGTCCCTAGCCGGCGCTCCTGGCCCCTCCCTCCTGCCGAGTGCCCCCACAGTAAGCAGCTTGCTATGGGGAACCCGAGCACGCTAGCTGCTGAGCTGCTGCTCCGTGTGTCCATTCAGACACAAAGCTGTGGCTTGTCCCCGCCCCCTCTCTCTCCTCATTGGCTCACCGACTTTGACAGCAATGGCATATGCTGCTGTCTCAGCTAATGAGAAGGGAGGGAGAGCCCCCGGACAGCCGAGGCTCTCGTGCAACATCGCTGGATCAAGCCGGGGCACAGGTGAGTATGAGGGGGACCTCTACACACAGAAGGTTTTTTTATCTTAAGGCAGAGAATACATTTTACTGACATAGAATCACACACATAGGTTGGACTTGATGGACTTGTGTCTTTTGTCAACCTCACCTACTATGTAATCTATGTAATATTAACTGCTTCCTGACCGCTTCACGCACATATACTGTGGCAGAAAGGCATGTACAGGCAGAATCACGTACCTGCACGTTGCCCTTTAAGAAGCGGCTTGCGGGCAAGCTCCATGAGTGTGATTGCGGGTCCCTCGGACTCGATGTCCATGGGGATACCCGCGATCGTCTCACGGAGAGGAAGACCGGGGAAATGCTAATGTAAACAAGCATTTCCCCATTCTGCACACTGACACTGATCACAGCTGATCAGTGTCATGTCACACACTGCCCCTCCCCCCACAGTTAGAATCACTCCCTAGGACACACTTAACCCCTACAACGCCACCTAGTGGTTAACTCCTTCACTGCCAGTCACATTTACACAGTAGTCAGTGCATTTTTAATTGCACTGTTCGCTGTATAAATGTGAACGGTCCCAAAATTGCGCCAAAAGTGTCTAATATGCCCGCTATAATGTCACAGTCACGATAAAAATCCCTGATCACTGCCATTACTAGTAAAGAAAAAAAGAATATTAATAAAAATGCATAGAACTATTCCCTATTTTGTAGACGCAATAAGTAAGAGGTGCAATCCTGTATGATCAGGAAGTGGAGAAAATTCTCACCAATAAATGGGCCTGTTCCCCAAGTAGGAAAGAGGGTAAAAATCCCCTGAAGGTGAATTAGATGGACTCCTGGACTCAATATTATGAGAAATTGAATGAATAATAATAGGAAACATCTGCCCAAAAGCAGGGAGATGTTCCACCTGCCTGATGTGCACAAACAGTTCCCATTCTGTAGCAGAAAAAAATTATCCTTGTGGGGTCTCTTAATTAAATGCTTGTTTTGTCTGGGAATGGAATAAGCAGTAACACCCTATTCCCTACTCTCACAGACTTTTCCCAATCTGCCTGATCGGTCCCTCAAAGTTACTTCTCTTCGCCACTCCTCCAGTCTTTACAACCTCATTGTAAACAGTGCAGGATCAGTGGTCCTGCGTTGTACTTAGGGCCCATGAGGGCCCACCTACATTTCAGGATGCTAAGTATGCTTTGCTCATCCCTCCCAGTGCACTTGCTCTGGGTATACATAGGCTGTGATGTTGCCAAGTCACTGCTGGAAGGGGGGAGCAGGGTGAGCTGAGAGAAGCACTTTAGCTTCAGTAACCTTTGAGGATATGTGTAAAAAAATTCTGCACTTAATGCAAAAATAAAAAAAATACCAACTGTTTGAATAAAAGTGATGATACCCTTGAAATAGCAGTGCTTACTTCAGTCTGAATGCAAGACAAGTAAATATCAACAAAATTATAGTGTTACGCTATCCCTTTAAATCCACAAAGGTAATCATTCATATAAAACCACGTAATCATTCATATAAAACCACTATTTCCGCAAAAAAAACATTATATTTTTGTTTACATTTCCCCACAGTGTCTGCAGCTACGGAGATCAGTGAGATTAAACAATTGTATAAACACATACTGTAAATGTCCATAACTTTCACTTAAGCTTCTGAAACAATGTTAGTACTGCATCTAGGTGTCATAGGAGGTTTTTTATTGCTCAGTCACTAGTTAGTAAGGGCATTTTTGGGTGGCTGCAGGCCATTAATTGTTGCCATTTTATGCATGTGCAATGCTTTATATAGACTAATGCCGCATACACACGATTGGAATTCCGGCCAGAAAAAGACCGATGAGAGCTTTTCATCAGATAATGCGACCGTGTGTATACTCCATTAGAATTTAGCTGTCCGAATTTCCGCCAGCCAAAAATTGATAGCATGTTGTCAATTTTCCAGACGGAAAACCTTTCTATCAGTAATTCTGATTGTGTGTATGCAATTCCGACACGCCAAAAATCACGCATGTTCAGATTCAACTACGAGACAGAAGCTATTGGCTACTGGCTATTGAACTTCCTTTTTCCAGTCACGTCGTACGTGTTGTACATCACCGCATTATAAACGATCAGAATTTGATGTGACCGTGTGTAAGACAGCTTGAGCCGAATTCCGGCGGGATAACCATCAGAGCTTTTTCCGATCGTGTGTTCGCGGCATTAGAGCATAAATAATGCCAGAACCTGTTTTCATTTTTGATTTGATTGACCCCTGTCAGATATTGTTTTATACAGTCTTTGTCCTGTTTGGGGAATTATTTTTCTCCTTTTATTTTAAAGACACAACAAAAATTGTGTGGGATATATTCAAAAGTGAAGGGAAATCTCAATTGTCAAAAGAAAATGTGTCTTATTCTGTTGAGAACTGCTTGATTTTGGTTGGATAGTAGTCACTAGAGCAAGTAGGGTGAACCTCCCGAGTGGGAAAACAGACATTGATAAAAACCTGACAAAGGTTTTTCTTTTTTTTTCAGATCCATCCACAACTAAAATTTTGCCTTTAGATACACCTCAGTTTCTATTTTGTGTGTGTATGTACATATTATGGAAAAAATGTTACGTTGATTTTGATAATTATTATAGTCAAAGAGGCCAGAGAAGGCAACGAGAGCAGAAGATGACACTAATATCACTAGTCCACTGTGAAGGCAACTTCTTTGACATAATGGATTGTTTGTCACTAACAGCTCTTCCCAAGTGGTCTGTCGGTGGTCGTCAACCCTGTCCTCAGGGCCCACTAACAGGCCAGGTTTGCAAGATAACTGAAATACATCACAGGTGATACCTTTGCCGCTCAGTTATTGCAGTATTCTAGTCTGCATCTCCCCAAGGTAATACATAAAACCTGGCCTGTTAGTGGGCTCTGAGGACAGGGTTGATGACCACTGTGTTATACTACAACAATATGTTACATTGTTAAGCTACTGAGTCTTTTAATGGTAAAACATTTAACCCAATGGTTCAATAATGTAACACTGAACTGCAGCAGGGTACTGATTAAAAGTGGTTCCTGACTAGAGCTCCTCAGATGATGCCTTTGCTTGTTTTCGTGTCAACATGCAGAAGGGTAGAGTAATAAAAGCCCACTGACTATAGTCGGTAAAAAAAGTTATGAGGTGTTGTGCGCCATGATTTCAAAGGTATAGCTAAGGCCATACATGGAGCAAATTTCTTTCCTCGATTCCACATCAACACAGACAATGTTGATGCAAGAATCCCTCTTACTAAGCCATTGTTTTCTCCCGGCTGGAGAAGCCATCCCCACCAGAAGAAGACAGTGATTATCGCTACGGACTATAGCAGCCGCTTGCGATAATCACAAGCGAATCCAGCAGGCTGTTTGTATCTAAGTTGATTGGTTGTTAAATTTGGTATATTCAGCCTGCCCATTAACGGATCGAATCTAAGCTGGTTCAACAGGAACCGGCCGAGATTCAAACCGTGTTTGGCCGGCCTAAGTTTTTTGTTACCAATGAGAACAATACCAATTAATGTAGTTGCCAAGGTTCCCTCTTTCTGCAGGAAATTTCCCCAACAGTTCAGCTGTCATTCAGAATGCCCTATCAAACCGACCAATGCATGTGTTACCCTGTCAGTGAAACACATTCACATCCTTGTGCACAGCCAATTATATACCTGTCACGGGAAGGTCCTCCAGTTTTTTTTCCAAGAATGTTGGCAAATATACATATATGTCCAGTTAGAGTAGCCATGTGTGGGCAAATCTTTTGCATAGAATGAACTAGAGCTGCACAATTAATCGTCAAGAATCGGTATCGTGATCTTGACTAAGGTGTTTCACAATTCGCCCTATGCAAAGAATTCTCTCTGCTTTTCTGAAGCCATAGCCGTCAAAAAAAAGGAAGAGAAAAACTGGGTAGTCTGCCAAGAATCAAAACATTCTTTATCAGTTGAACAAAGTGTAGCGGCCATAAGCCTTGGCAGGGCGGCCTTAACTTTTGGGCTTACCAGTTACCTCCGCTTGGCTGGTTCTTCCACGTCTAGGGCTTCCCAGGGTTAGTACCCAACAACTTTGGACGCTGACACCATAAAAGTCCTTTAGAAAAGGTTTTTATTTGCAGGGGTAACATCCAACAACACAGTCTCGTGTGGGAACAGAGGGCAAGGGTGAAGGAACTCAGGCACCTTGAACTGCTAATATCAGAAAGTCTCTAATACCACCCAGAGAGTAGCCACTCGCAGCTGGGCTTCAAGGCTGAAAAAATCTCTAGCCAGAGATTATGGCAGTCAGCACTTTGATCCAGAACTTGTGACATCTTTGACCTTGAGTAACTGGTAACAGAAGTGAACAGGAACCTTTTTCCTCAGTACCTGGAACGTTCTCTGTCTCCTTGACAGTACTGGAAAAAGCGTGAATTTGTCAGTGTCCTTCACAACTCAGCAACCAGGCACTTCTCAGGATGCCAGCTTGTTGGCCCTCCTCCGAAGAGTCCTCCCCCCGGTCGCTGACACGAGCTGCGGTGCCCCTCCAAGCTGAGAGCACACCTGGGTGCCTTGAATCCTCCCTCAGTTACTGCACCTCGGACCAGCCGGTTCCGAGACTCGGGAACAGACGGATCCCTACCCCAGACCAGGCGAGTCTATTGGGGTTAGCCAACCGAAGCATGTTGCGGAGTGGCGAACGCTCCCGTGATCGGGACCCCTACCGGGGCTACCCCGGTCCAGAACTAAGCTAAGGCCTCACAAACGAACCTAAAACACGTGACTTCAACATCTTATGTACCCTTCCCCAGGGGGCCCACCCACTGATTGGATTCGGGGAAGCTGATACCCAAAACGTCCAACCAGGCCTGGTTCTGAGCCTGTCATGTGCACCTAACTGTACACATGACCAGGCAGAACTCTAACACAGCCCAGCCAAACTGATGTCAAAGTTGAACCTACACAATTAACCCTCAGAACCCCTTTACTGTTCTGAGGCAAAAAAGTAAATTTGTACATGACAGACACTTTGTCATCGCTACAAAAGTATAAACATTGTAACAATATGTAAGTGAAAAAAGTTTAACCACTTAAACACTAAGACCCCTTTCACACCACACCGCCCATAGCATGGGCGGTAAAAGCCCGCTATTTTTAGCGGCGTTTTACTGCCGGATTTGCGGCGCATTTCAGCCGCTAGCGGGGAGCTTTTACCCGGGTTAAAACCGGGTAAAGGGTTAAAACCGCCGGCAATACGCTGCAATAGGTATTACAGCGCTGCCCCATTGATTTCAATGGGGAGCAGCGGTGGAGGAGCGGTAAACACACCGCTCCTTCACCGCTCCAAAGAAGCTGCTGGCAGGAATTTTCCCTGACGTCCTGCCAGTGCACCGCTGTAGTGTGAAAGCCCTCTGGCTTTCACACTACAGACAATGGTGCAGCTTTTTTTGGGTGGATTGCAGGCGCTTTTTCTAACGCTATAGCGCATGCAAAACGCCCGGGTTTGAAAGGGGTTTTAACCTTTTTCTGACATTTTTAGGTTAAAATAATTTTTTTGCTAAAAATTGATTAGAACCCCCAAACATTCTATATATTTTTTAGTAGACACCCTAGAGAATAAAATGGGGGTTGTTGCAATACTTTGTCACACTATATTTGCGCAGCGGCCTTTCAAATGCAATTTTCTTTTTGTAATTCCTTTAATGAATTTAAAAAAAACTAGCCAGTAAAGTTAGCCCATTTTTTTTTTGTATAATGTGAAAGATTGTACGTTGCGAGAATCGTGGTCTTTTTATTCTAAGCAAAAAAATTGCGATTCTCATTTTGGCCAGAACCGTGCAGCTTTAGAATGAACCAGGACCTTTAACAGCTTTTCTCCCAGACTGTGCTTCCCTTTGCATGTGGTATGCACCCATTGAAGAGACGGTTTCTTTCTCTGTGGAAAAAAAACATGATCATAGAGCCTTCTCAGATTATTTTCATCATGTGCATGTCAACAAAATATTATCACTCATAGATCCTTCCATAGACTGGTTGTTAAAGGTGAGGCTCAGAGCAGTTCAACTAATATAGAATATTAGAAAGTGTATGGCTACCTAAAGGTTACTTTCACGCTGCAGCGCCCACTTGTTATTGCGGCGCTTAGCGTTGTTTTAGCAGAGCTTTTCAGCCCCAAAAAATTTAAAAAGTCCAGTTTTGCAACGCTTTTCAGGTTCTTTGGAACTGCTGCCCATTCATTGCAATGGGCATGGGTGTTTTGGGAGCACTATTTACAGCGCTCCCAACCCGCCCCAAAGATGCTGTTTGCAGGACTTTTCGTAATGTCACGCAAGCTCACGGCACCAGTGTGAAAGGACACATTGTAATGAATGGGAGGTTCTTTTCAGGCACTTTTCAGAGGCTATTTCTAACGCTAAAGCTCCTGAAAACCATCTCAGTATAAGAGTAGTATTAGGGTTGGTATGCATTTGAGCCTTGCAAGGCCATCAGACTGAAAACCTTATCTACCATGATATAACAGTGTATCTATGTATGACTGTCAGTTGGCATGGAAACAATACCCTCCAGTCTTGTGTAACAAGGAAATGAGATCAGCTCACACTTTTCCTGGAATTAAATTGAGAAAGGACACTCCACACGTCTAGCTCATTTATTCATCCTATACATAATCTGTCATGAAGCGGTGTGAAAAATATTCTGCATTACTCAGGTAATAAGTCATGTTGTGGAAGTGTTCTCAGGACGTCCTTCAGCTAGTCGAAGGAGAACATTCTATTTTTCTATTTTTTGAGAACTGCTAACACATCATAGTGAATTTTAAAGGAAGGTTCCATTGTAATTTTAGGGTTCACACACTGGGGGACATTTACTAGCAAATCAGGCTGCATATCCTTCAACAAAGTCTCGTCAACGGGTTTACAGACCTGTGCGTTGAAGTGCGGCGGTTTGCAAGGTTCAAAGACAGATTTATAATTGAAGGTAAGACTGGTTTCCGCTCTAATCTGACACAATTCCGAAGTGGTCAGGGTCAGGTTCAATACAGTTCCAAATGTGGACTTGAGAGCTGCCAAAGGAAGAATTTATGGCTCAGCCTATAACCTTGCAATAAATCTATCTCACAATGCATCTCGCAGCTCCTGTTTAGCCTTGCTTTGTCTTGTGACAGGATAAATAAATGTTCCCTAGTGTATGGCCACCTTTAACCACTTTATTACAGGGCACTTATACACCTTCCTGCCCAGACCAATTTTCAGCTTTCTGCGCTTTCGCACAATTGACAATTGCGCGGTCATGCTACACTGTACCCAAACTAAATTTTTATAATTTTGTTCCCACAAATAGAGCTTTCTTTTGGTGGTATTTGATCACTTCAGCGGTTTTTATTTTTTGCTAAACAAATAAAAAAAAAAGACCGAAAATTTTGAAAAAAATATAAGTTTTGCTTTTGTTTCTGTTATAAAATTTTGTAAATAAGTACAATTTCTCTTTCACTGATGTGCACTGATAGGGAGGCACCGATGATCTGGCACCAATGTGCGGGCACTGACGGACACGGACGATGGTCACTGATATGCGGCACTGATAGGCGGCACTGATGGGTGGCACTGATATGCAGCACTGATGGTGGGCATTGATAGGCGGCACTGGTGGGCACTTATGGGTGGCACAGGTGGGCACTGATGGGCACTGGTAGGTGACACTGATGGGCATTGAAAGGCTGAAATGATGGGTACTTATGGGTGGCACTGATAGGCGTCACTGCTGGGCACTGATAGGCGTCACTGCTGGGCACTGATACGTGGAACTGATGGGCAATGATGGGTTCCGATACACGGCACTGATATGACGCACTGATGGGCATCACTGGTGGCACTGACAGTGATAGGCTTTGTTAGTGGGCACTGATTGGCAGCTGCCTGGGCATTGATTGGCAGCTGCGCACAGATGTGCATTTCCTTGGGGGTCTAGGGGGGGCATACCTGCTGGTCCAGTGTGGATGGCCATCCCGGTGGTCCTGGACGGTATACTGGTGGTCCTGGGCGGGATCCGAGGGGGGCTGCACTGATGATCAATAAGCACAGACCCCCCCCCCCCCCCGTCAGAAGAGCTGCCGACCGGCTCTCCTCTACTCGCGTCTGGCAGACGGGATTGAGGAAAAGCCGTCCACCGGCTCTTCTTAATCACATCGTGATCAGCCGTAATTGGATAGGGCTAATTGCGTGGTAAAGAATCTCCATCAGAGACTCTTTACCTAGATCAGTGTTGCGGGGTGTCAGACTGACACCCCGCAACATTGATCGCCGCAATGCGTGCCCCCGGGCATGCAGCGGCTTAATATCCTGAGGACGTCATATGATGCCCAGTCAGGATGTTGAAACCACTTTTCAGATGTCATTCTGCTATATGGTGGGCGGCAAGTGGTTAAGCCCCATACACACTATTAGATTGTCTTTAGATTTTTGTCTTCAGATTTACCAAAACCATGTAGTGCAAGGGCCTGCCTGATTGCGTACAAATTGAAACTCTTTAGGTTTGAACTCATATGGTTTTGGTAAATCTGAAGACAAAAATCTGCAGAAAATCTAATAGTGTGTATGGGACCTAAGAGTGCATTCACATCTGCAAATACACCCAACTACGATTACATGCAAGAGCCCCAGCTGGGGTTCTTAGCAATTAGCTGTGGGAGGCAGCCCCATTGAAAGCAATGGAAGGCTGCCGGCTCCCCCTGCTAAGGCTTTTTTAAAGCTCCTGTGCTCTTGGTTCCCGGGTTCTTGGTTCCTGGTTCCTGGGCTCCTGAGCCTAGGCTGAGGCTGCCACTCATTCTTTCACAGAGGTCTGCTTTGTGATGTGTGTCTCATAGACACATTTTCTGCCTTTCTGAAGCTTGGAGGCGGGACAGGCTGCCATGCTGACCAGCACACACTGAGGTTGGCCTGCACATCTAACCCAAGCAGCGGCACCTAAATCTTTTGCTTTTGGGTTACAGTGAGTAGTAGGATGGTTTTGTCCCTTGTGTGCTTTAAAAATTTTTTAAAAATGTAGTTTTTTCAATTATACCTGAACGGTTTAGGAGATATCCCCTGTATTTGCATGAGCCGACGTCATCGGCTCATGCACACTGAAGCAAACTGAAGCAACGGCACGTACGGGCCTTTGCTTCAGTTAGACTGTGCCGCTACCGGCGGCTCCTGCACACATGCGCAGGAGTGACATCGTGGCTCTGGCCAATCACAGCGCCGGAGCCTGCGATATATCTGGAAGTAACTCCGGGAGCGATGTCATTGGCCGGAGTGGTGAACGAGGACCTCTGTGGGGGCTTCGATCTCAGGTAAGTAAAGCATAATGAGTTAGTATACTATTCATACTAACTCATTATGCCTTTGTCTTGCAGGGTTTTTTTTTTGCTAGGGTTTACAACCACTTTAAATATGTGTCTTCACATTTCCGCTTGCAGTAGAGACAAAATGCTGTTAGTATGAGAATCAGAGAAAGAGTGTTTGATAGCTATATACTTCACATAAATAAAACAGATGTGGTGAAAAAGTGACGTTTCCATTTAGGTAGGTCAAGTACACCTGAGTATCAGAATGCAATTCAGTTTAGTGGACACTCAACCAGGAGAATGCAGATGCCGGAGATGCAAATGAAGGCAACTCTGCTCTTATCCTCCCTGTTCCAACTTACTGCCAGGAACTTATTATCAGCTCCTTATGGAGGGCTCTTAACTCCGAAATCCTATTAAATTTATCTGTGTAGATGTCCTTTATACTCACAGAAAGAATTTCACTCCTGGGAGGTTTGCTCAATCTGCCTATTTCATTCTGTCGCTCTTTTTTATTTTCATATTAAGATGATTTACACTCATGTTAGATATTTGGCGCCTTTGTGCAGTTCTCATTGTTAATTCTCTTTTTCAGTTTTACAATGTCTCTGGTGTGTTTTAAGAACTCCACTAAGCAGTGTTTGTATCCTAAATGGCCAGATGGCATGACTTCATGAAAGCTTTAGAAAAGAAGGAACTACAACCTTTTCATTTGCCTACTTTTTACTGTGTTCTGAAACGTCGTCCTGGCAGATGCCAACATAGAGAAGTTTATAATCTTCCTTTTGTGGTCATTTCTTTTCCATGGGACACAAATGGAGGCTTTAACGCTGAAATCCATGACATTTCCATACAACAATTCTCCTCCATAGCTACCCCTTCAAAAAAACAAAAAAAGCTAGAAATCATCATCCCTGCAATCTCAGACATTTTGTAGGAGAACTTGGCTCTCAATGTCTGTAATAAATACACATATACTTGGTTCAATATACACTATATTTCCAAAATTATTGGGATGCTTGCCTATACATGCATGAACTTTATTGGCATCCCATTCTTAGTCCGTAGGGTTCAGTATTGAGTTGGCCCATCCTTTGCAGCTATAACAGCTTCAACTCTTCTGTGAAGGCCGTCCGCAAGGTTTAGTAGTGTGTCTATGGGAATGTTTCACCATTCTTCCAGAAGCGTATTTGTGAGGTCAGGCACTGATGTAGACGAGAAGGCCTGGCTCGCAGTCTCTGTTCTAATTCATGCCAAAGGTGTTCTATCAGGTTGAGGTTAGGACTCTGTGCAGGCCAGTCAAGTTCTTCCACCACAAACTTGCTCATCCATGTCTTTATGGACCTAACTTTGTGCACTGGTCCAAATCATTTGGTGGATTTTGGTGTGGGGATGGGCTTTGGCACTTAGTTCCAGTGAAGGGAACTCTTAAGGCATCAGCATACCAAGACATTTTGGCCAATTTCATGCTCCCAACTTTATGGGAACATTTTGGGGATGGCACCTTCCTGTTATACCTTTATTTATGGGGTACAAATACAGACCTACAACTTCATCTCTCACGAGATCCCAAAACCTATATTAGATACATATACAAACAATGGTTGACACAACTGAAAAGATGGCAAACCATCTAGTCGGGACTTTTCATTGACTCATTGAAACCCAGACAATCAGTTTGCGACATCAACCACTCCATTTAAAAATCAATGACTAGGCCAGCCTCTTTCTAACCTTTTCAACACAGCGGAACCCTTGAAATAACATTCCATTCTCAAGGAACCTTGAGAAACCCTTGCCTAGACTCTCAACCTCTTAGCCCTTGTACACACTGTCAGACATTCTGACAACAAAATCCGTCGGATTTTGTCAGACGGATTTTGTCCGAAACTTGTGTTGCATACACACGGTCGGACAAAGTTGTCGGAAAATCTGATCGTACGTAACGTGATGTCGTTATTTCGTAATGACGGGACTACGTTCAGGCTAGTAGCCAATAGCTTTGGTCTAGGAATTTGATCTGAGCATGCGTGGCACTTTGTCCGATCGGAATTCTCTACACACAATCGGACAAAGTCTGATCGGCTCATGTTGTCGGAAAGTTTTATAGCCCAGCTCTAAAACTTTGTCCGTCGGATATTCGAACGGAAACAGTCCGATGGAGCCCACACACAGTCGGATTATCCGTCAACACGGTCCGATCAGACATTCTCTGTCGGAATGTCCGACTGTGTGTACAAGGGCTTAGACATGCGCTATCACATCAAACCTGGACCGGGGGGGGGGGGGGGGGCAGGGACAGATCGGTACTTATAACTAAGGTTAGAAAGTGGTTAGAAACATGGGACAAAGTATTGCATGTTTTTTTTTGTCCCATTGGGGCCAGATCTGTTAGGTAAAAATTCTAATGATAGATCTTCTTTAGGCTACATTTACATGGGCGATTTGGCCTAGTGCGAATGGCAGCAGTAGGAATCTGCTGATTCCTTCCGCTGTTTTTGCCACTAGCTGATCACAGGTCCACAGGGCCAAATCACTTGTGTGAATTGTTGCCTTAAGTGCTGTGGCATTTTTCTGGCACCGAATCTGAAAGTTCTCCGAATGGAACAGTTCTGGGTTCATTCATAGCTGAATACATATACATATATACAGTATATGTGTATATATTAGAGGTCGGCCGATATATCGGCCGATATTTGCAGTTTTTTAATTAATCGGCATCGGCCGATTGTGCTGATAAAAAGGCCGATTTAGAACAGCGCGACTTAGAAAGACTTCTGTAATAGAAGTCAGTGTAAGTTGCCTGAGTCGTCATAGAAACGACTTTCCTCCTCTCTGGGCAGACTGCCAAGAAAAGAACAAAAAGATACAATGTTTACACTTGAATGAATGAAGTCATCTCAGTGTGTAGAAGTTCTCAGTTTAAGACTAAATCTTTTCTGACACTTGTTGCTTACAAGTAAAAATCCTGTATTTTCTGCCAGAAAATCACTTAGACCCCCCAAAAATTATATATATTTTTTTTAGCAGAGATCCTAGGGAATAAAATAGTGGTTGTTGCAACATTTTATGTCACACGGCATTTGCACAGAGGTCTTTCAAATGCATTTTTTGGGGAAAAAAATACACTATTTAAAAAAAAAAATTTTTTAAAACAGTAAAGTTAGCCCATTTTTTTTTTCGTCCAAAAGTTTTGACTACCATTTTTTTTTTAATCTAAATTATACATACAAGTAAACTGATTGGAGGTTTGTTTTGTTTAATAAATGTTTAAATGTAAGAAATTTTCTGTATCACTTATGAAGGCTGCTTTCACACTGGAGCGGGCGGGCGTTGATGGTAAAACGCTGCAAGTTTTAGCGGCTCTTTACCATCATTTTAGCGGCGCTATTTGGCTGCTAGTGGGGCACATAAAACCCAGCTAGCGGCCGAGGAAGAGGTTAAATGCACCCGTGAAGCACCGCTGCCAAATCGCATTGCATGCGCATCGGCAGTGGTGCCCATTCATATCAATGGGCAGGAGTGGTGGAGGAGCGGTATACACCACTCCAAACGTGCTGCTTGCAGGACTTTTTTTAAGATCCTGCCAGCGCATCGCCTTAGTGTCCGTTCACACTACCGCGACTTGTCAGGCGACAGTCGCCTGACAAGTCACGCTCTGTTCTGTACTATGGAACCGTTCTAATAGGAGCGACTCAAGTCGCTCCGACTTAGAAAAAGGTTCCTGTACTATTTTTGGGGCGACTTCAGGCGACTTGCATTGACTTCTATACAGTCGTCGTTTTGCAAGTCGCTGCTGAAGTCGTGTGCAGGTCGCATCTGTGAGTCGCGCTGCAAGTCGTGTCGCCCCTGTGTGAACGGGCACTCAGTGTGAAAGCACTCTGTCTTTCACACAGAGTGCAGGGGAGCCGTTTTGCAGGCACTTTACAGGCTCTATTTTTAGCCCAAAAGCGCCTGAAAAATGTCCCAGTGGGAAAGGTGTGTTAGATTTTATGAGATCAAGGGGGATTTAAAAAAAAAAAAAATCGGCCTAACATATCGGCCCAAAAAAATCGGCATCATATATATATATATATATATATATATATATATATATATATATATATATTTATGGTGTAGAGCCCTCTGACCGATACGGATAAGGATGACAAACAAGGATAACATAAACTCGCTTACTTGAAATGGACCTGAAAGTGTGCCTTGGTCTAACGTACGGTATACCAAAATAAGGGGGCATACCTCAAAATGAAATGAATATGAAATGATGAAATGAGTACTCCCATGAGGAGTATGCTGGAGAGAAGCCCTGATAAAAGGGGTGGGTGGGCGGGTATCGCGCACTGGAACCGACGAGGAAGGATGGGCGAACGGCGGGTTATATACACGACCGGGCTCCTCCCATAATTTCAGGCCACCATACTGGCCTTTCTATTTATGGTGTAGAGCCCTCTGACCGATACGGATAAGGATGACAAACAAGGATAACATAAACTCGCTTACTTGAAATGGACCTGAAAGTGTGCCTTGGTCTAACGTACGGTATACCAAAATAAGGGGGCAAAACACTCAGGTAGGGAATATATTTTATTGAACCAAGACTGTTACTGGGTGAGTTTGACGAAGGCCTGGGCCATCTCCACTTGCGGATTGGGTATGTAACGGGCAAAACAGGAGGACTTCCATCTACCCAACTTTTTGATAACATGGACCGGGACCCCTTGGCGGGAGGCCGTCGAAGCTGCCCCGATACGAAATGAATGTCCAGAGTAGTGGGCAGGATTGAGGTGCAGGATGCCCAGGAGTATCCTGACATGTTCCATGAACTGGGCTGCGTTGAGAGGTTTCGTGTGGAAGGGCAGAAGCGGGCCAGTCCCTGGTTGATCGGCCAAAAGGGTCAACAAGCGGGTGAGAACAGTGACCGGGCACCAGCGGTTGTAGGTTTTATAGAAGTGAATGTCTGTGCCTGATCCAAGCTGCTGTGTCTTGGAAACCGCTAAATGTAGGATGAAGTGGTCCTCGAACCTGATTAGATGGTGCTTGCACAGCATGCGTGCCGAGGGGCTACTGCAGGTAAACTCGCCTGGTCGCAAGAAGCCGTAGAAGGCCAGATGTATGGCTGCTTGCAGGACGACACTAACGTGGAGACCGAAAGGTGAAGAGGCCAGAATATCTGACATGTCCCTGAACACTTCACCTGTGATAGGCAGCCGTTTGGTGCTGGACACCGGCCGACGCTTCTGAATGCCGCGCATGAGAGCCCGGACGGCGTGGTAAGTGAACAAGGAGGGCTTAGTAGGGTCCTGAAGGGACGTGAAATGTTGTACCCCGGCCAAGTACAACCGTATCGTATTAAAAGACAATGCCAACTCCGAATGGCAGTAAGAAATGAAGGCAAGGACTTGTTTGACCCGGGAGGACTCTGTGCTGTGAGACGATGCGAAGCGGCTAAAGGCCCTCCAGGCTGATTGATAGGCCTTGCGGGTATTGTTTGAGAGGGAGAGATCAATGAGTTGAGTTGCTGCTGAGAGGTGTGGGGCTAATCCAAGGTCAGTTGAGACCAGTCCGGGATAGCCGCTGATGTTGGTCCGGCTCCGGGCACCTGGTCAAAAAACGAAACAAAGTTAAAGCGGGAGAGGGCATCCGCTGCCTGATTAAATTTACCGGGGACAAAGGAACAATGAAGGTTGAACTGAAACAACAATGAGAGCTGGGTCAGTCGCCGCAGGAAGGACATAATCTGTAGAGACCTGGACCTGCCTTTATTAATGATCTCTGCAGTGTCCAGGTTATCTGTAGAAAAAACCACCGTCTGGCCCGACCAGCTGCGGCCCCACGTGTGTGCAGCGGCTACAATGGGATATAACTCGAACAGGGAGGACGTCTCAGTGAAGCCAGGAATAGCCAGTATCTGGGGAGGCCAGGGGGCTGCGAGCCAGAGGTTGCCAAAGATTGCCGCAAAGCCCGTGGAGGCCACCGCGTCGGTCGCCACCCGAGGTGAAAGGGAGGACACGGAGGGGACGAACAGGGACACTCCATTCCAGGAAGATAGGAATTCCTCCCACATGGCAAGGTCTGCTATAGCTGTGGAATCCAGGCTGAGTACTTGCTCCGGGTCCTGAGAGTGGGACAGTAAGGCTAACAGGCGTGATACGAACGAGCGCCCCTGAGGGATGATGCGCATGGCAAAGTTAAGCATGCCCAGAAGGGATTGAAGCTGTCTCTTGGTACAAGTCCTGGCACGGGTGAAGTCCCTCAGGACCGTCCTGATGCGGGTCAGTTTATCCGGGGGAAGGCTGGCCTGCATAGTGTTAGTGTCTAGGCTGACGCCGAGAAAGGTAATGGCCTGCGATGGCCCCTCCACCTTATGCTCGGCAATGGGGACGTTAAGATTATTGAAGACTGCCCTCAACTTACCCAGATCTTGTGGAGGAGAGCCGGGTGACTCTATTAGCAGGAAGTCATCCAGATAATGAATGACTTCCTGACACTGGGCTACGTGCAGCAAGATCCATGCGAGAGCCTGCGCAAAAGTGCCGAAGAGCCAGGGACTACTCTTGGATCCGAACGTGAGTTTAGTGGCGAAGTAGTACCGCTGCCTCCACTTAATGCCATGCCAGCACCAGAGGGATGGATGGATGGGAAGAAGCTTGAAGGCGTTTGAGATGTCGGCCTTGGAAAGCCAGGTACCTGTGCCTGTTTTAAGAATGACCTGGATGGCCATGTCTACCGATGCATATTTAAGGGAGAACTCCTCAGAGGGGATAAGGGAATTGAGGCTGGGGACCGTGGAGGAATGAGGCGCTGACAAATCATAAACCAATCAGAGTTTATTAGAGAACTTGCCCTTGACAAGCCCAATAGGGCTGACTCGCCAGGTGTTAAATGGGGGCTGTACGAAAGGGCCGATGACAAAGTCCTGGTCTAGCTCAGATTGCAGCAGTAGGTCAATGGCTTGTTCATCCGTGGCTGCCGACCGTAGGTTCTGGCATTCGTGCGTGATGTGAGGGAGAGAGACAAGTCCAGTATGAAAACCATGCGTGAAGCCCTGGACGAGGAAGGTGGATAGTGAGGGGGTAGGATGACTGGTGAGGTAGGCACTAAGCCATGAAACGTTGAGCCGGGATAGTCAGGACCTCTTGAGCGGCTTGAGCTCACACATCAGCCGGGGGTGAGCTCTATGACACTGGGTGCACACATGGAGCAGCCTACACTGGCTAAAATTGCACGACCCATTGTTGTAATTGTTACAGATTGGTGCACCGCCCATGGTTTTGACTGGGCGCCCAAGCTTATCGGTCTGTGGCAGGCGTGCCGGTGCCTGTAGGCCCTGAGCGGCACTCGAGGTAGATGGACCGTCTAAGGGCGGGGCTGCCACTGAGGTAGCGCACCAAGCTGAAGTGTGAGTTGCTGACTGGCAGATCGCACACAGAGGGGACCGTAGCCCCGCGAAGTGGTGGCAGAACAGCTCGGTATCCATGTTGCTCCAGTCCGTTGGTGTCTGGAACTGGGAGAGCCTGGCAGCTGCTTTAGCAGAGAAGGAGCGGTGGTAATCATAGAATGAAAACCCACCGTACTTGTAACCCAGGTCAACTACCACATGGAGGTACCGATCCAGCTCCTCCCTCCTGCCAGGGGAAGCTGAGCAAATGATGTCCCTCATCATGCCGAAAGCCAAGGTAAACTCGGTGATAGAGAGTTTCCTGTCCAGTCTGGAATCCTTGGCTTTGAGGACCACTGAAACGTCCCCCCAAGTATACGCCTTGTTCTCTGCCAGCTCATGAATAGAGATGAGGAGAGAAGCCAAATTGACGTCTTTGCCCTCTAAGATGTCCTTCCTGATGTTAGCTGACACCAGATGGGATGGGTACACTATTGGTGCACACCCGGAGATACCTGCGGAAGGATTAACAACTGGCTCGGATGCTGGTACTGGCAGAGGAACGGCGGGGTGGGTCTCGAGGAGGGCCACTCGATTCTGCAGTTCTGACATTGATGTTGTGAGGGACGACACCAGGGTGTGAAGCTGTGAGATTGAGGAGGCGATGGAGCCCAGGGAGGCCTGCTGGGCAGAAGCCTCAACCACCGCAGGGGGAGGAAACAGGATCCTGAAAAGCTCGGCCTTTCTGGCTGTTGCTGGAAAGGGCACGCCCCTGCGTCTTAGCTCGGCTGTGAGCCTGGGAATGGTCCACGCTCTGAAGGCCCTTTGGCTGCCATTCTCTGAGACAACAGATGGAGATAATGGAGCCGTGAGGTCCTCGCTGCCAGTCTGGGACATGGTGGCAGAATGCGGGTCTGGCGAGGCTATAAGTCCTCTGATCCGGGTTTTCTCCTAATATGGACCTATAGGGGTGACATGGATTACAACTGGTTGGAGACTCCTAAAGAAAATACATTTTCCTTCTCCCCTTTTTTTTTTTTTTTTCCTAAAGAAGGATGATCGTGCTGAAGAGCATCTCCTGCCAGAAGATATGCTTACCTAAGGAGGCACCGTCCGACCAGGTGCAGGCTGGACCTACTGAACTCGACTGACCTGAGGAGATGAAGGTGAAGTTTTGTTTGAGACTCCCACCTGACGAACGGCTAGCTAACAGTGGAGGTGAGATTTAGACATGAGATGAAACGACAAAATGAAAGAAACAAATGAAATCTCCTCCTCCCTTTGCTTTCCCCCTTTATTTATATATATATATATATTTTTTTTTTTCCAACTCCATAGCGAATGAGGCTGACGAGCAAGGGCCCCCCGATAAAAATCCAACGTTGAAGAATCAACTGGACTAGAAGCGGGAAGCGATGAGTGACCGTGAAATGAGTGAATCTGCCATGACAGAGATCCGAATCGCCATGCCACGAACTTGCGACCGAGCACGAAACGGATTCTGGAGCATGTACTGAAATGAGGCCAATCCTGGGGCACGCCGGGACGAATTTGGTCCACGAATATGACTATTCGTACCGGAACGTGATAGGTGAAAATGAAATGAAACCCATGACAAAGACTGGAATCAGAAGGCAAGCCCATGAACCTAACAGATGAATCCCGTCTTTGGAGCATGTACTGAAATGAGGCGTAGCAGCTGGGCACACCGGGACGAATCGGTGCATAAATAAATGCAACAGGATTCGAATCGGAGCGTAATAAGTGACAGAAATGATATCCCATGACAGAGACAAGATTCCACAACTGGACTGACGGTAACAACAAAGAATCCGACTCTGGAGCATGTACTGAAATGAGGCGTAGCAGCTGGGCACACCAGAACGAATCGGTGCATAAAAGCGACAGGATTTGAACTGGAGTGTAATAAGTGACAGAAATGATCTCCCATGACAGAAACAGGATTCAACGACTGGACTGTAGGTTACAACGAATCCGTCTCTGGAGCATGTACTGAAATGAGGCGTAGCAGCTGGGCACACCAGGCCGAATTGGTGCATAGAAGAATGCGACAGGATTCGCCTTGGAGCGTAATAAGTGACAGAAATGATATGCCATGACAAAGACATGAATCAGGGACCGTGCGTGATCCTGCGAGTGACTCAGTCTCTGGAGCATGTACAGAAATGAGGCCGAACCCTGGGGCACTTCAAAGCGAATCGGTGCACCGGAGGTGCGACAAGATTCGCGCCGGAGCGCGGCTAGTGACAGAAATGACTTTGAAACGGTAGAAATGAGTAGGACTGAAATGATTTGAACGAGACAACATGAGATATGCAACACAACTGTATAAATGATGAAACATGTCGAACTGGGGCAGACCAACCAATACGTGCGGGCTGCTTGCTTTTGTCGCAACAAGCAGTCGGCTGTGAGTCGAACGATTCGACCGACACTGAGACATGTCGAACTGGGGCAGACCAACCGATACGTGCGGGCTGCTTGCTTTTGTCGCAACAAGCAGTCGGCTGTGAGTCGAACGATTCGACCGATACTAGAATGGAGCCGAACGGTTCTGAATGTACCTGCGAACGAATCGCCTGACGTGGCGTGATAGACCGAAGATGATAACGACTACATCGAAAGTAGAAACCGTGACATGCGTGCGAGAGCCACAATAAAACATTTGAGCGGTTCGTGAGTTCAGGGAATGTTTGCATTTTAAATACATAAAAGGGGGTGCCGAAGCCCTACCTGCGACAGCCGGCCCGACGTGTGACGACAAATACGATGGCAAGAGGACACTCCGACGGCGAAACCCACGGACGCTGATGAACGGGAAGATGGTCAAGACGGAGACGAACAAGGCGGGAACTCACGAACGGGCTCACTGCGTCTGGTCTGGATAGTCGGCCCTTGATATCTGACGTATCAGGTATTGCGCACTGGAACCGACGAGGAAGGATGGGCGAACGGCGGGTTATATACACGACCGGGCTCCTCCCATAATTTCAGGCCACCATACTGGCCTTTCTATATATATATATATATATATATATAGATTGTAGAAGAAATGTATGTAACTCATCTACTAGTCTCATTGGTGTTTTAAAAATAAAACGATTCCCAAACCAATGTTTCCTTGTTTGGTTGGATGCTGACTGGTTTGATCAACCACTGGCTTCATCTGAAGAATTCAGCAGAGGAGGAGCAATACACTTCTTTTCGGTTTCATAAAATGGAAGTCTCCCCACTGGAATCCTTGAAGATATACTGTATAGGCATCCAGGTATCAACCACTTGATTATTCTTCTCACTGCCCAAACAAGACTATAATTTTAGGTTTTACCTTCACTTTGCCTGTAATTTTATAGGAAATAATGTCGTTAGCATATAATTAGCATTTTAGCATTAGATACTTCTGAACCACAGTACCTGGCATTTCCCTTGGGAGACACTGATCTAACGATAATCCTATTTCAAGAAAAGGGCATTTGATTTCACTATGCGATTTTCATAGAGCAACATTAAACTGTTTAGCGGGACTATTGGCAGCAATAACTCAGTCTCTGTAATCAAGCTTTTCATACACACTACAGATTTTGGAATGTCAAGAGTGAAATTAGTGCTGACTTGTTGGATAAGCTCTCATTATTTGCCTATGGGTAAGTAGTACAGTACAGTAATTAACAAACTACCAAAGAGCAAATACTAGCAGGTACATGACTACAGTGGCTTGAGAGACCCAACAGCACAGGAACTGATTTGCTACAGCAGGAGTTTCCAGGCAGCAATGAAATATGCAGATGATAATATATTGTTAAGGAAGCAAGGGCTACATTTCTCCCAGGATGCTCTCTTATGTCTGTTGCAGGCATCGGGAAAGCCATTTGACTAGGAAAGGATGCTGTTGGTTCCTGATGAGCTATAGTTTAGTCTAAATAGATGTATATAAAATGCACTTCTTTATCTTTCAAAAAGTGTTTCCCAGTGCTAAACCTTTCATCTAAATTCTATATTGCTGCATTTGTAAATTTTAAAAGCCGATATAAAGGAATAGTAGTGGTAAAAAAAAGCCCTTGTGGATTTAATTAACCTTTTTTTCGGGGTTAATTCGCCTTTAAGGGTATGTGGCAGGGGGTGTTGTCCCATGCCTACATATGTTTGACGGTAGGTGTCCCTCATTCTCACCTCTAAATGTTGGGAGGTATACAATCTGTCAAGCACCGAGGTTGGAGTCTGCATATTGGACATTCATTCATCTGTGATCATGCTGCCTACCCGCTGTCCCCAACACATTAACAGGCATGTGGTCGAGGTGTTTTGTAGTGCAGTGCATGGAGCCTGATGGGGAAACTGAGAAACTAGAAGGTGGATCCATAGCTGTTGTTTAATCCAATAACAGCTTTTAAATCTGCCCATTGCCATGGGCGATCAGACATTAGTAAAGTGGAGCAGGGGCGGACTGACCATTCGGGCACTCGGGCAGTGCCCGAGGGCCCCATGCCACTAAGGGGCCCCATCAGGGTTGCCAGCCTCAATAAAACCAGGGACAGTATGCAAAAATCTGTGTTTTTTTTTTTAAATCCCAAGATTATATCTGCCTTGCCTCTCCAGTACCTTTTCAATGTGTGTATGTGTATTCTATGTGTGTATACTGTGTGTGTGTATATTGTGCGTCTGTGTGGCCCCACAATCTATTGCCTGGGTGCCCCATAATCTCCTATTGCCTGGGGGCCCATAATCTCCTATTGCCTGGGGGCCCCATAATCTTCCCTATTGCCCGGGGGCCCCATAATCTCCTGTTGCCCAGGGGCCCCATGAGTTGTCAGTCCACCCCTGAAGTGGAGTTGATGGGGAACTTTTCTCATAAATTCTCTATCAAGCTCTGCCCACTGCACTACAAAACTCCTCAGGCATGTGCCAATCAAAGTGTCCAGAGAAGGAGGGCATGCACTAAAGAAGGAGTGTCCAGTATGCTCCCCACCAGGCCTTGCCAACCCAATGACGTAAGTCATTTCCCAAATATGACATTGCCATATTTGGGAAATGACATTATCAGTGTCCTCAGCCCACTTGTTGACATTTATGTTTCGGCTGCTGATAGCTGAATGGGGAGCAGGGATACAGTACTGTGCAGGAAGTTTTATATATATATATATATATATATATATATATATATATATAAATATAAATATTGACATGCCTTGGTACTCCAGCTCAGAGCTGGTCTTAATTACCTTCATTGCAATAGCTCTCTGAGGCCTCTTTCACACGGGGCGGATCAGTAAAGATCCGCCCCGTGATGATCCGCTCGCTCAGCGGGGATCGCTCCGTTGTCCCCGCTGAGCCGGCTGCGGACAGGGCGGTCTCCGCACACTGTGCGGGGACCGCCCTGTCAGCTCTCCGCTCTCCTCTATGGGGATCGGACGAGCACGGACCGTGTGTCCATGTTCATCCGATCCGCTCTGCAGACGGACAGAAAAATAGGATTTTCCTCCGTCTGCAGAATCGGACAGTTGCGGAGGCGGACAATAGCGGGTGTCTGCGGATGCTCATCCGCAGACACCCGCTATCCCATAGGGATGAATGTATGGCCCGTATTTCATCCGCAAACGGATGGATGAAATACGGACATATCATCCGCATGTGTGAAAGGGGCCTGAGGGTGTCTGCCCCAGCAGAGGGCAAAACAAGTCTGATGTAATCACAGCATGCCAGGCATTCAAAGTAATGTTCCATGAATGGGCAGCTCCAAGTATGGGGGCCTTCTGCTATGCAGATACTAACTTGCTTGCACTTTAGCAGTGGGTGGGTGCACCAGAATGATTTCATTGGTATTGTTTAAGATCAGGTTTTTCAACCTTTTTTCAGTCAAGGCACCTTTCAGAATTGTTCACAATCCCGGGGCACGCCAGTCTAAGGCTGGATTCACACCTATGCATTTTTAATGCTTTTTGCATTTTGCAGATTTGCACCACAGAATGTGTTCCATAGGAAACCATGTTGAGTAGACTATAGTAGAAATCTGCAAAATGCAAAAAACACTAAAAATGCATAGGTGTGAATCCTGCCTAAAATCTAGTTCACACCAGAAGGTGCGTCCGAGCGCAAGTGCATTTTTTACATGTTCCTGCGCATTATGTTTTTATAATGAGCTGCTCTATGCTTGTGAAAAATGCAAAAAAAAGTGCTGCCACAATCTTTTTAATTGCACCCCACCAAATTGCATTTTTGTGGGCGCAACCGTACATACATTTGTTAGATGCATGGGGGTGCTATTAAGAATGAATGTCACCTGCATTCACCTGCAAAGGGCAGCACAGTTTTATGCATGAAAATGCGCAATTTCACATGCGTTACCGCACTGCACCTGGTTTGAACAAGCCTTAAAATGTAGATTGTATGGTAAAGTTAAGTGGTCTGTAGGTTGTAAATTCCCCTGATAGCAGAAATCTTCCCTCTCTCAAATCCCCCCTCCTAGCAGAACTCCCCCTCCTAAATCCCCCCTCCTGGCACAAATCCCCTTCCTCCCAAATCCCTCCTCATGGCACAAGTCCCCTTCTCCACCAATCCCCCCCTACCAGCACAAATCCACCCCCCTCCTGGCAAAGAAAAACTTCCCATCCCACCACATTCCTCTCATCATTACAGGTGTAGTGACAGCAGCAGAGAGGAGGTTTCCGGTTTCGGTACAGAGTATGAACAGCGATCTGTTATCTTCCTTGCACAGTCCCCATTCCCCTTCAGTTAGAACACAAACTAGGACACACTTAACCTCTTCACTGCCCCCTAGTGTTAAACCCTTCACTGCCAGTGACATTTTAACAGTTATCAATGCATTTTTAATCACACTAATCGCTGTATTAATGCCAGTGGTCCCAAAAATGTGTCAAAATTGTCTGACGTGTCCGCCATAATGTCAGTCACAATAAAAATCGCAGATCGCCACCATTACTAGTAAAAAAAAATATATATATATATATAAAATAAAAATGGTATAAATCTATTCCCTATTTTGTAGACGCTATAACTTTTAGCGCAAACCAATCAATATACCCCCATCAAATCATTCCCTGCAGCTATTACCTTTTGTACCACCCCTCCCTTTAGAATGTAAGCTCTACAAGCAGGGCCCTCCTGTACCGTTTGTATTGAACTGTACTGTAATTGTATTATCCCCCCTATACATTGTAAAGCGCTGCGTAAACTGTTGGCGCTATAAAAATTGTGTATAATAATAATATACACTTATTGCGATTTTTATTTATTTTTTACCAAAAATATGTAGAAGAATACATATCGACCTAAACTGAGGAAAGTTTTTTTTATATATTTTTGGGGGATATTTATTATAGCAAAAAGTAAAAAATAATGCGTATTTTTTTTTCAAAACTGTCGCTCTTTTTTTTGTTTATAGCGCAAAAAATAAAAACCGCAGAGGTGATCAAATACCACCAAAAGAAAGCCCTATTTGTGGGGGAAAAAAAGGACATCAATATTTGTTTGGGTGAAACGTTGCACGACCACGCAATTGTCAGTTAAAGCGACGCAGTGCCGAATCGAAAAAAGTGCTCTGGTCAGGAAGGGGGCAGAATCTTCCAGGGCTGAAGCAGTTAAACAGGTTTAATTATAATAAGTATGATTTTTCCTGAACGAAAAACACTTTTACAGTTAAAATTAAATTTGTACTAGAAAAAATGTCCATCCTGCTCCTTCGAATTTTCTTGTGATGTCAAAAATGTCGATTGGAGCCCACTAACCATTAGAAAATCAAATGAATAATCAGAAAAAGAAAATGTTTGAACAAAATTCTACTGGTGTATGGCCAGCATAAGCTGAACAACACTGAGCCAGTAAAAGGAATAAAATCTCTGCTCCCGTAAATGAGAAAAGCTTCTACTACTGCTGTGTAATTTCTACTGTCAGTCAACATAAAGTCATGGAGGAAGAGAGCAAAGGCCAGTGCGAATAAGGCAGCTGCTGTAGGTCAGGCTAGTAAGGCCAGAGAAAAGCACATTAGTGACTGACAAATGGCTGAAAGCATTGATGTCTGTTGTAGCATTGGGAATGTGCGCACTAAATGTGTTATTACATTACCGGCGCAGTTTGGATTGGAGGCTGTACCTAGTCTTTAGGGGAGCAAGTCTTTACCCCAGAGGCCCACGGAAATCATGATCAGGGCCACTGCCATCTCCTTTGGGAGGCCTGTGTTCCTATGCATTGCATTATACACTTACCAGCAGAGGCTTACAATATATATTGGCACCAGTGCTGGGACAAGGTGATCCAGCGCCCAGGACAAAGACGCCAAATTGCGCCCCCCTTTCCCTTAGGGTTAGGGTCAGGGTGCCCCCTACCCCTGCAATAAACCATTGCGCCAGGGGCAGCCGTCCCTCCTGCCCACCCCTTGTCCCGGCCCTGTTTGGCACCATATACTAGAATTCCATTTCCCCAAAGTATGTGAACTCCTAATAAACAGATGCACAGATGAATTACATTTGTTTTACCTGCCAAATTATTTGGTTTTCTGCAGGGTAGATTTGATTTAAATCACTAGTAAAAAGGCTTGATTTAACCACTTCAGCCCCGACTTATAGACATATGACGCCCACAGATGGCATCTCCCATCCTGGGTGGGCGTCATATGATGTCCTCTGATTCCCGGCCGTCTAGGGGGCCTCGGCGCGTGTGTCCGGCGGCCGCAATGTCCGCTGGGCAC
The DNA here is from genome assembly GCF_037356315.1 of Lithobates pipiens. NCBI lineage: Eukaryota > Metazoa > Chordata > Amphibia > Anura > Ranidae > Lithobates > Lithobates pipiens. The sequence continues at coordinate 62,520,034 of NW_027507686.1, read as the reverse complement.
CTGCGATTGCCTGGCAACACAGCAGGACCGTAGATCTGTAAACACACAGATCCACGTGCTGTCAGAGTAGAGGAGACCGATGGTGTGTTCCCAGTACAGAGGAACACCGATCGGTCTCCTCCCCTTGTGAGTCCCCTCCGCCCACAGTTAGAATCACTCCCATAGGGAGCATATTAACCCCTGCAGCGCCCCCTGGTGTTAACCCCTTCCCTGACGGTCACATTTACACAGTAAGTGCAAATTTATAGCACCGATCACTGTGTAAATGTGAATGGTCCCAAAAATGTGTCAAAAGTGTCCGACGTGTCCGCCATAATGTTGCAGTCATGAAAAAAATTGCAGATCGCCGCCATTACTAGTAAAAAAAAAAAAAAAATGCCATAAATCTATCCCCTATTTTGTAGATGCTATAACTTTTGCACAAACCAATCAATAATCGCTAATTGCGATTTTTTTTACCAAAAATATGTAGTAGAATACGTATCGGCCTAAACTGAGGAAAAAAGTTTTTTTTTTTTTTTTTTTAAATGGGATATTTATTATAGCAAAAAGTAAAAAATATTGTTTTTTTTTTCAAAATTGTTGCTTTTTTTTGTTTATAGCGCAAAAAATAAAAACCGCAGAGGTGATCAAATGCCACCAAAATAAAGCTCTATTTGTGGGAAAAAAATGACGTCAATTTTGTTTGGGTGCAACGTCGCACGACCGCGCAATTGTCAGTTAAAGCGACGCAGTGCCAAATCGCAAACAGTGCTCCTGTCAGGAAGGGGGTAAAATCCTCTGGGGCTGAAGTGGTTAAAGAGGAAGTAAAGGCAGGAAAAAAAAATAAAATAAATAAAACACACCCTGTAAGGCAAAGGCATAATGAGCTAGTATGAGCTAGTATGCATAGCACTGCAGCACAGCTGATTGGCTCCTTGTGCTGCTGCTTCCTCCCACAGTGTGAGTTCTGTTATACAGTAATTGCAAGAGGCTGATACCAAGTAAAACTCAGGTACACTGCTTGCAAAATAAATAAATAATGAATAAAGGCATATTGTGTCTGTAAAGGCTCTCATTTATCAAGGTCATGGTATAGCTAGTAGCAGTTAGTACTATTCAGCTGGACTTGTTCTGTTATGTTTTAAACACTTTGTAGCTTATCTAAGCCACTTCTTCAGTTCCAATGAGTGTCACGAAGAAACATTTATGTCCACACCTTAAGGTGGTTCTAAAAGCTGAAGGTTTTTTCCCTTTTTCCCTTTCACACCACGCCGCCCATATCGTCGGCGGTAAAACGCTGCTATTTTTAGCTGCGTTTTACCGTTGGATTTGCGGCGCATTTCGGCCGCTAGTGGGGCACTTTTAGCGGCCGAGAAAGGGTTAAAACCGCCGGCAATAAGCCGCAATATCGGCGTTTTGCCGGCGGTATTACAGCGCTGCCCCATTGATTTCAATGGGAAGCAGCGGTGGAGGAGCGGTAAACACACCGCTCCTTCACCGCTCCAAAGAAGCTGCTGGCAGGACTTTTCCTGACATCCTGCCAGCGCACCGCTGCAGTGTGAAAGCCCTCGGGGCTTTCACACTACAGACAATGGTGCAGCTGTTTAAGGGTGGATTGCAGGTGCTATTTCTATAGCGCCTGCAAAACGCCCTTGTTGTGAAAGGGGTCTTAATGCATACAGACTGATATTAATGCATTAAGATAAATGCATTAAGATAAAAAAAACCTTCTGCCTTTACAACTTCTTTAAAGGGGAAGTAAACTCTCCCACTCTGATGCTTCTTTTCATTTAGTCCATTGTAATAAGTAATTATCAAACTATAGTACACATGTACTGTAATCCAGCCCAAATTGCATATTACTTACTGTTTAAAGAAACTTTAAAAAACTTGTTTCCAGGGGTTAGGCAGCGCCATCTTAAGTATTGTTTTCTGAGTCCACAGTGGAGTGTATTTCCACCCTTACATTGAGCACTTCCTGTACCGTTAACCAAGCCTCCTTCTCAATCCAATGTTTCTATGGCAACCCTGCTTCCCTGTTCATAGCTGACTTGTTTTATTTCATAGTATTTGCTTGTGCTGATTACCTAGTGTTTACCTGTATGAGTCCTATCAGCTTTAGTTGATAAGACTGCAGTACTGCTGTCCCATTCCCTGGTTTACACTGTATGTGAGGTCACGTGGCCACATGGTGTGTAGAAGGAAGCTCTGAGTGATTAGCAGCCTGCTGGGAGTTCAGTGCTGTGCCGTAGGAATTCCTGATAACAGATAGATAAGACATAGAGAGTGTGCCTTAAATCAGGGGAGATCTGGGCATGCTCAGTGACATCATTCTAAAGAACAAAAAGGATACAACAATACTAAGCAAGTAAGGAGATATCTACAAGAAGTGTTCATTAGGGTTTTTATGCTGATTCACATGGGACAAAGTTGTAGGGGAGGGTTTACAACCACTTTAAGTAATTTTTTTGTACACCTCTCTTTTGTGTGAGGACTGACAGCCCTTTGTAAGCTTTAGTTGGATCTCCAATGAGTGCTTATGCTTGGCTGGCTGTCCCCCTGCCAGTTGATTGCAGCAGTGTGTTAGCAGAGAAAAGGTGAGTATGTGCAGTGGGGTGAATCTGTAAAATGTGTTATGACAATGCTGTCCAGGAAAAAAAATGCCACCTGTAGTGGTGGTTGTGGGTAATTTTTTACTGCATGAGGACATCCCAAAAAGGCAGATGATCTAACTTGATCATTGCAGCAAGAGCTGACCAACCTCAGCTTGTCTATGCCTACGTTGCATTGGGATCTTTTCTTGCAATGCCCCTTTTTCTCTCTCCAGGTATTCTCATTTGGAAAGTAATTAAAATCCATCCGCATCAGAGAATTTAATTTAACTTCCAGGCTGTAAAATCTGACAAGACCCTCCTTCTAGAATAGTGCCTTTAGTGCAGGTTGAATTATTTTGTTAACCCCTTTCATCCAGTTTTACAAGATTACCCCTGGACAAGCTGTGCCAGTAACTGCATCTTCGAGAGCGATTGTGAAAATATCTCAGGCAATTGTATGGATGTCCTCTGCATCAGATGGGTTTATATAATTAGATTTGCCAGTGCTAGAGAGGACAGGTGAATGGGCTCAGGTAATATCGCTTTGGATCTACTGTAATTGAGGTCTCTAGGCAGAAATCCAATTATCTTTTCAATCCTTTCCTCACTCTTATTGTAATTGTTTCTGTAACAGGCTTGCAATCTACAGACTTTTTTTTTTCAAATCTGCTCCACAGTCAAGGCTGCTGTCTGACAAGTCATTGTGTGTCCATATTGGCAGGACCACCTTAGTTGTTGCTTCACTGTTGGTGTACAGTTCAAGTCCTAATGAATACGCCAAAGCCATCATTTACTGACTGCTTGGATGCTTCTATTATTCTTCATGCCATAATAAATGACCTGCAACAGGCCAGAGGTGCCCGAGAATTTCTAGCATGAGTTGTGACCTTTGTATAAATTTATAAACTATTACAGTCCCAGAGCCACTAATTAGTATCCTATGAGTTTGAATCAGAGCGTGGCTGGTAAAAATAATTGCGGCACTCCCACGCTATTATTAAATAAGTGTGGGGTCATATTTAATGACTTATCATTCAGCAGCTGCCTTGTTCGGTTCTATTACTAATTTTCCTCTCTTATTTTCCTTACTGCTGCAGTAATGTGGACACCAGAGAGCTCTGTGGTAAGTTTCTGCTTCTAATGACCTGAACTAACAGTGGGTGACCATTTATTGCTTCTTGCAGCGGTCATAAAGATATGCATTTTGGGTCTACTTCACTTTACTTTCTGACTTGACCTTTATTGTGTTAGTAACGAGAATTACCATCACTTTATAGTCCTTTACCACCCTATATTATGATTATTGTCTAATTTTTCTCTTGGAGAAACTTTAAAGTAGAACTGCAGCCAGGTTATGGACATTCAAATACATATTCATAACATCAGTAAATAAGCTTTCACTAACCATTGTAACAGCAGGCACTGTGAAACAATTCATCCTCAAATTTCACAAAAGAAACAGTGAAGTTACTCAAGTTGGGTCTCAACTGTTCTTCCCTTTTTGCTGTGTAGCTGCTCTGTGCTTACATTTAGGATTAGAAGACTGTCAGACTGCCGATATATTGTTGGCAGGGGGTAAAAAAGAGATACTGAAAGAAAATGAGAGTGAAGGTATGTTTGCTCTTTACTTTGAGGATTAAAGGAGAAGTCTATCTTTCTGACCTTGTTTCATATTACACCAATATTTAGGGTATAACATGAAACAAGCCCCCCCCCCCCTTTATAAAATTCTGGGGTTTTGTTTCCTCCTGCAAGCTCCTGCCACAGAGATCTGTAATAGAAAAAAGGTCCCATCCTCCACCAAGCAGAGGAACTCTTATGCCCTGTACACATGATCGGATTTTCCAACAACAAATGTTGGATGTGAGCTTGTTGGCAGACCGTATGTATGCTCCATCGAACATTTGCTGTCTGACTTTCCACCATGTGGGCTAGCGGGTTCTCAAATTTTCTGCCAACAAAACTTTGTTGTTGGACTTTCCGATCATCAGTACTCAAGTCTGTCACACAAAAGTTCATGCATGCTCGGAATCAAGAACGAGCCGTAAGCGTTCGGTCTTGTAAAACTAGTGTTCGTAATGAAGATATCAAGTACATCTTGTACATCACTACGTTCATAATTGTTGGCCAACATTTGTGTGACCGTGTGTATACAAGACAAGTTGGAGCCAACAACCTTCAAACAAAAATGCACGGTTTTGTTGGAAAGTCCGATCGTGTGTATGGGGCATACGTTTTCAATAGAGCACAAGTGTGTTGATGTCACTGCACTTGTAGTCCATTAATAATTTCTCCAGCTGTGTAACTAAAAGCCTGTACCCCAGTATGGACCTAAGCTGGAGAGTCTTCAGGAGGCAGAGGATTGCAGCAGAGGATTGTGGTTGCAGTGCTTTGCATTTTTTGCAAAATAGGTGCATTTATTATTTTTTTTCAAAAGGTAGACTTATGCTGCGTACACGCGATCGGATTTCTCGTTGGAAAAGCCGTCATATCTATTCCACTCAAGTTTGCCGTGCATACACACAGTCGCGCAAAAGTTAGCTTAAATTACGACCGTCAAGAACGCTATTCTGTTATAAATGAGTAATGACTCACGTAGATGTGTTTCACTAAGGAAAAGAGGAGGTGCGTCTGACCAGCTATGTTGGATTACAGAGTGTACAGGGCTGAACAGTCAAGCTCTGGTGACTGCTGGACTGCATAGTCATATTTAGGCACACTATTCAACTGCTACAATAAAGTGGATAAAATGATAGTACAATGTCTATATGAGTGAATATCAATGACTGTGATTTCAGATAAGGCTTTAGCTAACAGAATTGAGTTATCCCTGTGCTAGATTATACTATGCTTGGGAAACCTTTGTAGGGCTCATTCACACCAGATGCATTGGGGCTATGCTGGCAACTATTTCCAGCACAGCCCCAGTACATAGCAAAGTTCTGCAAAAAAAAAAAGTGAAATACACCAACTTCCTACTCATTAACATCGCTTCCTAATGCCAGATGATTATTGAGTAGGAAGTTGGTGTATTTCACACTGATCGTAAATTTCCTTCTCCCCATGTGGGAGGAGTGACTTCCTTCCCCTCAGGTATAAATTCATTGCATGGAACCGGAAGTGATGTCCTTTGATGACGCCCTTAAGGAGGGGCGAAATGCATCAACGTACTTCTGGTTCACGCTAAACCATTGATGCAATTTCCACCTCCGTGGAACGAATGCCAACCAGTGGCGTACTTGGATGATTTCTAACTGATGCCTGTTTTTGCCAGCTGTCCTGTAAGTGGCGCCCAGGTCGAGCTTTGCTCTTTATTTTAGCAGTATTTCACTATGAGTTTCCTCTCTGTTTCCCCATGTATGGAGTGTGGCGAATCCTCTCTGATATAAATAAATCCCTCTGGAACAGTACCCGAACAACCATCCCTACACCCCAGATCACTAGATCACAGCCTATTTTGACCCCAGACTGCAAAGCTGAGGGTCCAATATTTTTGGTGAGTGGGATCACTGAAGGGGATAGTGTGGCACCTCACACTTTAGAAGTTTGGAGCACTTTTGCACTTTATTTAATGTAACCTATGAACACCAAGCACTTTATTATGTATATTCTATGTTTGTAAATTTATATGGCATCAGCCATTATGTAATTGAACTGTTTAGATTAATATATTTTCTGCCAGTGCTGTTTATATATATATTTTATCACTGGGTTGTAGCACCTTTGCACAGCTGCTGCAGTTTTTCATGTATCATCATTTGATCACCTTAGAGCGAGTTTTTGTATAGTTCATAAGTTTACTTACCCTGGCATAATTTATGATTTCTTGGCCATTTTCAAGAGAATATGAATGATAACACAAAAACTTTTCTTTCACTCATGGTTAGTGTTGAAGCCATTTATTATCAATCAACTGTGTTTACTCTTAATCACAACAGAAACTACCCAAATGACCCTTATCAAAAGTTTACATATCGCAGTTCGTAATACTGTGTATTGCCCCCTTTGACATCAATGACAGCTTGAAGTCTTTTGTGGTATTTGTGGATGAGGCTCTTTATCTTCTCAGATGGTAAAGCTGCCCATTCTTCTTGGCAAAAAGCCTCCAGTTCCTGTAAATTCTTGGGCTGTCTTGCATGAACTGCACGTTTGAGATCTCCCCAGAGTGTCTCAATGATATTGAGGTCAGGAGACTGAGATGGCCACTCCAGAACCTTCACTTTATTCTGCTGTAGCCAATGACAGGTCATCTTGGCCTTGTGTTTTGGGTCATTGTCATGTTGGAATGTCTGAGTACGTCCCATGCGCAGCTTCCTGGCTGATGAATGCAAATGTTCCTCCAGTATTTTTTGATAACATACTGCATTCATCTTGTCATTCATTTTGACCAAATTTCCTGTGCCTTTGTAGCTCACATGTCCCCAAAACATCAGAAATTCACAGTAGGAATGGTGTACCTTTCATCATAGGCCTTGTTGACTCCTCTCCAAATGAAGTGTTTATGGTTGTGACCAAAAAGGTACATTTTGGTCTTATCACTCCAAATGACTTTGTGCTAGAAGATTTGAGGCTTGTCTTTGTGATGTTTGGCGTATTGTAAGCGGGATACTTTGTGGCATTTGCGTAGTAATGGCTTTCTTCTGGCGACTCGACCATGCAGCCCATCTTTCTTAAAGTGTCTCCTTATTGTGCATCTTGAAACAGCCACACCACATGTTTTCAGATAGTCCTGTATTTCACCTGAAGTTATTTGTGGGTTTTTCTTTGCAACCCGAACAAGTTTCCTGGCAGTTGTGGCTGAAATTTTAGTTGGTCTACCTGACCGTGGTTTGGTTTTTAACAGAATCCCTCATTTTCCACTTCTTGATTAGAGCTTGAATCTGCTGATTGGCATTCTCAATTCCTTTGATATTTTTTGTATCACTTTCCTGTTTTATACAGATCTTTTCCTGCAGATCTTTTGTCAAGTATTTTGCTTTCCCCATGACTCAGAATCCAGAAACGTCAGTGCAGCACTAGACGAAAGATACAAGGGTCTGTCAGCAGTCAAGAAACTCATTGGCCTTTTATACACACACACTAATTACAAGGACCCCTTTGTGTCAACTTGTGTGCATGTTATCAAGCCAAAATCACCAGGGTATGTAAACTTTTGATCAATGTCATTTGGGTAGTTTCTGTTGTGATTATGATTTAAAAAGAGTAAACACAGTTGATTGATAAAAAAAAGGCTTCATACAAACACTAACCATGAGTGAAAGAAAAGTTTTTGTGTTATCATTCATATTCTTCGAAAAATGGCCAGGAAATCATAAATTCTGCCAGGGTATGTAAAGTTATGAGCACAACTGTACAGCCGACAACAGATGCCCCATATCAAGCCTAACGGTGACATCACCGCCCAGTCATATTAGCCATTGTCAGCAATTTCTCCTCTCCCCTGAAGCTGGCTGCTGGGGAAATCACATGACCATACCAGAGCTCCCTCAGAATAGGTACATATAATCATCTTCCTTTCATAGGTTATTTAGAATAGGAGTTAGAAAGGGGATGGGAGCAGGTTTAAAGAGGAGCTCCAGTCTTCCCCAAACTCATTAAAAGTTAGCAGCTACTGTAGCTGCTGACTTTTAGTAGTATAAAGCCTGCAGCCTCACGGGCGGTTTCCCACTGCGCATGCGCAAGCCTCGCTGTGCTTTGTGAATGGTCCTGCAGTCTTCTGAGAACTGTGATGTGTCCAAGAAGGCTGGGCCAAATTTCTGCTCGGATCACCGCCAGAAGTGGGAATGGGTGCCTGTCAAAAGTAGGTACCCCCTCCCTCCCAAAAGTGCCACCTGTTAAAGAGGAGGGAGGATAGGGTGGAGGATGCAAACAAGTGGAACTTTTGGGTGAAGTTCTGCTTTAAGGATAGTTTGCAACAGCCTGGAATTTCACAGCCGTTGTGTATTTTATTCTTCTACATTAATAAACCTTCCAATGAGCTCTTGGTTCCCCCCAGTTGGAATATATCTGGATTATGGTCATGTTCTTTTTTATGAATACATTTTTTTCTATTTTTCACAGACTATTTTGCAAACCATATGGGGGATTATGAAGATGTCCTCTCTTCCTTGGAAACCCTAAATTTGTCAATACTAAAGGCCATGGACTACACTAAGAAGGTGAGTTCTGCAGGCTGTCAATATATATATATATATATATATATATATATATATATATATATATATATATATATATATATATATATATATATATATATATATATATATATATATAGGAAAGTTCTAAAGCAACCTCCTATGCCTGTTACTTCATTCTTCTTTTTATAATATGTATTTCTCAAGAACTTTAAAGGCGTCCTTATATGGGACAGGATTGTCACACACATGCTATTTTCCTTAAAGAGGTCCTTCAGTAATTTTTTTTGCCAGTCTTCAGGTCTCCGGTGCTGGCATGTTTACGGTGGCAAGCCGGTTGTGACTCCTTGCCTTATAGCTGGCTCCCCACTGTGCATGCGTGAGTCTCGTTGTACTTTGTAAAAGGACCCGCATTCTCCCGGAACCTTATTAGGTAAGGTTTCGCTTTAGGGTAAAATGCAGGTAAGACAAGTTAAGAAGTTAATATGAAATATGGTATTATATATAGTGCACAGGACTGTAATAGTGGAAAGGACAATAATCTCATAACACTCTTTAAACCCCTTGTATCTTAGACCATCAAAGGTCTAAGTTCTGAGAAGCTAATGTAGCACTGACCCCCGAAGGAGCGTCTTGTTTTCTGGGCTTACCATTTACCTTCTCCACCTCGTTGTTCTTGTCTAGGGGTTCCCGAGGTTGATGGCCCAACAGCTGCAGAGACCGACACTTGAAATCCCTTTTGAGGAATTTTTATTTGCATAAAACGTTGAACAAAACACAGTCTCTCAGTTGGGAATAGAGGGTATGGGTAGGAAAGCTCAGATACTTGTTTGAAAAACTGCTGACACTTGAAATGTCTCTCTAGATGATCCAGGGAATAGCCACTCGCAACTGGATACTTCATCTGTTGTATAAATCCTGGTTCATGGATTTAGCAGCCGAAAAGTGATTCAAACTTAGCAAAGTCTCTGCCACAGACTTGGTTGTAAAACTTTAGATGAACACAAAGTCTCTCACAGGAACTTAGTTGTAACCAAAGGATGAAATTAGGAACTTTCTTACAGTACCAGAATCTTGCAGCCAGTCCGGCGATATCATAAGAATGTGGATTTACTTGGTGTTCTTACAGCTCAGCTTCCAGGCTCTTACCGAGCAGCCAGCCTCGTGCATGGCCCTCTTCTGAAGAGTCCTCCCCTGGTTGCATTTTGAGTTTCTGGGCCTCTCCAAACCCGAGACAGCACCGGACCACCCTGAAATTCTCCTTCCAGTTACTGCGCTTCGGACTAGCCAATCGCGAGACTCGGAAACGGATGGATCCGCACCCTAGTCCATGAGGTCCTCTGGGGGCTGGTCAGGAGGACCAAGACCATGGAGTTAGAACATACTTCTGGACCGGAACCCAGAATCACGTGACTTCAGCACCTTAAGTACCCTCTCCCGGAATACACAGCGAGACAACGCACCCACTGACTCAGAGAGAGAGATTGGTACCCAATGCGTCCAACCAGACTGCGTTCCAATGCCTGTCAGAGGTGATACATGCACCTATGACCAGGCAGAACATAGTACAGTCCAGCCAAACTGATGCCAAAATCACAATTTAGTGAAATTAACCCCAAGACCAAACTACAGTCTTAGGAAAAAACTAAATTTACAAACATAGCGCGTATTCATGGAGTACCGGCGCTACACTAACATCTTATGTAATCCAGGCTTTTTGTTTGTAAGTATCTTGGTGTCTCCCTTATATCAGCCATGCAGAGTATTCTGTCTACAGCATTGTAAATGCTTGTTGGTTGCTGTGATGGCAATGATTTCAAAGGCCAGCAGAAAATGGTTTGACTTACTTTTCTTTCCATGCAAAGTAAGTGAAACTATACCTCCAGGCAAGTCTGACTTACAGTATATCTAAAACCAAAAGCAAAAATATAATATATTGCAGTTTATCAATCTTTAAATGTGATGGGCTACAGTAGTTTTATTTTTCTTTGCTGTTTTTTTACCTGGTGATCCAGCCAGTAAGTGTTACCGTACTTACTGGCATTGACATGTTATAATAGTTACATTGGTTTAGCTTGAATCAATTTAACTATGCAAATGACATACCTGGCCAATAGTGCTGGAAGTTGGAAATCACTAAAGTAGACACTATTGTGGTAATCTCCACTTCTGGTCCTGCTCCGAGTGGCAAGCTGTAAGCATTGTGTGGTTGGATATTCAAAACAGGAGCCATTCAGAAAATGCTTTGCAAAATATTCTTTGGTTGGATGAGGTTGAGAGCGCGATTTCACTATCACTGTCTCTTTACCTGATCCAGCACTTTGTGATTGTTTATCCACTACAGATCCGCGCTATAGCCAAATGACGGCTACAACGCGGACCTCCTTTGCTGGGACTACGTCTATTGACGTCGTCCCGTGCACGAGCGGCTTGTGCGCCCCCTGAGGGGAGCGCGCGGCGCGCTCTGTGATCGGCGAGTCTATGAGACTCGCCTGATCACGGATCCGAGCAAGGGGACGATCCTGACCCCTTACCACGTGATCAGCTGTCAGCCAATGACAGCTGATCATGTGATACAACGGAGCTGGCTATTATTCCAGCGTGAGGAGAAAAAAAAAGAGCCAGTCCCGATCACGGCCAGCCCTGCCAGTGCCCACCTGCCCCCTGCCAGTGCCACCTCATAAATAAATAAGTGCCCCCCGTCAGTGCCACCCATCAGTGCCCATAGTGCCACCCAGCAGTGCCCATAGTGCCACCCAGCAGTGCCCACAGTGCCACCCATCAGTGCCCACAACACAACAACGGTGCTGCACCCCAGTGCCACATATCCGTGCCCATCAGTGTCATCTACCAGTGCCCATCAGTGCCGCCCATCAGTGCCAGCTATAAGAGCCACCTATCAGTGCCACCTATCAGTGCCCATCAGTCCCATCTATCAGTGGTACCTATCAGTGCCCCTTAGTGCCACCCATCCGTGCCATCTTATCTGTGCCCATCTTTGCCCATCAGTGCCACCTTATCTGTGCCCATCAGTACTGCCTTATCTGTGCCTATCGGTGCCACCTTATCTGTGCTTATTAGTGCCGCCTTAACTATGCCTATCAGTGCCCACCAGTGCAGCTTATCAGTGCCCACCAGTGCAGCCTATCAGTGCCGCCTCATCAGCGCACTTCAATGAAGGAGAAAAATGACCTGTTTGCAAAATTTTATAACAAACTATTAAACATGATTTTTTTTTTGCATCTTTTTTTGTTTGTTTAGCAAAAAATAAAACTCCCAGCTGTAATTAAATACCACCAAAAGAAAGCTCTATTTGTGGGAAAAAAATTATAAAAATTTCATTTGGGTACAGTGTTGTATGCCCGCGCAATTGTCATTCAAAGTGCATCAGCACTGAAAGCTGAAAATTGGTCTGGGCAGGAGGGGGGTTTAAGTGCCCAGTAAGCAAGTGGTTAAAAAATGCAAAGCCTTCTTTGAAAGGCACCTGTGCTGAGTGGAGGACCTCCTGTGTTCACAATGCAGCAGGGCAGCCACTCAGCAGAGGACCTGGAAGCTAGTGGAGATCACTGGAGTAATGGTGTCTACTTCTGTAATTTGCAGATACCAGGGGCATCAGCATATATTTCATATACAGTATCTTAAAAAAGTGAGCACACCCCTCACATTTTTGTAAATATTTTTATCTTTTCATGTGATAACACTGAAGAAATTACACTTTGGTACAATGTAAAGTAGTGAGTGTACAGCTTTTATAACATTTGCTGTCCCCTCAAAATAACTCAACACAAGGCCATTAATGTCTGCACCACTGGCAACAAAAGTGAGTACACCACTAAAGCCTTGAACACACGCTTAGGTTTTCAGACGATTGAACGTCCATTTTTGTGGCATGCTAGTCTCATGTTGAAAGTGATGAGGTTACTCACATTACAAAAATTTTCATACAAGAGATTACAACATCAGAAGTAACGTAATGTGTTGAATAGTTTTGTATGTATTCTTTCATTTCTGTGCATTCGTGGTCTTGCTCTTACATTTTTTATTTTGTATGAAAACCATACTAATGAAATGAAAATCGGACGTTCAGTTTACATCCGACAAAAATGTTATAGTTTGCAAATCCAGCTGACGAAAAAGTGAAATCGACTGTCGAAAGCACCGTACTAACAATCCGAAAATCGTCAGACAGCTCTGTGAGGCCACCATTATTTTCCAGTGCTGCTTTAATCCTCTTGGGCATGGAGTTCACCAGAACTTCACAGGTTGTCACTGGAGTCCTCTTCCACTCCTCCAGAGCTGGTGGATGTTAGAGACCTTGCGCTCCTCCACCTCCTGCTCAATAGGGTTTAGGTCTGGAGACACGCTTGGCCAGTCCATCACCTTTACCCTCAGCTTCTTTAGCAAGGCAATGGTCATCTTGGAGGTGTTTTTGGGGTCGTTATCATGTTGAAATAATGCCCTGTTGCCTAGTCCAAGGAGGGAGGGGATCATGCTCTGCTTCAGTATGTCACAGTACACATTGGCATTCATGGTTCCCTCAGTGAACTGTAGCTCCCTAGTGCTGGAAGCACTCATGCAGCCCCAGACCATGACACTCCTACTATCATGCTTGGCTATATGCAAGACACACTTGTCTTTGTACTCCTCACCTGGTTGCCGCCCTACACGCTTGACACCATCTGAACCAAATAAGTTTATCTTGGTCTCATCAGACCACAGGACATGGTTCCAGTAATCCTTAGTCTGCTTGTCTTCAGCAAACTGTTTGCGGGCTTTCTTGTGCATGATCTTTAGAAGAGACATCCCTTCAACCTCTGCAGCAATGCTGGCAGCACTCATATGACTATTTCCCAAAGACAACCTCTGGATATGACGCTGAGCACAAGCACTCAACTTCTTTGTTCGACTATGGCAAGGCCGTGGCCACCGTGCTGCAGCTCAGTTTCAGGGTCTTGGCACTATTCTTTTAGCCCTAGGTCATCCTTATGTAGAGTAACAATTCTTTTTTTTTCAGATCCTCAGATTTCTTTGCCATGAGGTGCCATGATGAATTTCCAGTGACCTGTAGGAGAGAACACCAATTTAACTCACCTGCTCCCCATTCACACCTGAGACCCTGTAACACTAACGAGTCACATAACACCAGGGAAGGAAAATAGCTAATTGGGCCCAATTTGGACATTTTCACTTTGGGGTGTACTCACATTTGTTGCCAGCGGTTTAGACATTAATGGCTGTGTGTTGAATTATTTTGAGGGGACGGCAAATTTACACCGTTATACAGGCTGTACACTCACTACTTTACATTTCTTCAGTGTTGTTACCTGAAAAGATATAATAAAATATTTACAAAAATGTGAGGGGTGTACTAACTTTTGTGAGATACTGTGTGTGTGTGTGTGTGTGTATATATATATATATATATATATATATATATATATATATATATATATATAAAATTGAAGGCCAGTATGGTGGCCTGAATTTATGGGAGGAGCCCAGTGGGTATTTAAGCTGGCTGCTCGCCCTTGCTCTCTGTCGGTTCCAGTGTGCGTTTCGTTGCGTCACCAGGCCGACTCTTCAGCTCACTGCACGTTCATGAGTCTGTTGTTCCGACTACAGTACATTGCGGTTGCTTATTTGTGGTTAGCTGTTCAAAGTCTTGGTCGCTGTCACAGGTAGGATTCGTTACCCCCCTTGTCGTATCACGTTCAACCAGCTTGTTTTCTAATTTTTGTTCCCCATTCCTTGTTAGTTCTGCCGTGGAGCTTACGAATTGTTCGTGGCCTCCAGTACATAGTAGTCACAGGCCCTTCCCTGTTTCTTCTCCGATTCACAACGGATGCATGGCACACTTACCACAGTCCAATTTGTACCTAGTCGCATCAGCATCACTACGGTTCACATCGGACACATCCCGCACCGATTCATACCGCTCACCCCCATACCCTACTAACGATTCATTGTCTCATTCACCGATCCATATTACTTCATGCCATATTCATCACATAAATTCGAGCCTTGGCAGCACAAGTGGCCTTGGCGGCACAAACACTTCGCTCGCATCCGACGCACCGATCGTAGTGGTTTGTACCATACCCTACCTTAATTATCCATATCATTGTGCTGACCGATTCGCATTGTGTCAGCAGACACATGTACCACACGCCAAACCGAACCTAGTCCCAAAAGCGGCACAACGGTTCTCATCCCACGCATCGTTTCGTAGCAGTTCGTACCATACCCTACGATTTCTTATTTATATCATTGTTCTGAACGATTTGGATCGTGTCAGCAGCTACATGCATCACACTCCTAACTGAACCTAGTCGCACCAGCGACACAACAGTTCGCATCACCCTCATCCCACGCACCAATTTGTAGCAGTTCGTATCATACCCTACGATTAGTTATTCACATCATTGTTCTGACCGGTTCAGATCGTATCAGCAGCTACATTCATCACATCATCACACTCCAAACCGCACCTAGTCACATCGGTGGCACAGCACACTCAACTCGTTACACTCCCTATCATAAATCTACAATTTGTTATGTATACCATTTTTCAGAGTTCGTTCCTACACATACTATTTCTGCTATCCTTTTCTTTTCGCCTATTGGTAGGTTACCTTTGTTGCAATCATTGCAAGAAAACGCATCAGCAATTGCTGCAAAACTCGTAACTCGGCTTATAATCATTACAACAGGCTTCTCAGCATACACTTCTTGCAAGTACTTGCATCTCAGCAGTTACCCATTCACTACGCCACAAACATGCTTCTCAGCCTCAAACCCCTTGCAAACGCTGCAAGTATGCATCTCAACATAACTTCTTGCAAATCCCTGCAAGCCACATTTCATTTTAGTGGCACTTAAATGGCCACTCGTCTCCAGTGGCATTCATACAACCCACTCATTATTTTCCTCTGTCTTACTTCCTCACATCAGTCAAGTTCAGGTGCCATCCTGTACCAGGCCGGATGTTATTTCCCAGGGGAAAAAAAAAAAACGCAATGATTGCATCTTCACCATGGCCAGTAGAAGCACAAAAAGGGGGAATTAAAAAAAAATCTCTTGCTGCACTTATGTCACCCCTACTACAGGTATTCCCCGTCGACCAAGTTCGATCCTAACCAGGACCTCGCTACTAGAGTGTCAGTCAGGTGCGTAGTTCATGGGTTTCTCCATCACATCATTCTGCAGCACCCTTGCACTGTACTATTACTTCACATACATCATTGGACATACTCTTCAGGCATTAGTTTCTGTCACCTATGTCTATACTTGACACTCTATTTTCGAATGACACCCTTCACCTTGCAGATAAGGTCGCTTAACAGTAGGCTTGCTGGCAGTGCAAGTGTTGGCAGGACGAGCATACGTCACCCACTACAGATTGCAACATTCCTACGTAGGCCGCACCAGACTTCATCTTCTTGCCCTAGTACGCCCTGGGGTTCTGGTCTCTAGGTTGTGCTTGCCAGCTATCGGTTATCTCCTGGCCCACCTCGGCCGCCTTGCACTCTTCTGAGTTTTCAAAATTTTCACTCTACATAGTTCTGCCACAACAGAACACTGTCAGCTCCTGTCTACGCCTATCATTCCTTTTCCTGTGCTTCTCTATTTTTTTCTTCCTCTCCGAGTTTTCTCTTTACCACTCTGCACTCTATCCTACAGCTATGTCTCTTCTTAAACATGAGCACCCCTGCCTCAGAGGGCGGCAGCGTATAGTCCCTCAGGTGATGGACCATCCCCAAGCTCATTTCTGAGCTGAGACGCAGGGATAGCTTTTCAGGCTCTTTTTCCCACCTCCAGCTGCATTCTTTGATCTCCTTAACTGCAACAGATTTCGACGTTCAGACCACAGTCAACCTTTTGGAAGTTCGCCCACCCATAGCCCTCCCTGATCAGGTCTTGGTCCCGATAACAGCTTCTCCTTTTGCAGGTACACCAGGCTCTACACCTATCGTCCTCCCTGCTCATCTTGTCCCAGCCAGCGTCAGGCAGGATATACTAGAGGCCAAAGACGTCAATATAGCATCACTGCTCATCTCAGCCCACGACTTAGCTGACAACAAATCCTCTGCCTGGGGGGACCTCTCAGTAGTTGTCAATTCGAAAGACCCCAGGCTCAGTCGTAAGCTGTCACCCACCGAGTTCGCCCTGGCCTTCGGGATGTTCAGGGACATCCTTTGTTCAGTCACCCCCAGCAGGAGGGAGCAGCTGGACTTATACCTCCATGCAGTGCTAGATCTTGCTTACAAATATGGTGGCTTTGCCTTCTATGACTACCATCGGTCGTTCTCAGCCAAAGCAGTAGCAAGACCTACCCAGTTCCAGATCAGTACTGACTGGAGCGGCACAGACACAAAACTGCTCTGTTGCCACTTTGCTGGTCTTCGTTCCCCACTCTGTGCGATTTGCCAATCTTCCACCCACACAGCAAATTGGTGCTCTGAGGCAGCCACAAGACGCCCTGTCAATTTCCCTTCCACCTCTGGCTTCCCTTCCACCTCCAGCTTCAACCAGGACCTGTTAGGCCCACCACAACAGCAACAAGTAGACAAGTTGGGACGACCAGTCTTTTCAGTGGGGGGCGCGGCAATATGCAACAACTTAAACCAAGGAGGGTGCTCCTTCAGCCAGTGCCGCCTACGGCATTTCTTTACTTCATGCCACAAAGCTCACCCAAAATCCACGTGTTGATGAAGCAGCTTAACAAATCGTGACTAAGCTGGGTGGATGTCCTGTGGCTGAGCTTCTACCTCTCCGCACACCCCACCACTTCACTGGCAGTATTCCTGCTACACGGCTTCACAGCAGGAATCCACACTGGCGTCATCACCTTACCCCTCTGCACCCACGAGTGCAAGAACCTACAGTCAGCAGCCATCAATGTTCACGTCATAGACACCCTGTTACAGACTTAGTTGGATAAAGGGTTCATTATCGACCCCTTCTCACAGTCATTTTCCAGATTTGGAAAGTCAGCCCTATTGGGGCAAGTTCACAAATAAACTCTGCTTAGTTTACGACTTGTCTGCACCTCATTTCTCAAATATTATATAAATTGTCATCATGTTTTTATACATGCTTTTTAAATGCATAAATACTTTGGGATGGATGTTGGCAACGTTTTATTTGAGAAATTAACATTTCTGCTTGTGGTTCATCAAGTTATACTAATCAGTCTGGCGGTGGCACGGCATGAAGTGGAGGGATTCTTACTATTTTGCCACCAAGCTGACCTTTGGCTCTAAAAGCAGCCCATGGCTGTTTTACGTTTTTGCCCAGTCCTTCACTTGGATCCTATCACACCAGGCCCAGTGCCACAAGGTTATCCATTATCTCGACGACTTTCTGCTCATTGAATGACCAGACATGCTCCCAGTAGATCTAGACAGGCAAAGAGTGGTTTTTAACAAGCTCAATGTGCCTATAGCCGAAGACAATGTGGAAGGCCCAGTACATTCCATCACCTTCTTGGGCATCGTCCTCGATGCACAGGCTATGCAGGCTAGCCTGCCTGCTGACAAACTAACCCGTGTTAGGTAGGTCATACACGTTTTTACCCGGTCACAGGGCTGTACTAAAAGACAGCTGCAGTCCTGTAGGCATGTTCAATTTTGCAATGAGGATTATTCCACAGTGGCAGTCATTCATCTCATGGCTTTTGGTCTTTCTCGCCCAAGTACAGGACCCCAACCAAGTCCTCGGACTAGACCCAGCAGCCATAGTGTACTTAACTATGAGTTCCTCACCAACTGGAATAGTATATCCATGTTTATTCCCTCAGTATCAGCGAGGTCGCCACAAGTAGTCACAGGTCAGACAGTACTCTTCACCACAGACAACCAGGCTACGGCTGACATCATTAGGAAGGGTAGATCCAAGTCGCTCCCCTTCATGCCCTTCCTGCGCAGGCTGGTGCAATTATCATTACATCACCAATTTAATATTAACTGTGAGCATATCCCTGGCAAATGCATTGCCGCAGCAGATGCACTTTTTCGCTTCAATTTTGTCTCAGGCCGCGTACACACGGGTGGATTGTCTGTCCAGAGGGGGTTACAGTGAATAGATCTGGCGCTATACCTATTTATTGCCAGAAAATGTGTCACTAGGGACTCATTTATCTGAAGTGTTCAGCATAATGGCAGGTAGTAATTAAAAATGGGATTGGCTATATCAGTGTACCAATAAAATGAAAAGTGTTGAACCAGCTCAATTATATAAAATATACAACATCCTAACAATTAGTGAAATAAAAATTGAAAATTAGTAAAAAAATAATAGAAATTACATATATTCAAACAGTGAATAATTTCCAGCGTGCTGGCTATTTAAGTGAAAAAAACGAAAAGATAATGAAAACTAATGGTCCCAAGAGGGTTGTGACAATTGCTAGTACGAATAAAGTGCTGGTGCTATTACATTTGCTGATAAATTAGTAACAATTAGGTATAAAACTGAGACAGACTGTGCTGTCTTCAAAACTGTTAGTGCACTAACGTGACGGTGAAGTTTATACAAAATTCATGCAACAAGTAAAATGACACAATAAATAGGTGGTAAATGTCAATACTTCAAGTGAAAACGTGCACCATAAAAATGGAAAAATGAAAACTGAAAAAATGAAAAAATGGATAAAAAATATATATGTGAAAAAATATAAATAGATAGTCTCTGATGAATAATAGGATTAATGGGATTGTCCCGTGAGTGGGGGGAGGGGGTGTGATAAATTCAGATCTTATTCTCCATGCACTGTGGTTTGGATTGTCTGTCCAACTTAGTCCGCTGAACCGTGTTTCAGCGGACAATCCGCTCGTGTGTGGGCTTCAGCGGACTTTTTCAGCGGACAGTCTGACGAACAAAGTCTTACGGAATTTCCGTAAGACACTCCGTTCAAACTTGGTTTTGTCCGTCCAAACTTGGTTTCAGCGGACAGTCCGCTCGTGTGTAGGCAAGTTGGACGGACTAAGTATGGCGCATGCTCAGAAAGGATTTACACGGCCGAAGGTTGCATTGCAGTGTATAGGACGTCGTTTTTCTAGTCCCGTCGTACGTGCTGTACACGTCATCGCGCACGCTTTCAGCGGACTGTCTGCTCATCGTTTGTGGTCAAGTCCGTTCATGCAAATTTTGAACGGACTGTCTGTCGGATTGTCTGACGAACTTAGTTGGGCAGACAATCCGCCCGTGTGTACGCGTCCTCATTCTTCCAGGTATCTGGAGCCGACCTATCATCCACTCCTATCCCAACTTGGTCTCAACTAACAATGGATTGAACCCACATCTTGCCAATGCAACCCAGCTCATCAACCACTCGCTGTCTAGCAACACACCTAAGGCTTACCACACGGCCTGTAACACCTACTGCAGGTTCCTAGCTGCTTGTCCCGGAACCACAGCAAACGTCACTCACGTCCTAGCCTTCATATCTTATTGCCATACACAGCGGGCACTAGCTCATAAGACTATCAGGCTGTACCTAGCCAGTATTCAGCATTTCCTGTCCTTACAGAATCCCAGACAGCCACTGTGTTCACAGCCCACACAGTGAAAGCCCTGCTGTGCAGAATACAGAAGCAGCAGTCCGCAACCAATAGCAAATGCTTACCCATCACAAGCACTATCTTCAGGGGCATGTCCGAAATCTTCTCTCCTACCCAGCCAGCCAGTCTCCAGTCCGTTACTGCCTTTGAAGGTCAACACCCTGACTGGCAGTCAGTTTATCAAACATTTTAGGGTCCTACTGCTCAACTTAGGCCTAGACTCCGGGTGGTATTCTGGACATTCCTTCCAGATCGGCGCAGCCTCAGCCACATCTCAGCATGGAGTACCAGACCATGTGATCAAGAAGCTAGGCAGATGGAAAACCGCCTGCCTCACCAGATATATTCCGAACCCTCAAGTGGAGATGGCCCTAGCCTTCTCCAAGCTTGCTCAATGATCTTAGAACCAATAAAGATATATCCCCTACCTGCTTATTTTTGGCCCCTTTTCTTGGCTTACCTACCAAACGACCGAAAGCCACCCCTCAGGTCTATTTATATTGTAAGTCTTGCCGCGTGTTTATGTGATCCACATCTGTCTCGGTCTAAGGGCCATGACCATAAATTAGAAGGCCAGTATGGTGTCCTGAATTTATGGGAGGAGCCCGTGGGTATTAAAGCTAGGCCACTTGCCCTTGCTCTCTGTCAGTTCTGGTGCGCGATACCCTCCCTCCCATTCCCCCTTTTTACAACATTTCTCAGCACACTTTCCTCCACAATTATTCATTACTTATCTTGGATATGGCCCCTTTTATTGGCTTACCTACCAGACTACCAAAAGCCACACCTCAGGTCTATTTATGTTGTAGGTCTTGTTGCGTGTTTATGTGATCCATATCTGTCTCGGTCTTAGAGCCACGACCATATATATATATATATATATATACATTAGTCCAACCTGGACCAATGTAACTATGTACACTATAACATGCCGATGCCTGGAATTATTCTTTCAGTATTAGCTATAATATACTATATTTTTGTTTTGAGGTTTAAAGATGCTTAATAGACTGTTTTGGTAAGATTCTGTTTCTTTTATGGTATTTATTGGCTTAGAATTGTCTAATATGAAAAACTTCTCAAGAATATGTAAAAAGAAACATACAGAACATTTTGTAGCCTAGAGAAAAAGCAAATATAGAAGTACCAATAAAGAATTCAAATAGAATATGTGTCAGCTCTTGATTTGCCCGTGAACACAGAAAACTCACATGGGACTTGTCATCACATCGGAGTGTATTACATAGCTTGCTAGGTTGAATAAAGACACATGTCCATAGAGTTTAACCTCTGGCAAACTCCCGCAGTTTGATCGTTTATTGTGCCGAGCTTAGCTTCACAGTGCACACAACAGAAGGTACAGCAGTCATCACTGAGTACTCTAGACCTCTTTGTGTTTGCACAAACTGATTACATAGAAGTGATCTGTGCCATACAAAATATGAAGTCTGGCATTTCCCTTCAGCTTTTTAAGCGTAATCCTTTTATCATTTGTATTCCTTACGGATTGTATTTGTGCCATTGCTCTCAGATTTGCAGCGTTGGAATCTTGTTAGATTTGCACATTGTGCTGCTTCAGAAGAACTTTGTGAGGTTGTTGAAGTAAACACTTTGAGGTCTGCAGAGTCAGCGGGTCATGGCATTGGTATTAATTAGGACTGAGTACATGGCATTCTATTCTTCTAGGCTGGAAGCAAACCCTATTTGCCGTGCATTATTTAGCAGATGATATGCCGCTCTTAGCAAACAACTTGTCAAACCAGCATGTTTTTCTGACAAAGTCCATTAGCCAAAGTGACCTCAATCTTCCTGCTGTGAAAATTCTGTCTTGTAAAAAAAAAATTGCATTTATTAGGTTGAACTAAACCTACTGATTTAACACTTACCTAAAATAGTTTCATTCTATGCTTGCGTCGTATAACTGGCACAGTTGCTTGTGCTCTCAACTGAACTCTCAAGCCATCAAATGGCTGGTGTCAATTCTGATCACATGTGCAACACCATGACTAGTGCAATTTAAATCGAGGCTAAGATGACAGCTTCCTTGTCTGTGAAGGACAGGAGGGTTTAGTTCTTCCTTAATCTCTGGTCTGAAAACCAGCATTATGTTTTCAAATGAGGGTTTGTTGCAGTTATTAAATATAACCAGCTGACAGGTATACCTACTTTTCTTGTTTTATGGGATGGGTCTAGGATCCGTCCCAAAAAATGTTAAGATTGTATTTTTTTGTAATTTCCATTAAAACAGAAACATGTTTTTATAATTTTTCCTTACGTTTTTAAAGTGTATGTAAATGGAGGAAATATCCACTATATGTCTGCAATACATGCACGTTTCTACACCTTATTTCCTTTAAAGACTCTGCAAGTCTTATTAAAAATACCAGTTAATCCTGATTGAAATGCTCTCCACACCTAATTACCATTACAACTCAGAACCCACAGCGCTGAGCTGTTGGGATGACCATTAAGTTCCTTTTGTTGTCTGGCAATCACAAGGAATGATGTCATTTCTGCATAGTTGCCTTTTACATAGTTAGTAAGGTTGAATAAAGACACCAGTCCATTCAGTTCAACCTGAGTGAGTGTCTACAATTGTCCCTATCCCTGTACATTGCACACTCACATCGGTCCCTACCCTCAAGGAGCCCACAATCCAAGTTCCCCATTCATGTACTAGGGCCAATTTTGGACAGAAGCCAATTAACCTACCTGCATGTCTTTGGAGTGTGGGAGGAAACCGGAGTACCCGGAGGAAACCCACGCAGGTACAGGGAGAACATGCAAACTCCAGGTAGGTAGTGTTGTGGTTGGGATTCAAACCAGTGACCCATTTTACTGCTAGGCGAGAGTGCTAATCACTACACCACTGTGCTGCTGAACTTTAGAACAGCCCCCCCTCTCCTCTGTTCTACAACATGGGCTGATTTGTTTTATAGTCCAAGAAAAGAGCTAGGAGGTATATGGGCACCAAGACAAGTCAAGATTGTAAGTTAACCACTTAATAACCGCCCTATAGCCAAATGACGGCTTCAGGGCGGTTTCTTAACTGTGGGAGGCCGTCATATGACGTCCTCCCAGAATTCCGCTCTCGCGCGCCCCCTGGGGCACGCACTCGAGAGCATCCGTGACCGCCGGGTCCACAGGACCCGGCGCATCACGGATCACGGTAAACGGCCGCTCGTCGCGGCCGTTTACCACGTGATCGCTCCGTCAAATGACGGAGTGATCACTTGTAAACAAACCGGCGTCATGTTATGACGCCAGTTCCTCCCTCCCCCTCTCTGTACCAATCGGAACAGCGGAGGGGGAAGAGATCGGTGTCAGCAGCGATGTGGGCTGCATCTGCAGTGCCCACATCGCTGCTCACCGAAAATTAGCCCCTCAATTCCCTGCAAATACTCTGCAATACCCTGCCATTACTCTGCATTAATCTGCAATACCCTGCAATACTCTGCATTACTCTGCATTACTCTGCATTACCCTGCAATACACTGCAATACCCTGCAATACTCTGCAATAGTCTGCATTACACTGCAATACTCTGCATTACCCTGCCATTACTCTGCAATACCCTGCCATTACTCTGCATTACTCTGCATTACTCTGCAATACTCTGCAATACCCTGCAATACCCTGCAATACTCTGCAATACTCTGCATTACCCTGCAATACTCTGCAATACCCTGCAACGCTCTGCAACACCCGCCAATACCCTGCAACACTCTGCAATGCTCTGCAACACTCTGCAATGCTCTGCAACACCCACCAATACCCTGTAACACTCTGCAATGCTCTGCAACACCCGCCAATACCGTGCAACACTCTGCAATGCTCTGCAACACCCTCCAATATCCTGCAATGCTCTGCAACGCAATACTCTGCAACGCCATACTCTGAGATACCCAGCCATACTCTGATATACCCAGCCATAGTCGGTGATACCCTGCAATACCCAGCCATAGACACCCCCCCCCCCTCCCGCCGCCCTCCGGTGCTTCTACCGACTCGCCAATACTATCAAATCCAGAATCTTTTTTTTTTTTTTTTCCAGGCTTCCCAGCTTAGAGGTGAGATGCGGGGTCTTATTGACCCCACATCTCACTGTAAAGAGGACCTGTCATGCCATATTCATATTACAAGGGATGTTTACATTCCTTGTAATAGGAATAAAAGTGATCAAAAAATTTATTTTTGGGGAAAAAAATGTCAAACTAAAATAAATAAAGTAAAATGAACAATAAAATTTTTTTTTTTTTTTTTAAAGCGCCCCTGTCCCCATGTGCTCGCATGCAGAAGCGAACGCATACGTAAGTCCCGCCCACATATGAAAACGGTGTTCAAACCACACATGTGAGGTATCGCTGCGTACGTTGGAGCGAGAGCAATAATTCTAGCCCTAGACCTCCTCTGTAACTCAAAACATATAACCAGTAAAAAAAAAAAAAAATCGTCGCCTATGGGGATTTTTAAGTAGCGACGTTTGGCGCCATTCCACGAGTCTGTGCAATTTTGAGGAGTGACATGTTAGGTATCGATTTACTCGGTGTAACTTCATCTTTCACATTATGCAAAAATTGGGCTAACTTTACTGTGTTTTTTTTTTTTAAGCACAAAACTGTTTTTTTTTCCAAAAAAAAGCATTCGAAAAATTGCTGCGCAAATACCGTGCGAGATAAAAAGTTGCAACGACCACCATTGTATTCTCCAGGGTGTTTGCTAAAAAAACATATATAATGTTTTGGGATTCGATGTAATTTTCCAGCAAATAAATGATGATTTTTTACATGTAGGAGAGAAATGTCAGAATTGTCCTGGGTGCTCCAGAACGCCTGATGGCGCTCCCTGCATGTTGGGCCTCTGTATGTGGCCACCCTGTGTAAAAGTCTCACACATGTGGTATCGCCGTACACGAATGTGTTTTGGGGTGTAATTTGTGGTATGCATATGCTGTGTGAGAAATAAACTGATAATATGACAATTTTGTGAAAAAAAAAAAAAAAAGTAAAAAAAATCTTGATTTTGCAAAGAATTGTGGGAAAAAATGACAACTTCAAAAAACTCATCATGCCTCTTACTAAATACCTTGGAATGTCTTCTTTCCAAAAAGGGGTCATTTGGGGGGTATTTGTACTTTTCTGGCATGTTAGGGTCTCAAGAATTGAAATAGGCCGTCAGTACTTCAGGTGTGATCAATTTTCAGATATTGGCACCACAGCTTGTGGACTCTATAACTTTCACAAAGACCAAATAATATCCACCAATTTGTACTTATTTTTACCAAAGATATGTAGTGGTATAAATTTTGGCCAAAATTTATGAAGAAAAAATTACTAATCTGCTAAATTTTATAACAGAATTGAAGAAAAATTCATTTTTTTACAGAATTTTCTGTATTTTTTCTTTTATAGCACAAAAAATAAAAAACCCAGCGGTGATTAAATACCACCAAAAGAAAGCTCCATTTGTGTGAAAAAAAGGACAAAAATTTCATATAGGTCCAGTGTTGCATGACTGAGTAATTGTCATTCAAAATGTGAGAGCACCGAAAGCTGAAAATTGGTCTGGTTATTAAGGGTGTTTAAGTGCCCAGTGGTCAAGTGGTTAAAGCTGGCCGTAGATAGAATGAAATTCTGCCAGTTCAACAGGGATCGGACAAATTTTGATCCATCTATGGCTGTTCCCACTCAACAGAAGTTGATCTAACGATTGACCTCTGTTGAACGGGAATGTTGGAAAACTTAAGCCGATCAACGTATTCTAACGGCAAACGAGTCGCTGCTGTCAGAATACAATGGCACAGTGGGGAGGATTCCTTTATCCACCTCCATTGTGTGGATGGGAAAATCCATTGGAGGATAGCAGGCACACGCGCGCCGCAGGAGCATGCCCGTGAGTCCCGTGGACTCGATGTTCCCTGGCAGGCCCGTGATTGTGGCACGGTGAGGCAGAACGGGGCGATGCCTATGAAAACAAGGCATTTCCCTGTTCTGCCTAGCAACATGGCAGGGATCTACTGCTCCCAGTGATCGGGAGCAATGATCTTTGTCATGTTCTAGTGAGTTCACCCTACAGTTAGAACACGCTGATGGAACACAGTTGACCCTTTAATCGTCCCCTAGTGTTTAACCCCTTCCTTGCAAGTGACATTTACACAGTAATCAGTGCATTTTTATAGCACTGATTATTGTATAAATGTCAATGGTCCCAAAATAGTGTCAAGTTCCGGATCTGTCCTCTGCAATGTCGCAGTCATGATAAAAATCGCAGATCGCTGCCATTACTAATAAAAAGAAAAAAATAATAAAAATGTCATAAATCTATCCCCTATTTTGTAGACGCAATAACTTTGGCGCAAACCAATCAATATATGCTTCAATATATACCCTTATTACGATTTTTTTTTTACCAATAATATGTAGAAGAATACATATTGGCCTAAACAGAGGAAGAAACTAATTTTTTTATATATTTTTGGGGGATATTTATTATAGCAAAAAGTATTTTTTTCAAAATTGTCGATCTTTTTTTGTTTATAGAGCAAAAATTAGAAACTGCAGATGTGATCAAATACCACCAAAAAAAGCTCTATTTGTGGGAAAAAAGGACGTCTTTTGTTTGAGTACAACGTCGCACGACCGCGCAATTGTCAGTTAAAGCAGCTCAGCGCCATATTGCAAAAAAAGGCTTGGTCAAGAAGGTGGTAAATCCTTTGGGGGCCGAAGTTGTTAAGAGGACATTTCCCTTACTTTGTAGACTTTGCTTTTACCTCCTGCTGTGTCTATAGAAAAGTGAATGGAAACTATCCAATAAGACACGTGACAATAAAATCTGACAGTAATGTTAACCATTCTGAAAGTTGCTGCAAGAGAAAAAAAGTTTTAGCTTTCAATAGCAGTACTACATGTCTCTCTTTTTTTTCTTGTCTTGATTGCCGGGTCATCTTCAAAATACATACTCACCCGCACAGTGAATCCAGGTTTGCCCCCTGCAAAGTGTTGTTTGGGTGAAATGGTCCCGCACTTCCATCTTGGTCCTCAGCTGACTTCCTCTTCCCGGTTCAGGCAGCCAGCGCTGGTTGATGTTTCGAGTCTGCTCTGTATTCCTGGTCTTTCAGCTTCTTGGGAGATATGAGTTTCCCAGATGGCTGCAGGACCTAGGCCAAAATGGCCTCATGGCCATACTAGAAATAATAAAAACACATTTGTGATTACGTAAGGGGAAGAAGGTTTGAAAGGAGCAAGCTCCATGTTTTACGTTTCGTTTCGTTTCAGGAGAGAATCCAACAGGGAGAATAAGACCACCTTGTAAGGATCACAACTGGTGGGCATACTTGGAACCAAATGCAGCGATGCTGATGCTAAAGTCTTCGAGGGACATACAAACTTTGTGTGATTTAGTACACCTAACTACCAGTTCTTAGTATTAACTACATCAAGAAAATATTACTAGAATATCTGGGTTTGTAAAAGCATAGTGATGAGACAGGTTAATAAGATTTGCTGATGCTAAATTATTCCTGTAAGGGCTCTAGGGAGCTTTTGGGCAGAAAAAACGATTGACTCGCGTAAATATGTCTAACTGTGCCTAAATGATAGACATGTTTAGTGCTCGGAGTTTTCGTTAATTCCAGAAAAAAAATATATTCTGGCCAGTGGAATCCATAAACGATTGGAGCACATAAACGTTTGTGCAATACACTGTTTTATGTGCGTTTTTTAAAGTGGTTGTAAATCCTTACATGAAAGAAATCCTCCTACATTAATTGTACCTGTTTATCTGCATCTGTCTCTTCTCTACATCAGTTTAAAGTCCAGAATTGAAAGGATACAGTCACTTAAAAATATATATATATATATATATATGCATAGTATATGCAGGTTAAAAAATGTGCATTCACCATTTTTAATTATTTTTTTTTTTATAGGAGCCCGGAAAGCATTGCACCAGCGATCAGCGGTTTGCTGTTGCCATGCAGGTCTCCTGCCAATTGTCAGTGTAAGATGTCTGCCCCGTACATCGTACGGCTAGACAGTTTCGAACTGACAGGAAGACTCTATGAACTACCATGGCGCTGAACAGCACCGTGGTCGTTCATTCAGAACTGCAAGCCCACAGCTGCTAAGGATGTGGGGGCTTGTAGTTAATTCACACACAGTGTGAATGAATGATGCAAACATGTAGGATCCTGCTATTTTCAAAAAGTGACAGCTAGTAGGGGGAACTTCTCCCTATACTGCTGTCACAGGGAGAGAAAGGAACAGCGAGCAGCTGCAGCTGTGGATACATGTTTCACCCTAAAAACTGGTGGAACATGTAATAAGGTGAAAAGGGAACTTACTAAGAGCTTGTCTGAATGGTCTTAAAAAAGGGGTCTGAGATGTGGAGCTGGAGGGAAGGGACACACCCCTTCACACAGGAACAGAGCTGAGGCTGTCAATCACCTAGAGATCCTTCCCCTGTCACCTTTGTTCTCTTGGTGTCAGGAAAAAGTTGTCAGAAGTGATTCATGTTGATAGCAGGGAAACAAGGCAGCAGACAGAAATGACACTTTACTGCTCTTAACTACTTTAAGGCCGCGTACACACGGGCGGACTGTTCGCCCAACTTTGTCCGCTGAACAGTGTTTCAGCGGACAGTCCGCTCGTGTGTGGGCTTTCAGCGGACAGTTTCAGCGGACAGTTTGACGGACAAAGTCTTTCGGAAATTCCGAAAAACTGTCCGCTGAAACTTTGTTTGAGCGAACAGTCCGCCCGTGTATAGGCTACTTTCGAAATGAGCAAACTGTTCCCGCTCGGAGGAAAGTCTGCTCATTTCGAGCGCGTGTGAAGGTAGGCGGGGCCCGCGACGGAGACGTCGCGGGCTCCGCCGCCTGGAATGGACTTAAAGGGGAACCCCAACGCTGGAAAAAAATCAGCGTGGGGGTCCCCCCAAAGTCCACAACAGACCCTTGTCCGAGCACGCTACCCGGCCGGCCAGGAAAGGGGGGCGAGCGAGCGCGCCCCCCCTCCTGAGCCGTACCAGGCCGCGTGCCCTCAACATGGGGGGTGCCTTGGGGAAGGGGGGGCCGTGCGGCCCCCCCACCCCAAAGCACCTTGTCCCCATGTTGATGAGGACAAGGGCCTCTTCCCGACAACCCTGGCCGTTGGTTGTCGGGGTCTGCGGGCAGGGGGCTTATCGGAATCCGGGAGCCCCCTTTAAGAAGGGGGCCCCCGGATACCGGCCCCCCACCCTATGTGAATGAATATGGGGTACAATGTACCCCTACCCATTCACCTGTAAAATAAAAGTACCCAAAAAAAAAACACAACACACGAGAAAAAATATTTTATTGCACAGCTCCGGGGGTCTTCCGTCTTCGGGGGTCTTCTCGCCGGACTCCTCCGCTATCTTCGTGTAGCTCTTTTACTAGCGGAGGAGTCCGGCTTTCTTCCTCCCCGCCGCCGGCCTCTTCTCCCGACTTCGGGGGTCTTGTCCCCCTCTTCGGTTCTTCTGCCGGGCCACCGCGCCTTCTTGTAGCTCTTTTGCAGGCGGTGGCCCGGTCTTCTGTCGCCGCCGCCTTCCGTTCTTCTGCCGGGCCACCGCGCCTTCTTATAGCTCTTTTGCAGGCGGTGGCCCGGTCTTCTGTCGCCGCTGTCGCCGTCGCCGCCTTCCGTTCTTCTTCTTCTTCTTGTTCTTCTTCTTCTTCTCCAGGAGATGTTGACAC
The DNA here is from genome assembly GCF_037356315.1 of Lithobates pipiens. NCBI lineage: Eukaryota > Metazoa > Chordata > Amphibia > Anura > Ranidae > Lithobates > Lithobates pipiens. The sequence goes on along the minus strand of NW_027507686.1, from coordinate 62,490,057 downwards.
GACGCTCTCTCCGGCCGGAATGCCAGAGCCGCCCTGCGCTGCCACTTATATAGTGCCAATGGGGCGGTGTCACATGGTATATGTCACATGGGTTGGTCACATGGGTTGATGTCACATGGGGACTATGACATCGTAAGGGGGCGGGGTCACCATGTGACATCAACCCATGTGACCAACCCATGTGACATATACCATGTGACACCGCCCCATTGGCACTATATAAGTGGCAGCGCAGGGCGGCTCTGGCATTCCGGCCGGAGAGAGCGTCGTGTCAACATCTCCTGGAGAAAAAGAAGAAGAACAAGAATAAGAAGAAGAACGGAAGGCGGCGACGGCGACAGCGGCGACAGAAGACCGGGCCACCGCCTGCAAAAGAGCTACAAGAAGGCGCGGTGGCCCGGCAGAAGAACCGAAGAGGGGGACAAGACCCCCGAAGTCGGGAGAAGAGGCCGGCGGCGGGGAGGAAGAAAGCCGGACTCCTCCGCTAGTAAAAGAGCTACACGAAGATAGCGGAGGAGTCCGGCGAGAAGACCCCCGAAGACGGAAGACCCCCGGAGCTGTGCAATAAAATATTTTTTCTCGTGTGTTGTGTTTTTTTTTTGGGTACTTTTATTTTACAGGTGAATGGGTAGGGGTACATTGTACCCCATACTCATTCACATAGGGTGGGGGGCCGGTATCCGGGGGCCCCCTTCTTAAAGGGGGCTCCCGGATTCCGATAAGCCCCCTGCCCGCAGACCCCGACAACCAACGGCCAGGGTTGTCGGGAAGAGGCCCTTGTCCTCATCAACATGGGGACAAGGTGCTTTGGGGTGGGGGGGCCGCGCGGCCCCCCCTTCCCCAAGGCACCCCCCATGTTGAGGGCACGCGGCCTGGTACGGCTCAGGAGGGGGGGCGCGCTCGCTCGCCCCCCTTTCCTGGCCGGCCGGGTAGCGTGCTCGGACAAGGGTCTGTTGTGGACTTTGGGGGGACCCCCACGCCGATTTTTTTCGGCGTTGGGGTTCCCCTTTAAGTCCATTCCAGGCGGCGGAGCCCGCGACGTCTCCTTCGCGGGCCCCGCCTACCTGTACACGCGCTCGAAATGGGCGGACTTGCCTCCGCCTTACGTGGGCGAGTCCGTTCATTTCAAAAGTTGAGCGAACTGTTTGGCAAACAGTTCGCTGAAACAGTCCGCTCGTGTGTGGGCAAGTCCGCTCATGCAAATTTTGAGCGGACTGTTGCGGCAACTGTTTGACGAACAAAGTTTCAGCGAACAGTCCCCGCGTGTGTACGCGGCCTAAGACTGGGCAACATACATATACATCATCAGGTCTAAGTGGTTATGCCGGGATGATGCCTGCAGCTTTTTTCAGCAGCCGATTCTGTTTTTTGTAAAAGCAATCCTAGAGGCCAATTTTATCACTTACAGTTTCCCCGGCATGTAAACAAGTAATTTATGACTTGTAAAAATCATCTGATCAAACAGATCTTGGTTTGATCAGATGCTTTTGGGGGTAGAGGAGAGCTCTGTGGTCTAATAAATAGTAAGGAGAACCTGTCACAGTTTACATCCCTTGTGATAACAATAAAAGTAAAGTGATCCAAAAAAAAAATACAAAATCAAGCGTGTAAAAATAAAAAAATTCAAATAAAATCACCGCAAACAGCGCAAAAGCAATAACTCTAGCACCAGACCTCCTGTGTCACTCAAAACTGGTAACTTGTAAAGCCTTTTAAAGCGTTGCCTATAGAGATTTTAAGGTACCATAGTTTGGCGCTATTCCACAAGGGTGTGCAATTATAAAGCCTGATATGTTGGGTATTTATTTACTCAGTGTAACATCATCTTTTATATTTTACCAAAATGTGGGTATTATATTGTTTTTTTTTTGCAAAATTGCAAAAGCCACCATTTTATTCTCTAAAGCCTCTGCTTAAAAAATATATAATGCTCTAAGTAACTTTCTAGCAAAAAAAAAAATATACAGATTTTTACATGCAAACAAAAAGTGTCAGAATGAGACAAGTACACACTATTGAGGGATAAAGGATCATATAAAAGGCATTCAGAGAAGAAATAAAAAAATCCTGCATGCATAAGCCCTAACAGAAGAAACCTGTTACATGCATACATGTCATGTTATATCACCAGGCCCTAAAGTGACGGCTTCATAAGATTTTCATATCAATTCAGATGTCTAATTCTCTGGGTGTACTGATCATTTTGACATGGGTTTTCACCGAAAGAAACATCTAATTATGCATATTTTTCATAAAATGCACAGTTTGAATTCCCAGGTTAGTGACAGGCTTACTGATATAACAGCTGAAAGCACACATTTAAGATAGTCTTTGCTATAGAAATAAAGACTAATGACTTTTTGGTGACTACATCTGTTGTGTAACAGAATCATAGGATTTGCCATTAAATCTTCTACCACCGAGTTTCTCCCAGTAGTCTTCTTTGACAAGATGTTGACGGATTACAAAAAAAAGAAAAACGGTGTTAAAAAAGAAAAGTGTCAACCCCCCTGTATCTAACATTGCAGCCACTGATTACTTCCACTTAAAGTGAACCGTTTCTAAATCCAATTCCTAAGCATATATTACATACGATTTAACATGTATAGTGATTTTTTTTGTTGTTGTGGATAGAATAGGGAAAGAAAACTCCTTCCAGGTTTTTATTTTCCTGTCTGTGTACCATTGAGGTAATTCCCCACAACTTCTTGTCCCAGAAAAGCTACATATGAATTATTTTAGGCCTCATTCACACGGGACTTTTTGCAACCTCTCTTAGAAGAATTTCTTCCTGGCAGCAGCGTTTTGGCAGAAAAAAGCCTGACGCTTGTAAAAGTGTCTAACGCTGATGGCGAGGGCCAAACCTATGACATCATTGGTTATTAGAATACCAGAAGCTGGCCCACACAGTCCCCAAGGTTGTTTTGCTATACAATTAAAACCTCTGACTTTGTGTAAAAAAAGAAAAAAGGTAGACCTGGTCCAATTGCTGGGTTGGTGACAATTTTTGGGCAGTTTGAGACAATTTTTTAGGCATTTGGCCAAGACACCCCTGAAGGAGCCAGATGGCACTCTGATTGAAAAAGGCTGTTCTCTCACTACTGGATCTCCCCCACCCTCTTTTTTTCTTCTTTGTCCTCTTTTGGGCTTTTTATTGCTTTTGATGCGCTGTCCTCCCCATTTTGGACTATGGTTTGGCCTTTCCCTGCTCCATTCCCCTTTTTTTTGATTATTCAGTCTGTCTTCCTGTGATGGGCTTTTCTTGGCTCCAGTGTGGTTAGTATGGCCAAGGCCCACTGAGTGCAATACTGTTCTGATTGCCCTATAAGGATGTGGGAGATTTGATGTTTCTCTCTACAAACATATGTACACCTGCATAATCCAATTACCGTTGTGCTTATGTGACCCGATCTTCAGCTATTGAAACATCTAGGTCAGTGGGCTACGAACTGGGGCCCGTGGGCTGAATGTGGCCATTTGCTTCCTTTATCTGGCCATTGGGGCATCGTTTCAACCACTGACACCAATGATGGGGCACTATTCCTACCACAGACATCAAAGATGGGACAACATTCTTCCCATAGACACCAAAGATGGGGCACCATTCCTCCCACTGACATCAATGATTGGGCACCATTGCTCCAACTGACACCAAAGATGGGGCACTATTCCTTCCACAGACACCAAAGATGAGGCACTATTCCTACCATAGACACCAATGATGGGACACAATTCCTCCAACTGACACCAAAAATAGGGCACTATTCCTCCTACAGACACCAAAGATAGGGCACTATTCCTACCACAGGCACCAATGATGGGGCAACGAAAACAATAAAAGGACGCACTGACCTAGTGCAATTCCATTATAAACATTTATTAAAAGATAAAAGAAGATACACATAATACTCACAAACGTATAATGTATACACACATGTCAAAGCAAAATGAAGACAAGTCACTTCCAGGACCATTGGACTATTACAATGGTGCAAGGGGACCGGACAGCGTCTGTAATGGCTTGGCTTACAAGTTTCAAGGGCTCTGTGGAAGAGGGTTCTCCCTTGAAACGCGTAACCCAAGCAATTGCGAACGCCATCTGGTTCCCTTGCACCATTGGAATATTCCCCTTATCCTGGAGATGACTTATTTTCATTTTGCTTTGACATGCGTGTATACATCATACTTTCTTGAGTGGTATGTGTATCTTCTTTTATCTTTTAATAAATGTTTATAATGGAATTGCACTAGGTCAGTGCGCCCTTCTCTTGTTTTCGTGTTTTTCAGTATATTTGGATATCCATGGTTCTAAGAGGGCAGCAAGACTCTGTGCTTTGACAATAAGGATTAGACACACTTCCTCCCCTTGAGCTTTAAACCTGAGCTCAGGTCAATTACTTTATTGGAACCAATGATGGGGCACCATTCCCCCTGCAGACACTAATCATCGGAATAACTGGGGTTGATTTACTAAAACTGGAGTACTCAGAATCTGGTGCAGCTGTGCAAAGTAGCCAATCAGCTTCTAACTTCAGCTTATTCAATTAAGCTTTGACAGTAAAACCTGGAAGCTAAATGTTTTTTGTGCAGAACTGCACCAGATTTTGTACTCTCCAGTTTTGGTAAATCACCCCCTATGCCTCCTTTGAATACCAACAGTGGGGCATTATTCCTCCCACTATGGCCAATGATGGGCCATTGTTTACTCTCATTGACGCTTGGGCATTTTTTGCTCCCACTGGCCACTGTCCAGCCTCCCTAAAACATGAAGGACAGTAAACTTGCCCCTTGCTTGGAAGGTTTGGAGACCCCTGATCTAGGTCATACTCCTTTGTTTAAATGTTGTACTGTTTTTGTCGAGGGTGGAGATTTTGTGTACTTGTTTACTGGACTGTAATCTCTATTTGCACTATACATGTTCTGTTTGTTAAAACTTTAATAAAACAGAAGTACATGAAAAAGGCTGGTGCAGAGGATGTTGGTCCCTCATCTGTAGAGATCCATGTTTGCTGCATATAGGACTCTAATACAGCCCTAGGAGTGGTTGAAATTGAACCCTTAGCAGCCACTCTAGTTCCAACTACCAGTTGCTTCTAGCTAGTTACTTTCTATCAAAGTCCTGTTTCTCTAAATTGGAGATCGGTTAAAATAATATTTTTAAGGTTTATTTTTACAGCTTACTAGTGGATTTGGTTCATTGAAAAAAAAAATTTGGCTTTATAACTGTCCATCCCTGATGGTAATTACATAGAGATGGGAGTTGATCCACTGGTAAATGGCATTTTTGATCATCGTGTTGCTCTTTGCCCCCTTCCTTCCCTTTTCTCTCCCCCACAGTGTTCCTGATAGGCAGCCAATTAAATAACAGCACAAAATCTCCTGTCATGGGTCTACTTGTTTTTGCTGCCTGCGGTGCAGCAGCGATAAAAATAGCAGCGACAGAAGCTACTCGTGCTGGTAAAGGTGCGCTCTCTGCAAGTCATTTAATAGAATTAAAGCAACTCAGAAACTGCCTGTCACTTGTATATTGAGGTCTTATTCGAGATGGCAAGCAGCTGCAGTAATGTGATTTACCTGTAAATGAGGTGCGCTCTTCAATTTTTATTTTATTCACTCGTGGGTTATATAGAAAGAAACCATGGATGTCATGAATAGATTTATCTGTTTATTTGGCGGCATATCAATAACCGTGGTTGTCAAAAGAATTGCTTTGTAAATCTGTATGGCTTTTCAAATTCTCATCAATGCCTCAACCACAAGTGCGGTTTGCTTTTTAATACCTCGTATACCCTCTCTAGTGCAAGGAAATATTACTGGACAGCCGACCACCCTTTGTTCCTTGGTAGCCCACCGGGACCCTTCAGAATACTGGAGACCCCAATGACACACAACAGGCAGTTTCAGTGTTCAAAGCAGGTCTAAAATCTTTGTTCAGAATTGATAGCTTTATATGCAAGTAACAACACAAGGGGGAGGGAAACTTGCTCCTAACTTTTCTAAGAATTTTACAAACTTCTACAGAGATTTTTTTCATCATGAGTTTAGGCAGCTAAAAGGAATTTACAAAGATGGCTTATCTAGCAAGGACACAGGATGCCGTTCTGAGGATCGGACTCATAGAGGGGGGTTCTTCATTAAATTTTAACTCAAGCAAGAAGTTTAACCACCTGACATCCTCGCTATGGCCGAATGACGGCCACAGCACGGATGTGAATTCCCGGGAATTCCCGGGACTCTCTGCGCTTGCCGTGATCACCAAGTCACTGAGACTCAGGTGATCACCGATCTGAGTAAGGGGCCGGCCCCGGCCCCTTACCATGTGATCAGCTGTCAGCCAATGACAGTTGATCACTTGATCAAAACAAAGGCTCGGTGATCGTTTTTTTTTCTCCTCACGCTGACAGTGGAGGGGAAAAAAAAAGCCGATCACCGGCTTTTCTTAAATGGACATCGGTCCCAAAAAGAAAGAAGCAATTATGCCTCATTTATAGAGTCTAACAGTGCCCACAAGTGCCATCTATCGATGCCCACCAGTGCCACCTGTCAATGCCAACCAGTGCCACCTATCAACGCCCACCAGTGGTGCCAATCAATGCCACCTAGAAGAGCTGCCTATCAGTGTAACCAATCAGTGCCCATCACTGCCACCCATCAGTACCCATCACTGCCACCCATCAGTTTCCATCACTGCCACCTATCGATGCCACCTCATCAGCGTACATCAATGACGGACAAAAATTACCCGTTATAAAGCTCTATTTGGGGGGGGGGGGTGCTAAAAATTTAATTTGGGTACAGTGTTGTATGACCGCGCAATTGTCATTCAAAGTGTGACAGCGCTGAAAGCTGAAAATCAGTCTGGATAGGAGGGGGGTTTAAGTGCCCAGTAAGCAAGTGGTTAATAAACTTTTTGACTCAAGCAAGAAGTTTAATAAACTTTAACTCAAGCAAGATAAGATAAGATAAGGCACGTACATTCTGAAAAACAAGAACAGTAAAATAGTTGCATAGTGGGTGAGTTTGAAAAAAGATACGGTCCATCAAGTCCAACCTATGTGTGTGATTATATACCAGTATTACATTGTATATCCCTGTATGTTGTGGTCGTTCAGGTGCTTATCTAATAGTTTCTTGAAATTATCAATGCCCCTTGCTGAGACCACCGCCTGTGGAAGGGAATTCCACATCCTTTGCACTCTTATAGTAAAGAACCCTCTACGTAGTTTAAGGTTAAACCTCTTTTCTTCTCATTTTAATCAGTGGCCAGGAGTGTTGTTACACTCCCTTTTGCGAAAAAGTTTTATCCTTATTGTGGAGTCACCAGTATGGTATTTGTATATTGAAATCATATCCCCTCTCAAATGTCTCTTCTCCAGAGAGAATAAGTTCAGTGCTCGCAACCTTTCCTCATAACTAATATCCTCCAGACCCTTTATCAGCTTTGTTACCCTTCTTTGTACTTGCTCCATTTCCAATACATCCTTCCTGAGGACTGGTGCCCAGAACTGGACAGCATATTCCAGGTGCCGCCGGACCAGAGTCTTGTAGAGCGGGAGAATTATTATTTTATCTCTGGAGTTGATCCCCTTTTTAATGCGTGCCAATATTCTGTTTACTTTGTTAGCAGCAGCTTGGCATTGCATGCCATTGCTGAGCCTATCATCTACTAGGACCCCAGGTCCTTTTCCATCCTAGATTCCCCCAGAGGTTCTGCCCCCAGTATATAGATTGCATTCCTATTTTTGCCACCCAAATGCATTATCTTACATTTTTCTACATTGAACCTCATTTTCCATGTAGTCACCCACCCCATTAATTTGTTCAGATCTTTTTGCAAGGTTTCCACATCCTGCGGAGAAGTTATTGCCCTGCTTAGCTTAGTATCTTCTGCAAATACAGAGATTGAACTGTTTACTCCATCCTCCAGGTCATTTATGAACAAATTAAATAGGATTGGTCCCAGCACAGAACCCTGGGGGACCCCCCTACCCACCCCTGACCATTCCGAGTACTCCTCATTTATCACCACCCTCTGAATTCGCCCTGGTAGCCAGTTTTCAATCCATGTACTCACCTTATGGTCCATGCCAAGGGACCTTATTTTGTACAGTAAAAGTTTATGGGGAACTGTGTCAAATGCTTTTGCAAAATCCAGATACACCACGTCTAAGGGCCTTCCTTTATCTAGCTGGCAACTCACCAACTCATAGAAGGTTAGTAGATTGGTTTGGCAAGAACAATTCTTCATGAATCCATGCTTATTACTGCTAATGATTCTCATTACTAAAATCTTGTATATAGTCCCTTATAATCCCCTCCAAGAGTTTACATACTATTAATGTTAGGCTAACTGGTCTGTAATTCCCAGGGATGTATTTTGGGCATTGTTAGGAACTTCCCTTGTGATCCGTAAAAACTCCAGGTGTTCTTGAGAAGCAAACAATTTATTTCTGATGTGGCCCACAACAGGGAGACATGCTTACAGGACAAGCTGCAGGAAAAAGTCTCAACAAAAGAAAAGTGTCCCGCCTTCACATACCCCACAAGAATAACATCTCTATGCTTCTATTGGCTGAGGGAACATAAATAACGTTGTCATGGTACGAACTGGTACCTTTATTAGCTATCCATGTTCCGTACATTCTTAGGCTATCATATTTAGTTAAATCTAATGATTCTACAACTTACTATGGAGTTAATTAAGACAAAACAATACAATGAGTTAATACAATAATGTACTCAGAAGTAAGCTTTTTAACAAATCAGTCTCAGGACTATTGTTTTTCTAATAGTCACACAATAAACATTTAAAACTTTTCTAACATTCCCTCCTCTTTGTGTGACTATTTTATCTCAACACATTTCGATGAAAGTCCCTGTGTTATACACTTTCGGACTGTATGTCATTAAGTTGAGCTTCAATGTCCACATAGGTATCCTCAGAGGTAGAGAGGGTTTGATACATTGTTCTTGAGACTGCAGTTTCAATGAGTTTTTGTGAAAGTCCTCGAATACAGGGAATGCAGCAGCATCCGCGAGTGACCAAAACGGCCATAGCCACAGCGATTGAGATCAAACATGATGTGATAAATCCAGTCCATTTACCGAACCATCCTTCAAGCCAAGTTGTGAATGGATCATTAATACCTGAGTTTTCCGCCAATTCATTCGATAGCGCAGTCAGTCCTTCCAAGGCTCTGGTCACTGTCTCTCCAGGAGCTGTATTGTAGGGTTAAAGGTACAACACATGCTACCAAACATTTTGCATACCCTCCTCTTTCAGCTAAGACCATATCTAAAGCCATTCGGTTCTGCCAGGCCATTAGAGATGTGGGGGCCAACTGTTCTGCTAGGCCCTTCACTGCATCCCTAGTATAGTTTACAAATCGTTGTTGGTTATAATATATATATAATTAATCCAGTCAACATTTTTATCTATAGTCACCCACCAGAGAACAGACGCAAACCCAGCTGTCACCTGATTCCTGGCTTTAAACTCGTCCGGCACCCCGCGAGGAACCCCAATCTTATCTATGTAGATCTGAGAGTCAAATGACCCCAAGGGAGAGGTGTCCCTACGATACTGTCGGTGACTCTTAGTCCACGGGTATTCTGACAGGATTCTCAGGGGCATAGCCAGCTGGACCATAGCGCAACCCCCTTGGGCATTGGCCGGTAGTCTAGCTCGCAGTTTCTTATGCCCACACATCCACCAGACATCAGCTCTCTGAATGTCATGTTCAACCCAGTCACCATTGTCCGTGTTAATCCTCTCCATACAGTAGTCATCAGGTAGTGACCCAAGATCCACCGCGCTACGGTTCCCTGGGAGTGCAGAACAAGTAAAGTTGCCCGGATAAGCGGTAACCGCTGGAGGTATCTGAGGTCTCTGTACTGGGGGAAACAACAAACTCAATGTGTGACAAGTAGAATTGGTTTCAGGTTTATAGCTCTTATTATACAATTGCAACATACATTTTAAACCTTCTGGATCTGTATTGTGATCTAGAGGAAAAGGAACTGTTGCTAAATGTGGTCTGGCTCCGGCACAAACTAAACAGTTTTCCTTTTTCAGAGTTCTAACCGTGTACCTCAACCATTCTAACCACTCATTTTTTTTTTTTTTCTCCAAAGCTATGGCATCTTCTTTCCCTTCTGAGTCTACCTTTTCCTGTTGTCTAGTTTTATTTGGTGGTAATACCTCAAGGAAAAATGTTCCTGAGGGATCAGTTCCTGACACCCATGCTCCCATGGAATACAACCGCTGATCTTCCTTCCTCGGCTCCTTTAATGCTATTAATATTTGGTTCCAGTTCTTACTATTTGTGCAGGGGGAGTTGGCCGCTTTTGTGATTATGAGTCTCTCCTTTATACCACTCTTTTTAGCTCCTGGTTGATTATACCCCCAATCTTGATGCGCTGTAGTCCACAGGGCCTGATCCCATGCTTGACATCCTGCCTTATTCCAGAGCCATATAAAAAGGGAAAACACTGCGCTATAGTTTGTAAAAAGATGGCCACAACGGCCACAACAGCAGCCAACACCAAAAACAAACAAAGTTCAACAGATAAAATAATAAAAATAGTGTAGCGCTTCAATAATAAGTGTAATCAACACAAATTATATAAAAATAGTAATAACAAAACAGAAATCGCACAGAACCAAATGCCTAGAAATAAAAGTCCAACATAAGGCACTCATTCAACTATGTTGATGGCGTAGGGGTGACCAAACCGTCACATAGAAGGAAAATGGTGTACTGGACGAATGTGTTCATGCGGGTAAACTTGATTGTAAGCATCAAAATGAAAAGTGGATAAATACTTCTTACCGGAGCAGTTGGACTCACACAGTCATATGACGGTTGAGTCTAGAAGGCTTGGGGTCACACTCTGGGACCAAAGACTGTAAGGAGAGAGGTCAGTTGAGCTGGTGGAGGAGCTCCAGGCTGTTGTAGGCTCAATGGTGGATCCTTTCAGATGAAACATCAAAGGTCAAGGTAATCAAGCTCAGACGCAGCCCGTTGTACCAATACTCCAGCCTCCCCCGAATGGGGAGGGGGGTGTTTGTGAAGTTTTACACCAAAGCAATGGAGAGAAGAAAAAAGAAAAAAAGGCTCCACATGGTGCGGGTCAAACAATATAAAAACGTTGGTTTATTAAAGTCAAAAGGTAATAAATGACTTGGTGATCACGTAAAAAACAAAATGAACTAAAAGCAATGTGGGGTACCAACAGCTCGCCCGACGCGTTTCGACATATGTGTCTTCAACTGTGCCCCAGTTGAAGACACATATGTCGAAACGCGTCGGGCGAGCTGTTGGTACCCCACATTGCTTTTAGTTCATTTTGTTTTTTACGTGATCACCAAGTCATTTATTACCTTTTGACTTTAATAAACCAACGTTTTTATATTGTTTGACCCGCACCATGTGGAGCCTTTTTTTCTTTTTTCTTCTCTCCATTGCTTTGGTGTAAAACTTCACAAACACCCCCCTCCCCATTCGGGGGAGGCTGGAGTATTGGTACAACGGGCTGCGTCTGAGCTTGATTACCTTGACCTTTGATGTTTCATCTGAAAGGATCCACCATTGAGCCTACAACAGCCTGGAGCTCCTCCACCAGCTCAACTGACCTCTCTCCTTACAGTCTTTGGTCCCAGAGTGTGACCCCAAGCCTTCTAGACTCAACCGTCATATGACTGTGTGAGTCCAACTGCTCCGGTAAGAAGTATTTATCCACTTTTCATTTTGATGCTTACAATCAAGTTTACCCGCATGAACACATTCGTCCAGTACACCATTTTCCTTCTATGTGACGGTTTGGTCACCCCTACGCCATCAACATAGTTGAATGAGTGCCTTATGTTGGACTTTTATTTCTAGGCATTTGGTTCTGTGCGATTTCTGTTTTGTTATTACTATTTTTATATAATTTGTGTTGATTACACTTATTATTGAAGCGCTACACTATTTTTATTATTTTATTCCAGAGCCAGCAGATATATTTATCTGCCCATAGAAGTCCTCTAGCCCCAGTTGTATCCCCACAATCTGCAATCTGACAGAAGTCTACCAGTATAGTGCTAGTTATTCCCTCTATAAAGGTTAGATTTAATGCTTTTCCTGTTCTTTCCCAATCCAAAGGTTCCTCTACTCTTCCATAATGCCTACCCCCTCTTATGGATGCCTCTCCTAGAGTCACCAGTAACCCAAGGATAATTACTGTCCCTTTCATCCTAACCAGCCACAGAGTTCCAGCGGATAGGATAGGGGAGTTGGAAGGGGAGGGAGACTTCACCGGTTTGAGACAAGTCCCACCTTGTGTGAGACCTCCCTTTGTAGCCGGATTTTCTGGACCTCTTGTAGCCAACTGGCCCTACTCTGCCTGTAAAACCTTCTTACAATGGGACTGGTGAATCCAGGTAGACCTCTCTGCTATCCTTATAGCCGTAGGAGTGATGAGAAGAACTTGATACGGTCCCTCCCACTTAGGTGAGTGCCAATGCTTTCTCTTTATTATTTTTACCAGGACCCAGTCTCCAATATGGATTTTCTCTTCTCCTTGGATTGGACCTTCTGGAATAGAACAGACTTCATTAATTTGCTTCTGTTTCAACAGATTAGACATATATTCTGATAGAGTACGTTCAGATTCTTCAGCTGGTGTTTCATTTGGCAATAAGGGTATTCTATATGGCCTTCCATATATTATTTCAAATGGGCTCAAACCTTCTTTTGTGGGTGTAATATGCATACTAGTCACAGCTACTAGTAGGCAATACATCCAATTATTTTTACCTATTTCTTCCATAGCTTTTCTCAGTTTGCTTTTTAGAATGCCATTATGTCTTTCTACCAATCCAGCTGATTGGGGATGATAGGCACAATGGTATTTCCCTTTAATTCTCATCACTTCTGTCAAATGTTGTATATTTGTTAATTACAAAATGGGGTCCATTATCACTGTAAATCCTTTCAGGGATTCCAAATCTAGGAATAATATCTCTTAGTAATGCTTTGGCTACAGTCTGTGCATCTGCACTTCCTGTCGGGAATATCTCCACCCATTTGGTCAGGGTGCCTGGGTACCAAACAATATTTCTTCCCTTCACATTTGTCTAATTCAATAAAATCCATGCAAATGGGTTGGAATGGATATTGCGGTGTAGGGAACTTCCCTTTCTGTGGTCTTATACCTCCCTGAGCATTGTGCCTTGCACATATAAGACATTGAGAGCAAAAAGTTTTTGAGTAGTTTGTGAATCCATAGGCTGTACATACTTTATTTAACATCTCAGTCACCCCCCTGTTTGACACATGCGTTACTCCATGTGTCAATACTGCTGCATACCTAAATAAAGATTTTGGTAATACCGGTTTCCCTTCAGGTGATGTGTAAATGTCATCAATTATTATGCAACCCTTTGTTTTCCAATATTGTTTTCCCCAGGGGGGCATTTTGCTGCATATCAGTAAGGACTGTATGATCTATCACTATGATTTCTCGTCATTATTTTATGTGCAGCTTCATCTGCCCTTTTATTTCCCTTTGAGATGGGGTCCGTATATTTTGTGTGTGCTTGACATTTACAGATTGCAAGCTTTTTTGGTAACTGTATCTAGGAGTTCTAAAATGAAGTTCGTATGTGAAATTGGTTTACCACTGGAGGTGACCATCCCCCTGTTTTTCCATTGTTGTGTGAAAACAAGTACTGTTGAAAAGGCATATTGACTGTCAGTGTATACAGATTTACAGATTTACAGATTTTCCTTCTGACAGTATACATGCTCTTGTCAGTGCTACAAGTTCTGCAACTTGTGCTGAATAATGTTTTGGTAGTGGCCCCGCTTCCAAAATCTCATCCTGTGTCACTACTGCATCTCTTGTTGTATTTGTGCCATCTGGATTTTTCTTACTAGAACCATCAACAAAAAGTATCATGTCAGGGTTAGATAATGGTACATCTTTCAGATCACTTCATGGCAGTACCTTTTCAGCGATGGCAACAGTGCAGTCATGTTTATACCCGTCCATAGGAAGTAGTAGTGTGGATGGTTTTAATGTACCGTATATACTCGAGTATAAGCCGAGATTTTCAGCCTCTTTTTTGAGGCTGAAAGTGCCCCCCTCGGCTTATACTCGAGTCATCGCTGTCTGCCCGCTCGATCAGCGTGTCGAGCAGACAGACAGCGGCCATTCTATAATTCAAAAGCCGCGCCTCCGGCTCCGCCTTCGCCTGTGATAGGCGGAACACTGAATTTCCCAGCAGCCTGTGTTCCGCCTATCACGGACATCGTATCATCCTCGTACTACGGACGAGGATGATACGATGTCCGTGATAGGCGGAACACAGGCTGCTGGGAAATTCAGTGTTCCGCCTATCACAGGCGAAGGCGGAGGCGCGGCTTTTGAATTTTACAATGGCCGCCGAGGCGCCGACGAAGAGGGCACGGGACGGAGGCAAGGCACGGCACGGGACGGGACGGAGGCAAGGCAAGGCACGACACGGGACGGAGGCAAGGCACGGCACGGGACGGAGGCAAGGAGGCAAGGCACGGGACGGAGGCTCGGGACAAAGGCTCGGGACACAGGTAGGCTGGACACACACACACACACACACACACACACACACACACACACACGGATGGAGACACACACACACACAGGGATGGATGGATACACACACACACAGGGATGGATGGATGGATGGAGACACACACACACAGGGATGGATGGATGGAGACACACACACACAGGGATGGATGGATGGATGGATGGAGACACACACACACAGGGATGGATGGATGGATGGACACACACACACACAGGGATGGATGGACGGACACACAGGGATGGACGGACACACAGGGATGGACGGACACACAGGGATGGACGGACACACACACAGGGATGGACAGGCATGTCTCACCCTCGGCTTATACACGAGTCAATAAGTTTGCCAGTTTTTTTGGGGGTAAATTGGGGGCCTCGGCTTATATTCGGGTCGGCCTATACTCGAGTATATACGGTAGTACACCTCTGTATTGTTAAGTGAGGTTTTGTCAAGAGTATTGTCATGCAGGAAAGGTGTCGTGCTGGGCTCAAATGTGATACCTTTTGTTGTAACAGGATAACAAACACTGCATGTGGTACCTTTTCAGTTAGTAAAATTGAATAAAGACAAAGTCCATCCGGTTCAGCCTGAGTGAGTGTCTAGCCCCTCCCCCTGTACACCCACATCGTTCTCCACCCCCAAGGATCCAACGTCCCCATTCATATACCAAGGCCAAACCGGGACAGAAGCCAATCAACCCACCTGCATGTCCCCGGAGTGTGGGAGGAAACCAGAGCACCCAGAGGAAATCCACGCAGGCACAGGGAGTACATGCAAACTCCAGGCAGGCAGCGCCATGATTGGGATTCGAACCAGTGACCCCCTTCACTGCTAGGCGAGAGTGCTAACCACTACACCGCTGATGCTACCAGTGCTTGTACACAGGGTGGAAGTACTCTCGTTGCACTGTCTATTTCTGTAGAGTAATCCTTCCTCTAAAACCACCTGTGCCTCTTCCTCTATGAGACCCCTCTGGTTCTGCCTCAGCAGTGTACTCTTCTGTATCCTCCTCTCCTTCATCACCTTGCATAAGAACCTTTACTTTCACATTCTTTTTTGCTTTTGCTTTCAAACACTTCTCAGAATGCTTAGCATATTGTAAAACATCTAAAACTGATGCAGTTCGGTAAGTAACCATGTTTTTAACAATGTAATCCTTATGATCCTGTTTCAATCCATTTAAAAAAAACAATCTTTAGCTGTTGTTAATATGCACTATACACATCCTCAGCTTCGGGGAGCCCGGAGAACACTCTAAAAATCTCTCGTAATTTATTTAGGTAGTCACTGACACTTTCCTTGTCTTCTTGTACTGTCATATTTATTTTTTGCCAATCAGTCCGTTGTACCCATCTAAGATGGCATCTGTTCAATAAGGCAGTCAACCTGTTCCCTAAGTCTGGGCTTTCTGGAGGCAATGGATCCCCCCGTCCCTGTGCATTTTCTATGGCGCAGGGGTATTCCTCACCATCCTCCACACCATACCTAATAGGAGGTTAACTTAGTCTCTTGGCTCCTGCTGGGGCACCTAGTACATGAGTTATGGCGTCAGTTAATGTTTCAAGGATCGATCTGTTCATCTCCAGGACTGAACTACTGTCTGGAGAGATTGAGGAAGTGGAGTTGGGGTTTTGTTCAGAGGCGGTTCCTTTGACAGGGGTGGATGTCACAGGGAAGGTGTTACTCTGGGCAGTTACTTGCACCTGAGGGGGAGGACCATTATAGGGAGGTGGTCTCTGGGTGTAGCAGATGAGATCATCCTCTTTGTCCACTAGGGGCAATTGGGCTTGGCATTTTTCCTTTGTTCTTCCTTCTACCCTAATTCTAGCATGCTGAAGCCAATACTCCGCCATTTCCAACCCATACCTTTTTTGAACTTTGGGTCCTGACATTTTAAGCTTATCCACAGGGCCCCAAAATAGAACTTTCTTTCTTTTAAATTATTTTTTTTTTTTTTGTATTCTGATTCAGAACTTAGCCTTTTGACTTATAAATGTACCCAAATATAAACAGCATTGCATCATTAACACTTCACAGTTGAAAGTCTATGAATTCTAAAAATAACTCCAATCCAATATAAATATTTACTTTAAGACTATTATTCAGACTCTTTCCCACCAAAAGTCCTAATATTTTCACAGATGCACAAATTAACCTCTGTCAGGCAATCTGCATTTTCTTGTTTCAGAGAAACAGCTTCTTGACCTTCATAGCAATGAAAACATTCTCAGCCTTTTTTTTCTTTTCTTTTCACATTCATCAAGCCACCCGATAATAATTCTACAACATTCTATTTACTCCAAAGTGCAATCTACCTTCTTTTTCTTTTATGCTAAGTTTCAATATTTACAATATAACCCTTCTGTATTGTCATAGCTAATCAAGGGTTAACTTTTACAAATTCTGGCAGGAGCAAATCCTCATTCCTTACATGAGGGGAGGGGGAGGGGGAGAGAGTTCAGTGCCTTCTTATCTTCTTAGAAATACGCAGCATAAAAACATGTAAATGAACAAAGCAATACAAGAGAAAAAACATCAGCACTCCCCACACTATCGAGAGAATCAAAAAGGGTTAAACATGAACAAAGATAAAGTAAACACACACAGAAGAAAGTTAGCCTTGCGATCTTTTTAGATCACTTAACTAAACAGCGCTTAAACAGTCAGGCATTCAACCTCTGACATTCGGTATACCTCAAATCTTTTTGTTATCTGTCCGGACAGCGGGCGACGTAATTTTTTACCTTAGACAACGTCCCCAAGTGTCTCTGTCTACGAGCACTGGATCATCTAGATATTATACGATCAATACCAATGTCGGCAATTACAACACATTAAACCAGAAGCAAAGAGAAAGAGAAGAAAAGACTCTTAGAAAGAATTAAGAATAATTTAAATTATCTTACCTCTCAAACACCTGGACTGGATCACACAAGGTTCGGAAACAGACAGTGGAATCCAGATCTTTTTGCACCCCGCCCCTTTTTCACCAAATAACATTGATTGGGGGGACTTTTAAGCGTTCGGTGAGCTTCAAAGTCCAATACTCACCGAAGTTTTGTCGGGGCAGTCTGATCTGAAAACCAGCGTGTTGCTTCCGGCTCGAAAGACCAAAAATGTTAGGAACTTCCCTTGTGATCCGTAAAAACTCCAGGTGTTCTTGAGAAGCAAACAATTTATTTCTGATGTGGCCCACAACAGGGAGACATGCTTACAGGACAAGCTGCAGGAAAAAGTCTCAACAAAAGAAAAGTGTCCCGCCTTCACATACCCCACAAGAATAACATCTCTATGCTTCTATTGGCTGAGGGAACATAAATAACGTTGTCATGGTACGAACTGGTACCTTTATTAGCTATCCATGTTCCGTACATTCTTAGGCTATCATATTTAGTTAAATCTAATGATTCTACAACTTACTATGGAGTTAATTAAGACAAAACAATACAATGAGTTAATACAATAATGTACTCAGAAGTAAGCTTTTTAACAAATCAGTCTCAGGACTATTGTTTTTCTAATAGTCACACAATAAACATTTAAAACTTTTCTAACAGGCATCATTGGCTTTTCTTCAATCAGCTGGTACCATTCCAATCAGTAGACTGTCAGTAAAAATTAGGAACAATGGTCTGTCAATTACTTGACTGAGTTCCCTAAGTACTCTCGGGTGCAAGCCATCTGGTCCTGGTGATTTACTAATGTTAAGTTTCCCAAGTCTAATTTTAATTCTGTCCTCTGTTAACCATGGAGGTGCTTCCTGTGATGTGTCATGAGGATAAACACTACAGTTTTGGTTACTGAAGCCCCACGATTCCCTCGTGAAGACTGAGGAGAAGAATAAATTCAATACCTTCGCCATCTCCCCATCCTTTGTAACCAGATGTCCTTCCGCATTCTTTATTGTACTTAAAGAATATACTTAAAGAATTTCTTGGGATTTTTTTTGCTCTCCTCCGCTATGTGTCTTTCATGTTCTATCTTAGCCATCCTTATTGCACCTTTACATTTCTTGTTGCATTCTTTATAAAGTATGAATGCTGATGATGATCGCTCAACCTTGTATTTTTTGAAGGCCTTCTTCTTTGCTTTTATATGCATTTTTACATTGGAGTTAAGCCATCCAGGACTTTTGTTCGCTCTTTTAAATTTATTACCCATGGGATGCATTTGCTAATGCCCTTATTTAATATGCTCTTAAAGTAAACCCATCTCTCCTCCGGATTCTTTGTTCCTAAGATTTTATCCCAATTTCTGCCTTCTAGTAAGGTTTGTAGTTTAGGGAAGTTGGCTCTTTTGAAATTCAGTGTCTTTGTATTCTCCTTATGTTTCCTATTTGTATGATTTATACAGAAGCCAATTGACCTGTGGTCGCTGTTTCCTAAATTGCCCCATATTTCCACATCCGTGATCAGGTCTGTATTGTTGGTAATCAGTAGATCCAGTAAAGCTTTATTTCTAGTTGGTGCATCTACCATCTGACCCATAAAATTGTCCTGCAAGACATTTAGGAACTAACAAGCCCTAGATGAATGCACAGTTCCCTCTGCCCAGTCTATGTCTGGATAATTAAAATCCCCCATTATGATAACACTTCCCATCCTTGTGGCTAATCCAAATTGTGATAGCAGATCAGTCTCCCCTTCCTCCCTCAGGTTAGGGGGCCTATAGCATACTCCCAGTATTATTTTCCCCTTAGCTTCATCCCTTTGGAGCTCTACCCATAAGGATTCCACCTCCTCCCTAGCACCCTTAGTTATGTCATCTCTCACATTCACTTGTACAATATTCTTGATATATAGGCATAACCCTCCCCCTTTTTACCCTCTCTATCTTTGTAATAACGTGTATACCCTTGAATGTTTGCCAGCCAATCATCAGAACTGTTGAACCAGGTCTCTGAAATTCCCACAAAATCCAAATCCCCCTCGTACAATAGTATCTTTAGTTCACCCATCTTGTCCGCCAGGCTCCTGGCATTGGTGAACATGCCATGTAGTGTAGACCGATCGCATATTATGGAGGAGAAATTACAAAAATGGAGTCACAGTTGTCTATTACAATCCCATCTTAAGTCATGAAAATTATTTCCTTTCTACAGAGCTTTTACTGTAATAAAGACTGAGGTAAGCTCTACTTTCAGCACATGGGCCAGGGGTTCTAGTGGCTGTAGTAAGTAATAAGAAAAGTAAAACCATAACAATTGTCACAGCAATATCTTTTAACCAGAAAAATATTCCCCCGAGTCCAAAACATCCTAGACCTTTCAGAGGATCCCAATTTTGTGCACTTTTTGTGCAATTTTATGTTATGGGCTTCTTCTTGCAACCTATTAACTTCTTTCCGATGTTGTGCAATTATATCATAATAGTCAGGCACCTCCATACTGGTATTGTATATCCAATTACAACACTCATAGTCTGTGTGTTCGCAGAGACCAGTCAGTGCTGCACTCATGCTTTTTCGATGACCAGATCATGTAATTCTGCCTTCTTTCTTATTGTTATCTATTACTCCCATAATCGGGACGAAAGAGGCCAAATGGAATTTCCAGTCAATCTTAAGTGTTTTCACTACATCTTGACACACTTTGGCCACGAATGCAGAGCCTTTGTCAGAGTTAATCTGCATTGGGCAACCCCACCTTGGGATAATCTCCTGTGCAAGAATACTGACTACCAGTTGTGCATCCTCCTTTGTGGTTACAAACAATTCTGTCCATCTTGAGCACATGTCCACTATTACAAGTAGGTATTCTTGTCTCTTACCAAACTTAGTGAAATCAATTTGTAAATGAGTGAATGGTGTGAATGGATAGTGTGGATAGACCAACTGTGTTCTATTGTTTTATATCAGTTGCTGTGACATACTTTTTGGAGGTCATGCAATACTTGATATAGTGATGGCATTTCTGGTGAAAGTAATGGCATTTGTATGATCCCTTGCTGTTTAGTTGCTGCTTCTTTTACTGTTTTGTCTGCAAGGACATTTCCCTTGGCTATGTCATCCTGCTGACCTGTATGTGCCTTATAGTGCAATATAGCAATGGATTTGGTAGTTGTATGGCTTCCAACAAGCATGTGACAAGTGTGGAATGGGAAATTGACTTACCATCTGCTGCTGTGTAGCCCCTTTGCCATAATACCCAAAAACCGTGCGCTACCCTGAAAGCGTATTTTGATACAGTATATATGTTTACATCTTGTCCTTCAAAAACCTGACAAGCTCTTGTGAGGACTATTAGTTCTGTAGCTTTTGCTGATTTGAATGAGACGGGGTTTGCTTCCAGTATTTTAACAGGCAACTATACAACAGCGTATCCAGCATGGTATGTGTTAGCATTTGGTCAGGGGTCAAGTCCTGCGAAAAAAGAGTGTGGGAACTCACCCAAGATTCCCCACCCAACCTCAAAAATAAAAAAAGTGTGTGTAATATACGCACTCCTTTTTTATAAAATAAAGTGCAACATTTATTCACATGCATCAAAAAAATAAATATAGAACAGATCTAACAACAAAATAATTTAACCTGCATGCTATACCAACAAAAAAAACACAACGTGTGATAATGGTTCAATGCAGACTCACTGTGCCCATCAATTCAGCCTCACTGTGCCCATCAATTCAGCCTCACCTGTGCCCATCAGTGCAGCCTCACCTGTGCCCATCAATGCAGCCTCACCGTGTTATCAATGCATCCTCACCATGTCCATCATTGCAGCCTCCCCCAAGCCCAAGGTGGGAAGCGCTGCAAGCCAATGGGAATTTGCAAAAATCTAAACACATGCTGTCCTTCTCAGTGGCGGAGTGTAGCATGTGTAGTACTGCAGCAATGGTTAGTAGATCATTAGGCACTCGCCAAGCTCACGCTGTTCACTGGCAGATTGTCAGGCTCAGACTGACCGACACAGTTCTATTCCACCAGGCAGCATTGATCACAGTGGGAGCAGCACCTGTAGTCCCGTACCCTCTAGAGAGTAGTGGGCTGGACTACGGGCGCCGCTCCCAGTGTGCTCAGTGCTGCTTGACAAGGTGGGCGGGCGGCGCTCCTGCTGTGTTTAATGCTGCCTGGTGGTGTAGAACCATGTCAGTCAGTCCGAGCCCAACAATCTAGCGGTGAACAGCATGAGCTCGGCGAGTGTCCAATGATCTATTAACCCTTGCTGCAGTACTACACACGCTACACTCCGCCACTGACAGGGACATCATGTTCTACACAAGAGGAGGAGGGAGGGCAGGGTTGGCCCCCTGCAGCCACAGTGCAAAGGGAACGTCGTTCCTGCTGTAGAAAAAGTACAGGAACGACGTTCCCATGCGTTCCTGCTGGACTCAAGCCCTACATTTGGTCTTGAACAAGACCCATCCACAAAGACATTCTGTGCTCCAGGGAGAGCAGTTAAAGACGTGTCTGATCTCAGGGATGTGGAGGGAGGGAAAGCCGGAGGGCTTTCACACTGCAGCGGTGCGCTGGCAGGATGTCAGGAAAAGTCCTGCCAGCAGCTTCTTTGGAGCGGTGAAGGAGCGGTGTGTTTACCGCCCCTCCGCCGCTGCACCCAATTGAAATCAATGGTGCAGCGCTGTAATACCGCCGGCAAAACGCCGATATTGTTGTGTATTGCCGGCGACTTTAACCCTTTCTCAGCCGCTAGCGGGGGTAAAAGCGCCCCGCTAGTGGCCGAAATGCGCCGCAAATCCGATGGTAAAACGCCACTAAAAATAGGGGCGTTTTACCGCCGACGCTATGGGCGACGTGGTGTGAAAGGGGTCTTAATGGGATAATAATGAAGCTGCTTTGCTGCTGATACTGATGGAGTTATTGCAAACTAATTTTCAAAGGTTTTTTTTTCTAGTGATATTAATAATAATATTATTATGCTTTTTTTGGGGGGGGGGGGCAAGTTACCACAACACCATTATCCTGTAGTTTTTAAGATCAAAGATACAACTATGTTGGTGTCCCTTGTCAATTTTGCATTGTTTTTTTTTTTTACATGTAATTGCCTACTCCCAAACTGTCATTTGAAGTAAAAAGCCAAGTATTACATAACATAGTCAAGTATTATTATTCTCCACAATATTTTTATTTGCATTAAAAAAAGAAAACAAATACAATTAGACATGCTATCTGCCAAAAGAACTTAAGCAAAACGTGCATTCTATGCATCCAAAAATATAGAAAATCAAATAATTATTATTCAACAAAAAAATAAAATAAAGCCTCATGCATGTGTCCTGCTTCTTAATATAGGGAATCATCCGGAGATAATTCCGAAAAACATCTGGATTATTCTGGAGCTCCCGTAGCAAAGGCATATGACATAATTGGTCAGAATTAATAAAGCAACCAATTTTTGGTCCAAGAACTCCTCCTCCTCCTGTTCCTGGACTGAGTCAAAGCAATAACTCCAAGGCCGATAATAAATAACACATTATCTTGTCCGAATCCACAACATGTCTGGTTGACCAATGGCCATTCAGAAACTAAATGAAAAGCGCAAAATGAAAAGCATGAATCAACACTCACCAAACTTCTACTAACACGAAATTAGCAGAAGGAGCCCAAAGGGTGGCGATAAAGAGCTGAAAAAACACGTAGTACGTCACTACATTCGTGTTTGTTGGCTGACAATTCCTTGCTGTTTGCAAGACAAAATCCAGGCATACGCCTTCAGACAAAGGTCTGAGGTTTTGTCTGCGGAAAATCCAATCGTGTGTACGAGGCTTTAGGCAGACTGACGCTTTAAATTAAGAGTCTCTAATAAAGTGAAGAACTTTTTTTATTTGTTCTTTTTAAAATGCTTCCCTCAAACTGCTCCCTGAATTTCTAGAATATCTTGCTCTTAAGCGGTCATTTTATGAATAGCTGACATGTTCTGTTAAATCACAGTGACATCTCTGCTGTCTAACCACAAGCTCATCCAGAATATATATACACCGTACAACATGTTACTGAACAGTTTTAAGTCCTGCCGCTTTAGAGAAAAATCAATAGTCCTGTGAACATTTTTTTTGTGTAATTTGATGTTATGTCATTATTTCACAGAGTTTCTGGAATGGAAAAAAAATCCCTTAGTTACGAAACTGCAATATACTGTATATGATGGAGCATACTCTATATTGGTATTACAGCCTTGTTTTCTTCTAAATAGTCCAACAATACTGGGTATTGCTGTTTCAAGCATTAGGCAGTACTATGAAATACTACAGTATATGATCGTTGCCCATCTGCAAGTTGGCATGAGAATGCTGATATAATAATATAATATAATATTTTTGCTGCTGAAATCAGCGATGCTGTTAAAATAGAAAAAAAAAACTAAAAATCTTTAGGTAACATTGTTAAATGATTTCTTATAATTGGCCATTTGCATCAATCATTTGGCTAAAGCGGCCCTGTTGACAGACTATAATTTCAACAACATATTCCCATAGGACTATATGTATATTTAACATTTTATGCATGTTATTTATCTGTAAAAGCACCTCTTGTTTTGACATTCAAAAGCCTGAAGACTGCTGCTGGGTGCCACAATCTTGGACACAATGTCAGTAGCCCCAGCAGACTCAAAGCTGGGCACTGTAGTAGTCCACTTCTCTCCACGCCCAGCAGCTACAAAGTGGAGCTCTATCCAAAAGGGGAAGTTCCGCTATAAGCAATTCTCCCCCACCCCCACCGCTACATTTGGCATATCATTTTTTTGGGGGGTTGGGGAACTTAGTCAGGTACCTAGTTTTAACAGATACCCATTCCCGCTTCTGCTCAGGTTGCTTAGGCCGGTGGTTACCAACCTCAGTCCTCAAGTAACCTCAATGGACCATGTTTTGGGAACTTACCTTAGATAAATACATTAGATTGATATAAAGCAGCTATGCTAAGTAAAGGAACACCTGAAAACTTGGCCCATTGGGGGAACTCGAGGACTGAGGTTGAGAACCACTGGCGTAGGCGACCCGAGCGGAAGTTCTCCTCTTCCCTTTCCCTTCTTGCAGTTTTCTGGGACAGGTCACAGGTCCCAGAAGACTGGCAGACCATTCAGCAATCATGACTCGCACCCACAGTTGAAATAACAGTGCCAAGGAGAGGAGAGGGAGAGAATTGAAGTTTTGGGTGACCACATCGCTGGATCCTGGGACAGGTGACTGTGTGTTTATTAAAAGTCAGCAGCTACACTTTTTGTAGCTGCTGACTTTCAATAAACACAAAAACGACTGGAGCTCCACTTTAAGGGCCCATTCACACAAGCCCAGTCCACTTCAGAGCATTCATCGCACTTGTATTATCACATCTTGTGTAAGGACAACACATCCATTTGAATTGTCTGCACAGTGTACCACGACAGACAAGAAAACTTACATGCAATAATTTTAGTAGTACAGTGCAAAGCATTTTTGAGGGGCGTGGCCAAGAGGGCTGTGGCCAAGATTTGCGGACTGTAGCTGAAGCCTCTGTTAGCTTATCTGTGGATGTGTTTGATCTATGTGGTGCTATTATACTTTTTTTATTTTTATTTTTAACGAAGTTCATTGAAATGCAACAAAGCAACATCTTATTCAGTTCTGTTCACCCCACCGGCATTGCAGTCGATGCACTGCGTCCCAGCATGCTGCGGTGAATGAAAGTACCGCACGTCTGAACTGACCTAATTGTAAACAAGTCAAGCCGCCTTGTCTGTGTCATGGGACTGCACTGGGAAAAGCTGCCCAGTGCAGCCCAATGCACCTGGTGTGAATGGGCCCTAAAGATTATGCAGGGAGGCTACAGGTTGAAACTTTACTGCAGGAAGATTAGAACGCCTATCAGTTTTTATTGCTATCTGTGCCCTCATTAACCACTTCAGCCCCAGGAGAATTGACCCCCTTCCTGACCACAGCACTTTTTGCGATCCGGCACTGCGTCGCTTTAACTGACAATTGCGTGGCCATGCGACGTGGCTCCCAAACAAAATATTTTTCTCACAAATAGAGCTTTCTTTTGGTGGTATTTGATCACCCCTGCAGTTTTTATTTTTTGCGCTATAAACAAAAAAAAAGCGACAATTTTGAAAAATCGCATTATTTTTTACTTTTTGCTATAATAAATATTTCCAAAAATATATAAAAAAATGATTTTCCTCAGTTTAGGCCGATACGTATTATACATATTTTTGGTTAAAAAAAAATCGCAATAAGCGATTATTGATTGGTTTTCACAAAAGTTATAGCGTTTACAAAATAGGGGATAGTTTTATGGCATATTTATTTTTATTTTTTTTTAAATGGCGGCAATCAGCGACTTTTATTGTGCCTGCGACATTATGATGGACACATTGGACATTTTTGACACATTTTTGGGACCATTGTCATTTATACAGCAATCGGTGCTATACAAATGCACTGATTCCTGTGTAAATGACACTGGCAGTGAAGGGGTTAACCACTAGGTAGCAGTGTAGGGGTTAAGTCTGTTCCTAGGGGTGTGTTGCTAACTGTGGTGGGCGTGGCTGTGGTTTACAGATCACTGCTCTCTGCTCCAGTCACAGGGAGCGGAGATCAGTGTCACTGTTGCTAGGCAGAACAGGGAGATGCTTGTTTACTTTAGCATCTCCCCGTTCTTCCTCTCCGTGAGGCAATCGCGGGTATCCCCGCGGCGATTGAGTCCATGACTGGACTCACAGAGCTTCCCGCCAGCACGCCACCATCAGCACGCACGCACACCCCCACCGTCTCTTAAAGGGCAGCGTACAGGTACGTGATTCTGCCTGTACATGCCCTTCTGCCGACGTGTATCGGCTTGAGGCGGTCAGGAAGCGGTTAAGGAGATTAGCCCTCTCTGTTTGCCCTGTTTACCATTATCATTGAAAGTGAAAGTAAAAGAAAATCCCAAATTATGGGTTGTCCCCATAACAGTAGTAGAGAGAAAATCTTCAAATGGGGACACAAATTCTGATGACCTGGGGATCCCCAAGGGATTCCATTTACAGTGATTTCCTCTCACTTCCTCTTTGGTTATGGGACAAGAAGTGAAGGGAAATCTCCGCAATGGGAGACAGATGGCGAAGAGAAATTTAATAGAGGTTATGACCCTCCCTTGCTATAAAAAAAAAAGTTTTGCCTATACTTCTGCTTTAAGACCTTGCTAGTGAACTTGCATCTCCAAGTGGGGTAAAACCTACATCCTCAATAAAGAATCTAGATACTGTTCCAGGCTGCTGTCTTGCAACTACAGGTATACTCTGTATTTTGTAAAATAAATAATACCCACACCCAGGGGCGTGGTTATATATATATATATAATCACTATAGGGGGTTCAGCAGTCGCGACCGCAACTGGGCCCTGTGATGCAGGGGGCCCATGCAGCCCCCTCTACATATGGCCGGCAGCAGCATAGGCAGCTAGGGGTACCAGTGCACCATGCACATGGGTGGCTGGAGGTGGAGGGTGACTAGCAAAGCTCCATGCTCGACTATCGCACTGGCTGCTCTTTAGTTGTGCATTCCCCGCATGATCTGTGTCCTCGGCCGGCTCTTCAGAGTACCCCTCTCCTGCTCCATGCATTGCCGTTCAGTCCGATGTCTGTTCTCCCCAGCCAAAGTTCCACTCCCCCCCCCCCGAGTCCGGCCCACACTGCACTGCATACTTCTCCCGGGTAAACAAACTTTAAGAACACAGATGCAGTGCAGCCCTATGAGAGCCGGCTCCCCAGAGGACACTGCAGGCTTGTCTGCCAGCCCCCCTCCTCCCTCGTCATCCCTTCTCACCTGGGGGCAGTAACTTCATCTGCCCTGGAGAAAGGGACCTTACCTCTTCTGGGGACGGGGACCCCATCCTGCCTAGGGACAGTCCCCCAATGGGGCACCTAAAAATAAAAATAATAAAAAACAACTGATACCAGTGGTGGAACTACAGGGCTCACAAAGGTCATACCTGTGACCACGCCCTGGAGTTCCACCGCTGGACTCGGAGGGAAGGGCCCTGGCTGGGGTTCAGGGGGCCCTTCATGGTTTCTTGCATCGGGCCCTGAAGGTTCTAGTTACGCCACTGCCCACACCCCAGGTGTATTCTTCTAGGTAAAATCACACTTTATGCTTGGTAAAAGAAACCCTCTTGCCTTGTGCCACCAGCAGTTGATCAGATTTCAAGGTAATGTTAGGCTGAAACATCCTCAATAGAAGAATAAAGTAATATTGAATTCATTTTATGTTTAAATATATGAGGGATCATGTCCTCTTTTTCCAAGTCTTGTGAAATTCCTCAATTTAAAATATTCTGTTCCCATTTTATACCATCTTTCATGTTATTCTATTTTTCATGTGCGCTAAGCGTAAAAATAATAAAATGTAGAGTGGTTCAGGTTATGTTATAGAGTTTTATCCTTTGTGATAAAAAATATACCATATTTTTAATAGGCAATATGACTGAGAAAAAGTCCTGTGTTTTTTGTCTGTACGTCTTTATTGGCTACAGAATAGAATTCTATCTTGTAGTAAAGCAGCTTCAAGCAATGTTGGAGACCGTGTAATGAGGTTCAGGAGTTGGTGTCTCTGGAGACACCTCAAGCTATGGGTTTATTAGGCTCTGCAACAAGCAACTGCTAGAGCTTCCATACCGCTAGCTCTACTCTGCCTCTCTCACCCCAAAATAAAGCTGTCAGTTTTAGCTGGAGTTTTTTTTTTACTTTGTTCCATCTCTAGCTCTTGTAGAGAAGATACCTCTTCAATGTTTAAAATTAGGTTGCCAACTGGCCTTTCAGACACTCTACAACAGTGGTCTTCAAACTGCTGCCCACAGGCTGGATGTGGCCTTTTGCTTGCCTTTACCTGGCCCTTGGGGCACTATTTTACCAACTGACCCCAATGATGGAGTATCATTCCCGCTAATGACACCTTCAATGGTGCACTATCCCTTTTTATACCAACAATGGGGCACTATTTCTCCCATTAAAACCAATGGATTACTGATCTTGGGGCATTTTTTACTCTCACTGACCCTTTACTCCACTTTGTCTAATAAGAGATTTAATTTTATCCATGTTATAAGATAAAACAGAGGGGAGTTGATTTACTAAAAGTGGAGAGTGCCAATCAGCTACTAATGTCAGCTTGTTCAATTAAGCTTTGACCAAAAAATCTGGAAGTCGATTGGTTTCTTTGCAGAGCTTCATCAGATTTTGCACTCTCCAGGTTTAGTATATAAACCCTAAGGTGTTCTCTGAATGGCAGCGGTGCCAAGCAAGCCACCCCTTGTGGTCGGGGGGCAGGGATGAGGCTGGTGGAGCAGCACCCAGAAGATCACAGAGCAGGGAAGGGTTTGTACCACTTGTCTATTGAAAGTGATGAACAAGAAGTGATTGGAGATCTCTCTGTAAGGGACAAAAAAATAATATTTTTTTTGCTAGCCAAGTCCCGGGGACAGCCACACTCGCTCCCCTCCTATTTCTTGTATAAGTATCACAAACACAGGAAGTGAGGGAAAATCTACCCCACAGGGGTTATACACAAAAATAGGAAAATACGGAAAATTTTCATTTTAAAGGTTTTGTTCTTAATTTGAGTTGACTTTGGCAAATCTACAGTGGCTGTTGGGGAGCTTTAGCTGTTCCCTGTTAGATTTTACTTGTTGCCTGAAGTTACTCTTTAAACATTTTTCATAACATGTAGGAAAACCCCTTATGAATTTAGAGGCAAATTCTTTGCCTTTGTGTAACGCTCCCGCATAATAAATGCTCCATTTCAGTGCTTGCGGCAGGTGTTTGCATTGATTTTTCTGGGCAGTGATCCAGGATAACAGACTGCAGAGAAGCCCATCTCTTGTGCAGTGCTCATCTAACACTTTTATACTGGCTCAGTTTGTGTTGTAGTGTTTTGTATCACTTGTAATCATGTAAGGGTCACCCATGGGATAACATCAGTCACATTCTATTTTTCATTGCACTGTAAACACAGCTCATCTAGTCTGTATTACATATCCATGGAATGCACATGTGTAAACTGGAAAAAATGACATTGAGGCCAACTTGTTAAAGCGATACTAAAGGCTTCTATTATTTTTCATAAAATAAAAGAGGTTTATACTTACCTGCTCTGTGCAAGAATATTGCACAGAGAGGTCCCTTATCTCCTCTTCTGGGGTCCCCCACTGCCACTGCCTGCTTCCTCTCTTCGTGTGCTATAGAGGCCCACCCAAACCCTGAAGGACAGTAAACGGACTCTTTGCTTAGAAAATTTTGAGACCCCTGTTTTATTGTAACAAGACATGTCTGCCTTCCAGACATAGTTCCTAGGTGTGCTGCCAGAACACGCTTGGCAGTTATTGACATGTGCCTCCCCAGAATACATTACATAGGCTTGTGTATAATAGGGAAATTGTCAGCCACAATGTCACAGTCCTTGGCACCACCAGCACCTAAGATGATGGAGAGACTTCTTTTTGTGTGTATATATCTGGCACCCAGGGGTATCACACCCCTTCCTTAGGAGCCCATCTTTTTTAGATAAAGGAATGGTCTTACTAGAGGTTGATGTTTTTTTGTTTCAAGGGGGTACTCGCTTGGAGATAGTCCTTTTTCGAAGCAGGTCACTCCACAATGAGCACCAGTAGATCCACACGCTTGGTGTATGTATGACTAATGTGCCTCTATAATTTAACAAGCAAAGCTCTTAAAGAGCAGTTTCAGACCACTCATGCCAAAGTCTGTGCAGGCTCATAAAGTGGACTGGTAAAGTGGACAAATCTGATACTTTACCGATATTGCAGGGTCATATACCAATATGAACAATTTCTGCACTCGGAAAGCCATGGTAACCCTCAATCTGGCTAGTTTTGCTCCCTGGGGGGATGGCCCTTGGGGCATGGCTACGCTGTGACCAGAGGTGACATCAGCACCAGAATCGGAACTGACATGGAGTGTTGTCCTTGGTGTCTGGAGGTGGTGAGACTCTTCATTCTATCACCAAACTAGGTGATACCTGATGCAATTTCTTTGATATGCACACAGTTTGCTTTTAAATGTGTGAGTAGCTTTCTACATTTTATATAAATGTCCATTTGATTGGTTACTGTAACTTTGGAGGCATCTTTCTTCTTTTTTCATATGTGAATGGCCATTCATCAGCTTTATGGAGATACATGGTGATGTTCACAAAATCTGACAGCTGATATTCTATTACATAAGCAAGCCATGAGAGTGAGAGGCATGGGTTTCTGGTAGAGCTGAGCGATTAATCGTTAAAAAAACACAACCTTGATTCACCCCCCCCCCCCCCCCCACGATCTCTTCCGCTAGTAGGCGATTCTTTCATATAAACAAGTGGAGAGATTATCTGCTCACTCAGCTGTCAAAAGAAAGCGCATCCCGGGCAATCTGTCAAATTTAGAACTTGAAACATTGTAACTAACTTACTTCTTTAGATCAAAGGGATAGAACTTCTTGTGTAAACAAATAATCTGGGCAATCTGCCAAGCTTTCAAGTGTAAATGCAGGAAGTTTAACCACTTAAAGTCTAAATCTGACACTTCTTTCTTCCCTGAAGAGTTTAATCTATTATAGCTGCAAAGGGTGTGCCAACTCAATATTGAACCCTACAGACTAAGACTGGGAGCACAAAATAACTTAAGAGGAGTATGGGAATCACAAAAAAAATTATACTCACCTGGATGTCTAGGTGACTGATTCCAGCTGCAACAGTCCCTCACTACCTCTAAGACCGAGAACTGTGCGATCAAAGACATCTGGTTGCTCAGCTTTTGGTCCTCTGCCTGCCAGCTTTCAGAATCTCATGGATTCTCTGTCTCTATATTATATATAGTTCCTCTTTATAAACACATGTACAAACATTATAAAATGTGTTTTTATTATAGCTCATTTCAAGTATGAATAAAATAATCTTTCAGTATTTTTTAGGATTTCATTTCATATTTCTTTAGCAAGCCATCCTTATGCTCTTGTACACTGTTTAAGGCCCCTTTCACACTGGAAAGGTGCGGGCATCGGCGGTAAAGCGCCACTATTTTTAGCGGCGCTTTACCGTCATTTTAGTGGCGGTATGCGGACGCTAGTGGGGCGGTTTTAACCCCCGCTAGCGACCGAAAAAAGGGTTAAAACAGCCCGCAAAGAGCTGGCGGTATAGCCGTGCTGCTCCATTGATTTCAATGGGTAGGAGTGGTTTAGGAGTGGTGAATACACCGCTCCTTCACCGCTCCAAGGATGCGGCTAGCAGGACTTTTTTCACCGTCCTGCCAGCGCACTGCTCTAGTGTGAAAGCTCTCCGGCTTTCACACTGGAGTAAAATGAGCCGTTTTTTTCAGGCGCTACACAGGCGCTATTTTTTATTTTTTTTAAACCGCATCGTGTGAAAGGGGCCTAATTGTACTAAAGAAAGCGATCCCGGTAATAGGCGGCTAATTATCACACCTGTGATTCACATTTTACAAAAATAAAAAAATCTTGTTGTAATTAAGCAAGTGGCTAGATTCCAGGTATGTTTGACCCCATTTTGTTGGAGTGAAGGTAGAACAGCTATATCTGTCTGAAAGCAAGTAATTGGTTGAGAGCTTTAAAGGGACTCTTGATTTTAGTTTGCTATTTTAAGTTCTAGAAATAAAGGCTTTATGTTTGATGGACCTAACGGACTCCTCCACCTGTGTTCAGGGGAAAGTGAAACAAACGGGCAAAGTGCTGCACTGCTATAACCTGCCTCTCGCTGTTGCATTCCCTCTATTTTATTTGCTTCCACGGCTGTAAAAGAAACCGAGTCAAAATGAACAGACTGCATGAATTTTCAGTTTACATTGGCTCCATGCAGCCCTTTGTGTGACTCACTTCTGTCCATCAGCTGCAGATGACTGTTGGGGAATTCCACCTTTAAAACCCTCTGCTGTTTCGTTAATAAGAGTAATCCTTTAGTTTTGCCCACACTTTCTGTTCTGGTGACATGCTGTCTTTCCTCTCCCCCAGCAAAAGGATGGAGGGGCATTGAGGGTAGGGGGACAAGATCAAGCCTTTTTTGGCCTTTAAAAGTTTGAATCTAAAAATACCAAGTTGTACCGGCGCTCAACCTCCCCCTTGCTGTGCTTGAGGGTCCGCTGCAATCCCAGTCTTAGTCCCCCCCCCCAGAAAAACCAGGGTAAGTGAATGATGTATATATATATCTTTAGGGGATTGCGCCTCCCACTCACTATTTATACTACCCCCTTCTCAATAGAGTATGCTTAATAATACTTATATTCACTAAATAATCACTGTGCCCCCATATTATCCAAAATATATACACAAGACATTAATTTATAATTGCAAAAAATATAGCGTCCTTATTGTGCGATATTTTAATTTGATTGTTCCAACTGTGCCGTCTTAATCACCGATCATCTTCTAATCAAAAGTTCACTTGTGTCAACTAAAATAACCAAAACTGTGCCACCGTCACCAAGCAGAATGGCCACTCACCAGATGTCCCCAATCAGTAAGCCTTCGGTTCATTCAACGGATA
This sequence comes from Lithobates pipiens, assembly GCF_037356315.1. Lineage (NCBI taxonomy): Eukaryota > Metazoa > Chordata > Amphibia > Anura > Ranidae > Lithobates > Lithobates pipiens. The sequence goes on along the minus strand of NW_027507686.1, from coordinate 62,456,976 downwards.
ACCAATCCACAATGCATTCCTCCCGTTAGCAATTCCTCAACGTCCATATATTCATACAAAATTAAATGGAACCAATATAGTGTAAAATCGTTTTGACTTTAATGGAAAAATCAATAAAAAACGTATTGCACTCACATTTCAATGTGTCTATTGGCCGACACCAAACCTTTCCAGCAATGAGAAAACCGTTCTAAAATCGGGCAAGCCACTAATGTTCCGCAGGTGGTGTTAGTCTCCCTCCACTGGGCCGACTTGTTCCTGGCTTGTATTCAAGGACCGTATGTCTCCCACAACTCCTTGTGCACTTGTGCACTTCCATCTTCTCCTCAGGAGAAGATGGAAGTGCCTATGACAAAGGGGAAATGTTGACATCAAAGCACTAAAGAGGGGTATTTTTCAAGGTAAATGTGTCATAATGTGCAAATATATTGTACATGCTTCCACATGATAGAATAATCTGGAGGAATATAAAACAATTTGGGAGGTCTAGGATCCACTTTAATGAATAATTATTGTTTGGCTGCATTAAGACCGATTTCCATGTTAAAGCCACCTATCAAATAGTTAGATTTTAGTTAGAGTTTAACTGACAATTGGGTCACGCGACTCTGTACCCAAGTAAAATGTATGTCCTTTTTTTCCCCACAAATAGCGCATAATTTCGTGCAAAAAACTAAAAATAAATTAACCGACAATTAAAAAAAAGAAGAAAAACTATATTTTTTCCTTTCAGCTATAAAACCCATCCAATAAAAAAAATTTAGAAAGTCAAATTTCTTCATAAATTTAGGCAAATATGTATTCTGCTACATATTTTTGGTAAAAAAAAATCCCAATAAGCTATATATTGATTGGTTTGCACAAAAGTTATAGAGTCTAAAAGCTATGGGATATTTTTATTTAATTTTTTCTAGTAATGGCGGCGATCAGTGACTTATAGCAGGACTGCGATATAGCGGCAGACGTTCTGACATTAACTGACACTTTTGACACTTTTTGGGAACTAGTGACACTGTACAAATGACACTGGCTGGGAAGGGGTTAACATCAGGGGCGATCAGAGGGTTAACTGTGTGCCTAGCCAGTGATTTTCTAACATGTGAAAGGTGCTTTTACGAGAGGAAGGAATGGATCCTAGTCCCTGCTTTGACACAGAGGCGATTCAGTTTGCATTGTGCGCTATACAAGTATTTCATTCATTCATTCATTCACACAGGATCTATGGCTTCCCGCCTGTCAGAACATCAATCTGCCTTGTTTACATAGGCATTCTGCCTTTCTGCTCGAGGATCAGTGGGTGCCAGCGGACGTGATCACAGCAGGAGTGAGCCGCCGGTGCTGCGCATGTGCGCCCCCTACGCAGAAGAGCCTAATCATGTATATATGTGATCCGGGGCAGAGGTGCCGCCCTGTACAAGTAAAACTTCTATAGGCCGGACCTTAAGCAGTCAAAATAGTTTGTTTGGACTAAGCTGCTTCAAACAAACTATTGCCTTCATTAACAGATGCATCCACTGTGAATGCTGTACAAACTGTATGTAGCCAGCTACATACAGTATACAGCAATGTGTTCGGCAGCGGGACAGAGACTGTTCAGTCATTCACAGGAAGTTTACCTTCTGAATGAATACAAAGCTTCCTCTGATTAGCTGAGGTTTAGAAGCAGGCGAATGGTGTCATGATCTTCACCTTAGCCAATCAGAGGAAGTCTTGCATTAATTCAGAAAATACAAAGCTTCCTCTGAATGGCTGAGCAGCACTCAGCCCAACTTGAGTGGGACAGAAAGGCTAAGTTCACAAAGCTAAAGTACAAGGATAAGGATCTTTATTTTCAAAAAAGTGTTATTTTTAACTGCGTCCAATGAGATTTAAAAATATCACATGGATGTAAAAAAAAAAGACCCTTAGCCATATGAAAAACCTTGGAACCGAGCCTATTGTGTTTCATGTGTCTCTGCACATTTATAAATAATACACTCTTTTCCTTTACACGTCTTCCTAATGCAATCTATAGTTTTTTATCTTCTTCATTGAATGTACATTTATATAACATATGGCACAGCCTGCATATATTTTGCAAGTGGCTAATACTTTATTTTCTTGGCAGAGTGGCATAGTCATATATCTCCATAATTGTGTGTCATTATCTATTCATGTTCTTGCTGCATTAGAGGAAATAGCGTTTCATTTGTGAATACATTTTGTGTAATAAATGTTATCAACATTTTATGGAACCTGGTCAATCTTTAAATTTTTACAAATTCAAGGCCTGAAAACTTTTTTGTATCCTTTTCTTGCTTAGCTATAGGTGGTCATAGGTAGGAGCCCTTTAGGGGAAAAAACTCCATTTTACGTTTAATCTCTTTTTATTATTTTTTTAAAGAAAGATATACACAAGGTATCTATACAATGAAGACACGCAAAATCATTTAAAAGGCTACAGAGATAAAAATATTATTAAAAATACTATATCTGTAGCTGAGCTTCCAGGCAGTGCAATAAAAGTGAAAAAGTATACACCAATCAGCCATAACTATGACCACTGACAGCGAATAACATTGATTATCTAGTTATAATGGCATCTGAAAGTCAGTGGGATATATTAGCCAGCTAGTAAACATGTCCTTGAAGTTGTTGTGTTAAAAGCAGAAAAAATGGGCATCATGTTTTGTGTGTGGGTGTGTGTAGCCACAGACTGAACAGGGTGCCCATGCAGACCCATGTCCACAATCAGACGTGCCTACAGTGGGCACATATGTCTCAGAACTGGACTACAGAGCAATGCGAGAAGGTGGCTGGTGCATGTGAGTTGCTTCTCTGGAAAGGAGATGGTACCAGGATGCCGTATGGGAAGAAGGCAACCTGGTGGAGGCAGTGTGATGCTTTGGCTGATGTTCTGCTGGGAAACTTTGGGTCCTGCCATTCATTTGGATGTTACTGGATACATACCACCCACATAAACATTGTGGCTGACCAAGTACACCTCATCATGGAAACAGGATTTCCTGATGGCAGTGGCCTCTTTCAGCAAGATTATGCACCCTGCCACCCTTCAAAAAGGGTTAAAGAATGGCTTGAGGAACACAGCAATGAGTTTGAGGTGTTGTCTTGGTGTTGACAAATTCTCCAGATCTCAATCAAATTGAACATCTGTGGGATGTGCTGGAAAAACAAGTCCGATCCGTAGAGGCCCCACCTCGCAACATATAGGACTTCAAGACTCCTAATGGCTTGGTGCCATATACCACAGCATACCTTCAGAGTTTTAGTGGTGTCCATGCCTCGATGGGTCAGGGCTGTTTTGGCAGCAAACAGGTGACCTACTCAATATTAGGTGGGTGGTCATATGGCTGATCAGTGTATATGTGTGTATATATGGACAGTTGACTGCAAATTCATTGTAGTATGATATAAAGTAGAGTTGTATGTATTTTTCTGGTAATGTAAGGGTACACATCAGAGAAGCTATATGATTGTAGGAAGTTCAAATCAACCACCAGGCTAAGCCTGGCCATAAATTATACAATTTTCTTGTACATCTTTCCTTTAGATTTACTAAAACCATATGATATGTGGTCAAACCTAAACACTTTCAATGTGTATGCAATCAGGCAGGCCCTTGTTCTACATACTTGAAGGTAAATCTAAAACAAATTAAAAATTGTATGGTGTATGGCCAGCTTTAAGCCTCGTACACACGATCAGATTTTCGGACGACTGTTTTTTTTGCTGCATGCTAGTATCATGTTGAAAGTGAAGAGGTTACTCACCATACGGAAATTCTTGTACGTCAGAATACAACTTCAGAAGTGACGTAATGTGTTGAATAGTTTTGCATGTATTCTTTCGTTTCTGAGCATGCGTAGTCTTGCTCTTGACTTTTTCGTATGAAAACCGTACTAATTAAACAAAAATCGGACATTGTGCTCACATCCGACAATAATTTTATAGTCTGTACGTACAGCTTTTGTCATACGAAAAATCTGAATCGGCTGTGGAAAGCACCGTACAAACGATCCGGAAATCGGCAGATCGTTCGTTGGATGAAATTTTACTTCTGATTTTCGTATCTTGTGTACAGGCCTTTAGAATATAGTGCTGATCCACAGAGGACAGTGGATCTCTTTCTCAAAGGGTGGCTTTTGCTCATTCCCGAGTTAGGCTTTAGGGGCTACATTCACACTGGCGATATAGGCCGATGCAATTTGCAGGGGCAGGAATCTTCAGATTCCTGTTGCTGTAAGCATGTAAGTGCAACCACTGGCCTCGTTCACTATAAGTTATCCGCGGCTCCACAGAACCAGCGATTACCTGCAGCTGTATGGACAGCCGAGAATAGCTGCGTCCACACCTAGCCGCTCACAGCACCCTAAATGGTCAGTGTGAATGTATCCTGAAGCTGAACTTCAAAATAATTGCTACATAAATAGTTCCTAAACACATTTGTGAGCTGTGTTATCTCCCAATGGATTTGTTATTTTGTCTAGCCATTTTTATGCTTCATATGCCTGCCAGACAGCAGAGCCGGGATGGTAAAGTCACTTTCTTTTTTAGTCTTAAACCTCATACACACAATCGGATTGTTGGCCAACAAAACCGCGCACTTTTGTCTGAAGGGCGTTGGCTCAAACTTGTCTTGCATACACACAATTGTTGGCCAACAAATACGAATGTAGTGACGTACTATGTTGTTTTTCAGCTCTCTAGCGACACCCTTTGGGCTTCTTCTGCTAGTTTTGTGTTAGTAGAAGTTTGGTGAGTGTTGTCGCGCTTTTCATTTCCGTCGGACTAGCATAAACACGAACAGATTTCTCGGTCCGGTGGAAAAATGTAAAACATGTTCTATTTCTAAAGTCCGCTGGATTTTTGGAAAGACTCGTTCCATTGAACCTTTGCTGTCAAAAAGTCCGGTTGTGTGTACGCGGCATTTGAATTGAGGCCAAACTGTTCAATTTTGCTTTCATCAGACCAGAGAATTTTGTTCCTCATAGTCTGAGATACCTTCGGGTGCTTTTTTGGAAACTCCAAGTGGGCTTTCATGTGTTTTGCACACAGGAGAGGCTTCTGTTTAACCACTCTGCCATAAAGTTCAGATCGGTGGAAGGCTGAAGTGATGGTTGTCATTCTGAAACTTTGTCCTATCTCCACACAGGATCTCTGGAGCTCAGTCAGAGTGACATGGCCGCCTCTCTTACTAAGGCCCTTCTCCTCCGACTGCTTGGTTCAGTTTAGCCAGGCTACCAGCACTTGGAAGAGTCCTGGTTGTGCCATCTTCTTTCATTTGAGAATTAGGGAGGCCACTGTGCTCTTGGAAACAAAGAATCTGTTCTCTGAGCTCTGCAGGCAGTTCCTTTTTACATAATGTCTTTTGCTCTGATGCAATATGCATTGTCAGCTGTGAGGCCTTTTATAGAGAGGTGTGTGCCTTTGGAAATCATGTCCAATCAATTTTATTTGCCACAGGTGGATGCCAATCAAAGTGTATAAACATCTCAGCAATGATCAAGAGAAATAGGAGGCACCTGAGCTCAATTTTAACTGTTGTTGCAAAGGGTCTGAATACGTATGCCAATGTCATATTTCAGTTTTTCCTTTTTAATTAAATTCACAGGCATTTCTAAAATTCTATTTTCAAGATGTCATTATGGGGTACTGAGTGTAGATTAATGAGAAAAAAATTAATTTAATCAACTGTAATATCAGGCTGCAACCTAACAAAATTGAAAACTGTGAAGGGGTCTAAATACTTTATGAATGCACTGTAAATATCTTTTATTTTTTATAAAGTGATTGCATAATCTCTGTTCTCAGCTGCATAAGGGGCTCAGAGAGCTGGGGGAGGAGAAGCAGCAGTAAACTGATCTTCCCAGTGAATGGTTGTGCAGATGGGGGGGGGGGGGGGTGTCTGCATAAGTCTGATCATTGGAGGAGAGGCAGGTTGTTCTCCCAGAACAGCCAGAAAACTGACCTGAGATAGATGTGATCTCATGACTAGCGTGATCAGTTTGAAATAGGAAATCAGAGGGACTGGCAGGAACACCAGGAATTTCACACAAAGGAAGCAAAACAAAGAGAAGAGCATACATTTTAACACAAGTACATGGTACAGCAGACACATATCAGAAATATGAAATGCTGAGGTAACATATTTTTTAATTTGAATGTTTTCACATTCTTACCTGGTCTGCTAGTGTGAGATGAAATAATATAATCAACTGCCCAGCAAATTCAGCAAACTTAACAAAAAAAACACTGCCCCCACACCGCCATCTTGCCAGTGACATCATCCAGTGGCCCGGCTTACTCTCCCCAAAGCCTCTTGGGATTTTTAATGTAGAGCTTTGAGTGGTGGCAGGGGCAATTATGGAATCATACTCATCTAGGCCAAGGGTGGAAGCACTGGCTGTGCTCTGCTGAAAAAAAGGAATCCCACCCCACACTGAATTTTTTTTCATTTTTTATAAAGTTTATGTCATGGCAGATATTAAAAAGCCTACACTGCAAATACCGAAAAAATAAGTCAATTTGCTAGAAAAAAAATCCATGTGTTTTCTAATTTGCAGTCTGACCCTAAAATTCCTCTGCTGCTCTGAAATCCTCAGCAGTCTTGTAATGGCCTCCAAGGTGACTAATCATGTGATCTAAAAGCAAAACAATAAGGCAGAGAGCGCATTAATTGTGTAGTAATAACTTTAATTTAAGGCAAGGAAGCAATGAAAATACACTCATAAGAGAATATAAAATTGTTTATCTGTGGTCCAAGATTGCTTCCCGTATCCAATAAAGGAAAGACTCCCAGCTGTGGACAGTGAGGTTGTAACTGTAAAGTGTCCAAAGAGCAGATTTACTAAGGCTTCATGAACACACATCCTAATTTGACCTCCAGACGCGGGTCAAAACGTTCCTATCCTGAATGTGATTCTTCCACATGAAGGAGAGAGAGATTGAGGCAAGTTGAAGCTCCCCTAACCATAGCAGCTCCCACACACAGACTTTTATGGAGTTGAGTTTAGGAGCTTTGGAAAAAATACACCAAACGCTTCTAATCTCAAGTTTAGGAGCTGTAGTGTACATGAAGCCTTATGCCGCGTACGCACGACCGGACTTTTCGAGGGACTAGGTCCAACGGCCTTTCCGATGGACTTTCGGCGGAGTTCCGACTGACTTTCCGAATGTACGGACTTGGCCACACACAATCACACCAAAGTCCGACGGATTCGAACGTGATGACGTACGACCGGACTAGAATAAGGAAGTTCATAGCCTGTAGCCAATAGCTGCCCTAGCGTCGATTTTTGTCCGTCGGACGAGCAAACACACGAACGGATTTCTCGGTCCGGCGGAGTTCCGGTGGAAAAATTTAAAACATGTTCTATTTCTAAAGTCCACAAGATCGAATTCCGTTCCGTCTGACCTTTGCTGTCAAAAAGTCCAGTCGTGTGTACGCGGCATAACACAGCATGTTAAGTGCAGCGTCCAGCGGACAAGAGGAGGTGGAGTTCCTCACACTCCAGAGTCAAATCTGCAATGGTAGCTTAGACTACGGTAGAACTTTCTACCTTATTAGTTTGCTTTTAGATAAATGGTGGGATATTCCAGATGGTTTTTCACTGAGAGCTGCAAGATGGTCATAGGGGCCTTGATAGGTTTATAATTGGATCCATATCCATATCCTTTCACATAAGGTTGGGATGTTTAATGGTGCTCTGAACATCTCTTTTTGACTAATCACATGATGCCTCGCTATTGGTTACATCAGCTCAGCTGATAGGACTTGTGGAACAACGTTGAGGCAAGCCCAGCCAATTAGCAGCTCTGTCTGAACTCTGATCCTCCCCCTACCTGAAATCACATGACTAAATGCACAGGTAAGTATTATGCCGCGTACACACAAGCGGATTTTCCATCGGAAAAATCATGGTTTGTTTCCGACGGAATTCCGCTCAAGCTTGGCTTGCATACACACGGTCACACAAAAGTTCGATGAACTGTCGACCGTCAAGAACGTGGTGACATACAAAACTACGACGAGCCGAAAAAATTAAGTTTAATACTTCCAAGCATGCATAGGAATTTTGTGCGTCGGAAATTGCTACAGATGATCGGAATTTCCGATCTAAACTTTTTCCGACCAAAAAATTGAGAACCTGCTCTCAATCTTTTGCTGGTGGGAATTCGGTCAGCAAAAGTCCGATGGAGCATGCAAAAGGTCGCATTTTCCGACCAAAAGCTCTCATCGGTCTTTTGCTGGCCGAATTTCCAATCGTGTGTACGCGGCATTACAGTACATTTTTAGGGGGCAGTATGGTCAGTTTGAGGGCTTGTTTATTTAAATAGCCTATACATAAATATAAAAACATAGTTACAATATATTTTAGAAAGTATATTATAGGAAAACATGCTCCAGTAATCATGGGAACCTCTGTTGTAGAGTCATGTGAGCTTTGTGTTAAGTGCTCTTCTGCTGCCTGGGAATTGCTAGATCATCTTGCTACAGGCTTGTGTCCAGTGCCTAAGCACAGAAGGGGACAATGATTTAACTTATCTTATAGTTTCCTAGCTCCATTTTATGTGCGTTTATATCTTATTGGTCTGCTTTAAAGTTAACCTTCCCAAGCAGGGCAAAATAATAGGTTCAATTGAATGGTGGCTCCTCTAGATGTACATACTCACCATCCCTTTGCTCTTCTGCTCATCCACTGGAAGTGAAGAAAAGTACCCAGTTCCCCAGTTCTTTGTTTATAAAGGAGCATGTGAGAAATATTAGTACCGTATATACTCGAGTATAGGCCGACCCGAATATAAGCCGAGGCCCCCAATTTACCCCCAAAAAAACTGGCAAACTTATTGACTCGTGTATAAGCCGAGGGTGAGACATGCCTGTCCATCCCTGTGTGTGTGTCCGTCCATCCCTGTGTGTCCGTCCATCCCTGTGTGTCCGTCCATCCCTGTGTGTCCGTCCATCCATCCCTGTGTGTGTGTGTGTCCATCCATCCATCCATCCCTGTGTGTGTGTGTCTCCATCCATCCATCCATCCATCCCTGTGTGTGTGTGTCTCCATCCATCCATCCCTGTGTGTGTGTGTCTCCATCCATCCATCCATCCCTGTGTGTGTGTGTATCCATCCATCCCTGTGTGTGTGTGTGTCTCCATCCATCCATCCGTGTGTGTGTGTGTGTGTGTGTGTGTGTGTGTGTGTGTGTGTGTGTGTCCAGCCTACCTGTGTCCCGAGCCTTTGTCCCGAGCCTCCGTCCCGTGCCTTGCCTCCTTGCCTCCGTCCCGTGCCGTGCCTTGCCTCCGTCCCGTGTCGTGCCTTGCCTTGCCTCCGTCCCGTCCCGTCCCGTGCCGTGCCTTGCCTTGCCTCCGTCCCATGCCCTCTTCGTCGGCGCCTCGGCGGCCATTGTAAAATTCAAAAGCCGCGCCTCTGCCTTCGCCTGTGATAGGCGGAACACTGAATTTCCCAGCAGCCTGTGTTCCGCCTATCACGGACATCGTATCATCCTCGTCCGTAGTACGAGGATGATACGATGTCCGTGATAGGCGGAACACAGGCTGCTGGGAAATTCAGTGTTCCGCCTATCACAGGCGAAGGCGGAGCCGGAGGCGCGGCTTTTGAATTATAGAATGGCCGCTGTCTGTCTGCTCGACACACTGATCGAGCGGGCAGACAGCGATGACTCGAGTATAAGCCGAGGGGGGCACTTTCAGCCTCAAAAAAGAGGCTGAAAATCTCGGCTTATACTCGAGTATATACGGTAAGCCCTGGCGCTAACAAAAAAAATGATGAAAAATGTGAAGCTGCCCCTCATCGGCGAGCTCCCTGACGATGCTGACAAGCAAAATGCATTGAGGCCGCACGTCCACCATACGTGACGTAATTTCCAGTTTTTGATCTGGTTTGAACATTCTGCCATTCGGAACGCATGCTGGCTTAGACCGAGCTGTGTGCAGGACAATCAAACAGGCTGGTTGTGTTGGTGCTGACTATAGCACCTTGAAAAGTGAGTGGTAAATTTATATTTTTAATCCTTGTTTTGATTTTTAATAAAATGATATCACACTATCCTGGAATATTATTTCTCCCTGGGCCTCGGTTATTGATGTTTGAAGAGATCAGCTGGTGGTGGTTTCCCATATACCATTCTTAAGGTGGGACATTGTTAAAATAACGTGCAAAAAGGGTGGTACCCTATGACACCAAAGGCGCATATTAGATCTGCATGATTCTGGCCAAAATGAGAATCACAATTTTTTTTCTTAGAATAAAGATCACGATTCCCGCGGCGTAACATCATCTTTCACACTATACAAAAAAATTGGCCTAACTTTACTGTTTTGTTTTTTAATCATTCATTAAATTGTGTTTTTTCCCCAAAAAAATTGCGTTTGAAAGACCGCTGCCCAAATACATAAAATATTACAACAACCATCATTTTATTCTCTAGGGTCTCTGCTAAAAATATAGATATAATGTTTGGGGTTCCAAGTAATTTTCTAGCAAAAAATACTGATTTAACTTGTAAGCAACAAATGTCAGAAAAAGGTTTAGTCTTTAAGTGGTTAAACTTCCCTCATTTACAGACCGAAATTCATTCCTTTGATCTAAAAGGATTGAGATACAATGTATCTCTTTATCTCCGTTTAAGCGATGTTGTCATAAACTTGGTGGGTTGCCTGGATTTTTTACACTTATATAGATGAGAAGCTGCGCTAGAAAATACTAATTAAACCTATATGTGTTATACCAAAATAGTGATCGTATAAAACTGAGTAAATGAGCTGTACAAATATAAACCTAAATAAAATGAATACAGGTATATTTAAATAAAACAAACAAAGTGCGATGTGCAAGATAAAAGTCCACAGTGATGTATATTATTCCAAGAACACTTCCAAGAAGAAGCTACCAGTGAATAATCACAACGAAGTGCACCACCACCTTATGGGGTTCATGCTTACCGAATTTGTAAGCCAAACAAGCAGATGGCTTTAACCCAACCTGGGCCTTGAAATGCAGGAGGATGGAACACTAATAAAGTCCAGGCAAGCCCAAATTCTTGGATCAGTATGGCTCCACAAGCATGTTAACCCAGAAAAAAATACAATGCGCCATAGTGTGATATTGTTAAATAAAAAAATAAAAATAAAAAAGTCTACAAAAATGCACTCACATTGCGAATTAAGTGTAAATGTAGAGAATAAAAACACCCAGTGATACGTAAATTGTAACAGATCTAAGTGCACCAAGACCACATGGAGGGTCTCCTTACCGAATGACCAACCCACAGATGCAGATATCCCCACAGCGATATAAATCCTCAGCCAGATGTATACGCAAGCCCAATAATAATTGCTTCAGATTTCCAACAATGACAGACTCCGTATCTCCCGTACGTTCGATGGAAATCAACCCAGAAAAAAGGTATAGGAAACCATAGTGTAATACTATCAAAACCCAATTTATTGTAAAAAAGAGGATTGCACTTACAAAACACCCCCGATAATCTAAGTTGGCCGCCAAACAAACTACTCTCCCATCCTCCTCGACGGCGTGGTGACATCAGCACGTACCTCCCACATTTTTTACACTTGTTACATAGAATCTGGAGAATTATTTGTTAAGATCGCGAGGGGAGGAAGAATCGCAATCTGATTCTTTAACGATTAATCGTGCAGCTCTAGCGCATCTTATAGATGCTGTTGGCAAGAGTCCATTTTGTACACTTTGTGGTGGAGCACTTATGTGAGGAGTATCTGAGGCACCTTTAAGACCAGGGGCACGTGATTGGAGCTTTCTTCAGCAAAATTTAGGAACATTTTTTGAACTGTGCAATATTTATTAATAATTCTTATAAATAAAGTTTTTGTTCACCTTTGGACTCTCAATTATAGTTGAATAGTTTTTTAACTTTTGTGCAATTATCACATATGTGCTAGCGCCTTGCTTTTCATTGGTTCGCTTGTAATGGAGTGTGTGACTCCCTACACTTCCTCCCATGTGCTGGTGCTTGGCATCTCTGCCATCCCAAACTGTCACATGGGCAAGCAGGGAGAAAGTCCTTAGCTCTAACTTCAATTTTGGAGCTTACATTTGGGGCAATATCTTTTTTTGCTGACAGCAGCTAAATGGAGAAACGAAGGGGAAGGCACAGATGTGTCTGGTATTGAAATTAACTTTGTGCGCTCAGATGGTGCTTTTTTTTGCTTAAAAAATTCATATTCAGATCTCAAAATTTGGTAAAACTCTTTATTATATTTCCTAATACTTAGAAAATGGGAATCTTCCATTTGCCTGCTCTGTATTAACAGAATACAGTCCGCATAATTACTCTGTCCCTGTAGTAAATTGTCATTTGGAATAAAAGGAACAAAAGAATCTCATTTTGGCAGCTATCGGCAAGCAGACTGTGCCGAGCAGAGTTCAGCTGGGTGTTTGTTTTACAGAGATGATTAGTGAGGAGAAAGGTTTGTTTTATCCAGATAATGAGCACAGCAATTTTTACTTCTTAATTATAAATTGGAAACAGTATGCCATCTTTTTTCTCTCACTTATTGAGATAACTCTTTCTTTGCCCGAACAGCTAAAAATACATAATTGTATTACTCTTTAGGGTTCATGCACACAAAGATTTATAGGCTTTTTATATGCCTAGCATAAATGTCCTATTACTGTTCTGCTCCTGGAGGGCCACAGTAAATGGCTGTGCATAGCTACCTAGTTGGTAAGGTTGAATAAAGACAACAGTCCATAGGTGTGTTTGTGTAGAAAAATCATTTCCCATATCCCTGTATATTGTTTTTGCTAAGATGCCCATCCAAGTTTTTTTTTTTTAAACTATCCATACTTTGTACTGGCACCACCGATTGTGGAAGAGAGTTCCAAAGCCTTACCGCCCCGACAGTGAAAAACCCTCTACGCAGCTTAAGGTTAAACCACTTTTCTTCCAGTCTCGTGTGGCACCGTTACAATCCCTGGGACTAAAAAGTTTCATACTTAAGCTGGGATCACTGTTGAGATATTTGTAAATTGCAATCATATCTCCTCTCAAGCGTCTCCTCTTCCCGGGGAGAATAAATTTAGTGTCTGTAATCATTCCTCATAATTGAGTTCCTTCAGTCCCCATATTAATTTAGTTGCCCTTCTCTGGACTCTCTCCAGCACATCCTTTCTGAGGATTGGTGACCAGAACTGGACAGAATACTCCAGATGCAGCTGAACCAGAGTTTTATAAGGTGGTAGAATAATCGTTTTATGTCTGGAATAAATTTCCTTTTTAATGCATGCTAATATTCTGCTGGCTTCGGTAGCCGCAGCTTGACACTGCATGCTATTGCTCAGTCTGTCTTCAACTAGGGCCCCAAAATCCTTCTCCATCCTGGAAGTCCTAGGGGTTCTCCCCCTAATGAGTAACTTGCGTTTATATCCCCCCCCCCCCCAGTGCATTACTTTACATTTTTCAATGTTAAACTTAATTTGCCATGCAGTAGCCCACTCCATTCATTTATTCAGGTCCTCTTGTAAAGTTTCTATATCCTGCTGTGTTGTTGTTGCCCTGCAAATTTGTGTGTCGTCAGCAAACACTGAGATTGAGCTATTTATCCCACCCTCTTTATCATTTATAAATAAATTAAACAGAATTGATCCCAGGACAGAGCCTTGGGGTACCCCACTAACCACTCTAGACCATTCTGAGTACACGTTATTTATCATCACCCTTTGGACATGACCCCGTAGCCAGCTTTCTATCCAAGAACAAACCTTATGGTCCATATCTACAGACCTCAGCTTGTAGGTTAAGTGTTTGTGGGGGACTGTATCAGATGCTCTTGCAAAATCCAGATACACCACTTTCACTGGCCTTCCATTATGTGAATGGCAGCTCACTTGCTCGTAGAATGTTAATAGGTTGGTTTGGCAAGAGCGACCTTTCGTAAACCCATGCTGATTACGGCTAATGATACTGTTTGCATCAGCAAATTCTTGAATATGGTCCCTTATCCCTTCAAATCCTTTACAAACTACCGACATTAGGCTGACAGGCCTATAGTTTCCAAAAATAGATCTTTGCCCTTTTTCGAATATTGGCACCATGTTACCCAGTTACTCCCAGGTACTAAAGGTATTATTGGGGAATAAGGGTGTTCCCAGGTACTAAAGGTATTATTGGGGAATAAGGGTGTTCCGAGGTACCAAAGTTACTCCCAGATACTAAAGTCCCTCCCAGATTCTAAAGGTACTCCCAGTACTAAAGGTACTCACAGGCACTAAAGTCACTCCCAGCACCAAAGGTACTCTCAGGTACTAAAAGGTACTCCCAGTATCAAAGTTACTCCCAGCACTAAGGGTACACCTAGCGTGTCTCACTGTCCCGAGTATTTGACAGCTCTCATTGGTAAGCAAACAAAAAGAAAAAACAATATAGCACATATAATTGCGCCACTAATCATATTCTAATCGAATGTTATTAAAAATGACCTTTCAGAATGTGTACTGACCACTCCCCAGAAACATAATTTCCTGCTTGTGTGATTGGCTCACCAATTTTCCCCCTGCAACAAAAATGTCATTTTTTGAGAGATACATTTAATTGGACCATGTTTACAGGGATGCAGGCCCAGCAGATTTCCCCATTAGTGCCCTGCAGCTACACACCTGACAGTTAATTATGAAACCACTCCCATTAGACCCACTTGGTACAGAGGCACAGAAAAACACACATGGATTACTTCAGAATAACAAAAGGTAGGAATCTGCAACACAGGTTGTTATAGTCCTTGCAATGTACATAGATGACCCAGAGGGGAATGTTTTTGTCTCAACAAAAGTGGAGTTACACTTTAAAAATCAAGTGGAAGTGCATTGCATGAAATTCATTATATTTGCAGAAACTTACTACATGAAAAGATCATTTTTATTTACCCTTGAATAACCCCTGGTTAACTATAATGAATGGCTTCCTTTATCTACTTTCGTAAAAAAAAATTTACAACATTAAATTACATTTAGTAGGCAAAGTTTATATCTTTTGGGTTTCTTGAATGTGCTATATAATAAAAATGCCTTTAATTAATTTTTAAATTACTTCACCATGCTTTGTACCAAACACAACATGTTAACCTGGACGAACACAGACTACATTTTCTAAGGAGTAAGTAAAGTTATCCACTTCCCCACCCGCATATTGTCATATGACATCCGCAGATGGGATCTCCCATCCTGGGCGGGCATCATATGACATCCTCGGCTTCCTGGCAGAATAGGGGGCCCACGTCACTAAGGAGCCGATGCTCGGCGCCCTCGATGTCCGCCAGGCACTCGCGATCGCTTGTTACAGAGCAGGACTGATCGCTCGCTACAGAGCAGGACCGTGGATCTGTAAATACAGATCCACGTCCTGTCAGGGGAGAGGAGACCAATTGTGTGTTCATACTAAGTATGAACACCGATCGGTCTCCTCCCCTAGTCAGTCCTCTCCCCCTACAGTTAGAATCACTCCCTAGGTAACACATTTAACCCCTTGATCGCCCCCTAGTGTTAACTCCTTCCCTGCCAGTGGCATACAGTAATCAGTGCATATTTATAGCACTGATCGCTGTATAACTGTCAGTGGTGACCAAAATAGTGTCAAAAGTGTCCAAAAATGTCCGCCAATCCCGATATTGAATCAAATGTCACAGTCCCGATAAAAATCGCAGATCGCCGCCATTAATAGTAAAAAAAAATAATAATAATAAAAATGCCATAAATCTATCCCCTATTTTGTAGGAGCTATAACTTTTGCGCACACTGATCAATATACGCTTATTGCGATTTTTTTTTACCAAAAATATGTAGAAGAATACTTATCGGCCTAAACTGAGGAAAAAAAATGTTTTTGTTTTCTTTTAAATTGAGGATATTTATTATAGCAAAAAGTAAAAAATAAAAATATTGTGTTTTTTTCAAACTTGTCGCACTTCTTTTGTTTATAGCACAAAAAGTAGAAACCGCAGAGGTGATCAAATACCACCAAAAGAAAGCTCTATTTGGGTACGCAATTGTCATTCAAAATGTTACAGCAATGAAAACTGAAAATTGGCCTGGGCAAGAAGGGGGTGAAAATGCCCTGTATTAAAGTAGTTAAAGTAAATCAAAATGATCACAATTAAATAAATCTTCTTTTATAATTTATTTATGTAACTGGAATATTTTAGGCCAATCAGTTGTTTATGAAAGTGTCTTTCTACAAACAGTAGCAAAGATGTTTTATAGTGAAAATGTTATGTAATGTGTGCAGATGTCTGTATTTCACAATCATGATCAGAGAATGCATTTCCTAACGGCTGTAAAATTATTTTGACGGTCATCTCTAATTTTAAATGGTCAGTGGTAAATTTATTTTAAACTATAATGCAGTGATTGCTGTTTGAGTTGTGTCAAATCGTATGACAGGTACAATGTTTATGAATACAGCATTTCGCCCAGAAGAGGGCACTTGCTTAACTACTTCAGGGCACTTTCCCCCCTTCCTGCCCAGGCCAATTTTCAGCTTTCAGCGCTGTCACATTTTAAATGACAATTTCGCAGTCATGCAACGTTGTACCCAAACAATTTTTTTATCATTTTGTTCCCACAAATAGAGCTTTCTTTTGGTGGTATTTGATCACCGCTTGTTTTTTTATATTTTTCTAAACAAATAAAAAAAGACCGAAAATTTGGAAAAAAATAAGTTTTTATTTATTTCTGTTTTCTCCTTCACTGATGGGCACTTATGAGGCTGCACTCTTGGGCACTGATGGGCACTGATGAAGAGGCACTAATATGCATCACTAATGGACACTGATATGCAGCACTCTTGGGCACTCATAGGTGGCACTGATGGGCACTGAAAGGCCACACTGATGGGTACTTATAGGTGGCACTGATAGGCGGCACTGATAGGCAGCACTGATGAGGAGGCACTGGCAGACATTACTGATTGGCATCTCTTATGGGCACTGATTTGCACCTCTGGTGGTCATGGGTGGGCATCCTTGGTGGTCATGGGTGGGTATCCCTGGTGGACATGGGTGGGCATCCCTGGTGGACACAGGTGGGCATCCCTGGTGGACACGGGTGGGCATTCCTGTTGGCTCATAATGATAATCAATGCGTTGATTATCAGCGCAGACCCCCCTGTCAGGATAGCAGCTGATTGACAGTCCTCTACGCGCGCCTTGTCAGCGCGAATAGAGGAAAAGGCGATAAACTGCACTTCCTATTTACGATGTTACTAGCTGTGATTGGACACAGCTAATCACATGGTAAAGAGCCTACGTCATAGGCTCTTTACCAAGATCAGAGATGCGGTGTGTCAGACTGAGACACCACACCACCGAACGCTGCGATGCCTGCCTGAGCGGCTTAACCTGCTGGACGTCATATGACATCCAGTCAGGATAATGAAACCACTTTGTGGCCCTCATATTGCTATGTAGCGGGTGGGAAGTGATTAAGAGCATCACACCCAGGCTGGAAAAGATGAGTCTGGTGATAGACCCCACAGGGGACAAGAAATCATTGGTACATATTTTTACTTTGTCTTTGTTTCAAAACTGAAAAGCACTCAACAGTATGTGTTGGTGAACCCAGATCTAAAGGCTGGTGTTCTTTTTTCCTAATATGTGTATGTGTAACCCAAGGAGTCATGGTGCAAATCTTATCACTGCTTAGATATTAGAAGGTAGGATTTTTGCGCTCCCCCCCCCCCCCCAAAAAAAAAAAGCAACCGTGCCTCCCTCAAAGATATTGATTCAGAGATGCTGAAATGTTCTGTACTGTTTTTCATTTTGCTGAAATGTCAATTATCCATCAATTTTTTGTTTAGTTTAGCACACCCATAGAAAGATTACTTTTAGTATAGATGGATCTAATAAAATTCACCAGAGAACTCCAGACTAAGCAGAAAGAAATGTGCTCCCTCATTAGCCATCACCTTCCAGTTTGTGCCTGCAGGAGAATGATTGATGTCTTATTTGTCATTTTACAATAGTGTGTACTGTGTCCTTTAGTTACTCTCATTTACAGAGTTCATCGTAGCACATTTGAAAACTCACCTTAGAACATTACCTGCTATTTCTTCAAATCAAAAGTTGTCCTCACATTTCAGATCTGAAACTTCCAGCGGATAGATGCTAATGATGAACTCTTATTAAAACATTTTCTGAAAGTAAAGCATCAACCAAGAGAGAAAAAAAAGACTTAAAACGGACCATGTTGCATTCCAAGCTTTACTTACATTCTTCTTTAATGGCTACCGGTATTAAAGTTAAAGAGCATGCACCAGTGGTTTATTGCAGAAACGTCTTATTATCCTGAGGCCCCCAAGTCCAGGGTGCTATGTTATATAAATACCAATTTCATGAACTGTTTCAGTTCAGGCAGGCCTTTCCTCTTACTGTTGGTCAGCAAGGTAGCCCATTGGTTCCATTAAGAAACCAGTTGTGAGGGACATAGGCCTAGACTTAACTTGAGCTGTGAAGTGAGTATAGGCCTAAGCAAATGGCTCCTAGCACACTATTACAATTTAAATTTCTAAAAGTATATAACTTAGTTTCCATGTAGTACATTAATCTTTAAAAAATAAAAGGCTTCCATATGTATATTACTGTTTTATCACGGTTATGTGATAGTTTACGCAATTTTTTATTTATTCGAGATGTGCATGTTTAACATTTAATTAACCTCCCTGGCGGTAATGCCGAGTCTGGCTCGGGGTGGAATTTCAGTACCACGAGCGGTAACCCCCGAGCCAGACTCGGGATCGCATCGCAGGATACAGGGAGACTTACTTACCTTGTCCCCTGGATCCAGCGATGTCCTCCACGCTGTGTGTGCGAGCCGTCCTCCACTCGATTCACACGGTGCCCGAGTGCCGCCGAGCTCCGTTCCCTGCGACGTTACGACGCACGGGAGCGGAGATCGGCGCCAAATTCAAAAAAGTAAAAACACACAATACACATACAGTACTGTAATATTACTGATTCTGTGTACTGTACTGTATAAAAAAAATACACATCCCTTTGTCCCTAGTGGTCTGTCCAGTGCCCTGCATGCACTTGTATATTATAAATACTGTTTTTTTCTGCCTGGAATTTGGTGATTGTCCATAGCAACCAAAAAGTGTCCCTTTATGTCAAAACAGCGATAATAAATTAGAATCACTTGCAGAATAGAGCGATAGCGATTTGTGGGGAGATCCGTCATCAAACACTAAATCTAATGACAGCGACAATTCTACAAATGAGCAATTTTCAGTGTTTTTGGATTTGATTATATTATTGAATAATTTTTATTATTTGTTATCATTATTTATAGTTATTTATTATATTATATACTTTATCATAACCGGGATGTCTACTAGACTCTGGTTTGAACAGATTTAAGAGAGTTATTCCTAGGAATTGCAGGCCTACAATATAAAACGCCAAATTTCCATGCAAAATAATTGTACCGCTTTCAGCACCTAAAATCAGAAATAATCTTATCGCCAGGGAGATTAAGCAATGACAGATAGAAATAACAAATGTACTAATAATATTAGGACATGTAACAAGAATTCTTAGCTATAGATGCCTTTTTCGTCCAGGAGTCCCCCGTTTTTGTGGCGTGGCACAGATGATCAAACCAGACGCATGCATAATTCAACTCTGATACAAGACTCACTATTCCAAGTTTTGGCTGTAGTATATACAGAACTAGTGAGTAACATTTGACCAGTCGTAAGCAACATTACCTTCTAAGGAAGATAGCACATTCCTGTGATTTTCTATAATAGTATGAAGTCAGCTAAGGTAACCATTGTTATATATGTCCGTGTATGGCTTCTTAACCAGATTTTAAATGCATTCTTAGATATTATGAGCCATTATTAATTAGGAAATATGAAATTTCCCCATCAATTACCAACCAAATCAGTAAGGCAATCCTTTACAAAGGAGATAAATTCCTTGGAGTGGGAAATCTTCTCAGGAATTGCAGTAGCAAGCAGAAACATACCGTAACTTTAAGGCTGGCTTCACATTTGTGTGAACTGTGTTGCCTAAAGTGCAGGAAGTAGTATTTTTTTATGCGTTGACATATCCACAGATGTAAAGGGGGCTTGGAAATATAAGTGCTAAAGAATGCAACACCTTGATCCACTCTGAATTGTTCTTCCAAGCAGACATTTGCAAAAGTCAGGAGTGTGTTCCATTTAAAAGTGAGTTTTTTTGCTTTAATGTTTGTGACAGGTCCACTTTAGAGAATGATTTGATAGGACATACTATTAAAAAAAGAAATACATTTAAATGTACTGTATGTGATTTTTCACAAGTTCATTTTGTCTAGAGCAGTGATTCTCAACCAGGGTTCCTCCAGAGGTTTCTAGGGGTTCCTTCAGCAATGGGCAATTTGTGCCTCTCAGATAAGTTCCCACTGACACCATTGATCTTTTTAGCTATCTGTAAGGAGGTAATTCTTCCCAATGACCACAAGTGTAAGGACCATTCTTCCCACTGACCATCACACTAATGGATCATGAGTTGTAGATTTTTCATTTTTAGTAGGGGTTCCCCGAGACCAGAGAACTATTTCAAGGGATGTTAAGTGTTGCATTCAGCTTAAATCTGTGCTAAAGGCACATTTATATACTTTGCCAAGGTTTTTACTACTGTGACATGTGTTACAAAAATAAATCTTTGATTCATTGACTAGATAATCTACCATCAATCAAATATGGTATATGTATCGGGTACCGGAAAGTTACTGCTTATTCTAATTGCTGTAGCACTCTTGATTATTTATCACTTTTTCCTTCTCAGGTGTATGAAAAAGGTACCAATGTTGATCAGTTTGTAACAAGATTCCTGCTGAAGGAGACAGCCAATCAGATCCAGTCACTTCTCAGTTCCGTGGAGAGTGCTGTTGATGCCATAGATGAGCAGACAAATCAAATCAGGTCAGTTAAATAAAATCTGTTCCTAAACACTGATCAAATTAACTTTTATATTTACAAACTGCAGATTTACAAGCCAGCGCTCCATCAAATTGGAAACATATAAGCAGTTCCAAAGACACACCTCACATACTTTTCAAAAAACATACATAAAATGATATTAAAGGATACTTTTGACTTGAAATTCAGTAATCAAACCAGTTCAGGTGCAAATTCTTTTTTTTATTATTTAGTGGAAAAGTAATTAGTTTTTTTTGGTGTCTAAGCTCCTGTTACTAATACTTTACACCAAAGAAAATGGGAATGGACATGTGGACCCTTATGTATAAACCTATACAAAACTGTAAACTACAAAGCTTCCTTAAATGCCTTATCCACAGCCGTATGAGCTCCTACCTCACTGACAACAACCTTCTCGTTCTCTTATGGTCCAGCTTCTGCCCACAACATTCCACTAAAACTGCACTACTAAATCTCACCAATGACCTACTAACTGCTAAAACTAAAGGCCAGTACTCCATGCTCATTCGTACTCTTGGATCTTTCTACTGCCTTCCAAACAATTTACCACCCACTCCTCCTCAACAAACTCCACTCCCTTGGCCTCCGTGATTCTGCTCTTTGCTGGTTCTCCTCCTACCTACCTTAGTGCACTTTTAGTGTCACATATAACACCGTCTCCTTAGCTCCTCCTCCTGTTTCTCTTGGGGTACCCCGAGGCTCTGTCCTTGGGCCCCTCCTATTCTCTCTATACCTCTTCTCTTGTTCAGTTGATAACCTCCCATGGTTTCCAATACCACCTTTATGCTTATGACACCCAGATCTATCTCTCCACTCAACTCACCCTCTCAAATACCTTATGTATCACAAACTTACTGAGCAACATATCAGTATGGATGTCAAACTCAATCTTTCTAAAACGTTGCTTGTAATATTTCCTCATCACCGATCCCCTCCCTATGACTTTACCATTGAGATCAAAGGCACAACCACTGGTTCCTCCATACACCAAGGTGCTGGATGTAATTCTAGACTTTGACCTCTCGGATTCCTGCTCTCTAGCTCCCTTGTTACCTCATCCCATGCTTACCTCCAGGATTCTGCAGAGCCTCTCCCATCTTCTGGACCTCCCTGCCCCAGTATGTCCTACCCTGTCCACCTTTAGGCAGTCTGATCAATGCTGCAGCCATCTACAGTGCCTTGCAACAGTATTCACCCCCCTTGACTTTTTTCGTATTTTGTTGCCTCACAACCTGGAATTTACATGGATTGTTTGAGGATTTGCATCATTTAATTTACAGAACATGCCCACAACTTTAATTAGTTTTTTTTTTTATTGTGAAGCAGACAACAAATAGGACAAAATAACAGAAAAAGTCAATATGCATAACTATTCACCCCCCCCCCTAAAGTCAATACTTTGTAGAGCCACCTTTTGCGGCTATCACAGCTCCAAGTCACTTTGGATAAGTCTCTGTGAGCTTGTCACATCTTACCACTGGGATTTTTGACCATTCCTCCTTACCAAACTGCTCCAGCTCCTTCATGTTGGATGGTTTGTGCTTGTGAATGGCAATCTTTAAGTCTGACCACAGATCTTCCATTGGATTAAGATCTGGGCTTTGACTAGGCCATTCCAACACATTTATATGTTTCCCCTTAAACCACTTAAGTGTAGCTTTAGCAGTGTGTTTAGGGTCATTGTCCTGCTGGAAGGTGAACCTCCACTCTAGCCTCAAATCACACACAGAGTGGTACAGGTTTTGCTCAAGAATATCCCTGTATTTAGCACCATCCAGCTTTCCCTCAACTCTGACCAGTTTCCCAGTCCCGATTGCTGAAAAACATGCCCACAGCATGATGCTGCCACCACCATGTTTCACTGTGGGGATGGGGTTCTTTGGGTGATGTGATGTGTTGGGTTTGCGCCAGAAATAGCATTTTCTTTGATGGGCAAAAAGTTCCATTTTAGTCTCATAAGACCAGAGCACCTTCCTCCATAAATTGTGGGAGTTTCCCACATGCCTTTTTGCAAACTCAAAACGTGCCATTTTGTTGTTTGCTTAAAGTATGGCTACTCTGCCATAAACCCCAACTCTATGGAGCATACGGCTTATTGTCTTCCTATGTACAGATACTCCAGTGTCTGCTGTGGAACTCTGCAGCTCCTCCAGGGTTACCTTAGGTCTCTGTGCTGCCTCTCTGATTAATGCCTCCTTGTCCGGTCCGTGAGTTTTGGTGAGCGGCCGTTTCTTGGCAGGTTTGCTGTTGTGCCATGTTCTTTCCATTTGGTTGATAGATTTGATGGTGCTCCTAGGAATTATCAAAGATTTTGATTTTTTTTTATAACCAAACCCTGACTTGTACTTCTCAACAACATTGTCCCTTACTTGTTTGGAGAGTTCCTTGGTCTTCATGGCAGTGTTTGGTTAGTGATGCCTCTTGCTTAGGTGTTGCAGCCTCTGGGGCCTTTCAAAAAGGTGTGTATATGTAATGACAGAACATGTGACACTTAGATTGCACACAGGTGGACATCATTTCACTAATTATGTGACTTCTGAAGGCAATTGGTTGCACCAGAGCTTTTTATGGGCTTTATAACAAAGGGGGTGAATACATACGCACATGCCAATTATCAGTTTTTTATTTCTGAAAAATAGTTTTATGTATATATTTTTCAAATTTTACTTCACCAACTTAGACTATTGTGTTCTGATCCATCACATATAATTCAGATTAAAAAAAGGGGGGAATACTTTTGAAAGGCACTGTAGGTGAATATGTATGTTTGTTTTTTGGTAAACCCACACTTCTCTTTTAAACCTGACAGAGATCTCAGCATTGCTCCAAAATATCCAAAATTAAAAAAAGGGAGTATGTTAAATCAACATTTAGAACTGTCACCATAGCTTTTAAATTGTTTCTGCTCAAATGCTAATACCTTTCAATTTCAATTAATTTATAGGGACAAAATACAGTATTTTAGTTATTTTTCATTATTAATACATAGGCGGGAGGGTTTACAAAGGAAGTTGCTGTTGAAGCAGATTAAATATATGAAGAGTATGATATTGTGAAAACATAAGCTGTTCAGTTGTTCATATTGTTGAAATATTAAATAGATTTAGGCATGGTTGACTAGCTCTATATAAGGACGGAAAGATAAAATGTGTGGTTGTCATCCAAGGTGACTCGTATGTTTTAAAAATTCCCAAATCACATTAAATGTTTGCCCAAAAAAATGCAAGTTAACGTCTCATTGAACATTATTTAGTTGAATTTGTTTCATGACTTGGAAACAATATTTTGCAGAAATGAGCCAAGATTTGTCTGTTATGGTTTTAACTGCTAGCGGATGTAATTGGTTAATTTCTTTGGCAGAGGGTGGGAGTATTGGGGTAAGTGTCTATGAAGGTGACCACCCCATGGGATTTCTTTCCAAATTAGTTTGTGTGACAGAAGAGATTATATAGTCTGCAAGAGAAGAATTTCCACCAAAAAAGACCATGTTCTCCTTGTGACATTAAGGAGAGAGATGTTAGGTTGAATTGTAGTATTCTTACAGTATCATACGCCAATGTGCCACAACTTTACGTGTTCCCCTGTGTGAGTACAGTGCAAAATTCTTGACGTTATAGGCAAGGATTTTTGACACCCTAGGCGAAACCTCATTTTGACCCCCCCATGTACAGGACAGGGTAGTAGGTAGTAAATAGACAGGCTAGGGTAGTATATGG
This sequence comes from Lithobates pipiens, assembly GCF_037356315.1. Taxonomy (NCBI): domain Eukaryota; kingdom Metazoa; phylum Chordata; class Amphibia; order Anura; family Ranidae; genus Lithobates; species Lithobates pipiens. Next base: position 62,432,284 of record NW_027507686.1, on the reverse strand, counting down.
ACAGGCTAGGGTAGTATATAGACAGGATAGGGTAGTATACGGACAGGCTAGGGTAGTATACCGACAGGCTAGGGTAGTATACTGACAGGCTAGGGTAGTATATGGGCAGACTAGCTTAGCATACGGACAGGCTAGTGCAGTAAATAGACAGGCAAGGGTAGTCTATAGACATTAAAGCAGTGTTCCGCCCAAAATTAAAAGCCAGCAGCTACACATACTGCAGCTGCTGGCTTTTATCAATAGGACACTTACCTGTCCTGGAGTCCAGCGATGTTGACACCACAGCTGATGTTTCCATCAGCTGTTGGGTGCTACCGCTGCCATTACGGGTAAGTGTACCCGGCAATGTAGCCTTACTTCTTCATGCCGGGAACCCTACTGTGCATGCACGAGGCCCCGCTCCTCTATCCTACTGGCCCGGTGACAGGGAGAGGAGGAGGGATCCCCGCGGTGATGTCACGGTACACGGCCCGGACTCCCAGAAGTGGGAACAGGATACCTGTCAAAGATAGGTATCCTGTCACCCCCCGAAAGGTGCCAATTGTGGCACTGGAGGGGGAGAGGAGACAAATGAGCGGAAGTTCCACTTTTGGGTGGAACTCCACTTTAAAACATACAAATCTGTTGCTCTTAAAATAATAATAGTAGGATAGCTGCTAACACTATATTGCTGGGTACAATGAAAATTAATAAGTAAAAAGGTGTAGCGCTAATATAAATTAAATTTTGTCAATGATAAGCTGTTGAAAAACGATCCAATCAAAAGTCCACCACAAGATGAAGAAATAATGGATAGAACAGCCGCCACCAGCCCCCAATAATACTGACTCTTACCCTCAATAGAAGGGATATAAGCGATGGATAGATTAGGTAATAATGCCAATGATCCTTCTGCACAAATTGGTCCGCTTCAACAAGATTACACTGATCCACTTGCCAGGATTGGATAACAGAGCTCAAAAGATCACCTTCATTCAACTAGGAGATCAATGGACAGACCTCAGCATCAACATTGGTAATCACAGGGATAAAAAGAAGGGAACGCTCATTGCGCAGGCATCCAAATATGCAATTTATTGAGTAAAAAAGGCTAATACACTCACATGATAAAAATTGCAAGTAGGCAAGCAGGCATATGGCAATGACCAGCATTTCCAACCAGTAAGATGGCCACTGCGTCCCAGTCCACGTTCTACATCACATGTCTTTGCTCCACCTAGACTCTGCTGCTCTACCTGTCTGCACGGCTGCACTGATCACTTCCAGGCTCCAGCCAGTCTGCCAGCACTCTTCTTCTGTCTTATTCTCTCAGCACTTACTTGCTGAAGGAGTCGGCAGTGTGCAGGGCAAGCCGAATCACTCTGCCAGGCCAAAAGCATGGACTGAGAGACTTCCACTGCATGTACCTGCACCCAAAAATGAAAAAATGTCCCCCTCGATCTACAGTCTCCAGGCCCTCTGAGTGAACTGTTGGAGCCCCCCTCAGGGAATATGATTACCTGGGAGCCATTGCAGGGATTTGTGGGGAAACAGGATGTGTACACTGGCTGGCTCTGACCATACACATCCTGCATAAATTCTGAAGCTGCCGCTGGGCCCCCCTGTGAAGTAATGGAGCCTGAGATCCCCTACAGGTGTGTATCCAACAAACTGTTCATGGGCAGGAGCGGCTGCGTGCTGCCCTGGTCCTCCTGCTGTGGGGCACAGAAGGCAGCGGTGCCCCCCACTGATGTGCGCTCTAGGCCGGTGCCTACCTTGCCTATAGGTAGCACCAGCCCTGGTTATAGGCATACCTTTGTTCTTACAAAAATGTTCCAACTCTACTTGCTTCATCTTTGATAAGCAGTAATATCCTGCTGTCATTTACCTGCCTCTGCCCAGTCCTAATCCTGGCCAGTTATGTTCTGGGTAAGGTGAGGGCACATAAAACTGTGATCTCCCACCACTGTCTGGGTCGGCCGCAGTAGAGGATGGAATTCATGCGGTGATGTATATATTACTAAATATATAAATCCAAGGTGGTGTGTGAGTCAGCATGCTTTCATGGTGGAATCTCTGCATTGCATGCTTGTGGTATACAGAGACTCAAATGGTAGAATGAGGTAGCATTGAGGTTTTGTTTAAGGGGTAATATTTGTGTTAGGGTTTGGTTTTTAGGTATTAAATGTTAGGGGGAATTTAAGTATTTTATGGTTTAGCGGTCAAGTGTTGAAGCAGAATTCCTATTTACAAAACCAGCCATTGCTGAAATATTCACCTTCACCAATCCAGAGATTGAATTGTAAGTCTGTTAACTTGCTGCACATTTCCACTGGCAAGTTGTACACTTGCAGAGCACTTGAAGCAAAAGTTCTGGTTGACACTTTTCCAATTCGTAGAAAATTTGCGTGGCAAGGCTCTAGCAAGAGCAAAGTTGCAGTGGTGAGTCTACAGTATGAAAATTCAGCCACAGTGACCCCTGTGGTGAGATGACTATTGCACAACATAACTCAACCAGAACTTGCAGCAGACTTGCAGAATGTTTGCAAAGAAAGTTCATCTGGAGTCATGCAATGTGGACTTGCTGCAATTGTGCAACAAACTTGTGAAGCCTGGCAAGTATAGCAATAGCTTTGCAAGTCATTTTCAAACTCGTAGCACAATTGCTTCCTGTCTAGGTACTGTCGACAAGAGAGTTCCTTGGTCAGTTAAAATTCCCTTAGGATTTCTGGAATGGGAAAGAAACATGTGGAACAGCTTTTTTGCTCTAACCTTAAAGTGATTGTAAAGTCTTGTTTTTTTTCCAATAAAAATAAAAAACATGTTATACTTGCCTGCTCTGTTGCAGTGGATTTGCACAGAGCAGCCCGGATCCTCCTCTTGTCTGGTCCCTCTTCTGTGATCCTGGCCCCTCCCACCTGTTGAGTGCCCCCAGAGCAAGCAGCTTGCTATGGGGGCACAGCTCCCTGTGTCCATTCAGACATGGATCTCTGATACTGCCCCCCTCCTCTCTCTCCTGATTGGCTAGCTGACATTGATTGACAGCAGTGGCAGACATTGCCACCAGTGCTGTGTCCCAACCAATCGAGGGTGGCTTAAGCACTCATGGATGGGGGGGGCTTTAGGTAAGTATTAGGGGGGTTAGGGGGGCTACTGCACACAGGAGGCTTTTTATCTTAATGCACAGAATGCATTCATATAAAAAAAAACCTTCTGCCTTTACATCCCCTTTAAATGATATGTTTCTGAGGGAAAATGCTTCTGGATACAGAATGACAATGTCAAAAACTATCAATATTGGCTGGTGCCCCATGGCAATCTTTTGGTAATGGCCCATTCCAATCCATAGCAGACCTCTCAAAAAGTACCCCAATTATAGGCAAGGGTACCAGTGGATTTCAAAAAAGCAGTTGCGGTGCAATAATTTGAACCTCAGGGCAATTTTTTCAATAACGCTCCACTGCTTTGTAAATAGCTTTTGTAAAATGAATAATATGTGCTGGCGTCCTCTTGTGGACTTCAGCAGTGGCCAGGCATCCACAGAAATCCTTTCTAAAGGGACATTAATTATAGGCAATGGTACCAGCAGACTTTAAAATTGTGGTTTCCTTAATTGACACTCATGGCAGGACAATACTCAACTGCTTTGTAAATAAATATAAATAAATTTAAAAAAACATTGCTTAATCCTCACTTTTTTTTTATTTTTACCCCTAAATGGCCACCCAACATTTGGGATTAGTCCAGATCCAGCTCTATTCTTGTGTGACACTAGGTTACCACCAGCTGCTCCAAAACATGAGCCTGTTCCTCATTTACGCACTATAGTAAGTCATGGTATACTGCAAAATGATGTCACTGGTAACATTAAAGAGTCACAGTAGTCAATACAGGTTTAGTAAGTCTCCAACATTTCGGTGAGACAGCTTTCCATTCTCATGGAAAATATACCAATACTGTATATAATATCAGCTAAGCAAGCAGTATAGCTGTAATTGTTGGATATATGCAAGCTAGTTAAACATAACTGGCAGACAGCTAAAGACATAAAAATTGATTTGATTTGGCTTTTTTGACATTTTCAACACTTGTAATAAAGACAGACATTTACATTATTTGTCAGGAAGAATTTAGTGTATCATCTATAAGGTTAAATGACAGACATTTTAGAGAACATTATTCATTGTAAAATAGAATGCACTTTATCCTGAATTATACGTTGCATAATTCCTCTTGGAATCTAAGGAGTGTTAGCCGAAATATTTTAATAGTAATTGTGATTTATTCTAAGCCACAATAATAAATAATGCATTAAGTGATGCTAGAGGCTTTAAATTATCATTATGTATTTTGAGAAAACTGAAGACGATGTAACTAGGTGTTTATGTGAGACAACGACCTCAACCTGCCTGCTTAGTTATGTGGATAGAAAACATCACCAAGTATTAGAACGCCGGAAGCCTTTAAGCACACAGAAATGCCTTTTGCAGCAGCCCAAGGTGACTCCCTGCAGCCTGGTTCAGTTTCTCAGCATGCACAAAGATACTGTCTATTCTAAATCAAACTCATAATTGTATTCTGAGGGGCTTCCACATTATTACATGATCATCTTATTGTTCTGCCTGGTCCCGACGGCACCCATTAAGTCGGTTTCCATGTTGCAGATTGCAGACAAGAATTATAAGCCTCAGGGTGGGCTAAACCTGGCTGTAGAAAAGGACCACTTAAACGCTGCAACAGGGGAGCCAAAACAGAGACCTCTAACATTTGATAGTGATGAAATAAAAAAGAAAGTTCTATAAAACACTAGGTCCTTCTTATGTTCTCTACAGAGACTGACAATTCTTGCTGACTGTAGTCGTTTAGAAAGAAATAAATAAAGAAAACTGTCAATATTGCAACAGATGAACACAAAAGCGCTTGCAAGCCCAAAGACAGAAAAAAAATAGGAGCTAGTGCTCACCCTGCAGTGTAAGATGAAGCTAAATGTTCAGTATTGCCACATGATTTTACTTGTGCAAAAGAAGCACAGAATGGAACTCCAGGACCATAAAATCATCTGGCATTCCTGGCAACAGACATCTCAAAATTTTATAGGGGATAGATGTATCTGCAGTCCCACCAAGGTATGGAAGTAGGCCTCGTCTTTCTGGCCCACAATTGCCATCTGGATTTCTATGTTTGAAGGGCCCGTTCCTCAAGGACTAAATGTGATGCAGTACTGACAGTAACATAATGTGTTAAAATTGAAAATAATTTAAAAAATTCACCACACATTTAAAGTGATAATACTCAAAACCCAGTGTATAATACTATCAATGCTGCTACAGTACTTTGCATTCGAAAATATACCCACAAAAGTGAAAAATCGTCAGTAAAAGATCAATAATATTCTATACTGTGGAATATTATTGGTCTTTTACTGATGTCACTTTTGTGAGTACTGACAGTAAGCCCTTGTACACACGGTCGGACATTCCGATGGACAATGTCTGATTGGACCGTGTCGTCAGATAATCCGACAGTGTGTGGGCTCCATCGGACTGTTTTCGTCGGAGTATCTGACGGACCAAGTTTTCCAGCTGGGCTATAAAATTTTCCGACAACATGATCCGATCGGACTTTGTCCGATCATGTGTAGAGAATTCCGATCGGACAAAGTGCCACGCATGCTCAGATCAAATTCCTAGACCAATGCTATTGGCTGCTAGCCTGAACGTAGTCCCGTCCTAATGAAATAACGCCATCACGTTAAGTACGATCGGATTTTCTGACATCTTTGTCCGACTGTGTGTATGCAACAGTTTCGGACAAAATCCGTCGGACAAAATCCGACGGATTTGGTTGTCGGAATGTCCGACCGTGTCTACAAGGGCTAAGACTGGGGTCTCTTAAGATACCTGTACCAAAAGGATCCAGGCAAAAAAAAGAAAGTAAATCCCAGAGGAACTTCAAGTTCAAGTAGTCTACCAGAAAAGCAACAAGATATTGGTCCATAAGGGCTGAAATAAAATAATAGAGATTGCATACAAAAGCAGGAACAAGACAGGTTTGTGAACAAATCATAAATTAGCAGATTTATGGACTGTTGAACTGGATTCCCAATGAATTTTGCTCTAGTTACATTCCGTCCTGGCCTCCTGATCTCCATGTCAGTGTTGATATCAGAAGTGAATATACACAAATGTCAGGATTGGCAGAAACACTTAGCACTGAAAGATCACCTGGATAAAGTTGTTCCAGGAGAAAGAGAAGCAACAGGTAACCCTAAAACTGGATTTAAACATCACAGAGATCTCTCTGAACCACTAGACTGTACAGTGATTCAAGTCTAACTGAATTACCCAGCAATTAGAGGTCTTACTCACCACCAGCATAAAACTGTTCCAAAAAAAGGTTTTAGAGTTCAGAGGTCCAGAAAAAGGATTACAGGATCCCAGGCAGAGTCACAACAGCCCACAGCCCTCTCACAGCTGTGTGCTGTTCCATACAACTCCTCATGGGCATCTGCTGGCTGCTCTTGACCTTTTCAGCCCTCTTTTTTGGGTGGGCTACCCCTACAGAACCAAGATATCCAATCCAGGAACCATCCCTGACGTCCTGTACAGTATGAATATGTAAAAAATTGGTGGCCTCTGTAAGCTGTAAATCGCTGTAGTAGCCCTTGAGTTTTTTGCAAAGCATTCTCTGATTGGACAAGGTGGAAAACATGATGTCACCATCCCTCCATTCCAGCTCATCAAATCAGAGAATACTTTGTATTCTTTATGCCGCGTACACACGGGCGGACTGTATGGCGTACTTAGTCCGTCGAAACACATTTCAGCGGACAGTCCGCTCGTGTGTGGGCTTCAGCGGACTTTTTCAGCGTGCAGTCTGGCGTACTAAGTATTTAGGATTTTTCGAAATTCTGTCTGTCGTTCTTTGGTTTCAGCGGACAATCCGCTCGTCAGTAGGCTAGTTCGACGGACTAAGAATGGCGCATGCCCAGAAAGGATTTACACGGCGGAAGGGTGCTTTGCTGTGTATTGGACTTCCTATTTCTAGTCCCGTCGTACGTGCTGTACACGTCATCGCGCAAGCTTTCGACGGACTGTTTGGGTATCCGTGTGTGGTCAAGTCTGTTCAGTCGAAAGTATGACGGACTGTCCGTCGGATTGTATGACGGACTAAGTACGCCATACAGTCCGCTCGTGTGTACGCGGCATTAGGAAAAATGCAAGGCATTACCTAAATGGCAGCTGTGCGGAGCAAGCAACCCCCCCCCCCATAGTTACTATGCAGAAGAACAACTGCTTGGCACAACACCCAGAAGATTGCAGCCATCACTGTAGTAGCTTGGGCCACTACAATGATTTGAGTGGCAGAGTTCAGTTAAACAGTTGTTAGTGTACAAATGCAGCAGCCATCCTAAAGAAAACTATTAGTCAAACATTCAGTAATGCAGAAATGCAGAGACCACTTAGGGCAACCATTTTGATGGTATACGATTATCTCTCAAAAGGAAGAGGTGCTGGACAGGACAGAGGAGTGAAGACGCGTGGTAAGGGGGTGCAGGAGTGTTCAAGGACTGAGCTGCCTATCTACAAGGTACCCCACCTCTGGAGATTGCTCCCTCAGTGCTTTTGAAATTCCGCTGCTGGAGACAATAATTGGGTGTGTGCAGGAACCTGTTGTGAGGGGCTGTCATCCATGGACACTTCCAGGAAGTCAAGCTGCTGTTCTTAACTTTGATTTGGAAACTGTGAAACTATTCCCAATTTGGGTGTGAGACATTCGGTTAACACCTTGGCTAGACTGCATGATAGAGCCCCCCTCTGCGGATGGCTAAAGTCATACTGAACTGAGTCTGTGTGAACGCATAGAGATGGTGTGAGTGAGTGCAGTACTGTAAGAGCTTAAACTTCAGCATGCTGACTTTATTCCATATTGAATGTTTAGCCGCTATAATTAGCCTTTTTTCCCCTCTCAGTAGTAAGCATAGGCTACCATACAATTGCATTGTGCTAGAAAAGTGTTCAGTTATTATTCCCTCCATGCAAAATACAGCAGGCAAAATAAGTATTGAACATGTCACCATTTTTCTATGTAAATATATTTCTAAAGATGCTATTAACATGACATTTTCACCACATGTCAGTAACAACCCATGCAATCCATACATACAAAGAAACCAAAACAAAAAAGATCATAAATTACGTTATATGTATTAAAATGGAATGGCACGGGAAAAAGTGTTGAACACATGAAGAAAGGGGGTGCCAAAAGGCATGTAAAGCCAAGACACCAGCTGAAATCTATCAGTAATTAGAAAGCAATCATGCCCCTTGTCAGTGAAAATTAATTGATGGCCTATAAAAAGGCGTCACACAAAAAACATCTCAGATTGGGTAAAAGCAAAGAGCTCTCTCAAGACCTTTGCAACCTTATTGTTGCAAAACATACTGATGTCATTGGTTACAGAAGGATTTCTAAACTTCTGAATGTACCGGTGAGCACTGTTGGGGTCATAATCCAGTAGTGGAAAGAACATAATTTCACCATAAACCGATCACGACCAGGTGCTCCTTGTAAGATTTCTGACAGAAAAGTGAAAATTATCAGAAGAGTTGTCCAAGAGCCAAGGACCACTTTTGGAGAGCTTCAGAAAGACCTGGAATTAGCAGGTACAATCGTCTCAATGAAAACAATAAGTAATGCACTCAACCACCATGGCCTGTATGCACGCTCACAATGCAAGACACCATTGCTGAAGAAAAAGCATGTTGGAACTAACTCGTTTAAAGTTTTCTGCACAACATTTAGACAAGCCTGTGAAATACTGGGAGAATATAGTCCGATCAGATGAGTCCAAAATTGAATTGAATGGCACTGCACCTCACCCCAAAAACACAAGGTCACCAGTGAAGTTTGGAGCTGGGAACATCATGGTGTGGGGCTGTTTTTTGGCATACAGTACTGGCAAACTTCATATCATTAAATGAAGGATGTATGGGAAAATGTACCAAGACATTCTTGAAAAAAATCTGCTGCGATCTACCAGGATGATGAAGATGAAATGGGGGTGGACATTTCAGCAAGACAATGATCCTAAACACAAAGCCAATGAAACTCTCAATTGGTTTCAAAGGAAGAAAATAAAGCTGCTAGAATGGCCAAGCAAATCACCTGACTTGAATCTAATATAAAATCTATGGAAAGAACTAAAGAGTTCATAGAAGAGGCCTACGGAACCTTCAAGATTTGAAGACTGTGTGGAAGAATGGGCAAAAATCACACCTGAGCAATGCATGCGACTAGTTTCTCCATACAGGAGGAGTCTTGAAGCTGTCATTACCAATAAAGAATTTTGTACCAAGTATTAATACATTTCAGTTAGCGTGTTTAATACTTTTTCCATGTCATTCAATTTTATTACACATAACTTATTTTCCGAAAGTATTTGTTTTGGTGTCTTTGTATGTATGGATTGCATGGGTTATTGTCGACATGTGGTGACAATTTAATGTCAGTAGCACCTTTAGAAATATATTTACCTAGAAAAATGGTGAGATGTTCAATACTTATTTTACCTGCTGTATATTGCTTTGTTGCTTTTGTGCTCTTTAAGTAAAGATTGTCTTTTCCCCATCCTTTCATGGTCATGTGCCACCACTTTGTAGATGACCACATTCTAGTTAGGACTAAGCCCTTATACACACGGTCGGACATTCCGACAACAAAATCCGTCGGATTTTGTCCGAAACTGGTGTTGCATACACACGGTCGGACAAAGTTGTCGGAAAATCCGATCGTTTGTAACGTAATGATGTTATTTAGTTACGACGGGACTATGTTCAGGCTAGTAGCCAATAGCTTTCTAGGAATTTGATCTAAGCATGCGTGGCACTTTGTCCGATCGGAATTCTCTACAAACGATCGGACAAAGTCAGATCGGATCATGTTGTCGGAAAAATTTTATATCCAGCTCTCAAACTTTGTTGGTCGGACATTCTGACGGAAAAAGTCAGATGAAGCCCACACACGGTCGGATTATCTGACAACACAGTCCGATCGGACATTTTCCATCGGAATGTCCGACAGTGTGTACAAGGGCTAAAACCAATCTGAATGATAAGTTCATGAGATTTATCACTAAATTACAGCAATATAAAATAATGTTGTTTTTACTTTTATTAGAGCCCTCAGTTGGTATTGAGAATATATTTCATTATGCCAGTAGCTCGGTGCTCCCATGGAGGATGGCATTTTCATTTTAGATGGAACTTTTACTGTAATTTGGTGGAATTGACACAGGCCAACGTTTTATAGAATTGTTTAAAGTTGAATAGAGTTAAAGTTGAAAGTTAATACATAGAATACATACAGTTGTGCTCATAAGTTTACATACCTTGGCAGAATTTATGATTTCTTGGCCATTTTTCAGAGAATATGAATGATAACACAAAAACTTTTCTTTCACTCGTGGTCAATGTTTGGCTGAAGCCATTTATTATCAATCAACTGTGTTTACTCTTTTTAAATCATAAAGACAACAGAAACTACCCAAATGACCCTGATCAAAAGTTTATATACCCAAGTTCTTAATACCGTGTATTTCCCGCTTTAACCCCCCTGGCGGTATTCCCGAGTCTGGCTCGGGTGGAATTTTTATACCAAAAGCGGTAACCCCGAGCCAGACTCCGGACCGCATCGCTGGATCCAGGAGGACGTTTACTTACCTTCTCCCTTGGATCCAGCGATGTCCCCGCGCTGTACGAGCGAGCCGTGTCTCGCTCAATCTATCACGGAGCTGATCTCCGTGCCCTGCGAGCGTTTGCGACGCACGGGGACGGAGATCGGCGCCAAATTCAAAAAGTGAAACACTCACTATACATACAGTATAATGTAATCTTATAGATTACATTGCTGTATGTAATTATTTCACATCCCCTTTGTCCCTAGTGGTCTGCCCAGTGTCCTGCATGCAGTTTTATATAATAAAAACTGTTCTTTATGCCTGGAAACTGGAGATTGTCCATAGCAACCAAAATTGTCCCTTTACATCAAAAATGATTTTAGACCAGCTAGAAAACAGCGATAATAAATTGGAATCACTCATAGAATTGAGCGATAACCCCTGAAAAACTATCCCCACAACATAATCTCCATTGGATGAGCAAGTTTGTGGTGGAGGAACTTGACTGGCCTGCACAGAGTCCTGACCTTAACCTGATAGAACACCTTTGGGATGAATTAAAGCGTGGACTGCAAGCCAAATGTGCTTCTCAGAGATCAGTCAAACATTCCCATAGACACACTCCTGAACCTTGTGGACAGCCTTCCCAGAAGCGTTGAAGCTGTTATAGCTGCAAAGGGTGGGCCTACTCAATATTGAACCCTACGGACTAAGACTGGGACTCCATTTAAGTTCATGTGCATATAAAGGTAGGCCTCCCAATACTTTTAGTAATATAGTGTTTTTGCTTATAATAAGTGCTTTTGTAACTAATGTGATCCAAAGACATTGCGCCCCTAGGAGCCCAGTTAAAGTGTGAATCGGCCTCAACCTAGACTCCTCCCTGGCCAGGCCCCTGACACATTTTGTCTTGTCCACAGGGCTTAGTCATAGAGGTCTCTAGACTAAGCCCAGTGGGCAGGGTGAAATGTGTCAGCAGTTGTGGCCTTGGAGGAGCCTAGGCTAAGGCTTCTTTACACTTTAAATGGGCTGCTAGATATTATATGGCACCTTTTTGTAACTGATATACACCAGTAAGTGATATGTAAAAATGCGGTCACACAATTTGCAAATGTAGTTTTTGCAAATTGTGTGACATGAAAATGTCACACATTTTCATGTCACACATGTTCTTCCAGTTACTGGTGAGACCTTTTCTGTTCATCATCATGAGTGCCACAAAAATTCTGTTTGGTAGAATATATGGATATAAAATCAATATTTTAAGCATATTTTAGGCACTCTTAACTACTGTACTGTATTGTGAAAAAAGGTCTAAACACAAAACTCCAGCTCAACAACGTTGTTTTAATTTGCATAAGTACAGAACACAAATGAAAATTCTGTACTGTACAATACAATGATGTACAGCGTGCCATTCAGGTGGGCAGAGCCGGTCGTAAGTCTGAGCAGTCGTTAAACAGGTAAGTCGTTAAACGAGGAATATCTGTTGTTTTAATAGGTATATGGAGAGTGCTTTCAGTGAAGCAGGCTGGTTCTTCACATAAGCATTTAAACCATGATGAATTTATGTGGATGTTTAAACTTAAAGCTTAATACCGTATAGGATTATGGCAATGTATATATACCATTTTTAATGCGCATATCGGGGGGGATTTATCAGGAAAGATGCAGAAGGAATTAGGAACAAATCCAGCTGTCTTTCATTTAGTAAAGGATTTGCAATGGTTTTTGTGTATTTATGACCCCTGCATCCTACAGTGATAGACAGCCCCACTGCAAGTTTTCCTAACATCTGTGACAGATCTGGCTTTGTATATGTAACAGTTTTTTGCTTCAAATATGCACAGTTAAAGCGGAGTTCTGCCCCCCCCCCCCCATGAAAAAAATAAAAGTCCGCAGCTACAAATACTGTAGCTGCTAACTTTTAATATTGGGACACTTACCTGTCCAGGGTTCCTGTGATGTCGGCACCCCAGGTGATTTTCAGATCGGCTGTCAGGTGCTGCCGCCGCCATTCATAGTAGGGGAACCCAGCACAGCCGTTTCACTACTGTGCATGAACGAAGCGTGCTGCACTTTCTAACCGGCCTGGCGGCGGAGGAAGGGGGCCAAACTTCTGAGGGAAGTCTTCCGCGGTGGAGTCTCCCTAAAGTGGGGCTGGATACCTGTCAAAAACAGGTACCTGTTTCCCCCTGAAAGTTGCCAAATGTGGCCCCGGGGGAGAGGGGGAGAGCAGATAAGTAGAGGTTCCACTTTCTTGGGTAGACCTGCACTTTAAGTAGAGGTCAGGTTGTGTTTTATTTTGGTGCAGTGCTACTATCTGAGCAGCATAGAAGGGAGATTTATAAATCAAGCTGCGGTACTACAGTAAGGCCCCTTGCACATGGGGGCATGTAACTGTTGTGTTCATTTTAGGGTGCCCAGGAGAGATAGGTGCATCATTCAGCCAGCAAAGTCTTCACCAGGTTGTGGCTGGATGGGACATAGCGCTGCACTGAGTGGTAGTCACATTTAGGTCCCTTTTGCATTCAGGGACGAATACCTGGTGAGAATTGGTAAAGATTTGAGGATATTTACAATGCTGATGCCTTTGCTTTCAATTTATTCACAGTAGCACATAAACTGAAGTTTGCCCTTTCCAGACAACAATGTGGGAAGACTTGAAAGGAAGTTCACTGCCCCCAGGTTCCCCTCTCTTTATGTGTTATTCAGGGTTACACTCAGATTACATACTTGCCTATGCAGTGGATCCAGCATTGTGCTGTTTTGATCCACTGTGTCCTTACCATATGCCTTGTCCCATTCCGCCATCTTTGCTCCTGAAGTCATTGAGTGATTCTTCCTCATTCAGGCAGCCTGATGACATGCCCACCCTCTTCCAGCCACTGTGAATGGAAAAGTGAAGCATCCTGGGATATATGACAAGCTTGGCCCTGTTTGGATGTGGATCCAGACTTGTATGCGCCAAGAAGTCCAGGTCACCTGCACCGGAGAAGACATCTGCCTGGAAATTCCCTGCCCTGCAGTCGCACATATACAGTTATATAGCTTTATGGAAATAGCTTTCACATTTTTTTTCTTACAAACATGACTGCTACACTTCTGGATTGTACATCTATAACATGAATGCAGCACATTAAAGGCTCTGATTTGAGCTTTAGAGAAGCCAAGATTGTTACATAGAGTTACACAAGTCATGGCAATGTGCAGGACCAGAGTTTCGATTTTTGTCTGGGTCATGTGTCTCCATGGAAATGAAAATCACTTAGTGTAACTATGGTAACTACCTTGGTATAACGGCAGAGATATTAAAAAATGCCACTTCTATTTAGTATAAAAAATAGTTTTTTTCTACAAGCTCCAAAAATAGCTAGAATGGAGGTCACCTGTATTGTGTGAAGCAGTGTCGTGTCATCCTGACCTATGACCACCTAAAATGAATATATATTGCCCCTTTCTGTGACATTAGGTTATTAGCAACTTGATCTTACAACTTGCCCAAAACATACATAATGTACATATGACTTCTAGATGGGCTACAAATAAAGACAACCTAGAACAAAGTATTATGCAATGCTCTCTGTAGGGCCATTTCCTTTGGGGTGGGGAGAACATGCATGATTATGCAATATATCTGGAAATTACTGGTTTGAATTGATGAAAATAAAGTCACACTTCTTGGAATGAATAAAATACAAGCACTAGAAATACCTCCTGAAACTGAATATAAAAATAGGACAAATTAAGTAGTACCCCGATCCACCAAAACTCCAATCTGTATTTACATATATAATGCAAATCCACACCTTCCTGAGCCAAACTTTTAAAAACTTTTAAAGATCCCAGTAACTGTAGCTATTCTTGGTAGACCCTTAAGCCCCGTATACATGGGCCGAATGCCAGACGACATTGACTGGTTCAAAAAAACTGTTCGACATTCAGCCCGTGTGTTTGGCTGCCGGCCCTACAGAAGCTGGCCATTTGGTGGGCTTCTAGTCAGACGAGCATCCTGGACAACCAGCAGCTAACCAGCTCCCGGAGTGTTCTGACGGGGGCGCATTGACGATGGAACATTAGTACAGCGGTTCCGACTGAAGCTGACAGTTATAGAGTGTACCAGGCTTTACACTGCTTAGTCACCGATATCATAGCTTCCCCTTAATTATCACCCTGCACATAGCTGGATTACTAAAACGGATGACAGGACTGAACGTGGCATTGCCAAACCCAAAAACCACTGGGCCATGCTGTTGGTGGCAGCACCCAGGCTTGATGGTATTTATTCCTCATATGATGATTCATATAGGTATAAAATAGAGTGCCAGAGCAAAAATGGATAAAGGAATTAATTATCTAAAAACGTCCATCTTATTTAGGGGGCAACAAACCGCACAGGTCTTGTCCTCATTTTTGTATCTATGAGCTACTGCTGAGTGCCCAGTGAAGGAAGCCTTGGTGTGCGGGAACCACCTCTTCAGAACTGTTGCACTTTTTTGCCATTTTCCTTTATCTGACTACATGTTTGAAAGTTCCCAGCACTTCTTTAAATATGTATTTTTGAGTTAATTTCATGATTTCTCAGGCTATACACCTACCAGATTCAATAGTGGATTCATAGTATATAGCATGCCATGAACTGTTTTGTGGCCAATACATTTATAGACAACAGTATAGTGATCCTTTTAATCAATACAAGTCAATTGTAGGCTCAGTTTAAATTCACTCCTTAAATGACTGCCTTTTATGCAAAATGGTAGGCAACCATAGCCAAAAATAACATTTTTGGTTATAAAAAAATGAGAAGATGTAGGAAGTATTTTATACTACTGGAAGACATTAGTCAGGAAATGTAATGAATGCAGCATGTAATCTGATATAGTATGCATCACACATTTCTTCATCTGACTACATACCTGGTTTTGTATCAGAGCAAACTTGTTATTAACAGTTGAACAGTGAATTGCCAGCTGCTTATACTACACCTTAAAGTAGACCTTGTACTTCATGCAAGCTCTATTTTTTAGTGCTCACTTACCTTTCCTCCGGCTTCCCTTGTGCAGGCGTTAATGGCACAATCCTGCCGACAAGATCCCGGTAAATGCTAAGTACTCCAATATTGCAAGAAGATGCTGCAGAACAATACAGAATCATCTTCTTGGCAAGATTTGGGCTACTCAACATTCCCCTAGATATTGCAATAATAATGTTGCCACCCTCATCTAGGTACCTTGGACGAAGCCATGGCAAACATAAGTATATTATTACATTTTTTTCCCACTGGTGTCTTTGAACATTTAATGTGGTTCAGCAAGAGGAATGTGTGTCACACTAAGGCCGGGTTCACACCGCTGCGATGCGGGAACGCCGCGAATCCGCAGCGTTTTCCCGCATCGCATTACTCCCGCCGGCAGTTCACACTGCCCTATGCGGACGGCTGGGAGTGTCAATGTTATGTTAATGACACCCCCAGATCCGTCCGCATATCGCAGTGCGATCTGCCGACTCGCACAGGAATCGGATCGCATGGTGTGAACCCCCATGCGATCCGATTCTGTTGCGGACCAAAAAAAGGGTCCTGTGCGAGTTTGCTGCGGGAGCGCTGCGAATTCAGCCATACTATCTGTATGGCTGAACTCGCATCGCTACGGAGATCGGATGTGATTTGCGGTGCGAATCACATCCGGATCTCCCCCCGCAGCAGTGTGAACCCAGCCTAAGGCTACTTTCACACTGAGGTGCTTTACAGGTGCTATAGCAATAAAAATAGCTCCTGTAACGCGCCTCTTACTCCAGTGTGAAAGCCCGAGTGCTTTCACAATGGAGCGGTACGCTTGTGGGACGTTAAAAAAAAAAAGTCCTGCAAGCAGCATCTTTGAGGAGTGCTGTATACACCGCTTCTAAAGCTCTCCTGCCCATTGAAATCAATGGGCAGCGCCTACAAAGTGCCAAGGTAGTGGCGCTTTTTGGGGGCACTTTTATCCCTTATTTGTTTATTTGTTATTTGTTCAATAGCGGGGGTTAAAAGCATCCTGCCAGCAGCTGAAAAGCGCCTCTAAAACAACTTTACCGCAGACACCCCCCGTGCCTCAGTGTGATAGTGCACTAAAGCCCCATACACACGATCAGAAATTCTGCCAGCAAAAGTCGGATGTGAGCTTTTGGTCAGAAACTCCGACTGTGTGTATGCTCCATCGGACTTTTGCTGGTAGAATTTCAGCCAGCAAAAGATTGAGCACAGGTTCTCTATTTTTCGGTTGGAAAAAGTTCAGATTGGAAATTCCGATTGTCTGCACAAAATTCCTATGCATGCTCGGAAACAGTTTGACGCATTTTCTTGGCTCATCGTAATGTTGTACGTCACCACGTTCTTGACGGTCAAAAGTTCAGAGAACTTTTGTGTGACCATGTGTGTGCAAGCCAAGCTTGAGCAGAATTCCGTCGGAAAAGCCATCCAAGTTTTTTCCAACGGAAAATCCGCTCGTGTGTACGGGTCATTAGGCTGGCCATACACTATACAATTTTCTTATTCAATTTTCTTTAGATTTACCTTAAACTATGTAGTGTAACGGCCTGCCTGATGGATGACAAGTTGAAAGGGTTTAGGTTTAACCTCATATTATATGGTTTTGGTAAATCTAAAGGAATGTTGAACTTTGTATAGTGTATGGCCAGCCTAAGACCCCATATACACTGAGATTTTCTGCAGATTTTTGTCTTCAGATGTACCAAAGCCATACAATATGAGGTAAAACCTTAATGCCGCATACACACGATCGAATTGAACCACAGTACAGCGGACAATTCGATCGTGTGTGGGCTCCAGCGGGATTTTTCATCGTAAAGTCCGGCGGACTTAGAAAGTAGTTTTTTTTTTTTATCACAATAAAGAAAGTAGTTTTGACTTTAAGTCCGGCTGACTAAGATTGACGCATGCTCTGAAGCAAGTACTAGAAGGAAGCTATTGGCTACTGGCTATTGAACTTCCTTTTTCTAGTCCCGTCGTATGTGCTGTACGTCATCGCGTTAGAAATCGCCGGACTTTTGGAGTGTCCATGTGTGGCCAAGTCCGTTCGTTATAAAGTCCGGCGGATTGTTTGCCGGATTAATTCCGCCGGACAATTCGATCATGTGTACGTGGCATTAGAGTTTTAATATGTATGCAATCAGTCAGGCCCTTGTACTACATGGTTTTGGTAAATCTGAAGACAAAAACCTGCAGAAAATCTAATAGTGTGTATGGGGTTTAAGGCTATGTGCACATGAATGTTTGGGGGTCTAAAAATATGCCCAGCATAAAATCCCAGCATTTTTCCATGCCAAGGTGGCGACAGCTGGCCATAAAGGTGAGTCGCTGTGTGCAACTATGCTTCTCCATAATTTGATAAAATGTATTAAAAACAAATGTGTGCAGCGCTACTCAAGTGCAAATAACAAATGCTAACTTAGTTTTCAAAAAAATTCATAATAATAAAGTGCTATAAATCATTTCATATATCATAAAGTGCTAAAAAAGCCCATCCAAATTTGAAAATTGGTCCATATATATATATATGAAAAATCAGTTGTGCTTCAAAGTGCTCTGTGCAGTAAACTTCAAAAACATTCAGTGTTTTGTGTGCAGGTCACCACTCTGTGCTCGCCTCCTTTGCCTCCACACTCACCTGACCAAGATGTTGTACTCGTTTTGTATATACCAACAGCCTCTGGCTATCTCCACTGCTATGGCTTTCGATGGATAGATGTTCCTCTAAGTTGTTCCATTATGCATTACTGCCCATGATCTGATATTCACAGCTATATCTCACATGTGTGGGACGATCGATGGACTGACGTGCACGTTCGCCTTTGTGCGTGAGTACAGGGGGGGGGGGGGGAGCAGGAGAGCTCAGGAAGGTAAATGATCCATATCAGAGATCTGTCTTTTTCTGAACACTGCGATTCTGCATTTTGAGGAAGTATGTTTTGCACTCATGTATACACCGATGCATAAATGCATTGCCATTTACTCAAGCATGATCATGTACAGCCATACACTTCTATGGCTAGTTGTATGCACCACCTGCAGCTCCCCTGGCATAGAAAATTACTGCGATTTTATTCTAAGCATATTTTTAGACCTCAAAACATCAGTATGTGTGTAGCCTAAAAAAAGCAGACTTTGCTATTTAGGTGAAACCTCTGATTTAATATTGGATAGCATACTTAGAAAAATCGCAGCTCAATCCTATCCAGTCTATGTGGTTAACATTTTTAAGTTGGCCTCAGTCTTGCTCCACTCCCCACGCCACATCCTCTGACATGTTTCGCCCCACCCAACGGGTCTTAGCCATAGAGGACATGTTTTGCCCCACCCAACGGGCTTAGTCATAGAGGACATGTTTCACCCCACCCAAAGGGGCTTAGTCATAGAGGACATGTTTTGCCCCACCCAACTGGGCTAAGTCATAGAGGACATGTTTCGCCCCACCCAACGGGGCTTAGTCATAGAGGTCACCTCTATGACTAAGCCCCATTGGATGGAGAGAAACATGTCAGAGGACATAGCGTGTGGATTGGTGCAAGGCTGAGGCCAACTTATACATGTTAACCACATAGACTGGATAGGGTTGAGCTGTGATTTTTCTAAGTATGCTATACACTACTGGATGCTGAAATTTTTTGCCAGCACCCCATTCCTGAGTACCAGTGGGACCACATATACTTTCCTTTTTTTGCTAAGAGCAGCATTACAAGCATTATCACTTCATCTGATTTAATATACTCTAAATATCGGCAAAGCTGTAGATGTAGCTGCAGAATATTTTCTTCTAATCATTGTGTGCCAAGAAAGTGAAAACAGTTAAACAACATAATACATTTCTCAGACCTCCTCTGGCTACTTTGCTTCACTTCTGACATTTATAGTTGCAACAGTTTGACACAAGAACTCCTCTGTGGGCTGTTTGGCCTCATCCACCTTTGGTCTTCTACCTCGGTTCCCTTCTGTGTTGATATTCTCAGTTTTCCTTTAGCACATCTTTATATGACACTCTTGCTGCCCCTGTTGAACTTCCCCTTTATATCTTCATAAGCTCAGTGTATACAACATGGGCTTACAGCCAGGGCCGCTTTTAGAAATCATGGGGCCCCGTACAGCCTACCCGACTGGGCCCCCTTTAACCCCGCCCTCGACCCCATCCTAGGCTCCTCACCTGACCCAACCTCTGCAGATTTGTCACCGTTTACATATGCACACGTGTTCATTATTGTGCATGAATACAGGGGGACAGAGGCAGTTTAATAATGTTTTCAATTTTATTTTATTACAAAATAAATGTACACTGTATCTTTAATTTCCTTTTGTATCTCTTTTATGAACAACATCCCTTCTGATAGCATAGGGCAGTAACAGGTCATCCTTCTGGAGAGGTCTGGAGTCTATTAGACCCCAAATCTCTCCTCTGGCCTCCAAAGCAGTTGATCAAACAAAGATCGATTTGATCAGATGTTTGTTTAAGCCAGTAATGGCTTGCTTATATGAGACCATGTAAGTAGGAAGCACATCATCAGCTCCTCTCACTGTGTCCCAGGAACTGGATGTTGCTGCCCACATCCTTAATGGGACCCCTGATTGAACGGGAGAGCAACGGTGGTGAAACCCCCTTCCACTGCCTGCAAAAGTAATCCAGGGGCTTCCTAGCTACTAAGATTACTTTTACTTTGTGTAGACTTGTTGGGGCTAAAAAAATAATATCCTGATCATTGCTGCTGCAGCCATGACCAAGATATCACCCTTCCAATCCAGCAATGTACCAATACATTGCTGGACAGAAAGTGGTTAAAGGGGGGTGATTGGGAGGCACATGTTTACTGCCCCCCCCCCCCCCAAGGAAAGTGTAAAGTAGCATCATGATGATTATCAGAATTATGGAAATTACAGAGGTAGCACAGTCAGCATGTGCTCTGTCATGGATCTGTCAGTGTCACATGGCTTTTGGGTTCTGACTTTGTTAACTGTGTGTTACAAACTTTAACCCTGCAATAGCATACAGCAATAACAAAGTAAGCACCAAACAGCAATATGACACACTGACAGATCTATGACAGAGCACATGCTGACTGTGCTGCCTGAATGAGGATCATAATGCTGATAATCATGACCTGCTATGCTGTGTGTCAGTGTGTAAGCCTACCTATGTGAGACAGTGAGGATTCTATCTGCTGTTCTCCACTCACTCTGCAGTGCAGGTCCAGCCACGCTGTCCTCCAGGTTCTCCCTCTCATCCACTGAGCTGCCTGTTGCCTCACCTCAGTCTCAGCAGTCGGCATGGGAGGCGGAGCTAAGTGGAGCCTTGTATTATCACTCCGCCAGGGAAGGCAGTGGCAGCCGGATCTATTTAACTATCAGAGCAATATATGGTGAAGCTTTATGTACATGCGCCCGAAAAAGGAGAAATAGTCCAAGCGCTGTGCTCACCCTCTGTGCCCCTCTGTAGAACAGATGGGGCCCAGCAAAATGTAATTACAACCCCCCCTCTTTCTCTAAGCAAGTATTAGTGGGGGAGAACTTAGTTTAGAAAGCTCTAGTTTTTAATTTGCAGAAATTAACTGTAAAGCTGACCGGGCCCCCCTGTGGAGCTGATGGGGGCGGGCCCAGTACAACAGGGCTGGCTGTACTGGCCTATCAGCGGCCCTGCTTACAGCATGCAGCCAGCATACATTTGTTTCTGGTTTGAAGTCATTTAAAGTGGTATTGAACCCAAAAGCAAACATTTATTATATTGCAGCTTACCACTTCTTAGATGTGCTGATTGCATTCGTTTTCTTTTTTAGGCTTTCTTTTTTTCTATTTTCATCTGGTGATCCAACCAGCAAGTCTATTTTGTTTCTCAAGCCCTCCAACAGAATGTATTAGTTTACATGGATGAGACAAATCACTTAATACTGGTAGGGGTGATTAAAATAATCAGCTTTTATTGATTCATATAAAACTTTATCCCAAAAGAAAAAAAAACAGCTGTAACTGATTACAGAATGTGAGCTGGTGTTTGGCTTCAATTTGTCAGTGTATCTAAATTCGCTAACACATTTAACACTACCCGCCCCCAGGCTGACAATGTCTGTTGCGCCGCATGTTCTCGTTCCTCCAGAGTTGTGTCTTACTAATTCAGGTGTGTTACTGGTCAGATCACCAGGTGAAAACAAAAGGAAATAAAAGCTGATGCAGGCACCTCTAATGATCGGTAGGCTGCAATATAATAAATGTTTGCCTTTGGGTTTAATACCGCTTTAAAGTACAGTAAATATGAAGGATAGAGTAGATAATGACCCCGGTAATTTTTTTTATATCTGTGCCCCTTTGGAGAGATTTTCCTTTACTTCTTGTCTGAAGCTACAACAGCTTCAACAGGAAATGAGATCTCTCCAAGGGAATGGAAATTCACTCTTAACCAGGTTACAACCGGCCTATATATATATATATATATATATATATATATATATATATATATATATATATATATATATTTATATATATTTATATATATTTATAGATAGATAGATATACATGAACCCGTACTTCCAGGTCGCGGGCACCCACTCTCGCTTCCATTGTGCACAGCGGGAGCCAATGCGGACTCGATGTCCACTGGTAACCGTTGATCATTCTGTACACAGGCAGAATGTAAACAAGGCAGATTGCCATTTTGTCAGTAGGGAAGGCATGGATCCTTGCCTTCCCCTAGTAAAAGCACCTCCCACACAGTCCATAAACACAGACTAGGCCCACAGTTAACCCTTTGATCACTCCTGATGATGATAACTTCTTCCCAGCCAGTGTCATTAGTATAGTGACAGTGCATATATTTTTCACTGATCACCATATTAGTGTCACTGGTTCTCATAAAAATGTCAGTGCCCGATTTGTCCACTGCAATATTGCAGTTCTGCTATAGTTGCAGTTGCTGATCACCACCATTACTAGCAAAAAAAAAAAAAAAACGACATAAATATATCCCATAATTTGTAAACGCTATAACTGTAGCACTGACCCCTGAAGGAGCGGCTGATTTAATTGACCTTACCGTTTCCTTCTCGACCTAGTGTACGTCTAGGGGTTTCCCGAGGTAGATGGCCCAAGAACTGTAGAGACTGACACCAGATCCATTTGAGGGATTTTTATTTGCAGGAAGGAATAAACAAAACACAGTCTCTCAAAAAGGGTTAGAGGGTTTAGGTAGAAAGTCCAGGTACTCTTGGAACTTAGACAAATAGAAAAGAGTCTCTCACATTAGGAAATCCAGAGAATAGCCATTCACAACTGGATCCTCACCCTTATCGGATAGTCGTTCTCTCACTAGACCTAGCAGCCGATAGTGCTCAAACAAAACGAAGTCTCTGCCACAGACTTGTTGTAGGACACTTGAATAAAATCTCTGCCACAGACTTGTAGAATTTTTGAATAACTGAAGGATGCTGTCAAACTTAGAAAACCCTCGTACGATACCAGTATCTTGCAGTCGGTCCGGCGATATCATACGAGACCAGATTCACTTGGGGTCCTTCAACTAAGCCTCCAGGCTCCTTCTGAGAAGCCAGCCTTTTGCGTGGCCTTCTCCCGAAGAGTCCTCCCCTGGATGCTTCTCCTGTTGCTGGGTCTCTCCACAAACCGAGATGACACCGGACCACCTCCGAATCCTCCTTCCAGTTACTTTGCCTCGGGCCAGCCAGCCCCGAGACTCGGAATTGAGTGGATCCGCACCCCAGGCCATGAGAGCTCTGGGGCTGGTCAAGAGAACCAGGACCAAACAGACAGAAAGCACTTCTAGACCCGAACCCCGAAGCGCGTGACTTGAGCACCTTAAGTACACTCTCCCAGAATGCACAGCAGGACGACACTCCCACTGGGCTGGTTCCGAGAAAGAATTGGCACTCAGTGCTCAATTGGCACTCAGTCCTAACTGGACTGCATTCTAACACCTGCCAGAGATGACAGCGCCACCTATGGTCAAGCAGAACACAATGCTAGACTGGTACTGAGATAAAAATTTTGTATAATTGAACCCAAAACCAAACTGCGGTTCCAGGAATATTAAATGGCAAAAACACTTCAGGAGCCGGCGTTACATAACTTTTGCGCAAACCAGTCAATATATGCTTATTGGGATTTATTTTTTTTACCAATAATATGTAGCAGAATACATATTGGCCTAAATTGATGAAGCAATGAAACATTTTTAATTTTTTTATTGGATATGTTTTATAGCAGAAAGTAAAAAAAATTAAATAAATATATATATATTTCCCAAATCAACTCTTACAGGAGAGAATTTCCCTCCCTAGGGGTAGATTTCCTCTCACTTCCTGTTGTCTCCTTCCGTTTGTAAGTAGGAGTTGTTTGTAAGTTGGATGTTTGTAAGTAGGGGACCCCCTGTATATATATATATATATATATATATATATATATATATATATATACACATACAGTGGTGTGAAAAAGTGTTTGCCCCCTTCCTCATTTCCTGTTCCTTTGCATGTTTGTCACACTTAAGTGTTTCGGAACATCAAACCAATTTAAACAATAGTCAAGGACAACACAAGTAAACACAAAATGCAATTTGTAAATGAAGGTGTTTATTATAAAAGGTGAAAAAAAATCCAAACCATCATGGCCCTGTGTGAAAAAGTGATTGCCCCCCTTGTTAAAACATACTATAACTGTGGTTGTCCACACCTGAGTTCAATTTCTCTAGCCACACCCAGGCCTGATTATTGCCACACCTGTTCACAATCAAGGCATCACTTAAATAGGAGCTGCTTGACACAGTAAGGTCCACCAGAAGATCCTTAAAAGCTACACATCATGCCGAGACCCAAAGAAATTCAGGAACAATTGAGAAAGAAAGTATTTGAGATCTATCAGTCTGGAAAGGGTTATAAAGCCATTTCCAAAGCTTTGGGAATCCAGCGAACCACAGTGAGAGCCATTATCCACAAATGGCAAAGACATGGAACAGTGGTGAACCTTCCCAGGAGTGGCCGGCCGCCCAAAATTACCCCAAGAGCGCAGCGACAACTCATCCAAGAGGTCACAAAAGACCCCACAATAACGTCCAAGGAACTGCAGGCCTCACTTGCCTCAGTTAAGGTCAGCGTTCATGCCTCCACCATCAGGAAAAGACTGGGCAAAAATGGCCTGCATGGCAGAGTTCCAAGGAGAAAACCACTGCTGAGCAAAAAGAACATCAAAGCTCGTCTCAATTTCTCCACAACACATCTTGATGATCCCCAAGACTTTTGGGACAACATTCTGTGGACCGATGAGACAAAAGTGGAACTATTTGGAAGGTGTGTGTCCAAGTATATCTGGCGTAGAAGGAACACTGCATTTCATAAAAAGAACATTATACCAACAGTAAAATATGGTGGTGGTAGTGTGATGGTCTGGGGCTGTTTTGCTGCTTCAGGACCTGGAAGACTTGCTGTGATAAAAGGAACTATGAATTCTGCTGTCTACCAAGAGATCCTGAAGGAGAATGTCCGACCATCTGTTCGTGTACTCAAGCTGAAACGAACTTGGGTTCTGCAGCAGGACAATGATCCTAAACACACCAGCAAGTCCACCACCGAATGGCTGAAGAAAAACAAAATGAAGACTTTGGAGTGGCCTAGCCAAAGTCCTGACCTGAATCCTATTGAGATGTTGTGGTATGACCTTAAAAAGGGCGTTCATGCTCGAAAAACCCTCTAATGTAACTGAATTAGGACAATTCTGCAAAGATGAGTGGGCCAAAATTCCTCCAGGACGCTGTAAAAGCCTCATTGCACGTTATCGCAAACGCTTGGTTGCAGTTGTTGCTGCTAAGGGTGGCCCAACCAGTTATTAGGTTTAGGGGGCAATCACTTTTTCACACAGGGCCATGATGGTTTGGATTTTTTTTCACCTTTAATAATAAACACCTTCATTTACAAATTGCATTTTGTGTTTACTTGTGTTGTCCTTGACTATTGTTTAAATTGGTTTGATGTTCCGAAACACTTAAGTGTGACAAACATGCAAAGGAACAGGAAATGAGGAAGGGGGCAAACACTTTTTCACACCACTGTATATTTACATTTATTTTTTCAAAATTGATGGTCTTTTTCTGTTTAACCACTTGCCACCCTCCCAACTTCATACAACGTCATTGGGTTTGAGCGGTGATATCTGAATGATGCCTGCAGCTATGGGCATTATTCAGATATGTTCTGTTATAGCCGGCGATTCCCTGCACCATAACAACAATCATAGCAGCTGTTCCGCTTGATCATTCTTATAGGCGGCTCCGGTGCTTCTACTGACTCAACCGTGTGATCGGTGAGCCGGAGAAGGGATCCACTGGCGCCAAATGTTGACGATAAAGGTTTCCAGCAAGCGAGTGCATTTTTATAGCACTGATCAATGTTATAATGTCACTGGTCCCCAAAAAGTGTCATTTGGGGTCAGACTTATCCACCACTTAAAATCACAAATCGCCACCATTACTAGTAAAAACAATATAAAAAAAATAAGTCTCTAAATCTATCCCATAGTTTGTAGACTCAATAACTTTTGCCCAAACCAATCAATATATGCCTATTGCAATTTCTTTTTACCAAAAATACGTAGAAGAATATATATCAGCCTAAACTGATGACTAAATTTGTTTTTTTATATTTTTTTTGGGATATGTAATATAGCAAAAAGTAAATAAATACTTTTTTTGTTTTGTTTTTCAAATTTGTCGCTCTTTGTTTGCAAAAAATAAAAGCAGCAGAGGTGGTCAAATACCACCAAAAGAAATCTCTATTTGTGGAAAAAAAGGGCGTAAATTTTGGGTACAATGTCGCACGATCACGCAATTGTCAGTTAAAGCGACGCAGTGCCATATTGCAAAAAATGGCCTGGTCATTAAGGGAGCTAATCCTTACAGTTCTTAAGTAGTTAAAGTGGTTGTAAACCCTTACATAAACCTAGTGAAGTGACTGACTGCCCTCAGGTGATACACAGGGATAAAAAAAATCCTCAAACTTAGGTTGTACCTGTCTATTTGCAGTCTTCTCTTCTCTACATCCATTCAAAGTCCAGAATTTATGAAGCTTGCCTGAACTTTTCAGAAAAAAAGAGGCAGAGAGCTGAAATTACACACTGCAGAGCTCAGTGAGGAGAGCTTTGAGCACTGATTGCTAGGAAGTTACACAACCCCAACCCCCTGCACACAGGAACAGAGCTGGGGCTGTCAATCACATACTGTGTGCTGGAGCTCCCTCCTCTGTCACCTATTTTCACTTGGTGTCAGATAAACTTGTCAGAAGTGACTAATGCAGATAGCAGAGGAATGCAGCAGCAAACAGATATGATAAATAGTGCTCTGGATTGAGACAAGTACACACGAAGTAGGAAGATGGATGCTCGTGTCCCCATGAGATATGAATTGCAGGCAAACAGATCTCTGGTCTGTTTATAAATGTTATGAATTCTACTTGTTTTGCTGTCTAGTGCAGCCTTTATCAAATTGGTGTCACACATCCTCTGCTTAAATGGTTGCTTGTGGCCTTTTTTTTTCATAGAATATGTGTTGGAGTCTGGTAAATCAAGTGTGCAGGGCTCAGAATTGAATAACGTATAGGGCTTAAGCGTGTGAATTGCACAGAGTGCAGGCCTCAGCAATGCATATTGCGCAGGGTGCAGGGCTCAGGAGTGCGTAACACACAAGGTGCAGGAAACAGGAGTGAATAATGCACAAGGTGCAGGGAACAGGAGTGCATAAAGCACAAGGTGCAGGGAACAGGAGTGCATAACACACAAGGTGCAGGGAACAGGAGTGCGTAATGCACAAGGTGCAGGGAACAGGAGTGCATAACGCACAAGGTGCAGTTAACAGGACTGCGTAACGCACAAGGTGCAGGGAACAGGAATGCACAAGGTGCAGGGAACAGGAGTGCATAATGCACAAGGTGCAGGGAACAGGAGTGAACAATACACAAGGTGCAGGGAACAGGAGTGCACAATGCACAAGGTGCAGGGAACAGGAGTGCATAATGCACAAGGTGCAGGGAACAGGAGTGCGTAACGCACACGGTGCAGGGAACAGGAGTGCAGAATACACAAGGTGCAGGGAACAGGAGTGCACAATACACAAGGTGCAGGGAACAGGAGTGCAGAATACACAAGGTGCAGGGAACAGGAGTGCACAATGCACAAGGTGCAGGGAACAGGAGTGCACAATGCGCAAGGTGCAGGGAACAGGAGTGCGTAACGCACAAGGTGCAGGGAACAGGAGTACACAATGCACAAGGTGCAGGGAACAGGAGTGCACAATACACAAGGTGCAGGGAACAGGAGTGCACAATGCACAAGGTGCAGGGGAACAGGAGTGAATAATGCACAAGTTGCAGGGAACAGGAGTGCATAACGCACAAGGTGCAGTTAACAGGAGTGCATAACGCACAAGATGCAGGGAACAGGAGTGCACAATGCACAAGGTGCAGGGAACAGGAGTGCATAATGCACAAGGTGCAGGGAACAGGAGTGCATAACGCACACGGTGCAGGGAACAGGAGTGCAGAATACACAAGGTGCAGGGAACAGGAGTGCACAATGCACAAGGTGCAGGGAACAGGAGTGCACAATGCGCAAGGTGCAGGGAACAGGAGTGCGTAACGCACAAGGTGCAGGGAACAGGAGTACACAATGCACAAGGTGCAGGGAACAGGCGTGCACAATACACAAGGTGCAGGGAACAGGAGTGCACAATGCACAAGGTGCAGGGGAACAGGAGTGAATAATGCACAAGTTGCAGGGAACAGGAGTGCATAACGCACAAGGTGCAGTTAACAGGAGTGCGTAACGCACAAGATGCAGGGAACAGGAGTGCACAATGCACAAGGTGCAGGGAACAGGAGTGCATAACGCACAAGGTGCAGGGAACAGGAGTGCGTAATGCACAAGGTGCAGGGAACAGGAGTGCAGAATACACAAGGTGCAGGGAACAGGAGTGCACAATGCACAAGGTGCAGGGAACAGGAGTGCACAATGCACAAGGTGCAGGGAACAGGAGTGCACAATGCACAAGGTGCAGGGAACAGGAGTGCACAATGTGCAAGGTGCAGGGAACAGGAGTGCGTAACGCCCAAGGTGCAGGGAACAGGAGTGCAGAATACAAAAGGTGCAGGGAATAGGAGTGCACAATGCACAAGGTGCAGGGAACAGGAGTGCACAATGTGCAAGGTGCAGGGAACAGGAGTGCGTAACGCCCAAGGTGCAGGGAACAGGAGTGCAGAATACAAAAGGTGCAGTGAACAGGAGTGTGCATCATGCAGGGATCACAACTGCATATTGCACAGGGTGCAGGGATCAAGAGTATATATTGAGCAGGGAGCAGGGCTCAGGAGTGTGTATTCTGTAAGGCTCAGTAGTACATATTGTGAAAGGCTCAAGAGCTAAGGACTCATATTACCTTCTCCCAACCACCCCCCTGAATTCTCAGCCCAGAGCTCTTCCCCCAAACCCTGTGAAAAGCTCTATAACCAACTCCTACCCTTCCTTTTACTACAAGAACTGAGAATAGAGAAGTCCTCAGTGCCAGCTGGGTGAAGGGCTGCTGGAGGAGCCGCTGTTGCGAGACTGGTGCAGCTGTGTAAATGCCTCTACCTTCCCTTCTGATGTTTTATGAATGGTGCAGAGCAGGGAAGGTTCTTTTTGAGCCGCTAGGGGTGGCGCACAGCCACTTGTAAACACAGAAGCCAGCAGAGGAAGTGATTGAGCACATGGCCAGGGGTGCCATTACAGAGTACTGTTACATTCTAGCCAAAGCAAATCCTGGTTGTACAACTTATGTTAAATTACTGTGATTGTAGAAAGTTTTATGTAAAAGGATAAAGATCCTAGGGTATTTGATACCCAGGACAGATAAAAAATGTTTTAACACACCCGCTACTGTACATGAGAAAAATATTATGAAGACCCCTTGAACCTCTTTTAGGGAAAGGAAGCCTTGACTGCTGGAAACATGGCATCACTGTGGGTGTGAACCTAAAAGGGAAGTTAAGTGGCTCCATTAGGGTTTGCTACAAAGATCTGAGGTAACTGGGTGGAGCCTAAACTCTAGGACAAGGCTATGCTGGGGCACGTCCAAATGCTCTGATGAGATTCAGCTGTCACAAGAGTTGCCCACCCTCCCGCCTGTTGTGATGTTTTGTCACAGCTCTATTGGCAGTTTTTACCTTGCAAATGATGTTTCTTTATGGCCCTCAAGTTAAATTCTGGGGTCAGTCTAATGCCTTCTGGCACTGATGGTAAGGACAAGCCTCTTATGCCGCGTACACACGATCGGACGTTCCGACAACAAAATTTATGGGATTTTTTCCGACGGATGTTGGCTCAAACTTGTCTTGCATACACACGGTCACACAATGTTGTCGGAAATTCCAAACGTCAAGAACGCGGTGACGTACGATGATCCGAGAAAATTTAAGTTCAATAGCAAGTGCAGCTCTTCCGCTTGATTCCGAGCATGCGTAAAGCTTTGTGCGTCTGAATTGTGTACACACGATCTGAATTTCCGACAACGGATTTTGTTGTCGCAAAATGTAAGATCCAGATCTCAAATTTTGTGTGTCGGCAATTCCGATGGAAAATGTCCGATGGAGCCTACACATGGTCAGAATTTCCAAAAAAAAGAGCTCCTATAGAACATTTTCCATCTGAAAATCCGACTGTGTGTACGCGGCATTAGACTATGAGTTTATGTTTTATAGGTGCTCATATAACTGTGACTGGCATTGTTTGGTACATTTGGAAAGTTGTTACTTTTGGAAGGTTTAATAAAGCTGTGGCCTTGCCCTATTTGTAACATAATCAGTTTCTGTGTCTTTTTGGGGGTCATGGTATTGGTTTATTAGTTGGTCATAAATGAGCCTATGCTTCTCAGCAGTCATGAGTACTATTCATGAAATGGAATGAACAATAATGGGCAAAAAAATCTCACAGAAATTAAAAATTATAATGTCCCCGTAGTCTATGTATTGTTCCCTTGCATCAAATGTTATTACATTGGTGCCCAGTTTACACAGGAGATGAGTCCACAAATGCTCACCTGTCAAGGAACCCATACTAACCTCTGAAAGTACTGGCTAAGAAATGGTACTCTAGTAGATACCCTATAGAGATTTAAAGTGCTACTAATCCCACAACAGTAAATTCAGCATGCTTGTCATACTCACCGTCCCCAATTTATCTGCTGATAGAACAGAGCCTTGGGGGCAAGCTGCACATGCTCAGTTTGGTGTGTATTGCTAGAAAGTTTCAGCACAGGGCCAATCAGCACTGTCCAAACAGAGGGTCAGGAGTCATGCAGCCTCACAGGACCATCAGGGGAGAATTAAAACTCCTCCTACAAGCTTTAACTAGACACTGATAGAAGTCACAAGTGCTATATACTGCTGATGAGAAAAGGTATGTAGCATTTTATATATATATATTTTTTTTTTTAGATATTTGCAATTTCATGTTCTGTGTACTGTGGGAGACCAGATATAGTGAATGCAGGGTCCTGGGTTTAATAACACTTTAAGGAAGCTGCAGAGGTGGCACAAGAAGCTCAGGCTGTTCCTGTCACTAAAATAAAAATGATTTTGTGAGTACATTTCTGCCTAAATGTGATACAAATGACCACTGTTCTTTGCCTTTCTTTATTAAATATGCCCAGAGTATCCACTAACTCCCTGCCCGCAGAATTTCCACTTACACAGAAACATTCTTTTATACGACTACACAGCGACACATTTTCTGAGGTTCTGGAAGCAGCAGCTGTTGGGTTAAGATGCTGCTTACTTGAAGCAAGCTCTGTCTGCCATTGCCTCATTTGCTGACAAATTGCTTAGATTTTGTGCTCAGTAGAACGTTAGAATGTAGTTGCTAACTGCAGTAAGATCATTTGCATTAGAGTTTATGGTGATCCATCTCAGTCTCCATAAAGGAAGAAGGGTGATGTTCTTGCATGAAGGTTGATAACTGGAGGATAAAAATAACTTGAGGAAAAGAAAATGTTGATGGAATAGAGGTGATCTCCAGATACGAGGCTCACATACATGTATTATATGTTTTCCATTTCAGACACTGCCATGGGAAGGGACCAGGGATAATGGATGGATGGTATGACGAACCTGTGCCCGCTTACCCTGCAAGTAGAAGCTCCACTAAGGAACTGAGGAAGAGCGCCAAAAGCAGTGAGCAGATCATTAATATGTATTCATGCTTTCTGTGTAAATACTTTGTAAATATATGTTTCAATTATATGGATTGAAAGAGATTACTACATCGGGGAGAAACTGTTCTCCTCCCTGTTGATCCTGCCAGTGAAACTCATCTAATGCAACTTCCTGTGCAGGTGTGGCAACAATGCTGCACTACTCATGAATTTGGAGCACAGTTGCTATTCTCATGTAGCCTGTGCCTGCTAGCACTACAGTGGGATAATGTACAGGAAAAGTAAAACTGTGAGCGCAAAGATACATGTACCCCTATCTATGTGATAGATAATGTCCGAAGCGAGCTCAGTCGCAGTTCATTAGTCCATAAATGGAGCATAGAACAAAGTAAAAAGGGATAGTGGTAGGCGGCAGCTGTCCTAAGAGAGAAGCTAGCTCTGTATAAGGAAGAGAAGGGAACAAAAGGAAGCGCCACCTAAGTTCAATAAATTTTGTTTGGTTTAATGACACAACAGGTAATGCACTTACAGGAAGGAGATTAAAAACAGGCTCATCTTTGTGCTGGTGGCACGTGGTACAGTCCGGTCTGGTCCCTAGTCCATTCTATTCCACAGGAAGGCAGTGATGGGAGACGAGGTGTTCAGTCCTTTTCCTGCGGCCTCCAGGAAGTCGGCTAAGTCCAGCGTGGAATTAATTAATATTCATATTCAATTAATTCATATTCATATTAATTAATAACACTGTCACACTTGGCAATTAATTGTCAAGTGTGACAGTGTTAAAAGCTGAAAATTGGCCTGGGCAGAAAAGGGGTGAATGTGTCTGGACTTTACTTGGTTAACTCTAAATGAACTGGATCAGTTTAGAGATACTTGGTTCGCATGGATGGCCTTTACTTGTACGTCTCAGTGTATCGATGGTCTCTTCGATTATGTCAATAGAACCCAATGCATGACGGTACGCTGTGACTTTCTGTTGCCCCCCCCCTTGGGGGGGGGTGCAGATGGAGTGGAGTTCTCTGTCCCTTCCACCCCCATATTCACCACATGATTCTAATGTTCCCCCAATTCCCTGCCCCTCCCCCTATTTTTATCTCCCTCCTCCTTTAACCCCCCCCCCCCTTTTTTTCTTGTTTTTTTCTCTCCCCTTTTTGGTCCTCTCTTCTTGCTTGACCCCCTCGCCTGGGGGTCAAAAGAGGTCTTTCTCTTTTTGTTAAACTTGGAAAAATAATTCATTATGTGATGCAGTTTGTGCTTATTGTTGGGTTTTAAGGGGTACAGCAACATACATCTATTGTGATACCTGATCCAGATGCTCCGGGTTGTTATTTTGGCTTTTTACTGCTGTTTTGTTAGCTGTTGCCCAGAAGTCTATCTATTTCACTTGGAATGTCAGGTCTTACATAATTACTGTGTTGTGAGATCGAGAATTCATGTCCGGAGTGTCGTTGTTGGTACCTGTATTGTAATTGCACAATGTACTAAATAAAAAAACTCTAACTTAATTAGATTGTCCTCCGTATCTGTGCAACCGTAGCACTAGGCTATTGCCTTCTCCAAACCGGGGGTTAATATAAGTGGTTCCAAGTGATCTGGGAGGCAATGTACATTAGGTCATCTCTGTGTCAAAAAAATTATGAATCAGTATTCATAAACCGTTGGTTTTCCAGCTGGGAACTGGACTCTAGGCTTACTGCTTCCTGCGGTTGTTCTAATTACACCATTTATCTCCAGGCTGTACATTCCATCCTCTGATTTCTTCATGGGAATGAAGGGAGCATAAAGTATCAACAAGTAAATTATACCGCTTAGTCTTAAAGTATAGAAATCTTGGAACTGCCACTGCCGACTTGTGTTTGAAAGAGATTACCAGTTTGGCTATCACCATTGCTTTTCCACTTACTGAGTTACGCATGTAGCCATGCATTTGATTACCTGATATGCTCTATATCACATATGTCAAACACAAAGCCTGTAGGCAGAATGCGGCCTGCAAGGCCTCGTCATGTGGCCCTCGCACCCAGTACTTGGCATAATGGAGTTCTGTCACCTCTGGCTCACTCCCCCCGTTGCCAGTTTTAAACACAGAAGCCTTCAATGTTTACAAAGGGCATCCTTGCTCTCAGTGGCTCCTGGAACTAACAGATCCCTGCACACACTCATGATGGGGACAGATCCCCATAATCTAAGAAAGAACAATCTCCCTGCAAGACAAGGCAGAGGTAGAAGAGAGATGCTAGGAAACTTTGTGCACTGTACATAGCGCACCCCTAAACCCTGCACTGTGTACATAGCGTGTCCCTGAACTCTGCACATAGTGTCCCCCTGAACTCTGCACTCTGCACATAGTGTGCCCCTGAACTCT
Source organism: Lithobates pipiens (assembly GCF_037356315.1). Taxonomy (NCBI): domain Eukaryota; kingdom Metazoa; phylum Chordata; class Amphibia; order Anura; family Ranidae; genus Lithobates; species Lithobates pipiens. Next base: position 62,398,053 of record NW_027507686.1, on the reverse strand, counting down.
GCACTCTGCACATAGTGTGCCCCTGAACTCTACACTCTGTACATAGTGTGCCCTTGAACTCTGTACATAGTGTGCCCCTGAACTCTGCACTCTGCACATAGTGTGCCCCTGAACTCTGCACTCTGCACATAGTGTGCCCCTGAACTCTACACTCTGTACATAGTGTGCCCCTGAACTCTGTACATAGTGTGCCCCTGAACTCTGCACTCTGCACATAGTGTGCCCCTGAACTCTGCACATAGTGTGCCCCTGAACTCTGCACATAGTGTGCCCCTGAACTCTGTACTCTGTACATAGCATGCCCCTGAACGCTGCACTCTGCACATAGTGTGCCCCTGAACTCTGCACTCTGCACATAGTGTGCCCCTGAACTCTGCACATAGTGTGCCCCTGAATGCTGCACTCTGCACATAGTGTGCCCCTGAACTCTGCACTCTGTACATATTGTTCCCCTGAACTCTGTACATAGTGTGCCCCTGAACTCTGCACTCTGCACATAGTGTGCCCCTGAACTCTGCACTCTGCACATAGTGTGCCCCTGAACTCTGCACTCTGCACATAGTGTGCCCCTGAACGCTGCACTCTGCACATAGTGTGCCCCTGAACTCTGCACTCTGCACATAGTGTGCCCCTGAACTCTGCACATAGTGTGCCCCTGAACTCTGTACTCTGTACATAGCATGCCCCTGAACTCTGCATTCCGCACATAGTGTGGTGGGGACAGATCCCCATAATCTAAGAAAGAACAATCTCCCTGCAAGACAAGGCAGAGCCACCTATACAGGGAGTTACTAGAGCCAGTCCAGGTAGAAGAGAGATGCTAGGAAACTTTGTGCACTGTACATAGCGCACCCCTAAACCCTGCACTGTGTACATAGCGTGTCCCTGGACTCTGCACATAGCATGCCCCTGAACTCTGCATTCTGCACATAGTGTGCCCCTGAACTCTGCACATAGTGTGCCCTTGAATTCTGCACTCTGTACATAGCATGCCCCTGAATTCTGCATTCTGTACATAGTGTGCCCCTGAACTCTGTACATAGCACACCCCTGAACACTGCACTCTGTACATAATGCACTCCTGAAGCCTGCACTCTGAACTACAGAGCATAATCCTCAACTCTGCACTCGGTATGTAGCACACCCTCAGATTCAACCAGCCCTTTTAGGACATCCATACTCCTGATGCTGACCGTGATGAAATTGAGTTTAACACCCCTGTTTTATATTGTTTAACTTCAGTTGCCCACCAAGAAAAGATAAGAGCTCTGTAGCCTGAACTTTCAAAATCAAGTCCGCAATGGCATCTCCTATAATGCTGCTGGGCCAGGTTCCTGTTAAACCAAATGAGATTGGTATATGTACAGTAGGAGAAGTAGCATGTGGGCTTTGGCTGGTGGATCATACCTTTTACATCTATTGGTGTGTAGGCTGTATTGTGCTTTCCCACTCCGGTGTCCGTTTATTATTTGCTATCAGTTTTGGATGCTCTAAACTTTTAAAGGAATCTGGTACTTGCAGAGGATGCCATTGTTGAACTCTCCTTCTGAAAATACTAGTTTCTAGATGTTGATCCTCCAACTTAATACATTCTATAATAGACTAAATGTATGCTATTTTTGAATATAGGAAATGTTGTTATATTTATTAGTGGAGAAGTAGCCATAGTTTATAAATTGTGTCTCAATCATGGGACTCAAAAGGTGTTGAAGTTCACTTTACAGCCCATTTTTCCACTTCTGATACTTACCACCATCCCTGTTCTCCCCACCAGCCAATTCATCTGCTGGAGCCCCAAGAACAGACCTGGGTAGTGGATCAGTCATGGCTGGGTCTCACATATGGTTAAGGCCACTTACCCTGCCCCCCCACTTAATGAGTGGTTGATCCTGGTGATTGGCTGCTCAGCCAAACCACACTGTATTGTGAAAGTAAGCAGATGGAGTCACATGCTCCCCATTCTTGAACTACCAGGTATTTCTGTGGGAAGAGGGGGCAAGGGAGAACAGGGGTGGTAAGTATCAGCAGCAAAGAGGTTGGGTGTTAATTGAGCCTGTATGAGTGAGATGCCAAATTCTTAACCTTGCAAACTGTTTTAGAACTTTTTTTGTTCTTTTTTTTTTTTGTGCACCACTGACTGTAGTCTTAATGTATGGTAAAGGTCAGTAACTAGTAACTATCCTTGTGAGATGTTTAGAATGTGAGAATTAAAGGAGAACTCCAGACAAGTCACAACATTTCAAAAAATACACAATGGGGTCTGCTTCAGCATTCACACAGCCATCAGGAATAATACGTCTAATGTGTCTAATATTTGTATTTCCTATGATCTTCGGCTCCATCTAATGGCCTTAATACAGTATTTTCCTGATTGTGGCATTTTTAAAAAAATACTGAATTATGGCCACTAGATGGAGCTGGTGATCATGCAAAATACAAATATTATACGCATTATGGGGATTATTTCCGACCGTTGTGTGAATGTTTGAGACATTCGCACAGCCATTTTTTCTATAATTAGATCCCAAAATGAATAGTATTTTTTTATTTGTCCATATTTTTATTTGTCTTTAATGGCCAAAAAGTAATTTTCGATTTCAATTTCTGAGCTCAGTTTCACCAAACATCTGGCCTGTGTTTTTGCTATATTGGACAGTTGTGTTTTTTTTTCGGTTTGTTTGTTTCCAGGTCAAAGATTAGTAGACATCTGATGTAGGCTAATCATTTTAAGTGCAACTGACAGCACCTACCATGGACAGGTTGTGTTGTCAAGCCTGGAGCTTTCCTTCTATCATAGTTAGTTTTAGTTTCTAGCTAGTTTGTGTTGTAAATTGCGTATTTCAATGTCTATAATCCTGTCCTCTAAGCCCCTGACTGATGTACAACCTTAGAGACGCTGATCCCCATTTCCAATGGTGTTTTCCAATAATCCTATTGAGAAGTAGGCTGTAAATTTCATGTTTCTGTGCATGCAGGTTGCTCAGATGTGAAGGAAGAGGGTCTGGAGGCGCAGATTAACCGACTGGCCGAGCTGATCGGGAGACTGGAAAACAAGGTGATTCATTCTGCTGTGAATAAAGTGCTGTGTGCGGTGATAGATCTTTGCACATTGGTTCATGCGCTTTCATAAGCCATGGCAGTGTGTAATGAGATATGACACAGGACCACTGAGGTTGTGCATTAGGCTTACATATCTAAATCCATGTACTTATCCCAATATTTTTAATGATCTGAGGACCGCTACATACGTTTCTCTGTCTCCGGCATGTTAACTTAATTGATTTAATTATAACCCAGTTTTCTTATTCCTCCTAAAGGAGAAGTACACATTTCGTATAGAAAAAGGAGAACATCCAGCATAGTTGCCAATAGTCCCGAAAATCCCAGGACATTCCCGAATTTTCGAGGCTTGTCCCGATTTTAATTTGTCCCATTAATTGTCCCGAATTTTGCCGCTTGTCCCGGGCATCTCAAATTTTGGGCGATCAAGTGTTAATTATTTTGCCGCTTTTAGAACAGCTTGGCCCTCCCTCTACCCCAGAGTGTCCCCCCCTTGCCTCATTTTGTCCTCCTTGTCTTCTATTGGACAAGGAGGACACATGCTCTTTCTCATGTCATTCATTTGCCAATACTGCAAACGGGGGCATGGCTAGTTAGTCCACGTGGATGGAAGGAAGAAGAGGTGTGTGCTGCTGTGTCACTGCGCCTGCTGCGTCAGAGCCAGAGCTTGGAGGAGGTTGCCTCTGTGTTGACACTGCCTCCTCAGCCTGAGAGGGACTGAGGAGGACGAGGACTAACATCAGAACCACTGTAGCTAGCCAGGCAGAAACTGAGGTCGGACGGCGGACACTCGGCCGCTGGCGCCACGTGGAGGGAGTGAGCGAGCGAGGAGCCACTTTTTTTGCTATGACACACCTACAAACGCATTCCCAGCCCCCTAATTATAATATGACTCCGCCTACAACCAAAAAAGTGTCCCGGAATTTTTTTTTGCAATGTTGCCAACTATGCATCCAATCCTTCAGAGCCTGGCTAAGCAGTGCTGGCCTCTCCTTCTGAAAAGACCAGTTGCCCATTTGTCATACTGATAGTTGGCTTTCTGCTTTTTGGATCCATGACCTGGGACAAATAAAAAAGAGTCTTAATTCTGACTTTTAGTAGTATTGAAACCAGAGATATTCAGGCAATGAGCATTTCAAACATTGAAGTTCTGCAATGGTTGCCTCCAGTGGTGCCCCCCCCCCCCTAATCTCTATGCGCGGGCCCCTAATCTCCATGCAGGGCGCCAGACGGATAAAGTACTACGAGTTTTTTATTTTTTTGTGAAGCACGTGAGGCTCTAATTGACTTAAAAAATGGTGGGCTCAGGGAGCAGAGCACTGCACCCTGAGCCCACCCACTTGTGTGATATTAGCAATTTATTATTTGCTAATGTCTTCCTGCTTGTCCTCCCGGCCAATCAGGAAGCAGGTCCCGAGACCCAATTGGCTGGGAGTAGAAGCGTCCGGATTGCCCGGGAGGAGAAGCCACCCGCAAACTGGATGGGGTAAGTGCGGGGCTGGCGGGCTTGCGAATGGGCTAGCGGGCGGGGGTGGGGGGTTTGTTTGCTATCCTCCCCCTCTTCAGAAAATGTAGCACCAGCCGCCACTGGTCGCCTTAGTATTTCTTAAAGTGTATATAAAGCCAAAACTTTTCTTCATAGCTTCGGATGGAGTAGGGAATGGTTAAGGTCATTCAAAATTTTTTTTACCTTAATGCATTCTCTCCTTTAAAGGGGATCTTCAGTACAGCTTAAAAAATAAAATAAAAAAAATGAGTCAGGAGCTTCAAATACCGGTTCTTCGTCAGTCTTCAGGTCCCTGGCGCCGCAGTGCCTGGTGTGGAAAGCCAGCTGTGACTCCTGGCTTCACAGCCGGCTTCCCACTGCCTATGCGCGATCCGCACTGCAGTTTGTGAATGGTCCCGCAGCCTTCTGGGACCTGTGACATGAACCTGAAGACTGTGGGTAACAGGGAAGGAGGGGGGAGTTTAAACCACTCCCCCCCAAAAAAGTGTCCAAGAGTGATAGAGGAGGGGGAAAGGAGTTCCGCTTTAAGATAAAAAAAAAAAAAACACAACCGGTCCTACCCAACCCCAACCCTAAACACTTAAGCCGTTCATACATGGATCAAAATTCGGGCAGTTCAGCAAGGACCGGCTGAATTTCAAACAATGTATGGGCACCCTGGTTGTACAGAAATTGATCTATCGATTGACTTGTGTGCAATCAGCCTGTCGGGTTTTTCCAGAACGATTAGTGGCGCTAGCTATAGCCCAGCAACACTGATCATTGTGTTATGTGGACAGGGAAGTCTCCCCAGCAGCAGAATACAACAGCGCTGCAGGAGGGATTTGAGTCATTTTCTTTCCTTCCACCCGTGGAAACCTGTTCTGGTGGAAAAAGTCAATCACTCAGCAACCGAGATACAAATTGCCGCGACACAGACCTTGCATTGATCTTTTTTCCTCTGGATCAACGGTGGGTATAGGAACGGGTATATGGGATTGTCTTATATTATTCTCTTTTTACTTATTTATTTTTAAGGTTGAACTAGATGACTCTTTTTTTCAACCTGACTAACTATGTAACTATGGGGGGTATTTACTAAAAGAAAACCCACTTTGCACTGCAAGTGCACTTGAAAGTGCAGTCAGTGTATATCTCAGGGGGACATGCAAGGAAAATTAAAAAATAAAAAACAGCATTTTAGCTTGCACATGATTGGATAATAAAATCAGCAGAGCTTTTCCTCATTTCAGATCTTCCCCTCAGATCTAAACTGACTGCACTTCCAGTGCAAAGTGGATTTGCCTTTAGTAAATAACCCCCAATGTAACAAGAACACTAAGGGGATCGATTCTGCGACTGTTACAAATGCCTGCTGCAAAATCATGTCCCTGGGGCTGTGAAAAATGCAGTAATACTGTAGAAGACTAGGAGGTTGGCAGCTATGCCTGAGCCCCGTTTTACTCCCTGTAATGGTATACAGCACTATTTTAATGATTAGATTTAACTACATAACAATCTGAGATCTGAAAAAGAATTCGACTCGGCAAAGTATTTCTATGATAAAATGAATAAGCTGCTGTATATATCCTTGGGAGCGCATTGATAGCAAATGAAGCAAGGTTCATCATTGCAGACGGGAAGAGCTCTGGGTAATAAAGCTTTCGCTGAAGGCTGCATTAAGCTCTGGCCTTTGCTCTGTGCAGTCAGTGCATCCAGCAGAATGAGAGCCCAGCTGGAATCTGAATTATTGGAGGGCGGAGGGCAATGGCCCATACATTAAACTCCTGTATAATGAAAGTGATAAAAGCTCTGGGTGTCTCACCTGTTCACCTTATGCTCCTTATATAATATACATTATAATAATATATGTATATTTTCTGCTTTATGATCGTTTTTTCTGGAAATCATTCTTTATTTCCCCTTTTATTCCTCTTAATTAGATATCCTGCTTATCTACCTGACATCCCCCCTTCTGTTCACTGTTGTACACATACAGTACATGCAAGAGGGGTAAAACAGTATATCAGAATGGCAGGTTCCAAATACTAATGGCTTGTTTACATTTGTGGCAGAGTTTGTCGCCCCTCTGAAAAGTCATCCCTGGTGGAACACTTTTCAGAGGCATTTGACATGCAGGTTGGAGGTAATGGGGGTTATTTACGAAAGGCAAATCCAATTTGCATTGAAAGTGCACTTGGAAGTGCAGTCGCTGTAAATCTAATGGCCCATACACACGACCGGACTTTTCGACGGACTAGGTCCGACGGAATGAATCCGTCGGATATTACGATCGTGTGTGGGCTCCAGTGGACTTTTTTTCCCAAAAGTCCGCCGGACCTAGAAATAAAACATGTTTCAAATCTATCCGATGGACTCGAGTCCGGTTGAAAAATCAGTTAGCCTGTATGCTAGTCCGACGAACGAACACCGACGCTAGGGCAGCTATTGGCTACTGGCTATGAACTTCCTTATTCTAGTTCAGTCGTCATCACATTCAAATCCGTCGGACTTTGGTGTGCTTGTGTGTGGCCAAGTCCTTTCATTCGGAAAGTCCGTCGGAACTCCGCCGGGAAGATCGTTGGACCTAGTCCGACAAAAAAAGTCCGGTCGTGTGTACACGGCATAAGGGGTAGATCTGAAATGAGGGGAAGCTCTGCTGATTTTATCATCCAATAATGTGCAAGCTAAAATGCTGTTTTTATTTTCCTTGCATGTTCCCCTTGGATCTACAGCGACTGCACTTCCAAGTGCACTTGCAGTACAAAGTGGATTTTCCTTTAGTAAATAACCCCCAATATGTTGCATCCTAAAAGGCTGTTTGAACCAGCACCGGTATTATGTTCTGCTGCAACTGATTAGAAAGTCACTGTTGGCACAATAGCGCTGAAGATTTCTAGGGAAAGAAAGACAGCGCTGGACTTCTTGGCCTGCTAACTACTGTATGTGTTTTGTAAAAGTCAGCAGCTACAGTATTTTTCAGACCCAGCTAAAGTTCTGCTTCCAGAAGCACTTATAGTGTCCCCCCTTCCTAAGTTAGACTGGAGAGTAGAAGGAGAAGCAGCAGACTGATAAGCTCATCTCTCTGTCACTCTGCTCTCTCTTCCTATCAGCATGCTGTTTGTACTGCAGCACAACTGATTTCTATCTTCTGCTCTGCTATATAGAAGCAAAATACCAACTCAAATTCACACGCTTAGCATGCTTGCATTAAAAAACACCTTTAATAATGTATTCATGAACTGCATTAATCTTAAAAGAGAAGTATGAGTTTTTTTCTGTTTATTTTTTTCATTCACACTTACCTAGGTGGATGCAGCATCGGCCTCTAACACTGAAAACTAGGGCTGCACCGATACTAGTATCGCTATTGGCGCCGATACCGAGTATTTGCACAAGTATCGGTACTCGTGCAAATGCACCGATACCTGAAACCGATACTTTCAGGCTTGGTTCTTTGAGCTGTCAGTGGGTCTCCCCTGTATTAAAGTCCGGCAATTGGAGCTGTGGAAAAAAAAAAAAGCAGCTGGCAATGTTTATTAACAACATTGCTCAGCTCTGAAACACTAAAATAAAAAGAAACATTGGGGGTTATTTACAAAAGGCCAATCCACTTTGCACTGCAAGTGCACTTGAAATTGCACTGAAAGAGCACTTGGACGTGCAGTCGCTCTAAATCTAAGGGGTAGATCTGAAATGAGTGGAAGCTCTGCTGATTTTATCATCCAATCATGTGCAAGCTAAAATGCTGTTTTTTATTTTCCTTGCATGTCCCCCTCGGATCTACAGCGACTTTAATTCCAAGTGCACTTGCAGTGCAAAGTGGATTTTCCTTTAGTAAATAACCCCCATTGTTTCTTTTTGTATCTTGTTGTTTCTTCATCTGCAGGTCAAAGGGATGAACAAATGTTCCTCTGTTTAACCCCTTAATAACCCTTAATTTGCTTTAATCAGCCTTAATTAACTCCTTATTCTCCTCCATTTATTATTTTCCTGCTTTTTTTCTTTTGTTCACATCTATTTTATAAACAATTAAAACTTTTTTTTTGTTTGCTTTGTTAGTGAATATTTCTACACATATATTTACACAGTTCACATTGAAAAAGCACTAAATTAAAAAGAAAAAATCGATTTCTTTAATTTGTACATAACTTTTCAATACTTTGTAATATTGCTGATAGCTGAAGTTAAAACAAAACGTTTGCTCTAGGTATCGGTAATTGGTATTGGCGAGTACTAACAAAAAAGTATCGGTACTTGCACTCATTGTATAAAAAAAAAATGGTATCGGTGCATCCCTACTGAAAACCAAGCGATCGAACACCGCCGATCGCTCAGTTCGCACAGCTCCATGAGCAGAGAGCTGCTGTCAGTCAGTAGCTCTCTCCTCTGCCCCCTCCTCACTCACTGGAGCTCTGGACTGTGGAGGGGGCGGCCGGCTCAGGCTCTCAGCGGCTCACTGAGAGGGTGAGCCAGGTTTCCGGTCCAGGGATCTATGGTCGAGATGACGCCCGAGCCTGGACTGACTTCTGTGACGTCAGCAGAGAGAAGATTTCAGCCCGCTCTCTACTGAAAACTGGTCACAGGAGTGCAAAACGAACTGCACTCCTGTGATCCACAGAAGAAGTCCAGCCAAACAAGCTTTAGCTGTACTTCTCCTTTAATAAGTCTGGCTGGAGGTCAGCTTAAAACACAGAGATAAATAAGGTATGTGGATTTATTCTACAACTTGCAATTGTGGAAGAAATGTAATGTTCAGCGGAGTTCTACTTTAAACCATCTTTGTGATATACCCCAAGAAGACTTCATGCGTCTCCGTTTCCTTGCAGGCGCTGTCCTTTGATTTGCACCAGAGACTTTCTGACAATGAGAATACTGCTTCTGCGGTGAGTATAGGATATGACAGGAGGAATGCTCTGATTTAACGCTAATCCTATTTCTTTGCAGTAAAACACAGGCTGAGGTATAATTATACAACGGCCCTGATGTCATTGGTAGAATTTCTCTCTTAGGCTGCAAATGTACCAGTTTTCTGTGACATTTTAGTGAAATGAAGATGTCACATCCAGTTTAGCACGTGTCAATATTTATTTCTTAGGACACTTGCTGCCTGCAGGCTTTGTTTGGATAGTCGGCTCTGCCTAGGGATTACTTTAGATATTTCAGTATTTCAGCCAGTCTCTTCCACACTGCACCACTGATCTTCAGATATGGCTGTCATGTGCCTAAATGCTTCCTAAAGTATCCGCCGCAATGGCAGGATGGATTGCATTCATCCCACAATTTTGTATTTTAACCACTTTCAGACTATTTTGCTGGCTTAAGACCAGACCACTTTTTGTGATTCGGCACTGCGTGGCTTTAACTGACAATTGCGTGGTCGTACGACGTGGCTCCTAAACAAAATTGACGTCCTTTTTTTCCCACAAATAGAGCTTTCTTTTGGTGGTATTTGATCACCTCTGCAGTTTTTATTTTTTGCGCTATAAACAAAAAAGGGCAACAATTTTTAAAAAACGCATTATTTTTTTCTTTTTGCTATAATAAATATCCCCCAAAAATATATAAAAAACGTTTTTTTCCTCAGTTTAGGCCGATACGTATTCTACATATTTTTGGTAAAAAAAAAATCACAGTAAGCGATTATTGATTGGTTTGCGCAAAATTTATAGCGTTTACAAAATGAGGGATAGTTTTATGGCATTTTTATTAATTTTTTTTACTAGTAATGGCGGTGATCAGCGATTTTTATTGTGACTGCGACATTATGGTGGACACATCGGACATTTTTGACACATTTTTTTGACCATTGTCATTTATACAGCAATCAATGCTATACAAATGCACTGATTCCTGTGTAAATGACACTGGCAGTGAAGGGGTTAACCAGGGGTGGCAGTGTAGGGGTTAAGTGTGTCCTAGGGACGTGTTACTAACTGTGGGGGGCTGGGCTGTGTGTTAGTGAACATTGATCTCTGCTCCAATCACAGGGAGCAGAGATCAGTGTCACTTGTTGCTAGGGGATGCTGTTTACATCGGTATCTCTCTGTTCAGCCTCCCCGTGAGACCATCGCGGGTATCCCCGCGGCGATCGAGTCCGCGGGACCCGCGCCCGGACTCACGGGGGTCCCGACCGGCATCGTCGTGTGCCAGTCAGGAAGTGGTTAAAGGGAACCTGAAAGGTCAGACAATAGGGGGCACTTCCACGGCAGTCTTGTCTTTTTTGTTTTATTTTTTATTTCACTTAGCCCAAAAATAGATTTAGTCATTGCACCTTTAAAGGGAATATTTTCAATCTGGTGATTTGGGGTTTAAATATGTTATGCAAAGGAAGAGAAGAAAAACTGGATGTTTATGGTGCTGACAAATGATAATGAAAACCAATGAGCTAAAATTTATAATAATGTTAATGAGAATATAGTTAAAAATATATAAACAAAACCTCTTGGCTCACTGATAATCGACAATTGGTGATAAAGGTGGTCAAAGGCAATTATTTAGCTTCAACAAAGATTGCTTTTTCGTACATTAACCCAACATGTTTCGCATTTAGCTTCATCAGGGGATATACGAGTCAAGAAAGCATAATAAACTGTACCAGAATATAAACAAGAAAAGAAAATACATTAAATATAGAATAACAAAACACAAATTATCTTAAATACAGACATATATAAATGTGCATGTGTCCCCTGCTAATATCCGCCCCCAAGGAAGGCGAACCTACCGCGCCAGACCTCATAAGGGCAACCACCACCACGGGAACCAGTCGACCCAAATCAGAGGGACTCTGTGCGGCCACAGAAGGCACACAAAGTGACCAGGTTGCAAATGCATAAAATGGGAAGAAATAGGTATATGGAATATAAATAAAAATAAAAATGGAATATAAAGAAAAAAATTAAGAAAAATACGTTTTCTAATTATTAAATAGACAAAAAATCTTTAGATAAGAGGAATATGTGTGTTTGATATATGGATACTCACTTAAAATAGTTAAATTCAGAGCACTAGGTGGAGGGCATCTGAGATGTGGAAAACGTATATGTAAAAAACGTCTAATGTAATGTCTGCCACATACAAGTTTCCTCCCACACTCCAAAGACATACTGGGAGGTTAATTGGCTTCTGTCTAAATTGACCCTAGTATATGAATGTGAGTTAGGGACCTTAGATTGTAAGCTCCTTGAGAGTAGGGACCAATGTGAATGTACAATGTATATGTAAAGCGCTGCGGAAATTGACGGCGCTATATAAGTACCTTAAATAATAATAATAATACAACGTTCAGCTGCCACATACACCGATAATGTCTGCCACATACACCGATCAGCTATAACATTATGGCCACTGACAGGTAACGTGAATAGCATTAATTATCTCATTACAAAGGCATCTGAAGTGAGTGGGATATACTGTATTAGGCAGCTGGTGAACAGGTTGTCCCTGAATATATAGACAGAGGAGATTATTGGGATGTTTTAGGTGCACAAATGATATCAAATATATAGTTAAAAGATCATTTTTTATTTTTTTTTTGAAAAACAGAATAAAAAATGTATTATTGTAAAAACAACAACAAGACAATGGCATGTACGGTATATCAAAATGTTAACAGGACAGCACTATGTGATGGATTTCCCAACATGTTTCACCAATGAGTCTGGCTTCTTCAAAGGGAGGCTGTCCAATTTTTAAGTACACGCCTTGTATATCACCCAAAATGGTTCCAAGTATCGCCACGCCCCCTATAAGGCTAGCAGTGCCTGGAGGACCGCATGCGACTGGCAGTCACAGGGAGAATAAAAGGACCAGAAAACAGATTTAGAAATGTACTTAGATCCATGGGATTTAAAATGCTGTCACTAGGCTGTAATGATGATCTCCAGAGCTGGTGTTGAGAGACAGCATAGCATAAGTCAAGGGGCTCCAGCGCCACGCCCATATAGGGGGCGTGGCGATACTTAGAACCATTTTGGGTGTTATAGAAGGCGTGTACTTCAAAATTGGACAACCTCCCTTTGAAGAAGCCCGACTTATGGGTGAAACATGTTGGGAAATCCATCACATAGTGCTGCCCTGTTAACATTTTGATATACTGTACATGCCATTGTCTTGTTGTTTTTAAAATAATTTATTTTTTATTCTGTTTTTCAAAATAAAAAATAGATGATCTTTAAACTATATATTTGATATAATTTGTGCACCTAAAAAATCCCAATAATCTCCTCTGTCTATATATTTAACATAGGGATTTGGTGGTACAATTAAGTTGAAGTTTCCACGACCAAAAAACTTTTCCATGTTCTCCCTGAAATTGATGTGTTTAAAGCAGAAAAAATGGGTAAGAAAAAGGATTTGAGCAACTCAGACAAGGGCCAAATTATAATCGCTGGACGAACAGGTCAGAGCATCTCCAAAACTGCATGGAGTTATCAAGGCTAGCCTGTGTAGTCTAAACCAATAGAAGAGCTACTGTAGCTCCAATTGTTGAAAAAGGTGTCAGAACACACAGTGCATCTCAGTTTGTTGCGTATGGGGTTCCGTAGCTGCCAACTGGTCTGGGTACCCATGCTAACCCGTTTTCACAGCCAAAAGTGCCTACAGGGGCATTTGACCATCAGAACTGAACCACGGAGCAATGGAAGAAGGTGACCAGATCTGATTCATTCAAAAATGGCTTGAGTACCACAACAAGTTTGAGGCCTCCAAATTCTCCAGATCTCAGTCCAATCGAGCATCTGTAGGATGTGCTATGTGCTGGAAAAACAAGACCCCACTCCACAGCTTACAGGTCTTAAAGTGATTGTAAAGTCTTGTTTTTTTTGTTTTTTTTTAGGTAAAAATAACAAACCTGTTATCCTTACCTCCTCTGTGCAGTGGTTTTGTACAGAGCAGCCCAGATCCTCCTCTTCTTGTGTCCCTCTTCGTGCTCCCGGCCCCTCCTTCCTGTCGAGTGCCCCCACATCAGGCAGCTTGCTATGAGGGCACCTGAGCCAAGTCCATTCAGACACAGAGCGGCCCCACCACCTTTCGCTTTTCATTTGCTGATTGTCTTTGACAGCAGCGGGCGCCAATTGGGAGGGAAGTCCCAGGCAGCCAAAACACTCCTGCAACATCACTGGATCTAGAGAGGGCTCAGGTAAGTATTAGGGGGGCTGAGGGGGTCTGCTGCACACAGAAAGCTTTTTATCTTAAGGCATTGAATGCCTTAAGATAAAAAAAAACACCTTCTGACTTTATAATCACTTTAAAGGATCTGCTACTGGCGGCTTGGTGCCAGATATCACAGCATACCTGCAGAAATCTAGTGGAGTATATGCATTGACAGGTATAGTGGGCGCTCATAATGTTATGGCTCTTCGGGGTATGGCTTGAATGAGCCCTGTGTGGCTTGGAAACATTTATTTATTTTGCACCTTTATGTGATTATTGTAATTTCCCCAATAAATTGAATTTATCTGAAGAATTAAGGAATTGTTAAGGACTCGGAGTAAGTTCTGGCAACACATTCTATCTATATCCTATTTAGTCACAATGCCAATCGTTTATTGCAGCACTCTACCATGAATGTCCTGATTTAATATCATGTGCAATTGAAATATAATAACTATAGCATGGCTGCAGTATAGACTTTCATAGAAAACCTGTCTAAAATCAAATAACAATGGCTTTGCTCTTGGTATACGAAGTCAAACATTTTCTGTAAATCAGACACACAAAAAATTTAAATGTTTGCTTCTAAAAAAAAAGAAAAAAAAAAGGATTTGATAAAACAGATTAAAAAGATATAAAATATCAACTGAAAAAAACAACCCAAAAACAAACATTTTATATTTGCAACTTACCAGTCTGTAAATGTGGTGGCTTCTTTAGTTTTTTTTTTTTTTTTTAGCCTTTTCCCTTTAGTTTCACCTGCTCAGTAAATCTGTTATTTTTCAGATTCCATTAACAGACTAAGCTGTCTAACAAAAGTAGCAGTTAGAGGGCTGAGACAAACCATTTATGACTGACAGGGGTGCTTACAAGGGTTGGTTTTTATGTATTTATTTAAAGTTTTTGTCCCAAAAGGGGAAAAAACTGTAGCTGTACCTGATTAAAAAGTGTTAGCTGAAGTGTTGGCTAATTTGTGAGTCACCTATGTAAATCCATTCAAAGCTACTAGTCCATCTAACACCACCCTCTCTACAGATTGACAGTGCTGCTGTCTAAGGGTGGCTACAATGCTCCTCCATAGATAGAGTGGAGGAATTAATGTAGCCGCCCTATTACAGGAGGTGTGTTTAGCCCCATACACACTATCAGCTTTTTTGCTGAGTTTTTCCTTCAGATTTACCAAAACCATGCAGTACAAGGGCCGGCCTGATTGCGTACACATTGAAACTCCTAAGGTTTGGCCTCATATTATATGGGTTTGGTAAATCTGAAGGAAAAAATCTGATGTGTGTATGGGGCAGATGGCCAGGTGAGAATAAATGAAAAAAAAAAAACAAATGCAGCCGCCACATCTAAGGATTGCTAATCTGCAGTATACTACATTTTTGATTGTGGGTTTATGTGTGCGTATATATATATATATATATATATATATATATATATATATATATATATATATATATGCTTTGAATTAACATAGACCAAAGCCAATTCTAGTTTGTTTTTAATGTTGCATCTTACTTAAAAGTAGAAAGTTATCCCTTTTTCTCTACGTTTCATCGGCATATTTTCTGTTTAAATTATTTCAATCAGCTACTTTTACTGGTCTCGACATTTTCTCTTCCTGAGGGAATTCACATTGTTTGATTCCAAACTCGGAATACGGAGAGACCAGCAGCTGTAATGTTATAGTTATGTTGATGTTGATTTTTTCCTTTTATATTTTCCTACTTTATGTTTTGTATGATGAAAATGTAAAATAAAGATTGCTTAAACAAAAAAAAAAAAAAAGTAGAAAGTTATGTATGATGTTCTGCCATTGGATATGGTCCGCAGTTGTTTGGCTTGGTCATTGTAGGCCACAGTATATGCTGTAAACTTGCACAGTGCATTGGACATGATCTTACACATTGACCCCGTCACAGAGCTATTTACATATTTAAATATGTCTGACAGTGCTACAATCATGTTTTTTTTGCACTGGGGTATTGGCTGAATTTGGAGTATTGGTAGGTGTTCCTATACAGTATGTGTGGGTATGTATTATGTTGAACCCCAAAGGCTCCATTAGTGCTTTATGAACCATCATGATTTTGTGATACACCTCATTGCTCCTCTCCTCTCCTCAGTATCTAATCCTGGTAAGACATGAGATGAAGGTTTCCCAGAAGTCTGTGGGTGAATTCTGCAGCTCTCTGAAGCAATATCTGAAGAATGTATCCGGCCAGGGAGAATGCTTTCAGTAAGTCACAAGTTGTAAATGGATTTTCAATTTGTATTTCTTCTTCACCAAGTGAAAATGCCAGTAGTGGAGGTGTAATTAGCATGCAAACTACATCCAGCCAGGCCCAGTCTTGGCAGTTCAACAAACTTGGAAATTGCCAGAGATACTGAATGTCAGATCTGACCTGAACTATGTGGACATAATTATCAGACAGTAAGTTCCCTGTGCAGATTTAGCACTTTTCTCCTTTTACATACAGTATCTCACAAAAGTGAGAACACCCCTAATTTTTTTGTAAATATTTTATTATATTTTTTAATGTGACAACACTGAAGAAATGACACTTTGCTACAATGTAAAGTGGTGAGTGTACAGCTTGTATAACAGTGTAAATTTGCTGTCCCCTCATAATAACTCAACACACAGCCATTAATGTCTAAACCGCAGGCAACAAAAGTGAGTACACCTCTAGGTGAAAATGTCAAAATTGGGCCCATTTAGCCGTTTTCCCTCCCTGGTGTCATGTGACTCATTCGTGTTACAGGGTCTCAGGTGTGAATAGGGAACAGGTGTGTTTAAATTTGGTGTTATCTCTCTCACTCTCTCATATTGGTCACTGGAAGTTCAACATGACACCTCATGGCAAAGAACTTTCTGAGGATCTGAAAAAAAGAATTGTTGCTCTACATAAAGATGGCCCAGGCTATAAGAAGATTACCAAAACCCTGAAACTGAGCTGTAGCATGCTGGCCAAGACCATACAGCAGTTTAACAGGACAGGTGCCACTCAGAACAGCCCTCGCCATGGTTGACCAAAGCAGTTGAGCGCATGTACTCAGCATCATATCCAGAAGTTGTCTTTGGGAAATAGACAAATGAGTGCTGCCAGCATTTCTGCAGAGGTTGAAGAGGTGGGGGGTCAGCCTGTCAGTGCTCAGACCATACGCTGCACACTGCATCAAATTGGTCTGCATGGCTGCCATTCCAGAAGGAAGCCTCTTCTAAAGATGATGGACAAGAAAGCCTGCAAACAGTTTGCTGAAGACAAGCAGACTAAGGACATGGATTACTGGAACCATGTCCTGTGGTCTGATGAGACTAAGATAAACGTATTTGGTTCAGATGGTGTCAAGCATGTGTGGCAGCAACCAGATGAGGAGTACAAAGCATGGTGGTGGGAGTGTCATGATCTGGGGCTGCATGAGTGCTGCTGGCACTTGGGCTACAGTTCATTGAGGGAACCATGAATCACAAATGCCAACATGTACTGTGACATACTAAAGAAGAGCATGATCTCCTCCCTTCAGAAACTGGGCCGCAGGGCAGTATTCCAACATTATAACGACCCCAAACACACCTCCAAGACAACCACTGCCTTGCTAAAAAAGCTGAGGGTACAGGTGATGGACTGGCCAAGCATGTCTCCAGACCTAAACCCTATTGAGCATCTGAAAGGTGGAGGAGCGCAAGGTCTCTAACATCCACCAGCTCCGTGATGTCATCATGGAGGAGTGGAAGAGGACTCCAGTGACAACCTGTGAAGCTCTGGTGAACTTCATGCCCAAGAGGGTTAAGGCAATGCTGGAAAATAATGGTGGCCACACAAAATATTGACACTTTGGACCCAATTTGGACATTTTCATTTAGCGGTGTACTCACTTTTGTTGCCAGTGGTTTAGACATTAATGGCTGTGTGTTGAGTTATTTTGAGGCGCAGCAAATTTACACTGTTATACAAGCTGTACACTCACTACTTTACATTGTAGCAAAGTGTCATTTCTTCAGTGTTGTCACATGAAAAGATATAATAAAATATTTACAAAAATGTGAGGGGTGCACTCACTTTTGTGAGATACTGTACATCAGTAATATTGTCACTTGATTCAAGTTCCACACAAACAGCTAAAAATATATTTGAAATACATGTGTGCGTTTTTTTGCCTACCAATGAATTTTGTTATTCTTGTCAGACTTGTGATCCAAGCATGTCTGCCAAGCACCACAACCAGTTCTGTGACCTCCATGCAAACTACACTGCAGTTAAGCAAGTCAGCCTGGTCTGTGACCCAGCCCCTGATTATCATAGAAAGGGCAGCAGTACACTAATGAGGTCATACTTCTGCCCTCCCCTCCTGTGTGCGTGCTCAAAGTCAACAATGTGCAATTAAAAGAGTCCTAATTGACTTACGGTGCTGTTGCCCATCTCTTCTAGTGCGAGTGTTTCATTGGAAAGATTGTAAAATGATTAGTCAGATGCTTGTGCTGCTTCTATGTAAAAACACACTTAGGCTGGCTTCAAATCTTTGCATTGCACTAACACATGTAAAATGCATGTTTTACTGCAGCACACAGTAACAAATAATCTATTTCAACAACAAACCAGTTTTTTGTGCAATACAACTCACGGGGGTGCATTGAGATGCACTAAAACAGAGATATAGACACAAATTTAACTAGTATTTTGTGCTAATGCCAGAGGTAACTTGCTCAATGAGTTCACAAAATACAAATCGATAGTAGGAATGTTCGTGTCAAGGTTGCTGTGACCTGGGAAGCCTTCCTGCTCTATGTACCAGTGGGACACCAGACGCTGTAATTAGTCAAAAGAGAGAGAAAGCTCCTAGTGCAGTAACCTTTATTACATGACTAATAAACAAAACTTAAACAGTTAAAATTGCACTTACAAAAATAAACTTTTATCAACCATATCATCTGCTCCATGTGAATATCAACGCCACCAACATCCTCTTGCAGCTACTATCAGAATGACACTTCAGCCGCCAGCTGCTGCTCCACAGGCTGAACACACTTTATCCTCACTTAAAGTGGTTGTAAACCCTTACAACACACTTTGACCTACAAGTAAGCCTAGATTAAGGCTTACCTGTAGGTCCAAGAAATATCTCCTAAACCTAGACGGTTTAGGAGATATTTGCCCGAAGACAGGCACCGCTGCACCGCGGCATCATCAACTACGAAGATGCAGCGTGTGTCGGCTCCTGTGCACATGCGCGGAAGTGATGTCATCGTGGCTTCGCCGAATGGCAGCGGCGGAGCTGCGAGACCCCACCGAGAAGATGGATGCCCCGGACTACAGGGGACAGCGGTGACTTTGCTGGCTCCTGTGTCAGGTAAGTGACACATAATGGACTACTATGCAATGCATAGTAGTCCATTATGCTTTGCCTTTGCAGGGAATGAAAGAGGAAGTAAACCCATCAGGGTTTACTTCCTCTTTAAACACTGTGCATGCTGACAGGTAACCAAGCCAGCAGCAAGGCGGAGGAACGCTCGCAGTATGTAACCAAGCCAGCTCAATGTGCAGCGCTACATGAGGGGAAGGGGCAGCACCAGGAAAGATGGCAACCTGTTGCTATGACAACATGTTTCGGAGATGAAAAAAGGAGGCTTCGCCCTCCGAAATGCGTACTGCAAGCATTGTTCCGCCTCATTGCTGTCTTGGTTACCTGTCAGCATGGACAGTGTGTCAGTGACCGAGAGCGTGTGTTCAGCCTGTGGAGCTGCAGCCGGCAGCTGAAGTGTCATTCTGATGGTGGCTGCTAGAGGATGTTGGTGGAGGCAATATTCACATGGATCTGATGATATGCCTGGTAGAAGTTTATTTTTGTGAGTGCAATTTTAATTGTTTTTAGTCATTTAATAGAGGTTTCGGCACTAGGAGCCTGTGTGCTCTGTCTCTCTCTCCTTTGTCTAATTGAGATGCACTGCATTCAAAGACAAACAGTAAAAAAAAGGAGTTCCCTAAAACACTTTCAAGCTAGCTAGCAAAAAACAAAATAATTTGTTTCAACTATTCAGGCTAAAAACAGCATTTAGGCCTCGTTCACACGAGCATATTACAGCTTGCATCCGTGCGGGGGCCATGTTTTTCCGCATGGGATTCCACAGGTGTTACTTGCATCCCTGTGCAAGCAGCTCCACTTATGTCAGTTGGCCCACAAAGGCTGCATGGGCATAGCTGCTGTTGCCAATGTGACAGCCATGCAGGTGCAGACAATGTGCGTTTGGGGCCATGCGATTGCACAGCTGTCAAATTGGGAGCAGAACCTGTGTCATATTGATATGAATAGGACTACCTGCAAGGGGATGTGTGGAACACCTGTGCATCCCTGTATAGGCAAACACAGCCCTTTCATAGGCATAAGCTGTAGTAAGCACATGTGAGCAAGGCCTTAATTGCATATATTTGTAAATACATGTGAAAGCCACACTGCCGCATCAAGGTACCTCGGTAATGTGGTCCCTAACTCTAAACTTGCTGAGTTTCCCAACTATGGGAACATATATAGTAATACACAGAGAGCAGGCTCACCCGGAAACAGCACATCCCTCCTTAAAAGTACAGCAACCTATGAAAAAAGGAATATGTCAACCCAAAATTACATATTCTTAAAATGTGCCTGCTGTACCATGTATTAAAAAGTATCCTGTTCTCTTTGTATTGCATCCTTTGTGTAAAATATCTGGTGTCCCTGCCAGTCCCTCTGTTTTGCTATTAAAAACTGACCACAATGGCGTGAGAGCAGACCGTGGTTAGTTTTCAGGCTGCACTGAAAACTCAGCCTGCTCTCCTCCAATGATCAGACTTGTGTTGACACAAACCCTCTCTCCGTGCACAGCTATTCTCTGGGAAGACCAGTGTGCTGCTGCTTCACCTCCCCCAGCTTTCTAAGATACTTATGCAGCTGAGAACAGAGGATATGTGATCACTTATAAAAAGGTGAAAAAAGGTATTATATATATATATATATATATATATATATATATATATATATACAGTGGTGTGAAAAAGTGTTTGCCCCCTTCCTCATTTCCTGTTCCTTTGCATGTTTGTCACACTTAAGTGTTTCGGAACATCAAACCAATTTAAACAATAGTCAAGGACAACACAAGTAAACACAAAATGCAATTTGTAAATGAAGGTGTTTATTATTAAAGGTGAAAAAAAATCCAAACCATCATGGCCCTGTGTGAAAAAGTGATTGCCCCCCTTGTTAAAACATACTATAACTGTGGTTGTCCACACCTGAGTTCAATTTCTCTAGCCACACCCAGGCCTGATTATTGCCACACCTGTTCACAATCAAGGCATCACTTAAATAGGAGCTGCTTGACACAGTAAGGTCCACCAGAAGATCCTTAAAAGCTACACATCATGCCGAGACCCAAAGAAATTCAGGAACAATTGAGAAAGAAAGTAATTGAGATCTATCAGTCTGGAAAGGGTTATAAAGCCATTTCCAAAGCTTTGGGAATCCAGCGAAACACAGTGAGAGCCATTATCCACAAATGGCGAAGACATGGAACAGTGGTGAACCTTCCCGGGAGTGGCCGGCCGCCCAAAATTATCCCAAGAGCGCAGCGACGACTCATCCAAGAGGTCACAAAAGACCCCACAACAACGTCCAAGGAACTGCAGGCCTCACTTGCCTCAGTTAAGGTCAGCGTTCATGCCTCCACCATCAGGAAAAGACTGGGCAAAAATGGCCTGCATGGCAGAGTTCCAAGGAGAAAACCACTGCTGAGCAAAAAGAACATCAAAGCTCGTCTCAATTTCTCCACAACACATCTTGATGATCCCCAAGACTTTTGGGACAACATTCTGTGGACCGATGAGACAAAAGTGGAACTCTTTCGAAGGTGTGTGTCCAAGTATATCTGGCGTAGAAGGAACACTGCATTTCATAAAAAGAGCATTATACCAACAGTAAAATATGGTGGTGGTAGTGTGATGGTCTGGGGCTGTTTTGCTGCTTCAGGACCTGGAAGACTTGCCGTGATAAAAGGAACTATGAATTCTGCTGTCTACCAAGAGATCCTGAAGGAGAATGTCCGACCATCTGTTCGTGTACTCAAGCTGAAACGAACTTGGGTTCTGCAGCAGGACAATGATCCTAAACACACCAGCAAGTCCACCACCAAATGGCTGAAGGAAAACAAAATGAAGACTTTGGAGTGGACTGGCCAAAGTCCTGACCTGAATCCTATTGAGATGTTGTGGTATGACCTTTAAAAAGGCCGTTCATGCTCGAAAACCCTCTAATGTAACTGAATTAGGACAATTCTGCAAAGATGAGTGGGCCAAAATTCCTCCAGGACGCTGTAAAAGCCTCATTGCACGTTATCGCAAACGCTTGGTTGCAGTTGTTGCTGCTAAGGGTGGCCCAACCAGTTATTAGGTTTAGGGGGCAATCAATTTTTCACACAGGGCCATGATGGTTTGGATTTTTTTTCACCTTTAATAATAAACACCTTCATTTACAAATTGCATTTTGTGTTTACTTGTGTTGTCTTTGACTATTGTTTAAATTGGTTTGATATTCCGAAACACTTAAGTGTGACAAACATGCAAAGGAACAGAAAATGAGGAAGGGGGCAAACACTTTTTCACACCACTGTATATATATATATACATATATATATATATATATATATATATATATATATATACACATACACATACAGTATCTCACAATAGTGAGTACACCCCTCACATTTTTGTAAATATTTTATTATTTTTTTCATGTGACAACACTGAAGAAATGTCACTTTGCTACAATGTAAAGTAGTGAGTATACAGCTTGCATAACAGTGTAAATTTGTTGTCCCCTCAAAATAACTCAACACACAGCCATTAATGTCTAAACTGCTGGCAACAAAAGTGAGTACACACCTAAGGGAAATTATCCAAATCGGGCCCAATTAGCCATTTTCTCTCTCCGGTGTCATGTGACTCGTTAGTGTTACAAGGTCTCAGGTGTGAATAGGGAGCTGGTGTGTTAAATTTGGTGTTATCGCTCTCACTCTGTCATACTGGTCACTGGAAGTTCTACATGGCAACCCATGGAAAAAAAACTCTCTGAGGATCTGAAAAAAAGAATTGTTGCTCTACATAAAGATGGCCTAGGCCAGTGATGGCAAACCTTGGCACCCCAGATGTTTTGGAACTACATTTCCCATGATGCTCATGCACTCTGCAGTGTAGTTGAGCATCATGGGAAATGTAGTTCCAAAACCTCTGGGTTGGCAAGGTTCGCCATCACTGACCTAGGCTATAAGAAGATTGCCAAGACCCTGCATCACAGTGGCCAAGACCATACAACATTAACAGGACAGGTTCCGCTCAGAATAGCCTCTTCCAATGATGATGCACAAGAAAGCCCGCAAACAGTTTGCTGAAGACAAGCAGACTAAGGACATGGATTACTGGATCCATATCCTGTGGTCTGATGAGACCAAGATAAACTTATTTGGTTCAGATGGTGTTAAGCGTGTGTGGCGGAAACCAGGTGAGGAGTACAAAGACAAGTTTGTCTTGCCTACAGTCAAGCATGGTGGTGGGAGTGTCATGTTCTGGGGCTGCTTGAGTGCTGCCGGCACTGCGGAGCTACAGTTCATTGGGGGAACCATGAATGCCAACATGTATTGTGACATACTGACACACTATCATCTTCGTATACTATTTTAGTATTATTTATATGTTCGGATACTCATTTACCCATAGTTCTTTTTGTTCTTTTACGGTCAATATACATCACTATACTGCACATGCATTGGAGAGCATATACCACGTGGGTAAAATTACATGAGATAAAATCCCTAATCTCAAATGATCTCTCATTTGCCAATGATCTAAACTGAGTTAATCTTTTTATATATGTGTATGTGTACCTGTCATCACGATCGGCATTTTCGGCATGCATAAAAGCCTGCTTTATCCCAAAACATCAGGGGTCTAGATGGTGGATAAGACAAATTATGTGATACCAGAAATAAAAAGTAGACATATTGAAGTACGGATGATACAAAGCAAAGAAGAATTTCAAGATATTCTCGTGGGAATGACAATAAATGGCCTTATATATTTTAGAATTTGAAAACATTTTTACAGCTGAGTTTTAAACATTTTAATCCCAAGAAAATATAAATATGTCTAAAATAAAATATATGATTTTAAAGTTTTGACCATAACTTCTAAAGTATGTTTATAGTAAGTATTATATAGTAAAGGAAGAACATAAAAGGTATATAGAAGGGGAAGGGGAGGGAATAATTCTCCGGAGGAGGTTTATATATCATCTAATGTTGTAATTCTATAAAAAATCTTAATCACCATAACAATAAAACTCGGTTGTCAATATTATCTGACGTATAATATTTAATCCAGGGTTTCCATATGATATATATTTATTTTAAAGCATACGTGTTTTGTTAGTGCTGGGAAAACAATAGTGGCCACACAAAATATCAACACTTTGGGCCCAATTTGGACAATTTCCCTTAGGGGTGTACTCACTTTTGTTGCCGGCGGTTTGGACATTAATGGCTGTGTGTTGAGTTATTATGAGGGGACAGCAAATTTACACTGTTATACAAGCTGTACACTCACTACTTTACATTGTAGAAAAGTGTAATTTCTTCAGTGTTGTCACATGAAAAGATATAATAAAATATTTACAAAAATGTGAGGGGTGCACTCACTTTTGTGAGATTCTGTATGTGTGTATATATATATATATATATATATATATATATATATATAATATACACACGCGCTTTTTTATTTTAAACTGAATGGTATGTTTTACAAGGTGAGGATTTGCATATACGTTTTACATTGGTTTGCATTAGCAGCAAATGGGTTGCTTTACCGCAGTGCACGTTAACGCCCTTGCAATAAACGCACCATTACAGTGTAAAGATGGCTGTCTTTTTTATTGAATTTATAACTTAAATAGAATTTTTACATCTCACAGGTGTTTACCTTTCAAGTTAGCACGCTTTCTTTATGTGCATTTTTATTGTGAGGTTATGTTTATGCCAAGTAGGATGAATATGATCTGTGTCAGTTATTTTTTACACTTCAAGAAGCTATGAACACTCCAAAAATTCCTGCAACCTATTTGCTTTATTTCAGTGTTACTGCTGTAAGACTGCCGGATATGGTAACATTTATCGTGTATGAATTCTGGGAAAGAGAGGAGGATTGGAAGAGGTGAGTGGCCTGGTGTCTGGATTTTAATGGAGAATTGTTTAGATGCATACAGAAGCTATGAAAGAACAATTTTCAATACTGTAAAAAATGAAGGATCAGTGGTAAAACTTGCTTGGGAATAAACCAGACAATTTCTCATCTTAGAGTAAATATGTCAAATTTTGTATAATATTTTGTTTAGAAAGTAGTAAAAAGGCAAAACTGTGTGTTATAAATAAAATTCATTTTGGTGGAAAACACAAATATAAAAGATATTTTAGAAATGAGTTTTGAAATGATCCATAAACAGAATTTGAAGCAGTGTTGTAAGAACTGGGATCCTAATATCACCAAAGACCTTTGTATAGGAGAGATTGGATGCATGCTGACCAAAACATCCAAAACCCCGAAGTTGAAAATCAGTATACAGCCTGCATAGCTTATGTGCTATTCCCAGGCACAGCTTGTGGGTCTGCACACAACATATTTCAGCATGCAGATCTTTGATCCTATAATAAATCGTGCTGAGTATTTATCCATACCATGTTTTTTTACAGCCTGTGTATATCATAGCGGTGCATACAGACAGTAAGATCATGGCTGTTATGTACTTGCATCCTGTGGTCATTTGGAAGGATCTGTAAAGTTGTATCTGTGTCTTGTGTGCAGGGACCCTAAATGAAGCAATATAAGAAGACAGTTGCCCAGTCTATCTGCTTACATTAGATTGATGGATAACCTTATGATTGTGGGAGAACTTTGACTCTGCCTGCAGGCTGCTGTCATTGATAGTCAGCTGTGCAGGTTATAACATGTGTCTTGGTTGCTAATGTTGAATCGCAAAATGTCTGTACTGGCTCCATGCCCACCAATCTCCACTCCTTCCCCATGCATCCTATAAGCTATACAGTTTCAAAACTAATATGTAACTTTTGTTTTCTTACTGATGGATATTGTAACCAAAGCTTAAAGTGGTGTTTCCATTTAAAAAAGAAAATGAGTAAAATTCCCCAAAAAATTAAAGAAAAAAATTTGGATTTTTTTTAACTCACCTCTAAATGCCTGTTGCTAGGGGGGGTCCCTCGTAGTCTGCCTCCTTCAGGGCCCGGGCACCCGACGTCACTTCCAATCGGCCCAGTCAGTCATCTGGGACACGTGACAGGTTCCAGATGACTGCGTGGCGTATCACGGTGCGTGGCGCCGCTCGCGCATGCGCAGTGGGTGCCCGGCTGTGAAGCCACAGCCGGTTGCCCACAGTAGGAATGCCGGCGCCGCTGAGCAGAGGGGGGGGGGGCGAGCGGAGCTTCGTTCCCCCGCATCGCTGGACCCTGGGACAGGTAAGTGCCTGATTATTAAAAGTCAGCAGCTGCAGTATTTGTAGCTGCTGACTTTTAATTTATTTTTTTAAGGGGCACCCCACTTTAAAGAGTAACTCCACTTTTGTTACAAATTCCTGAAGAAAAGGCTGTTTGTTTCATTATGTCTTTTGGATACTGATTCTGAATGGGAATTACCTGTTCATTTTAATCAGTTGGTGCACTTTCTGTGTTCTGATGAAAAGTTGCAGTGTCTGCATCCCTTTTAGAAGTGATTAATCCTTAGGGGGCATCTCACCAAAAATTGCATTTTTGTTGCAGAGGATGCTTAAAACCTGATTTGCATCTAATGCAATCTAATCTAATACACATTATCGGAATATTGGTCGGAAAAAGCTCTGATGGTTTTCCCGACGGAATTCCGACGGGATTTCGCTCAAGCTGTCTTGCATGTACACGGTCACACCAAATTTCGACCATCAAGAACGCGGTGACGTAGAACACGTACAACGGGACTAGAAAAAGGAAGTTCAATAGCCAGTAGCCAATAGCTTCAGTCTCATAGTCGAATCTGAGCATGCGTGAGTTTTTGTGCGTCAGAATTGCGTACACACAAACGCATTTTCGAATAGGAACTTTTTCCGACCGAAAAATTTAGAACGTGCTCTCAATCTTTTCTGGCCGAAAAAAGTCAGACTGAGCATACACACGATCGCATTTTCCAACCAAAAGCTCTCATCTGTCTTTTGCTGGCCAAATTTCCGATCGCGGCATTAGTGTAGTTGTGTACTTCACACAAGCAGAAAATGAAATTTGTGGAGGCATTCTGTAGAATATTACAGAAAATAATAGTGCTGCAGAATGAAAAGCAAAGGTAATTTGTACTAACATTAAATTACAATATGGCTTATTTAGCAATTGAATATGCTATATTCATTTTTTTTTATTTACTATATTATTTCTCACAGAAGTGGAACTTTAATTTAGCTCTAGTATGCATATGCCACTTATGCCGCGTGCACACGATCAGACTTTATCGGGCGGACTTTGCAGCGGAGGTCTGCCAGACTTTCCGAACGAGCAGACTTGCCCACACATGTCCAAATGCGACCGGACTTTTCCGGCAGACTAGGTCTAGGACTAGGAGCTGACTAATAAACTACTTTAAAAAGCTGTGTTGCATGTTTTTTTTATTACCACTTCCCCCCCCAGGTGAATGGGTAGGGGTACGATGTACCCCATACTCATTCAAATAAGGTGGGGGTTGGGATCTGGGGGCCCCCTTATTAAAGGGGCTCCCGGATTCTGATAAGCCCCCTGCCCGCAGACCCTGACAACTAACAGCCAGGGTTATCGGGAAGAGGCCCATGTCCTCATCAACATGGGGACAAGGTGCTTTGGGGTGGGGGGCCGCAGGGCGCCCCCCTTCCCCAAAGCACCCCCCCATCTTGATGGCACGCGGCCTGGTACGGTTCAGGAGGGGGACCGCTCGCTCGTCCCCTCACCCTTATCCTGACTGGATAAGGGTCTGGTATGGACTTTGGGGGGACTGCCACACCGTTTTTTCGGCATAGGAGTTACCCTTAAAACCCATTCCAAGTGACGGGGCTCGCGAGGTGTCAATCTCGCCGATTGAGGTGGCGACATTGACTTCCTTTGCTGGTCCCATCGTACCTGAAGTCACGTTCAAAATGAACAGACTTTACTCCGTGTTTGGGCAAGTCCATTCATTTGGAAAGTCGGGCGGACTAGCACACAGACGGGCAGATTGTCCGCCAGACTGCCGAGGCCGGCGGACAATTTTGAGTCAAGACTTCTTTCAAAGTTCACCAGACTTTTGGGAATAAAAAGTCCGCCGGCGCCCACATACGGGCGAACTAAGTCCACCGGATAGTCCGATCGTGTGTAGCGACATTACATTTCCCCACTTTGCTGCATGCCTCTTTCATACTTCCAGTGTTGTTCTGTACGGCTCACCTTAACCTGCTCCCTCTCTGCTTAATGCCCCATAAAACGCTTTTCTTTTTTGTCCATTGAAGGGCATAGGAATTTAGACACTATCTGGTTATACTGCTACCTGCAGGAGGATTGAACAGTGCCAAAAAACAAATTGTAGGATTGTAGGCCAATTTTTTTTTTTTCCTAGTGCCCTAGGATAGACATCTTTTTTTAGCTCTGCTCGAAAATACCTGACCGATTTTTGCTAGCCTTTTATTTTTTTATTTCTTCACCTGTTGACTTCAGTCAAGATTCCTCACTGCATCGCTGTTTAAGCTGGTTGCTACATGGTTGCTATTCCAGTTCAGCCTTTCCTTAATTTACCTATGGAGTGCCAGATCTGGGTCCTGCTGGACTAGATGTGCAAGGCCATCCTCGGAGTGACCTTCAAGCACTGGATTTTGCCTTGGGCGTTTTTCAGACATCAAGTACCACTAAAAGTTACCTCTTTCCAGGTCCAGAGGCATTGTATTACCCGAGCACTTGCCCTGTCTCTGAAGAATCATTCCGTTGAGAAGGTTGATCAGGCTGAGCACTTCATTATTTACTCTGCTGGGTGCTTTTTAAATTTCCTGCTACCACTGGTTTTACTGGGGAAAGGGTTAGTGCTGAGGGACTGAGCACTATTGTCATCTGCTGCTTTTAACAATCCATTTTGAAGTGAATGGACTTTTTCTAACAAAAGATAGAGATAAAAGGTAGAGCAGATGCTTTGAGCCAAATCCTTCAGTTGTTATATTTGCAAAAAGCATCTAATCTTGATTCCCTTGAAGGTTATCTTTTTGTGCCTACCCTTAATACCATTACCAAGAATGCAACAAGAGGCTAGAGCATATGCATGCCTCAACATTAGAGGTCCAAGGAAAGGTTGGCTGAGTACCCCCCCCCCCCCCCCCCATCTACTTTTGCAGTAAATGTTAACAGTACCTCAGAGCCTGACTTTCAGACAGCCTAAAAGATTAGAAGGCGAAACCTACTAAGCCCCTAAAAAAGTCTTGTGCGTGAAGGTGCACTCCCAACACTACAACCCCTTGGGTTTCTCTCACCCAAAGACCCCTTGCTTTACTTCCGTTTTCAACTTGGCCCCGGGAGCCATGCCCCATCCAGGCCATCACTCCATTCATCAGTAAAATTTCCTTTTCTTGGGGCATGTAAGGCCCTCAGTGGTGTCTAGTACCTAGTACCTACTGGGTCAACAAGAACCGGTTTTGACTGTTCCTCAACCGCATTGGAATCTGAATTTGCATTGCTGCTCTCAGAGCATTGAGTAGGCATCATGAGTCCTAGTGGACAACATATCCCTAAAGGACTTAATGCCTGCAAGATCTGGCAGGATTTGGCTTTGTGAGATTTTAGCTTTGGAAACTGTAGGCAATAGTAACCAACACAGTTCCACCATAGAAAGATCCACAGAATGTTTACCTTCAGACCTCTTGTCAGACACAGTGTTACCCCTCTTTCCTCCTGTACAGGAGCATCAGTGCATTAAGTAACCCTCCCCTCAGAGACATCTCATTTTCTCCTCTCTTCTTGGTCCACTTTTGTCCCCTTTTCTGCTGTTGCTGATCAAGTTCCACTTGTAGTTTAACTTGTCTACCTCAAAGTACCATATAGTCCCTGTTGTGATTATTCAGCCTCTCTATTAAGTTTCATGCACGCTGATCACTTTAACCAAAATTCCATGGAAACTTGTTCCTCTCAACTGATAACCTCTAGACATGGAGAAGTGGTTCACATATCTAGATGCACCTCAGACCCTGCATTGCTGTTGAAGGTCGTCCTTGAAGTACCCCATGTATCAGGAAACAGAAAATCCTTAGTTTCTTGCTGCAGGAATCCTCTAACAGGAACATTAAAGGATCAATGTAGGAGCATCTTCTGTTGGCCGATTCCTGATGAAATTCAATCCATGCATGCAGGGTCAGGACAAGGGGAGGGCAGAAGGGTCACCTTCTCTGGGCGCAGTGTGGAGAGGGGATGCTGAGAACCAATGAACGTTCCCCTGTCCAGCTACCTGAATGACAGGAGTGATGCTGCCATCACTCCTGTCATTCAGAACACTACTCTTTGTGTGAATGCCTTCTGGGACCTGTGATGTGTCCCAGAAGGTTACGGGGTGGACTTCCGGTGGATCTGCCGTAGGGAGCCGGTACCTGTCAAAACCAGGTACCCACTCACTCCCACCCCCCCACCCAAAAAAAGTGGCAAAAATAGAACGGGGGGATACTAAGCAGAACTTCCCCCGGAGGCCGGGTTCGCACATGCTGAATCGGAATCAAAGATGCACAGGACCCTTTATAAATGCGGACCGTGGCCGCCCCGGAGGGGTGTGAAGCAGCTCCAGTGCAAGTCATGCGAATTAGATGTG
This sequence comes from Lithobates pipiens, assembly GCF_037356315.1. Classification (NCBI taxonomy): domain Eukaryota; kingdom Metazoa; phylum Chordata; class Amphibia; order Anura; family Ranidae; genus Lithobates; species Lithobates pipiens. The sequence goes on along the minus strand of NW_027507686.1, from coordinate 62,367,450 downwards.
GAGAAACCCGCTGAAGTGTGCTGGTTTCGCATAAGTGTGAACCCAGCCTTAGGGAGAAGTTCTGCTTAAAGTTCTTAGCTAGATCAGCTGTGCAGCCTCCTAAAAGTGTGTAAAAATTCAGATTATACAGGAAATGTTCTAGAGGAGCATGTTATTTAATAGCTGACACCATGGGGTTAAATTAATAAGGCAAATAGGTTGTTCAGATTTATAAGTGTATGGCCAGCTTAACATAAAAAAAATAATTTCAGCAGCTGCTAAGGTAAACAGAAATAAATTATAATATGGACTTGCTATAAACATACAAAATATGGCAAGCTCAGAAATCAGCTAAAGGGTAAGAAACATACTTTGCAGAGCTATTGGTAAGCCGTAGGAAACTTTGTGTACAAATGTAGTTTCGATTCACTAATTAGTTTAACTGTCTTCACCCAGGCATCTGCAGAGTGGACCATGTAAGCAGTTCCAGCATGTGAAGGTCGATGCTCTCATTCAGCCAGAATCTATATCCAGTGTGTCTGTTCCAGGTAAGCTCTCAGACATCTCGTACAGAAGGCTTTAAAGCAACTCCATCAGTTACAACAGTCATTAAATAAAAGCAACTAGGCAAGGTGCTTGCACATGCCATAATGAGTTTAAAAATGCCATACTGGGAGCCTCCAATACTTAGGAACACACCTTATGAAAATTTGCACTTAGAGGCCAAGTGTAGTGCTCTCCCCCGAAAGAGCCGTGGATTTGTCCCAGGTTCCTCTCCCACTAGTGCAGCGGCAACCAGGCACACAGCAACATTCACTTTTGTGGCTCAATATAACAGTCCAGGGGTTGTCCTTTTCTGTATTTATTGCTGAACAAATTGGATAGGGTACTGGGTAGTGATGGCCGAACGGTTCGCCCGGCGGTCGTTTCGCGGCGAATTTCCGACATTCGCGGTCCGCACGTTCGAACGCCTTTTTCCGTCGTTCGCCGCGGCGGACTTACGTGTTTAATGTATACAAGAACTTTAACCTTTGGTGACACGTTTATCATGTGATACAGGACAGCCAATTGAGACATGACAGCACATGGACACTTGTACATTCCCCCTAACCTATAAATACACCCGATCCGGTGGCCATTTTACATTCTTTCTTCTGTTAAGATAGGGACAGGTTCCTGTGTGGAGTAGGGAGAGATAAACCACTAGCTATTTGGTACACAAAAGTTCTTTTCAGGACTGGTATAGGTGTTAGGTGTTGATAGGTTTGCTGTGCTGCTGATTCTTGCAGCAGCCTGAGTGTCTTTTGTTAGTTTAGAGAAAGGGAAAGGACGGTGTATGCTACAGGGACAGCCAGATTAGTCTTTCATCATCATCATCATCATCATCATCATTAGCTGTTACTATCAAGGTCCACAAAAGAGCTGTTCCAGTAACCACTAATCGTTCTCTTTTTTTGCCAATTTGTATAGGGACAGGAAGGAAGCAGTGTTGTCAGGCAGTGAGGGTAATTTTAAAGACTTGCTGTTATTATTAGTTCCACAAAGGTTCTTTTCAGGACTGGTATCAGTGGTACAGTAATAGGCTTGTACATGTATAATATTCTTTCTTCCAAATATAGAAAGGATATTATACTTGACTGCTGCCCTTCTGCTGCAGTCTGCTAAACATTCACAACTCACTTGTTCCACAAAAGTTCTTATAAGGACTGGTAACTTGGTATAGGGTGCTACGGTACATAGGCTTGAGTGCGGTACAGTCTGCTGTTCTGTAAGGACCGCTATCGGTCCACAATAGATAGGGTTGACGTGCACCACTGCTGACCGCTGCCCTATACTGCAGCAGTCCTTCAGCGGTATAGGGACTGACGTACAGTCTGCTAATCACTAACACACAACCTGCTTGTTCCACAAAAGTTCTTATAAGGACTGGTAACTTGGTATAGGGTGCTACGGTACATAGGCTTGAGTGCGGTACAGTCTGCTGTTCTGTAAGGACCGCTATCGGTCCACAATAGATAGGGTTGACGTGCACCACTGCTGACCGCTGCCCTATACTGCAGCAGTCCTTCAGCGGTATAGGGACTGACGTACAGTCTGCTAAACACTAATACACAACCTGCTTGGTCCACAAAAGTTCTTATAAGGACTGGTAACTTGGTATAGGGTGCTACGGTACATAGGCTTGAGTGCGGTACAGTCTGCTGTTCTGTAAGGACCGCTATCGGTCCACAATAGATAGGGTTGACGTGCACCACTGCTGACCGCTGCCCTATACTGCAGCAGTCCTTCAGCGGTATAGGGACTGACGTACAGTCTGCTAAACACTAATACACAACCTGCTTGGTCCACAAAAGTTCTTATAAGGACTGGTAACTTGGTATAGGGTGCTACGGTACATAGGCTTGAGTGCGGTACAGTCTGCTGTTCTGTAAGGACCGCTATCGGTCCACAATAGATAGGGTTGACGTGCACCACTGCTGACCGCTCACCTATACTGCAGCAGTCCTTCAGCGGTATAGGGACTGACGTACAGTCTGCTAATCACTAACACACAACCTGCTTGTTCCACAAAAGTTCTTATAAGGACTGGTAACTTGGTATAGGGTGCTACGGTACATAGGCTTGAGTGCGGTACAGTCTGCTGTTCTGTAAGGACCGCTATCGGTCCACAATAGATAGGGTTGACGTGCACCACTGCTGACCGCTGCCCTATACTGCAGCAGTCCTTCAGCGGTATAGGGACTGACGTACAGTCTGCTAATCACTAACACACAACCTGCTTGTTCCACAAAAGTTCTTATAAGGACTGGTAACTTGGTATAGGGTGCTACGGTACATAGGCTTGAGTGCGGTACAGTCTGCTGTTCTGTAAGGACCGCTATCGGTCCACAATAGATAGGGTTGACGTGCACCACTGCTGACCGCTGCCCTATACTGCAGCAGTCCTTCAGCGGTATAGGGACTGACGTACAGTCTGCTAAAAACTAATACACAACCTGCTTGGTCCACAAAAGTTCTTATAAGGACTGGTAACTTGGTATAGGGTGCTACGGTACATAGGCTTGAGTGCGGTACAGTCTGCTGTTCTGTAAGGACCGCTATCGGTCCACAATAGATAGGGTTGACGTGCACCACTGCTGACCGCTCACCTATACTGCAGCAGTCCTTCAGCGGTATAGGGACTGACGTACAGTCTGCTAATCACTAACACACAACCTGCTTGTTCCACAAAAGTTCTTATAAGGACTGGTAACTTGGTATAGGGTGCTACGGTACATAGGCTTGAGTGCGGTACAGTCTGCTGTTCTGTAAGGACCGCTATCGGTCCACAATAGATAGGGTTGACGTGCACCACTGCTGACCGCTGCCCTATACTGCAGCAGTCCTTCAGCGGTATAGGGACTGACGTACAGTCTGCTAAACACTAATACACAACCTGCTTGGTCCACAAAAGTTCTTATAAGGACTGGTAACTTGGTATAGGGTGCTACGGTACATAGGCTTGAGTGCGGTACAGTCTGCTGTTCTGTAAGGACCGCTATCGGTCCACAATAGATAGGGTTGACGTGCACCACTGCTGACCGCTCACCTATACTGCAGCAGTCCTTCAGCGGTATAGGGACTGACGTACAGTCTGCTAATCACTAACACACAACCTGCTTGTTCCACAAAAGTTCTTATAAGGACTGGTAACTTGGTATAGGGTGCTACGGTACATAGGCTTGAGTGCGGTACAGTCTGCTGTTCTGTAAGGACCGCTATCGGTCCACAATAGATAGGGTTGACGTGCACCACTGCTGACCGCTGCCCTATACTGCAGCAGTCCTTCAGCGGTATAGGGACTGACGTACAGTCTGCTAAACACTAATACACAACCTGCTTGGTCCACAAAAGTTCTTATAAGGACTGGTAACTTGGTATAGGGTGCTACGGTACATAGGCTTGAGTGCGGTACAGTCTGCTGTTCTGTAAGGACCGCTATCGGTCCACAATAGATAGGGTTGACGTGCACCACTGCTGACCGCTCACCTATACTGCAGCAGTCCTTCAGCGGTATAGGGACTGACGTACAGTCTGCTAATCACTAACACACAACCTGCTTGTTCCACAAAAGTTCTTATAAGGACTGGTAACTTGGTATAGGGTGCTACGGTACATAGGCTTGAGTGCGGTACAGTCTGCTGTTCTGTAAGGACCGCTATCGGTCCACAATAGATAGGGTTGACGTGCACCACTGCTGACCGCTCACCTATACTGCAGCAGTCCTTCAGCGGTATAGGGACTGACGTACAGTCTGCTAATCACTAACACACAACCTGCTTGTTCCACAAAAGTTCTTATAAGGACTGGTAACTTGGTATAGGGTGCTACGGTACATAGGCTTGAGTGCGGTACAGTCTGCTGTTCTGTAAGGACCGCTATCGGTCCACAATAGATAGGGTTGACGTGCACCACTGCTGACCGCTCACCTATACTGCAGCAGTCCTTCAGCGGTATAGGGACTGACGTACAGTCTGCTAATCACTAACACACAACCTGCTTGTTCCACAAAAGTTCTTATAAGGACTGGTAACTTGGTATAGGGTGCTACGGTACATAGGCTTGAGTGCGGTACAGTCTGCTGTTCTGTAAGGACCGCTATCGGTCCACAATAGATAGGGTTGACGTGCACCACTGCTGACCGCTGCCCTATACTGCAGCAGTCCTTCAGCGGTATAGGGACTGATGTACAGTCTGCTAAACACTAATACACAACCTGCTTGGTCCACAAAAGTTCTTATAAGGACTGGTAACTTGGTATAGGGTGCTACGGTACATAGGCTTGAGTGCGGTACAGTCTGCTGTTCTGTAAGGACCGCTATCGGTCCACAATAGATAGGGTTGACGTGCACCACTGCTGACCGCTGCCCTATACTGCAGCAGTCCTTCAGCGGTATAGGGACTGACGTACAGTCTGCTAAACACTAATACACAACCTGCTTGGTCCACAAAAGTTCTTATAAGGACTGGTAACTTGGTATAGGGTGCTACGGTACATAGGCTTGAGTGCGGTACAGTCTGCTGTTCTGTAAGGACCGCTATAGGTCCACAATAGATAGGGTTGACGTGCACCACTGCTGACCGCTCACCTATACTGCAGCAGTCCTTCAGCGGTATAGGGACTAAGAGTTTTGTCACAGGGTCATTTAAAAAATGACATGCAGAGGAAGAGGCAGGCCCTTCCGCAGGGGTGGTAGGGGTAGGGCAGGAGCAACAGGCTTGAGCCAAAGTGGGAAGTTGCAGAAGGTGCGTTCAATTACTTTAAAGGATGCACCAGACTTGGTTGAGTGGCTCGCTCAGCCTTACTCTTCTGCACCCTCCTCATCCTCTCGATCTGCACCCTCTTCTTCACTCTCTGCTATGTGCACCCCCAAAGACACTACCACCAACAACACGACCACCACCACCACCACCACATACCTTCCGCTTGAGTCACTGGAATTATTTTCCGATCCATATCAAGAGGACATTTCTGATGCGCAGCCACTCTTGGTATTGGATCAGGAAGAGGAGGTAGCAACAAGCGCTACTCAGCAGTCTGACGCCAGTACCCAGATCAGCCCAAGGAGGAGGTTGGTCCCCGGTGTTGCTGCCTACTCCGAGATCTCTACTTATAGCGGTGGGGAAGGTGACGTTGATGATGACGTGTCTAGTGATGTCACGTGGGTGCCCACAAGAGAGGAAGAGGAGGGGAGTTCAGAGGGAGATATGGACCAGCAGATAGGGAGGAGAAGCAGCAATGACTTACATTGCACAGCAGGGACAAAGCAGACTGCAAATGTATCAGGAGCGAGTCATCGACCATGTACGGTCACATCTGGCGCTCCCAGGACACCGGCACATGGCTCCGCAGTGTGGGCTTTTTTTAACGTGTCCGCTGCTGACAATAGCGTTGCCATCTGCAATCTTTGCAGTCAACGCGTTAGTCGCGGTAAGCCCAATACTCACCTAGGGACGACCGCCTTAAGAAGGCACATGAGCAGCCATCACCGAGCCCAGTGGGAGCAACGGAACACACAAAGCCACACTGCAGGCTCTCACCGTCCAGCCTCGTCTTCTACTTCTCCTTCTCCTCTCTCCTCACAATTGTCCTCCACTCCACCTTCCATCACGCCAAGCTCACATTTTTCTGCAAAAAGGCAGGCTTCCGTGGGCCTAATGTTTGAGCGTAAAAAAATGATGATGCCGGATAACCCTCTTGCCCAACGGTTGGCGGCTGGCTTGTCAGAACTCATAGCCCGCCAACTACTGCCATATAAACTGGTGGACTCGGAGGCCTTTCGCAAATTTGTGGCCATTGGAACACCACAATGGAAGGTCCCAGGAAGGAAGTATTTCTCAGAGAAGGGCATCCCAGAGCTATATGGCCATGTTCAGCGGCAAGTGAATGTATCTCTGGCACACAGTGTCGGTGCCAAGATACATCTGACCACAGACACGTGGTCTAGCAAACACGGGCAGGGAAGGTATATCAGTTTTACTGCCCACTGGGTGAACCTTCTGACGGCCGTCAAGCATGTAACCCGTGGCACCCGTGTAGATTTGGTTTTACCGCCACGGATTGCATGCAGGCCTGACTCTTCTTCTCCTCCTCCTACTCCATCCTCCTCCCTCTCCTCCTCAGCTGCCTCCTCCTTTTCCGCTGCTAGCGTCTCTTCCACTGCACCGCCCAAGCTCCCCAGAACCTATTCCACATGCCAGGTGAGACGTTGCCATGCCGTGCTGCGTCTGTTGTGCCTGGAAGCAAAGAGCCACACTGGCCCGGCACTCCTTTCAGCTTTGCGTTCACAGGCAGATGAGTGGCTAACACCGCTCAATTTGACAGTTGGTAAAGTGGTGTGTGACAACGGTGCCAATCTGCTTAGCGCATTGAAACAGGGCAAAATCACGCACGTGCCGTGCATGGCACACGTCTTAAACTTGGTCGTGCAGCGATTCCTTGTCAAATACCCTGGGGTCCAGGACATCTTGCGGCAGGCAAGGAAAATCTCGGCCCATTTCAGAAGATCTTACACGGCCATGGCTCGCCTTGCTGACATTCAGCGGCGACACCATCTGCCGGTCAGACGTCTTATTTGCGATTGCCCGACGCGATGGAACTCAACCTTCTATATGCTTGATAGGCTGCTCCAGCAGAAACGTGCAGTTAACGTCTACCTGTATGAACTCTGCGAAAGAAACGGTTCTGGGGAGCTGGGTTTTTTTTCACCGCGCCAGTGGCTGCTCATGCGCGACACATGCAGACTTCTGCGGCCATTTGAGGAGATCACCAAACTGGTCAGTCGCAGCCATGGCGCCATCAGTGACATGGTACCTTATGCCTTCTTTCTGGAGCGTGCATTGCGTCGTGTCATTGATCAGGCTGTGGAGGAGCAGGAGCGGGAAGATGAGGAAGTCGCAATGCTGGATGAATTCCCAGGGGGGGCTACTCTATCTGAGACAAGTCAACAACAGGAGTCTGATGAGGAGTCAGAGGAGGATGGTGCCGGGGCGGATGAGCAGGAGCAAGAAGAGCATGCTTTAAACCTTTCTGGGATCCCTGTTGTGCGAGGATGGGGAGAGGAGAATGAAGAGGACGACATTATCCTGGATGATGAGCAGGAGCCAGGCCACCACACCGCTTCCACTTTAGTGCAAATGGGGGCCTTCATGCTCCAGTGTTTTAATAGGGACCCCCGTATAAAAAGCATGAGGGTCAAGGACCAGTACTGGGTGGCAACGTACTTAGACCCCCGGTACAAACACAAAATGGCGGAAATGTTACCGCCGTCGCAGAGGGCTGTCAGAATGCAGCACTTCCAGGCCTTGCTTCGAGAAATGCTGCATTCTGCTTTTGCGTGCGCTGGCAGAGGAGCAATTCCCACTCCCAGAGAAGGATTTGCGGGTACCAATCCAACAGCGCCTGCAAGAAGAGGCCGGTTTGAAGATGTGTTGGTGACTTCGGATATGAGGTCATTCTTTCAGCCGACCCATCGACAGGTGTCATCCGGATCCAGCATCAGGGAACGCCTAGACCGTCAGGTGTCCGACTACATTGGGTTAACGGCCGATGTGGACGCTCTGAGGAGTGATGAACCCCTAGACTACTGGGTGGGCAGGCTTGACCTCTGGCCAGAGCTTGCCCAATTTGCAATCGAACTGTTGGCTTGCCCCTCATCCAGTGTCCTGTCCGAAAGGACGTTCAGCGCAGCAGGGGGGATTGTGACCGATAAGCGTACTCGCCTAGCTCACCACAGTGTTAACTACCTCACATTTCTAAAAATGAATGAGGCATGGATCTCGGAGGAATTCAACACATGTGACCAGTAGACCATGTATATGTCTATAAACTATTTTTTTAATCAAGCACACAGACCTTCTTAATTCATTTGGCTCACTTCCTTGACCCAAAAAAGCACACCGTACTATATGCCCCTACCCTCCTCTTTGAAGAGGTTGAGCGGTGTCATAGTTCTACTGGGGCTGCTTATGATATCCCTGTGCTGTGCTGACTTCCTCCTGGGGGTTCTTATTATGAAGGGATCACACTATCCCTGTGCTGTGCTGACTTCCTCCTGGGGGTTCTTATTATGAGGGGATCACACCATCCCTGTGCTGTGCTGACTTCCTCCTGGGGCTGCTTACGGTGCTGCTGTCAGTGCTGTATGTCACGGTGCTGCTGTCAGCGCTGTATGTCACGGTGCTGCTGTCAGCGCTGTATGTCACGGTGCTGCTGTCAGCGCTGTATGTCACGGTGCTGCTGTCAGCGCTGTATGTCACGGTGCTGCTGTCAGCGCTGTATGTCACGGTGCTGCTGTCAGCGCTGTATGTCACGGTGCTGCTGTCAGCGCTGTATGTCACGGTGCTGCTGTCAGCGCTGTATGTCACGGTGCTGCTGTCAGCGCTGTATGTCACGGTGCTGCTGTCAGCGCTGTATGTCACGGTGCTGCTGTCAGCGCTGTATGTCACGGTGCTGCTGTCAGCGCTGTATGTCACGGTGCTGCTGTCAGTGCTCTGTATTACGGTGCTGCTGTCAGATGCCTCTATCACGGTGCATGTGTCATTCCGGTATGTCACGCTGCTGGTGATCATCTCCTGCACCCTCTTCTTTGCCTACCCTGGTCCCTGACCTTCCCTCTCCTCCATTGCCTTCATTAGCTCCATAGTCCTGAATTGTTAGAACAATTTCCCAAATAAAATAAAAATGCTTGTAGTTATCGATCCCAAATTCACCTCATACATGTATTATGTCATTGTCCAGATGGTGGGACTACGTTTTACCCCCTAATAATTACCACGTGGCCGCAAATTCGACATGAAGGTTTGCAAAGTTCGCCTCCCATTGAAGTCAATGGGGCCCGCGGCGAACGGTCGGTTTCGCGAACGTTTGGGTCCGTTCGCATTTCGCGTTCGCGAAACGTCCCGTCGGAAGTTCGTCCATCACTAGTACTGGGAGCTGTAGGATACTCCAGAAAACTGAACTGTAACAAAAGGACACTTCTCACTCTGCATCTACTTCTTAGAACAGTTCCCACAACAATAGCTCAGGAAATGGACATCACTGGGACACCATAAGCAATGGCCCAGGACAGGCAAGCCTTAGGCCGCGTACACACGCGGGGACTGTTCGGCCAACTTTGTCCGTCAAACAGTTTCGGCAAACAGTCCGCTCAAAATTAGCATGGACGGACATGGCCACACACGACGTACGAACAGTTTGCTGAAACCGTGCGCGATGATGTGAACGGCACGTACGACGGGACGAAAAATACGACGTCCTATACACTGCATTATAACTTTCGGCGTGTAAATCCTTTCTGAGCATGCGCGGAACTTAGTTTGTCGAACAAGCCTACACACGAGGGAACTGTTCGCTGAAACAAGGTTTCAGCGGACAGTTTTTCGGAAATTCCGAAAAACCTTGTTCAGCGGACTGTTCGCTGAAACTGTCCGCTGAACGCCCACACACGGGCGGACTGTCCGCCGAAACACTGTTCAGCGGACAAAGTTGGCCGAACAGTCCCCGCGTGTGTACGCGGCCTTAGTGTACCAGGGGGTTAATAGCAGCAACAGTTACCCAGATCAGCCTGCACTCAGGTCTGTACTCACGAGTCCTACATGGAATCCCCTTTTGTTAGCTTCAGAGTTTCTCAGGAAATAGGCCCTCCAGCTTTAGCATAGCTGGTACCTCGATGGGCTCCTGGTAGATGTCAGCTGGACTGCATACTAACTGTGACTCCTTATGGCTTCACAGGGCTGCTCACTGCGCATGCATCTGATTGGTTCAGCACTTTCTTTGACGTGTCGTAGAAGGCCGCGGTGGGAGGAGGGGGGAGGCAAACTTCTGTTTGGATTGCTGCAGCAATCCAACCGGAAGTGGGGAAGCGGATACCTGTCAAAACCAGGTACCTTCTTCCTGCCCCACTTCCTCCTTCCGCCCAGGGACCACCAAGGCGACTCCTCCTTTCGCCTTAGGTGGCCCCTCCCTCTAGACGATCTCCTGGGACGCATGACATGTCCCAGGAGATCGCCTGACCACTCCAGGAGCGCAGCACGACTCGCGTATGCGCCGTGTGTGCCTGGCCGTGAAGCCGAAAGCTGTCGCGGCCGGGTGCCCAGAGTGGCAATGGAGGCGCCGGCGGAGAGGAGCGACGCTCCATTCGGCCAAATCGCTGGACCGTGGAACAGGTGTCAGTTTATTAAAAGTCAGCAACTACACTTTTTGTAGCTGCTAACTTTTAATAAACATAAAAAGCATGGAACTCCCCTTTAAATGCACCAACAGAAATGTTTCCTCAGTCTTAAAATGCATGTGCTACCAAATTGTTATTCTTAATCTAATGGTTTAATCTAAATGTGGAGAATCGTAGTGTCACATTAAGATGCCCATACATGCGCTATAGCGTGACTGTTCCCATGGCAAAGTTTATTCCCTTTTCTAAAGATTGAATAAATATTTCCAGCAGAAAGCATAAAAAATAAAAAATAAATTGCTTCTTAGACTTTTGTTAACCCTTTGCACCACCAATTATAGATAGAAATTAGATGGTATGTTTAATGGTAAAGGTCAGCTGTCACTTGAGATGGCAGTATTACACAGCTTGTTTACAGCTTTATGAGTGTATAGAAACTGATTTTCAAAGGATAAAGAGCACTCATGAGCATCAGAAGTGCATCATCTTTAAATTCTTTCAACAGTTTCTTCCTCCTCCCCATAGAAAACATAATGATTATGCTTTATGCATGTGATACATCTGTTCAATGGCCATGCTGGCTCTAAGCCCTTGTACACACGGTCGGAGATTCCGACGGAATGTGTCCGATCGGACCGTATTGTCGGATAATCCGACTGTGTGTGGTCTCCATCAGACTATTTCAGATATTCCGACGGACCAAGTTTTCCAACTTGTCTATAAAATTTTCCGACAACATGCTCCGATCGGACATACTCCGATCATGCGTAGCCTACTCCGACGGACAAAGTGCCATGCATGCTCAGAACAAATTCCTAGACCAAAGCTATTGGCTACTAGCCTGAACGTAGTCCCGTCGTAACGAAATAACGTCATCACGTTATGTAAAATCGGATTTTCCAACAACTTTGTCCGACCGTGTGCATTCAACAGTTTTGGACAAAATCCAACGGATTTGGTTGTCAGAATGTCCGACCGTGTGTACAAGGGCTTAGTAGTTTCCAGTTAGATTGTTGACAAGCTCATTTGTTACAGCCCACCATTGTCAGTAATAGTAGCCCTTGAATGCCTTTCTTTGATTTTCAGCTCTCGGTTAATTAGGTACATTTGTTTTCCAGCTTCCTGGTGTATCCTGAGCCGAGACTGACAGCATTCTTGTGAAACTGTCCGGATTCTGTCTGTAACATCAGTGGCTCACTGAGACTTATGTCAACGTCCCACCAGAAGACCTCAATTATTCTGGCTGAGATACGTCTCCTCCTGATGACAATGTTCAAGTGCTGTCTTTTCAATCCACCTAGTGGGGAATGTATTTGCTTGTTATAAAGGGAAATCCTCAGAGAGCCAGCTTATGAAATGCCTCAAAATATAAACATAAAATTAAAAATCTAAACGACCATATGTGAAAAACAGCCGTAGCCAGGATCAAGGAGCCCACCTAGTCACCCATATAAAACCAGACCTTTAGGGACTAGGCCAACGAAACAGACCTTGAAAACTGCATGTGAAACCAAACCTGACTTTTGTTTATAGGTTAACAATACTCCACAGGTATACAGTAGGATCAAAGTCAATTTTTGAAAGAAATAATATTGATAACTATTAACAGGAAACCACATTTTAGATGCTGGATTATTCATACATATCACTAACATGCTGACCTTTATTAGAAAAAAACATGGTAGACCCATTCTCACTTTTTAGTCCTAGATCTCATTTTAAAGAGCTTCTCCAGGAAACAGCAAGTCTAGGGCTACCCTGGCGACTAACCATTTGTTGGCTGTCACCTCTCAGAACACTGAAATTATTGTGTTGCTAATGGGATGATTGGCAGTAGGTAGTTACATATCTTACTAGTAAAGAAATTTAATTACCAGTGTAGTCCAAGGCTTACCCTCTTTTTACTCACAGATGGTGGCTGTCCAGTAATGTACACATCTCTGCCAGCTTATTAACTTCCATGGGAAATCAAGGACTGTAAGAGGTCTGAGACCTTACATGACATTAGCTGAGATGAACTGGTTGTGAGGTACACATAGAGCTGAATATCCAGTTAGGAAGTGCTTTCTGCACTTGTAGCAATTACCCAGTGATGGCTTTTGATGTTTTATAATACATCGCAACCGGGAACACACACAGGCACGGCATCGCGGGCACACTGCATCTGAAATGGGAGCACACACAGGCCGGACATCATGGCCAGGAGCACACAGTCCCTACATCATAAACTGGAGCACACACAGGCCCAACATCACACACTAAAACAACACAGGTCCTACATAACAAACTAGAGCACACACAGGCCCCACATAAACTGGAGCACTCAAAGACCCACCCATCATCACAAATTGGAGCACTTGCAGGCCTTACATCAGACTGAAGCATAAACAGGCTCTATATCACAAGTGGGAGCACACACAAGCCCAACATCACAAACTGGCGCTCATACAGGCTCTATATCACAACCAGGAGCACACACAGGCCCAGCATCACAAACTGGAGCGCACACACAGGCCAAAAATCACAAACTGAAGCACACACACAGGCCCAGCATCACAAACTGGGTGCACACAACACAAACATCTCAAACTGGGTGCGCACAAAATGAACATCACAAGCTGGAGCCCATACAGGCCCAACATCAAACTGAAGCACACACAGGCCCAACATCACAAACTGGAGCACATACAGGCCCAACATCATGAACTGGAGCACACACAGGCCCAACATCACAAACTGGAGCACACACAGGACCAACATCACAAACTGGAGCACACACAGCCCCAACATCATAAACTGGAGCACACACAAGCCCAACATCACAAACTGGAGCACACACAGGACCAACATCATAAACTGGAGCACACACAGGCCCAACATCACAAACTGGAGCACACACAGGCCCAACATCATAAACTAGAGCACACACACATGTCCAACATCACAAACCGGAGCACACACAGCCCCAACATCATAAACTGGAGCACACACAGGTCCAACATCACAAACCGGAGCACACACAGGCCCAACATCATAAACTGGAGCACACACAGGCCCAACATCACAAACTGGAGCACACACAGGACCAACATCACAAACTGGAGCACATACAGGCCCAACATCATAAACTGGAGCACACACAGGCCCAACATCACAAACTGGAGCACACACAGGACCAACATCACAAACTGGAGCACACACAGCCCCAACATCATAAACTGGAGCACACACAGGCCCAACACCACAAACTGGAACACACACAAGCCCAACATCACAAACTGGAGCACACACAGGCTCTATATTGCACACAGGCCTTGCATTGTAAAAACAGTGGCTTTATGTGTGAAGATATTGGTTGGTTTACTAAAGGCAAATAGGCCGTTTGCAAGAGAATTTTCTCTCAGCTTAATGAATTGGATGAAAATGTACTTTGTGCATAGTTGGAGGTTGGAAGTCAGCAGAGCTTCACTTCATTCACTAAGTTAGGGAAAAATCCTCTTCCCTGGTAAAGTGAACTGCCAATTTACCTTCAGTAAATCAACCCCAGTGTCTCCTCTATTAAAGAATGTGCTCCTCCAGGACACTTCCTTTATTATGTGAATTTCTTCTTCCTTTCTGGAGATTGCACAACCGATCTAGCTAAGGACTTAATCTTAACCATCTCTAATGCAGAGATCTATACAGTTCTGACAGTCACCCTTTGTGAGTAATGTGAAAGAATTTAGCTTCATCCTGGAAAACATATTTAGCTGTATATCCTGGGGGCATTTCTTCCTAATTTCATCCAATGATGCATGGCTAGGTTCACAGAGCCACTGAAGCAGCTGACACCTTTACCCAGTTATACATTCTTTTTTTTACCCTGGCAATGATTAATATAGCAGACCTTCTCGGAATGTCCATTTCTTTTTTTTAACTATGTATTGTTTGATATTCTATATACCGGTATATGTAAACTGTTCACTATTGGTATGGGATTTAATGCCTAGTGCAATGCAAGTTGCTAGAAAATGTCTTTCCAAAGGACTTATTTATTATAGGATATGTACAGTTGAGAAACGTACCTATTAAAACTCTTAAACTATGTTGTGTCATTGTAAAAAAAAAAAAAAAAAAAAAAAAAAAGCTTTTGTTGTACTTTATGATCGTTATGGCTTTTTTATTTTTTATTTTGTGTGTTTGCTGCTAACTGCCTTTATTTTAAGAAAATTTTATTTCACACCCACCTGTACTGTTTCACTGTGAATTTACTTATATTACTAAACTAAGGTGAGTCTGACCTTCAAACATATGGGTTTGTTTAATAAGGTGCTGTGAAAGTGCAATAAGACTGCAGCCATCTCTCAAATGCAGCAACCTGAAAATAGATTGGCTGGTACGAGATGCAATATTGTGATCTGCAGCGCCACCCATCAATGAAACTTGGTATAGCAGTCATTCATCTAAATGCAATGGTTCCCTTTGTAAGCACAATTACTATTCTTATTTACTAATATGACCAATTTGTAGTGACCAATAGCAACCAGTCTGTTTTCAAGTTACCTTTGTCAGATGATGAAAACTATGAAATAATCTTGCTTGCAGGTAGCAATTTTTCACATAGTGTACTAGTAAGGTTCATCCATGATGCTTAAAGAGAAGCACCTGTCCAGATAAACTATTGTTGATGCGCTGAAAATTTGGTTCACAAAAATGTATTTTGTTTGGATGTGCCAAATAATAATTAAAGAGTAACTCCACTTTCGTTGAGAAAACATTCCCCTCTGGGAGATCTATGTACATTACAAAGCTTTTAGGAAACATTGTTGCCGATTCCTACGTTTTACTTTTCTGAAGAAGTGTGTTTGCGTCCAGGTGGTAAGTTAATTGAATAGGAGTGATTGCATACTTTTTAATCAGCTGCTGCAGGACTTTAATGAGGAAAATTGCAGGGTCTGCATCCCTTTAGGCGTGGTTCATGCCTTTGCAGGTTGCAGTTTGCATATTCCAGGTGCATTTTGTGTTTTTTCAATAAAGGTTTTTGATCCATTGAAGTCTATGGAACCAAAAACCAGAAATAAGTCCCAGGCCCTTTCCATAAAATTCAGAGATGTGAACGTGACCCATAGGAAACAATGTTAAATGGACTGTAGTGCGTTTTTGAAAAACTGAAAACGCACTAAAAAAATGCATAGGGGTGAACAAGGCCTTTGACTTGATTTCCTATTGGGAGTATCTCACCAAAAATTACATTTTTGTTGCAGGAGATGTTTCTAGGGGGCGTTCTGTATACATTCTGTGTACAGAAACTCCCCAGGCAGCCATATTGCCTTGCATTTTATAGAAAATTACAGAGCTTCAGATTGAAAAGGAAATGTAATTCTTAATAACATGCAACTACAATATGACTTGTGTTGCAATTGTATATGCTATATTACATTTTTTCTTTATTTGCTTCTTTTTTTTTTCAAAACCAAAGTGGAGTTACCCATTAAATTTGATGGGTTGGAAAAAAAAGTTGCGACTAGTGCACCATTTAAAAAAAAAAAACACAAATCACAACCTACACCAAATTAATGATTCAGAAAATAACTTTCCCAATATTTGGCACAGAATAATAGTGCACCAAGAGGATAATTGCGCAAGCCAGTTACACATTCTACTAGCCGCCAAGTAAACTATATGTGCTGTAACATAATAGTTTGCTGTGTGATGCTTTAGTGCCCGTTCACACAGGGGCGACGTGACTTGCAGCGCGTCTCACAGACGCGACCTGCACACGATTTCAGCGGCGACTTGCAAAATGACTTCTGTATAGAAGTCAATGCAAGTCGCCTGAAGTCGCCCCGAAAATACTACAGGAACCTTTTTCTAAGTCGGAGCGACTTGAGTCGCTCCTATTAGAACGGTTCCGTAGTACAGAACGGAGCGCGACTTGTCAGGCGGCTAAGTCGCCTGACAAGTCGCGGTAGTGTGAACCGGCACTTAAAGTAAGATGTGATGTGTAACCATTTACATTCCTCAACAACCACCCATTGAGTATATATGACTGAGATTTCTGATATTGAGTATATATGGCTGATGTGTGATGCCAGACTTCACCAGAGCATGGCAGTGCCCACAGGTAAATTTCCATCTGCCAGTAAATCTGAGTAGCTGGAGGTTCAAATACTTTACGAAATAATTTTTTTTTTCCCATTTGGATTCCCCTTAAGGCTGGATTCACACCTATGCAGTTTTAGTGTTTTTTGCATTTTGCAGATTTGCACTACAGTCCATTTAACATGGTTTCCTATTGAACACGTTCTGTAGTGCAAATCTGCAAAATGCAAAACACTAAAAATGCATAGGTGTGAATCCAGCCTAAAAGGGGATCTACCATAAAATATCATTCTGCCCTGTGATCACAAATGTTTGGCCCAGATCAGCCCCCTGCTACCCTTCTAACTTGCTGGAAAATAACAATACTGCAGTCTGATAACTGGAAGAGGGAAGATGAAAGAAATGCTTCTGATGAAATGCTAGAAATGCTTCTATGCAAAAGACTGATACTTGGGGACAAATGGGCTGGAACCCCAGGATGGTTCAACTTCCACAGATAATATAGAGTTTGTGATCTGCAGCATTTTAACAATGGGTTCAGAAGGGCTTTTAGCGCAACCTCAGGGTAGAGTCAAAGATAGAGCAATGAACAGGAGCGCTACACCAAGACATTAGAGTCCAAAAATGTTAATTTCACTAAAGTAACTTCAACAAGATCAGTATGTACAGCCTTATTCTTTTATATTATTAGCATATCATACCAGCTGCTGAGGCACATTGCATTGAATTCAAATACTACAATTTTAATATCCAGCTAAATCCTCCTAGTAGTGATTCTGCACGCAGCACAAGCTCTGATGAAGGGGGAAATTTTGAGCCCTGAAACAAGTTGGCTGCACCTAACATTCTCATTAAAATGACTCAAAAACATTTTGGGCTCTAAGTTATTGGTGTGGTGTTCCTGTTCTCTACTCGTCTTACAGCAGACTGATGACATCGTCTAAGCCTAGGCAAAGCCACTTTATTTGGTCAAGAACGGTTATAGTGGTTCTAAAGGCTCAAGGTTTTTTACCTTCATGAAGGTAAAAAACCTTCTCTGTGCAGCAGCACCCCCAGCCCCCCAAATATCTGTACCCCATCTCAATCCTGCAATGTGCACGAGAGCCTCAGCTCTCTGGGGATTCTCACTTCTCATTGGCTCCCGCTGCTGGCAATGCACGGCTCTGTGTGTGAATGGACACGCAGAGTAGCAGATCGGGAGCGAGCCTGCCTGGGTGCCCCATAGCAAGCTGGTTGGCAGGAGGGGCCAGGAGCACCAGCAGGGGACCCCTGGAGAGGAAAATCCGGGCCGCTCTGTGATCCACTGCACAGTGTAGATGAGTATAGCATGTTTTGCTATTTTAAAAAAAAATGGGAACCTCTAATATTACTTTAATGATAAAATGCAAACCTTTTTTGGAAAGTATACTGTTGCTGTATATTGTGACATGACAGCTATTTATTAATGCAGTGTATAATTACTTAAAGATTCACTTTAAATACATAGAAATATACAGGTAAGGTAGTTCATAAATGGTCTGTGAAATGTTCCTAGGAGGAGAGAATAATATGTCTTCATATTTTCTCAGTACGACTGTCATAGTGATCTACAGCATTCTCCTGACAACAAAACATATGATTGCCTTTGTATGGTCACCTGCACCTATGGGTTTCGCATTAAATTATGCAGAGGTTCACGTGCCAACCGGTAAATGACCCTAAACATACAGCCAGAGCTACAATGAAATGGTTTAGCTCAAAGTATAGTCATATGTTGAAATGGCCCAGTCAAAATCCAGACCTAAATCCAATTGAGAATCTGTGGCAAGACTTGAAAATTGCTGTTCGCAGACGCTCTCCATCCAATCTGACAGAGCTTGAGATATTTTGCAAAGAAAAATGTGCAAAAAAAAAAAACACTCTCTAGATGTGCAAAGCTGGTAGAGACATCCCCAAAAAGACTTGCAGCTGTAATTGCAGCGAAAGGTGGTTCTACAAAAATATTGACTTTGGGCTGAATACAAATGCACACCACACTTTTCAGATATTAGTTTGTAAAACCATTTATATTTTTTCTTCCACTTCACAATTATGTGTCACTTTGTGTTGGTTTATCACATAAAATCCCAATAAAATACTTGAACGTTTTTGGTTGTAACATGACAAAATGTGAAAAATTTCAAGGGGTATGAATACTTTTTCAAGGCACTGTAAGTCACAATAAAATACTTATTGAACAGGTTAGGTCTTTGGCCTGTGCTGTGCATACAGATGTAGTAAGAAGTTCAAATTGCAGAAGATTATCACTGGTGAAAAACCCTTCTGTGCCAAAGGGCCTGTCTATTGTTAGACGAGTCCTCTGTTCACTGACCAAAGTGCTCAACATGATATCCCATACGATCAATCACTTTGTTCATTTCTATGGACTTTGCGCACAGAAGATCCATCTTATGAGATCAGCCTCCAACAAGTCATGCAATGTCGTTTCCTAGCAGAAAGTAATAGTAATTAGTCTACTCCTATAGGTTTGAATGGGTGCAGGAAATTAATTGTTCATTCATGAGACTGCTGGATGATTTTTCTTTTCTGAAGTATTCCCATGGAGACCAGTCTCATTAGGCTGCTGGTTTAACAAACTCCCGTAGCAGCATTGAGTTTCTGTTCTTGAGAAGCTTTCCAAAATGTAGAAGATTAACCAGTTGTGGTTAATACCTTGAGGGTACACATAAAGCCATTGCTTGCACTGTACTATTCCCATAAGTGTAATTGCTTGGACCCATCAGTCAGTCGGAGACCCTGGAGAAGGTTTGATAGTGGTGCTTGGCCTAAAATGGCTTTGTTTACAGATTTAGTGGCAGATTGAAGATCAGTCTTAAGAAGAAAGGATAGTCAATAGGCCACAGGTAACTACTAAGGGAAATTAGGGAATTCTGTACTTAGGGCAGTCTTCTCAACCTTTATAACAAAAGAGGAATGCTTAAAGTGGTTGTAAACCCTCCCCCACAACTTTGTCCCATGTAAATCAGCATAAAAAACCCCAATGAACACTGCTTGTAGATATCTCCTTACTTGCTTGTTGTAATCCTTGTTGTTCTGTAGAATGAAGTCACTGAGCATGCCCAGATCTCCCCTGATTTAAGGCACACTCTTTATGTCTTATCTATCTGTTATCAGGACTTCCTACAGCACAACACTGAACTCTGCTAATCACTCAGAGCTTCCTCCTACACACCATGTGACCATGTGACCTCACATACAGTCTAAACTGCAGCCATTACTGCAGTCTTATCAGCTGAAGCTGATAAGTCTGACAAAGGGAAACATTAGACATCAGCACAAGTAAATACTATGAAATAAACAAGTCAGCTATGAACAGGGATGTAGTGTTGCCATAGAAACGTTGAATTGAGAAGGAGGCTTGGTTAAGGGTACAGGAAGTGCTCAATGTAAGGGCGGAAATACACTCCACTGTGGACTCAGAAAACAATACTTAAGATGGCGCTGCCTAACCCCTGGAAACAAGTTTTTTAAAGTTTCTTTAAACAGTAAGTAATATGTGATTTGGGCTGGATTACAGTGGCTATAGTCTGATAATGACTTAGTATAATGGACTAAATGAAGAGAAGCATCAGAGTGGGAGAGTTTACTTCCTCTTTAATAACTTTTGGGTCTTGAGAAACCCCTGCTAATAATTACACTACATTGTTCTTTTGGCACAGAGCACTTTATAATGCTAGAACATAGTTTATGATGACTTTTTGATTATATGGGACCGTTTGTTCATTTTGACACAATTTTGCACTATAATAACCAGTTGTAGAGAGTTATATTGGATCACATGTTATTTGAGTTAATGGCAGCGCTGTGGTAGAGGTGGTTTAGTGCTCTTTATAAACAAAACATATCTTCAATAACAATAATGAAAAGAAGCAAATAATATCATCCAGGAAAATAAAGTAGTGTCCCATCACAGTGGTGGTTTGTGGAAAAGTGTCCCCTTACATTGGTGGCCAGTGAATTGCTCCTTTACTTTGGTGGCCTTTGGAAATGGGCCCTTTTAGATTGGTAATCAGAGGGAGAGGACCCCATTACCCCTAATGCCGCGTACACACAACCGGTTTTCCTGTCGGAATAAACTCTGAAGGTTTTAAGGTTTTTACGACAGAATTCCACTGAAATTATCTTGCGTACACATGATCATACCAAAGTCCGACCGTCAAGAACGCGGTGACGTACAACACATACGACGGGACTAGAAAAAAGAAGTTCAATAGCCAGTAGCCAATAGCTTCCGTTTCGTACTTGTTTCAGAGCATGCGTCATTTTTGGTTCGTCGGAACAGTATATAGATGAGCAGTTTTCCCGATAGGAATTGGTTCCGTCGGAAATATTTAGAACATGTTCTCTTTCTAGGTCCGTCAGCATTTTTGATGTAAAAAGTCCGATGGGGCATACACACCATCGGAATATACAATGAAAAGCTCCCGTCTGACTTTTTCTGTCGGACATTCCACTCGTGTGTACATGGCATTATTCTTACAAATAGCTCAACCACCTCGCGCCCGCCCTATAGCCGAATGACGGCCGTAGAGCAGGCGCGTTCGTCCGGGAGGCCGTCCCTGGACGTCCTAATGTTTACTTCCGCAATGCGCGCCGGACTGGACTTCAGACAGACCCTTGCATCTTTCATCCAGTGCTGCACTGACGTTTCTGGATTCTGAATCATGTGGAGAGCAAAAGAATTGGCAAGGGATCTGCAGGAAAAGGTAGTTGAACTGTATAAAACAGGAAAGGGATATAAGAAGATATCCAGGGAACTGAGGAATACCAATCGGCAGTGTTCAAACTCTAATCAACAAGTGGAAAATGAGGGGTTCTGTTGAAACCAAACCACGGTCAGGTAGACCAACTAATATATCAGCCACAACTGCCAGGAAAATTGTTCGGGATGCAAAGAAAAACCCCCAAATAACTTCAGGTGAAATACAAGACTCTCTGAAAATGTGGTGTGCTTGTTTCAAGAGGCACAATAAGAAGGTACTTGAAGAAAGATGGGCTGCATGTTCGAGTTTCCAGAAGAAAGCCATTACTACACAAAAGTCACAAAGTATCCCGACTACAATACGCCAATATGTCCAAATTGGGCCCAATTAGCCATTTTCCCTCCCAGTGTAATGTGACTCGTTAGTGTTACAAGGTCTCAGGTGTGAATGTGAATCCAAATTGGGCCCAAAGTGTCAATATTTTGTGTGGCCACCACTATTTTCCAGCACTGCCTGAACCCTCCTGGGCATGGAGTTCACCAGAGCTTCACAGGTTGCCGCTAGGGCCCTCTTAGCCCTTGTACACACGGTCGGAGATTCCGACGGAATGTGTCCTGGTCTCCATCGGACTGTTTCCGTCGTAGTATCCGAAGGACCAAGTTTTCCAACTTGTCTGTAAAATTTTCCATCAAAATGCTCCGATCGGAAATACTCCAATCATGTGTAGCCTACTCCGACGGACAAAGTGTCACGCATGCTCAGATCAAATTCCTAGACCAAAGCTAACGTCATCACGTTATGTACAATCGGATTTTCCGACAACTTTGTCCGACCGTGTGTATGCAACAGTTTCGGACAAAATCCATCGGACAAAATCCATTGGACAAAATCCAACAGATTTGGTTGTCAGAATGTCCGACTGTGTGTACAAGGGCTTACACTCCTCCATGACGACATCACAGAGTTGGTGGATGTTAGAGACCTTGTGCTCTTCCACCTTCCATTTCAGGATGCCCCACAGATGTTCAAGAGGGTTTAGGTCTGGAGACATGCTTTACCAATCCATCAGCTTTACCTTCAGCTTCTTTAGCAAGGCAGTGGTCATCTTGGAGGTGTGTTTGGGGTCATTACATGTTGGAATACTGCCCTGTGGCTCAGTCTCCAAATGGAGGGGATCATACTCTGTTTAAGTATGTCACAGAATATTTTGGCATTCATGGTTCCCTTAATGAACTGTAGCTCCTCAGTGCCAACAGCACTCATGCAGCTCCAGACCATGGCACTCCCACCACCATGCTTGACTGTAGGCAAGACACATTTGCCTTTGTACTCCTCACCTGGTTGCCCCAACAGACGCTTGAAACCATCTAAACCAAATAAGTTTATCTTGGTCTCATCAGACCACAGGGCATGGTTCCAGTAATCCATGTCCTTAGTCTGCTTGTCTTCAGCAAACTGCTGGCTTTCTTGTACATCGTCTTTAGAAGAGGCTTCCTTCTGGGACAACAGCCATGCAGACCAATTTGATGCAGTGTGTGGCATATGGTCTGAGCACTGACAGGCTGACCCCCCCCCCACCCCTTCAACCTCTGCAGCAATCATACGTCTGTTTCCCAAAGCAATCTCTGGATATGACGCTGAGCACATGCACTCAGCTTCTTTGGTCGACCATGGTGAGGCCTGTTCTGAGTGGAACCTGACCTGTTAAACCACTGTATGGTCTTGGCCACCGTGCTGCAGCTCAGTTTCAGGATCTTGGCAATCTTCTTATAGCCTAGGCCATCTTCATGTAGAGCAACAATTATTTTTTTCAGATCCTCAGAGTTCTTTGCTATGAGGTGCCATGTTGAACTTCCAATGACCAGTATGAAAGAGTGAAAGCGATAACACCAAATTTAACACACCTACTCCCCATTAACACCTAAGACACTAACGAGTCACATGACACCAGGGAGGAAAAATGGCTAACTGGGCACAAGTTGCACATTTTTATTTGGGGTGTACTAACTTTTGTTGCCAGTGGTTTACAGATTAATAGCTGTGTGTTGAATTATTTTGAGGGGACAGCAAATTTACACTGTTATACAAAACTGTACACTCACTACTTTACATTGTAGCAAAGTGTAATTTCTTCAGTGTTGTCACATGAAAAGAGACAATAAAATATTTACAAAAATATGAGGGGTGTACTCACTTTTGTGAGATACTGTATATATGCATACACACACCCCAAAAGTATTGGGACACACATGAACTTTAATGGCGTCCCAGTCTTAGTCCGTATGGTTCAATATTGAGTTAGCCCACCCTTTGCTGCTGTAACAGCTTGAACTCTTCTGAGAAGGCTGTCTACATGGTTTAGGAGTGTGTCTAAGGGAAGGTTTGGCCATTCTTCCAGAAGTGTATTTGTGAGTTCAGGCACTGATGGGGAAGAGAAAGCCAGGCTCGCAATCTCTGCTCTAATTTATCCCAAAGGTGTTCTAATCAGGTTGAGGTCAGGACTCTGTGTAGACCAGTTCATCCACCCCAAAATCGGTCATCCATGTCTTTATGGATCTTGCTTTGTGCACTGGTCCAAATAATTCAGTGGAGGGAGATTATGGTGTGGGGTAGTTTTATAGGGGGTTGGGCTTGGCCCCTTAGTTCCAGTGAAGGGACCTCTGAAGGTGTCAGCATACCAAGACATTTTGGACAATTTCATGCTTCCAACTTTGTGGGAACAGTTTGGGGATGGCCCCTTCCTGTTCCAACATGACTGCACACCAGTGCACAAAGCAAGGTCCATAAAGACATGGATGAGCAAGTCTGAGGTGGAGGAACTTGACTGGCCTGTTGACCTCAACCGTTTAGCACATCTTTGGGATGAATTAGAGTGGAGACTGCGAGTCAGGCCTTCTTATGGACCTGCTTCTGGCTGAATGGTCAAACATTCCCATAGACACACTTCTAAACCTTGTGGACAGCATTCCCAGAAGGGTTGAAGCTGTTATAGCTGCAAAGGGTGGGCCTACTCAATATTGAACCCTATGGACTAAGACTGCAATGTCATTAAAGTTCATGTGCGTGTAAAGGCAGGCACCCCAATATGTTTGATATGTATATATATATACACACACATACAGACCATTTGTTTTTTTTCTGCATGTTTCAAAGCAGCCAATAGTAAGCCTTCTGTAAATAAGGGCCATAGCTGAAATGTAAAAATCATTCATAGAGGGTGTGTTAACTGAAGTGGTTAAAACTGCACCTATAGTTCCGGCCTAAAGATGTTAAAAATCTCTGGATGACAGTATTTTTTTTTTATCACAAACTAAAAAGATTGTATCAGGGGAGATCAGCTTCTTTTCCAGGGGGTGGCTGCATTTGAAGAAAGTTGTCATCTAGATGACAACTTTATACAGCCCAGACAGGTAACCAGCACATTCTGGAAATATTTCTCAATTCTCTAGCTTCCCCAGCTTATCATTGACAGCAAATGCTTCATCCTTCCTTAGAACTTTATTTCTACATCTATACCACTTAAGTCAGCAGAATACAAGTGTACTGTAGTTGATTGTTTCTTACAAGAAATATATACACACACACACACACACACATATATATATATATATATATATATATATATATACATACACACTACACACACAGTGGATATAAAAAGTCTACACACCCCTGGTAAAATGTCAGGTTTCTGTGATGTAAAAAAAAATGAGACAAAGAAAAATAATTTCAGAACTTTTTCCACCTTTAATGTGACCAATAAACTGTACAACTCAATTGAACAACAAACTGAAATCTTTTTAGGTAGAAGGAAGTAAAACTATAAAACTAAAATAATATGGTTTTATAAATGTGCACACCCTTTAACCACTTTCAGACCGGACCATTTTGCTGGTCAATGATCAGAGGTCTTTTTACAATTTGGCACTGCGCTGCTTTAACTGGTAATTGCGCGGTCATGCAATGTTGTACCCAAACGAAATTTGCGTCCTTTTCTTCCCACAAATAGAGCTTTCTTTTAAAGGTATTTGACTGACTCTGCGATTTTTATTTTTTGCGATATAAACGTAAAAAGACCGCAAATTTTGAAAAAAAATGATATTTTCTACTTTTTGTTATTAGAAAAATCCAATAAACTCAATTTTAGTCATACATTTAGGCCAAAATGTATTCAGCCACATGTCTTTGGTAAAAAAAAAAAGTAAATAACTGTATATTTATTGGTTTGCGCAAAAGTTGTCACATCTACAAACTAAGGTACATTTTCTGGAATTTACGCAGCTTTTAGTTTATGACTGCCTATCTCATTTCTTGAGGTGCTAAAATGGCAGGGCAGTACAAAACCCCCCCAAATGACCCCATTTTGGAAAGTAGACACCCTAAGGAAATTGATAAGAGGCATGTTGAGCCCATTGAATATTTTATTTTTTTGCCGCAAGCGATTGAATAATGACAAAAAAAAAAATTTTTTTTTTTTTACACAAAGTTGTCACTAAATGATATATTGCTCACACATGCCATGGTTATATGTGGAATTGTACCCCAAAATACATTCTGCTGCTTCTCCTGAGTACGGGGATACCACATGTGGTCGACTTTTTGGAAGCCTAGCCGCGTACGGGGCCCCGAAAGCCAAGCACCGCCTTCAGGATTTCTAAGGGCATACATATGTCATTTTACTCCTCACTACCTATCACAGTTTTGAAGGCCATAAAATGCCAAGATGGCACAAAACCCCCACAAATGACCCCATTTTAGAAAGTAGACACCCCAAGCTATTTGCTGAGAGGCATGTTGAGTCCATGGAATATTTTATATTTTGCCACAAGTTGCGGGAAAATTACAAACTTTTTTTTTTTCACAAAATTGTCACTAAATGATATATTGCTCACGCATGCCATGGGCATATGTGAAATGACACCCCAAAATAAATTCTGCTGCTTCTCCTGAGTACGGGGATACCACATGTGTGGGATTTTTTGGGAGCCTAGCTGCGTACGGGGCCCCGAAAACCAAGCACCGCCTTCAGGCTTTTTAAGGGCGTAAATTTTTCATTTCACGCCTGACTACCTATTACAGTTTTGAAGGCCATAAAATGCCAAGATGGCACAAAACCCCCCCAAATGACCCCATTTTAGAAAGTAGACACCCCAAGCTATTTGCTGAGAAGCATGTTGAGTCCATGGAATATTTTATATTTTGCCACAAGTTGCGGGAAAATTACAAACTTTTTTTTTTTTCACAAAGTTGTCACTAAATGATATATTGCTCACGCATGCCATGGGCATATGTGAAATGACACCCCAAAATAAATTCTGCTGCTTCTCCTGAGTACGGGGATACCACATGTGTGGGATTTTTTGGGAGCCTGGCTGCGTACGGGGCCCCGAAAGCCAAGAACCGCCTTCAGGCTTTCTAAGGGCGTAAATTTTTGATTTCACGCCTCAAAACCTATTACAGTTTTGAAGGCCATAAAATGCCAAGATGGCACAAAACCCCCACAAATGACCCCATTTTAGAAAGTAGACACCCCAAGCTATTTGCTGAGAGGCATGTTGAGTCCATGGAATATTTTATATTTTGCCACAAGTTGCGGGAAAATTACAAACTTTTTTTTTTTTTTTTTTTCACAAAGTTGTCACTAAATGATATATTGCTCACGCATGCCATGGGCATATGTGAAATGACACCCCAAAATAAATTCTGCTGCTTCTCCTGAGTACGGGGATACCACATGTGTGGGATTTTTTGGGAGCCTAGCTGCGTACGGGGCCCCGAAAGCCAAGAACCGCCTTCAGGCTTTCTAAGGGCGTAAATTTTTGATTTCACGCCTCACTACCTATTACAGTTTTGAAGGCCATAAAATGCCAAGATGGCACAAAACCCCCACAAATGACCCCATTTTAGAAAGTAGACATCCCAAGCTATTTGCTGAGAGGCATGTTGAGTCCATGGAATATTTTATATTTTGCCACAAGTTGCGGGAAAATTACAAACTTTTTTATTTTTTTATTTTTTTTTCACAAAGTTGTCACTAAATGATATATTGCTCACACATGCCAGGGGCATATGTGAAATGACACCCCAAAATAAATTCTGCTGCTTCTCCTGAGTACGGGGATACCACATGTGTGGGACTTTTTGGGAGCCTAGTCGCGTACGGGGCCCCGAAAACCAAGAACCGCCTTCAGGATTTCTAAGGGTGTAAATTTTTGATTTCACACCTCACTACCTATCACAGTTTTGAAGGCCATAAAATGCCAAAATAGCACAAAACCCCCCAAAATGACCCCATTTTGGAAAGTAGACACCCCAAGCTATTTGCCGAGAGGCATGGTGAGTATTTTGCAGCTCTCATTTGTTTTTGAAAATGAAGAAAAAAAAAATAATGTATATTTTATTTCTTTTTTTCAATTTTCAAAACTTTGTGACAAAAATGAAGGTCTGCAAAATACTAACCATACCTCTCGGCAAATAGCTTGGGGTGTCTCCTTTCCAAAATGGGGTCACTTGGGGGGATTTTGTGCTATCTGGGCATTCCATGGCCTCCGAAACTGTGATAGGCAGTGAGGAATGAAATCAAAAATTTACACCCTTAGAAATCCTGAAGGTGGTGCTTGGATTTTGGGGTACCGTACGCGGTTAGGCTCCCAAAAGGTCCTACACTTGTGGTATCCCCGTACTCAGGAGAAGCAACAGAATGTATTTTGGGGTGTAATTTTACATATAACCATGGCATGTTTGAGCAATATATCATTTAATGACAACTTTGTGCAAAAAAAAAAAAAAAGAATGTATATATTGTAATTTTTTTTTCATGCAGCCTGTGGGCTGAACGAAAAAAAAATATTGATCGGTGGGTATGCCCACCATTAGATACCACCCTTCATCCACCCACTTTTACTGGTGGGCATACATGCACCATTTATATATGCCGAAGCATGGGGGCATCCTCCCGCAAAAGGTAGGAGCAGATCGCTCCTCCACCCCTTATGCCCCCATGCTTCGGCATATATGCTCTTTTTTAACTGTGGTGGTGAAATCACCCCCGACAGTGCTGGAGTCGCAGCTTTATGTATCGTGGGAGCAAACGCTGTTGCTGTCAAGATAAATAAATCCGCGCTGCAACTGAATGGCGTACCTGCTAAGCAAATGATGGTTAACAATAAAACAAAGTAACATTACAGTATAACAGTAAGACGTACCATACCTGCAAAGCAAATACAAAAAAAAAATAGCAAAAAATAACACATTTAACACAATCTGTGTCTAATATATATATATGCCGAAGCTTGGGGGCATCCTCCCGCAAAAGGTAGGAGCAGATCGCTCCTCCACCCCTTATGCCCCCATGCTTCGGCATATATGCTCTTTTTTAACTGTGGTGGTGAAATCACCTCCGACAGCGCTGGAGTCGTGGCTTTACGTATCGTGGGAGCAAACGCTGTTGCTGTCAAGATAAATAAATCCACGCTACAGCTGAATGGCGTACCTGAAAACAAAAAATGGTTAACAATAAAACATTGCAGAATAGAATACAGTACAAAGGAGCAGAACAATAGAGAGAGAATAGAGAGAGAGAGAACAATAAAACGACAACTATTTTTGGTTTTTTTATTTTATATATTTTTTGGTTTTTTTACTTTTTTTTTTTTTTAAACACTTTTTTATGTAACTTTAACACTTCTGTTGTAACGGTTCCAGCGGTTTGGGTCTCTCAAAATGCGATGGCATCTTGGGAGACCCTGTGAACGTGTGCCTAGCCTGTGCAATGCTGTACCCTACGCTAATACTCAACTAGTGAATGGTAGCGTTCAAAACATTCACCAATGCAAAGACCAGGATTGTCAGGACAGCGGGGACAATAATGACGGGTGTCACGCCTATATCCGCGCTTTCTGCAGACACGACATTTTCTTTGGGGGGCTCGTTGGGTAGGGGTACTCGGGATGACATAAGAATAATGCCTCTCATGCAGCCGGCTTACTGCATCTGGTAGGGGAAGGTGAGGTGGAGCACCGTCTGGATACAGAAGGGCTCTGACGATATCCTCCTGGAATTTAAGGAAGGATCCAGTCCGTCCTGAAGCTTTGTGTAGTACATAAGCATTCAGTATAGCCAATTGGAATAAATAAACAGACACTTTTTTGTACCAGCGTCTGGCCTTACGGGCAACTAGATACAGCGCCAACAACTGGTCATTGAGGTCCACCCCTCCCATGTTAAGGTTATATTTGTGGACACAGAGGGGTTTCTCCACAATACCAGTCGCCGTAGGAATTTGGACCGTCGTGTCTGCATGAAGGGAGGTAAGAACGAAAACATTCTTATTATCCCTCCACTTCATAGCGAGCAAATTATTACTGCGCAAGCAGGCTCTCTCCCCCAGCCTAAGACGGGACTCTACAAGCCGCTGGGGAAAGCCCCGGCGATTAGGTCGCACGGTGCCACATGCTCCAATCTGCTGATCAAACAAGTGACTAAACAGTGGCACGCTTGTGTAATAATTGTCCACGTACAAGTGGTACCCCTTTCCGAATAAGGGTGACACCATGTCCCACACTATCTTGCCAGCGCTTCCTATGTAGTCAGGGCAGTTCTCCGGCTCTACGTGACTATCTTTACCCTCATAAACCATGAAACTACGTGTATAGCCTGTGGCCCTGTCACAGAGCTTATACATCTTGACCCCGTATCTGGAACGCTTGTTGGGGACGTATTGTTTGAATGACAAGCGACCAGAAAACTTAATCAGGGACTCATCAACGCAGACAACTTGATCGGGAGTAAACAAGTCTGCAAAACGTTGGTTGAAGTGGTTTATGAGGGGCCGAATTTTGTAGAGCCGATCGTATTCAGGGTCTCCACGAGGACGACAGAGTTCATTGTCGCTGAAGTGCATAAACCGCAAAATCATCTCGTATCGTGCCCTGGACATGGAAGCAGAGAACACGCGCATATGGTGAATTGGGTCAGTGGACCAATATGACCGCAACTCACTCTTTTTGGTTATGCCCATGTTGAGGGAGAGGCCCAGAAAGATTTTAAATTCGGAAACCGTAACTGGTTTCCATTGTTTGGCAAGGGCGGACTGGGGAATAGTGGCGATGTGTTGACCAGCGTACAAATTGGTTTGGTCCACAATAGATCTAAAGAGATCTTCGGTGAAAAACAGTGAGTAAAAGTCAAGTGTCGTAAAATCAACTGTTTCCACGTTAATGCCAGGTTGGCCAGTGAATGGGGGAAGTACGGGTTCTGCAGAAGATGCGGGCACCCAAATAGGATTGGCGAATTCTGCAGGAAGGGCACTATGGGTACGACGGGTCTGTCTTTGTCTTCTTCTTGGTGGCAGCGGGACACTACTTGTGCTTGCCACCTCGCCAGTTTGAACTGCACTTATGGGACTCGCCACGTCACCACGTGTTACTGCAGTGCTGGATGTAGGTCCAGGGTGTACTAGGCCGCTGGTGCTTGCCAGTTCACCAGAAGGATGAGCGGCTCTAGTACGTCTCTGCTCCATACGAGTGACCTGCGGTTTCTGCACCTGAACAACAGAATACATTCGAGATTGGGCACACCTGTTCTTAACAGCGGCCTCATCTCCGTCGTCAGAGCTATCTGTCATGGAGCCGCTGTCCTCAACAGGATCGTATTCTGAGCCTGAATCTGACAGATGAGTGACGTCCTCTTCACTATCTGTCATGCTCAGAAACGTGTAGGCCTCTTCACTAGTGTACCTTCGCTTTGCCATTTTGGGCTCTAAATTTAGGGGTACACTAGTGAGACTCACAGGTAAAAAAGCACCTAGCCTGTCAGCGACTGTTTCAAAACGCTACAAAAAAAACTGCTAGCGATCGCAGGGATCAAGCCTGACTCTGCGAACGCTGCAGTTATGTGTGTTGTGTTTTGTAAGTGACAGTGATCGATCGATACTGCACTTGGGTGGGCTGGGCTGGGCTTGGCGGAGGGGCTAAACGCAGGTGCTAGCAGGTATCTGGGCTGATCCCGCTAACAATGCGTTTTGGGAAACCTAAAATGCTGGCAACGCTAATATAGATCTGATCAGATACTATATTACTAAGGGAGGTGTATGCTTTGCGCATGGGTGTTAGCAGTACTGGCACTAACCTGACGCTAGGGCGACGCAGACCTTATCTGACCCTCAAACTTATATCACCCGCCGGGTGATCAGGGGGTTAAACCTTTATTAGGTAATAAATGGCGGGTGCCCTGAAACAAAAAAAAAATAACTAACCAACCAGCGTCACCTGTAACAGTTATATGGTGATCACTGGTGAAAGGGTTAACTGGGGGGCAATCAGGGGGCTATGCGGTAGTATATGGGGGTCCCTGACGCTATAAAAAGCTGCGACGAACCTAAATACTTACCTGCCTAACTAGCGTCACCTGTGACACTAATACAGCGTTCAGAAAAACGATCGCTTATTAGTGACACTGGCGACGGGGGGTGATCACGGGGTTAAACCTTTATTGGGGGGGTTAGGGGGGCACCCTAGAGCTAAAGGGGGCTAACCCTAACTGCCCTAACAGTTATTACAGTCACAAATGACACCAATGCAAAAAAAAAATGCAATTGGTGTCACTGTGACTGGGGGGGGCAGGGGTGATTGGGGGGTGATCGGGGGGGTGAAAAGTGTGCCTGGTGTGTTCTACTGTAAGTGTAGTGTTGGG
The DNA here is from genome assembly GCF_037356315.1 of Lithobates pipiens. Classification (NCBI taxonomy): domain Eukaryota; kingdom Metazoa; phylum Chordata; class Amphibia; order Anura; family Ranidae; genus Lithobates; species Lithobates pipiens. The sequence continues at coordinate 62,335,244 of NW_027507686.1, read as the reverse complement.
TGCAACTCACCGATCCTCTCTCCTCGGTGTCGGAACGAAAAAGACCGACACGAGGAGAGATTACATCACTTCCTCTCCTGTGTTTACATTACAGGAGAGGAAGTGATGTCACGCTGCCATTTCATTTGTCGGGAGCGATCGCGAGGGGGTGGCCATGAACGAATGGCCGCCCCCTCATCCCGGATCGCTCCCGAACGATTACCGACCGCCGCAGGCACCGGGGGGGGCCCGATCGGGCCCCCCACCCGCGGGAAGGCAGGGACGTACAGGTACGCCCATATGCCTGCCCGTGCCATTCTGTCGACGTACATCGTCGTGCGGCGGTCGGGAAGTGGTTAAACGAATACTTTGTTGAAGCACCTTTTGATTTTATTACAGCACTCATGCTCTTTTTGGGTATGAGTCTATCAGTATGGCACACCTTGACCTGGCAATATTTGCCCACTCTTCTTTGCAAAAACACTCCAAATCTGTCAGATTACGAGGGCATCTCCTGTACACAGCCCTCTTCAGACCACCCGACAGATTTTCAATTGGATTCAGGTCTGGGCTCTGTTTGGGCCATTCCAAAACTTTAATCTTCTTCTGATGAAGCCATTCCTTTGTTGATTTGGATGTATGCATTGGGTCGTTGTCATACTGAAAGATGAAGTTGCACTTCATGTTCAGCTTTCCAGCAGAAGCCTGAAGGTTTTGTGCCAATATTGGCTGGTATTTGGAACTGTTCATAATTCCCTCTACCTTGACTAAGGCCCCTGTTCCAGCTGAAGAAAAAAAGCCCCAAAGCATGATGCTTCCACCACTAGTGATGGACGAACTTCCGACGGGACATTTCGCGAACCGCGAATCTGGGATCGACAACTACAAGCATTCTTTTTTTATATGGGAAATTGTTGTGACAATTCAGGACTGTAGAGCGCATGAAGGCAATGGAGGAGAGGGAAGGTAAGGGACCAGGGTAGGCAAAGAAGAGGGTGCAGGAGATGATCACCAGCAGCGTGACATACAGCAATGACACCTGCACCGTGATAGAGTCATCTGACAGCAGCACCGTGATAGAGAGCACTGACATCAGCAGCGTGACATACAGCAATGACACCTGCACCGTGATAGAGTGATCTGACAACAGCACCGTGATAGAGAGCACTGACATCAGCAGCGTGACATAAAGCACTCACACCAGCACTGTGATATACAGCACTGACAGCAGCACTGTGATAGAGAGCACTAACATCAGCAGCGTGACATAAAGCACTCACACCAGCACCGTGATATACATCACTGACAGCAGCACCGTGAGAGAGAGCACTGACATCAGCAGCGTGACATAAAGCACTCACACCAGCACCATGATATACAGCACTGACAGCAGCACCGTGATAGAGAGCACTGACATCAGTAGCGTGACATACAGCAATGACACCTGCACCGTGATAGAGTGATCTGACAACAGCACTGTGATAGAGAGCACTGACATCAGCAGCGTGACATAAAGCACTCACACCAGCACCGTGATATACAGCACTGACAGCAGCACCGTGATAGAGAGTGTTATATCCTCTGTGTTGTGAGAGACACAAGACTCTGGTCTGGAACAATGGAAGTTTATTTCCAGTACTCAGTGTACACTGCAACATGCATCTCAGGACAGTACATCTTATTAGGCTCTTACATGTGTCCAAGATGGCTACCATACCCCTTGACCCTTGGCATCACTCCTGGGTGGAGCCAGCCTTAAAGTGGCAGTACATGTGGAACCCTTCAGGTATAACACCTTCCATCCATCCCTAAAAAAACAAAACAAACAAAAAAAAAAAACGAGAAAAGGCACAAAACATTAACTAATAACTGTCCAATAACAGTCCTCCAAACACAGGAGATGCACGGGACTTTTCCTGCATCCAGATGTGAGAGGAAGATTCCAGGGACAGTTGCGGGGATACAATGTCATTGGATCACTTTCGGCGGCCCCGTCGAAAGTCTCGTAACCGGTCTTGAAGCTGAAACCGGTCAGGAGGGCGACAGTGTCGTTGAGGGCAGGCACCCGTCGACTCGGGATCGGAGGAAACAGGGTCGACTGGAATGGGCACTGGCGGTGCCAAGAAGGGATCCCCCAGCTCAGTGGGTGAACCAACCTCCGGACCAGGGCTGGAGGGCTCTGTTGGAGCTGAGTTCAAAAGATCAGAGTCCCCCCAATCATCAGTTCCCATGCATCCTGATCCACTGGGAGCAGTTCCTTGCAACACTGGTGGTTCAGCCGGCGTCAGGGATTCATGCAGTTGAAAACGAGGGCGCAGTTGGTCCGCATGCCTTCTGCAAATAGAACCATCTTCCAGGCAGACCCTATACATCTTGGGTCCCAAAGTCTCTGCAATGACAGCAGGAAGCCAACGGGTGTTGGAAGCCCCATAAGATCGGGCCCATACCTTTTGTTGGGCTGTGAATCGGGGGATCTCATGGTGTTTGACCATCTTGTCTTGGGACTGCAGTACATGTTCCTGGACTGTTTGTGGGCGGAGCATGTCCAAAACAGTCCATGGCTGCCGACCCAGAAGGAGTTCTGCTGGAGTTTTCCCGGTGGTTGCATGTGGTGTGTTTCTGTAAGCAGAAAGGAAGGAGTCCAGCTGCTGGGGTGACAGGGACTGCTGTTTACTTGTAGCCACTGTAGCTTTGAAATAGCGTTTAAAAGTCTGCACAAACCGCTCTGCTTGACCATTTGTAGCTGGGTGGTAAGGTGCGGTCAACTTGTGCTTGATGTTGTGGGCAGTCAAGAAACGCTGAAACTCCTGACTGGTGAATTGGGCACCGTTGTCTGTGACGATTTCTCTGGGGTATCCAAATGTAGCAGCGAGATGTAACAGTATGGAAACTGTTGCCTTGTTGTTGGCTGAGTAACAGGAATGACCTCAGGCCACTTTGAATGGGCGTCCACTATGATCAAGAAGGTCTGTCCTCTGATCGGACCTGCAAAGTCCAAGTGTAGTCGAAACCAAGGAACCGTGGGCCAAGTCCAGGGCTGGACGCACCCTCGAGGAGGGTCTCTTGCAGTTTGTGCACATCCAGCACAAGCATTCACATATGTTGTGATATCCGAGTCTAAGTTTGGCCACCACACATAGCCTCGGGCCTTTTGTTTCATACGTGTGCCCCCGGGATGACCAGTATGTAGCAAGTCCAGAATGTGTCTCCGGAGGGTCTGTGGAATGATCACTCGGTCTCCCCATAAAACACAGTTACCAGCCACAGTTAATTCCATACGCCTACGGAAATAAGGTTCATAATCCTGTGTGACGGTTGCAGGCCAACCGGACCGTACCCAGGAGAGTATTGTTTTCAGAAAGGTATCCTTGGCTGTATGGGCTGCTATCTCCCCAGAAGACAAGAAGGACAGGCTGGTGTAACGACAACTCTTGACCGGTGGAGAGGAGTCCATTGACCTCCCTGTCAGTCGGGACATTGCGTCCGCATTAGCATTGGCATCATGACCGCGATACTGGATTTTATAACTGTACGCTCCCAAGAACAGGGCATAGCGTTGGAGGCGGGCCGCAGTAGTCTGAGAGATGCCTTTGTCAGGGCTAAAGATCTGAAGGAGTGGTTTATGGTCTGTCAGTATGGTGAATTCCCTACCATACAGGTAAAGATGAAACTTCTTAATTGCCCATATCAGCGCAAGAGCCTCTTTGTCAATGTGAGAGTAATTGCTTTCTGCTTTTGTCAAAGACCTGGAGGCAAATGCCACTGGTTTTTCTGACCCATCAGGTAAGATGTGAGACAGTACCGCCCCCAGACCATAGGGTGAGGCATCACAAGCCAAGGTCAGAGGCTTCTGGAGGTCATAGTGAACAAGCATGCGTGACGCCAACAGCTTCCGCTTAGAGACTTCAAAAGCGCGTTGGCATGCAGCCGACCAGTCCCATCTGGAGTGTTTCTCCAAAAGCTTGTTCAACGGAAACAAGGTGTGTGCCAGATCTGGCAGAAATTTGTGGTAATAGTTCAGCAAGCCAAGGTATGATCGCAGCTGCTGGACATTGGTTGGGGCAGGAGCTTTGACTAAGGCATCAACCTTGGCTTCTGTGGTGTGTATACCGTCTGCATCCACAAGGTGGCCACAAAACTCCAATTTCGGCATCATGAATTGCCATTTTGCTAAGTTCACTTTCAGACCCTGCTCTTGGAGTCTTTCCAAATACAAGCTCCACGTTTTGCTTGTGTTCCTGGTCCGTCCGTCCCGTGATGAGCATGTCATCTAACAGGCACTGAGTGAAAGGAATGTCCGCCAAAATCTCATCCATCTTCCGTTGCCAAATGGCTGGGGCAGAGGCTACACCAAACACCATCCGATTGTACTCATACAGTCCCTTGTGGGTGTTGATGGTCAGAAACTTGCGGGAAGAAGGATGGACCTCAAACTGTAAATATGCTTGTTTGAGATCAAGCTTGGTGAACTTTTGACCCCCTGCAAGAGAGGCAAAAATGTCATCTACTCTGGGTAGAGGATACTGGTCTATTTCCAGTTGGGAGTTCAGTGCCATGCGGAAATCGCCACAAATGCGCAAGTCCCCATTCGCTTTCTTCACTGGTACAACAGGTGATGCCCACTCGCTGTGCTCTACCTTTGAGATGACACCTTGTTCCTCCAGCCGACTTAGTTCTGCTTCCACTCCTGCTCGGAGTGCGAAAGGTACTGTGCGAGCTTTGAAGAACTTAGGCTGGGCGTTGGGTTTCAGCTTAAGTCTCACACAGTCATGCTTTATTTTTCCCAACTGGTCATCAAAGATCTTTGGGAACCGCTGCTTCAGGGACACCACCCATCCCTCATTATCTCCTAATGGAATTGTCACAGTGTTACAGGGATTTATGGCGATGTCTGGCATACCAAAGTGAGCAATCCAGTCTCTCCCAAAGAGAGGGGGTCCCCCATTCTCTAGTATATATAATGGCAGTCTCTTTGTCTGACCCTTGTACAATACCTGCACTTTTGCATAACCCAGTGGGTGGAGTATCTGCTTTGAGTATGTCTGCAGTTTGATTGGCGTTGGGCGGACAGTTGTTCGGGTCTGAAGTTGTCTCCATTGTTTCTGAGTGATAACTGAAACTGCTGCTCCTGTGTCTACATCCATCTTTAGTTTCTTTCCCTCAATGGTTACCTCTACAGTCATTGCAGAGGGTGCTGAATGCATATGATGTATGTCTAAACTGTGGAGCACTTCCTCATCCTCTGACTCAGATGATGATGTATATCTTCCCACCATATAGGTCTTTGTCTTGGGGTTCAGAGGTTGTTTATCTCGCACCTTCTTGCTCAGGCAAACTCGTTTCAGATGTCCTGTTTTACCACAATTATGACAGGTCTGATCCTTAAACCTGCAGACTTTGTGATCATGGTCTGTATTCCCACAATGGTAGCAAGCTGACCCCCGGCTTGGTGGAGGTCTGTATTTCCAGTTTGCAACTGTGGGCTTGACTGCTGTTCTGAAAATTTCTTGTTTCACCTCTTCTCTTCTGCCCTGAGAGTTCAATTCCTCTGTATCTTTCACAGCCATTTCCATCATTGAAGCTATATCAATTGCCTTTGCAAGGGTCAGGTCTTTCTCTGTTAACAGTCTCTTTTGGCTAGAGTCACAATTCAGTCCCATGACAAACTTATCTCTCAGTGCAGTAGGTAGGTACTCCCCAAAAGAACAGGTAGAGGCTAGTCTGCGAAGGGCGAGCACATAAGCTTTAATTTCTTCACCTGGCTGCTGCTGCCTCTGATAAAAACGAAATCTTTCTGCAATCTCTAGTGGTTTAGGCTGGAAGTGACCCTCTAACAGTGTCAGGAGCTCTGCCAATGTCTTAGTTGCTGGTTTTACAGGGGAAAGGAGATCCCTGAGAGTGTCATATGTCTGAGCACCGACCACTGTCAGAAATACTGCTACTTGCCTTTCACCTGGGATGCCATTTGCACTGAAATACTGTTCCAGTCTCTCCACCCAGGAACTCCAGGATGTCTGTTCTCCATCAAATTCACTTAATGTCCCGATCAATGACATTTTCCTGCTGGGATCTGTGATTGCTTTTATCCAGGTAACAATCCACAATGTCTTTGTCTCTCTCTCAGACTGATAGACACTTTGTAAATCCCATCCTCGTCACCACTGTTATATCCTCTGTGTTGTGAGAGACACAAGACTCTGGTCTGGAACAATGGAAGTTTATTTCCAGTACTCAGTGTACACTGCAACATGCATCTCAGGACAGTACATCTTATTAGGCTCTTACATGTGTCCAAGATGGCTACCATACCCCTTGACCCGTGGCATCACTCCTGGGTGGAGCCAGCCTTAAAGTGGCAGTACATGTGGAACCCTTCAGGTATAACAGAGAGCACTGACATCAGCAGCGTGACATAAAGCACTCACACCAGCACCATGATATACAGCACTGACAGCAGCACCCTGATAGAGAGCACTGACATCAGCACCGCGATATACAGCACTGACACCTGCACCGTAAGCAGCCCCAGGAGGAAGTCAGCACAGCACAGGGATGGTGGGAGCCCCTCATAATAAGCAGCCCCAGGAGGATGTCAGCATAGCACAGGGACGGTGGGAGCCCCTCATAATAAGCAGCCCCAGGAGGAAGTCAGCACAGCACAGGGATGGTGGGAGCCCCTCATAATAAGCAGCCCCAGGGGGATGTCAGCATAGCACAGGGACGGTGGGAGCCCCTCATAATAAGCAGCCCCAGAAGGAAGTCAACACAGCACAGGGATGGTGGGAGCCCCTCATAATAAGCAGCCCCAGTAGAAATATGACACCGCTCAACCTCTTCAAAGAGGAGGGTACGGGCATATAGTACGGTGTGCTTTTTTTGGACAAGGAAGTGAGCCAAATGAAGAAAGAAGGTCTCTGTTCTCGATAAAAAAAATTGTTTATAGACATATACATGGTCTACTGGTCACATGTGTTGAATTCCTCCGAGATCCATGCCGCATTCATTTTTAGAAATGTGAGGTAGTTAACACTGTCGTGAGCTAGGCGAGTACGCTTATCGGTCACGATCCCCCCTGCTGTGCGTCCTTTTGGACAGGACACTGGATGAGGGGCAAGCCAACAGTTCGATTGCAAATTGGGCAAGCTCTCGCCAGAGGTCAAGCCTGCCCACCCAGTAGTCCAGGGGTTCATCACTCCTCAAAGCATCCACATCGGCCGTTAACCCGATGTAGTCGGACACCTGACGGTCTAGGCGTTCCCTGATGCTGGATCCGGATGACACCTGTCAATGGGTCGGCTGAAAGAATGACCTCATATCGGAAGTCACCAACACATCTGCAAACCGGCCTCTTCTTGCAGGCGCTGTTGGATTGGTACCCGCAATTGCTTCTCTGGGAGTGGGAATTGCTCCTCTGCCAGCGCACGCAAAAGCAGAATGCAGCATTTCTCGAAGCAAGGCCTGGAAGTGCTGCATTCTGACAGCCCTCTGTGACGGCGGTAACATTTCCGCCATTTTGTGTTTGTACCGGGGGTCTAAGTATGTTGCCTCCCAGTACTGGTCCTTGACCCTTATGCTTTTTATACGGGGGTCCCTATTAAAACACTGGAGCATGAAAGCCCCCATTTGCACTAAAGTGGAAGCGGTGTGGTGGCCTGGCTCCTGCTCATCATCCAGGATAATGTCGTCCTCTTCATTCTCCTCTCCCCATCCACGCACAACAGGGATCCCAGAAAGGTTTAAAGCATGCTCTTCTTGCTCCTCCTCATCCGCCCCGGCACCATCCTCCTCTGACTCCTCTTCAGACTCCTGTTGTTGACTTGTCTCAGATAGAGTAGCCCCCCCTGGGAATTCATCCAGCATTGCGACTTCCTCATCTTCCCGCTCCTGCTCCTCCACAGCTTGATCAATGACACAACGCAATGCATGCTCCATAAAGAAGGCATAAGGTACCATGTCACTGATGGCACCATGGCTGCGACTGACCAGTTTGGTGATCTCCTCAAATGGGCGCAGAAGTCTGCATGCGTTGCGCATGAGCAGCCACTGGCGCGGTGAAAAAAACCCCAGCTCCCCAGAACCGGTTCTGCCGCAGAGTTCATACAGGTAGACGTTAACTGCACGTTTCTGCTGGAGCAGCCTATCAAGCATATAGAAGGTTGAGTTCCATCGCGTCGGGCAATCGCAAATAAGACGTCTGACCGGCAGATTGTGTCGCCGCTGAATGTCAGCAAGGCGAGCCATGGCCGTGTAAGATCTTCTGAAATGGGCTGAGATTTTCCTTGCCTGCCGCAAGATGTCCTGGACCCCAGGGTATTTGACAAGGAATCGCTGCACGACCAAGTTTAAGACGTGTGCCATGCATGGCACGTGCGTGATTTTGCCCTGTTTCAATGCGCTAAGCAGATTGGCACCGTTGTCACACACCACTTTACCAACTGTCAAATTGAGGGGTGTTAGCCACTGATCTGCCTGTGAACGCAAAGCTGAAAGGAGTGCCGGGCCAGTGTGGCTCTTGGCTTCCAGGCATAACAGACGCAGCACGGCATGGCAACGTCTCACCTGGCATGTCGAATAGGTTCTGGGGAGCTTGGGCGGCGCAGCGGAAGAGACGGTAGCAGCGGAAAAGGAGGAGTCAGCTGAGGAGGAGAGGGAGGAGGATGGAGTAGGAGGAGGAGGAGAAGAAGAGTCAGGCCTGCATGCAATCCGTGGCGTAAAACCAAATCTACACGGGTGCCACGGGTTACATGCTTGACGGCCCTCAGAAGGTTCATCCAGTGGGCAGTAAAAGTGATATACCTTCCCTGACCGTGTTTGCTAGACCACGTGCCTGTGGTCAGATGTATCTTGGCACCGACACTGTGTGCCAGAGATACATTCGCTTGCCACTGAACATGGCCATATAGCTCTGGGATGCCCTTCTCTGAGAAATACTTCCTTCCTGGGACCTTCCATTGTGGTGTTCCAATGGCCACAAATTAGCGAAAGGCCTCCGAGTCCACCAGTTTATATGGCAGTAGTTGGCGGGCTATGAGTTCTGACAAGCCAGCCGTCAACCGTTGGGCAAGAGGGTTATCCGGCGTCATCATTTTTTTACGCTCGAACATTAGGCCCACGGAAGCCTGCCTTTTTGCAGAAAAACGTGAGCTTGGCGTGATGGAAGGTGGAGTGGAGAACAATTGTGAGGAGAGAGGAGAAGGAGAAGTAGAAGACGAGGCTGGACGGTGAGAGCCTGCAGTGTGGCTTTGTGTGTTCCGTTGCTCCCACTCGGCTCGGTGATGGCTGCTCATGTGCCTTCTTAAGGCGGTCGTCCCTAGGTGAATGTTGGGCTTATCACGACTAATGCGTTGACTGCAAAGATTGCAGATGGCAACGCTATTGTCAGCAGTGGACACGTTAAAAAAAGCCCACACTGCGGAGCCATGTGCCGGTGTCCTGGGAGCGCCAGATGTGACCGTACATGGTCGATGACTCGCTCCTGATACATTTGCAGTCTGCTTTGTCCCTCCTGTGCAATGTAAGTTATTCCTGCTTCTCCTCCCTATCTGCTGGTCCATATCTCCCTCTGAACTCCCCTCCTCTTCCTCTCTTGTGGGCACCCACGTGACATCACTAGACACGTCATCATCAACGTCACCTTCCCCACCGCTATAAGTAGAGATCTCGGAGTAGGCAGTAACACCGGGGACCAACTTCCTCCTTGGGCTGATCTGGGTACTGTCGTCAGACTGCTGAATAGCGGTTGTTGCTACCTCCTCTTCCTGATCCAATACCAAGAGTGGCTGCACATCAGAAATGTCCTCTTGATATGGATCGGAAAATAATTCCTGTGACTCAAGCGGAAGGTATGTGGTGGTGGTGGTGGTGTTGTTGGTGGGAGTGTCTTTGGGGGTGCACATAGCAGAGAGTGAAGAAGAGGGTGCAGATCGAGAGGATGAGGAGGGTGCAGAAGAGTAAGGCTGAGCGAGCCACTCAACCAAGTCTGGTGCGTCCTTTAAAGTAATTGAACGCACCTTCTGCAACTTCCCACTTTGGCTCAAGCCTGTTGCACCTGCCCTACCCCTATCACCCCTGCAGAAGGGCCTGCCTCTTCCTCTGCCTGTCATTTTTTAAATGACCCTGTGACAAATCTCTCAGTCCCTATACCGATGAAGGACTGCTGCAGTATAGGGCAGCGGTTAGCAGTAGTGCACCTCAACCCTATGTATTGTGGACCGATACCAGTCCTTATAGAATAGCAGACTGTACCTCACTCAACCCAATGTACTGTAGCACCCTAGACAGACCAAGTTACCAGTCCTTATAAGGACTTTTGTGGACCAAGTAGGTTGTGTGTGAGTGATTAGCAGACTGTACGTCAGTCCCTATACCAATGAAGGACTGCTGCAGTATAGGGCAGCTGTCAGCAGTAGTGCACCTCAACCCTATGTATTATGGACCAATACCAGTCCTTATAGAATAGCAGACTGTACCTCACTCAACCCTATGTACTGTAGCACCCTAGACAGACCAAGTTACCAGTCCTTATAAGGACTTTTGTGGACCAAGTAGGTTGTGTGTGAGTGATTAGCAGACTGTACGTCAGTCCCTATACCAATGAAGGACTGCTGCAGTATAGGGCAGCGGTCAGCAGTAGTGCACCTCAACCCTATGTATTGTGGACCGATACCAGTCCTTATAGAATAGCAGACTGTACCTCACTCAACCCTATGTACTGTAGCACCCTAGACAGACCAAGTTACCAGTCCTTATAAGGACTTTTGTGGACCAAGTAGGTTGTGTGTGAGTGATTAGCAGACTGTACGTCAGTCCCTATACCGATGAAGGACTGCTGCAGTATAGGGCAGCGGTCAGCAGTAGTGCACCTCAACCCTATGTATTGTGGACCGATACCAGTCCTTATAGAATAGCAGACTGTACCTCACTCAACCCTATGTACTGTAGCACCCTAGACAGACCAAGTTACCAGTCCTTATAAGGACTTTTTTGGACCAAGTAGGTTGTGTGTGAGTGATTAGCAGACTGTACGTCAGTCCCCATACCGATGAAGGACTGCTGCAGTATAGGGCAGCGGTCAGCAGTAGTGCACCTCAACCCTATGTATTGTGGACCGATACCAGTCCTTATAGAATGGCAGACTGTACCTCACTCAACCCTATGTACTGTAGTTCCCTATACCTTACCAGTCCTTATAAGGACTTTTGTGGACCAAGTAGGTTGTGTGTGAGTGATTAGCAGACTGTACCTCAGTCCCTATACCGAGGAAGGACTTCTGCAGTATAGGGCAGCAGTCAGCAGTAGTGCACCTCAACCCTATGTATTGTGGACCGATACCAGTCCTTATAGAATAGCAGAGTGTACCTCACTCAACCCTATGTACTGTAGCACCCTAGACAGACCAAGTTACCAGTCCTTATAAGGACTTTTGTGGACCAAGTAGGTTGTGTGTGAGTGATTAGCAGACTGTACGTCAGTCCCTATACCGAGGAAGGACTGCTGCAGTATAGGGCAGCGGTCAGCAGTAGTGCACCTCAACCCTATGTATTGTGGACCGATACCAGTCCTTATAGAATAGCAGACTGTACCTCACTCAACCCTATGTACTGTAGCACCCTAGACAGACCAAGTTACCAGTCCTTATAAGGAGCTTTGTGGAACAAGTGGGTTGTGAATGATTAGCAGACTGCAGCAGAAGGGCAGCAGTCAAGTATAATATTCTTTCTATATTTGGAAGAAAGAATATTATACGTGTACAAGCCTATTACCATACCACTGATACCAGTCCTGAAAAGAACTTTTGTGGAACTAATAGTAACAGCTACTGATTAAACTGACCCTCACTGCCTGACACACTGCTTCCTGCCTGTCCCTATATAAACTGACAAAACAGAGGCTGCTGGAACAATAACTGGTTACTGGAATAGCACTTTTGTGGACCTGATAGTAACAGCTAATGATTAAACTGACTCTCCCTGCAGCAGACACACTGTCCTGTCCCTTTCTCTAAACTGACAAAAGACACTCAGACTGCTACAACAATCAGTAGCACAGCACTGCCTCAAACCTATATCCTGAACTACACCTAACACCTATACCAGTCCTGAAAAGAACTTTTGTGTACCAAATAGCTAGCGATTTGGGTAACTGTAATCTCTCCCTGCTCCACACAGCAACCTCTCCCTATAGTGACAGAAGAAAGAATGTAAAATGGCCGCCGGATCGGGTGTATTTATAGGTTAGGGGGAATGTCCAAGTGTCCATGTGCTGTAATGTCTCAATTGGCTGTCCTGTACCCCATGATGGATGTGTCATCATAGGTCAAAGTTCTTTTACACAGTAAACGCGGCAGTCCGCCGGGCGAACGGCGCCAATAGTCCGCCGAACGGGCGGACCCCGAACAGCCAAAATTCGCCGCGAAACGACCGCCGGGCGAACCGTTCGGCCATCACTATCCACCACCATTCTTTACTGTGGATATGGTGTTCTTTTGGTGATGAGCAATGGGTTTTTTGCGCCAAACATGTATTTTGGAATTATGGACAAAAAGTTCAACCTTGGTTTTATCAGACCATAGCACATTTTCTCACATGCTTTTGGGAGACTTCATGTGTGTTTTTGCAAAGTTTAGCCGGGCTTGGATGTTTTTCTTCATAAGAAAATGCTTCCATCTTGCCACTCTACACCATAGCCCAGACATATGAAGCATACGGGAGATTGTTGTCACGTACCACACAGGCGCGACTTGCCAGATATTCCTGCAGCTCCTTTAAATATTGCTGTAGGCCTCTTGGCAGCTTCCCTAACCAGTTTTCTTCTTGTATTTTCATCAATTTTGGAGGGGCGTCCAGTTCTTGGTGATATCACTGTTGTGCCATGTTTTCTCCACTTGATGATGACTGTCTTCACTGTGTTCCAGGGTATATCTAATGCCTTAGAAATTCTTTTGTACCCTTCTCCTGACTGATACCTTTTTTTACAATGAGATCCCTCGGATGCTTTGGAAGTTCTTTAGGGACCTTGGCTTTTTCTGTAGGATGTGACTAAGAAAATGTCAGGAAAGACCCACTAGAACAGCTGAACTTTATTTGGGGTTAATCAGAGGCACTTTAAATGATGACAGGTGTGTACTGACTCCTATTTAACATGAGTAACAGAAGTGTGTAGACTTTATATATATATATATATATATATATGTGTGTGTGTGTATATATATATATATATATATATATATATATATATACGTATATATATATATATATATATATATATATATATATATATATATACACATACATACATATATATATATATACATACATATATACATATATATACATACATACATATATATATATACATACATATATACATATATACATACATATATACATATATACATACATATATACATATATATATATATATATATATATATATATATATATATATATATATATATATATATATATATATATATATATATATATATATGTAAGAAGGCCAGTATGGTGGCCTGAATTTATGGGAGGAGCCCGGGGGGTATTTAACCAGCCCACTCGCCTGTGGTCTTTGTCGGTTTCCTGTGCGCAATACTACGTCACTAGGCCGACTACTCGAATTTCGTTGCCGTTCGGAAACTTCTCTCTACCAGAAGTCTCGTGGTTTTCGTTCCCGTTCGTGTTTTGTACAACGTCTCTGGCTCGACTGCCGCAGGTAAGGGTCTCGTTTGACCTTCCTTTACTAAAACGTTTCATTTTTGAGTATCCTAAAACTTGAAATATCTCGAGTCATTCGTTACGAAACCGGGTCGTTTATCACTCAAAACGCACCATTTTCGCAGCGCCCTTCATTTCACGGGCCTCATTTCAGTAGGAATTGCTCGAAGGAAAATCTGCATTGTTTTCATAAATTGTTGTGTTATCTGCCTCATCACCATGTTCCACAGACTAATCGTTGCCAGTCGCACCTCACGGCACAACGATTCGTACCTCTGCCACAGCTGGCTCACGTAGGTCATTTCATCATTTCACTCATTTCTGTCACTCACCGCGCCCCGATTCGAATCCAGTCGCATTCGTTTAAATGCGACGGTTCGTTCCGGTGTGCCCCAGTTGCTCGGCCTCATTTCAGTACATGCTCCAGAAACCGCTCGTTGCTAAATCGATCGGGTCTCTGTCATGGGAATCATTTCACTGTCACCTATCACATTCCGATTCGAAACCAGTCGCATTTCTCAAAACGCACGGGTTCGATCAACGTGTCCCAGTTGCGTTGGCCTCATTTCAGTACATGCTCTAGAGCCCGCTCGTTGACGGTCGCAGGCTGCGTCCTCTCCGATTCGTAGCTCTATCATGGGAAACATTTCATTGTCACGTAGTGCGTTCAGTTCGAATCCGGTCGCATCCCTGTGCATCGATTCGTCCGGACGGCCCCAGGTATTTTTTCAGCCTCATTTCAGTGCATGCTCCAGAGACCGGTCGGTTCCAGTTCGTGGCCAGCCGATCCAGGCCTCTGTCATGACAGAAGTTGTTCATTTCATTTCACTGTCACGCTCTGCGCTCCGGTTCGAATCCAGTCGCACATACACATGCACCGATTCGTTCCGGTTCGCCCCAGGTTATTTCCCACATTTCAGTACATGCTCCAGAGTCCGCTTTGTTGTCAGTCGCCTTGCGACACGACCATTTCGTGCCTCTGTCATGGCAAATCATGCTTCATTTCACTGTCACTTACAGTGCTCCGACTCGAATCCAGTAGCATCCGTGATGCATCGATTCGGTTCTGCGTGCCCCAGAGGGAACGGCCACATTTCACTTTTTCAACAGGTTGCCTTATTGTACGGTCATAACTACAGCACTTATTTACGCTCCCGCATTGGACACGGGTCATCTCGCACTTCGTCCTTTACGCATATGATACGTCAGATTGGGACAGCAAAAAAAAAAGAGGAAAAAAAAAATGAGGATGATAAATGGCGGTGATAAAAAAAAGGAGTGGTGGCGGGAAAAATGTCTACTCAACGGTGCACTTCGGTCATGTTAGCCAGCCGTTTACGTCACTCTTCAGTTTACTTGTTAGGTTCTCACCAATTGTCATCTGTTGTTTCTCTCTCCAGGTCAGTCAAGTTCAGTAGGTCCACCCTGCACCAGCTTGGACGTTATCTTCCCAGGTAACAAAAAAAAAAAGGGGGCGAGAAGGGAAGGCGTGGAAAATGCGACAGCAACCATGCTGGCATACATATATATGTATGTGAAGGCTTGGGACAATATATATATATATGTATACACGTTCGCTCCCGCCTTAGTGCTCAGCAAATAGGTGGGTTTGCTTGGTAAAATAGAGAAACAGTCTTGACTTATGTCACCCTCTATAGGTTCCGGTCGTCCATCCTTCGTCCCCAAAGAGATAGGACATCACTCCTAGGGCACGATTTACCTGGAGCCATGTCCCAACTCGGCAGCGAAGACCTTACCGCCCCCTTGTCTCCTCGCCCGCCTTCAGTGAGCGACAGCGTACAGTCCTTCAGGGGTTGGACTATCCCCAGGCTGACAGCGGAGCTGAGACGCAGGGGCATTCCTTTCCCCGCTACGGCTAGGAAGGCAGAGCTTTTCAGGCTCCTCTCTACCCCACCAGCTACGGCCGGGCCTAGTACCCCGCCTCAGGCTACGCTCCAGTCCATCTCATCGGCTATAGGCCAACTGCACGCTATGGTGTCGTCCCTAACCAATACGGTCACGGACGTCCAGGCCAAAGTGACGCTCCTAGAAGCTCTCCCAGCCACAACCACCCCTGTTCCGATTCCAGTCCCGTCACCACTGCCGACAGGTAACGAAGGAACATGTCCCGTGGTCTCTCCAGCACATCTGGTGCCGGACGGTATTAGGAAGGACATCTTGGGCGGCAAGGATGTCAACCTGGCCTCCCTGCTCATTTCGGTACATGACCTTGCAGAAAACAAGGCTTACTCCTGGGGAGACGTCTCCGTAGTCCTCAAAGCTAAGGACCCCAGGCTGAATCGTAAACTTTCCATACCAGAGTTTGCCCTAGCCTTTGGGATGCTGAGATACGTCATTTGCTCAGCATCCCCTGCCAGGAGGGAAGAGCTGGATTTGTACCTCCACACGGTAGTGGACCTAGGATACAAATACGGAGGCTTCTCCTTCTACGACTATCATCGGTCATTCTCAGCCAAGGCAGCCGCTAAACTGGCACAGTTCCAGTCACCCACAGACTGGAGCCTTATGGACACGGAACTGTTCTGTCGGCATTTTGCCGGCCTTCGTTCACCCCTGTGTGCCATCTGCCAGTCCTCCACCCATACCGCTTCCTGGTGCGCCAACATACCAGTTAGTCGGCCGGTAGAGTTCCCCTCCACCTCTGGTGCAGCCCTAGGCCAATCAGGCCCTGCGCCAAAGAATCAAGTGGACAAATTTGAACGTACGGTCCGAACCGTAGGGGGAGCGGCCATCTGCAATAATTATAACTACGGCTCGTGCAATTTTAGCCAGTGCCGCCTATTGCACATCTGTGTCGTATGTCACAGAGCGCACCCCAGAAATTTGTGCGAGGTCAAAGCACACAAGGGCTCATGACTGAGCCGCATAGACGTCCTATGCTTGGGCTTCTACCTCACTATGCACCCCACTCCTTCACTAGCCACCTTCCTCATCGGCGGCTTCACGACAGGCTTCCACACCGGCCTCATCTCCCTACCCCACCAGACCTACGAGTGCAGAAACTTCCGCTCAGCAGCCGCTGACGAGCAAGCCATTGACCAACTGCTGCAGAACGAGGTGGAACGAGGCTTTGTCATAGGTCCCTTCTCACAGCCCCCCTTCAATATGTGGAGAGTTAGCCCTATTGGGCTTGTCAAGGGCAAATTTTCTAATAAAAATCGTTTGGTGTACGACCTGTCTGCGCCTCGTTCTTCCCACATTCCCAGCTTAAACTCCTTGATTCCTTCCGAAGAGTTCTCATTAAAATACGCCTCGGTGGACATGGCGATTCAGGCCATCCTTAAAGTAGGCACAGGTGCGTGGCTGGCCAAAGCCGACATATCCGACTCCTTTAAACTATTGCCTATCCACCCGTCCCTCTGGTGCTGGCACGGAATTAAATGGAGAGATCAATATTATTTCGCCACCAAGTTAACGTTTGGCTCTAAAAGCAGCCCGTGGCTGTTTGACACATTCGCGCAGTCTCTCGAGAGGATTCTCCTGCACAAAGTTGGTTGTCAGCAAGTTATCCACTACTTGGATGACTTCCTGCTGATCGAACAGCCAGGCACACCTCCAAGGGACCTCGACAAATTAAAGACCGTCTTTAAGAAACCTCAATGTTCCCATCGCTGAACATAAGGTGGACGGGCCCGCGCAATCAATCACCTTCCTCGGAGTCAATCTGGACACCAGCTCCATGCAGGCCAGCCTGCCCCTCCACAAACTGACCCGCATCAGGGCAGTTCTCCACGAGTTCACCCGCACCAGGGGATGTACAAAGAGGCAGCTACAGTCGCTGTTGGGCACGCTCAACTATGCCATGCGTATAATTCCGCAAGGTCGCTCCTTTGTCTCACGCCTGTTGGTCTACCTTTCTCAGGCACAAGACCCGGATCAAATCCTATGCCTAGATACCGCAGCCTTAGCAGACCTGTCGATGTGGGACGAGTTCCTGTCCACCTGGAACGGTATCTCTTTGTTCATCCCGTATATCTCACCTCTCTCTCCACAGGTAGTGACAGATGCCGCGGCCTCCACAGGGTTTGCGGCAATTTTTAGCCACCATTGGTTCGCCGGACCCTGGCCTTCTCAAATACTCAGGATCCCTGGGTTTAGTCAGTCGTCATCCCTTTTCGAGCTCTACCCCATGGTAGCAGCCGCCCAGCTCTGGGGTCAAACCTGGACAGGACAAACTGTAGGTTTCACCACCGACAACCAGGCCACAGCCGAAATTGTCAACAAGGGCAGGTCCAAATCTCTCTCCGTGATGTCCTTCCTACGCAGGCTGGTGCAGCTGTCTCTGCAGCATCAGTTTAATGTTTACTGCACGTTTATCCCAGGAAAGTACAACCGTGCAGCTGACGCATTGTCCCGCTTTAATTTCCTGTCCTTCTTTCAGCAGGTTTCCAGTGCAGATATGGTCTCAGCTCCTATCCCGCATTGGTCTCGGTTGACCCTGGACTAGAGCCACATCTACATAGAGCCACTCAGCTCATCAACCATTCACTATCGGACAATACTCTGAAAGCCTACCGGGTAGCCTGGAAGGCGTTCAATACATTTCTGCTTGCCTCCACAGTAGGCACCCCCACAGACGCTAGGCACATACTAGCCTTCACCTCATACTGCCATAATCAACTGGCCTTGTAATTCAACACCATCCGCTTATACTTAGCTGGCATAAAGCACTTCCTCTCACTTCAGGATCCTACCAAGCCGTCCATCTTCTCGTCCCACGCGATCCGAGCCATCCTGCGCGGCATCCAGAAGCAACAGCCACCAATAAAAGTCAAACGGCTCCATATCACCAGTTCCATCTTCAGGGACATGTCCACCATGCTTACCAGTTACCCCTTCGGTGTTCTCCCCAGTCTGGTCATACAGGCAGCCATTTACTTGGCCTACTATGGCTTCCTACGGCCCAGCGAGTTCACTCATAACAGCCCACATACTCCAGTTCTTCGCAGACGTCATCTGCTCCGTCACCAGGACCACTTCATCCTCCACCTCTCGGTAACCAAGACCCAGCAAACAGGCACCGGCGTAGATATCCACCTCTAGAAAACCAACAACGCCTGGTGCCCGGTCGCTGTGCTTACACAGTTACTCTCTCGGTTACCCGAGCTCCCGGACTCTAGCCCTCTTTTGCCCTTCCCGGTCAAACCGTTAACGAACTGCCAGTTCATTAAACATGTTAGGATTCTCCTCCGCAACTTGCTCCTCAATCCCGGTGAGTATTCCGGCCACTCCTTCCGCATCGGAGCAGCTTCATCCGCATCCCGGCACGGGGTCCCGGACCACGTCATCAAAAGATTGGGCAGGTGGAAATCGGCCTGCTTCACTCGGTACATCCCTAACCCACAGGTAGAGATGTCTCGAGCATTCACTCAACTTGCTCAATAAAGGTTAAGCTGGAAACAATAAAAACTCTCTTATCCCTACCTAAGTGTTTTGCCCCCTTATTTTGGTATACCGTCCATTAGACCAGGGCACACTTTCAGGTCCATTTCATATAGGGTATCTCATGATAAGTTTGTATTGTTCGGATACGTATCGGTCATAGGGCTTCAGCCATAAGTAAGAAGGCCAGTATGGTGGCCTGAATTTATGGGAGGAGCCCGGGGGGTATTTAACCAGCCCACTCGCCTGTGGTCTTTGTCGGTTTCCTGTGCGCAATACCCACCCTCCCATCCCCTTTTTTAGGGCATTTATCAAAACATTTCTCTTCAAACACATTCATTTCTAATTACTGGGTATGCCCCCTTATTTTGGTATACCGTCCATTAGACCAGGGCACACTTTTAGGTCCATTTCATATAGGGTATCTCATGATAAGTTTGTATTGTTCGGATACGTATCGGTCATAGGGCTTCAGCCATAAATATATATACATACACATATATATATATATATATATATATATATATATATACATACATATATATATATATATATATATATATATATATATATATATATATATATACATACATACACACACACACACACACACACACACACATACATACATACACATACACACACACACACACACACACACACACACACATATACATACACACACACGCGCACACGCACACACACACACCCCTCAGATTTTTGTAAATATTTTATTATATCTTTTCATGTGACACCTTAGAAATTACACTTTGTTACTAAAGTAGTGAGTGTACAGCTTGTATAACAGTATAAATTTGCTGTCCCCTCAAAATAACTCATCAACAGCCATTAAGGCCTAAACAGCTGGCAACAAAAGTGAGTACACCCCTAAATGAAAATATGCAAATTGGGCCCAAATTGTCAATATGTTGTGTGGGCCAGCATTATTTTCCAGCACTGCCTTAACCCTCTTGGGCATGGAGTTCACTAGAGTTTCACAGGTTGTCCCTGGAGTCCTCTTCCACTCCTCCCTGACGACATCAGAGAGCTGGTGGATGTTAGAGACCTTGCGCTCCTCCATCTTCAGTTTGAGGATGCCCCACGAATGCTCAATAGGGTTTAGGTCCGGAGGCATGCCATCACCTTTACCCTCAGCTTCTTTAGCAAGGCAGTGGTTGTTATTGGAGGTGTGTTTGGAGTCGTTTTCATGTTGGAATACTGCCCTGTGGCCCAGTCACTGAAGGGAGGGGATCATGCTCTGCTTCAGTATGTCACAGTACATGTTGCCATTCAGGGGTTCCCTCAATGAACTGTAGCTCCTCAGTGCTAGCAGTACTCATGCAGCCCCAGACCATGACACTCCCATCACCATGCTTGACTGTGGACAGGGCAGGGGCGTAACTATAGGGGGTGCAGCAGTCGCGACCGCAACTGGGCCCTGTGATGCAGGGGGCCCATGCAGCCCCATCTACATATGGCCGGCAGCAGCATAGGCAGCTAGGGGTACCAGTGCACCATGCACACGGGTGGCTGGAGGTGGAGGGTGACTAGCAGAGCTCCATGCTCGACTATTGCACTGGCTGCTCTTTAGTTGTGCATTCCCCGCATGACCTGTGTCCTTGGCCGGCTCCTCAGAGTACCCCTCTCCTGCTCCATGCATTGCCGCTCAGTCCGATGTCTGTTCTCCCCAGCCAGAGTCTCGCCCCCCCTGAGTCCGGCCCACACTGCACTGCATACTTCTCCCAGGTAAACAAACTTTAAGCACACAGATGCAGTGAAGCCCTATGAGAGCCCCCCGGAGGACACTGCAGGCTTGTCTGCCAGCCCCCCTCCTCCCCGTCATACACAGATGATGAAAGGTCTTTCTGGGAGATATGCTGATCCCCCGTCCAGAACACTGGATGGAGCCCAGGCCAACATGGATGAGTGCGCGGCCTACAGCTTGGTCATGGTGAGTGAGAGGACCCCACACACCATTAGTTACCCCCTCCATCTCCCCCTGGGGACAGGGACCCCTTCTCACGTGGGGACAGGGACCCCCCATCTCCCATGGGGACAGGGACCCCTTCTCACCTGGGGGCAGTAACTTCATCTGCCCTGGAAAAAAGGACCTAATCTCTTCTGGAGACGGAGACCCCATCCTGCCTAGGGACAGTCCCCCAATGGGGCACCTAAAAAAAAAAAAAAAAAGAATAAAAAAAAAACTACTGATACCAGTGGTGGAACTACAGGGCTCACAAAGGTCATACCTGTGACCACACCCTGGAGTTCCACCGCCGGACTCGAAGGGAAGGGCCCTGGCTGGGGTTCAGGGGGGCCCTTCATGGTTTCTTGCATCGGGGCCCTGAAGGTTCTAGTTACGCCACTGGGACAGGGCATACTTGTCTTTATACTCCGCACCTGGTTGCCGCCACACACGCTTGACACCATTTGGACCAAATACGTTTATCTTGGTCTCGTTAGACCACAAGACATGGTTCCAGAAATCCATGTCCTTAGTCTGCTTGTCTTCAGCAAACTGTTTGTGGGTTTTCTTGTGCATCACTTTTGTTACCAGCAGTTTAGATATTAATGGCTGTGTGTTGAGTTATTTTGAGGGGACAGCAAATTTACACTGTTATACAAGCTGTACACTCACTATTTTACATTGTGGCAAAATGTCATTTCTTCAGCGTTGTCACATGAAAAAATAAAAAAATATTTACAAAAATATGAGGAGTGTACTCACTTTTTGGAGATACTGTATGTCAACAGGCTTTGATCTTGTGTCAAAAAGCAAGCTGCATTCATCCATCAGTTTGAGATACTTCTGAGATCACTCCAAATGCAGGTGTATTCAACCTGAAAATAACCTGCTTTAAGCTGCTTTTGCATTCATATAGCCTGTATGAGGAGAACAAACAAAAGCTCATCAAGACAGACCCCCTATGGCAGGGGTGCTCAACCTGTGGCTCTCCAGCTTTTGCAAAACTACAAGTCCCATCATGCCTCTGCCTCTGGGTGTCATGCTTGTGGCTGTCGGAGTCTTGCTATGCCTCATGGGACTTGTAGTTCCGCAACAGCTGGAGAGCCACAGGTTGAGCACCCCTGCCCTATGGTGTTTGACAGCATTTTACACCATTGTCCCTCAAGCGCTGCTGGATATGGAATTACAGGGAGATATAAAAATACATTTAGGCTACTTATGTTGGCTGTATTTAAAGCGGAGTTACACCCAGAAATGGAACTTCCGTGGATCGGATTCCTCCCCCACCCCCCCCAAACCTTGCAATGTTTGCCCCCTTCCCCCTCCCACTGCCTTCTGGGAGACCCAGAGGTCCCAGAAGACAGCAAAGACCATTCAGCGCAACTTGCACAGTAGGAAACAGGCTGTGAAGCCGTTCCTGTTTCCCTTAGTATGGATGTTGAGGTTGAGGGACGGGTCAGCTTTGGGTGCCGACATCACGTGCTCCCTGGACAGGTAAGTGTCCTTATGTTAAAAGTCAGCAGCTGCAGTATTTGTAGCTGCTGACTTTTATTTATTTATTTTTCCCGAGGCGGAACTCCGCTTTAAGCTTGTTGAATGTTCTAGGCAATAGGGAGTGACTTCTGTACTAGACAACATTTTGAACAAAAAATACCCTGTTCATTTTTCCCAAGTAAACATTTCCTGATGATAATTTCTTATTTAAAGCGGGAGTCCGCCGGGACTCTGCGTTTTTTTTTTTTTAAAAGCCAACAGCTACAAATACTGCAGCTGCTGACTTTTAAAATAATGACACTTACCTGTTCAGCGCGCCCGCGATGTCGGCACCCGAAGCCGATCTCTAGATCGGTACTCGGGTGCTGCCGCCGCCATCTTGGGTATGGGAATCAGGAAATGGAGCCTTTCGGCTTCATTTCCCGGTTCCCTACTGCGCATGCGCGAGTAGCGCTGCGCAATAAGGACGGTCCCCGCTGCCTCTGGGATCTGTGTGTTTCCCAGCAGGCAGCGGGGCACTTGCGGAAGGGGGCGAGCACTTGCGGAAAGGGGCGTAATCTACGCCCCTTTCCGCAGAGAGCTATCCCGGAAGTGGGTGCAGATACCTGGATTATCCAGGTAACTGCACCCCCCTCCCCCCTAAAAGGTGCCAATTGTGGCGTCGGAGGGGGGGAGGATTCCGATGAGCGGAAGGTCCATTTTAGGGTGGACCTCCGCTTTAATAAATAGGACTTAAATAAAAGAGGACTACGCCTAACAAATGGCTGGCAGAGTGCAACGTTCTAGTCAATAGTATTGCCTGTGGGCTCCCTGTAACAGATCCCCCCCCAGTACTGGCAAAACGTACCCAGTTTTGTTCAGCTTAGTATGGAGGTAACCATCTTGATAGAGGGAGGGCTTTGCTTCCTTATGTCAGTTTCCAGCAAAGAAAAGAATCAGCAGCACAGTAGTGGCATTGCCAGGCCTAGTGTCTTAAATCTCACACTACAGACGTATACAGCTAGGAGTAGCTATGTACTCTCATGTACCAAGAAGTGCATGGATATTTTTCTGGAGGAATTCAAGACAAAAATATATTTTCAGGGTATTGGCACAATTACCATTTCTAGATGTTACCTATAACATAGCAAGACTTCACTTTTTGAGTTTGTATCTTTTTTATCACTTACTTAGATCCCTCAAACATTATTTTCTGAAAGAATAAAATGGTGACTGTTGCAATTTCTTATGTCACATGATATTTGTACAGCCATATTTAAAATGCAAATTTTCAGGAAAAAAAAATACACATCAATGAATTTTAATTAACACAATAGAATACCCAATATTAAAAAAAATATATAAAAAATGATGCGTCAAGTGAAGAGATACCAAACACGTCAGGTTTTCAAGTTGCACACATCTGTGAAATTGTGACAAATGACAGTACCTAAAGATCTCCAGAGAACGCTGTAAAAAAAGCATTTGCAGGTTACCAGTTTAGATTTAAACATGAGCTCTGGCACTAGAATTATTGCTTGTTATGACATTCGCTGTGATACCTCACATAGTTAGAGTCTGGTTGAAAAAAAGACACAAGTCCGTCCAGTTCAACCCAGAGAACTGGAAGTGTGGTGCACCCACTGTTTGCATATGCATGGGGGTCCTATATAAGTGTTTGCAATTGCAGGGGCGATGAGGCGGTTACATTTTTATTCTTAATTATTTATTTTGTTGACATTTTTTTTATTAAACTTTATCGCTATCACAGGGGATAAACACCCCTTGTGATACTTTGAGGAGGGAAAGGACCTCTTTAAGGCTAGATCTGGACCCTACCAGACCCATGATTCCTCCTTTGCCCTCCAAGGCAGCCAATTAAGCACAGATCAGTTTGTTCAGCTGCCACCCTGACTGTTACCAGCCAGGTATACAAAGAACTGAAACCGGAAGTGACCAAATCCTCATGCTTCCAGCTTCATTTGTCAGAGGAAGGGGTGGAATGGATGTTCCTCCCCAGTGGCGTAACTAGAACTTTCAGGGCCCCGATGCAAGAACCATGAAGGGCCCCCCTGAACCCCAGCCAGGGCCCTTCCCTCCGAGTCCGGCGGTGGAACTCCAGGGCATGGTCACAGGTATGACCTTTGTGAGCCCTGTAGTTCCACCACTGGCATCAGTAGTTTTTTTTATTTTTATTTTTTTTATTTTTAGGTGCACCATTGGGGGACTGTCCCTAGCAGGATGGGGTCCCCGTCCCCAGAAGAGATTAGGTCCTTTTCTCCAGGGCAGATGAAGTTACTGCCCCCAGGTGAGAAGGGGTCCCTGTCCCCAGGGGAGATGGGGGTCCCTGTCCCCACGTGAGAAGGGGCCCCTCTCCCCAGGGGGAGATGGAGGGGGTAAGTAATGGTGTGTGGGGGATAGGGTCCTCTCACTCACCATGACCAAGCTGCAGGCCGCGCACTCATCCATGTTGACCTGGGCTCCATCCAGTGTGCTGGACGGGTGATCAGCATATCTCCCAGAAAGACCTTTCATCATCTGTGTATGACGGGGAGGAGGGGGGCTGGCAGACAAGCCTGCAGTGTCCTCCGGGGAGCCGGCTCTCATAGGGTTGCACTGCATCTGTGTGCTTAAAGTTTGTTTACCCGGGAGAAGTATGCAGTGCAGTGTGGGCCGGACTCGAGGGGGGGGGGGGCGGTACTCTGGCTGGGGAGAACAGACATCGGACTGAGTGGCAATGCATGGAGCAGGAGAGGGGTACTCTGGGGGGGGGGGTGGCGGGACTCTGGCTGGGGAGAACAGACATCGGACTGAGCGGCAATGCATGGAGCAGGAGAGGGGTACTCTGAGGAGCCAGCCGAGGACACAGGTCATGCGGGGAATGCACAACTAAAGAGCAGCCAGTGCGATAGTCGAGCATGGAGCTCTGCTAGTCACCCTCCACCTCCAGCCACCCATGTGCATGGTGCACTGGTACCCCTAGCTGCCTATGCTGCTGCCGGCCATATGTAGAGGGGGCTGCATGGGCCCCTTGCAGCACAGGGCCCAGTTGCAGTCGCGACTGCTGCACCCCCTATAGTTACGCCCCTGTTCCTCCCCCTCCCTTCTCTGTGCGCTGCCGACCTGACTGCTTACAGCAGTCCCGTGGCTCCCTGATGGAACAGGAAAGGTGGTGGCAGGAGGAGATCCTCTTTCAAACCCTGATAAATTGATCAGGCTGCTGTACAGCCTCTCAGGTCACTTTTACAGTAAAGCCAATCGCCGGAGCTAAAACATGACACCAGGACCATGGATGCAGTTTATATACACATACGCTGGATGGGAAGCAGTTAGTCTGAAAACAGGTGAACAGTGCTCAGCTTTAAAGCTTTTCTATTTAATAGAAAAATATATAAATATCTTTAGCATAAGCATTTTTTTTTTTTTTTGCTTTCTTACAACTGAAAATAAATGGTTGTTTGAAGACAAACCATGTGCAGTCACTGAAGGGGAAATCCCTGTAAGAGATAACAGTAATCTTACAGCCCTCTTCTTCTTGGGAGATTCCCCAAACACACCCGTTACCTTGTTTTATTGAAAACCACCAATGTTTAGACAGATAAGGCAATGCTGGGGGGTTGTCAATTCACTATTGCATCAGCTTTTAAAAGTTACCAGATTTTTTCAAACTTTTGGGTGCAAAGGCCAAGAAAGGGAGAAGGTAAGGGAGTGGCAATCTACACAAAAGGCGCAGTTGTCCTCAGTGGCTTACCAATGGTGGAGGGGGTCAGTCCGTCCCAGGTGCCACACATGGGGGGATGTCAGGCTGGCGGTGAAGTGGTGACAGCAGGGCGCAGAACTCAGGCAGCGAGGCTGCGACAGCCAGGGCAGGCAGGGGCGAGCTGTGACAGGGTGTGGACCGTATCCGGGTAATTCACTCTGCCGCTCACAGCAGGGGAAAGAGACAGTGAACAGAGCTGAATAGAGGATGGCAACTGCTGGACTTAAAGAGGAACTGCAGTCTGCTCACATCATTTGTAATAAAAAACATCTTTGGCATTCTGAAGCTTCTCTCCAAACACTTTGCATATTATTTTTTATATACTGTGATTCTGTACTTGCCAGATATGCTGCAGAAATCTTCCTCCACTGAGTCTGGCTGCAACCATTTTAACTGTGGGCAGCTGAAGCGGCACACCTCCAGCTCTACAGCTCTCATTGGTTCTCTTATAAGTCATCCCCCCTCCCTTCCTGGCAAACTCTCACGAGAGTGAGCGGAGTAAGAGAGAGAGAGAGAGAGAGAGAGAGAGAGAGAGAGAGCTGTGCATGATGTCATAAGCCTAGGCTTTTTACCAGTCAAGAAACAAGTAGTGGGATGTACAAGGTATTTACTAAAAAATTTTACTATCCAAAGTTAAAACAAGGGAAGGATTTAATAGAAGAAAAGATTTAAAGAAATCATTGAAGTTCTGCTTTACCCTTTCAAGTTAACCAGCAGGTGATTGGTTGTTCGGTGGTCCTAGCAACCAATCATTAGCTTGTTAATATGAAAAATTAACTCCAGCAGTTCCCATCCTCTGTTCAGCGCTGCTGTGTCTCCGGCTCTGCATGCATGCCCCATTAAGGTAAGAAGGGGCAATGTGTAATGTACAGGGGTCCAGAGCTGGGGGGGAGGGCAGGCAATGTGTAATGTGCAGGGGGTCCGGAGATAGTGTTGGGGGTGCTGTGTAATGTGATGGGGTCCAGAGTTGCTTGGCTGTGTAATGCGCAGGGGTCCAGAGGTGCAGGGGGAGCTATGCAACATGCCGGGGTCCAGAGGTATGGGAGACGGGGTGTTGTGTAATGTAAAGGGGTCCAGGAGTGCAGGGGGCTGTGTAATGAAAAGGGGCCCAGAGGTGCGGGGAATGCTGTGTAATTTAAAGGCAGAGGTGCGGGGATGTGTAAAGTCCCATACACACTATCAGTTTTTCTGATGAGCTTTTCCTTCAGGTTTACCAAAACCATGTAGTACAAGGGCGTGTCTGATTGCATACACATTGAAACTTCTAAGGTTTGACTTCATATTATATGGTTTTGGTAAATCTGAAGGAAAAACTCAGCAGAAAAACTGATAGTGTGTATGGGGCTTAATGTGCAGGGGTCCAGAGGTGTGGGGGGAGGGCTGTTTAATGTGCAGGGTACCAGACCTGGGAGGGGGCTGTGTAGTGTAACGGGGTCCAGAACTGAGGGGGAGCCATGTAATGTAAAGGGGTCCAGAACTTCAAGGGTGGCTGTGTAATGTAAAGGGGTCCAAAGGTGTGGGGGCGTTGTAATGTAAAGGGGTCCAGGGTGCAGTTGTGGAGAGGGGGTAAACAGTAGTGACAAAGATATTGGGGGATGCAGAGGTATGCAGGGGGCACAGTGGGGTGTTTTTACATTTTAATGTGGGGGGGGGGGTGCCAGATATAGGATCCTCCCCAGGTGCCATATGCTCTAGGTACGCCCCTAGTTGTCCTTTAAAACAATTTTCTCAGCCTCTGCCTTCACAGAGTTATATAGCACTGGTAGATTATAGGTGTGTGTGTATATATATATATATATATATATATATATATATATATATATATATATATATATATATATATATATATATATATATATATATATATATATATATATATATATATGGGCCCTTTGGGGAGTAGACTGAAAGAAAAACGACAGATACTGCCCTGAGCATTTAGATGTTTGCTTTGCCTTCTGACCTGCAGCAAAATTACAAAGATATAAGCTATGTGCCATGTGACGTTCATTCCTTTTCAACAATTACTTGTACCGCAACAAACCACTTGCTAAGCCATTTACTCGGTTTTCTGTCTTGTTATACCTGTGGAAAGATGGTCACCCAAATCTTTTTTTGGAAATAAATTCAAAAAGATAAGTTATATAAAAATATCAAAACATTTTCAAATTAAAATCCAACACATTTTAGAACTTGTGCAGGAGTTCCATAACGGCGATAGTTGTACTCTGACCAAATATGAAGGCTCCACAGAGGACAGAAACGATCCCCCAGGCGATTAGACATGTCCTGCAAAGACATTAACAGAGGAAGAGTCAGGTCTATATTACAGACTGAGTGATTACCTGCTAAATCAGCCTTTCTCAACCTTTTCAACACAGAGGAACCCTTGAAATAATTCTCCGGTCTTGGGGAACCCCTGCTAAAAATTAGAAATCTACAACTCATGATACAATAGTGTGATGGTCAGTGGGAAGAATGGTTCTTACACTTGTGGTCATTGGGAAGAATTACCTCCTTACAGATAGTTAAAAAGATCAATGGTGTCAGTGGGAACTTATCTGAGAGGCAGAAATTGCCCAATGCTGAAGGAACCCCTAGCAACCTCTGGAGGAACCCTGGTTGAGAATCACTGTGCTAAATGATCACCACACTTCACCATGCAGAAGATTATCAATCTTTTACCAAAAATATAAGCCCACCTATTTCAATCAAAAACATCCTGCCAGTAAAGAAAAGACACAGCAAAGCATATTATGTACAATGTTGGATATTTTTCAGAAATTAGCTATTTGTTTAACGACACCAATTGAAATTGTGGTTCAAAGGACGCCTATATAGGATTAGCAGAAAGACGGCATCAACCTAAATGCTTCCCATGGTGTGTAGGTAGTTAGAGCATAAACCTACCTACCATACAAGTACAGCAGATGCCAAAAAGCCTGGCCCTTGCATGAATTAGGCACTAGTATTTGGGAAAGGGTGCAGGTTCTGCCATTGCCAATTTTTCTTAGTGAAGCTGCAGGCTCCCGGTTAATTCTTATTCTTTTTGTGACTCTCTTGGAGCAAATATGTGGATATATTGTTTTCCAATACTGCTGGATCCATTCTTGTTCCAGGTCAGCATCAGATCTACTGTGACATTTAAAACACTGTAGTTTCAAGACATGGGCTGGATTCTAAATGAAGAAGAAGTCACCTGTCCCCTTAGGGAATAGGGACAAGCTAGGTGAATGAATACATGGACATAGGGGAATTGATCAGCCATAACACTACAAACTGCAGCCACAATATGTGAATTCCACTATTATAAGGTAAGGAAAATGGCACAGGAAATAAAACTACAATAATAGTTAAAACGACAAAATCATTTGGTAAAAAGAGTGTAGAATGCCTTATTGAGACTAATCACCTCAATACAGGGCACTTTTACCCTCTTCCTGCCCATGCCACTTTTCAAGTTTCAGTGCTATCATACTTAAAAACAATTGCGCGGTCATCCAACACTGTACCCATATGAAATTTTAATCATTTTTTTCACACAAATAGAGCTTTCTTTTGGTGGCATTTACATAGTTGCATAGTAGGTGAGGTTGAAAAAAGACACAAGTCCATCAAGTCCAACAGTGGTGATTTAATCACCACTGGGATTATTATTTTTTGCTAAACAAAAAAAGGCCAATTTTTTATTTTATTTTTTGAATAAATGCATTTCTCTTCATTTCTGTTATAACATTTTGCAAATAATCTTCATACATTTAGGCCAAATTGTATTCTGCTACATTTCTTTGGTGAAAATAACCCAAATCAGTGTATATTATTTAGTCTGTAGGAAGTTCTAGCGTCCACAAACTATGGTATATATCTGAGTTTATCAATCCTGATGTACTGAAGGCCCAACTAATTTCTTGAGGCAAGAAAATGCCAGGACGGTACAAATATCCCCTAAATGACCCCTTTTTTGGAAATTAGACAGTCTGGGGTAATTAGCAAGAGACATGGTGCTTTTTTTTTATTTTTTGTAGAATGAAAAAATTTTTTATTTAACGTTATTTTTTATGTTTTACATACTGTCACCAGTGCAGTACAATGTCATCATATAATTGGTATGGCGGGGACCAGGGACACCAACTAGTGACAGTATGTAAAAAAATAAATAATTAATAATAATAATAAATAATAATAATAATATTTTTTCAATGTTTAAAATATTTTTCTTTTCTATTTCTTTTTTTTTTTAACATACTGTTACCAGAGCAATACAGTAAAAAAAAAAAAAAGGGGGGGGGGGGAAGGGTAATATCTGCGCCTGTGCCAAATAGCTTCTGAACACTGTACTCTTGATACCAGGCATATATAGAAATAGTGAAAACAGTGCAGCGCTAAAATCAATGTGACTAAACACAATATAAAAAAATCGGATTAATTCCATTAATTGTGCTTAGTCATATTGTTTGATTTTAGCGCTGCACTTTTTTCCACTAGAACAATACAGTGTTACCATAGTAAGGAGTTGATCAGTTTTTTTTTGTTTTTTGTTTTTTTTTGTTTTTTTACATACTATGTTTGTGTATAGCAGTAAATTTCACTGTTATAAGCAAATATTTTTACTGAATGACCGTTTGTAGACACTAGGAATCGGAGGGCCCTGCTCGTTAGAGCTTACACTGTGTACAACTATCATGTTGTCTGCTGTAATTGGTCACCGCTCTGAAGTAATAGTTGTTTGTTGTGTGCAAAGTGAATCTGAATGGGAGTGACTTTTTCATTATTAATCAAATGATTTACCTGCACAGTGATGCAGTGTTATAATGAGGAAAGTTGCAAGGTCTGCATCCCTTTAGAAGTACTTACCCTTTGGGAGTATATAACAAAGAATGATTTTTGTTTTGTAGGAGATGCCTAAAATCTTACTTATATCTTAGTGCAGATTTCTGGGAGAATGAGCGAGCCAATCCAACAAACAGGAAATTACATTTCTCAGAATGTTATGTACACCATCTGTGTATAGAATGCCTTCAGGTAGCCAAATTGCATTACATTTTACAGAAAATTGCAATGCTGCAGAATGAAAAGGAAAGGTAATTTTTTAAATAATTTAATTACAACACGGCTTGTATAGCAATCATATATGCCAGGGATATGCAATTAGCGGACCTCCAGCTGTTGCAGAACTACAAGTCCCATGAGGCATAGCAAGACTCTGGCTGCCACAAGAATGACACCCAGAGGCAGAGGCATGATGGGACTTGTAGTTTTGCAACAGCTGGAGGTCCGCTAATTGCATATACCTGATATATGCTAGATTTTTTGTTATATTTGTCCCGCAAAAGTGAAGTTACCCTTTAAGTATTGTAACAGGGCGGTACCTTGCCAGGATCCAGGTCTAAAAATCATTTACTTTGGTAGCAGGACTGATATACTGAATACCCCTGCGAGGGAATCTTCTGTATTTGTTTTGAACTTTCTTTTAAATAAAAGTGGGCAAAACCAGCCCTGAAAAGGATAAAAGCGAGTGGTGGTGTCCTTAAAGTGCTACACTTGGAGTGAACCCCTGACAGAATATAGGATCACTTACTTTTTCCTTGGATCCATTACTTTACATTCCATTGCACATATCAGACACAGCCCTGCAATATACAAAAAAGATAAATGAAACATTGTTTACAAAGAGCATACATTTTCATATCCACACACAAAGTCTATTTTTACCGACACCACCAAAATATGGACAGCATAACCAAGAGTTACACTTGACCCAATGGATCTGTGCACGGTTTGGGGCAGAAGTATTTTGCTTAGTGATTAAGGCTAAAACAACTAATCAATTATGAAATTAATTGATTACTATTTTCATAATCAATTAATCGGCCAGTAACATAATGGGGTTAAAAAAAATAAAAGAAGCCTTTTATAGTACAAAAAGAGCAAATAATCGCTACTGTAAATATTACTTTCACTGTTGCACAGTAAAAAACAAACCCATTACAGTCGCGATTATTTGCTCTTTTTTACTATGAGGAGCTATTTTTATTTTTTTATTTTTTTTTAACCTCTTGCCGACCGCCGCACGACGATATACGTAGACAGAATGGCACGGGCAGGCATATGGGTGTATATATACGTCCCTGCCTTCCCGCGGGTGGGGGGCCCGATTAGGCCCCCCCCCCGGTGCCTGCGGCGGTCGGTATTCGTTCGGGAGAAATCCGGGATGAGGGGGCGGCCATTCATTCATGGCCACCCCCTCGCGATCGCTCCCGACGAATGGAAATGCTCTGTGACATCACTTCCTCTCCTGTAATGTAAACACAGGAGAGGAAGTGATGTAATCTCTCCTCCGTGTCGGTATTTTTCGTTCCGGCACCGAGGAGAGAGGATCGGTGAGTTGCACCAACACGACACTACACAGTAGAACATGCCAGGCACACTCACACCCCCCCTTCACCCCCCGATCACCCCCCCAATTACCCCTGCCCCCCCCAGTCACAGTGACACCAATTGTATTTTTTATTTTTATTTTTGCATTGGTGTCATTTGTGACTGTAATAACTGTTAGGGCAGTTAGGGTTAGCCCCCTTTAGTTCTAATGTACCCCCCTAACCCCCCAATAAAGGTTTAACCCCGTGATCACCCCCCGTCGCCAGTGTCACTAAGGCTGGGTTCACATTGCAGCGGTTTATGAGAACGGATGTGATTCGCACCGCACTGCAGTGCAAATCACATCCGATCTCTGTGCGATTCGAGTTCAGCCATACAGATAGTATGGCTGAATTCGCGCCGCACCCGCCGCAAATTCGCACGGGACCCTTTTTTTGGTCCGCAGCAGAATCGGATCGCATGGGTGTTCACACCATGCGATCCGAGTTTGCAGATCGCACTGCGATATGCGAACTGATCTGGGGGTGTCATTAACATTTCACTGACACTCCCAGCAGTTCGCATAGGGCAGTGTGAACTGCCGCCGGGAGGCATGTGATGCGGGAACCCGCCGCGGATTTGTGGCGTTCCTGCATCGCTCCAGTGTGAACCCAGCCTAATAAGCGATCATTTTTCTGATCGCTGTATTAGTGTCACAGGTGACGCTAGTTAGGCAGGTAGGTATTTAGGTTCACCGCAGCTTTTTATAGCGCCAGGGACCCCCATATACTACCGCATAAAGCCCCCTGATTGCCCCCTAGTTAACCCTTTCACCAGTGATCACCATATAACTGTTACAGGTGACGCTGGTTGGTTAGTTATTTTTTTATAGTTTCAGGGCACCCGCCATTTATTACCTAGTCTCACTAGTGTACCCCTAAATTTAGGGGTGTCTACTTTCCAAAATGGGGTCATTTGGGGGGGGGTTTGTGCCATCTTGGCATTTTATGGCCTTCAAAACTGTAACGCCCTTAGAAAGCCTGAAGGCGGTGCTTGGTTTTCGGGGGCCCCGTACGCGGCTAGGCTCCCAAAAAGTCCCACATATGTGGTATCCCCGTACTCAGGAGAAGCAGCAGAATTTATTTTGGGGTGTCATTTCACATATGCCCATGGCATGCGTGAGCAATATATCATTTAGTGACAACTTTGTGAAAAAAAAAATAAAAAGTTTGTAATTTTCCCGCAACTTGTGGCAAAATATAAAATATTCCATGGACTCAACATGCCTCTCAGCAAATAGCTTGGGGTGTCTACTTTCTAAAATGGGGTCATTTGTGGGGGTTTTGTGCCATCTTGGCATTTTATGGCCTTCAAAACTGTAATAGGTAGTCAGGAGTGAAGTCAAATATTTACGCCCTTAGAAAACCTGAAGGCGGTTCTTGGGTTTCGGGGCCCCGTACGCGGCTAGGCTCCCAAAAAATCCCACACATGTGGTATCTCCGTACTCAGGAGAAGCAGCAGAATTTATTTTGGGGTGTCATTTCACATATGCCCATGGCATGTGTGAGCAATATATCATTTAGTGACAACTTTGTGAAAAAAAATTTTAAAAAAATTAAAGTTTGTAATTTTCCCGCAACTTGTGGCAAAATATAAAATATTCCATGGACTCAACATGCCTCTCAGCAAATAGCTTGGGGTGTCTACTTTCTAAAATGGGGTCATTTGTGGGGGTTTTGTGCCATCTTGGCATTTTATGGCCTTCAAAACTGTAATAGGTAGTGAGAAGTGAAATCAAAAATTTACGCCCTTAGAAAGCCTGAAGGCGGTGCTTGGTTTTCGGGGCCCCGTACGCGGCTAGGCTCCCAAAAAGTCCCACATATGTGGTATCCCCGTACTCAGAAGAAGCAGCAGAATTTATTTTGGGATGTCATTTCACATATGCCCATAGCATGTGTGAGCAATATATCATTTAGTGACAACTTTGTGTAAAAAAAAAATAAAATTTTTTTTTGTCATTATTCAATCGCTTGAGGCAAAAAAATAAAATATTCAATGGGCTCAACATGCCTCTTATCAATTTCCTTAGGGTGTCTACTTTCCAAAATGGGGTCATTTGGGGGGGGGGTTTTGTACTGCCCTGCCATTTTAGCACCTCAAGAAATGAGATAGGGAGTCGTAAACTAAAAGCTGCGTAAATTCCAGAAAACGTACCTTA
The DNA here is from genome assembly GCF_037356315.1 of Lithobates pipiens. Classification (NCBI taxonomy): domain Eukaryota; kingdom Metazoa; phylum Chordata; class Amphibia; order Anura; family Ranidae; genus Lithobates; species Lithobates pipiens. The sequence continues at coordinate 62,300,376 of NW_027507686.1, read as the reverse complement.
GTTTGTAGATGTGACAACTTTTGCGCAAACCAATAAATATACAGTTATTGACTTTTTTTTTACCAAAGACATGTGGCTGAATACATTTTGGCCTAAATGTATGACTAAAATTGAGTTTATTGGATTTTTCTAATAACAAAAAGTAGAAAATATCATTTTTTTTCAAAATTTGCGGTCTTTTTACGTTTATATCGCAAAAAATAAAAATCGCAGAGGCAATCAAATACCATCAAAAGAAAGCTCTATTTGTGGGAAAAAAAGGACGCAAATTTTGTTTGGGTACAACATTGCATGACCGCGCAATTACCAGTTAAAGCAGCGCAGTGCCAAATTGTAAAAAGACCTCTGGTCATTGACCAGCAAAATGGTCCGGTCTGAAAGTGGTTAAGTACCATTATGTTACTAAATGTCTTAGGCTGGATTCACACCTATGCAGTTTTAATGCTTTTTGCATTATGCAGATTTGCACTACAGAACGTGTTCCAGAGGAAACCATGTTACATGTTCTGTAGCGCAAATCTGCAAAATGCAAAAAGCACTAAGGCTGGATTCACACCTATACATTTTTAGTGCTTTTTGCATTTTGCAGATTTGCGCTACAGAACATTTAATATGGTTTCCTATGGAACACGTTCTGTAGTGCAAATCTGCAAAATGCAAAAAGCACTAAAAATGCATAGGTGTGAATCCAGCCTAAAACTCCAGCTGATCGACTGGTCTCAGCTGCTGACATTGCTGGACCCTGGGACAGGTGAGTGTCCATTTATTAAAATTCAGCAGCTGTAGTATTTATAGCTGCTGGCTTTTAATATTTTTGTTTCCAGGGGAATCCCTCTTTAATAAATGCTGGACTTTGGTCGGATATAAAGAGAATACTGCAGACAAATGGGTATAACTTGGGTAGGAGGATTTGTGTCATCTGTGTATCACCCAAGGTCAGTCACTTCACTAAACATATGTAAGGGTTTACAATTGCTGTAATTAAGATTTGAGCAATCACTAATAGGGCTGCAACTAAAGATTATTTTCATAATCAATTAGTTGGCCGATTATTGTTTCGATTAATCGGTTAATAAAAAAAAAAGTGTGGTGTATAATTTAGTTATTATGTAAAGTTTAAAAAAAAAGGCAATTTATTCCTAAATATCTCTATACAAAGGGGTAAATATAAATAACCAATTATATGGTTAGGGAGTAAAATCTTTAATCCACTCTGAGAATGACAGAAGAGATATACTGTATATACTGATATGCCCTGTACACACGGTCGGACTTTACGATGGAAAATGTACAATCGGATCGTGTTGTCGGAAAATCCGATCGTGTGTGGGCTCCATCTGACTTTTTCTGTCGGAATTTCCGACACACAAAGTTTAAGAGCTGGATCTAAATTTTTCCGACAACAAAATCCAATCGTTTAAATTCTGATTGTGTGTAGACAAGTCCGACGGACAAAATGCCACGCATGCTCAGAATAAATTACCAGACGAAAGCTATTGGCTACTGGCCTCTTTATAGTCCCATCGTACGTAGTTTACGTCACCTCGTTCTCAACGATCGGATTTTCAGACAACTTTGTACAACGTTTGTATGCAAGACAAGTTTGGGCCAAAATCCATCAGAAAAAATCAGACGGATTTTGTTGTCGGAATGTCCGACCGTGTGTACAGGGCATAAGAGGTTGAATCTGGTAAATATCATCAGACTCAGAGATCACATTTTTTTTATTTAAAGAAAAAAACAAGTTAAAGACTGTTTTGCAGATTTTCAAACAGAACTGTAATATTATATGCTGGCCATACAAAAACAATGTCTTCCTTCAAAAAAAAAGAAAAAAAAACAGTCATTTTAAGAACTTCCTTTGATTTTCTAATCATTAGTGGGGCCAAATCAACTTTTGTTTTCTACCACAGTGATGGCAAAATTTATAAATAATAGAAAACTGCTTGGTCAAAGGAATTTTCAGACAGTGTATGTGATTTTCGTTCAGAAATTACATTCATTTTAAAACAGAATGTTAAAAGCAAGTGAAAATTTCAAACATTCTTTCATTCAGCGAATGTACAAAGATTTTTCACATGAATATTCTCATCTGAAAATTGATCCATGTGGCTAGCATAAGGCTCGGTACACACCTATGCAGTTTGCTTTTGATCAGTTTATGCAGTGCTTTTTTGCTGTGCATGTTGATTTTTGCGCAAGCGATTTTGCTGTGATTTGCTTTTTTATGCCTTTTTTTGCCTATTTGTTGTTGGGCAGATTATAAAACACAAATTGCTGCAAAAAACGCACTACATGCTTTTCTGCAGCTTCTCCATTGAACTATATTGAACCAATAAAGTACCTCTTTTCGTTGGAAAGGGTCAAGGACCTTTTTTGAATACACAGCAGCTGATAAAAGCATAATGTGAACATTAAATGAACTGTAGTGCGTTTCTGCAAAAAGCATAAAAAAACACATGGGTGGGAACCAGGCCCAAGGCTGGATTCACACCTATGCATTTTTAGTGCTTTTTGCATTTTGCACATTTGCACTACAGAACGTGTTCAATAGGAAACCATGTTAAATGGACTGTAGTGCAAATCTGCAAAATACAAAAAGCACTATGCCCAGAAGTGGGTGCAAATACCTGTCTTAGACAGGTATCTGCACCCCCCTCCCCCCTGAAAGGTGCCAACTGTGACACCGGAGGGGGGAGGGTTTCCGATGAGCGGAAGTTCTACTTTAGAGTGGAACCCCGCTTTAAGTTTGTCTGAGCTGTCCAATGAGGAGAGCTCTGAGAGCTGAGTGGGGTGGAGGGAAGTGAAGGCGAGGAAAGGGAAGGGACACCCCCCTTTTACAGAGTGCACAGGAACAGAGCTGAGGCTGTCAATCAACTGAAGCTCCCTCCCTTGTCAGAAGTGATTTATACTGATAGCAGAGTAACAAGGCAGCTGGCATAAATGATACTTAGTGCTTGTAATTGACATAAGTACACACTATAGAGGGGATATGCTTTGGTCCTATTTCTATTGGGCGGCACAGTGGTGTAGTGGTTAGCACTCTCGCCTAACAGTAATGCCGCGTACACATGATCAAACTATCCAGCGGCGACAGAAGACCGGGCCACCGCCAGTAAAAGAGCTGGAAGAAGGAGCGGAGGCCCGGGAAGAAGAACTGAAGAAGGGGACAAGACCCCCGAAGTCGGTAGAAGAAGCGGCGACAGAAGACCAGGCCACCGCTAGTAAAAGAGCTGGAAGAAGAAGCAGAGGCCTGGCAAGAAGAACCGAAGAGGGGGACAAGACCCCCGAAGAGGGGAACATGACTCCCGTAGTTGGAAGAAGACCCCCGGGTGGCGATGAAGAAAAAAGCCGGGCTTCTCCGCTAGTAAGAGAGCTAGCAAAAGAGCAGAAGATAGCGGAGGAGTCCGGCGAGAAGACCCCCCAAGATGGAAGAAGGCCCCCGGATCTGTGCAATAAATGATTTTGAAACCTTGTGTTGTGTTTTATTTACATTTTTTTCACAGGTGAATGGGTAGGGGTACATTGTACCCCATACTCATTCACATAGGGTGGGGGGCCAGTATCTGGGGGCCCCCTTATTAAAGGGGGCTCCTGGATTCCGATAAGCCCCCTGCCCGCAGACCCCGACAACCAACGGCCAGGGTTGTTGGGAAGAGGCCCTTGTCCTCATCAACATGGGGACAAGGTGCTTTGGGGTGGGGGGGCGCTCAATCGTTCCGATCCCCTTTCATGACCGGTCAGGCTGCGCACTCGGATAAGGGTCTTATATGAACCTTAGGGGGGGACCCCCATGCCGTTTTTTTGGCGTAGGGCTTCCCCTTTAAGTCCATACCAGGTGACGGGGCCAGCGACATGTCAATCTCGCCGCCTAAGGTGGTGACATTGACTTCCTTCGCTAGTCCCGTCTAACTGCAGCCACGTTCAAAATGAACGGACTTTCCTCCATGTGTGGGTAAGTCCGTTCATTTTCAAAAGTACGGCAGACTCCCGCCATAGTCCGGCAGACCTAGTCCGCCGGAAAAGTCCGGTTGTGTGTGGGCAGGTCCGCTCGTTTGCAATGTCCGGCGGACCTCCGCTTCAAAGTCCGGTGGTTTGTCCGCCGGGCTAAGTCCGCCAGACAGTCTGATCGTGTGTACGTGGCATTAGAAGGGTCGCTGGTTCAAATCCCAACATGACACTACCTGCCTGGAGTTTGCATGTTCTCCCTGTGCTTGCGTGGGTTTCCTCCAGGTACTCCAGTTTCCTCCCAAGCTCCAAAGACATGCAGATAGGTTAATTGGCTTCTGTCCAGACATTGGCCCTAGTATATGAATGGGGACCTTGGATTGTAGGATCCTTGAGGGTAGGGACTGATGTGAGTGTGCAATGTACAGGGATAGAGACAATTGTAGACACTCACTCAGGTTGAAGTGGATGGTCTGGTGTCTTTATTCAACCTTACTAACTATGAAACTATGTCTGAGGTTTACAATTACTTTAACCACTTGCCCACTGGGCACTTATACCCCCTTCCTAACCAGGCCAATTTTTAGCTTTCAGTAATCTCACACTTTGAATAACAGTTACTCAGTCATGCAACACTGTACCCATATGACGTTTTTTTCTTTTCGCATAATTTTTGCCAAAATAAAAATAGGCTGAAAATTTTGTATAAAAATGCATTTTCTTTGTTTCTCTTATAACATTTGGGGAATTAGTAATTTTCTTCATAAACTTTTTTACAAAAAGTTATACTGCTACATTTGTTTGGTAAAAATAACCCAAATCAGTATATATTATTTGGTCTTTGTGAAGGGTATAGAGTCTACAAGCTATAGTGCCAAATACCCCCCAAATTACCACTTTTTGGAAAGTAGACATCAAGGTATTTAGTAAGAGGCATGGTGAGTTTTTGAAGTTGTAATTTTTTCCCCAATTTTTTTTGAAAAATTACATTTTTTTCTTTCCACAAAATTGTCATGTTAACAAGTTATTTCTCTCACATGGCAGGGATATTTGCAACTACACCCCAAAATACATTCTGCTACTCCCCCTGAGTATGGCGATACATGTGTGAGACTTTTTCACAGCCTGGCTACATACAGAGGCCCAACATGCAGGGAGCACCATCAATAGAAACGTCCACAAAATGACCCAATTTTGAAAAGCAAACACCCCAAAACATAACCTAGGAGGAATAATGAGTCTTTTGAACGTGTGGAAAGAAAATAAAAAACAAATTAAAAAAAATGTATAGAGTTTTTTATTTAAAAGATATTTCTAACACATAGCATGTACATAGCAAAAATTACACCCCCAAAATACATTCTGCTACTCCTGCTGAGTATGGTGATACCACATGTGTGAGACTTTTACACAGACTAGCCACATACAGAGGCCCAACATGCAGGGAACACCGTCAGGTGTTCTAGACACAAATTATACAACCAATTGCCTGACTACCCATTACACTTTTGTGAGGCACTGTATGGCACTGATGAGCACTGTGATGGCACTGATGTGGCATGGATGAGCACTGAGATGGCACTGATGTGGCACAGATGAGCACTGCGATGGCACTGATGTGGCACTCAAATTGCTGAGCACTGTGATTGCGCTGAGAAGCATTGTGATGGCACTGATGTGGCACGTATGGACACTGTGATGGCCTTGATGGGCCCTGATGTGGCACTGTGATGGCACTGATGTGGCATGGATGCGCAATGTGATGGCACCAATGTGTCACTGATGGGGTACTGTGATTGCAGTGATGGCATAGATGAGGGCACTCCAAATCCAGCTCACTCACGCTGCTGCACTTTCTGCCTCCTCTCCTCACATGCTGTATCGATTGGTGTGAGGAGAGGAGAGAGCTGAATTGGACATGACGCTGGTTTGTTGACGAAGTGATCATTCCATCATTGGACAGAGCGATCACGTGGTAAAGGGCAGCTGTTATTGGCCCTTTACCCTGATCCATAATGCGTTGGTTCCCAAGGACTCAGCCATCATGGACACTCCCAGCTGCATGTCTCAGGGGGTGCAAAGAAACGCGAGCATGGGATAACGTCAATAGGCGCCCACTCAGAACTAGCCGGCTGCGATCTAGCCGTCATTCAGCTATAGCACGGTCGGCAAGTGGTTAAGCCAAAATCCAGAACAAGAAAAGAGAAGCCGGCTGCACACCACTGTAAAGATGCTTAAAATGCTTAAAAAAAAAAAACAGATCCTGTTCCTTTAAAGCATGTTATACAGCACAGTACTTGTGCTTTGTCATTTGGACCCCTATATACACTAAAATGCCTGGCTGATCCTGCCTGGCTGTACCCTTCCCCCTGCAAACAGACCACGATAATCATGGCTGCTGAGCCCCTGACATCGTAGTCTATTTGCGTGATTCCATCAGCTGCAGCTCTCCTGTCTGCAGTTCTCCCTGTGCCTGTGTCCTCCGTCTTCCTCCCCTTTCCTCTCCCTGCTCGTGCCTGTGCCTGCCGCCGCCCCCATCCCCGTGCTCTTGCTCCTCTCATATCTGATAATAAAATCTTTTTATCCCCTCTGTAGCATTAAAACATCTGTCCCTGTGCCATGTAAAAACTCAGCCAATCTGTACCTGTATAAATGTCTCCCGCCACTTAGCTGATTGTCGTCTCTCTCTCCTCTCTCTCCCTCCTCCACCTGCTGATGTCAGCAAGATGGCTCAGCCCTGCCCTCTTCAGCTCTGAGCTGGAGAAACAAGGGAGCTGACATGTCAGCTGAGCGTTCGGAGTGCAGCTTATACAGGTACAAATCGGCAGTTTCTTTACATTACACAGGCACAGGGACAAATGTTATGATACAGAGGGAATAACACTATTTTAGTACAGTGGGTTAACAACCATTTTAAGTCATTTATTTCATGACAGCACATGAAATACAGAGTAATGCTGTAGCTGTTAACGCATTTCACACATATGTTAGTGCTCATACCAAAACGAGAAATCGAGAGTGTGATCCCTAAATAGCCACCACACACCTGTCTGGTGATTGGCCTGAGAGCACACCGCTGATTTCTCCACTAATCTCCTTATCACTAAAAATACACAAAATTATTCTTGGGTAATATTGCTCAATCCATCTCATATAAATTAACTTTTATTCACTTCACCAATGTAAACACTTAGGATGGAATTTCAACACCAGTTCATGCAGGAGAGAAGGCATCCTGCAACTCATTCATAAAAGTGCCTAACATCCCATTCAAAATTGAGACCATTAGGTATGCGGGTTTGGGGTTGAAATATCCAGAATACCTCCCTTCTACATAACGAACGAAACACATCACCACCCCTCTTTGGTGGCCTTACCTTTTCAATTATCTGGACCCATATCTCTGACATGTCTCCCACATGATGATTATTGAAATGTTGAGCCACATTTTGATTTTTCTCTATACTGTATAGATGCTCATTAAAACAATCTTGGAGGAGCCTTGTGGTCCTTCCCACGTATTGAATGTGGCAAAGAGCACAAGTGATAACATAGATCACGAAATGGGTGTTACAATTTAAAAAATGATTATATTTTAAACTCCTTTTCATTTACTGAAGAACGGACAGTCTCCCCCTTCAATATGTGATTACAACAAAAGCAACTTGAAATCCCACATTTATAATTGCCCCTAAAGTTCAACCAGGTGAGACCTTGCCAACTAGATTGAGAAAGCTAGGAGATAAGCTACTGCCCAAAGCAGGTGTCCTTCTGGGCACTATATTGATGCCACCTTTTAACATTTCTGCACAAATACAGTGGGCAAATATCTGTTTATAATACATTTCACCTTGTTGAAATCCACACTGTAAGGCGTTGACATGCTCCATTTGAGACATTGTTATTTATTTCCTTTTAGAAGGTGTCCCATTTTTTTTACATCTAGCAATGGTGAGTGCCCTAGCCAACATCCATTTGGGGGTAACATCTATCTCTGTATAGATGCATCATGCCTAAATTGTTGATCACCACTACATATACACCTGACTTGCAGGAACCAGAATCCCTCTAATTGCATGTCCTGATTTCTTTATTGTTCGCATGGCCATCAAAATGTAAGTTCCTATTGTTCTTATTAAGGCATACAAGAAATTAGTCCAGCTGTTCCACACCATCTTTCATTACCAATACAAGATCATCAATAAATCTTAAATAAATTCTAGTGTACTGTATTGTCGAAAGGGGTTCTCGCCACCATAAATGCAGGACCACTCCCACCAACCCATATAAAGGTTGGCAAGTAATGGCAAAAATGTTGCCCCCATCGCAGCCTCGCATCTCTGGAGGTAGAACTCCCCTTCAAAAACAATGATTGTGGTAGATTGGTTACTCAAAAACTTCCAGGATGTAAGCGTGATGTTCTACTGCAAGGTTTGTCTCAGTCTCCAAGTAAAATGATACCGCATGTATCCCCAATTAAGGTGGTACAGAGGAATCCAGGTGTCAGGAGGATCCTGCCAGTAGAGTTCAGTCCGGACCTTCCGCCGCACGTCCGCGTGCCTGTGCGCGTGCGCGTCTGTGCGCGCGCGCGTGCGCCTGTTGGCGCCAGGTGGGCTATTTAACTCGGCTTGTCACATCCAGTTCTTGCTGTCTGATCTGCAGCGTGCGAGTACCCTGATTCTGAGAACCTGCCTTCTGTGACCTGCTGACCCGGCTTGTTTACCTTCTACTCCTGCTATCTGCCTGCACCTGCTCCCGGCCTGTCTGACTTCCCCTCTGCTTGATCCTTCGGTTCTTCTGCTGCCTGCCTGTTACCGACCCGGCTTGTCCGACTACCCCCCTGCTTGATCCTTGGTACCTTCGCTGACTGCCTGACCTCCCACCCGGCTTGTCTGACTGCTCTGCTTCCAGCCTCCTGTTCCGGTGCCATTTGCTGCTCTATCTCCAGTAGTGGTTCCAGCTCCTACCAGAAGTCCTGCTTCTGCCTGAGTTCCTGCAGTGGTGTCCAGTACCGGCCATCCCGCCTGCTGCTCTGCTTCTGCTTCCTGCACCTGCCTGCTGATCCTGTTCCTTCCCGGTTCCAGCCATCCCTTGATCCAGCTGTTGATCCTGCCAGGCACTCGTGCCACTCCTGACTCTTGTGTCACCTGTAAACTCTACCAGGGCCCTTGAGTCGGAGCCGCAACAGAGGTCTCTCCCTGCAGGTCGGGCTCTACCACCAGGTACGTGACACCAGGCTTGTGACATCACATGGAACTCAAGAGTCTCCCTCCTCCCAGGTACAGCTATCCATAATTCTCAAAAGATGGTCAGTATCCTTTAAATAACCCGGGAGTTGTGTGACAAGCTGCTGTAGCTGCCTATCTAACCGCTGTCCCAAGGGCTTAGTCAGTGAACTGATGCCTGATATTATAGGTCTACCTTGTGAGAATTGTATTGTACCCAGTGAGCGCTAAACAAACTATCACATAAACAAGGAAATTGTTAAAGTGCTCAGTGTCTTTGCTACTCGGTAATAATTTACTCCAAACAATTAAAACCAATTACCTGGGAAGATGAAGATGAAGAAAGCACTTATTCCTCCAATGATGGAAATGACCTCACTGATGTCAGGAACAAACAAGGCAATGATAAGTGTGACCAGAATCCATAGTACTGTAAGTGTAATCCGTACAAAGCGCTCATATGAAGTGGTCACATATACTGTCATGTGCTTGTGGTCCATCCAGACCTCCTGTAGAACAGACCTGTGGAGCAAGGAAACATTATATAAAAGTGATATACCAACAGGGATTTGGGATGGCAACCCAATTGCAGGCCCATGGTACCTAGGGTAGATCTGCATGCAGGGCAATAGCTAAAAATCATAGAACCCATAGCAAAAATTTTATTAGCCCCCCCCCCCATGACCTCTTTCCATGACACGTAACAGTGTCAAACATGACAGTACTGCTATTGATTTTAACAAAGTATGCTTAAATAAAGCAGAAACAAATGGATGGCTGCACTCCAAGGTAAATAAGTCTCTTGAATGTAAAAAACATAACATGAATGACACCACAGGACAAAAAAATCATGTACAGGTAGACGCGTTTCACACAGCAATGCTGCGCTCATTATTCATAATGAATAAGTGCAGCGTTGCTGTGTGAAACACGTCTACCTGTACCTGCTTTTTTGTCCTGTGGTGTCATTCATGTTATGGATTTTACATTCAAGAAACGTATTTACCTTGGCGTGCAGCCATCCATTTCTTTCTACCCTATTGCATGGCCAGGGAGCCAAGGCTAGCACCCTTGGGAGGAGTCACTCACCTGGAGTGGCCTTTTCCTTTTCCCACTGTATGCTTAAATAAAGGACAGGTAACATAAGAACTGTCAGCATAGTCAGTACACTCTTAGGACTATTGCTATGGATAAGTTGTTGGGAAGATCTCAACAATAAGTTGTTGGCAACATCTCAAATCTCTGGACTAAATGCTAAGCCCCCATGCTCTTCCCCTGCCACAGCAGGCAAGTCCTCAAAGAGGTGATCCAGTAGTAAGAAAGACAGACAGAAGGAGGGAGAAAGAAGAAAGCAAGAAAGAAAGGACAGAAAGACAGAAAGGACAGAAAGACAGAAAGAAAGAAAGACAAAAAGAAAGAAAGAGACAAAAAGAAAGACAGAAAGAACGATAGAAAGACAAAAAGACAGAAAGACAGAAAGAAAGAAAGAAAGAAAGAAAGAAAGAAAGAAAGAAAGAAAGAAAGACAGAAAGAAAAAAAGAAAGAAAGAGAAAGAAACCACCACAATAATTGTAGTACAAAAACATCACAATATTTTATTTGATTACGTTATTGGTAATGCTCCAGTACACAGTTGATCTACGTATAACATAAATGCAAACTTTTTTAAACTTTGGCTATTTTGCAAAAGTACAATTCTCAGCTGTCTTATCAGTTTAGCTGAGGACACTCTTTACAGCCTGAGGAAACCAGCATACATGCTTAATTTTAGAACCAGTCAGGAGTTTCTGTAATAAGTTTACACTGTTAAAGAGGAGCTCCAGCGAAGTCGGCACCCGATTCTTCAATAGGATTTGGGTGCAGGCGTCAGCAACACACACACACACACACACACACACACACACACACACACACACACACACACTGACCAGGCCAGCATTCAGTTAATAATTGTTGAGTTGTCCAAGCCAACTCAATTTTAACATATCAAAAGGACAGAGTGACAGATAATGACCCCTAGCTGTAAACAGCTGCAGTCAAAAAACTACCACCTAGGTTGACCATTTCCCATGGATACCCACTCAAGTCTAATTACATCAATAAATACTTCTTTTATGGTCCTTAATCCTTAAACAATAAACAATTACAAAATGTGATTAACAGGCCATTCCTTACACACCAAGGTAGACTTGCATAAGATCAACATATCAAAGGGTCATCAGCTGTCCTTTTGATATGTTAAAATTGAGTTGGCTAGCTGGAACAATCCCAAAGTGCTATTCCGCTCCGGGGGGTACCATGGTGCTACCCAGCATTGCCAACAGAGATAAAACGTCACCCACTGATTGGTAACTCGGCGAGGGTCTGCGCTCGGATCATTTCGCAAGCGTCCCTCTCCTCCCCGAATTCACCCCTTTACCCTATAATAGGCAACCCCTTATTTACACCGGGTCTTTCTGACGGAAGTTCTCGGGGTCTGGGTGAGACGGGCCTACACCAAGCTTCCCACTTCAGTTCAGGTGGACGCTGGAAAACGATGGAGGATCTTCTAGATACTGCGGGCCCGTTCCGCCTAAACTTCCTGAGGACACTCCAAGTAACACATTTCCTTTCTACGATCCCACCCCCCAAGGAAGATGCCCAGTCGCTTACAGCCCTGGAGGTGCTATGCACTGACATGGGTGCCACACACACTTTCCTTGACTTATAACCTTTTAAATGCCCCCCCCAACAGACTTTATACCCCCAGGACTACTTAACTGGGAAAAAGAGTTAGCCTGCCAATTCAATACCACCAGGAGGCAACGTATTCTCCGATTCACACACAAATCCTCTATCTGTGTAATGTAGGTACTTAGTTAAAAAGAAACTGGGAAGTGGGCCCACGAGACGGCGATAATTCACAACTCCACAAGATAGTGTTTATTGTTCTTTATGATACTGTTAGCAGAGAATTGATGTTGTATCACCTGTTTTGCCTTTTACTTTGTAGACCGTATGGAATGTATGTAACCTGTTGGTCTATGTGGACCCATTTCCAGATATAAATAAACAATAAAAAAAAAAAAAAATTTAGTTGGCTTGGACAACTCAACAATTATCAACCAAATTCTGGCCTGGTCAGTATGTCAATATTATACTGTATGTTTACATATATAATCATATAATATCCTACATAAATCAGACACAATATTACAGCAGTGCTGCGCTTTTAGAATGGTCCCGACTTCTTATGGGACCTGTGTGTGTCTCAGAAGGCAGCAGGGTCGAAGGAGGAGGGGCCAGACATACTTGAAGATCACTATGGTGATCTTACCCAAAAGTGGGGAGCGTGTACCTGTCAAAAACAAGTGCCAAATGTGGTAATGGAGTGGGGGAGGATGCAAAGAAGCAGAGCTTCCCCTTTTGGGTGAAGTTCCACTTTACGCTAGCTAAACAATTGCTTCTTACAGTATCAAAAAGAAAAAGGGATCTGTGAGTAGCCAAATTAGAGATGCGTTAACTTTTATTTAGCTCAACAATCTTCCTAAAAGGGTACACTACAATATGCAAGTACATAATATGGAACAGTGAAAATTGCAGTGGATATTTACTTTAAAAGACAATTGTTCCCATTTAAAAAAAAAAAAAAAAAAGCCTACTGCTAAACCATACACCCAGCAATCAATATCTTAAACTCCACTACTTGTCGACATTGATAAATGAGCTGCATACTCGTCCTGCTTAATAAATCCTTGTGGTTGCCACTGTCCTAAGTCCCTTTGATAATTCAGCCCTGTGTGTAAACTGCTCCAAGCACTGCTGTCTGTATTTTTCACAAAGGAAGGCTGCAAAATCACATTACAAGAGATTACAGCTCCTACCCAGTAGCATGTGAAACTTGGGAAATTCAGATTCCATGAAATTCCATACAAGTTAAAAAAAGGTCTACCAAACAAACCTAACATTTTTAGATAGTTTCAGTGCTTTCCAAAAAAGATCTTCACAGTATTCACATTTTACTGTGGTTTCACCTTAGGGACTTACCTGCCCAACAATAGGATGATTGGATAGATGGTGATGATTGATACAGCAAACAGTACTCTGGCTATTATCACAACCACATCATCTCCAGGGTAAGACATCAGAATATCAGCAGCTACGGCATCTCCAAAAGTCAGATACCCATAAATACCTGGAAAGGGGAGATAGGTGACAATGTTGGGGCTAAACTCTGAGGCTAAAGGATAAGTAGTCCTCAACACCTTAAAACACAGAAACATTCAAAAATGGTTCATTCTTTGTTACTTTGGGGTATGGGACAGGCAGAAAGCACCCCCATCCCAGCTGATAAGTCAAGCATTGTTTCAGTCAAAATGTTTGGTTAAGGTGAAACCAAAATGTGTCTTTTTTCTTACTTTTGTCCTCACTTTGTGGATCTTTTCTCTCAATGCCTTTTCTGGCACTTGGACAGAAAATAAGGGGAGGGAAAATCTTAGTTGAGACAGGAATGCAGTATATACCTTCCCCAAAAATTTGGGATGGATTGCTATTTTAAGCATTTGCATCCAACAACCAAAGATCTCCAAATTGTATGTATGTAAGAAGCTTACCTTCCAGCCGCCAAATTGTCATACTGTTCGGTTAGTGTAATTTGCAGTGAATGAAACTACCTGCACACCTCTATCAGATAGCCCCAGTTTTGGGATTGTACAATGGCATGGCAATTAAAATAAAACCCAGCCCTGTAATGAGTATGAAAGGAAGTCTTGTTGCACCTAACAAGATTATGAAACCATATCAAGCAGGGTGGATTTGATTTAAATCAAGTCGATTTACATCACTAGTAAAAAGGCTTGATTTAAAATCAACTCGATTTAAATCATAATTTTTAAAGACCAACTGCCATCTCTTTCCTAAAGCGGCTCCTCCTCTGACCCGCTGTTGACTCATTGACAGTCCCATTTACTTTAATGGGACGGCTGGTGATGCAGCAGTGACACAACAATGTGAGGGACGTGGCGGCAGCAGGTGAGTGGATGCCCGCTAACAGGCACTGCCATGATGGATCTGAAATGACAGGTGCTCTTTAAATGTAAGGACTTATTCTTGCTGGTAGTTAGAATATTTAATATTTGCAAGCAAAATTAAGGTTTCCTATTTAGCATAATAAGTTGTTCGATTAGTAAAACAGCGATATCAGAACCAATTCAATCATGCAGTTTGCAGTGTACATAGATTTGCAAAACAATGGAATAAAGGAATATTCCTGAACTTTTTATCTAATGGTTACTGTGAAATTGGGTGAATACAATAATTTAGTGCATATGCATGTTATCTCAGCTTGCAGAGCTTGGAGTTTACCAAAAATGTAAGTAATGCAGAATATACAGCCTCACGGTATGTAACTAAGGCCCACTTCATGCTGAATAAACAAAATGAATCTATATTAAATAGAAAATTATCTTTAGATACATTTTTACTCCAAAAGCATTTTACTAAAATAAATTTGATAAAAAAAATTTTTAAAAATCATTAAAAATCAAACAAATCCAATAAAAAAAAAATCATTGATATATATCCACCCTGATATCGAGTAACTAATGTACCAACATTCATTATATCCAAAATAATTTGCCAAATGCTATTAATATCTATGTAAATCTTTACAGTGCCAACAGGCCTCAGAGCAGTAACATGGTCTCCCAAGTTGTAGTCGTGCCAATTTTACTGTGCTAGCAGGCCCTAGAGCAGGCACATTGTCTGCTAAGTTAGAGTCATGCCAATTTTATAATGCTAGGGGGCCCCATAGCAGTGACCTGGTCTGCTAGACTTGTAGTAATGTCAATTTTACAGTGCAAGGGGGCACCAGAGCAGTCACATGATCTGCTAGGGCTGTAGTCATGTGAATTTTATAGCACTAGGGGGCCCCAGAGCAGACACATGGTCTGTTAAAGTCTAAAGCCCCGTACACACGATTGGACTTTCTGATGGTAAATGTTCGATGTCAGGTTGTTGGCGGAAAATCCAACGGGTTGTATGCTCCATCAGACAATTGTTGCCGGACTTTCCGCCAACAAATGTAGGCTAGCATGTCTTCAAATTTTCCGCCAACAAATGTGTGTTGTCGGATTTTCCGATCGTGTCGGAAAACAAAGTCGGAAGCAGTCGGTCTTGTAAAGTATCGTTCGTATCGGAGAATTAACATTCGTTATGTGGCAAATAATTAAATCTCGAAATGCAGCGCACATTCTCTTCTTTATGGGATAATAATGAAGCTGCTTTGCTGGTGATACTGATGGAGCTATGGCAAAAAAAATTTCAAAGGATTTTTTTTCTAGTGATATCAAGAATAATATTATTATGCTTTTTTTGTTTTGGGGGGCAAGTTACCACAACACCATTATTCCGTCGTTTTTAAGATCAAAGATACAACTATGTTGGTGTCCCTTGTCAATTTTACATTGTATTTTTTTAAATGTAACTGCCTACTCCCAAACTGTCATTTGAAGTAAAACACATAGCCAAGTATTATTCTACACAATTTTTTTATTGTGCATTAAAAAAAAGAAAAAAAAGAAAATTAGACATGCTATCTGCCAATAGAACTTAACCAAAAAGTGCATTCTATGCATCCAAAAATATAGAAAATATACCAAATCAAATCATTATTATTCAACCAAAAAAATGATGTCAAAGAAATAACTCCAACGCGTTATCTCCTGCGATTATGCAACATGTCTGGTTGACGAATGGTCGTTCAGAAAAGAACTGGAAAGCACGAAATGAAAAGCGCCAACTGAAAAGCGCTAAATGAAAAACGCAAAAAGAAAAGCGTTAAACAACACTCAAACTTCTACTATCACGAAATTAGCAGAATGAGCCCAAAGGTTGGCGCTAAAGAGCTGAAAATACATGTAGTACATCTAGTACGTCACTACATTCATAATTGTTTGCCAACATTTGTGTGACCGTGTGTATGCAAGACAAGTTTGAGCCAACTCCCCTCGGACAAAAGTCCACGGTTTTGTTGGCGGAAAATCTGATCGTGTGTACAAGGCAGTCGTGCAAATGAAAGCTCAACGATGTACAAAATATATCAACCTGTATCAAAAAAAAAATTTGGTATACAATTAGTTTAGATCACCCAACAAAATTTCAGTTTCTTGTAGTCTAACATATTATGTTCCAAGTCTAACTATGTGTTATGGAAGCGTATAATGTGGATGAAAGAAAAGCTGCAATTGTCTACCTGTCAGCGAGTAAATAAGAAGGCAGATCAGCATGGACACCACAGACACCGCTATCCAATTAGACAGGCACTTGTTCCTCATGCTGCTGTAAATTGTGATACAAGCTTCATGGCACTGGAAAGCAGAAAACAGGCAGTTATGTCACATCAGTTGGTATGTCCCCTTTCAAGACATTAAAGCTGAAAGACGGGATTGCTGTTGGCTATACACAGCAGTTACACTACTAATGGGCAGTCACTCCATATAACATTCTTACTGAAGGCTTCTTATGTACGGATAGCATTTTGCTGAATACAGATTTGCTCACATCCAAAACAAGAAAATATAAATCCTTTTTATTCTAGTGTTATGCATGGTTAGCAAAAAATGTCAAGTCAATAAAAAAACAAGTCAAATGTAAATAATAAAAAAACTCAATGAAAGAGTTTCTTTGACTTACTGCCTTGATAACCTAAAATGTAGGCCATTTTCAGTAGATTTAAAGCCAATTACCTAAAATGTTAATTTAAATTCAAGTCATAATAGGAGTCTGTCATTAAAATCCTTGATAAGGCCATTACTACTATAAAGGAGACAGCACTGTCTATGTCAACCAAATTGGCTCCTGCGCTATCACCCTGTCACATTTTTTCCAATGGATATAAGCGGTTGTGCTGATGGTAAATGGCAGCATGTTCTGTGGTTGTAACCATAAGGAAGCTCATTCTGAGCAGTGACCCGCAGCTGCCGCTTGAGTGATTGCATGCATGTAGATAGGCCTCATGCACACTGGATGTTTAGCCCCGGTACTTGGTATCCTGGCATTTTGGGATGGGTTGAAGGTACAGGTGCACTTTCCAGCCCCCTCGACGGCAGCCTGTACAAAATGGTGTGAGACTAAAAGTTGTGACATTTGGACGGGGTTGGATAGTGCACCCAGCGGTACTGGCATTTAGGGCAGTATGTGCCCAAGAACGAATGTCTGAGTTTTGGGCATTTGTCCCAGCACACATAGTGCTCTAAATGTACATACCATTCTGTGCACTGTCCAGCCTTCAGCCTCTCAGACTTTTACATGCTGCCAACAGCGGGGTTGGACAGTGCACCTTTGCCTTCTTCCTACACCAAAATGCTGGAATCTCATGCACTGGGGCCAAACACCCAGTGTGCATGAGGCCAGAGAAGTGGCTGTAAAGTGATGCGGAGAAAACAAAAATGTAAAAGCTAGCTATGGTTTATAATACACAGTGCTTTGGCAAACTAGCAGCAATCTAAGGGTTCAGTACTACTTGAAGATATATGCCCAATTCCAAAAAAGTTTAACTGTAAACTGAAAAAATGTACAATTTTAAGAAAAAAAGGATGTAATTTTGAAATTGATAGCAACAACATGTTGGAACAGGGCAACAAAAGGAGGTGAAAGAATATTTTGCAATGAATTAGGTCAATAGGCAACATATTAGTAACATGATTGGGTGTAAGAAGGGCATTTTAGAGAGAGCCAGAGTGTCACAGAAGCAGTGGCGGCTTGTGGGTTCTTCTTTTGGGGGGGCGTCAAACAAAAACCACCCACCCAGCGGTGCAGCACTAACAGCAAACCCCCCCGGGGGCACGGCACTGACAGCATCCCCCCTCCCCCAGCCACCAGGGGCGACCGACAGTAAACCTCCCACCTCGAAGATGGTTCGGCACGTACCCGCTCGTGTGGTGGGCTGTGGTTTCCTCTCCTTCTCTCCGGGAGTGCGGGCATCGGCAGCTCTGGTGTCCGCTCCTCAAGTTTCCTTCTGGGCTGTCTCTGCCATGCGTCTCCTCTTCCGCCAAAGCACTGGACAGGTAAGTGTCCATATTTTAAAAGTCAGCAGCTGCAGTATTTGTAGCTGCTGACATTTAAAAAAAAGAATTTCGGCGGACCTCCTCTTTAAATATTTGATATGTTTTATATTTTCTATTGTGAATAAAGTATGTGTTTATAAGATTTGCAAATCGTTGCAATCTGTCTTTGTGTAGATTTTACACAGCGTCCCATCTTTTTAGGAATTAGGGTGGTATATTTTGAGGTTAATATCCAAGTTCCTTTTTCAGGAAATTTCTTTTTACAAGTCAATACAGCATTGCCATTGTGTAACCTACTCTTCAGGGATATTCTTGACTATTGCCTGATTCAAATCAAACTGTGCTATTTGAATATTTTAATAAGCATGGGGACCAGGACCAAAAGAAAGGAACCATATTCTGCATAGCATTATCTCTCAGAACAGAAACCATATGTAACTTAAAGTGACCCTAAACTGCAGTTTAACCACTTGCTTACTGGGCACTTAAACCCCCCTCAGTCCCAGACCAATTTTCAGCTTTCAGCGCTGATGCACTTTGAATGACAATTGCGCGGGCATACAACACTGTACCCAAATGAAATTTTTATCATTTTTTTCCCACAAATAGAGCTTTCTTTTGGTGGTATTTAGTTACAGCTCGGAGTTTTATTTTTTGCTAAACAAACAAAAAAAGATGCAAAAAAAAAATAAAATAAAATCATGTTTTAATAGTTTGTTATAAAATTTTGCAAACGGGTCATTTTTCTCCTTCATTGAAGTGCGCTGATTAGGCGGCACTGATAGGCTGCATTGGTGGGCACTGATGGGCTGCATTGGTGGGCACTGATAGGCTGCATTGGTGGGCACTGATAGGCTGCACTGGTGGGCACTGATAGGCATAGTTAAGGCGGCACTAATAGGCACAGATAAGGCGGCACCGATGGGCACAGATAAGGCGGCACTGATGGGCAAAGATGCGCACAGATAAGATGGCACGGATGGGTGGCACGGATAAGTGGTACGGAGCGGTGGCACGGATGGGCACTGATAGGTACCACAGATAGATGGGACTGATGGGCACTGATAGGTGGCACTGATAGGTGGCTCTGATAGGTGGCACTGCTGGGCACTGATGGGCGGCACTGCTGGGCACTGATGGGCGGCACTGCTGGGCACTGATGGGTGGCACTGGGGTGCAGCACCTTTGAGGCAGATTGTGGGCACTGTGGGTGGCACTGTGGGTGGCACTGTGGGGTGGCACTGTGGTTGGCACTGTGGGTGGCACTGTGGGCACTATGGGCACTGACGGGGGGCACTGACGGGGGGCACTTACTTTTACTTCAGGATGGCACTGCGGGAGGCAGGTGGGCACTGGCAGGTGGCAGGTGGTCCCTTGTATTGATGGCCGTGATCGGGACTGATGTCCCGATCACGGCCGCCGGTGATCGGCTTTTTTTTTTTCTCCTCGCGCTGTCAGCGCGAGGAGGAATAATAGCCGATTACCGGCTCCGTTCTATCACATGATCAGCTGTCATTGGCTGACAGCTGATCACGTGATAAGGGGTCGGGATCGACCCCTTGCACGGATCGGTGATCAGGCGAGTCTCATGGACTCGCCGATCACAGAGCGCGCCGCGCGCGCCCCTCAGGGGGCGCGCAGGCCGCTCGTACACGGGACGACGTCAATAGACGTAGTCCCGGAAATGTAGGTCCGCGCTAATGCCGTCATTTGGCAATAGCGCGGATCCCAAGTGGTTAAAGAGCTGCAGTCTGCTCACATAATTCGTAATAAAAACATCTTTGCCATTCTTAAGCTTCCCTCCAACCACTTTGCATATTATTTTATATATACTGTGATTCTGTACTTGCCAAATATGCTGCAGAAATCTCCCTCCGCTGAGTCTGGCTGCAACCATTTTAACGGTGGGCAGCTGAAGCTGCTGCCTATTCACTTCCTGGATTTACACAGACACACAGAGGCACAGCTCCAGCCCTGCAGCTCTCATTGGTCCTCTTATGACTCATCCTGCAGCTCTCATTGGCCGTCTTATGACTGGCAAACTTTCATGAGAGCGAGCGAGAGAGCTGTGCCTGATGTCATAAGCCTAGGCTTTTTACCAGACAAAAATCAGGAAGTAAATATTTTACTATACAAAGTTAAAACAAGGGCAGGAGATATAATAGATGGAAAGATGAAAACATGACTGCTTTAAATAAAAAAATCTATACCAGTATGTACTGCAAAAAATAAATAAATAAAACACACACACGTGCGCTTGTGCGCACACGCACACACACAAACATACGCACACACACTTATTTTGCTCACAGCCTCATCCAATTTTTTTTTCTTTTTTTTGCGGTTGTGATCTGACATCCTGTATTGTTCTCAATGGCTCCAAAAATGGACTAGGGACTATAGGATTCATAGTGTGCAGTACTAATGACTGTGTGACTGACATACACTGTTAGTTCCAAACAAACAGAAGTGAGGAGGAAAAGGAGCAGTTTGGGAGGAGGCAGAAAAACACAGTAGGAAACAATTTCCTGAGAACTAGACTGCAGGGCCATTAAGTAGTGGATGTGTATGGGTTATTTTTGTAGAATAGGAATATCATTTAGTGTCAATGAAATTAGACGATATGTACCTAGCTGTCAGTTTTTGCAATTTACCTGAAATCCAAAGCAGATTGTGGGAATCACGCTGAACATTGAAGCCAGTGAGGAAACCCTATAAATAAAAATGGATATATTAACATTAGATTTCATTCAAACCACAGCATCCAACATTACCCCTTACCAAAATAGAGTATTGTATGACTGAATTTTTTATACCTGACCAATTTCTTATGAGAGGAGAGAAAAAGAGAGACAGGAAAAAAAAAAAAAAAGGGGGGAGGAGGAGGAGGAAAAGGAAGAGGAAGACGATGAGAGGGGGGAGAGGAGGAAAAGGAGAGAGATCTTTAATTGAAGTTACCACACATGGGCCAGTATCAACACTGTATCCTGGCCTAGGCCAACAAGGTCCAGGCCTAGGGTAGCACTTTGCGGGGGGGCAGCATGCAAAGAGTCCCCACCGGCTAGCGCCATTCTTATGGGGTGGAATGGGCTGAGGGGCAAATAAGTCTAGCTCCCCCATAAAGCAGCCGCACTGCTTTCATTATGCGGGCGGCTGGCATTCCGCAACTGTGAAGGGGGGGGGGCGCTGCTTCTAATTTTGACTGTCCTATCATCCTGGACCACAAACCTTCCTCACTGTGCTATATGTTTTCTGCTGCACCACTGGCATTGTTATATCTTTTTAGTCCTCGCCATAAAATTATCAGAAATTTGTGCATAAAGTAGAACTAGGGGCAACATTCCCATTTTGGAAAGAGTAAGGGAGGGTTATAGTCAGTCAATTTATTTTTTACCATCCCTGTCCCATTGCAGAGCTTTCCCTTCACTTCCTGCCCCGTAGCCAAACAGGAAGTGAGAGGAAATCTATGCAAATTAAGGGAATCCATTGCGCCCCCCCCAAGGCCCTAAGAACTAGTGTCCCCACTTGAAATTTCAGGGCGATTCTTAAACAGCAAGGGGTGTGGCCTTGACAGGAAGGGGTGGGTCATATTTAAATTAGGGGGTGCACAAGTTTAGTCAGGTCGGCTAGGGCAGGACAAAACCTAAATACAATACTAGGTCAGTTATTGGAAGACTAGGCTAGTGCTGGGTACCATTGTGATCAGAAGTACATTTACAGTATTAATATGTAAAATAAGTAAACTTGCTACTTTACCAAACATCTTTCAAAGTTTTGTTCAGAAAGATCAGTCAAAGACAATATCTAATTGGTTGTGCTAGGTTTCTGCTTTTTGGACACTGTTCGAATAAAAAGGTTCAAGCAAGCTTTCAAGCATCTAATCCAGGCCTAGAACAAGGCAAATCTCCCTTTGTCCTTTTTTACTGAAAAGGACGGCTAAACTAAAAGAACAAAACTGTAATACACTGCATCTTATTAGTCCTTAGATCTGGTGGCTGCAATAATTTTTTTTCACGTTTTACTAGTACTAGTAACACTTTCTGTCCCATGGTGACAGCACTCTCTCACTGCACTGTATCTATGGAGCAGCAGTGTTGTCATCCCAGGATGGAATATATGTTAGGAATGGAGAACCTCTCCTCATTTCCCTAACGTATGGAGGGGTGGGGGGAAATTTTCTGGTCCACACAAAGAAATGATGACCACCAATATCAGTGGAGAAAAAGCAGAGAGTCCGGGAAGCTGTTAGTTCAATAGATGGCAGGATCACAGGTCTTTTTGCACTTATCAAGCAGATATTTCAAAACACTTTTAGTTGTATATTTAACAAAATGGATCTTTAGCTTTATTGTTCGGGTTGGCATTCACTATAATAATCTCTTACCCTCGCTTACAATATTCTCTGCAGTGTAGCCATGGCCCCTCTGTTCACCTTGCATAGGCCAATAAACATCTCATGTACTAAAAACAATATAAATGGCAGTGTTTGAAACATTATTCATTTGGATAGCACATTTTTCTATGACATTGAAGGCACTAGTAGCATGAAGAGAATAGAATAAAAATGAATTACGCAAGTTTACAAAAATCAAAATGGGAGTTATTCAATTTTATGTACTGTGGCAGCACACAGGTAAAATCATCTGGTTGTATCCAGGATGGAAAATATGTATGCCCTAGATTCAGGCTTTATGCGGACTTGTACAACTAGAGGGGAGTGCTGGGAGTCTTATAGGGGAAGAGTTAATGAGCCCAGCTGAAGTAAGTGGGCTCATTAAGACCTCTACAAAAAACCCCAGCATGCTTAGGGAGATGCTCATCCTGGAACCAGTTTTGTGTTTGTATAGACTGGGGAGTGTGTCACCTGTTCTGTGCGGTGAGTTAACGACTGTGTGGCAAACCTCTACAATAGAGACAGAGACAGGGACTGGTGCAGCACTAGGCTGCACTCAGTTGTTAGACAGGGAATCTATGTGTGTAATTAGAGGTCAAGCTGACCAGGATTTATTTTCATGTTTTTCTTTTGTTTGGCTGTTATATTTTTCACTGCATGTAGCATAAATAAACCGCACCTTTTGTTTTTTCCACCTACAACGCTGTCTGCTGTGCCTGATTTTGTATTGTGAACCCATCCAGGGGGTCACACACACCCGCTGCCGAGCTAACCCCTCACAGTTGGTGGAGAATTTGGGCAGTTTTTTTTTAAGGCCAGCATGGAGGAGATACTGAAACAGCTGGCTCTAGCAAATGACTCCAAGGGGTGAGGGTGGAGAGAGTGAGAGGGGGGGAGTTCTACCTAAGGTCTGGCCGGAGTAGCCTGGGAAGCCCAGCCTGCAAGAGGCAGCGAAAAAGATTATTTGCTACCGCTGCTGGCAAGAGGGACATATTGCAGCCATTTATGTAAAATGTGTATTAATGGTAGAAATGTTGATGTGTTACTGGATTCAGGTAGCCTGGTAACATTGATAAAAGCTGAATTAGTTACTACAGAGGTCTCTGGGAAGAACAAGGTGGCTGTTATTTGTGTGCATGGGGACACCCGAGAGTATCCTGTAACTTCAGTGTTTTTTGAGACCCCCAAAGGTAACCTCTCTCATCAGGTGGGGTTAGTGTCTCACTTACCACATGATGCTATTGTGGGAAGGGATTTTCCAAAGTTCTGGGAACTCTGGGATTGTCCTGAGCCCCCCACTGGTGCCCCTATAGACCAGGAAGATGACCAGAATTCCTCTGGGAGTGGTGAGGACTCTCCTGAATTTCCCTTGTCGGTATTGGCGGGGGAAACTCGAGAAACTGGGGAGGAGCCAACATCCTCAGATGAAAACATGCCGTCTGTGGAGTTTTCGGATCTTGAGGTTCACAGGGAAAATTTTGCCACAGAACAGTTAAAAGACCCCACCCTAATAAAGGCACAGGAAAATGTGGTGAAAATAGATGGCGAGTTATTGAACCCAGATAAGACTTGCACTTACCCGTACTTCACTATGGAAAGGGACCTGCTGTATCGAGTGGCTCAAAGGGCAGAAGAAACCATTGAGCAACTTGTGGTGCCCAAACCTTACAGGAAGTTGGTGTTAGAATTGGCCCATGGGCACATTCTGGGAGGTCATCTGGGGACCGAGAAAACCAGAGAGAGGGTATTGCAGAGATTCTATTGGCCTGGGGTCATGAAGGAAACAGAAAATTATTGTTCCTCCTGCCCTGTGTGTCAGAAGTCGGCACCTATGCCACATTTCCGTAACCCGCTGGTACCTCTTCCTGTCATTGAGGTCCTCTTTGAGAGGATCGCAATGGATTTGGTAGGTCCGATAATGAAGTCCGCTAGGGGGCATCAGTACATTTTGGTTATATTGGACTATGCCACCCGTTATCCTGAAGCAATTCCTCTTCGAAATACCTCGGCCAAAACCATAGCCAAAGAGCTATCTCTTGTTTTTAGCCGCGTGGGTATTTGTAAGGAACTGCTTACGGACCAAGGTACATCCTTTATGTCCCGGGTTATGAAAGAACTATGCAAGTTGTTCAAAGTGACACAATTGCGTACATCTGTGTATCACCCCCAAACAGATGGGTTGGTTGAAAGATTCAACAGAACCCTAAAACAAATGTTAAAGAAGGTGGTGGATAGAGATGGAAAGAATTTGGACTGTCTAATACCCTATCTGATGTTTGCCATTAGGGAGGTACCCCAATCCTCTACGGGTTTCTCACCCTTCGAGTTGCTCTATGGGAGACACCCAAGAGGGCTGCTGGATATCGCCAAGGAAACTTGGGAAAATGAGAGTTCTCCTCACAGGAGTGTGATTGAGCATGTCGCCCTGATGCAAGATAGAATTGCACAGGTAATGCCAATCGTAAAGGAACATTTGACCCAAGCGCAGTTAGCACAGCAGAGAGTGTACAACCGTGGGGCCAAGACCCGTACTTTTTCCCCGGGGGATAGGGTCTTGGTGCTAGTCCCTACGGTTGAAAGCAAATTTCTGGCCAAATGGCAAGGTCCATACGAAGTAATTGAAAAAATTAGTGAGGTGAACTACAGGGTTAGACAACCAGGAAGGTGAGAGCCGGAACAGATCTATCACATCAATCTGCTGAAAGCCTGGAGGGATAGGGAATCCCTAGTCGCAGAGACTTTGTCACAAGCCCAGTCTGATTGCTTAGTTCCTCAGGTTGGAATAGCAGTCACCTTATTGAAACCCCAACAACAGGAGGTTAAAGAGTTTGTACTTCGTAACAAAGAGATTTTCTCTGAGCTGCCAGGACAAACATCTGGTGTAGAGCATGACATTATCACCCCGCCAGGAGAAAGGGTAAAACTAAAACCTTATAGAATACCAGAGGCCCGACGGGAGGCAATACGTGGGGAGGTTCAAAGGATGCTGGAATTGGATGTGATAGAGGAGTCCCAGAGTGACTGGTCCAGTCCTATCGTACTAGTGCCCAAATCTGATGGGAGCTGGCGGTTTTGTAACAATTTTCGACAATTGAATAAAGTTACAAAATTTGACACCTACCCCATGCCACGTATAGATGAGTTGATTGACCGGCTGGGAACAGCCCGATATATGACAACTCTTGATCTCACCAAAGGGTATTGGCAAATTCCCCTGGCCGAGTCGGCCAAGGAGAAAACTGCGTTTGTAACCCCAGATGGGGCATTCCAATATAAGAGAATGCCGTTTGGGTTACAGAATGCACCGGCAACATTCCAGCGGAATAGGGATAAGATTCTGAGGCCCCATCAGAAATATGCTGCAGCTTACCTGGATGATGTGATTATCCATAGCACAAACTGGGTCTCACATTTGCCAAAAGTACAAGCAGTCCTAGACTCTATCCGGGAAGCTGGGTTTATGGCCAATCCAAAGAAGTGTACCATTGGACAGGAGGAGGCCAAATATCTTCTTTACACTATTGGGAGGGGGGTGATAAAACCCCAAGTCAATAAAGTCGAGGCCATACAGAGTTGGCCACGTCCCAACAGCAAGAAACAGGTACTAGCCTTT
Source organism: Lithobates pipiens (assembly GCF_037356315.1). Lineage (NCBI taxonomy): Eukaryota > Metazoa > Chordata > Amphibia > Anura > Ranidae > Lithobates > Lithobates pipiens. The sequence continues at coordinate 62,274,153 of NW_027507686.1, read as the reverse complement.
CTGGGAATCGCTGGCTATTATCGACGATTCATTCCCCATTTTGCTTCTCAGGCTGTGCCCCTTACCAACCTGACAAAAGGGAAAGAGTCTGTCATGGTTAAATGGCCCCCAGAGGCTGAAGAAGCATTTCAGTCCTTAAAAACAGCCTTATGTAGCCAGCCAGTGTTGTACTCACCAGACTTCTCTAAGGACTTCGTTGTACAAACTGATGCATCAGACGTTGGGTTAGGAGCAGTGTTATCCCAGGTCTGGTATGGGGAAGAGCACCCAGTCATTTACCTCAGCAGGAAGTTGAAGTCCCATGAGGTAAATTACGCCATGATTGAGAAGGAATGTTTAGCAGTGAAGTGGGCTCTAGATTCCCTTCGGTACTATCTGCTAGGTAGGCACTTTGACCTGGTGACTGATCACGCTCCTTTAAAGTGGATGGCTCAAAACAAGGAAATATAAGGGTAAATAGGTGGTTCCTGGCCCTACAGGAATTTAACTTTACAGTTAAGCATCGCCCTGGTGTTAAAATGGGGAATGTGGATGCTTTGTCTCGGATACATGCGTGTCTGACTGCTTGTGTTACAACCCCAAGGTTGAAACAAGAGGGGGGGGGTATGTGGCAGCACGCAGGTAAAATCACCTGGTTGTATCCAGGATGGAAAATATGTATGCCCTAGATTCAGGCTTTATGCGGACTTGTACAACTAGAGGGGAGTGCTGGGAGTCCTATAGGGGAAGAGTTAATGAGCCCAGCTGAAGTAAGTGGGCTCATTAAGACCTCTACAAAAAACTCCAGCATGCTTAGGGAGATGCTCCATCCTGGAACCAGTTTTGTGTTTGTATAGACTGGGGAGTGTGACACCTGTTCTGTGCGGTGAGTTAACGCCTGTGTGGCAAACCTCTACAACAGAGACAGAGATAGGGACTGGTGCAGCACAAGGCTGCATTCAGTTGTTAGACAGGGAATCTATGTGTGTAATTAGAGGTCAAGCTGACCAGGATTTATTTTCATGTTTTTCTTTGTTTGGCTGTTATATTTTTCACTGCATGTAGCATAAATAAACTGCACCTTTTGTTTTTTCCACCTACAACGCTGTCTGCTGTGCCTGATTTTGTGTAGTGCACCCATCCAGGGGGTCACACACACCCGCTGCCGAGCTAACCCCTCACAGTACACACAAACACACATCAATAATGTTATTAAATGCTCTTCCCAGAAGGATTTAATAACATAACCAAATCAATTATAAGGACACTTATCACATGGCTGGGATGACATATGGGAAAAGATATGGTAATAAATAGAGGGCGCTGGTAAATATAGTAGCGATACTAACAATGATGAGTATCAATACAGTGCCTTGCGAAAGTATTCGGCCCCCTTGAACTTTTCAACCTTTTGCCACATTTCAGGCTTCAAACATAAAGATATAAAATTTTAATTTTTTGTGAAGAATCACCAACAAGTGGGGCACAATTGTGAAGTGGAACGAAATCTATTGGATATTTTAAACTTTTTTAGCAAATAAAAAACTGAAAAGTGGTGCGTGCAAAATTATTCGGCCCCTTTACTTTCAGTGCAGCAAACTCACTCCAGAAGTTCAGCGAGGATTTCTGAATGATCCAATGTTGTCCTAAATGACTGATGGTGATAAATAGAATCCACCTGTGTGTAATCAAGTCTCTGTATAAATGCACCTGCTCTGTGATAGTCTCAGGGTTCTGTTGAAAGCACAGAGAGCATCATGAAGACCAAGGAACACACCAGGCAGGTCCGTAATACTGTTGTGGAGAAGTTTAAAGCCGGATTTGGATACAAAAAGATTTCCCAAGCTTTAAACATCCCAAGGAGTACTGTGCAAGCGATCATTTTGAAATGGAAGGAGTATCAGACCACTGCAAATCTACCAAGACCTGGCCGTTCCTCTAAACTTTCAGCTCAGACAAGGAGAAGACTGATCAGAGATGCAGCCAAGAGGCCCATGATCACTCTGGATGAACTGCAGAGAACTACAGCTGAGGTGGGAGAGTCTGTCCATAGGACAACAATCAGTCATACACTGCACAAATCTCACCTTTATAGAAGAGAGGCAAGAAGAAAGCCATTTCTCAAAGATATCCATAAAAAGTCTCGTCTAAAGTTTGCCACAAGCCACCTGGGAGACACACCAAACATGTGAAAGAAGGTGCTCTGGTCAGATGAAACCAAAATCAAACTTTTTGCCCACAATGCAAAATGATATGTTTGGCATAAAAGCAACACAGCTCATCACCCTCAACACACCATCCCCACTGTCAAACATGGTGGTGGCAGCATCATGGTTTGGGTCTGCTTTTCTTCAGCAGGGACAGGGAAGATGGTTAAAATTGAGGGGAAGATGGATGCAGCCAAATACAGGACCATTCTGGATGAAAACCTGTTGGAGTCTGCAAAAGACCTGAAACTGGGACGGAGATTTATCTTCCAACAAAACAATGATCCCAAACATACAGCAAAATCTACAAAGGAATGGTTCACAAATAAACGTATCCAGGTGTTAGAATGGCCAAGTCAAAGTCCAGACCTGAATCCAATCGAGAATCTGTGGAAGGAGCTGAAAACTGCTGTTCACAAACGCTTTTCATCCAACCTCACTGAGCTCGAGCTGTTTTACAAGGAAGAATGGGCAAGAATTTCAGTCTCTCGATGTGCAAAACTGATAGAGACATACCCCAAGCGACTTGCAGCTGTAATCACAGCAAAAGGTGGCTCTACAAAGTATTAACGCAAGGGGGCCGGATAATTTTGCACGCCCTACTTTTCATTTTTTTATTATTTAAAAAAGTTTCAAAAATCCAATAGATTTTGTTCCACTTCACAATTGTGTCCCACTTGTTGGTGATTCTTCACAAAAAATAAAAATTTTATATCTTTATGTTTGAAGCCTGAAATGTGGCAAAAGGTTGAAAAGTTCAAGGGGGCCGAATACTTTCGCAAGGCACTGTATATGTGTGTTAATAGTTAAACAATTAGAAGAGTGAAATACCAACAAGTATAGACTCAATAGACATAAGTGCTTGACTAAAACACAATAGCGTGTACAACAATAGTGGTCAATCACACTAATACACACAAGGGTGATTAGAAAGTCCCAATTGTAATAACCACAATTGTATTGTGGACACCAAGGTCTTCTAGGTGTATATAAAATCTTCTATGTGAATAGTAGAAATTCCTTCACCAGGAAGTGGAAACCACACCCCACAGTGCTGGATATTGAATCAGCTTACCAGAGACTTCTTCAATTAAAAAGAAAGTCATAAAGGCTTGTACAGGATTGTGCCTGCTCACAATGGAGACTGGATGTCAATGGGAAAACCTCCTCCCCGGATGGTTAGGCGTGGGACATGAAAGGAACAATTGATGTCTCCATAGCGTAATAACGTTTATTAAAAGAATTTAAAAACATAACAAAAAGCCAAATGGCCCCTTAGATTTGTTGGTGCCCACCCAGCACTGGGGCTGTTCACTTATTGATAGCGGTGCTGAGCATGTAAGCCATAAGCCACCTCCGGTGTCGGCGTGCGTTCCACGCGGCTATAGTTTCGTATGAATGTCTTCAGGGATGCGTAACTAGGAAACAGTAATTTATACTGAAAAGGGGCGGACTAATGGGCGTGATTATAGGCGCCGACAGAAATACTATGACACCCATCTAGTAAAAAACAACTTATGTAGTGTTCAATAGATATTTAATGAGAGCGTCAATATTGGATAAAATCTTTAAAGGGTAGAAGAAACTTAATTCAAACCTGAAGTAGACGCAAGGCATAAGTGGAGAATTTGTAATATGCAGCCGCAGTGTCAGTTTACATAATATAAAATAGTGTTCCCACTATACACACTACCAGCGCTATAGTGGCCTACCTAAATCTTGTAAACAAATAAAATAGTCCATATGCTCATACATATAACAATGATTAAATAGCACTTTGTATGTGATAAATTGGTATAATAGGTTATAATAAAATCTAAAAAAAAACAATTTGTGTCTATGTTAACAGCCCTCCCAAATATCCAAAACCCTGGGTGGGCATATCTAGTTGCCCATAAGCAAGGCAACTTAATGGCAATAATTGGCAGGTTTGGTAGTTCTATAAAAAGCTGAGCACCGACCCCACACCACGGTTAAAAACCGAACTAGCATGATGGGTAGAAAAAGGAGTAGCCAAGAAAGTACTTGACCAAAAAGAAGCTCATTATCTCCAAATACATGCAACAAAAATTCCGGTGCTGTATATAGTACCTAAAATATATAAGAATAAAGGGAGCCCACTGGGCCGCCCTATAGTGAGTGGGATTGGCTCTCTCTACTCCAGGTTGGGGGAATATCTTGACAAACTCCTCCAGCCTCTAGTTACACAGAGCCAATCCTACTTAAAAGACAGCAGGGAACCAATTGTACTTTTACAAAACATCACTGTAACTGACATCACTTTAATGGTAACAATTGACATTGAGTCGCTATATATATCAATATACGTCAGAAGGATGCATTGGAAGCAGTTAATGGACTCTGTCAAAAGAGCCCAATATGACCAAATCCTAAACCAATTATTTGGTGGAGGGACTATCCCTAGCCATGGGAAACAACTATTTTTGGGCGCTCAATGATTATTATAATCAAACAGGTGGTATCGCCATGGGGGCACAGTATGCCCCAAGTGTAGCTTTCCTAGGAAAAATTAATAATAGGTATGGTTTAAAATTTATGGCAGAACACAGTTTAACCACTGTCAACTACCTGGACACTCGCTAAATTTCAGAATACTATTGTCACAACAACGTTCTTCAAGAGGCGGACAGAAATGCATTTGTGCCAACCCACAGCTGCCATCATCCGCAGTGGATAGGCGCTGTTCCTAAGGGACAGTACATGAGAATACAGAGAAATTGCCATAATGATGCCGATTTCCTTCTACAGGCGCAAGTTCTAACAAATAGATTCCTGGAGAAGGGCTATCCATTGCATACACTTGAGAAACTTGTTGGACAGGTGTCGGCAAAGGATAGACAGTTACTTCTGGTCACCAAACCCAAAAAGGAATATAAGGGGGAATCGGCTTTTCTTTCAGGCTTCTATTGTCAGTACAAACAAATGGAAACAATTTTTTAAAAATTCTGGCCAATTTTGCTCAAAGATAGGGACTTCCAATCTTCACTTCCAGACAAACCCAAGTTCATTTACAGAAGAGCCCCGGGATTGAGAAACCTCATTGCACAGAATGTACCAGACCCACCCTTCAATGTTTTTGGATGGATCCAAATGGAGGCATCCATTTTTCCTTTCATATCCCATGCCTATCCATCCGGGGAGGAGGTTTTCCCATTGACATCCAGTCTCCATAGTGAGCAGGCACAATCCTGTACAAGCCTTTATGACTTTTTTTAATTAAAGAAGTCATTTGTATCTGATAAGCAGATTCAATAGTCAGCACTGTGGGGTGTTGTTTCCTCTTCCTGGTGAAGGAATTTCTACTATTCACATAGAAGATTTTATATACGCCTAGAAGACCTCAGTGTCCACAATACAATTGTGGTTATTACAATTGGGACTTTCTAATCACCCTTGTGTGTATTAGTGTGATTGATCACTATTGTTGTACACGCTATTGTGTTTTAGTCAAGCACTTATGTCTATTGAGTCTATGCTCTAGTCTATACATATCTTGTTGTTTAATTATTAACACACATATATTGATATTCATCATTGTCAGTATCACTACTACATTTACCAGCGCCCTCTATTTATTACCATATCTTTTCCCATATGTCATCCCAGCAATGTGATAAGTGTCCTTATAATTGATTTGGTTATGTTATTAAATCCTTCTAGGAAGAGCATTTAATAACAATATTGATGTGTGTTTGTGTGTACATAAAATTGAATAATTCCTATTTAGATTTTTGTAAACTTGCGTAATTCATGTTTATTATATTCTCTTCATGCTACTAGTGCCTTCAATATCATGTGTTTTCCAAATTAATAATATTTCAAACACTGCCATTTATATTGCTTTTAGTACATGAGATAATGTTTATTGGCCTATGCAGGGTGAACAGAGAGGCCATGGCTACACTGCAGAGAATATTGTAAGCGAGGGTAAGAGATTATTATAGTGAATGCCAACCCGAACAATAAAGCTAAAGATCCATTTTGTTAAATATACAACTAAAAGTGTTTTGAAATATCTGCTTGATAAGTGCAAAAAGAACCTGTGATCCTGCCATCTATTGAACTAACAGCTTCCCGGACTCTCTGCTTTTTCTCCACTGATATTGGTGGTCCTCATTTCTTTGTGTGGATCAGAAAATTTCCCCCCACCCCTCTATATGTTAGGGAAATGAGGAGAGGTTCTCCATTCCTAACATATATTCCATCCTGGGATGACAGCACTGCTGCTCCATAGATACAGTGCAGTGAGTGAGTGTTGTCACCTTGGGACAGAAAGTGTTACTAGTACTAGTAAAACGTGAAAAAAACGATTGCAGCCACCACATCTAAGGGCTGATAAGATGCAGTGTATTACAGTTTTGTTCTTGGAGTTTAGATGTTCTTTTCAGTAAAAAGGACAAAGGGAGATTTGCCTTGTTCTAGGCCTGGATTAGATGCTTGAAAGCTTGCTTGAACCTTTTATTCGAACAGTGTCCAAAAAGCAGAAACCTAGCACAACCAATTAGATATTGTCTTTCACTGATCTTTCTGAAAAAAACTTTGAAAGCTGTTTGATTAAAGTACCAGTTTACTTATTTTACGTATTAATACTGTAAATGTACTTCTGATCACAATGGTACCCAGCACTAGCCTAGTCTTCCAATAACTGACCTAGTATTGTATTTAGGTTTTGTGCTGCCCTAGCCGGCACTAGCTTAGTCTTCCAATAACTGACCTATAACTGTCTATTGAGTCTATATTTGTTGGTATTTCACACACATATATTGATATTCATCATTGTTAATATCACTACTATATTTACCAGCACCCTCTATTTATTACCATTTCTTATTGACCAAGTTGTGCAATCAGGGGAGCAGCTTTAATATTTTTATATTTTTGTCACATTTGAGTGTTTTATTATTTTTGGCGTGGCGTTCATCTATACACTTCACATATGGGAAAAGATAATCTGATGTATTTTGTGATTTAGATAATACAGTATTAAATGATGATGTTGTCAGGGGTTCAGGCCATCCAGGCACCTCAGCCGTGTCCCTGCGCACATGCACAGTGAAACGGCGCTCCGGCGCATGCGCATTTGCGGTCCGGCGCTCAGGTGCACGCACATGCGCACTGGCGCACGCCTGTGCGCATTGGCGCACGTTTAGCGTCCCCCTGGCGGCCTATAAAAGCTGCTCTGGTGCACGCACCAATTGCTGGTTTGTCTTCAGCTCCTGTTACCTGAGATTGTTCTTTGATGCTGCTGCTTCTCTCCTGGATTTGACCCTTGGCTTTGTTATAAGGACTCCGCTTCTCTCCAGTGTTTGACCCTCTGCCTGTGACCTGGACTTGCCTCTTGTCTCCTGCCCTGACCCACGGCCTGTGACCTGGACTTGCTTGTGTCTCCCTAAGACACCTTACCTGGGCCTGTGCCTGTATCTGGGACTATCAGTGTTTGACCCCCAGCCAGGCGTCCCGCCCTCTGCAGCTATCAACCAGTTGCTACACAAGGTGTCCATCTCTACCAGACCTTCACGCAAGGCTTCCCCTGCCACCTGGGTTGCCTGTGCCTCTTTGTGCCATTTGTTCCCTGTATCACCTCCTGGGGGCAAACTGCGCTTAGTCGCAAGGGTGAACCACTCTTGGCATCTCGGCCTCGGTAAGTACTTCTCTGATAGATGTATGGGAACATTACAGCTGATATATATAAAGCTCTTTTTAAAGTCAGAGGTACTGAACATTCACATTTATGATATTTGTTGTCAGAAAGATAAAATAATGCCAACCCTAGCAGAGTACCCAATAACCTATCCAAACAGGAATCCCTGCAAGTCTCATTAGAGCTCTCACATAGAGGGAATTTCCATAAGCAGCTGTATGGAGTGCCAATGCAGTAAGTAAAGGTAGCCATACTCCTCATCTGTAGCATCTGATGTCCAGTCTTCAGGTAGCGGTAACAAGTAGCCCCATTTTTGAAGGAGACCAGAGCATGAATGATTACTAACCTGCAAATACACCATATGGCCAAAAGTTTATTGACACCTGACCATAACATCTGCTATATGGCCAAAGTTATGCGGGTACCACTTTAAAACGTTTCCATTAATAGGTACCTTTAGGCCCCTTTCACATGGGCAGACCGTTCAGGTCCGCCTGTCAGTTTTTTAGGCAGGCATGAACGGACGCTCCATACAGGTCTATGGGGTGACGGATGTCAGCGGTGGCATGTACGCTGACATCCGACCCGCTCCGATCCACTAAAGTGTGGCGGATGGAGACCCTACTTTTCCATCCATCTGGTGGATTGGATTGGATGAAAACAGACTCTACGATCCGTCTTCATCCGATCCCCCATAGAGGAGAGTCTTTTAAAACTATCTATATTTCCTGCCGACATCACAGATTGTGGAAGAGAATTCCACAACCTCACCGCCCTGATAGTAAAAATCCCCCTATGCAGCTTAAGGTTAAACCACTTCTCTTCAAGTATCATGGCATGGGCCAGTGTCCTCTAAGCCCTTGTACACACGGTCGGACATTCTGACAACAAAATCCGTTGAATTTTTTCTGACGGATTTTGTCCGAAACTGGTGTTAATACACACGGTCAGACAAAGTTGTCGGAAAATCCTATCGTTTGGAACGTGATGACATTCGTTCGTTATGATGGGACTACGTTGCGGGCTAGAAGCCAATAGCTTTGGTCTCGTAATTTGATCTGAGCATGCGTGGCACTTTGTCCAATCGGAATTCTCTACAAACGATCGGACAAAGTCAGATCGGATCATGTTGTCGGAAAATTTTATATTCAGCGCTCAAACTTTGTTGGTCGGACATTCCGATGGAAAAAGTCCGATGTAGCCCACACATGGTCGGATTATCCGACAACATGGTCTGATCGGACCTGTTCCGTCTGAATTTCCGACCGTGTGTACAGGGGCCTCCTGGTCTACTGGCAGTACCAATAGACTTGATTAGACCTTCAGGCAGTTGATGCCACTTGCTATGACATGCGTTTATTTAATTCACATTTGTGAGTGTAGCAGGAAGCTGGCTATCTTACCTGCAGTATCAGAAGACACTCTGCAACATTGTTGCAGTGACACTGTTTCCCTCTAGTGCCACCTAAGACTGTGTCATCACATCCTTTCAGCGGAGTGATTAACACCAGGAAGCAAAGCATACAGGGAATTGTAGTTTAAGGGCTCAAGTTTCACATTGAGATTACACGGTTTTAGGACTACAACCTCCAGCCTGCTCTGGGGGCAAAGGAAGTAGAGACTCAATCTTGATGATCTGAGGGGGATTTTCTCAGACTACATGAGGGAGAGGAAGAGATTAGACCAAGGGGAGAGGGTCTGCCTCCCAGGTCTGTCCACCGCGTTATTTTAGGCATCCACAGCCAGTCAGAACATCCAGCCTGTGAGGGGATCCCAGGTGCCTTTCCGGATGCACCTGCACTGATGGTGTGAAGCATTCCAGTGTGAGTTGACCAGTTGGGTCACTAGAAGAGCCTGCTTGTTCCAGGACGTTTGTTTGGGCCTTGACCGCAGGATTGGGCGAGAGGGCTTTTGGAAACATGAACATTGCACACAAATAGAGTTGTATGGACACTGTATACAGACATCATTGCTCTTAGTCCCCTTTCTGACACCTGTAGTGCAGCAGGGCACAAGGTCATTCAGATGCAGAGACACAGACACCATTTTCCTTTCACCTTGCTGAGGAAGATCCTGCATTCTTTACTTGATAATCTGGGCCATTTGTGTTGCTTGGCCCTGCTATTTAGGTGTTTAAAGCGGGGTTCCACCCTAAAGTGGAACTTCCGCTGATCGGAACCCTCCCCCCCTCCGGTGTCACAATTGGCACCTTTCAGGGGGGAGGGGAGTGCAGATACCTGTCAAAGACAGGTATTTACACCCATTTCCGGGCATAGACTCCCGTGGGAGTCTATGCCATTTCCTGTCCTGCCGCGCTGTCTGCTGGGACACACACGGGTCCCAGAGACAGCGCGGACAACTCCTATTGCCCTGCGCGACTCGCGCATGCGCAGTAGGGAACCGGGAAGTGAAGCCGATTCGCTTCACTTCCTGATTCCCTCACCTAGAATGGTGGCGGCAGCAGCCGCGAGCTGAGCGATCGATCGGCCTCGGCTGCCGGCATCGCTGGACCCCGGGACAGGTGAGTGTCCATTTATTAAAAGTCAGCAGCTGTAGTATTTGTAGCTGCTGGCTTTTAATATTTTTTTCCGCAGTACAGTCCCGCTTTAAGTGCACCAACAAGAGTGGCGAGCTGAAGATACAAAACCTCATATTTCTTCAAAGGGACTGAAGTTACTAGTGCCATATAAGCCCGCACACACATACTCATGTTTCTGTATATGCAGTGGGTGTGCAGGACAGTTTATCTGGAAAGCTAATCCATTGAATGTTGATTTTAAAACAGTGGGGGTTATTTACTAAAGGAAAATCCACTTTGCACTGCAAGTGCATAATGAAAGTGCACTTTGTAGTAAAGTCACTGTAGATCTGAGGGGGACATGTAAGGAAAGTAAAAAACAGAATTTTAGCTTGCACATGATTAGATGATAAAATCAGCAGAGCTTTCACTCATTTCAGATCTACCCCTTAGATTGAGAGCGACTGCACTTCCAAGTGTCCTTTCAGTGCAAAGTGGATTTGCCTTTCGTAAATAACCCCCAGTGTTTGTAGTTGGGCCTGTGGTGTCAGGAGAGAGAAGAGAGAGGTCTGACATAAAGAGGGCCAGTCTTCTACTCTCCTCCTGCCTGAACTCATAGAGCCATATTTGAGTAGCAGTAACCAAATCACTATAAAGTGTCATATTGTGAATTATTTCCCATTTAATTGTACGTCTGTTCTTGGGGTTATTCTCTGGTTTGGAATCCCCTGAAAGCAGCCTGAATATAGTATTGAGCTATATTGCTCTTAATCTCAGTTATTGCTCTCCAGTTGAGTACTTGAATATACTGTTACCGTCTGTTACTTTTCCACAGAAATATTGCTGTAAAGACAATTTCTGTGTGTTATCACAACGTGTGAGTTTCTCATTGGTCATTGCACTTACACTATTACCAGGTGTGCCAAAGGGGCTGAGACTGCATCTCAACCCTAATAACAAAGTACGGAACAAACATACTTAAAGTGGTTTTGCAAACAAAAAAAATAAATGATTTAAATTCCTAAAAAAAAAAAAAAAAAAAAAATTTTGGAAAAATATATTTTTTTAACTTACCTCTAAATGCCTGTTGCTAGGGGGTCTCTCGTAGTCTGCCTCCTTCAGTGCATGGGCTGGTGACATTACTTCCCCTTAGCGCAGGAAGGGCTCAGCTCTGCCCCCTCTCTCCTGTCAGTCATCTGGGACACATGACAGGTCCCAGATGACTGCGCGGTATGCGCAGTGGGTGCCCGGCTGTGAAGCCACAGCCGGGTGCCCACAGTTGCAATGCCAGCACCGCCGAGCGGAGGTGGGGACAAGTAGAGCTTCAACCCCACCGCATCGCTGGACCCTGGAACAGGTAAGTGTCCGATTATTAAAAGTCAGCAGCTGCAGTATTTGTAGCTGCTGACTTAAAAAATTTTTTTTTTCAAATGGAAACTCCTCTTTAAGTAGCTCCTTCGGGGTATCGCTTAAGGAGTATATTTATTGCGGTTTTTATCTTGGAATACATTTTATTGAGGTAATGTGCTAGGTCAGTGCACCCTTTCCTTTTTTGTTGTTTTTCAGTCTGAGGATACCCATTGTCCTGAGAGGGCAGCTGGGTTCACACTAAAGCATGGAGTGGCTCACATTAGGGGGTCCAGTGGGTCTCTATTCACCGTTTCAGGTCCGATTTCAGCCCAAATTTTGGGCTGAATTCAGAACTAAAATGGTCCACAGGACTCCTGAGTTGCTTCGGGGGTGTGTGAACTGGCTCCATAGAGAGCTGGTCACAATCTCCTGCTATGCGAATTGGATGCGAGGAAACCCGCATCCAATTCGCAGTAGTACGAACCCAGCCCTACTGAGCAGTAAAGCAAACATTATTTTGCTGCTTTCGAATTATTAGATGTGATGGCTGTATTTATTTTCTTTTTTAGGCTTTTTGCTCCTTTATTTTTACCTGGTAATCCAGCCAATAAGTCTGTTTTTCAACAGAACAAGCTCTCCTGCAGATCTAGCAGTTAGAGCATTGAGACAAACCATTTACCACTGACGGGTGCCTACAATGATCAGCTTTTATTTATTCATGTAAACTTTTTATCCCAAAAAGGAACAAAATTGTTCCTGTACCTGCAGGAGTTCAGCTTCAATTTGTTAATGTAAATGAAATCTGAATTTAATTTATATATCTAAATTTGTTAGTACATCTAACACTCCCCTCAATTCAGGCTGACGGTGCTGCTTTCCAGAGGTGCCCATGTGCTCATTCATCCAGAGTGGAGGAGCTCTAATACAAGAGGTGTGTTACTGGCCAGATCACCAGGTGAAAACATAGGAAAGAAACATTAAACCATTTGTTGCCTGCCGTATAGTAAAATGACGGTGGCTGGTGGCACTCTTGTCCTGGGACAATGTCATGACAGTGCCCCAGAACTGCCGCTTGGGCATGCAGAGTAGCAGTCACGCAGCACAACCCTGATCTCCGTAAAGAGCCAATGGCGCGGCTCTTTACCCATGTGATCAGCTGTGTCCAATCACAGCCGGTCACATGTAAACAAGAAAGTGCAGTTTATCGGCTCTCCTTGGCTCCCACTGACAGGGGAGACTTGTACGGGCAATCAGGGCACTGCTTACAGTACAGCCCCAGCAATGCCCATCAGTGACACCAATCAGGGCCCATTAGTAATGCCAGTCAGTGCTGCCTTTCAGTGCCCATCAGTGCAGAATATTAGTACCCCATCAGTGCCCATAAGTGAAGCCTCATCAGTGCAGTCTATCAGTTCCCATAAGTGAAGGAGAAAAATTACTTATTTACAAAGTGTGACAGCGCTGAAAGCTGAAAAATGGCCTGTGCAGGAAGGAGGTAAACGTGCTCAGTAGGCAAGTGGTTAAAAATGAAAATGAATGAAAACCACCATATCTAAAGATTGGTAAGCTGCAATTCATTACATTTCTGGTTTTTAGATTAATATTGCTTTTATGTTTAATTAGCCTAGTGTCAAAGACGAATTACTGTATATGATAATTTTGTGAATTTGCTGCAGCCCTTATAAAGGGGGAGTGCTTAAGTGTGCGGGAAATGGCTGGTTGTCCTGTCCTATACTATGAAAATTTTTGGAATGTTCACCACTCTTTATGCCATTTTTCTCTCTTGTTAAGGGAAGACGAAACATACAGGACAAACTATATTTTGTGGAGTTTTGGCTCCAGGAGATGATAGAAACTGAAGGTGTGCTTCTGCCATACTTACTTTGAGGTATGTTCATGCTTCTGGAATGCAGTGTGCTCCATGAGGTAGTACTTCACAATGATTACCACCGTCAGGTAACAGGCCGCCAGGGTGCCCAGAATACTGAAACCACAAGAAGGAAAGGAAAATAGGTAATTCAACCTGGACAATGACTGTATTCAGCATCAAGCCGTACACCTAATTTACTATTATACAAGTATGACTAATCAGTTTCTTACATTTCTAACAGAATGCAACCAAATTACAATGTCACACCAGTTTAAGCTTTGGAAGACTGCAAGCATTGGCAGAAATATAGTTTAGTTTATACTAAATATAAATATATGAGTATTCTGTAAATGATTGGACTTTTTTTCCCTTTCAAACCCTCAAATGTATGCAAATAATAAGGAGAGGGAAATTAAGTACATTCCTATAACAGTTCAATTATCTTATCATTCAGTGCTTCTGCAAGACACAGAAATGGTGATGGTGGCTGAACTTTGGGAAAGTATTTGTGGAGCCTAGCTGTTATTCATAGGAGCCTCCAAAGCTAAAGCAATTCTGATGCCGCATACACACGAGCAGAATGCCCGACTGAAAAAGTCAGACAGGAGCTTTTCATCGTATATTCCGATCGTGTGTATGCCCCATTGTTGAAAATTCTGACGGACTTAGAAATGGAACATGTTCTAAATATTTCCGATGGAACCACTTCCTATTGAGAAAACCGCTTCTCTGTATGCTGTTCCGACGGACCAAAAACGATGCATGCTCTGAAGCAAGTACGAGACGGAAGCGCTCGGTGTGGTAAAACTAGCGTTTGTAATGGAGCTAGCACATTCCTCACACAGTAAATTCTGTGATCTTTTGATGCAGCACATTCTTTTCTTTTTTATAATGCTAGAATAATGAAGTTGTTTTGCTGCTCATATTCACACAGAGTTCTCACAAACTTATTTCTTGATTATTTCTACTGATCTCAGCAGTAAAACGATCTGAAAAAGCAGAAGTCTGAAAAGCGCGAATCGTCTCTAACCAAACTTCTACTAACACAAGATTAGCAGAAGGTGGCGCAGTGGCTATTGAACTTCCTTTTTCTAGTCTCGTCGTACGCATTGTACGTCACTGCGTTCTTAACGGTTGGACTTTGGTGTGATCGTGTGTACGCAAAACAGTTTCAGTCGAATTCCGTCGGAAGTCCGTTGGAAAAACCTTCAGAGTTTATTCTGATGGGAAAACTGTTCGTGTGTACAGGGCATTCATTCAGATGATGCGTGTCATACCATTGAAATGCGTTGGGAAATAGGGGAACACAAGCATGATCAGTCCAGTTGCCTAGGGTTACCACTGAGCCAACCCCTGTTGGGAATACCCTGGCAACACTGCATATTCTCTTAAAACTACATGTGAATAGTATTTTTTTTAAATAAAAACAGTGATACTATTCAAGATATAGAGATATATATCTCAGTAGCACCAAATGTTACTGATCCAAGTGCTCCAATGGACAAAATCTGTTCAATGCACAACAGCAGCTATTATAAACATACACAATTAATAAAATGTCCCAAAGACAAAAATCAGAGCAATCATCTCAGCACTAGGGATGAGCTTCGTGTTCGAGTCGAACATACGTTCGACTCGAACATCGGCTGTTTGTCCGTTTGGCGAAATCCGAACATTTTGGTCCGTTCGCGCCAAATTCGTGTGGCGCTCACGGCCCACAATGCACTGCGATGGCGCAGTGCATTGCTGGCTCATGATTGGCCAAGCATGCACTGTGACCCCGCATGCTTGGCCAATCGCAGAGCCAGCAGCGAGGAGAGCCATGATTGGCCACAGGCAGGATGCCTGTGGCCAATCATAGCTCAGGCTGTGTAGTGCACGCCCCACACTATATAAGGCCGCCAGCGCAGCGGCCTTGTGTAGTGTGTTGGCGTCTGAAGCAGTGGGTGTTCTGTGTACCTTCAACACAGTACACACCGATAGTTTTCGGCCGATTTTCGATCTTGCTGTTGTGTAGTGGTTGTTGTCTGCGTGCCCTGACCGCAGTATACACCGCTATATTCACCTCACCTATATAGCTAGTGATCTATCTTTTATAATAGAGCTTGCAGTCAGTAGTGTTAGGAGCTTGTGCGTGCTGTCTGCGTGCTCTGTACCCAGTACATACCGCTATATCCACCTACATAGCTCTTCTCTATTTGAGACCACTTGCCATCTGCAGGAGTTATTGGAAGTTGTGTGTGCCTCCAGCACAGCACCGTATACATCTGTATATACCCCTTTATCTCTGGTGTTCTATAATAAAGGCATCTGCAGGAGTTAGTGGGTGTTGTGTGCCTCTAGCACAATATACACTACCCAACTGCTTTTTTACCCAACTCCCTTCAGGCCATTACCATGTCTGGAAGGCAAGGAGAGGCAGACAGGCGCGAGCCGATAAAAGAAGGCAAGCAGGCTCTGTGTCTAGAGACAACAGTGCTGGTTGTGGACGCGGTGCATTGTCATCAGCACGTGGCCATGGGACACACTTGTCCTTCTTTTCGGCAGCTGGACATGTTGAGCCGCAACATGCCAACGACTTGGTAGAGTGGATGACCAAGCCCTCTTCATCCTCCTCATCCTCTCTCACCCAGTCTCAGGGTACTAGCAAAGCAGCTGCCAACGCATCGTCTTCCCTCCTCTCAATTTCATCATCAGTGACTCCTTCCCTAGACCCACCACGTCCTCCGGAGGAGTCTCCTGAACTCTTTGAGCACAGTGTTGGCTACATGCTCCAGGAGGATGCCCAGTGTTTTGTGGGCTCTGATGATGACACTCAGCTAGAGGAAGGCAGTAGCGTGAGCGCAGAGAGAGGGGATGCTCAAGAAGGACAGCAATCTGGCAGTCATGTTCCACAAGCTGCAGCATACTGCCAGGTTTGCTACAGCGATGAAGAGGGAGGGGATGATGAGGGCACTGACTCCACGTGGGTGCCTGGAAGGAGAGAGGAGGAGGAGGAGGAGGAGGAGGAGGAGGAGGAGGCACATGTCCAACGAGGCAGGATGCCCTCCGGGGGCCAGCTTAGGGGCAGCACACCGACTGAATCACACCGCAGAGCTCCGCCTGTGCAGGGCGCTGCCTCTGCGCGTTATTCTAAAAGTTCTTTGGTGTGGGCCTTTTTTGAGACGAGTGCATCAGATCGCACCGCTGCTATTTGCAACATATGTCTCAAGCGTATCTCGTGTGGCCAAAACATCAGCCGCTTGGGCACCACATGCTTGACCAGACATATGTTGACCTGCCATGCAGCTCGTTGGCAAGCGTACCTCAAAGACCCACACCAAAGAACAAAGCGGACCTCTCCTTGCTCCTCATCAGCTGGCATCTCCAACCCCACTAGACCTTCAGTCCCCTCTGAAACCTGCTCTGAGAGGAATGAAGGTGTAGAATTAGGTGTGTCACAGCCAAGTGCTTCCGGGAACTCTGCTAGCGATACACCCACGTCCGATTATAGCAGGCAAATGTCCCTGCCCCAGCTGCTGGACCGGCGAAAGAAGTTCACTCCCAGCCATCCACATGCCCAGCGGTTGAATGCTAGCTTGGCTAAATTGCTAGTCTTTTCAGTTGGTAGACTCGGCCCCCTTCCGTGAGTTTGTACAATGTGCGGTTCCTCAGTGGCAGGTCCCCAAACGCCACTTTTTCTCAGGGAAGGCGATTCCGGCGATTCCGGCTCTCTACCGGCATGTGGAAGGCAATGTCCTTGCCTCGCTGGACAGAGCGGTCAGCGGTAAGGTGCATATTACCGCTGACTCATGGTCCAGCAGGCATGGACAGGAACGTTACCTGTCTTTCACGGCCCATTGGGTCACTCTTCTGGCAGCTGGGAAGGATGCAGGACAAGGTGCAGTAGTGTTGGAGGTTGTTCCGCCACCACGCCTCCAAAATGCTACTATTGGTTGTGACACACCTCTCTCCTCCACCCCCTCCTCTCCTTCTTCCTCCATGGCCTCTTCCAGTGCTCTGTCCTCAGAACCAGCGGTGCTTCGTAGGCGTTCCAGGGGCTACGCAAGTACACAGGCAAAACGATGCCATGCCGTGCTTGCGCTGGTTTGTTTGGGGGACAGGAGCCACACTGGGGCGGATGTTTTGTCAGCTCTGCAGGGGCAGGCCGAGAGGTGGTTGACGCCAGGCCAGCTTAAGCCAGGAATGGTGGTTTGTGACAATGGCACCAACCTCCTCTCCGCCCTCCGACAGGGACAACTGACCCATGTGCCCTGTGTAGCTCACGTCCTTAACCTGGTGGTGCAGCGGTTCTTGGGCAGGTACCCCGGCTTACAGGATGTCCTGAAGCAGGCCAGGAAAGTCTGTGTGCATTTCCGCCGATCATTTAATGCCTGTGCTCGGCTGGCTGAGCTCCAAAAGGAGTTGAACCTGCCCAAGAACCGCCTTATATGTGACATGCCCACCAGGTGGAACTCAACGTTGGCCATGCTGCAGCGGCTGCACACACAGCAGAGGGCCATCAATGAGTACCTGTGCGACTACGGCACCAGGACAGGGTCAGGGGAGCTCGGTTTTTTCTCACCACGCCAGTGGGGCATGATCAGGGATGCATGCACTGTCCTGTCACCGTTTGAGGAGGCCACAAGGATGGTGAGCAGTGACAGTGCATGCATCAGTGACACTGTACCTCTTGTCCACCTCTTGGAGCATACGCTGCGTGGAATAATGGACAGGGCACTTGAGGCAGAACAGAGGCAGGAAGAGGAGGACTTCCTTGCCTCTCAAGGCCCCCTTTATCCAGACAGTGTTCCTGCTGTGCCACCCTTCACACAGGAAGAGGATGAGGAGGAAGAAGAGGAGGAGGAGGATGATTGTGTCAGCATGGAGGTGGAGGCTGGCACTCAGCATCAGCAGCAGCAGCAGCAGTCTTGTAGGGATGATTTACAGTCCCAAGAAACACGTGGACTTGTACGTGGCTGGGAGGAGGTAGCTGCGGATCATGTTGTCCTTAGTGACCCAGAGGACTCCGGACCGAATGCCTCAGCTAACCTACGCTGCATGGCCTCCCTGATCCTGCAAAGCCTGCGGAAGGATCCTCGTATTCTTCGGATCAAGGAGAGGGACCATTACTGGCTGGCCACTCTCCTTGATCCACGGTACAAGGGTAAGGTTGCCGACCTTATCTTGCCATCGCAGAGGGAGCAGAGGATGAGACATCTCCGGGAGGCCTTGCAGAAAGGTCTGTGCAACGTGTTCCCAGAGACTGGGAGGTTACAAACTCCTGGTCCTGGACAACGTGTTGCTGAGGCATCGGTCAGAAGGAGCGGTGGAGAAGGTGGCCGTCTGACTGATGCTTTCAGACAATTTTTTAGTCCGCAGCCCCAAGGTATGATCGGTTCCAGCAACCATCGCCAGCGTCTGATTTACATGGTGCAGGAATACCTAGGGGCAAGGTCAGACTTGGACACCTTTCCCACCGAAAATCCTCTGGCTTACTGGGTCTTGAGGATGGATCACTGGCCAGAGCTTGCACAGTATGCAATTGAGCTACTGGCCTGTCCTGCATCCAGCGTTCTTTCGGAACGCACCTTCAGTGCTGCTGGTGGCTTTGTTACCGATCACAGGGTGCGCCTGTCCACCGAATCAGTTGATCGACTGACCTTCATCAAGATGAATCAGTCTTGGATCACCCACAGCTACCAAGCACCTGAAGCTGATGTAACAGAATAATTTTTTTTGAAATATCACATCCCTTCAAGACTGCCTATGCTGATGCTGAGTGACTGTCCTGTTATATTGATTGTCTATTCTCTTCCTCCTCCACTGATATGTTGGAAGAACATTTCTGGTTCTGGGTGATGCCATCAGCCCAATTTTTCTGCCCCTGTTTAACAGGGGCGTTTAAGTAAAATTTTTGATGCAATGCTTTGCAGCAGGGCTAATTCCTGCAATCAAATAAGAGTATATGGGAGAGGTTGCAGTGTGGTGGCACCAGCACCAGTGCCTAAGGCCCAATTTTTCTGCCCCTGTTTAACAGGGGCGTTTAATTACAATTTTTGATGCAATGCTTTGCAGCAGGGCTAATTCCTGCAATAAAACTAGAGTATATGGAAGAGGTTGCAGTGTGGTGGCACCAGCACCAGTGCCTAAGGCCCAATTTTTCTGCCCCTGTTTAACAGGGGCGTTTAAGTACAATTTTTGATGCAATGCTTTGCAGCAGGGATAATTCCTGCAATAAAAGTAGAGTATATGGGAGAGGTTGCAGTGTGGTGGCACCAGCACCAGTGCCTAAGGCCCAATTTTTCTGCCCCTGTTTAACAGGGGCGTTTAATTACAATTTTTGATGCAATGCTTTGCAGCAGGGCTAATTCCTGCAATAAAACTAGAGTATATGGCAGAGGTTGCAGTGTGGTGGCACCAGCACCAGTGCCTAAGGCCCAATTTTTCTGCCCCTGTTTAACAGGGGCGTTTAAGTACAATTTTTGATGCAATGCTTTGCAGCAGGGCTAATTCCTGCAATAAAACTAGAGTATATGGCAGAGGTTGCAGTGTGGTGGCACCAGCACCAGTGCCTAAGGCCCAATTTTTCTGCCCCTGTTTAACAGGGGCGTTTAAGTACAATTTTTGATGCAATGCTTTGCAGCAGGGCTAATTCCTGCAATAAAACTAGAGTATATGGGAGAGGTTGCAGTGTGGTGGCACCAGCAGCAGTGCCTAAGGCCAAATTTTTCTGCCCCTGTTTAACAGGGACATGTAATTACAATTCTTGATATAATATTTCACAGGAGGGCCCCTTCCTGTGCCCACCCAGAGTAACGGTGAGGACTTATAGTGTTGTGGCACCAGCACCACAACCACCAAAGGTCAATTTTTCTACCACTGTTCAACAATGGCATGTAATTACAATTCTTGATATAATCGTTCACAGCAGGGCGCTCCAGCGCCCACCAAGAGTCACTTTGAGGGCTTACAATGTTGTGGCAAAACCAACACCTTGTTCCGCCATTTCTGCAGAGCATATAGGGCAGGCCCCTACTTTCAAACATCCAATTTACAAACATCTCCTACTTGCAAACGGAAGGAGACAACAGCAAGTGAGATGAAAAAAGATGGACGACAAAACAAATTATACAGGGGTGATAACCCTTCTCTATGTTTTCCAAAAAGCTTAAAAATAGTTTTTTTGACTGGAGCTACACTTTAAAAATGTACCAGTTGAAAATTACAAACAGATTCAACTTAACACAACAAACCTACACAGTCCCTGTCTTGTTTGCACCGCCTGTATACTGCTGTTCTGAGTATATAGGGCCTGGGGGCCACACGCATTTCCTTTTTTTAATATGGGTACAGGGTTCCCCTTAATATGCGTACAAGACCCAAATAGGCTGGTAATGGGCAGGGAGGGCTACCCATGTCATTTTTCTCAATGATTTTCAACCATATTGCAGGAACCAGATATAACATTAAAACCGCAAGCAGTTTTAAATGGTGTTATTTCCGTTTAATGTCATTTTGTGCAGGGACTGTTCTAAACACGGGAAACCCGTGGCACTTCACAGGCATACTACAGACACCCCCCAGGCACCATATTTAAAGGAATATTTCACATTTTTTCACTTTAATCATCATTAAAATCAGTGCTCCTGCCAAAACGGCCATTTTTAAAAACATTTTAGGCATTGACCCATGTCCCCTGGGGCAGGAGCCAGGTCCCCAAACCCTTTTTAGGACAGTATCTTGCATATTAGCCGTTAAAATTAGCACTTTTAATTTCGAACGTTCGAGTCCCATAGACTTCAATGGGGTTCTAAAGTTCGTTCGAATTTGGGGTCCGTTCGAAAGTTCTGGTGCGAACCGAACCGGAGGGTGTTCGGCTCATCCCTACTCAGCACTAACATCGCTAATAGAATAATGAAAATGTAATATTCAGTGCAGATAATGGTAATTAAAAACCATTGGAGAGTCAATCAACATGAAATACATAAAACACTTAAAATCAATGTAGTGTGAACTGTGCTCCGTAACTTAGCAACAAGAAATAGATTCCTCAGCTGGATACCATCACCAACACCTCGTGCACGAATAGTCCTTGTTGGTAATGAACTCACCAGACATGAGTGATATATGAGCCTTGTGTCTCCACACACTGTAAGATAAACTCCAATCCTCCCAGTACGATGCAAATGTAACAGACACTGAAGCCTGTAATCATCCGAGACTTGAAACTGGCTTCTATCTCCGAAAAGATCACTCTTTCATGATACAATTCATAAATGCAAGAGAAAAGGGGAACTGGCATAGCGTAATACTGTTAATGGGTAAAATACCTACACACATAATATCTGCTTACACAAGATTCAGGATAAAGCAGCATGTAAAATAAACATCTGTGCTGTACAGAAAGAGTCACTCTCACCGCCTCCAAGATGGAATTGGCTGTGATGGAACCTGGGATGACCAGCTCTGAGACTGACAGACGAGGGAGCCGTGTAGTCATGCCCCAGCGCCTTTCGTCATCACGTCTTCTCTGGAGGGCGTGGCCACACAGCGCGGCTCTTCCCTTTTATATACACAAAGGACATAATGTTAATCCTCCATGTAACAAAACCGGAGTGTCATCACTAGCCAAATCGCAACCAAGCACGGGACTGAATGACAGATCGGCTAAAGCAGGGCCCACTAACAGGCCAGGTTTGCAAGATAACTAAAATACATGACAGGTGATATCATTTGCTGCTCAGTGATTGCAGTATTCTAGTCTACATCTCCCGAAGGTAATACATAAAACCTGGCCTGTTAGTGGGCCCTGAGGACAGGGTTGATGATCACTGGGCTAAAGTACTAGGTTACACGGGATGCGTGAACACGTTCGTTCGTGACGAAACGCGCGTAGGGAGGTAGGCGTTCTGACGTCTCCACGTTCTACGCCCAACTAGGAAGTGCGGGCGGCACACGAGTCCGGCCGGCTCGTTTTTTATACGATCGTTTTCTTCTATACACATGCTTCGTATTGGAGATAGAAGCAGTGTGGTGCCTGTGACGGTTCATCCAGAACTTCTGTGCTGTTGCTTTGCTGATCTCATTAACACTGAGATCTATAACTCTGGTCAGCGGCCCCTCTTCTCACTGGTGGAGGATTGTTTGGATTATTTTTCACACAGGAATTTGTGGGTGTTTACACCTTAATATCACCTTGGAAGAACTAACACTATTCTTTGGACAATTTTTGTTTCAATATATATAAATCCTTTGTTGTTTTCGAATACTATTTATGCTAATTTCATTATTGGTTTTGATCTAGTATACATTTTTTTCACTTATATGATGACAAGATATTATTCACATATATAATTTTATTATTTGAATTTCATTACTTGCATTTTTGTCACAAAAAATCGTTTTTTTTCTCATGGTTATTGATATGGTTTTTGATTAGGTTTTAGTAATATATTTTTTGTTTTTAGCGCAGCTCACTTTGTTCACTTATTTAGTAAAACCATATAACCTAACTGAATGTAAAAGTATGTTACACACAGTACATATTCAGTTCTATATGGAATCCTATGACATTAAAAGGTAAAACTAATCCTGAAAACCACATAAAGCCATGGTGCCTATCTCGGGCTGCATGAAGGCTTGGGACTCAACCAGAAACGAAATCAGAAACAGTATCATGATATAACTGCAAAGCATAAAATACATAAAATTAACCACTTAAGGACCAAGCCTCTTTCTGAGATTTGTTGTTTACAAGTTAAAACAGTTTTTTTTTGCTAGAAAATTACTTGGAATCCCCGAACATTATACATTTTTTTATAACACCCTAGAGAATGCGGTCGTTGCAATACTTTCTGTCACACTGTATTTGCACAGCGGTCAAAAAGACCTCAGATCTCATATTTACACTAAAATGCAATAAGAAAAAAAAAATTGTTATTTAAAATATATATATTTTTTTTAAATGGCCCTTTAAGAGCTGTGGGTGGAATTGACGTTTTGCCATCGCTTCCACTCTGCAGTGTCATGCAGACGGTTGGGAGCCATCTTCCCTCACTCGTCTCCATGCACAGCAAGCGACAAGACGCAATCTCCTCCGCTGCTGCCGACGGTTCCGGTAAGAGGCAGAGGGCACCGGATTGCGGTAGGAGGGGAAGGCCCTTTCGCACCACCGATAAAAATGATCTCACGGTGAAACCGCTGCAGACACAACTTTTATCTTGTAGCGGACCGCCCTCTGAAAAGGAGGGTACCGGGGTTATGGTAGCTAGCTGCTGCCATAACAAAGTTATCCTCCTTCAAACAGCCGATGTAAACCTGCGGCGGGTGGTCCGTAAGTGATTAATAGTCACTAATAAAGCAATTCAGGTCAAAATCTATATTCATTCCATTGGGGCTTAAAGTGTTAGTCAAATATATCCATGGAGTTTCACGTTTTGACAAATCATGGACCAAAATACTGCCCCACCATAAGGGGTGGATCTTATTTTTTCCCCAAAACTTTAATCCTGAAGGATCCCTGCCGTGTTTTAGTCTAAAACTTAATGAGATGCTATGATCCTTGTAGTCAATCAGAATATTATAGATGATACTATTCAAGGAAGTAGTATTTTGCCCTTTATTAGAGTATACTTATTTTTGTACATGTATGTCTATTTGGAAGCTGCCTTTGTTAAATAAGCAAAAAAATAAAAAATAAATACACACACACACACACACACAGCATATTTATATTTAAGTCACTATCAAGATTTGTTTCTGGTGGACAGAAATCCAATCAGAGCCTCAGCCACATTAAGCTGAATCATGTCCAATCAATATGATGGGAATGAAATGCTGAGGCAGTGGTCCTATGTAGTAAACAAAGTATTTGCTTAATGAACATCAGATGCAGACTTACAGTACATTTCACAGCAAATAAAAATGGAGCATAACTTGAAGAATAAAAACGTTATATAGATACCCGCGCTATGGTGTACAAATAATATAATAAAACTATCCTACATAAATGTGACAGGGCTTCTGCTGACGTGGAAGGTAAAAAAACAAAACAAAAACAAAGTGATGATAGAAATTATTATACTTAGCGCTGCTCCAATATTCTTAATAATCAATAAATCATACAATATAATGGGAAAAAAAAATACATAAAGTGCAAATTTGCAAAAAAGTACCAAACTGTATCAAGTCCTTTCAATACGAAATACACGTGTAGACTCTTGTTGTAAAGATTCGAGTGCCACTCTGTGCTTCCCTCCTGGGTCCCCACCCAGAGATAAGTTATAAACAGGCAAGATCTTTTCCAGCAAGGATCAGGACGTCTCCTTACACCATCGATTATAAAAGATTCCACAATGAACCAAGATGTATCCTCATTATTCGATTAAAGAAGCAGGACAAAACTCTGGATAGCCGCACACTGGAAAAAGACTTGAAACCCCATCTTTAATTAAAACAACGTGGGTCACATCAAAACAACATCAAAAACAAAATAAAAAAATCCACAGCAAAAGAATAACAGGGTACAGGAAAAACTGACGCATTTCGCACCGTAATCAGTACTTACTCATGGCTATGAGTAAGCACTGATTACGGTACGAAACGCGTCAGTTTTCCTGTACCCTGTTATTCTTTTGCTGTGGATTTTTTTATATTGTTTTGATGTGACCCATGTTGTTTTAATTAAAAGTGGGATTTCAAGTCTTTTTCCAGTGTGCGGCTATCCAGAGTTTTGTCCTGCTTGTTTGCTCATGGTGTGTGTAATGGTCAGCACCTGGGGCTCATCAATAGGAGACAGAGCTTCAGTCCTCGAGGATTACTTTGGAGCGGTGGTTCATCCCCTCATTATTCGATTACTGGATCTCCATTGCGGTAAAACAGGCAATACATGTCTGAAGTTGGATTGTTTTCCTTGCTTGTATACAATTCTCTCTTTTGTTTCTCAATAAACTTTGATGTTTAAAAAAACAAACAAAAAAAAAACAGGCAATACATGAAGATGCACATAGCGTAATATTGCTAAAAATGTATTTGCTTGAAAACACCCAATAAAAAAAAAAAAAAAATGCACTTACATCAAAAGAAAGGCATACAGACAAAAAACGCTAAAAGAGTGCCGGCAACTCAATTGCTTCTTCTTAAATCTTTATTGAGCACAGACAGCTGTGCGACATCAAAACGCTAACATGTTTCAGCAAAAGCTTTCCTCATAGCATGCAGATTTATAATAAAATCATTGCCTTGGCTTGCTGCCAGCCGTCACTGAACCTCGTGCACGTGTTCCTTACTTGATGCCTTTTGCCCCTTCCACTGGGCATCTTCAGAAATGAGGGGGGCCCATGACTGGCTGTCTTTATTTGTTAAGTTTCGCCCACTACACCCAAACCTCCCACTACTCTCATTGACTGCGATGTTTAAATTTCACTTCCTGTTAGTACAGGAAGTGTTGTGGTCTCCATCTTGGTATTCTCCTCTGCGGTCTTTCTCATACATAGAAAACACCATGTTTGCATTCTCTGTGATCACCCATTCATATAGACAGGAAATGCAATGGCTACCATATTGGTACTCACATGGAACCATTCCGCTTCCTGTAAAAACAGGAAGCTGCATGGGCACCCCCTTGGTACTCTCTATTCCATCTACTCTACATCGCGGTTGCCATCAGATTACAGATTAAAAATTTGACTGTATGCATATATTGTTTTCATCAAGTTTACTTATATAATGTCCATATAAATAGTCAAAACTTAAAGAAAGCTACATATGTATAAAAATGAATGCACAAAAATTACATATAGATTCATATAAACAATAGTTGGTAATAAAACGATTAATATCTAAATATATGTTCGACCATGCAGGTGTCATCGACTAACTGGTATATTCATTTCATTTTGTGAAATGGATTTTTTCATATTTGTGCCTCTCCAGTGTCTTTCTGCTGTGTCTATGCCACAAAAGGTTAATTTTTTAGGGGTCTCTGTTGTGGAATCTTCTAAAGTGATTAGATAAACTGTACTTTGGAAATCCTTTGTAGCGCTGGCTCCTGAAGAGCATACGCTATGTTTTTTTAAATTTAATGTTACACCTGAACTGCAGTTTGGTTTGGGTATAATTATTCCAAATTTGGACCTCAGCATCAGTCTGACTGGACTATAATGTGTTCAGCCTGTCTCTTCTGGCAGGCATTGAAACCACAGCCTGGTTGGGTGCTTTAAAGTTACTTTCTCTCTGAGCCAGCCCAGTGGGAGTGTCACTCTTGCTGTGCTTTCTGGGAGAGGGTACTTAAGATGCGGATGTCGCGTGGTTCGGGGTTCCGGTCCAGAAGTATGTTCTGACTCCATGGTCCTGGTCCTCCTGACCAGCCCCCAGGGAGGCTATGGCCTGGGGTGCGGATACACCCGACTTTATGTCTCGGGGCTGGCTAGCCCGAGGCAAGGAAACTAAAAAATTCCGAGGTGGTCCGGTACCATCTCCGGTTGTGGAGAGGCCCAGCAACTTCGTAGCTATCCAGGGGAGGACTCTTCAGAAGAAGATCACGTATGGGTTGGCTTCTTAGCAAGAGCCTGGTGAGGCTGAGGGACCTAAGTAAATCCAATCTCATGGGTATCGCCAAACTGGCTGAAAGATACTGGTACCACACGAATGTTCTACAAGTTCTAATTTCCTACATGTTCTACAACAACATCTGTGGCAGAGACTTATTCCTACATGTTCTACAACAACGTCTGTGGCAAGGACTTGTTCCTGATTTAAGCACCTTGTTGGCTTCTAGGCCTTGTGATAGAGGGACTATCCAACTTGAGTGAACATCCAGCTGTGAATGCCTATTCTCTGGATTTAGTCGAAGTAAGCAAGTCCTTTATCATTGACTTTGACACTAAGAGTACCTGAACTTTCCTCCTAACCCTCTGATCCTATACTAAGACACTGTTCGTTAACTACATTTTTTGCAAATAAAAATGCCTTTGAGCGGATCTGTCGTCAGTCTCTAAAGTTTCTGGGCCATCTACCACGGGAAACCCCTAGATGCAAATCGAGGTGAAGAGGGTAACGGTAAGCCCAATCAAACCAGCAGCTCCTTCAGGGGTTAGTGCTACACCTTTTTTTTTATATTATTAATATGCTCCCTAAGTCTTACTTTTAGCTCTCTGGTAGTTCTACCCACATTCTGCAAACAACACTCACATTCCATTTTGGTATGTGACATGCAGGGCCGTCTTTAATATTGATTAGACCCTGGGCAAACAAACATTTTTTTTTTGGGCCCCCTCTTCCATGCAATTTCACTCTCCACATGCGTTGAGACATACAATAAATAGCAGCTAGACTCAAAATCAGTTTACTGAATCAGATCAGGCAGCAATTGCGATTGGTTGCCAGACGTTACAGTGTTTCATTTCTGCTCACTAACTGGCTGCTAGAGGTTACAGCACACATTATGGCTCACTGTTATTTTCTAGAGGTTACAGCACATGGCTTCTGCTTGTTGATTGGTTGCTGGAGATTACTGTACATCAATACTGCTCACTGATTGATTGCTAGAGGATACTGAACATCTTTACCACTCACTAACTGGTTGTTAGAGGTTACTGCACATTATTACTGCTCACCAATTGGTTGCAAGAGGTTAGTGCACAGCATTACTGCTCAATGATTGGTTGCTAAAGGTTACAGCACATTATCTCCTCACTGCCTGCCTGCGTATTCACATGCGCCAAAATTCATGGTGCTGTGGCACCATGTTATTTTGAAGAAGGGTTCCACCTCCAATTTACTTACTTTTGCAGAACAGGCTGATGTTAGGCTTAATGACCACAGTTGTAGGCAGGACTTTAAAGCATGCTCCTTTACCTCCCCAGTGGGTGGATGTGACCTCAGGGGGGCCTTGATATACATATGAATGTTGCCTCTATTTACATATCAATGTCATGGTCCACGACTATTTACATATCAATGCAGGTTATTTACATGTAAACACAGGGTCTGCAGGTGAGTCATCTGTACATGGAAATAGGGCAGAGCTGGGCAGTAGCTGAAGTTTACACTGAGATATCGGGACAAAGCACAGGGCTAAAACTTCAAGGGAATTTAAACTGGGATATTTGGCAAGTATGAGGCAGCTGCTTTGGGCCCCACAACAATGAGAGGGCCCAAGGCAGCTGCCCCTTTTGCCCTGCCTTAAAAATGGTCCTGGTGACATGAGTGGTTACACATGTGATGAATTTATGTATTTCATATACTTATCCCATTGTCCTGGATTGAAAGTGTGTTTTCCCTTTCCCCTTCCTTCTGAGCTTTCTTTACTTTTTAAATAAGTTGGGCTTTTAATTTATTACCCGGGTCTCCTCTAAGTTTGCTGTATGTATCCTTATCGCGTACCTACCAAACGATTGAGGTCCTGGTTATAGTCCTCTTTATTTAAAACACAACTATCCCCCCCCCCCCCCCTCCGTCAGCCGGTCTTGTTTTTCTTTTTTTATAAATCATTGAGGCCCTGTTTAATCTGTTTATTGCCTCTCATGGGATGTATAGTAATGGCTTCAATATCCCAGTTCTACCATCATTTTGAAGACATCTAAGCATTGATTGCTACCATCTTTCGGATTGAAGGTAGATTTATTCTTCAATAAACTGTGTGTAAATAGCGGATCTATGGGTTGAACATTATCAATTAGCAAAATGCTTCTTAATATTAAATCTTTCTAATAAATTTATGTAAATCAATAAAAGTCCTAAATGTATTCACATTTTTGGGTCGGGCATATTTTAAACCTAATCCTAATGCCCTGTACGCATGGTCGGATGTGCTATCAGATTGTGTTGTCGGAAAATCTGATCATGTGTAGGCTCCATCCGACTTTTTCCGTCGGAATTTCCAACATACAAAGTCTGAGAGCTGGATCTAAAATTTTCCGACAACAAAATCCGATCGTTTCAATTTCGATCGTGTGTAGGCAGTTCCGATGGACAAAGTGCCACGCATGCTCAGAATAAATTACGAGATGAAAGCTATTGGCTACTGCCCTCTTTATAGTCCCGTCGTACATGCTTTATGTCACCTCGTTCTGAACAATCAGATTTTCTGACAACTTTATGCAACCGTGTTTATGCAAGACAAGTTTGGGCCAAAATCTGTCGGAAAAAATCTGACGGATTTTTTCGACGGAATGTCAGACCGTGTGTACAGGGCATTATACCTTGAGCTCCTCAGCATTAAAAGTAATGGAACTCCTGTATTGTATGGGGGTGGGTGACCTCTGTGGCCTCATCTTGGTCTCCAATAATTCACAGGTTCTCCTGGGGGTCCCCAGTGACCTTCTCTCCCTCTGTATCCCCTCCAAGGGGGTCTGCCATATCCTTTGC
Organism: Lithobates pipiens; assembly: GCF_037356315.1. Lineage (NCBI taxonomy): Eukaryota > Metazoa > Chordata > Amphibia > Anura > Ranidae > Lithobates > Lithobates pipiens. The sequence goes on along the minus strand of NW_027507686.1, from coordinate 62,244,217 downwards.
CCTGAAAATTATTATACTCATATGGTCTATGGTAAGAAGGTACTCCTACATTATATAGTGGAGTACATGGTCTGATGGGCTCATATCTATTCTATGTGGGTAGGTTATACTGGGGTATTTCTGGTTCATTATTGGATTGATAGCAAGTTTGGGGTGTGTAGTTAGGCTCATTTCTATTGTTTCCTGTGATGTTCCTCCCTCCTCTAGCTGGAGTACGGAGGTTAGGGGTCTGTGTAAAGGGCACTGCTTCCCTCTTCATAGAGGATTCTCTAAATAATGTGATCTCTTCTATTTTCACTTCCTGCCATTTATAAACTAATCCTTTTTCAGGTGTAGCAAATGCTTAACATGCAAAAATGAAAACAACGCACTTTCAATCCAGGACAACAGGACAAGTATATGAAATATCAAAGTTCATCCCATGCGGAACCACTTATGTCACATACCTAATGGAATGTGAGTGTGGTTTGCAATATGTGGGTAGAACTACCAGAGAACTAAAAGTAAAACTTAGGGAGCATATTAATAATATAAAAAAAGGATTTCGAAAGCACTTTAGAAGATTCCATAACAGAGACCCCTCAAAATTAACATTTTGTGGCATAGACAGAGCAGAAAGACACTGGAGAGGCACAAAAATGAAAAAAAGCCATTTCACAAAACGAAACGGAATGGATATACCAGTTACAGTCAATGACACCTGCAGGGTTGAACATAGATTTAGATATGAATTGTTTATATGAATTTATACATAAGTTTTGTGTATGAATTTTTATACATATGTAGCTTTCTTTAAGTTTTGACCATTTAGATGGCCATTATATAAGTAAACTTGATAACACCAATATATGCAAGCAGTCAAAATTTAAATCTATCATTTTAGTTTTTTTTTTAATGGTAGCATGTATATGTGTTATTTGAAATGCATAGTGGTGTACTCATGTGCTGCAGTCTCTAATTTTTGAGCCACAGTACACAAGTATACTATTCAAACCTCTCAATACATCTTCCAGCCAATGACACTGATATAGCAAGCACAGTTAGAATTTATGTGTCACCAGGAGTCTGACACAACATGCAGGAGCACAAAGATGGCAACCGCGATGTAGAGTAGATGGAATAGGGAGTACCAAGATGGCAACCATGCGGCTTCCTGTTTTTACAGGAAGAGTCCATGTGAGTACCAATATGGTAGCCGTTGCACTTCCTTTCTGTATGAATGGGTGATCACAGGGAGTGCAAACATGGTGTTTTCTATGTATGAGAAAGACCACACATGAAAGTACCAAGATTGAGACCAGAACACTTCCTGTACTAACAGGAAGTGAAATGTAAACATCACAGATGATGAGTAGTGGGAGGTGTGGGTATAGTGGGCAGGACTTAAATAAAAAGAAATACAAGACAGCTAGTCACGGCCCCCTTAGCTTCTGAAGACGTCCAGTGGGAGGGGAGAAACACGTCAAGCAAGGAACACATGAGGTTCAGTGACAGCAGGCAGCATGCCAATACAGTGATTTTTGTCTGTATGCATTTCTTTTGATCCAAGTGCATTTTTTTGTGTTTTTAAACAAATATATTTTTGCAATATTACGCTATGTGCATCTCTCTCCTCATTTGGCACATGTATTGCCCGTTTTACCGCAATGGAGATCCAGTAAGGGAATAATAAGAAGGATACATGTTGGTTCATTGTGGAATCTTTTACAAAACATTGATGTAAGGAGACATCATGATCCTTGTTAGAAAAGATCGTGCGTGTTTATAACATCTCTGATGAGTGGGGACCCAGGAGGGGAGCACAGAGTGGCACTCGAATCTTCACAACAAAAATCTACATGTGTATTTTCTATTGAAAAGACAGTTTTGCACATTTTGCATTATATTGTATGATTTATTGATTATTAAGAATATTGGAGCAGCGCTGAATATAATAATTTGTATCACAACCTGAAGAATGTCAGGAATCCATTATTAGCCAAAGCCCTTGCAATAAATCATTCATGTTTGGTAAGATTTTTATTTTTTAGTGTTCTGCATTTAAATTTAACCTGTCACAAACCTGGCCAACTAAATACCAGATGAAGACGTTACCTGAAGTTAAAATGGCATCTTAAAGCTCCAAAGTCTTATGATACATGGCTCTCTTCTCATGGGCCTAATGCTGCCTGAGGTGGCTGTTTTTGGGACAATCCTCGGCCCCTGGGGCGGGAGGCTGCCTTAACCCTCTTACACCCTATCTCTATTCTTTCTCTCCTTTTCTTGATCTACCATTTCCCTCCTCTAATGCTCCTATTTCTATTTGTTGAAAAGACCTGGTACAGGAGGTTCGATATTGCGGCTCTTTTACTCTATCGTAGCTCACTATGATGTCAGGGGTCATAAAACTTTATGAGCCGGCACCTAGTCCTACCCCTAGTTGTGATGCTGGATCATCTGGCAATCTGATGTTGTGATTATTATTGTACTATGCATCCTCCTGTGCTCTTTATTGGAAATGCTTTGTTCTCTTTTTTTTCCATTCTTTTTGTTGATCCCCTCTTATTTCTGTTCCCCCCTCGTCTTTTTGAAATTAATAAAATTGTCAGTTTAAAAAAAAAAAAAAGCTCCAAAGTCAGTTATCGGACATCCAACGCACTACGATACTTCATCTTTGACATATTTCCTCTATATCCTCAAACAGCGGAAGTAAATTACAAAATGTTAACGAGGTGGCATTACAATCCGGTTATACTCCATAAGTCTTTTTCGTCCATCTCGGATCTTTGCTGGAGGGGCTGTGAATACCCGGGAACTCATGCCCATATCTGGTGGGCTTGCCCTTTTATTAGACCATACTGGGCCACTATACTACACTGGATTGAAAAAATTCAAGGCAGTAGGGTCCCGAATGACCCCTGGAAGTTACTGTTTCATTGTACAGATGAACCAATAGGATCATATAGAAAACTGATCACACCTCATTTGCTAAATGCTGCTAAGGCACTTATCCCAAAATTTTGGACACAGAAAATCTCTTCACTATGTCATTGGCTAGTGGAGGTGGACCGAATCTATCATATGGAAAATAGCACACTAATGCCCCATACACACGGTCAGAAATTCTGACGCAAAAGTCAGATCGGATTATGTTATCGGAAAATCTGATTGTGTGTGGGCTCTTTTTCTGTCGGAATTTCCAGCGGAAAAAGTGTGAGAGCTGGATCTAAAATTTTCCGACAATGAAATCTGATCAGACTTTTTCCGACCGCGTGTAGAGAATTCCGCCGCACAAAATGCCATGCATTCTTTGGAGACGAAAGCTAATGACTACGGGCCTCTACGTAGTCCTGTCCTACTTGTTTTACATCACCTCGTTCCGAACTATCAGATTTTCTGACAACTTTGTGCGACCATGTGTATGCAAGACAAGTTTTGGCCAAAATCTGTCAGAAAAAAATCAAACGGATTTTGTGGTCGGAATGTCCGACTGTGTGTATAGGGCATTGAGCTTAAGAACAAAGCCGAGTTAGCATCCAAAATATGGTCCTGTTTGTTCGTCTTTATGTTTTCATCAACATATGCAGAAATCATGGCCCAAAAGTAAAGATTGTAAGCAACAAATGTTTATGCTCAAAATGATATACTGCAACGGCTGGACAACTACCCTACCTTTCCCCCCTCTTGCTCTCTCTTCTCTAACTTGCTACTTTCCTTACTTGCTGTCTTTCTTTTCATTTAATGGCATATTGTTAGTGGTTCGCCCACTAGAGATTTCTGGACCATTAGAAATGTAGCCTCCAGAGGTAACACTCGTAGTATATAGGGGTACCAATTTCAATGCCATGAATAGTTAATATGCAGTATGTCTTTTAATAAAAACGTACTGAACAAAAAAAAAATGGCGCCTCAAAGCAATCAACAGATCAAAAGCTCTAGGCATGTAAGTAAATTCTATATCCTAATCTACTTGCAAAAAGTTAAGCTTAGTCTAACCAACTTTGTGCCCCTTTAACCAATAGCTAGTCTTGGGGGGGTGGGGGCAAATTCAAGCTCTGAGTACACAGGAAAAGTGGATAAAAGCTGGCCATACACAAAGATTTCTCTTAGTCCAGTTGGCTGAAGTCACTTGCATAGGCCTGCACACAGGGTGTGCCTGGGCACACTAATCACCCCATGTGGTGCAGATACCCCCTGTTTAATATTCATCAAAGCCAACTAACGGGGATCCAAAAAAGAAAAAAAGAAAGCGTAAAAAATAAATACTACTGGCATGGTCCACTGCCCTACTGACACTGACAAATATATATAACATATGTTTGAGCTTTGGGGTGCACAGCCTAATGCAATAGGCTGTGCACACCTATGGTCACTTGTTTGGAGCTGAATGACTGCTTTTGAAGACTAAATGGCACAGCTTCTTTTAAAAATGATACTGTATATTATGACATGCCAGGAAATTATTCATGCATACCATGTTTCCCTCGAAAATAAGGCCTACCTCAAAAATAAGCCCTGGCTTAAAGTGATTGTAAATGCTAGAATCCACGCTCCTACAATAATATACAGTGTAAAAAGGTGTGCATTCCTGCAGGGCATCTCGGCCCCCCTCCCTGCAATGTTCAGAGTGGGGAATACAGCTTGGGAAGCATGGAAGCACCGAGTGTCAGTGCGCAGGGGGGCGATCTCGTTAGAATTCTGCCATGTCCATATTGTACTAGTATGTAACAAGACTTTACACAAAGGCCTCAATGGGTCTATATTCAATAGTCCCATGAATTTAGGTGTGCATAAGACTTCACATTTGTCTACAAGGAGAAATATACAGTGAGAGGAAAAAAAAGTATTTGATCCTCTGTTGATTTTGTACGTTTGTAAAAAAAATTGATATCTCGTGGTTACCCAAAAACCAACAAAGAAAAAGTCCACACTTTAAATTTCATAAAAAAATAAATAAAAATTGTCCAAAAAAAGTGCTCTTTATGTGAATTCACCGACATCACTGCTTAATACAGTGTTCTCTCCCACACAAAAAGAATTATGGATCCCAGAAAATGCGCGATGTTCCACTCCTGAGACTTCAGGAAGAAAGCTCCATCTTGATAAGATTTTAGCTTCCCCTGGATACGAAAATTGCCCATACATTCACGGCTCCACTGATCATCCTGCTGCAAGTGCTCTCTGGCACAAAAGTATCAATAAGGGAGAAACTTCATAGTGTAGTATGTAAAATGGGCATTTATTAAAAAATACCATATATCTGATTGCACTTACAAGAGTTTAGATGCAAGAACGGAAAAAAAAAAAGACACAGCCACGGACCTTGTCCTGCAGGCTGGCACATTGTTATGTCATAGAATACAGCTCCACCCGACACTTTCCCTATAAGAGGCAATGACTGGGGAAGGTTTGCACACATATCAGGAGGGATTTTGGCCCACTCCTCTTTGCAGATCCTATTAAGTTATTAAGGTTTCGAGGCCGATGTTTGGCAACTTGAACCATCAGCTCCCTCAACATATTTACTATAGGATTAAGGTCTGGAGACTTGCTAGGCCACTCCAGGACCTTAATGTGCTTCTTCTTGAGCCACTCCTTTGTTGCCTTGGCCATGTGTTTTGGGTCATAAAGGTCATGCTGGAATTCCCATCCACGACCCATTTTCAATGCCCTGGCTGAGGGAAGGAGGTTCTCTCCCAAGATTTGGACAGGGCATGGCCCTGTCCATCATCCCTTTGATGCAGTGAAGTTGTCCTCTCCCCTTAGCAAATAAACACCCCCAAAGCATAATGTTTCCACCTCCATGTTTGATGGTGGGGATGGTGTTCTTGGGGTAATAGACTGCATTCCTCCTCCAAACACCGCGAGTTGAGTTGATGGCAAAGAGCTCGATTTTGGTCTCATCCGACAACCCTTTCACCCATTTCTCCTCTGAATCATTCAGATGTTCATTAGCAAACTTCAGACAGGTCTGTACATTTTCTTTCTTGAGCAGGGGGACCTTTGCGGGTGCTGCAGGATTTCAGTCCTTCATGGCATAGCGTGTTACCAATTGTTGTCTTGGCGACTATGGTCCCAGCTGCCTTGAGATCATTGACAAGATTCTCCCCTGTAGTTCTGGCTGATTCCTCACCAATCTCACAATCTTTAAAACTCCATGAGGTGAGATTTTGCATGGAGCCCCAGACCCAGGGAGATTGACAGTTATTTTGTGTTTCTTCCATTTGCAAATATTTGCACGAACTGTTGTCTCACCAAGCTGCTTGGCGATGGTCTTGTATCCCATTCCAGCCTTGTGTATGTCTACAGTCTTGTCCCTGACATCCTTGGACAGCTCTTTAGTCTTGGCCATAGTGGAGAGATTCAAATCTGATTGATTGCTTCTGTAGACAGGTGTCTTTTAAAACAGGTAACATGCTGAGATTAGGACCTTTAAGAGAGTGCTCCTAATCTCAGCTCATTACCTGTATAGAAAACACCTGGGATACAGATATCTTTCTGATTGATGGGGGATCAAATACTTATTTTACTCATTAAAATGCAAATCAATTTATAACTTTTTTGAAATGCGTTTCTATATTTTTGTTATTCTGCCTGTCACTGTTAAAATAAACCTACCATTTTAATTATAGACTGATCATTTCCCTCTTTGGGCAAAAGTACTAAATCAGGAGATCAAAAACTTTTTTTCCCCTCACTGTACATATTTCAGATTTCCCCAATTTAGGAGTGAAGCCAAAAATACCTGCTAAGCCACAACTGTGTATCCAGATAAATGTTCTTGGGTACATGATTGGATTTGGTTGCTTTTAGATACGTACCGCTCCTCTTTTTCATTTAGTGAAGTCAGAATGATTACATTTCTTGTCCAAGTAATACCAGGTAAGGCATAAGGTCCCTTTTATAAGGGGCTGATCCGTTTAAGCAGAATCTGCCTGCTTAGTGGGGGATCCCTCCGCTCCTCCCCACTGAGCAGGCAGACGACAGACAGGTCCATGTCCACTCTGCTATGCCGAGCGGACAAGGACCGAGTCGCTCTCTATGGGGCAGTCAGATTGAAATGGACTGCATATCCACTTCCATTCGATCCGACCCGCTGGACAGATGGCGAACGTATCGCCATCCATCTGTTTTGAGCAAATTTTATCGATTTGGATACCACAGCCCCATAGGAGGACAATGGGTGGCCCGACTGGGTCCACCTGAAAAAACAGACAGGCTGACCCGATCAGTCCGAAGGTGTGAATGGGGCCTTAAGGAGTTAGAGAAGACCGGGTTACTGTCAAACATTAGGATTGGTATAAAGAGGGATATCTCACGCACAAAATCAGTGGTGCTTTGCAGACAAGTCATGTTCCTAGGTCCAAACCCAAGAACAAAAAACTGTAGTAGGTTGCAGCTTACTGGTCCTTTTATTCAAAGAACATTTTAAGCAAGTACAGAAATATCTTGATCTTGGCAGAAATTCTATGCCCTTGTAATTTCATGTAAGATGAACAGAAAGCTAAACAATCTTTGCGATCTTCTGTAAAATCACTGCTCTCGAATGTAATGCAAATGAACAAAGGCATATGTTTGAAATCCAGTCTGGGTGACAGCCATGGCTCCCTCCATAGAAGCAATAAAGGAGCGAGTATAGCCAGCTACAGGACAGGAAGAGTGCCATTTGCTGGATTATTGGCTGAAAATAAGAGGAAAAGACCTGGCAAAAAAAGAGAAAAATAAAAATAAATGCAGCCACCTCACAAGGGTTGGAAAACTGCAATATATTATATTTTAGATTTGGTGGTTCAGATATCCTTTTTTTGTTTGCCTGATTGTATTGTCAATTTTTTTGAACAGAGAAAAAAAAAGTATATATATATATATATATATATATATACAGTGGTGTGAAAAAGTGTTTGCCCCCTTCCTCATTTCCTGTTCCTTTGCATGTTTGTCACACTTAAGTGTTTCGGAACATCAAACCAATTTAAACAATAGTCAAGGACAACACAAGTAAACACAAAATGCAATTTGTAAATGAAGGTGTTTATTATTAAAGGTGAAAAAAAATCCAAACCATCATGGCCCTGTGTGAAAAAGTGATTGCCCCCTAAACCTAATAACTGGTTGGGCCACCCTTAGCAGCAACAACTGCAACCAAGCATTTGCGATAACGTGCAATGAGGCTTTTACAGCGTCCTGGAGAAATTTTGGCTCACTCATCTTTGCAGAATTGTCCTAATTCAGTTACATTAGAGGGTTTTCGAGCATGAACGGCCTTTTTAAGGTCATACCACAACATCTCAATAGGATTCAGGTCAGGACTTTGGCTAGGCCACTCCAAAGTCTTCATTTTGTTTTTCTTCAGCCATTCGGTGGTGGACTTGCTGGTGTGTTTAGGATCATTGTCCTGCTGCAGAACCCAAGTTCGTTTCAGCTTGAGTACACGAACAGATGGTCGGACATTCTCCTTCAGGATCTCTTGGTAGACAGCAGAATTCATAGTTCCTTTTATCACGGCAAGTCTTCCAGGTCCTGAAGCAGCAAAACAGCCCCAGACCATCACACTACCACCACCATATTTTACTGTTGGTATAATGTTCTTTTTATGAAATGCAGTGTTCCTTCTACTCCAGATATACTTGGACACACACCTTCCAAAGAGTTCCACTTTTGTCTCATCGGTCCACAGAATGTTGTCCCAAAAGTCTTGGGGATCATCAAGATGTGTTGTGGAGAAATTGAGACGAGCTTTGATGTTCTTTTTGCTCAGCAGTGGTTTTCTCCTTGGAACTCTGCCATGCAGGCCATTTTTGCCCAGTCTTTTCCTGATGGTGGAGGCATGAACGCTGACCTTAACTGAGGCAAGTGAGGCCTGCAGTTCCTTGGACGTTGTTGTGGGGTCTTTTGTGACCTCTTGGATGAGTCGTCGCTGCGCTCTTGGGGTAATTTTGGGCAGCCGGCCACTCCTGGGAAGGTTCACCACTGTTCCATGTCTTCGCCATTTGTGGATAATGGCTCTCACTGTGGTTCGCTGGATTCCCAAAGCTTTGGAAATGGCTTTATAACCCTTTCCAGACTGATAGATCTCAATTACTTTCTTTCTCAATTGTTCCTGAATTTCTTTGGGTCTCGGCATGATGTGTAGCTTTTAAGGATCTTCTGGTGGACCTTACTGTGTCAAGCAGCTCCTATTTAAGTGATGCCTTGATTGTGAACAGGTGTGGCAATAATCAGGCCTGGGTGTGGCTAGAGAAATTGAACTCAGGTGTGGACAACCACAGTTATAGTATGTTTTAACAAGGGGGGCAATCACTTTTTCACACAGGGCCATGATGGTTTGGATTTTTTTTCACCTTTAATAATAAACACCTTCATTTACAAATTGCATTTTGTGTTTACTTGTGTTGTCCTTGACTATTGTTTAAATTGGTTTGATGTTCCGAAACACTTAAGTGTGACAAACATGCAAAGGAACAGGAAATGAGGAAGGGGGCAAACACTTTTTCACACCACTGTATATATATATATATATATATATATATATATATATATAAAGCATATGAAATGAAAAGGGAATCGATATACTGAATGCCATAATTTCATGTATTACTAAATAAAGTTGTCATGATATTGGTCCTTCCCCAGAATGGGTTAACCACTGAAATATGACTGTAGACTAATAATTCCACAATTATATTCCCTGAGAAGAGTAGTGACTAATCTACATTGAGGAGCACGGATATAGAATTAAACGTGACACTTCAGGAAACCATCTTGTAAGCTTTTGACATGTTATAAGAAAACCGGTAATTGAAGATAATATGAAGAGCCGAGATTGATTGCTCTCAATACCTTAAAGTTAAGTTTAAATAGAACAGTAAAAATTAATTATATACTCACTGCAAGAGAGGACTATTCATATAAGTCAAAGTAATAAATGAGAATCTCTTACCAATGTAGCAGTTCTGTAATATGCAATACAGTGTGCAATATATACACTAAAGCTCAGAAAAAAACAGTTATACTTACTGGTAACTCTGTTTCCAAGAGTCTTCCAGGACAGCCCTTGAGAGATAGAGCTCCTCCCCAGACAGGAAACACATTTCCTCCAGATCTTTAAAAGGCGGTCCCTCAGGCATCTGGTCAGTTTCATCCGAGAACGGAAGGCTGAAATGCTACAGATAATGAGGCTGCTCTGGCTGATAGTTTTTCAGATTCGCCCGAGGCATTTGCAATAAAGCCTACTGCTTTAAAGAGCATTGGAAAGGATTTTAACAGCTCTGTGCTCTGTCCTAGGGGTACCTGCCGTCAGATGCTCTTGTAGTTGCTTTAACCAAAATTTTAAATTTCAGGTTACACAAGGTTGTTGCCAGTGCTGGTCTGAGGTTTGCCATCCTGGTGTCCCATGATCTTTTTAAGATTACATCGCCTCTTTTTTCCATGGGGTCCCCCAAGTGCCCCATGTCCTCAAAGACCAAATCTGAGTTTGACACTTTTCCTAGGGGAAGCATCTAATTTAGGGGATTGATTCCAGACTGAGTTGGGGTCCTCAAAAGGAAATCTTGTTTTCCGACTACTTCCCCCCATCCCAAGTACTAAATCTGTCAATACCTTGGGTTTCCTTTTATTCCACCCTTGGTACATTTTGTCATGCCTTGAGAGTGTGTTTTTTCTTCCTTCATCTCTAAGGTCTCATAGATTGCCCCCACTAATTCATCTACTTTCTCCTGGGAAAGTTTGAACCTTGTGGGTACACCTGAATCCTCCTGGCCTTCCTCCTGCCCTGAATCTGATTGGGAGGAATTCGGGTCAGTGTTTTTAAGGGAATTCTCCCTACTCTCTAGAGGCTATCCTGAACCTACCGGAGTAGGGGAAGTGGGCACCTGATCCAGCTGGCTAATGGCCAAGCCTGGGGCTTATGTATCTGAGATCAATTTTCTGAATGATTGAAAAGGTGGATTGCATTTCATCATTGAAAAAGTAGAGTAAATTTGAAAAGGGGGAAACCTCCTCGCAATTTAACAAGGCTGCGATGCAAGTAGGACATAAAGTTTTTGTGTAACTAGATGAGAGCCTCATATTACAAGTACATTTCCTCTTATCTGTCTGATCTGGATTCTTTCTGAGAGTTTTTAAAAAAAAACAACAAATGTAGTCCTGGCCTCTTCCCAAGGTGCCCACAGAGGTATAAGGTGGTCCCCCCGGGGTCTTCTAGCTCCCCTTGTAATAAAATTGATACACAGGAAAAAATGTTCTGGCCAGGCCAGCCTATTTGTAATTAGCTGCCATTTGACTCCCCTGGAGCGTGGGATGCCTCCATGGTGCTCCGTTGCTGCTGACGTCTAAAGCCCATGCTGTTGCGCATTTTATCTACATCGGCTTGGCCCCCCCCCTTGCTCTCTGCCGAAGCCATGCTTCGCCATCACTGCCCACTCCCTTGCCGGGCACCATGGGGGGGGGACTTCATACCAATGCGGAGGGAGCCCATTGCCTGCGTTGAGGAACGAAGGTGAGGGGGATTTTTGGCCAGTCTGGAAAGCCTTTGATGATGGATGCTCTCCAACTCCATCTCCCCTTTGAACACGGTTCTTCTAAGTAACACGTCTGCTACGACTGAGGAAACAAAAAACTGACCAGATGCCTGACCGCCTTTTAAAGAGCTGGAGGCTATGTGTTTCCTGTCTGGGAGGAGCTCCATTTCTCAAGGGCTGTCCTGGAAGACGACTGGGGGAAAATATAATTATTTTTTTTGACAAAAAAATAAGTACATAAATAAATAAATAAATGGCAATTTCTGGTTTGTTTAAAACCAGTAGAGTAGTTACAAAGGGAGGGCCCCCACTGCAAATTTTGGACCCTACCTCATCCTGGCTACTACTCGTCTACAGGTTTCACCCTTTACTGCCCTCTAGGATTAACACTTAAGAGACCAACACCAGGCCATTTATTAAAAAAAATAAAAAAATACCTCCTAAAAGACTATATTTAATTCATCATATTTTAAAGTGGTTGGAAATCTCTGAAATTAAAAATGAACAAACAATATCCTTTTATATTGTGTACTTGCCTTGTTTCAAAGCATCTAGTGTAATTTCTGTCTGCTTTTTCATTCCTTTGCTATCTACATTCATCACTTCTGAAAGGCTACGCCGACACCTGACAATCCTGGGAGACAGCCCCACCCCCTCCAGCACACAGAAGATGATTGACAGCTTCAGAATTTCATGTTTCCATTTGAGACTGTGTAGAGGAGGATGTGTCTTTTCTCTCCACTCAGGTCCCTGATGGGTATATGCAAGGGTTTACAACCACTTTAAATTATGTAAAAGTCTACTTTGTGTACACATGGAAAAGCCCCAACACTACTGCTGGGCACAACCATCTTGGATGGTGTCAGCACCCCCAGCTGTCACTCAAGGATTCTCCTCTGACTGCTATATAAAAAGGTTATGTAAGATGATAAAGGGAGAGGTGCAGGGCCAATATATAAAGTAAATCAACATTCCAAAAAGAGGAGAAGGCTAAGACGTGCAAGGAGGGAGGGGGCTGTGCTAGAGAATTTACACTTTCTGGGGTGTGAATTTTCATAGAGTCATGTTGTAGTCATGTTGTAAGCCAAAAAAAAAAAAAACACACACACACAAACACAACACACCACACACACTTTAAATACTTGATTTTTCTGTGTGGCATCTGCACTTTAATTTTAAAGAGATCCTGTCATCAAAATAAAAGAACAGACACATCCTTTATGGCAGAGCTACAAAGGCAAGATGCTAAGGACTGGTGCAAACCTCAAGGATGGATTTTGCATGCATCATAACAAGGGTCCCGTATGAAGGAGTTCTTAGTTCTTAAGAGGGGGTCACCATTAAATAGCTCAATCCCATTATACTGTATTACAAATCTCTCTTGCTTAAAAGTAGAATTAAAAAAAAGGAATCCCCCCCCCCCCCCTCATTTTGGATAGAGTAAGGTAAGGGAGAGTTATAACCCCTATTGGGTGTTTGCCATCTGTGTCCCATTAAGGAGATTTCTTCTCACTTGCCATACTATAGCCACCCCAGGAAGTGACAGGAAATGCCTTCAAAGTTAGGGAAATCCCCAGTTGTCACCAGAACTAGTGTCTCCATTGAAAGATTTCCCATCTTGCCCTGTTTTGGTGACCACTCAAAATTTGTTATTGGTTTTCCTTTTTGTTCTAATGGTCACCAACAATCCCTCTCCACTATCAAAAAAAAATGATATATATATAGTTTAGCATCAGATTTATATTTTTGCTGCAGACAGGTACACTTTAAAGCAAAAGTGGCATTGGAGTACTGCATGGACTAGCACACTCTGCGGTAACAGAGCTGTAGCCACATGAATAAGCAAGACATAAATGCAGAAATATGACCATGAAGCAGTTTAAAGTAATCTGCAAGCAGTGCCATACATAATAATGCCATATACGTAGAAACTCAGAAAATGGGTCACATCTCCGGGCTTCTACTCGTATTTGGGACAAATCACTGCTTAAAGAAATATATACGAAATATAGAAGAGGTAGGAATGACCTAGATTCTCTATACTAAATTAATTCACTTTTGTAGTGAATGAGCATACCCTAAAGCCATCTGACCAAGTTACCCTAGCGATATCCCCTGACAGCATTCCTTTTGCTTCCCTTAAATCGCTACATTTTCTACAGAGATATCAGGGCCAAAAGATGGGACATTTTATAAAAGTAGGTTTAAAGCAAAGTTACATCAACTGTGCATCCAAGTCTACATTTTGAGCATTTTTTTTTTAAACTATTTGTACTATAGTGTGCTGCCATCTAACCCCTCCATGACCAGGGTCAAAATAAACCATAATCTTCCAAAAGAGGGCAAGGATCCTACTTTAGCATAGAACTAATATCCAATATCACTCTTGAACGTAGATGTAAACATTTTGCCGAAGACATTAGTAAACCGCCTGAAACACCTTATACCTCATATTGTGCACCCCGACCAAACAGGATTTATTGCAGTTCGCAAAGCACGAGATAATGCCCTTAGAGATATCCACCTCATCCATTGGGCATGCACATATCCAGAGCCTAGTCCTTATCTTATTCTATCCACAGGTGCAGAAAAGGCCTTTGATCGTGTGATCCTTTCTAAGGGCGGTTCTGGAAAACCTGGGCTGGGTGCACATATGCTAACCTGGATCATGGCCTTTATATTCAGCCCCTAGGTTAAAGGCAAATTACCCTTTCTCTTACTAATTAGGAATGACAGGAGACAGGGTGCCCCCTTTTGCCCATCTTTTTGTGCTTATTCTGGAACCATTGCTGCGCTTGATATGGGCTAGCCTAGACATCAAGGGGTCTCCACCACTAGTCAGTAGTTTACAAGCAGCATTCCCCTTTACATGGGCCAAGTCCTCAATGAAAATGTAAGGTATTCAACTGACTGACCGCTTTGATTCTCTAGAATAGTAACTATCCAACTTTACTGGCAGTGGTTAGGAGGGATCTTGCAAATTGGTCTAAAACTGCCTTTACCTGGCTAGGGCAGGTGAACATCCACCCACGAGAGCTTTATCTGCAGATGGTGCCTGCCCTTACCCAGCAATTACAAGTATGCTATCTGAATTTGTGTCTAATGGAAAGAGACCCTGAATAGCCAATCAAGTGAAGGAGTAGATAGGGCCATTGTTCTCCAGCGGATGATAAACTGGCATTTCCACACCCAATCTAAGCTCTGGGTATCCCTGGAAAAGTGCTTGGCAGGTAGGAACCCGGCTTATGCTCTGTGGTTGCCTATGGAGCACAGGGGGTTGCCAGATGCTACCTAACCCTTAAAGTCCCAAGTTCTTAAAGTCTGTGACTGGATCAACTGTCTATACTCATTTGTCTCCCCTTTTGCTGGTTCCCCCCCCCCCCCCGGGGAGCAGATAGTCTTTGGGAAATGGGCAGAGGATACTAACATTAGCTGTGGTAAATTCCAGGAGAACGGTAGACTTCCTACTTATGAGGCCGCCCTTAGGGCCCACCACGGTAACTTCCCTATGGACTTCTGGAGACATAAACAACTCAGTTATTGTTTTCGCTACACAAGGCCGCTCTATTAGAAACATCCCTACACTTACATCATTTGAGCTTCTCTTTGTTGCTGATGAACCTATTCCCCATATGATCTCCAAGTTATAACTAGGAGATAATTCTCAAGTTTTAGAATTACACCTGATGGACACCTGATGGAGGGGGGAGGGGCTGCTGATTAGGTGTGCTCCGTGAGGTCTGCAAGCACAATGCAGAGATACCATTGCTGTGCTGATGGTTGAGACATGCTTGGATATGCCCAGCTTCTGATATAGTGTTGCTGTAACGCTGCTCAATAGCTATACTGCTATTATTACGGGCTATAGTATGCCGGACGGAGACATAAAGGACTTTGAATAGCTAACTTACCTGCAAACTTGCACAGTGTCGAGCCGGCTTGGCGGTCCGGGACCGAACGGAGGGTCTGTGTTTGCGCCGTGGTCGGAGTGGGGGAGGTGGAGAGCTCGGGACGTGTCCGGACGGTGACTTGTTGAGATTGGAGAGCGCCCAGAGAACACCCTCACTCGGTAAAGATCTGACAGAGAGAAAGCCGGAGTAGGAGGAAGGGGAGAGTGGATCCAGAGCGTCGGCTCGTCTCTATCCGAGGAGGCGGACTCGGCTGGGGACCCTCACCTCGGTAGCTCCTGGCAGCGTCAGTGGTAAGGAGAGTCAGACGGCGTGTGGAGGTGCATCGGAACCCTTCGGGACTCCCCGGACTGCTCCGTACTGTGGAGGCATATCGAGACCCTTCGGGAGTTTCCGGACTGCTTCGAGAGAAGCTCAGGTGGAATCGGTGTTTTCCGGAAGGCTCCGAGGATCTCCGGTGACAAACGGGGTAAGGAGCCAAGATACGGAACAGAGGCGAATAGAGAAAAATAGCCCCACTGCAATAAAGTACCGGGAGAAGTTTCCTATGTAGGAACAGAAGGAACAGCAGGCAACAGAAAAGGTAATAGAAAATACAATCACAGTGGATACTGGGCTATATAAAGAAGCAGGATACTCGTGAGTACAATAAGGAGCATGTCAATAATTATGCTTATGTTCTTGTATATATGCGCTGCATAAGTAAATCCCTATAGAGGCAAGGATGAAGAAGTGACTGAAACATTTTCTTGTTTTTTAATTTTTTGGGACGAATATATACGCATTGTACTAAAAAGTATAGTGAGCTGTAGGAGAAAAAAGAGAAGAGGACTTATGGGTTTTTTTTTTTTTTTTTTTTCACGAGGAGATGATGGTTTATGATGTATGCATTGTTCAATACGGTTAAGCTATATTGCACAAATTAATAAAAGAACTCAGAAGGCCGAGAAATATTGCGCATGGTCAAAGGTGATCATTAACAACTATGGCGCCAAAAAAGGGAAATAAATCATCTGGTTCCGGAGGGAATAAAAAGGAGAAAAAGGATAGTAAAAGCAAACTTAGCTCTGAGGCTCAAGTTCAAACTACTGATATTAAGGAATTTTTCCAGCAACTGCAGCCTCAGATACAGATGCAAACATCGCAGATAACACATATTTCCCAGGAAATATTGAATTCTGTGGAATCATCCTTGATCTCAGGGGTTTCTGGAATATCAGGAGAAGAAATGCTAACACAGCCTAGAAATAGCTCCCCAATAGACATATTGGATATAGAACTAGATGATAAAAAGGAGAAAGAGAAAGAGAAAGAAAGCTGGGATATTAAAACGTATATAACCTCTTTACCCACAAAGGCTGATATGGATCATTATATCCAAAGATTGGAGAATGCGTATAAAACAGAAATACAAGAGATAAAGACAATTACTTTAGATATGCAAGAAAAAATAGAAAAGGTGAATATAAAGACTGAAAGCTTGGAAAAAGAACTAACTCAAGTAAAGAGAAGAATGCAAGAACAGGAAATAGAGTTAAAGCAACTGGTAAATATTATTGATGAACAAGAAAATAGAAGCAGAAGATGTAATATAAGGATAAGAGGATTAAAAGAAACTGTGCCTTTAGAAAAACTCACTGAAGTGGTTCAAAAAATCTTTAAGGATATAATACAGGACCTATCAAAAACTGATATGATAATTGATAGGATACATAGAGCTGCGGGCCCAAGAGGATCAGAGGAAAATAAACCCAGGGATGTAATCTGTAAACTTCATTATATTCAAACTAAGGAGAGGATTATGGCGGCAGTGCGCAAAAACAACCACATATTATATGAAGGATCAAATTTGCTTTTCTTCCAGGACCTGTCCAAGTTAACGTTAGATAAAAGAAGAGCTTTAAAACCCCTTTTGGAACAATTAAGAAAAAAGAATGTGCAATATAGATGGAGATTTCCTTTTCAACTGCAAGCCCAGTATGAGGGCCAAACTGTCATTTATAGAGATCTAAATGATCTGCACGACTTTCAGAAGACCATGCATCTCGCGGAAGTGACATTACCAAACTGGCCCAAAGACTTTGGGAGGAGAAGATAGGGGGACTGAGGGTGAGGGGGGGGGGGATGGATGGAGGAGGGGGGGGGGGTGGGTAAACAATAGTATAATTTAGAAGTGAGGACAAATTATAATGATGATATGCACAATCTGGAACAACAAGACATGATGTAATTTATAGGTGGTATGGCACGGGGGAGGGGAGGGGGGATGGATGGAGGAGGGGGGATATGGGAGGTGGTGGAGAGGGAGTGTTAACATATTTTTGTGTTAAAAGAATTATAGGTTAAATAACACCATAAAATAGAAAGAAGGATAAATTATAGAAATGATACGCACAATATGGAATAATAATGATATAGGTGATATAACACTATTTGCACTTAACTGCACTAAACTGCACGTAATGGGGGAGATGGGGACTGAATGGTAGGATATAAGGAGATAGGACAACAAATAGAATAAATTATGAGGGAATGAATAGGGGAATAGGTATAATAACTAGTAATTTATTTAATATCACCCTTTTTTTTTTTTTTTTTTTCTTCTGGATTTTATCTTAATATAAACACTAATAAAGCGGGTGGCGATTCCTTCTCTTCCCCCCCCCCCCCCCCTCCCCTGTTTTGTCTCTTCCTTTTTTTTTTTTTTTTTTTTTTTTTTTTTTTTTTCCTCTCCTCTTTTTCTCTTCCCATCCCAGGTTTTTGTTTCTCTATGGATTTTGATAATTTCCCAACAATGATAAGAGGATTAAAAATTAAAGTTGGGGACATATTAAAAATTATGTGAATATAGGGATAACAAAAACAAAGAGATGGAGCATGAAAAAGTGAAGTAGAATGTGAAGAGCTTGCATAGGCCAAATGGGAGTTTATCAGGATCAGCAGTTTAAATACCCCCTAGATAGGGACCTCACCATTGGTGAGTTAGACTAATATAGTCAAATCTTAGGGGAACAGAGGTGTCATAAGGGAGGGTGTAGAAGGGTAGATAATTGAGTGTGTATGTGTTTATGGGTATAGGGAGGGTGGGATAACTCTATGTGAGATTATTGTATAATTTTTTTTTTTTTTTTTTTATCTATGGGTAGCGTGAAGTTTTGTTCTTTTAATGTAAGAGGTATTAATTCCCCCGCTAAAAGAAATCAAATTTAAAATTTTCTACATAAGCAGAAAATAGATATTGTGTTATTTCAGGAGACACATTTTCGCTCAGATCATATACCTAAAATTAATAATATAAATTATAATACATGGTTACATGATACTTTTCCATATTCCAAATCAAAAGGGGTATCAATTGCGTTCCATAGGAACTTGCCGGTCCAAATATTACAAAAATATGAAGGCAAAGATGGAAGATCTTTAATAATAAAGTGTATGCTATATGGAAAAAAATTTACTATAGTTAATTTATATCTCCCTAATTATGGACAAATAGAGAGCGGTACAAAAGCCCTATCGGACGCAATGAAGAAGGCTGAAGGAGTGGTAATAGTGGGTGGGGATATAAACTTTTTAATGGATGTAAAGAAAGATACTACAAATATACAACTACAAAAAAAAAATAATAACAACAATAGAATAAAGGAATTTAAGGACATATTAAAAAAATATCAACTAATAGATATATGGAGGGCCCAACACCAAAAGGAAAAAAACTATACATACTATTCAAATATACACAATTCATATCATAGATTGGATTATTTTTTTATAAATAAAGAGGGCTTAATGATGAAACCAGTAACAGAAATAGGGGGATTCCTATGGTCGGACCATGCCCCAATATATGTGGAAATTTCAGTGATTGAAACAAAGAAAAGGAATGGGATATGGAGATTGAATG
The DNA here is from genome assembly GCF_037356315.1 of Lithobates pipiens. Lineage (NCBI taxonomy): Eukaryota > Metazoa > Chordata > Amphibia > Anura > Ranidae > Lithobates > Lithobates pipiens. The sequence goes on along the minus strand of NW_027507686.1, from coordinate 62,224,907 downwards.
ATAATTTAATTAAAGATAGTAAATGCGTGGCAGAAATACTACAAGTTATAGAAGAATTTTTGATAATTCATGAAAGGGACGAAACCTCACCTGCAATTCAATGGGAAACATTGAAATGTGTTATGAGGGGAATATTCATCAAGCACGGGGCAAGGAAAAAAAAAGAAAAAACACAAAAAATATCTCAATTGGAATATGAGATTAAAGAACTAGAAGAAATACATAAAGTAAGTAGGAAAATGGGAGATGGAGCTAGACTAAAGGAAAAACAACTGGAATTACAATCTGTGCTTGATGAAGATTCCCTTCGGGTGAGGGATAAGAATAGAGCGCAGTGGTATAAATTTGGAAATAAACCTGGGAAAATATTAGCCAGAGCCTTAAAAAAGCAACAACCCCCAAGTTACATAGAGAAAATTGTAAAATCAAATGGGGAAATTACATACGACCCAGAGGAAATATCTGAAACATTCCATACATACTATTCTAAATTATATAATATTAAGGATGGTAAGAATCACAAAGAAGGAGAAAACAAAGGGGAGAACATACAAAAATATGTAAAGGAAATGGCTATATTCAACTGTTTAAAAGGAAAGATGGAGGGGTTGGAGGAAGAAATTACAACAGAAGAAATTCAACAGACTATTGAAGAACTTGCTCTGGGGAAAAGTCCAGGGCCAGATGGATATACTGCCAGATTTTACAAGTCATTTAAGGAACAAATAATACCCATACTTAAGGAAACATTTAATTCTATATCTGTAGATCAACCATTTGCGATACAAGGTACAGAGGCTCATATAGTACTAATATTAAAACCCGATAAAGATCAATCACTATGTAAAAATTATAGACCTATATCGTTGACCAATTTAGATATAAGAATATTCTCAAAAATATTATCCAAAAGAATAACGGATATTGTTTCAAATAATATAAGCCTGGAACAAACGGGGTTTCTGAAAGGGAGGGAGACAAGAGACAATATCATTAAAACATGCACGTTGATTGAATACGCTCAGAGAACTGCCATCCCTACCTGCCTATTGGCTATAGATGCCGAAAAGGCATTTGATAGGGTGGGATGGCAGTTCTTAGAGGAAGTATTGAAACAAACAGCAATGGGACCCAAGATGTTAGGAAGGATCATGGCCCTATATAAGAACTCAAGGGCTAAAGTGAGAGCAAATGGGATATTATCAAAGTATATAAATATATCAAATGGAACCCGACAGGGGTGTCCCTTATCACCACTTTTATATATTATGATGATGGAACATCTCATGGAGGCTATAAGAATAAACAAAGATATTACGGGGATAAAGATCAAAGGTAAAGAATATAAGATGGCCGCTTATGCAGATGATCTTCTATTATATATAACCAACCCTATAATTACTATACCAAATTTAATAAAAGAACTTGATAGATTTGGTGAAATTAGTAATTTCAAAGTAAATTATGACAAATCTGAATTAATGAATATTACATTAGAAGAGAAAGTTCAAACTATTGTACAAAAGAATTTTCCATTTAAATGGAAGCAAGATGCGATAAAATACCTGGGAGTATATATTCCAAGAGATTTAAAACTTTTGCAAGATATGAATTACAACTTGGCAGTTCAGAAGGTAAAGAAACTTCTAGGCAAATATGATAAAATAACCCAATCATGGTTTGGGAGAGTAAACATTGTAAAGATGGAGATTTTGCCAATTATGCTGTATATCTTTCAAACGGTACCCATTATACCATCAAAAAAAATTATGAAAGATCTGAAAGAAATGGTAGAAGGCTTTGTATGGGCACATAAGACCCCTAGAGTAGGCAGGGAGGTATTAATTAGAACGAAAAATAAGGGTGGATTAGCATTGCCTGACTTTTTTAAATATTCACAAGCTGCCTCTCTAATGAGAATAATCGATTGGCAGCATAATGAAAAAGACAAGCAATGGATAAAATTGGAGGAAGACATATTAGGGGCTAAAATAAAACATCAGCCATGGATAAAACCTAAGACAAGACCAGAGAGGAAGGAAATGCCTATCTTTGTAAAAACAACTTTAAAAATCTGGGATGATATGATAAAGAAAAAACAACTATCATCATTAATAGGCCCTATGACCCCTTTATTTGGTAATCCCGAATTTAAACCAGCTATAAAGGATAATACATTTTTGAAATGGAATATAGATGAACATGACCGGATAATACAAATCCTAAATGATGGAAATATTCCAACGTTTCAGGAATTGGGGCAAGAGTATAAAAACAAATGGTTTCAGTACTTACAGCTGAGGGCATTTATTGACCCAATAAAGACAATGATTAATAGACCTCCAACCATATTTGAACAAATAGCAATGAATAAGGATAAAGCAAATAAGAAATTAGCTAAGATATATAACCTATTACTTCCTGGTGGGGATATTAAAAAAATAGCAGGAATAAAAAAATGGGAGGAAGAAATAAGGCAGGAGTTGACAGAGAAAGAGTGGGGAGAGATATTTGAAGGAATATATAAAACACCCTTAGCTATTAAATATCAAGAAAAAAATTATAAAATTCTATTAAGATGGTATAGAAGTTCAGTGATTATGAATAAAATAAATAAACGGAACTCTGAATTATGTTGGAGATGTAAGAAGGAGAAGGGTACTCTAGAACATATTTGGTACAGTTGTTGGAAGATAAAAATATTTTGGGGTAAGATAATAAAAATATATCAGGAACTGACAGGTATAAGAATAAATCTTGATATAAAGACAATACTATTCTCCCATACACCTGAAAAACTAAAAAGAAAAGAGATGGAATTTTTTTATCAAATAACTACAATAGCTAAAACTGTAATAGCACAGAAATGGAAAAAGGAAGTAGCCCCAACAATAATAGAGTGGAACTATGAGATGAGCGAGGTGTGTTTCATGGAGAAACAGATTAGACAAGAGGGATATGTAGAAAAACCGATGTCGGACTATTGGAAGAAATGGGAGGAATTGAGTACCTCAGGTAAATTGTGGGAATTTATGTAAGGGTGGGGGACTGAATGGATCAGTAATGACAATTTTTTTTTTTTTTTTTTTTGTGCTGTCATGTTTTTGTTGTGTATGGGGAATGTTTTATAATGATGTGAAAATTGAATGGAAAATTTTTGAATGTATGTTTCATAATATAAATAAAGATAAATTTGAAACAAGTTATAACTAGTGCTGGGTTCAGCCTCATCTAACACTAAGCCTGTTTATATCAGAGAATGGGAAAGGGACCTGTAAACTGAGTTCTCCGAGATGTAGCTGGCTCACTTGTATCAGCTTACGTACTCTAGCTCCAGTGAGTCTAGAACCCAAGAAACAAACTACAAGATATTGACGTGCTGGTACCAGGTGCCTGCTGCTTTTTCGTAGATCTATCCCTACATATCTGACTGCTGCTGGAGAGGCTGTGGCCACCGTGGTACATTGTTGCACCTGTGGTGGGAGTGCCTGGTGGTCAGACCCTTCTGGGAAAGCATTAAAGCACAGATAAAGTTAACATTCAGCCTTGATATTCCCTTCTCCCCGATGCACTTCCTCTTCCATATTTTTCCAATATCTGTTAGCCAATATAAGAAAAGTGCCTTGCCGCACCTCCCGAATGCCGCTAAACACTTGCTCCCAGTTTACTGGAAGTGTGCTCTTGAGGAATGGATTCAGAAGGTGCAGGAGATTAAGGAAGCAGAAGAATAGGTGGCAACTTGCAAAGGTACAACGTAACGTTTCAATAATATTTAGGCTCAGTATCTAGAGCATACCTCTGACGTTGGGCACAATTCGTCCAGCTTGGATGTTGCATTGTTAGAGCTTGCTGAGCCGTCCCTTAGATGATGCCTTGGACAGCGCAGTTCATCTGATTAGATCTATTTCCTGGACTTAGACCATGCTCTTTATAAGTTTTACCTTGCGGGGATGATCATTGGTGTGAGCGTTCATCTACACTTTCCTAGTGGGAGCATAGGTACGTGCCTGGAGGAGAGGGTTCTCCCTCTTTTTAATTTTTCCCTCGCTCTTCTCTTAATTTTGGTTTGTACGTTAGGTTTATGATATGCATTCATTTATCCTAAATTGTGATATCTGGCTGTATTTACCTGTTATGCTTTTATAGGATACACACCCTCTAGTGGTCAGCACCCCCTCTCCTTCCTGTTCCGGTCCACATATATGCGGTGCCCTGTTCCTGCTTGTCCCTGAGCAGGACGTTTAGTCAGAGAAGAAGGTCAGATGGAGGCTCTTTTGAGCCCCCCCTTCTCTGCTGTGGGCCTGCAGGTTGGAGTTTCTGCTGGACCTGTGAGTCCAGACAGGCCAACCAAGCCGGGAACAAAAGTGTATCCACCTGAACATACTTATGCCAGCATCAGTAAATTGTGAGCCAGCCATATAGTCTGTCCCCTTATTTGACACCTTATTTGTTTTGCATTAATAAGGGGTATCGGCATGGAGACGCTCGCGTCAGTCTGTTTAATTGATCCTTGCAACCTACAAAGCCCAAACACAATTTTTCAACATGACCTGCATTAGTAAACCTGTACCTATTATCCCAACTACTTGTATATCCAGGTGGATTATCAGGGGCGTAACTATAGGGGGTGCAGCAGTCGTGACCGCAACTGGGCCCTGTGCTGCAGGGGGCCCATGCAGCCCCCTCTACATATGGCCGGCAGAAGCATAGGCAGCTAGGGGTACCAGTGCACCATGCACACAGGTGGCTGGAGGTGGAGGGTGACTAGCAGAGCTCAATGCTCGACTATCGCACTGGCTGCTCTTTAGTTGTGCATTCCCCGCATGACCTGTGTCCTCGGCTGGCTCCTCAGAGTACCCCTCTCCTGCTCCATGCATTGCCGCTCAGTCCGATGTCTGTTCTCCCCAGCCAGAGTCCCGCCCCCCCTAGAGTACCCCTCTCCTGCTCCATGCATTGCCGCTCAGTCCGATGTCTGTTCTCCCCAGCCAGAGTCCGGCCCACACTGCACTTTATACTTCTCCCGGGTAAACAAACTTTAAGCACACAGATGCAGTGCAACCCTATGAGAGCCGGCTCCCCGGAGGACACTGCAGGCTTGTCTGCCAGCCCCCCTCCTCCCCATCATACACAGATGATGAAAGGTCTTTCTGAGAGATATGCTGATCACCCGTCCAGCACACTGGATGGAGCCCAGGTCAACATGGATGAGTGCGCGGCCTGCAGCTTGGTCATAGTGAGTGAGAGGACCCCATCCCCCACACACCATTACTTACCCCCTCCATCTCCCCCTGGGGACAGGGGCCCCTTCTCACGTGGGGACAGGGACCCCCAACTCCCCTGGTGACAGGGACCCCTTCTCACCTGGGGGCAGTAACTTCATCTGCCCTGGAGAAAAGGACCTCATCTCTTCTGGGGACGGGGACCCCATCCTGCTAGGGACAGTCCCCCAATGGGGCACCTAAAAATTAAAAAAAAATTAAATAAAAAAAACTACTGATGCCAGTGGTGGAACTACAGGGCTCACAAAGGTCATACCTGTGACCATGCCCTGGAGTTCCACCGCCAGACTCGGAGGGAAGGGCCCTGGCTGGGGTTCAGGGGGGCCCTTCATGGTTTCTTGCATCGGGGCCTAAAGGGATGAACATGGTCAGCAACAATACTCAGGTAGGCCGTGGCATTTAAACAATGCTCAATTGGTATTAAGGGGCCCAAAGTGTGGCAAGAAAATATCCCCCACACCAGAGGCGTCGCTAGGGGCGGCAATAGCCCAGAATATGGGGCCCATATCCTCGATTCTCTTGCCGCAGGGTTCCTGCCTAACCAGTGGGCTGCGGCGGGCAGGGTGGGTGCATGAGAGAGGCGGATGAGAGGAGAGAAGCGAGCGGGCAGACAAGCAGAGATAACATCATCTCTCTCCAAATATCCACATCAGCGCTCTTCGCAGCCAGGCCTCTTCAATGTGGGAGTAAGGTGCAAAGAGATTACATCATCTCTCACTGCCCACCACACATCAGAGCTCTTCCGCCCTCCACTCCACTCCACGGTCATGTGCTTCCTGTCATTGGTGGAGCTACACTCTGTAGGCAGACCCCCTTGCTTCAATGTCAGAGGTGCAACGGGGAGCAGTGAGATGACATCTCTCAATGCCCGCCCCGCATCACCGCTCTTCTGCCCTCACTAAACGGACCACTACTGCCAGCCTGCCACCAATGCAGAGCCAATGCACATTTGGTGGCACTGGCTGGCATGGCAAGTTACAATCCACATCGGTTGCCAAGTGTCAATCCACATCTGGTGCCAGGTGACGTGGCAAGTGACAACCCACATCTAGTGGCAGGTGACGTGGCAAGTGACAATCTGCAAATGGTGGCAGGAGACTGACAAGTGACAATCTGCAAATGGTGGCAGGAGATGCGGCAATCTGTAAATGGTGGCAGGTGACGTGGCAATCTGCAATTGAATGCAGGTGACATGGCAAGTGATAATCTGCAAATGGTGACAGGTGACATGGCAAGTGACAATCCACATCTAGTGGCAGGTGACGTGGCAAGTAACAAGCTGCATCTGGTGACAGGCAATGGTGGCAAGTGACACACTGCATCTGGTGACAGGCGACATTCGCAAGTTACATGCTGCATCTGGTGGCAGGAGATGTGGCAAGTGACATGCCCCAGGACTCCCACTGATTATGCATTATGGCAAGTTGCTTAACACTGGTATGACCCCCCTCATTCACTGGATATTTTTTATTTTTCATACCCATCTCTGTAAACCCTAGAGAGATAGTGGTGTGTGAAAATCCCAGTAGATCAGCAGTTTTTTTAAATACTCAGACCAGCCCATCTGGCACCAACAACCATGCCACATTCAAGGTGAATTAAATCCCCTTTCTTTCCCATTCTGATGCTTGGTTTGAACTTCAGCAAGTCATCTTCACCACGTCTAGATACCTAAATGCATGGAGTGTTACCAAGCAATTGCACAGGTGTACCTAGTAAAGTGGCTTGTGAGTGAATATTATTATTTGTTCTTTGTGCCCATAGGAGGGACAAGACATAAGTACACAGTTTGAGGAGTTTTTTTTATGTCCCTGACTAAACACACTGACACTAAATATAATACCTTCTTTTTCTATCTAAGACACTGACCCATAAGTTGGCCGTAGATGAGTCATTTTTTTCCCCCCTTTTCGTTCAGTTAGCAAGTGGAATGAGAAAAACTGACCAAATTCCCCCCATCCACACACTCGAGATGTACGGGGGAATCCTTGCGGCTGTGTCATTGTATTCTGATGGTAGGGAGACATCCTGCCATCAAAATACACTGATCAGTGCCTATGGGGGCGGGTGTGCAGGAGTCGATCAAGCTGATTGGACAACAGCGACTGGAATTGTGTGCATTAGAGGGGAACAAAATGTATTTCAGATTCATTTGTTAGGTTACGATTGCGAGATTCTGATGGATACACCTCCATCCAACCCAAACACATTATGTAGGAATTCTTATTTGACTTTTATATCTTACTGTGTTTATTGCAATAGGTTTCCATTTCATATATGGTGAATTTTTTTATAATAATGAAAAATGTTAATGTAAAAAAGAATGGGCTGATAATTCAAGAGTCAAAGACTATCACACCGTTCTCATCCGAATAAAACAAATGAATCCGAATTAAAATTTATTAATTCCTTAGGTTATCAAGTTGAATTAATTTCCTTATCCCCAATTGACTATGTTGGGCTACACATACACAGAATTTAAAAGAATGGTCCCTCCAGTTCATCCCCAATACAAAAAGAATCCTGTTACAAATATTCATGCCAAGCTCACTAGAATAGAAACGAATGGATCAAGATCAATTTGGATCATTTATTATGTTATTTCGGATGCTTCAAACATTAACAAAAGGCCCAAACCCTAACATTATGTCATCAGAATGAAACAAATGAATATTGTTTTCATTACAATTAATTTCGGATTCATTGAAATTCATTGCAATTATGATTTGGATACATCCTAATCTTCAAATCACGCAAATTTTGTCCCAATTTGGTTCAAAATTAAACTAACCGCACATGCCTAGTGTGAACCTAGGTTTACATTTCAGACAGTACTATCTATTGTTCTGACATAACTGTTGTGCTGGAGTCAGTTAAGTAGAATTCCGTTTTTTTTTCCAGTTGCGGTTACTGGTAAAATATAAATTAAGGAGGCTGAACTATAAAGAGGCTGAACTATAGGTTATCAGTGGTAAAATCCTGATTATTAGTGGGGGGGGGGGGGGGGGGATCTTGAAGATACAGTTCCAGTGCCCTGGTTAAATAATAATCTTATATTAATTTTGGCAACCAAAATAGGGCTTATTTTCTGGGTAGGGCTTGCCATTTAATGTGCCATCTCCCTGCCTCTTGTCACTTCCATGGCCCGCTTGAGCGGTCTTCCCTGCTCCAAGCACTGTGGGGGAGGGGGGAGTGGTGAAATCCCCCCCTGACAACTGGGAGGAGAGGAGGAAAGCAGTGGGAGATCAGCTGGGCTATAGGAGGGTATTTGACTCAATTAGATTACAGAAACAAACACACACATCTTTTACATTATATAATACTGTAATACAGCAGATTCTAGCAGGTTACAACCACTTTAACTAGATGCTGACCGCCGACCGTCAAATGACGGCCAGGCGGCGCACCTATTGTGGCGGGAGGCCGTCATATGACGGCCTCCCGTTTAAACAGGGAATGCGCACGATCGTGCGCGCGCATCCCTGTTTCTTCGGTGGCGGCGTGTCACAGAGACACCGCTCGCCACCGAAGGGGGTGAACAGCCATTCGTTATGGCTGTTTACCACGTGATCGGCCGTGATGAAGTCACGGCTGATCACAGATGGTCACACCCCGCTGCGCGTGCACGTCGGTGGCGGCGTGTTCACCCGGGAACACTGCTCGTCACCGACGCTGGTAAACAGCCATTGGCCGGCTGTTTACCCACGTGATCGGCTGTGATCCTTTCACAGCCGATCACTAAAATGTAAACAAACCGCGGTAACGGGATGTTACCGGGTTCTCCTCCTCACACACCGATCGTGTGTGAGGAGGAGATTGCAATTTCAGTGAATGGCCGCGTGTCTTTTTAAATTCCCTTTCACTGAAAAGTTTATTCCCTATGCCAAGATCCCCAGTATGGTGTTTGCACATTGCTATCATATCCCCTCTCAAGCGTCTCTTCTGACGAAGTTCAATGCTTGTAGTCTTTCCCCATAGTCGAGATCCTCTAGTCCAATGATAGCATACGTATGGCATGCGTGACGTTGGCGGGGGGTGGGCAGCCAGTCATTATGTCCCACGTGCGATCTTTGGGGGGTGTAAAATTCTTCCTCCACCGTCCCGACTCCTATTGCCTCCCCCAGACCCCTACACCTCCGGTAAGGCATTCCTTTCTGTAGGCACCCTATTCCAGCTCCTCTGGCTCCAGGACATCTTTGGTTCAGTCTGTCCCTATGGTGCAGCCTGTGAAACAGCGGAGGGGAAGGGGAGGGGCAGTGCTCGGAGCAGATCATCCAGGGGGAGTGGTGCAGTGGCTGCTAGCTGACCCCCCAGCGGCGCGGATATCGAGGAGCGGCTGGATGGTGGGGATTTCTGCAATACTGCCCGGGGAGAGCTGGACGATGAAGCCAAAGAACGGTAAGGAGGAGGATGGATCCACCAATCTACATTGTACTGTGTGTGTGTGTGGGGTGTGGGGGGGGGGGGGGGGGTGGCAGGGGAATATGTGTGTAGTGCAGGACGTATGTGTCGGGTAGGCGAATGTAATGTTCAGGTAGGTCAGTACATGTGTCAGGTAGGTCAGTGCATGTTGCACAGTGCATTCTGAGCACAATGCATTCCTGAACCCTGCATTCTGAGTGAATCTGGCAGAATCATACATTTTTGGTGCCTTAGGGCTCATTCAGAGGGATGATCAATCCCATCCTCTGTACAGAGCTGCTGGTAGGTTTAATTCTGTGTTAGTACTTTGAAATAAATAAGTTGGTTTTGCGTCGCAGTTTGAGCACTCTTGTTTTAAAAAAGGTTCACCATCACTGCTCTAGTCCCTTTATTAGCTTAGTTGCCCTTCTCTGGACTCTGTCCAGTTCCAGCACATCCTTCCTGAAGACTGATTCCCAGAACTGGATGGAATATTCAGCCTAGGTTCACACTCTAGGGATGTCAGACATTGCATGCGATTCACACCTGCACTGTGGTGCCGATCACATGCGATGTTTGTGCAATGCGAGTATAGCCACACGGTTGTATGCTTAATGCGCAAAAATAAATAAAAAAGGCTTGCGCACTCTTCCCCCCCCCCCCAGCACTGGAATCAGATCGCATGGGTGTTCTCACCTATTCCTGTCCGAATCCACAGTTCGTATTGCGATCTGTGAACTGATCTTGGAACATCATTAACATTGCATTGACACCCGCAGCAGTTCACAGAAGGCAGTGTTAACTGCCTGTGGGAGAAATGCGATGCAGGAACTGGCGCTGGTTCCCGCACCGCTACAGTGTGAACTTAAGCCCCATACACACCATCAGATTTTCTGCTGATTTTTTCCTTCAGATTTACCAAAACCATAAAATATGAGGTTAAACCTTATGAGTTTCAATTTGTATGCAATCAGGCAGGCCCTTGCTCTATATGGTTTTGGTAAATCTGAAGACAAAAATCAGCAGAAAATCTGATAGTGTGTATGGGGCTTACGGCTCAAGATGCAGCCGGACCAGAGTCTTGTAGAGTGGTAGAATTATTGTTTGATCTCTGGAACGAATGCCCTTTTTAATGCATGCCAATATTCTGTTGGCTTTGCTTGCAGCAGCTTAGCATTGTATGCTATGCTATTGCTATTGCTGTATACTAGGACCCCTCAGATCCTTTTCATCCTAAATTCCCCCAGGAGGTTTTCCCCCCTAGCAAGTGACTTGCGCTCGTATTTTTAGCACTCAAATGTTTTACTTTACATTTTTCAACATTAAACCTCATTTGCCATGTAGTTGCCCACCCCATTATTTTATTTAGGTCTTGTAAGATTTCCACATCCTGTGCAGAAGTTATTGCTCTGGTTAATTTTGTATCCTCCACAAATACTGAGATTCCCATTCTCTATATGATTTATAAATACGTTACACAGAATTGGTCCCAGAACAGATCCTTGAGGGACCCCACTTGCCACACCAGACCATTCCGAGTACTTGCTATTTACAGTTGTGCTCATAAGTTTACATACCAAGGCAGAATTTATGATTTCTTGGCTACTTTTCAGAGAATATGAATGACAGCACAAAAACGTTTTTCACTCGTGGTTAATGTTTGCCTGAAGCCATTTATTAGCAATCAACTGTGTTTACTCTTTTTAAATCATAATGGCAACAGAAAAGATCCAAAATGACCCTGATCAAAAGTTTACATACCCCAGTTCTTAATGTATTGCCTCCTTTAACATCAATGATAGCTTGAAGTCTTTTGAGGTATTTTTGGATGAGCCTCTTTTTATGTACTTTTTATGTACCAGTCCCTGTAAATTCTTGGGCTGTCTTGCATGAACTGCATGTTTGAGATCTTCCCAGAGGCTCAATGATATTGAGGTCAGGAGACTGACATGCCCACTCCAGAACCTTCACTTTATTCTGCTGTAGCCAATGACAGGTCGACTTGGCCTTGTGTTTTGGGTCATTGTCATGTTGGAATGTCCAAGTACGTCCCATGCGCAGCTTCCTGGCTGATGAATGCAAATGCTCCTCCTGTATTTTTTCATAACATACTGCATTCATCTTGCCAACAATTTTGACCAAATTTTCTGTGCATTTGTAGCTCACACATGCCCAAAACATCAGCAACCCATCTCTGTGTATCACAGTAGGAATGGTGTACTTTTCATCATAGGCCTTGTTGACTCCTCTCCAAAAGTAGTGTTTATGGTTGTTGCCAAAAAACTAAATGTTGGTCTCATTACTCCAAATGACTTTGTGGCAGAAGGTTTGAGGCTGGTCTTTGTGCTGTTTGGAGTATTGTAAGCGAGATACTTTGTGGCATTTACATAGTAATGGCTTTCTTCTGAAGTCTCGACCATGCAGCCCATCTTTCTTCAAGTGCCTCCTTATTGTGCATCTTGAAACAGCTACACCACATGTTTTCAGAGAGTCCTGTGTTTCACCTGAAGTTATTTGTGGGGTTTTCTTTGCATCCCCAACAATTTTCCTGGCAGTTGTGGCTGAAATTTTAGTTGGTCTACCTGACCGTGGTTTGGTTTCAACAGAAACCCTCAGGTTTCACTTCTTGATTAGAGTTTGAACACTGCTGATTGGCATTCTCAATTCCTTGGATACCTTTTTATTTCACTTTCCTGTTTTATACAGTTCAACTATCTTTTCCCGAAGATCATTTGACAATTCGTTTGCTTTCCCCATGACTCAGAATCTTGAAATATCAGTGCAGCACTGGATGAAAGAAGCAAGGGTCTGTCAGGAGTTCAGAAACTCATTGACCTTTTATACACACACACCAATTACAAGCAAACAGATCACAGGTGAGGATGGTTACCTTTAATAGCCATTCAAACCCCATTTCTGTAAACTTGTGTGCATGTTATCAGGCCAAAATCACCAGGGTATGTAAACTTTTGGGTCATTAGGGTAGTTTCTTTTGGGATTATGATTTAAATAAAAAAAAAAAGGAGGAGTAAACACAGTTGATTGATAGTAAATGGCTTCAGACAAACACTAACCATGAGTGAAATAAATGTTTTTGCGTTATTCTCTGAAATATGGCCAATAAATCATAAATTCTCCCAGGACATGTAAACTTATGAACACAACTTTATCACCTGAGTATGAATTCACAAAAGCACTCATAGACAGTGCATACCAAAACACCCATGTGGACAGGGCTGCGAAGCACCCATGGGCAGGGCACACTTGCTACTGGAGCACTCTTGGGCAGGGAACGCTTGCCATTGGAATAGGACTTTGCATAATATACGGAGGCTGAGTCTCCAAACAGTAAGATGACATTTTGACTACTAGGTTACATTGTATCGTTCTTTAGTTGTTCAATTACTAAAGTTGACTTTTACTGTATGTTGGATTCTGCAAGGTAAAAAAAAAAAATGACTGAATTGAGTATAGGCACACCTTGTGTATTTCTGGAAACTGATTTCCCTGGGGATGGAGAGTGGGAGGATGATAAGGAGGCAGAGGAGGCTCATGGTTAATCTTGGATCCAGGTACCATGGCTGGAAACTTTCACCCACCTCGTTCATGGTCAGGTTTGCATGGACAGAGTCACACACTGCACAGGGAAGAAACCACAATGTGTGTGAAAAACAAACACTCAAAAAAGCAGTATGAACAAATTATAAAAACTGAATACATTGGTTGGGACATGAAGGTTGCAATGGACCCTTCATTATTGATACAGTGGTAATATTTGAATATAAAAAGAGATTATGTAACACAGCCAATTCATTTTTCTACAAGCCCTTTCCTTTCAATTTTCTTAATTATTATAAGACAGGCTTTGCATCAAAGGAGGCTGAACCTGATAAGAAAGCATCATCATTCATGGGTAGACTTATCTTTAAATACAGTTCTGATAACTGCACGTTTATCTATGTCATTATCCTGAAAATAGATTATTCCCTCAGCTTTAATAAATGTACAAAGGGCCTGACCATCCATAAAAGTTATATTTTTGTTGCAGATGGAACTTGGCATTCAAGTAATCTGTTGCAAGATAGCTAATGACTATGCCCCTGCCCACCTTGGGGTCCTCCTAAGTTTTCTAGAACATTAAATAAAATCTAGGAGGGGGACATCCTCAAAATGGCTGTGACTGGTGCACAGACCTAGAAACTAGGCACAGAGAAACATAACCTGTTAGGTTGTAACTCTTCAGTATCTACAAAAAAATTAAATATAAATTTTAGATGAACTAAACCATGATGCAATACTTAAATAGTCTTTTGTGGCATAACATTGGAAAGTATTATGCTAAAAGCATTACATGTGTGCAAAGTGCAGTAACTTGGAGCAACCAGCTTTAATCGTTTCAGAACAATGAAGGAAAATTAGTTATTGGTTGATATATGTGCCTGCACTTTGCACATACCTCCTAACTTTAGTAAATTAGTCTGCTTGTCTTTTAAAGAAAGAACCTAGAAGGGTAACTCACATTTTTCCAGCTGATCCTCCACCACACGGAGAAAAGCCACAGATATCATGAACAGGTTCAATATGAAGCAGATTCCACAGAGTTTTCCAATTGCTGGTCCACAGACGTCTCTCACCACTCCCTGGTATGTGGATTGGCTACTAAGAGAGGATGCATATCCCAGAATTACCAGTCCACTTATGAGAAAGACCAATGAACCCTACATGAGAAAGAAATAGAAATAAACAGTCATACAACCCAAACTTCACTTTATTCCACTACTATTAAAAGGGGAGCAGCACAGTGGTGTAGTGGTTAGCACTCTCACCTAGCAGCAAAAAGGGTTGCTGGCTCGAACCCCAACCACGACACTACCTGCCTGGAGTTTGCATGTTCTCCCTGTGCCTGCGTGGGTTTGCTCCGGGTACTCCAGCTTCCCCCCACACTCCAAAGACATGCAGGTAGGTTAATTGGTCTCTGTCCAAAATTGGCCCTAGTATATGAATGGGGACCTTGGATTGTGGGCTCCTTTGGGGTAGGGACCAATGTGAGTGTGCTATGTACAGGGATAGGGGTAGGCACTCACTCAGGTTGAACTGGATGGACTATTGTCTTTATTCAACCTTACTAACTATGAAACTATGAAACTATGAACCCCCCCCCCCCCCCACACAAACACACACACCTCTTCATAGTTTATATATACAATCCAGTGTCTAATACATCTCCCAAGACTACCATCAAGGTTATAAATTGGCGGGTTGAACAGCAGAGAGAAATGTTGAAGAACAAAAACATATTTAAGGGAAAGAAAGATTACATAAAAATTCCAGGAAAGCTGGGTTGCCCTTTGTAGTTTCAGAGGCAGACTTCTTTGAGAATAGTAATTTTTGACCCCAAAGACCATTTAGAAAAAAAAATATCTTCTTGGCGCTGATATTTCCACCACCACTGTTCAGGCGTGTGCCCCTTTTTTTGGTCATCAGTTGCCTGTTGTATTGCCCCCACTAGGATTCAGGTACTTATAGCAATAGTATAAAAGCACTGATATAGAAGTTTTGTCCCTATTGAAGACACAGTGCTAAAAAACAAATGTAATTTAATTTGTTACATCCCAGCTTGCCGCTTTACCATTGTGATGCATTTATTACATTTCTTTATTCAATAAAAATAGTGCTGCGCTAAAGTGTAAAAAAATGAATAAACATAAATCAACTTATGTTCAAAAAAATCTAAAGCATTAATAACCCATAGGATCAATTAGTGTACTAAAAGTATCAATAAAACCATATTATGAATCTAGTATCAATTGTGACAAAGTCCGTGCTTAGTGGCAATGTGTCAACAACCAACCCACACACCTTGAATGGACAATCCTCCACCGAATCCTCCGAAAGGTTTGCGCTCACCTTACAGATTGAGCCTCGCTACAAAAAAGGTCAATCAAGCAGGAGGAAGCCAAGGGCTAGAAATGGTAGCCACAGATGGAAACTCTCATGGGCAAATGGAAACAGCCATCTAGGAATCACCAGTAGGAGGGACCACAAACTCAGCTGCAGAACCAGCCTCAAAAGGCTCTGAATACTGCTCAGCTTAAGAGAAGAAATCAATCATAGTTCTCACTGCCTAAAATGTTCTCATTAATATAAAAAGGCATATATGCATTCACTTGTATAAACAACATGCAAGCATTGGTAAACACAAACAGCGGCTGCCTCACCGCATACACTAGAAATCCTCTGTATGTGCAGCCAAGCACCACCACTCAGGGATCAGTTAAAGCAAGTCGTTTGTGAGTGTCTTTCCCAAATCGTTAAGCCCCCCTACGCATTTCATCAGTGTGACGTCATGAGGGGTACGTCTGTAGATATAATTTGCCCCCTTGAATACTAATTCCCCCTAAATTGTATAACACTATTTAATTTGAAATGCCTGCTTTATAGTATTAGGAGTGTTTGTTAGGTCTTACAGTGATAGACATTTTGGAAAGTATTTACATAATGATGTGCTAATAAATTTCCTTTAGTGCTGCACCTTTAAACATTACATTTGTTTTTAAGATATCTGCTTTGGGCTACAGCTAGCATTGTTCTTCATCCTATACAAAGCTCAATTACTGTATATTGACTGGACTATGCCTTTTTAAGTTCACATGAACAATGCCCCTTGCCGTAAAAACATTTGTTTACCTTGCCTCAGAGAACTTGGAATGCTCAATGGTGTGTATTCCTCGTTTTCAATGACCCAACTTACACCTACTGACACTAAACTTGTTCCAAGCATCTAAGCTTAAAAGCCAACTCCAGGCACAAAAAAAAAAAAAAAAAAATTTGCCAGCAAAGTAATTTACTAGTTGGCGCTCCTGCCTTGCACCACTGAGGTTATCATTTTGAATCCTAGTCAGAACACTATATGTACTGAGTTTGCATGTCCTTCCTATGCTAGTGTGGGTTTCCTCCAATACTCCAAAGACATGCTGGGTGGTTAAATGGCTCATGTTCAAACTAATGCGTGTGTGTGTGTGCGTGTGAAAGAGCTAGGGACCTTAGATTGTAAGCTCCCAAGGGCAGGGACTAGCGTAGATGTACAGTATGTGAAGTGCTGCATAAATTGTCTGAGCTATATAATATCTTTACAAAATAAGTGACAAATTATACTGTACATTTAGTTGGAAAAAGGGACATCTGCTATTATACATGCTTTATTCTGCAAATCTGCCCACTCGAATTCAAGCAATGCAGATTTTTTTTTTAAGAAGAGTAGGTTCAACAGAGCTTTTGGGGCATACCCCGTCTTAAGGTACAAGCAACAAAACAGTATAGTGTAAACAACTAATAAATTTGCCCATATGGTGGTAAAAACGTACTCAAAAAACACAAAGTACAGCAATAACTTAGGAATAAAATGATCTATCACCATAGCAGACAGGGAGCACACCATATATGGTTGAAATAGTATATAAAGGCAGTGCCCAGCACCCAATGGGACGGCTGGAGCTCACAACATAATGAGACAAGTAATCACAGTAAAAAAGGGAGATTATGTGCTCCTCAAAAGTATCCATTAAGAAGCAGTAGTGGTGAATGCTAACCATAAATCCCAAATTTGGGAACATTTCTTGGGACAACCAGGATATGTTGCAGCATGTGTCGCAGCATGTGTCGCAGCATGTGTCCGAGTTGACAAGAGTTTTCCAATACTCTAAAGTGGGAGCCGTTTCTGTCTTCCATCGTAGCACTATTGCCTTTCTGGCATAAAATAGAAGACCCAACAAGGTCCTGAGTGCCCTAGTTGACACCAAGGCCTCTACTAAACCGAGAATAAATTTGTGTATCATGCACGGAACCTGGATGGTGGTTAGCCCATGAATGTAATCTAGGACAGCAATCAATTGTAAATGGGCATATTTGACAGCTGCAGAATATAGCCAACATGGCAGGTGTTTTTTTTTCTGTCAAAAGAATGTATAACTGCTGTAGTACTCCTGAAATTTTTGTAAACGAAGTTGATTTAAAAATAAAAAATAAAACTCACCCCCAAAGGAGCCACTGGAGAGTATAGTATCAGGTCCCTCTGCCTTGCACCTGTAATGACCCATCCTGACCTGGACCCGAGACACAGATACAACTTAAACTGGAGCTCCACCCTAAAGTGGAACTTCAACTCATTGGATTCCTCCCCCCTCCAGTGCCACAACTGGCACCTTTCAGGGGGGAAGGGGGTGAAGATACCTGTATAATCCAAGTATCTGCACCCACTTCCTGGAATAGCTAGCCACAGCTAGCCGCAGATGCCTCGCCCCCCGTTGTGTTCTGGGAAACACACAGTTCCCAGGACACAATGGAAACCAGTGAAGACGCACGTGTGCAGTAGGGAATCGGGCAGTGAAGCCGCAACGCTTCAGTTCCTGATTCCCTTAAGGGGATGGCAGCAGATGACGAGAAATCGCTCACCTCTCTGCTGCCGACATCGCGGGCACCCAGGATAGCTAAGTGTCCATTTATTAAAAGTCAACAGCTACAGTATTTGTAGCTGATGACTTTTAATATTTTTTGTTTAAGGTGGAGCTCCTCTTTAAACAAGATTTATTTGAGGAAAAGCCTTGAAAAAGAAAAGTGTGGGTTAAACACGTAGAATAGTTGAGTAAATATAGTTCGAAATGTGACACTGATTCCCAAAATGGCAAGGTTGTTCCCCACAGCCACTTATGAAATGGCTGACCAAGAAGGCACTAAGCCAGCATAGAAGAATCAAAATACCACACAAATAACAGGGGTATTGTACAGCCCTGGCCAACAGTTTTGAGGACACAGATATTAGTTTTCACAAAATCTGTTGCTTCAGTGTTTTTAGATCTTGACGTGTACAGCACGTACGACGGGACTAGAAATAGGAAGTCCAATACACAGCAATGCAACCTTTCACCGTGTAAATCCTTTCTGAGCATGCGCCATTCTTAGTCCGTCGAAATAGCCTACTGACGAGCGGATTGTCCGCTGAAACCAAAGTATGACGGACAGTATTTCGAAAAATCCGAAATACTTAGTACGCCAGACTGCACGCTGAAAAAGTCCGCTGAAGCCCACACACGAGCGGACTGTCCGCTGAAATGTGTTTCGACGGACTAAGTAGGCCATACAGTCCACCCGTGTGTACGCGGCCTAAGCGTTTCATAAATGTAACAGGCTTTTGACAATTACATGAAGTTTATGCAAAGAGTGAATATTTGCAGTGTTGACCTTACTTTTTCAAGACCTCTTCAATTCGCCTGACATGCTGTCAATTAACTTCTGGGTCACATGCTGACTGATGGCATCTCATTCTTGCATAATCAATGTTTGGGGTTTGTCAGAATTTGTGGGATTTTTCTGTTCACTCGCCCCTTAAATCATTAACCACAAGTTCTCAATGGGATTAAGGTGTGGGGAGTTTTCTGGCAATGGATCCAAAATTTTGTAGTTTTGTTCCCCAAGCCAGATAGTTATCACTTTTTCCTTATGGCAAGGTGCTCCATAATGTTGCAAAAGGCATTGCTCATCAAACCCTTTTGCACCATTCTGCCCTTTTTGTACCATTATTTAGTCATGGCTGTGTTCTTAGTCAAAATTGTAAGTGAGTCCACTCCCTTGTCTGAGAAGCAACCCCACACATGACTGTCTCAGGATACTTTACTTTTGACATGACACATGACTGATGGTAGCGCTCATCTTTTCTTCTCTGAAAAGCTTCTTTGCTGCCCTTTTTGACATCAGGCCATCCTCCAAAAGCATTTGCCTCACTGTGCGTGCAGATGCACTTACACCTGCCTGCTGCCATTCCTGAGCAAGCTCTGCACTGGTGGTACCCCAATCCCAAAGCTGAATCAACTGTAGGAGACATTCCTGGAACTTGCTGGACTTTCTTGGGTGGCCTGAAGCCTTCTTCATAACAATTGAACATCTCTCCTTGAAGAAGTTCTTGGGAATCCGATAAATGTTTGATTTAGGTGAAAAGCAATGATGACTGCACGGGTTTCCTTGCAGGTAACCATAGTTAACAGAGGAAATACAATGATTTCAAGCACCATCCTCCTTTTAAATCTTCCAGTCTGTTCTAACTCAATCAGCATTACAGAGTAATTTCCAGCCTTGTCCTCAACAACATTGAGGCCTGTGTTAACAAGAGAATCACTGGCATGATGTCAGCTGGTCCTTTTGTGGCAGGGCTGGAATGCAGTGAAAATGTTTGTTTTTTTGGTGTTCCTTTTCATGGCAAAGGGGGACTTTGCACTTAATTGAAATTCCTCTGATCACTCTTCATAGCATTCTGCAGTATATGCAAATTGCCATCATGAAAAAACTGAAGAATCAAACTTTCTGAAAATTAAATATTTGTGTCATTCTCAAAGCTTTTGGCCAGGGCTGTAAGGGGTAAGGCAATAGCAATACCAGCAACCTAAGGACCATGCACAGGCCCTGTGTAACCACTGGCAAGTGGTACAATTATTTTGGTCCTATTGGTGATGAGGCCCTTGCATTAGAGTGCTAATTTTATATGACCAAAATAGTGGCCAAGGGCCTCTTACCACTGAGGTCACCAGTGCTGGTCCCAAACCATCACTCAGTGACCCGCAAAAGGGTCCTTCCTCTGTATCCTGCTCTCTGCAGTTGTAATGGGCAGTGGTAAGTGGCAGTTAAAACTCTTTGGAAACTGGTTCATTTCTGAAACAGCAGCATGGCATGTAGCCCTGCCTCTTTGCAGCAGCAGTTTCTATACAGCAGCACACATCTCTCAGGCTCACTCCTTAAGCAGTGGGAACAGCAGCAGGCTCTGTACACAATACTCAGTGGCCAGTCTCTCTCCATCTGGGCTCTCAGTAGCAAAGTCTTTTTGCAGCTTTCCTCTGCATTGCAGATCAGCAGCAGACAGTCTCTAGAAACTTTGGTTCTCAGCAGCATGTGGTCCAGCGGCTCTCACTGTCAGCCTCTAGCAATAGCAGTCCTGTACATTGGCTCTCAGTACAGTCAAGCAGCAGATGTCGCAAGCTTCTCTCTCTCTTTGGGCTGCAGGCAGCACAATCTGGGCCCATATACCGTAAGCACTTCAACTCCCCCTTCAGGTCCTGCTGATCTCTTCCTTTTACCTCAGATAGGTCGCTGTTCTTCTCCCAATGGTGGGCAGGTTCGTCCCGCTATGCCCAGCCAAAGTCCCTCTTTTCCCTACCTGTTTCTAGGGGCTGGTCCTGCCCCTTGGCTGCACCGGCAGCCAAAAGTCCAGTTCAGTCTCTCTCTCCCCAAGAAATCCATCAAAAGGTTGTTCTAGCAGCATTATGGACATCGTAAACTCCTTTTATGTAATCTGAAAACGTATTAGACATGCAAGCAGTGGTGTATAACTGTGATGCATGCACAAGGAAGAGAGATGGAGACGTGCTTCTTCCTTGCAGTCTGAAGAGAAACTAAAAAAGCGGATGACCTTTCCCAGAAATCTGTTTCTTTTGACCCTCCCAGAGTGACACTTTACCACTTGGTCACTAGATGGCATTAGCTCATTACAGCCTTTCAGCCAGGGTGCCTAGGAACCCTGGGGTGCCTTCAGGCTATTTCAGGGGTGCCTTGGCAAAATGGCAAAAAATTACATACAAGCCAGTGGGTGGATCAAGCCTGCATTTTAGTTACACAAAGCGTCAGGTTTTCATTGTCTACGGTTACAACCTTCTAGCTGCTGGCATCCTAACAACCAAGAACATTATTGGTTGATAAGGAGGACGTTGGGTGCCTGTGCAGCATCCTTGTTTGGCCCTCTCCCATCCCTCTCTGTCAGAACATTAGCTGAGTGAGAGAGAACAACAGAAGGAAAAGACAAGCGCTAGTACTATTCAGTACCAGTATGCAAAGGTGTTTTCTTTGGAAGAATAAATCACCTCTAACTTTGGGGGTCCTATGTGTCTGAATGTTGCGGCATTATGTAAAACTATTTGTTTTATTTTTTACATTTTAGAATGGGTGCCTCAAGATTGTTTAGAATTTTGAAGGGTGCCTCAACTACAAAAAGCTTAAAGAGGAAGTAAAGGGAAAAATAAATAAAAATAAAAAACACACCCTTTAAGGCAAAGGCATAATGAGCTAGTATGCATAGCATACTAGCTCATTATGAATAATTTACCTGAGAACGAAGCCCCCGAAGCAGTCCTCCGTCTTCCTCTTCGACGCTGCCATGGATCCCGGAGTGACTTCCGGGTCTCGCTGCTCCGGCGCTGTGATTCGTCGGAGCCGCAATGACGTCACTCGCGGGAGCCGACACTCGTGGCATATCGCCACGATCTGCGGCCTGCCCAGTGTGCCTGTGCGCCGCTGTCCACGGCACATGCGCCATAGACAGCGGTGGCTGTCTTCGGCTAAATATCTCCTAAATTGTATAGGTTTAGGAGATATTTCTTGGACCTAGAGGGAAGCCTTAATCTAGGCTTACCTGTAGGTCAAAGTGGTTTGTAAAGGTTTACAACCACTTTAAGAAACACTGGTCTATTAAACAGAAAGTAATGGCAATAACATAAACAGAAACAAACTATGCAAGAATTTTAAAGGGATTGTAAAGTGAATTTTTTTTTTTTTTTTTAAATAACAAACATGTTATACTTACCTCCACTGTGCAGCTCATTTTGCACAGAGTGGCCCCGAACCTGGTCTTCTGGGGTCCCTCAGCGGCTGTCTCTGCTCCCTCCTGCAGGTGCTTCTCATGTTCATGCGAGGGAGCTCGCATGGTGAGAAGCATCTGCGGGCACGCTCCCGTGATGCAGCTGGTGGCTATAGCCGCTCGCTGTATCACACAGCCCCACCCCCCGGCGCTCCGCGTCAGTGGATGTGATTGACAGCAGCGCGAGCCAATAGCTGAGCTGCTTTCCATCCATCCACTCCAGCCAATCAGTGGCCAGGCTGAACGGTGGAAAGGATGTTGGGGGACGAGCGCGGGACTTTCGAGGGGTGAGGTAAGTAAAACGGGGGGGCTGGGGACGCAGGTACTGTCAGATGTTTTTTCACCTTAATGCATAGAATGCATTGAGGTGAAAAAACCTTTACCTTTACAACCCCTTTAATTCACACATTTAAACAAACATTGGCATTTATTAGGCTGGGGCAGAACAACAGGAGATAGGAAAATAAAATAAATAAATAACCTTTATTGCTGCTTTTATCTTATCAGCGCTGCTGGGTAAGATTTAAACAGACCAGCCAGTGCCACAATAGGATTATCAGCAAACCATATTACTTGTTCAAAGAACACAATCTACTGTAAATTGTAATAAAGCTGATAGATTAGCATAAGTCTTTGTACTATGCTGCAGATACTAGTTTATTTAAGGTGTTCACTAGATTTTGATAGAGCAGCAAGGTTAGATAAGGATTTCATTGCTGTCCATGTCCCTGCTCGATATATCCACATTCTCTTTTTGTGCTAATGACTATTACAACTGAGCAGGGCTTAATGAATGGACACATCTGGGCACTGCCCAGAGGCCCCAGGTGCATGGGGGCACCATGATAAGCCTGCATTGCATCATGCTTGCCAGCTGTCCCAGACAGTCATGCATTTTATTAAACTGTCCCCAGATGAATACCAGAACCTGTACTGTGCCCTCTTGATCCCAGTATTGTGCCCTCCTGCTCACTCCTGCACTGTGCTGGTCAGACTGCTGGCTGGAAGCTAAACAGTGGGGACCTCGAGTGGAGAGTGAACAAGTTTTGCTTTTTGACTGCTGGGTTCCATTTTTAGGTTATTTTTGGGGCTTTTCCTTGTAGCTTTTTAACACCTTTTTCTGACACTTTTTAAACAGGTTCTTTTTTCTTTTTTTTCCCTTTTTCTCTTTGCTTGCTTCAGCCTACGAATTAAGGGGAGTGGTTAATTGGTCACAGGTAGGGGCAGACTGACAGCTCATGGGGCCCCCAGGCAATAGGAGAAGATTATGGGGCCCCGGCCAATAGAAGATTATGGGCACCCCAGGCAATAGATTATGGGGCCACACAGTATACACACACATACAGTATACATACACAGACACAGAATATACACACACAGTATACACACACAGTATACACACACAGAATACACACACTGAAAAGGTACTGGAGGGGCCGGGCAGCTATAATCTTGGGATTTTTAATAAAACTGACTTTTACATCCTGTCCCTGGTTTTATTGAAGCTGGCAACCCTGATGGGGCCCCTTAGTGGCATGGGGCCCTTGGGCAGTGACCAAGTGCCCGAATGGTCAGTCCACCCCTGGTCACAGGTGCTTAAGGCCTATATAACCTTGTGTAGAACTCATTGTGAGCCTGCTCATCTTTGAGCCTGCTGCAACTTAGACCAAGTGGAAATGGACTAAGTGATGAGTTAAAAACCAGAGTTTAAAACAGGAGGTTATAACAGGGGTCATAGTACCTGTGTGGTGTGAGTACCTGAGTGTTGTCTGAGTAGTGTGTGTGGATCATTAGTACTTGTGTATTGTGTACTGTGTACTTGTGTATTGTGGGTGCACATAGGTCTGTGGGTGCACATAGGTCTGCTAGTACCTGTGTATTGTCTTGTTGAGTATTAGTGTCAGGAAGCTAGTTAGGTAATTTGGACAGGGTATAATCCTCAATTCTCATTAAATTAATGAGGATTGAGGCAGGTGTGGAGAGGCGACTCGTTATACATCTTGCGGCATGTATGCATTCCTTGATCATCTGATCGAGGGTGAATACTGCTGTGCAAAATGTAAGCGCATTGTTTACCTGGAAGCCCGGGTTCTGAATCTGGAGAAGCAACTGTCAGCACTGATAAGTCTCTCCATACTAAAAGAGGACCAGGAACGTACATGGCAGGTGCCAGCAGGGGCCAGCACAGAAGCAGGTGGAGACAAAAAGGTGCAGGCACTAGGAAAGAGTAGATGGGTGACAGTCAGGAAGGGTAGAGGGGGAAGTACCAGGGAGGCCGATCCAGGGCTGGAGCATCCCAATGAGTATGCTCCATTGAGCGACATTGGTGAAACCAGTCAGGGACTAGCACTGCTGGAGCTAAGGGACTCTCCTACCCGCCAGGGGAAGAACTCCTCCAGTGAGAGTGGGGCTGGGGGGAGCGAAGGGAATAGAAAGACAGATTCTGGTGGTAGGAGACTCAATTCTTAGGACAGAGAGGCCAATCTGTAACAAAGACCTGAAGCACCAAACTGTATGTTGTCTACAGGGTGCTCAGGTTCGGCACATCACGGATCTTGTGGACAGATTACTGGGAGGGGCTGGGGAAGACCCGGCTATCATGGTGCACGTTGGCACCAATCACAAAGTTAGAGGCAGATGGAGTGTCCTAAAGAACGATTTTAGGGACTTGGTAGATAGATTGAGGAAAAGGACCTCCAAGGTAGTATTCTCAGGAATACTACCGGTACATCGAGCCACATCAGAAAGGCAGAGGGAGATTAGGGAAGTAAACAACTGGCTGAAGAGCTGGTTTAGTAAGGAAGGGTTTTGGGTTCCTGGAGGACTGGGCTGACTTCTCAGTCGATAACCAGTACTATAGAAGGGATGGACTGCACCTAAAGGAGGAGGGTGGAGATCAGCTGGGAATGAAGATAGCCAAAAGGTTAGAGGGATTTTTAAACTAGGCGGCAGGGGGGAGGGTCCAGAGGTAGAGATTGTCAGCGCAGAACATATTCCAGAGGGTAGTATTGGGGGCATTAGTGATAGGTTGACCAAAGCACATAAACCAAAGTTAAGTATAGTAGCAAGTCTTAGCTGCAATCTCGATACACCCAATAAGAGGATAACATGCGTCTAAATTACGTAGCATGTTCACCAATGCCAGGAGCTTGGCGGACAAGATGGGTGGACTAGAGATACTGTTGTACAAGGAGGATTTGGATTTTGTGGGAATTTCAGAGACCTGGTTCAACAGCTTTCATGATTGGCTGGTAACCCTTTAAGGGTATACCCTTTATCGCAAGAATAGAGAGGGTAAAAAGGGGGGAGGGGTATGCCTATATATCAAGAATAATGTACAAGTGAAAGTGAGAGATGACATCACTAAGGGAGCTAGGGAGGAGGTGGAATCCTTATGGGTAGAGCTCCAAAAGAGATGAAGCTAAGGGGAAAATAATACTGGGAGTATGCTATAGGCCCCCTATACCTGAGGAAGGAAGGGGAGACAGATCTCCTATCACAAACTGGATTAGCAGCAAGGATGGGAAGTGTTATCATAATGGGGGATTTTAATTATCCAGACATAAACTGGACGGAGGGAACAACGCATTGATCTAAGGCTCGCCAGTTCCTAACTGTCTTGCAGGACAATTTTATGGGTCAGATGGTAGACGCACCAACTAGAAATAAAGCGTTACTGGATCTACTGATTACCAACAATACAGACCCGATCACAGATGTGGATATACGGGGGAATTTAGGTAACAGAGATCACAGGTCAATTGACTTCAGTATAAATCACACAAATAGGAAACATAAGGGGAATACAAAGACAGTGAATTTCAAAAGAGCCAACTTCCCTAAACTACGAACCTTGCTAGAAGGCATAAATTGGGATAAAATCTTATGAACAAAGAACACGGAGGAGAGAGGATTTTGCTTTAAGAGCATATTAAATAAGGGCATTACCCATTGGGTAATACATTTAAAAGAGCGAACAAAAGTCCTGGATGGCTTAACTCCAATGTAAAAATGCATATAAAAAAGCAAAAGAAAAGGCCTTCAAAAAATACAAGGTTGAGGGATCATCCTCAGCATTCAGACTTTATAAAGAATCCAACAAGAAATGTAAGGGTACAATAAGGATGGCTAAGATAGAACATGAAAGACACATAGCGGAGGAGAGCAAAAAAGTATGTCAACAGTAAAAAATGGAGGACAGACCATATTGGCCCCATAAAGAATGAGGAAGGACATCATAGATTCATGAAGAATCGTTCTTGCCAAACCAATCTACTAACCTTCTATGAGGAGGTGAGTTGCTATCTAGATAAAGGAAGGCCATAGACGTGGTGTATCTGGATTTTGCAAAAGTATTTGACACAGTTCTCCATAAACGTTTACTGTACAAAATAAGGTCCGTTGGCATGGACCATAGGGGGAATACATGGATTGAAAACTGGCTTCAAGGGCGAGTTCAGAGGGTGGTGATAAATGGGGAGTACTCGGAATGGTCAGGGGTGTTCTGTGCTCGGCCCAATCCTGTTTAATTTGTTCGTAAACGACCGGAGGATAGAGTAATCAGTTAAATTTCTGTATTTGCGGGCGATACTAAGCTAAGCAGTAACTTCTCCGCAGGATGTGGAAACCTTGCAAAAAGATCTGAATAAATTTATGGGGTGGGCAACTACATGGCAAATGAGGTTCAATGTAGAAAAATGTAAAATAATGCATTTGGGTGGCAAAAATATGAATGCAATCTTTGGGGGGATCTAGGATGGAAAAGGACCTGGGGGTCCTAGTAGATGATAGACTCAGCAATGGCATGCAATGTCAGGCTGCTGCCAACAAAGCAAACAGAATATTGGTATGCATTAAAAAGGGAATTAATTCCAGAGATAAAACGATAATTCTCCAGCTCCACAAGACTCTGGTCCAGCCACACCTAGAATATGCTGTCCAGTTCTGGGCACCAGTCCTCAGGAAGGATGTACTGGAAATGGAGAGAGTACAAAGAAGGGCAACAAAGCTAATAAAGGGTCTGGAGGATAGTTAGTTATGAGGATGATAACACTGAATTTATTCTGTCTGGAGAAGAGATAGGATTTCAGTTTACAAATACCGTACTGGTGACCCCACAATAGGGATAAAACTTTTTTGCGGAAGGGAGTTTAACAAGACTCGTGGTCACTCATGAAAATTAGAAGAAAAGAGGTCTAAACTTAAACTACATAGAGGATTCTTTACTGTAAGAGCGGCAAGGATGTGGAATTCCCTTCCACAGGCAGCGGGGAGCATCGATAGTTTCAAGAAACTATTAGATAAGCACCTGAACGAGCACAACATACAGGGATATACAAGGTAACACTGACATATAATCACACACATAGATTGGACTTGATGGACTTGTGTCTTTTTTCAACCTCACCTACTATGTAACTATGTGCTCTTTGTGTTGATTAGGCTTTGATTGATGGTATGTTTTCTTATTGTTTAATACATCGATTTTATTGAAAGTACTAATGAATACTGTATATGCTTAATTCTATACTATTTATACTTTCATTTTTGAGAGTAGGTGCATAAATTTGGGCAGACTGGTAGGGATTCCAGTTGCCCAGGAACCCATGATGTTATTAAGACAACCATGCAACCGAGACTGGATAGAGGAAAAAATACAAAATTGTTTAGTTGTCTCAGGTATAGAGTGGAACATTTAAAATGTTTCTAGTGACATCTAAAAATCTTTACTTTTGAAATTTCCACTTATCTCAGCTATGTCTGTGGGAAAGCTCTCTGGAAAGCTAGGCTGGCCATAAACGTATAGAAATTCAGATGGTTAAGCAGGGACTAGTCAAGTTTTGATCAGTGTGTGGCTGTCCCTGCTTGACAGAAGCTGATTGTTTGGTCGACCTCTGTTTAAGGGACATGATGGAACATTTCCTCAATCAGCAGCCAATCAGTTGCAGCCACTGATCATTGGACATGTGCCAATGTCAGAATACAGTGGTTTTTTTTTTGGGGGGGGGGGGGGGGCATGGTATTGGGAGGAGGTGTATTCAAACAACTCATCTGTTATATCTCTTTGAGGAGTGCTAAAAATATCTGCTGTCAGCCAATAACTTCATGTGCTGCATACTTATCAGTGACATTTTATTTATTTATTATTCTTATTGATCACTGAGGACTACAGCACACCAGTCCCCCATGTTTTGGAGAAGAGGAGAAGGGGAGGTTTCCTTAAGCCTCGTACACACGGTACGATTGTTGGGCAACCGAGTGTCTGATTTTTGTCAAAAGGGTGTGTGCCAGGATCTTGTCTTGCATACTAACGGTACACAATTGTCGTGCAACAAACACGAACGTAGTGATGTACGACAAGGAATTTCAGCTCAAGCACCACCCTTTGGACCCTTTCTGCTAGTTGCTAATTTCCTGTTTGGTGAGAATTGATTCCCAGCTTGCGTGTTTGTACTTTTGACTTTTGTGTGACGGATTTGTGTACTGACCATACGAAAATCAAACTATTGTCCGCTGAAAATTTACTAGCCTGCCATCCAACATTTGTTGGCTGAAAGTTGCGCAGCAATTGTCAAAAGGAACGTCCCAATGGTAATATTTTAGGACAACCCCCTGCCAACAATCGTACCGTGTATACGAGGCTTTAGTCTTGTCTTATTTCTAATATCCTGATATTTTAGGGCAAGAACTTTACCCTGGCACAGAAAGTGTGTTACTGGCAGAATCACCAAGGGAAAATAAAGGAAAAAAAGTCAAAATTTACTCTGTGGATGGTCTGGTTAGCTCTTTCTAGACATCCTGAAACTGAAAATGTGGAAATTTTTCAGTTAAATAATAAGATACAGATGCTGTTTGGGTATAAAAAAGGTGGCGGCGGCAGCTGACAGAATACAATAGGCGCTGCGGGAGATTCGTCCATTCCCCCTGTATGGAATGTATGGTCAGATTTAGCAGTTGCTGTCAGCCAAGTGTTTATGTTTATTCCTATTACAAGAGGGGAGAAGGAGAAGCATTAAACGCTGACAATACTGCTTATCTTGATGGGCAACAAAAGCAACTGGAACAGATTTCCTGCATCGATATCCCCCAAGACCAGGTAACCTACATATAGATGTGAGATGACAGCTGCCAAATGTGGCCATTTTTTAGAGGGACTGTGTGATATTCTTTTGTTTATGGGTGGCTTCTAAGCTTGAAAACTGTTAGATGGATCAGACAGGTCAAGAAACCTGTGCTTTTGTTCCTCTGCAATCATTCCCTCATAACCGAAACTCCTCCAAAAGTGCTCGGTTTGGCAGGAACCGGACAACTTTTGGCCTGTCTGTACAGCTGTATTATGATGGCTTTTGCCAAACAGGCATGCTGAAAAACCAGCATCTGATCATCACTGGCAGCCAATGGTTGATCAGTGTGTACAGGCGGGGGAAGGGGCGATCCTCTTATCAGAATGCAATAGCCCAGCGGGGGAGATTGCTGCACTAACATCGCTTGGTTGCTCACGGGGCAATAATATCTTATCGTCTGTAACTAGCTTTGGACCTGCCATTGATAGGCAGATATTTGTGCAGGGATAACAGCTAAGGAGATATTGAGATATTGATGATCTAAAGCATCTGGACCTGCCACTCATTCTCAAGTAGTTTGCCTAATAAATTATAAAGTCTCATAAAGTTAATCCATTACTTCCACAGTGAGAAGGATCAGCCAGGTTGCATGCAGATTTTCCAAATAGCTAGATCAATAAATTAAAGCATGTCTTCCTAGTATCGGAAGCACAATATTTATTATCACCCCCTTGGGGACCCTTCAGAGCCTCAATCCCCACCTTGGTAAGATATAAGGTCATTATGTCTTCCCTAAAGCTGGCCATACAATGAGTGAATTTTGTCTAGTTCAAAACGAACCAGCCATCTGTTTGAGATGATTCCAAATTCAATGACAGGTGCAGTGTATCTGGAAAGTATTCACAGCGCTTCACTTTTTGCACATTTTGTTATGTTACAGCCTTATTTCAAAATGGACTAAATTCATTACTTTCCTCAAAATTCTACAAACAATACCCCATAACCACTTCAGCCCCAGAAGGATTTGCCCCCTTCCTGACCAGGCAATTTTTTTGCAATATGGCACTGCGTTGCTTTACCTGACAATTGCACGGTCGTGGGATGCTGTACCCCAGCAACATTTATGCATTTTTTCACCACAAATAGAGCTTTCTTTTGGTGGTGTTTGATCACCTCTGCAAATTTTTTTTATACAAAATGCAGTGATTCCTGTGTAAATGACACTGGCAGTGAAGGGGTTAACCAGGGGGTGGCAGTGTAGGGGTTAAGTGTTCCTAGGGGCGTGTTACTAACTGTGGGGGGCTGGGCTTTGTGTTAGTGAACACTGATCTCTGCTCCAATCACATGGAGCAGAGATCAGTGTCACTTGTTGCTAGGCAGAATGGGGAGATGCTGTTTACAACGGCATCTCCCCGTTCAGCCACCCCGTGAGACGATTGCGGGTATCCCCGCGGCGATCGAGTCTGCGGGACCTGCAACCGGACTCACGGGGGTCCTGACCGGCACGCGAGCGCGCCGCCGGCGGGGCGCCCACGCGATGGCAGGGCGGCATATTAACATGGACGTACCTGTACGCCAATATGCCTGCCTGTGCCATTCTGCCGACGTACATCGGCGTGCGCCGGTCGGGAAGTGGTTAAGACACTATAGCAGGCACGCCCACAGCGTGTCACTGGAGCCGGTGCGTGTGGGTGGCGGGCACGATGTCTGCTGGGCACCTGCGATCACTCCTGACAGAAAGAGGAACTGTGTGTGTAAACACACAAATTCCAGTTCTGTCAGGGGAGTAGAGACAGATCATGTGTTCCTACCCCCCCGCCCCACAGTTAGAAGCACACATAGGGAACACAGTAAACCCCTTGATCGTCCCCTAGTGTTAACCCCTTCCCTGCCAATGTCATTTATACAGTAATCAGTGGCTATTTATACCTCTGATCGCTGTATAAATGTCAATGGTCCCAAAAAGTGTCCGCCACAATGTCGCAGTCCCAATTAAAAATCACAGATTGCCGTTATTGCTAGTAATAATAATAATAATAACAATGACAAATCTTTCCCCTAGTTTGTAGACACTATAACTTTTGCACAAACCAATCAATATACGCTTATTGCGATTATTTTTTATTTTTTATTTTTTTTACCAAAAAATAGATAGAAAACATATCGGCCTAAACAAATGTTATTTTTATTTAAGAGAAAAATAAATATATATATATATATATATATATATATTATATATATATTTATTTTTCTCTTAAATAAAAATAACATTTGTTTAGGCCGATATGTTTTCTACATATTTTTGGTAAAAAAATAAATAAATAATCGCAATAAGCGTATATTGATTGGTTTGTGCAAAAGTTATAGTGTCTACAAACTAGAGGAAAGATTTGTCATTGTTATTATTATTATTATTACTAGCAATAACGGCAATCTGTGATTTTTAATTGGGACTGCGACATTGTGGCGGACACTTTTTGGGACCATTGACATTTATACAGCGATCAGAGGTATAAATAGCCACTGATTACTGTATAA
Organism: Lithobates pipiens; assembly: GCF_037356315.1. Classification (NCBI taxonomy): domain Eukaryota; kingdom Metazoa; phylum Chordata; class Amphibia; order Anura; family Ranidae; genus Lithobates; species Lithobates pipiens. Next base: position 62,192,952 of record NW_027507686.1, on the reverse strand, counting down.
ATGACATTGGCAGGGAAGGGGTTAACACTAGGGGACGATCAAGGGGTTTACTGTGTTCCCTATGTGTGCTTCTAACTGTGGGGCGGGGGGGTAGGAACACATGATCTGTCTCTACTCCCCTGACAGAACTGGAATTTGTGTGTTTACACACACAGTTCCTCTTTCTGTCAGGAGTGATCGCAGGTGCCCAGCAGACATCGTGCCCGCCACCCACACGCACCAGCTCCAGTGACACGCTGTGGGCGTGCCTGCTATAGTGTCTTAACCACTTCCCGACCGGCGCACGCCGATGTACGTCGGCAGAATGGCACAGGCAGGCATATTGGCGTACAGGTACGTCCATGTTAATATGCCGCCCTGCCATCGCGTGGGCGCCCCGCCGGCGGCGCGCTCGCGTGCCGGTCAGGACCCCCGTGAGTCCGGTTGCAGGTCCCGCAGACTCGATCGCCGCGGGGATACCCGCAATCGTCTCACGGGGTGGCTGAACGGGGAGATGCCGTTGTAAACAGCATCTCCCCATTCTGCCTAGCAACAAGTGACACTGATCTCTGCTCCATGTGATTGGAGCAGAGATCAGTGTTCACTAACACAAAGCCCAGCCCCCCACAGTTAGTAACACGCCCCTAGGAACACTTAACCCCTACACTGCCACCCCCTGGTTAACCCCTTCACTGCCAGTGTCATTTACACAGGAATCACTGCATTTTGTATAGCACTGATTGCTTTATAAATGACAATGGTCCCAAAAATGTGTAAAAAATGTCCAATGAGTCCGCCATAATGTCGAAGTCACAATAAAAATCACTGATCGCCGCCATTACTAGTAAAAAAAAAATTATTAATAAAAATGCCATAAAACTATCCCCTATTTTGTAAACGCTATAACTTTTGCGCAAACCAATCAATAATCGCTTATTTCGATTTTTTTTCACCAAAAATATGTAGAAGAATATGTATCAGCCTAAACTGAGGGAAAAAACTGTTTTTTATATATTTTTGGGGGATATTTATTATAGCAAAAAGTAAAAAATAATGCGTTTTTTTTCAAAATTGTCGCTCTATTTTTGTTTAAAGCACAAAAAACTAAAAACCACAGGGGTGATCAAATACCACCAAAAGAAAGCTCTATTTGTGGGGAAAAAAAGGACTTCGATTTTGTTTGGGAGCCACGTCACACGACCGCGCAATTGTTAGTTAAAGCGACGCAGTGCCGAATCGCAAAAAGTGGTCTGGTCTTAAGGCTGCTTTCACACTGCAGCGGGAGCGGCGTCGGCGGTAAAGTGCCGCTATTTTTAGCGGCGCTTTACCGTCGTTTTAGCGGCGGTGTGCGGGCGATGCGGGGTGGTTTTAACCCCCGCTAGCGGCCGAAAAGGGGTTAAACCTGCCCGCAAAGCGCCGCTGCAGCGGCGCTTTGCCGGCGGTATTGCCGCGGTGTCCCATTGATTTCAATGGGTAGGAGTGGTTTAGGAGCGGTGAATACACCGCTCCTTCACCGCTGCAAAGATGCGGCTAGCAGGACTTTTTTCACCGTCCTGCCAGCGCATCGCTCCAGTGTGAAAGCCCTCCGGCTTTCACACTGGAGTTAAAGGGGCCGGTTTTTTTCAGGCTTTACACAGGCGCTATTTTTAGCGCTGTAACGCCTGAATACCGCCCCAGTGTGAAAGCAGCCTAAGGCAGCAAAATGGTCCGGTCTGAAAGTGGTTAAAGAGCTGACCTACAGTTACGTCGATTTGTGCAGCCGTGCCAACCTGCCGCAGTGTAACTGTGGCGGCTGGTCAGCAAGCGCATAATGACAACGTGAAAGAAGTTTGTTTGAAATCTTTGCAAATTTATAAAAAAATAAAAATAAACAGGTCTGATTGGTGGAGTGCTGCAGAGATGGTTGTTCTCCTGGAAGGTTCTCCTCTTTCTACAGAGAAACGCTGGAGCTCTGTCAGAGTGACCATCAGATTATTGGTCCCCTCCCTGACTAAAGCCCTTCTGCCCCGATCGCTCAGTCCACTCTGGGAAGAGTCCTGGTAGTTCCAAACTTCTTCTATTTACGGATGATGGAGGCCACTGTGCTCATTGGGACCTGCTGCAGAAATTTTTCTATACCCTTCCCCAGATCTGTGCCTCCATACAATCCTGTCTCAGAGGTCTACAGACAATTCCTTGGACTTCATGGCTTGGGTTGTGCTCTGACATGCACTGTTACCTGTAGGACCTTATATAGACAGGTGTGTGTGTCTTTCCAAATCATGTCCAATCAACTGAATTTACCACAGGTGGACTTCAAGAAACATCTTGAGGATGATCAGTGGAAACAGGATGCACCTGCGCTAAATTTTGATCATCATGGCAAAGGCTGTGAATACTTATGTACATGGGATTTTTTCCTTTTGTTATTTGTAATAAATTTGCAAAGATTTCAAGCAAACGTCCTTCACTGTGTCATTATGGGGTATTGTTTATAGAATTTTGAGAAAGTTAATGAATTTAATCAATCTTGGAATAAGCCTGTAACAAAACAAAATATGGAAAAAGTGAAGCGCTGTGAATACTTTTCGAATGCACTGTACATGTGACCAGTAGTGGTACAAGGTACAATAGCACCCAAAGCGAAAATGGCAATGTGCACCCTCCCTTCCCATGAGATGTGAGCTACTTCAGAAATATAGGTTGCAGGTGCTGCATTTTTGTAACCCCTTGTCCTGCTGAAGAGCCAAAGGCAGTCACTGCTTCTGCCTACCCCTTAACCCGGACATGAATTTGTCCTGCATTAAAACTGCTTCAAGCAGGTTTTGCATTCTCGTATGCCTGAATGACAATGCAAAACTCGCTCAAAAAAAAATAAAAAAAGTCAAGGGCCATCTTTGGGGGTGGATGCTGCCCGGGGCACCCATTTGTGCTCCTTTTTTTAAGATACAAGGAGCTTGGTAAAATTCTCCTGACCAGCCACTGCACCAGATGGGCAGGTGCAGTGGCCAGCAACGCTGTTCTCATTGATGCTGAACATACACCCTTGACAGGCTTCATGTCACAGATTGGGGCAGCTCAGCCTCTGCATCTACCTGTGTGTCAGGTACAATAGCCAGGCAGGGAGCTCAGTAACGTGTGGTTTTACCATGCTCAGTAGCTCTGAGGACAGTGGGATTGATTAACTAAAACTAGAAAGTGTAAAATCTGGGGCAGCTCTGCATAGAAACCAATCAGCTTCCAGGTTTTTTTTTTTCTTTTTTTTGTCAAAGCTTAATTGAACAAATTGAAATTAGAAGCCAATTGGCTACCATGTATAGCTGCACCAGATTTTGCACTCAAGTTTTAGTAAAATCAAACCCAGTGTGTGCGGTATGGACGTGGAGTCTACGTTCACATTGGGCCGATTTAACATGTCAAATCGCATGCCAAATCTGAGTTCAGCTGAACTCGCAGGATTTCAAACCCGCGTTCAGTGTGAACCTAGGCTCAAACCTCAGTGCAGCCCTTCACCAAGCCTTTTTGATTACCATCGCAATTGGCCTCATCGGCGACACATCTCTGCCAGAGCCCATGTCAACACTGAGGTTTGAAATCCTGCGAGTTCAGTTGAACTTGCGCAAATTTAAATCGACATTTCAGTCCGACTTCAGGGGTGATATGACAGACATCTGTACGGGTTCCTGCACATATGTCTATTGAAACTACTTTTAGGATGGTGCCATTGCCGGCATAGGCTCAAATCGGCCCATTGTGAACATGGGCTAAGGCAGGGTTCAGACTGGTACCACATACACTCCGACTGGGAAAACATTTCACATGATGTGTGTAAATCAATGGTTCCCTAGGAGAGCCGTCTTAGCTGGTCCTACACAAGTCAGTCCGACCTTGAAAAAGGTTCCTGCACTACTTTGGTCCTACTTAAGTCCATAGAATATCATTGAAGTTGGATCAAAGTTGGATCTTTGTCCTAACCATCTGACTTGTGACATCTGACATGACATGAAATGAATTTGTCACATGGGGATCGTTTTGATTGGTCAAAGGACAAGTCAGACATGTCAAAGTTGGAGCAAAATCTTATCTTGTTCAAGTCAGATGGATGTAGGACCGATGTTGCAGGGCAAAGGAAGATGACAGTCGTGCCATACCAGTGTAAACCCGGCCTTAAGGTGACAAGTACACCTGTCAGGAGAGAAATACTGGTTACTCTTAATGGCCTCATTCCAATAAAGTCTTTTACCTGCCTGTCTCTGGCTACAACGCATCTGATTCACTGCTGCAGAACAAACAAGCAGCACATGAGTGTCATTAAAGTGTCCAGATTCCAATTCTCATTTCAGGTCAGTGACTCATCAAACCAAAGCAGCCACATGACAGGCAGGAACTCAGCATTTTTCAGAAATAGAGTTAAGAAGTAGAAGCCTACAGAATTTTTCACTGTAAATGTCATTTAAACAGGGCTTTGACATTCAATAGTTTTTTTTTGGCAACAATTCCCCCCCCCCTCACTTGTGAGAGAGCGCAGTGATCCCCAATCAGTTCAATGCTCAGATGGTGTAGCTGAAAAGAAGACACCCAACCATCAAGAAAGAGTCTAGTGTCAGATTCCCCATTTCACGACCTCTGTCAACCTGTTTTTAGTTGCAGAAACAACTGAACGTGTCAAGGAAACCTACCAACATCCTTGCCTTAGAAATGTATAAATTGTTGGTAGTAGGTTGACTTGACCCATTCAATAATTTTTATGCTGGAAAGCTGGTTAAAACTTCTATCCAACTTCCTTCCTTGTGTATGGCCAGTAGAACAGGTTACATTTTGCACATTTTCAGGTAGAAGCACAGGTGTTTTCATTAAGAAGTAAAACCAACCTTTCATTAGAGCTCTATCCTAAAGGCAGGCTGTGCTAGAGATCTGCAGCACCATTGAGTTGAAAGACCTGGGGCACTGGAAAGGTAAGTGGTACATCTGTGTCTTACAAGTTGCCTTTAGTTGGGATTAAGCCTAATGCCGCGTACACACGAGCGGACTGTATGGCGTACTTAGTTCGTCATACAGTCCGACGGACAGTCCGTCGTACTTTCGACTGAACAGACTTGACCACACACGGATGCACAAACAGTCCGTCGAAAGCTTGCGCGATGACGTGTACAGCACGTACGACGGGACTAGAAATAGGAAGTCCAAGACACAGCAAAGCACCCTTCCGCCGTGTAAATCCTTTCTGGGCATGCGCCATTCTTAGTCCGTCGAACTAGCATACTGACGAGCGGATTGTCCGCTGAAACCAAAGTACGACGGACAGAATTTTGAAAAATCCGAAATTCTTAGTACGCCGGACTGCACGCTGAAAAAGTCCGCTGAAGCCCACACACGAGCGGATTGTCCGCTGAAATGTGTTTCGACGGACTAAGTACGCCATACAGTCCGCTCGTGTGTACGCGGCATTAGTTCACACTGCTGCAGAACTGAAAATCGTGCAAGTTCAGTCCGACTTTGGGGGCAATTTCAGAGACATCCGTGCAGGTTCCTGCACAGATGTCTATTGAAGTCGGCAAAAGTATCACAGAAAATACTTTTGGAAATTGGTGCGGTGCTGCAAAGTTCTCAGAGCATCGATTTGGACAGTGCTATTGCCGACAATAACCGCCAATTTGGCATGTCAAATCACATGCCAAATTGCATCAAAGTGAACCTGGGCTGAAACTCTACATAGATTTTTTTTTAAACTATATTATATGTCTGTGTGTTGCGAGGGGGGGGGTGTAAGTTGATACCTACAAATCGGCATGGAAGAGCATGACTAACACAGACAGATTTTGCAAAAGTGTCTCTCATGAGTTCTAAGCCCTTGTGTACATGCGGTCGGACATTCCGACGGAAAATGCCCGATCGGACCGCGTTGTCGGATAATCCGACCGTGTGTGGGCTTCATCAGACTTTTTCCGTCGGAATGTCCGACCAACAAAGTTTGAGAGCTGGATATAACATTTTCCGACAACATGATCTGATCGGACTTTGTCTGATCGTTTTCAGAGAATTCCAGTTGGACAAAGTGCCACGCATGCTCAGATCAAATTGCGAGACCAAAGCTATTGGCTACTAGCCTCAACGTAGTCCCGTCGTAACGAACGAACGTCATCACATTTCGAATGATCGGATTTTCCAACAACTTTGTCCGACCGTGTGTATGCAACACCAGTTTCGGACAAAATCCGTCGGAAAAAATCCGGATTTTGTTGTTGGAATGTCCGACCATGTGTACAAGGGCTAATAGTAGCACAGCATGCACCAAATTCATGGACCTGTCTAGAACATGTACTTGAATTTGGCCCACTTTTAGAATGTAGGTGGAACACTTTTGCAGAATCTGTCTGCACCAGTTTCTTTCCCTCTCTGTATGCCAAAACAGAGTTGTTCTAAATTAGCTCCACTTATGGAAGATATGAACTGTTGGTGTTTTTTATTTATTGCGTCACAATATAAAAGTGAAACATTTTGGAACTACCTACATTTTGGTGCACGAGTCGCTGTCAGAACCACAAGTGTCAAAAATGCTCCATAAATGTGGCGCAATGCATAAACCAGAGGGATTGATGCCAAAAAAATGGCGCAGCAGTATTATCGAATTCCCCCCACTATTGCTTCCAATTATAAAAAGGTATAGTATTTTGGCTTGCTCCTCTAACACTGCACTGACACTTCAACTTTAATAATTGGGAACAATAGTGTTTGTGTGCACACATGCATAGAATATTTTATAGATCAACCATTCTCTAGAAATTTGGATATATAAAAAAAAAAAAAAATCAAAAGAAAATATTCAACTTATCAAAACAATTCCCACATCATTCAATTTTTTGACCCACACTGGGTTTAAAAGGGTATTCTGCACAGTTTATGGAATCTGCATAGCCCAAGATTTAACAGACCTGTACAATTAGCATGTGTGCCCAACTTTACAATTTGCTTGATTCTAGTGAAAGTGTCCACATTATCAAACCATGATTCGCACATCCATTTTTTATTAAAGTGTTATCCACTTTGATTGCTGCAGAGTTCAAAATTGAACATCTTGTACAATCAGATTGGGGCATGCGTGGTCATCTTAATAATCAGCCTTTAATCGAATTAAAGCCAATAACATCTTCACACAAATGTTGAAGACCATATTAGATCGTATCAAAGTCTACACGCCTAATGGCTTCTCTATAGTCCTAAAGTTAACAGATTGTACAGTCAGACTGTAAAGTGTGTGGCCAGCCTTAGAATATGCTTGAATATAATGAAGGCGACAAACTTATCCAATTCTCATAACCTTGGATATTACGCAAGTCTGCCCACTTGCAGCCCACTCATATAGTTCTAAGCTGTACATTCAGATTGTAACATGCATGGTCAGTTTTGGGTACAGAAGATCTTTACTTACCAGTTCCACCAGAACAGAGGCGTGAGTTCCACCTGCTTTGTTGAATGCCCAGGGGAAGTTGAGGAGCCCAGCTCCCAGCGCAGACTTTAACATGATGAATATAGCTGCCATGGAGGACAGATTGGGGCTTCCACATTCCCCACCAGGGTTGGCCAGCAAGCTGATGCTCTCTCTAGCCAATTCCTCCATCCCAAATGCCTGTCCCTGGAAGCCAATATAGTACAGTAGCTCAGTGCAAGCCTGGAGCACCAAGCATGAGGATGTCCTTTCTACCAGCTGGGCCTTTTTGTTATTTGGGCTGACAATAGTTAACCCCTGAACTCCCAGGCCAGCCTGTACAGACACACGCCCCCAGACACCCCCCCCCAGGTCCTGTCTCTAAGAGTCAGTGGGGTCTCCTCTCTCCAATCACTGACTGAAAGGATTGTGGCTAATCATCATTAAAGTGCTGCCAGTTTAATTAGCAGGATTCCAGGGTTAGTCCCCTCACAGGGTGGTGTGAGATACTGAAACACAGTGTGTGAGATTAGAACTGGCTGCTGCTGACCTCTCTGCAAACACATCTACTAGTTCTTAACAAAGTGGGATTTTCCTCATTGTGACAATTTTCATTTCTGTTCAAATTACATTCCTGTTAAAATTGATATCTGTGAAATCATTAGCTGCTGTTTTCAGTAATGTCTAGCCATGGTGACAAATCTAATATGCTGACATTCATCTGGGAATTTAAAATGTCACCTATACAGTTTGCACATTATGGTTTTCTTTGACTCATTTTAGGGAATATTTCCTGAATGTACATGGTAGCTATTCCAACAATTGGCATAAAATAGTGATCATGTGATTTGGAGCTTTTATTTCTCTAAATATGGTCACAAATCTCAACCTTTAGAGCTGTTCATCCATCATTGTAATCATTGTACACATGTACATTTTCTGCACCTGGAATTATCATTTTAATACTATATAACATCGTCCTGTGTGTTCAAATGTCCACCTTTTTTAACCACTTCAATGCTGGGCACTTTCACCCCTTTCCTGCCCAGGCCATTTTTCAGCTTTCAGTGCTGTTGCACTTTGAATTGACAATTACGCGTCACGCAATGCTGTAGTCAAGCAATGCTGTAGTCAAGCAATATGTTATCATTTTTTTTGAGACAGATAGAGCATTCTTTTGGTGTAATTTAATCACCACTGAATTTTAATTTTTTTTTTGGTAAACACATGAAAAAAGACCAAAAATCTTGGGGGAAAAAACAACAACTTTTTTCTTCAGTTTCTGTAACAAAATTTTGTAAATAAGTAATTTTTCTCCTTCAATGATGTTGGCAACACTGAAGGGCACTGAGATATGGTACTTATGAGTGGCACTGACAGGCATCAGTGATGGGCACTGATTGGCATCACTGGGCACTGATTGGCACCACTTGTGGGCACTGTTTGGCATCACTGCTGGGCATCAATGGTGGGCACTGACAGGCATCGCTAATGGGACTGCACTGATAATAAATGGACTGATTATCAGCACAGTCCCCCAGTCAGGAGAGCTGCTTATTGGCTCTCCTCTACTCAAGCGTGTGTCAACGTGAATAGAAGAATGCCGATAACCGGCACTTCCTATTTACACTGTGATCGGCTATGATTGGACAGTAATCACATCGCAAAGAGTCTAGGTCATAGGCTCTTTACTGTTGTAATGGAAATTTGTAAGTTCTGTATATAATTGTATTCTATTTTATATGTATTGCACACTGCCCTCACTGTGCACACGGCACTAATAATGTTTTCTGTACATGTTTGCATTCTTTCGAGTCCTGATTAGAATTAGCCTGCCTATGTAATGCCCCTTGTTACCATGAATGTACAATTGTAATATTAATGTGATACCTATCTAATCATGTGTATAAAAACCTACAATTGCATCATAATAAAACAGAACAGTTATTTGGAAAGATCCTGAGCATATATTTTGTGTCTGTTCCCTACTGCAGTTAATACTGTAGTTATTAATTTGGAACCACTAATCAATATGAGGATAGGAGTTGCCTATCTATAAAATGTCTGACTCAGGTGGTAAGCCAGCCAGGAGGGGCTTTACAGGTGACCCTGAGTATCTGAAAGGAGGCGCTTGAAACGATCCAGGAATTTCTGATAATCAGCCGGCTGAGGTAAGCCTTTTGTTTACATTTAAGTTATCCGACTTCCTTGATCGGTAAGGCATTTTCGGGACAAAGGGTACCTATTTTACACCCCTTAATCAAACTGTATTGATTGGTGGTTATATGTTATGTTGTCAATGTCTACTGTCCATCGGAGTGTTAGAGATAAGAAAGGGAAGAATAGTGCTGTTCATAGGTACAGTGCCTTGCGAAAGTATTCGGCCCCCTTGAACTTTTCAACCTTTTGCCACATTTCAGGCTTCAAACATAAAGATATCCAATTTTTTTTTTGTGAAGAATCACCAACAAGTGGGACACAATTGTGAAGTGGAACGAAATCTATTGAATTTTTGAAACTTTTTTAACTAATAAAAAAATTAAAAGTGGGGCTAGCAAAATTATTCGGCCCCCTTGCATTAATACTTTGTACAGCCACCTTTTGCTGTGATTACAGCTGAAAGTCGCTTGGGGTATGTCTCTATCAGTTTTGCACATCGAGAGACTTAAATTCTTGCCCATTCTTCCTTGCAAAACAGCTTGAGCTCAGTGAGGTTGGATGGAGAGCGTTTGTGAACAGCAGTTTTCAGCTCTTTCCACAGATTCTCGATTGGATTCAGGTCTGGACTTTGACTTGGCCATTCTAACACCTGGATACGTTTATTTGTGAACCATTCCTTTGTAGATTTTGCTGTATGTTTGGGATCATTGTCTTGTTGGAAGATAAATCTCCGTCCCAGTTTCAGGTCTTTTGCAGACTCCAACAGGTTTTCATCCAGAATGGTCCTGTATTTGGCTGCATCCATCTTCCCCTCAATTTTAACCATCTTCCCTGTCCCTGCTGAAGAAAAGCAGGCCCAAACCATGATGCTGCCACCACCATGTTTGACAGTGGGGATGGTGTGTTGAGGGTGATGAGCTGTGTTGCTTTTACGCCAAACATATCGTTTTGCATTGTGGGCAAAAAGTTCGATTTTGGTTTCATCTGACCAGAGCACCTTCTTCCACATGTTTGGTTGTCTCCCAGGTGGCTTGTGGCAAACTTTAGACAAGACTTTTTATGGATATCTTTGAGAAATGGCTTTCTTCTTGCCACTCTTCCATAAAGGCCAGATTTGTGCAGTGTACGACTGATTGTTGTCCTATGGACAGACTCTCCCACCTCAGCTGTAGTTCTCTGCAGTTCATCCAGAGTGATCATGGGCCTCTTGGCTGCATCTCTGATCAGTCTTCTCCTTGTCTGAGCTGAAAGTTTAGAGGGACGGCCAGGTCTTGGTAGATTTGCAGTGGTCTGATACTCCTTCCATTTCAAAATGATCGCTTGCACAGTGCTCCTTGGGATGTTTAAATCTCGGGAAATCTTTTTGTATCCAAATCCGGCTTTAAACTTCTCCACAACAGTATTACGGACCTGCCTGGTGTGTTCATTGGTCTTCATGATGCTCTCTGCGCTTTCAACAGAACCCTGAGACTATCACAGAGCAGGTGCATTTATACAGAGACTTGATTACACACAGGTGGATTCTATTTATCACCATCAACATTTAGGACAACATTGGATCATTCAGAGATCCTTCCTGAACTTCTGGAGTGAGTTTGCTGCACTGAAAGTAAAGGGGCCGAATAATTTTGCACGCACCACTTTTCAGTTTTTTATTTGCTAAAAAAGTTTAAATTATCCAATAGATTTCGTTCCACTTCACAATTGTGTCCCACTTGTTGGTGATTCTTCACAAAAAATTAAAATTTTATATCTTTATGTTTGAAGCCTGAAATGTGGCAAAAGGTTGAAAAGTTCAAGGGGGCCGAATACTTTCGCAAGGCACTGTATATGTTGTACATCTGCTAGATAAAGTAGTTTAGAGGCCAGAGGGTATAGACACACGTAGAGAAGACTGGCCAGCCATTATGGGCATTAAATTAAGTAAGGCTTAATTTAGGCTCATCAACCCTGTCCTCAGGGCCCACTAACAGGCCAGGTTTGCAAGATAACTGAAATACATCACAGGTGATATAATTTGCTGTTCAGTGATTGCAGTATTCTAGTCTGCATCTCCCCAAGGTAATACATAAAACCTGGCCTGGTGATGGGCCCTGAGGACAGGGTTGATGACCACTGAAGTAAGGGAATGAAGGGTAAGAGACCCTCAAAAATGCCCAGTGCAAAAGGAGCGCTATATATTAACCGAAGGTGCAGTTCTGCCTATACTGAGCCCCTAGATTAACAGTTAAAGGGGACAGGGATCCACAATGGGTAACTGGATTACCAAAGTCCACAGGGATTAACCACTACAATAAAGGGCACTTTCGCCCCCTTCCTTCCCAGCCCAATTTTCAGCTTTCATCGCTCTAGCGCTTTCAGTGACAATTGCGCGGTCATGCTACACTGTACCCAAATGAAATTTTTATCATTTTGTTCGCACAAATAGAGCTTTATTTTGGTGGTATTTATTCACGACTCCGTTTTTTATTTTTTGCAATAAAAGCGCAAAAAAGCGGAAATTTGGAAAAAAAAACAATATTTTCTTTTTTCTATTTTAAAAGAAATCCAATAAAATCAAATTTTGTCATAAATTTAAGCCAAAATGTATTCTGCTACATGTTTTTGGTAAAAAAATTCCGTTAAGTGTATAATAATTGGTTTGTGTGATCACGGACATATGTACGCAAATGATCATGTACATATGTGTGCAGGTGATCACGTATACATATGTGTGCAGATAATCATTGGGACATGTGATTTTAGTGGGACATATGTGGGGGACATGTTTTTATTATTAGGGACATGTGTTTTTATTATTTGGGGACATGTATGTTTTGGGGACATGTGTGGGGACATTGTGTTTATACTGTGTGGTGTGTTTACTGTGTGGTGATTTGTGTGTACACTAGACTGGTGATCAGTGAGTAAAAAGCTGTAAAAAACAGCTCATACGCACTGATCATCAGCCGGCTGCAGCGATCTGCTCTCCTCTCCTCAGCGATGACTTCTGTGTGAGGAGAGGAGGAGCCAATTGCCTAGCAACCGGCTGTTTGTTTACATCACATGAAGGCCGTGATTGGACACGGCCGTCATGTGATCAGGAGGGCCAATCACAGAGCCCTCCTGCCGATCTGAGATGCGCTGTGTCCGGGTGACGCGGGCGCATCGGGATCACACCGCTGCGCGGGCACGCGCGCGCGCGATCCCACTCATTCTGATGGACGTTCCTGAACGTCCTATCAGGAGTAGACGGCTCCCACCCGGCCGTATATGTGCATTGGCCGGGTGGGAAGTGGTTAAGAATCATGCAGAGTAAACAGCTAGAGAAACAGCTATCTATGTGAGCAGGGTGGATCAAGGGTGACAATTAACACTAGACAGAAAGGGACATTTTGATAAGTTGTGGGATGAATTGGGGGTCAGGCACTACAACCAGTAATGTCAAGAAACAGAGAAATGAGAGTTAAAGCAGAATACTTTATATGTTGTCAGAGAGGGAAGATGGGATGAGCACTATAGCTGCCCGTCTGATCATAGAATGTACAGTATGAGAAGTATGGTATTACAATACATTGGATGCAAAATATATCAGAACAAATTAAAGAAAGCATAAGTTAAGCAGGCAAATAAAGATTCTAAGAGTTAAAAGAAAGTGAGAGAATGATATGCATGTGTTGTGTACAAATGGTTAAAATGTAAGCGATTTTAGAGAGATACGTGTATGCGTGTGAGAACGCTGGAACCTTTAGTTCTATCTCTTGTGTGTGTCATGTATGCAGATGTGACCCCCTCCTTTGTGCTCTGAAAGAATGTAGCTGGGATGAGAGATCAGTGATAAGCTGGAAGGACACCATGCCAATTTCAGTTTTTTAGACAAAACATTTATAACAAAATGTGCTGGGTTAACGAATCTAATGATAAACAATGTGATCACAATTACTTTTTAATCTGTTTTCCAAACATGGTAAAATGAAGGTTACATTTAACCGTGTATTGCACAAATTGAATATCCTTTGATAGTGGAAACAGTGCATTTAAAAAAGGGAAATTAAGTAAAATTAAGTATCAATAAGTATTCATTTCTAATATGAGTTTAACAGTTTTATTAATAATAAAGATATATTGAAACTGGTTTAGACAACCTTTGGTTGGAAATTAAATCCAGGTTAATGGGGAAATTTGTAATGAATGATATTAGTTTAGATTAAGATAACAATTTAGTAATTTTACATTTATTGAGTGGAAAGAGAAAAAGGTTAAGATGAGTTTATTAATTGTAATACAGCTGCCATAATGTTTAACAAAGCCAAGATGGATGGGATACATAAGAAGTTTTTCTACAAAAATTTAATCTTAAGGTCTGATAATAACTTTATGTGCGGCCCATGATGTGAGAGTAATAATAAATAAAATTGAAATATAACAGACCCATTACATCAAGTCCACACACACTGTTAGGATAGATGCCACCTGCAGCCAGTTGTTTTATAGTTTTTGATGTGGCTGAGTGGTTTCTGGTCCATCATACAGATTGTTGGTCCTTTTGTTTTTATTTGTATTTTTGAAATCCAAAGCAGAATGTGTGGATTGTGAAATGGTGTGCCCCTTTTCCTTGTAAGTGCAGTGGTATAAGCAGAAGAATATTTTGGATTTATGGACATCTCTGCATGACCGCAGGGTATTGTTATCATTTATTATAATATTGCCAGCCTGCCAGGAAAAAGTTGTCTTTTTGAAACATGAAACTGGAGTTCTTACACAAACAGCATGATAGAAAACAAGCCATTGTTATATTTATGCAAGCTGGACCCAGTAATGAAGGGTTCACCCCAATATATCAGAGCTGTAGCTTTATGCAAAGGTGCTATTAGACAAAGTTACAGACATTATTTTGGTAGAATATTACATTTTTTATGGTTTTCTGCACAGCAAATATACAGCTAACTAAATTTTTGTCTATTGAAAGGTTTCAAATATAAGTATGTTTATGTATAAATCTAACAATGAAAAATGCATATATTCAAATCCAACCACCTTACTGTCTCTATTGGAGGAGGCTGTAGACAAAGAAAATTGTGTTTTAGCAAAGCCTGTGAGCTATAAAAAGAGTGTATATTTATATAGACAGTCAAGATATAGAGAGCTTTTGGTTCCATTTGAAGGGCCAGAAGTTTGTTTTTACTTTGGCGGGTAAACCAATCAAGCATGCTAAATTAATTTGATTGGCTGTTTTTTAGCCTTCCCAGGTTCTTGCTGAGGTAGCCATACTAACATTAAAACTCACACATGGAAGCAAACCAGGCGACTAAAGATGCTGCATTTACAGCCCTGGACACTTGCTGGGTCTGTGCAACTCACAGATTCCACTCTAGTTCTGGCCCAGTATAGCTGGGATTAATAATTCAACTTTAAGGACCACAGAACGAGAAGAACAAGTGATCCACAAGAGGCAACTTCTTGCGAAACAAGACTTTGGAAAAGGTGATCATTTATGTATGCCAGTCACTCTTTTCTATTCAGCTTGACACATGGACAGTGTCATCAGTCACAAGTAGTTATGGCTGCCTTAGTAAATGAGCGTGGGATAGAGCCAGGGTTCACCACAGTTGTTTTTATAACATACCACTTTTTCTTTTACCTGTTACCAAAGGTGTTACCAAAAGCTGAACATCCCTGAACATCCATTCCAGAGATTACAAAAAGATATATCCAGATGCCCAAGTCAGGATCTTACGAGTATGCATTTTGTGTGTATGGACATGTTTTCTGGATGTCCAGTGGCAAATGCTACTGCAAAAGTCCCAGTAAAAAGTGTTATCAGAAATAGTTTGTAAGTACAGAGTGCAGAATCTACAGAGAGTAACAGAGGAAATCATTTTTATAGGAGAGTCCTTACTAGAAGTTTTGAAGTTTTATTTTTACACCCCCTACTGTCTACAATGTAGAGGAAAAAGTAGAGTAAGAAACTAGAAAAATTTTGCCTGAATGTTTTCTTAAATTTTATCAAGCCCCTAAGGGGATGTTGGACTCTCTCCCTATGGGATTTGGGTTGGGAGTGTGTTACTCACTTGCTTATATTTTGTCTCAGCAGCTGAAGTCCTCCATTCGGTTCTCACAGAGAACGTTGCTGATGTTTTAAGGTTTTTGACAAACTCATTTATGTGTTTTCTCCCCAATTCCAGATCCTAAAAGTTTGGAAGGATCTAAAACTAAAGCCAGGTGATTTGTGGATTGTTAAGAGAAATTTATATATAAAGAAATGTTTGGAGACTCAAAACAGCATCTATTTCATGTACAGTTTTGCAAAACTTGAAGGAAAAGTCACCTGGATCCACACCAGACACTGTAAAAATGACTAAATTAAAGAAATCTCTATGTTTGATTTGTTTCCCTCTTGCGATCACAGTCTAAGGTACTTTATGATTCAATTACTTTAATTGTAAGGGATATATATTCATATATATAATGTAATTTGAAAAGTAGTTTAGCCATGTTGAAGTCATATTTGTCTTTTGTACACCTTCCATTTTATGTAGAATTGTCTGTGTTTACATATGCTGATAAGTCAGCATGCCAACACTTCAGCTAGAAGGCCATTCTGGCCACAGGAGTGTACAGCCAGTACTCTGTAAATATGTCTTATCAATCATTTGTTTTTCACAATGAAAAGTCCTTTTGTAATGAAAAAAGCTGCTCAGCTATTATTTTCTCCACAATGGAGTTTTTGGCCAGGACTAACTCCGCCTAAGCGTGTGGATGTTCCAGGTTAAAGGTGATAGCAGGTATGGTTAGTGATCAAAATATTCATCAAAAGAGAGGAGCCTTTAATGGAAATTTGTAGGTTCTGTATATAATTGTATTCTATTTTATATTAAAAAAAAGGTAATACTGCGCTGTCCTCGAAAATATTTTAACAAATAATAATTAACTGCTACAACTAAAAAATGTGAGATACCCACACCAAAACAATTCTAAAACGTATTAGCTGCACTGTAAAAAAACTCTACATAAAGTATCTCAGAATACCAATGAATCTAGTGAGATAAATAAATCAAAACATGCAATAGAATGACATATTCCAAAAATTAGGTGAATTAATGATTAGACCAATACATAAATAATAAAGTCCTGGAAAAAACAGTTAAAAAGTGAAAGTCCACCAAATGAGGGACTATCCACAAATTAAGGGATATCATTGGAAAGATATTGAGCGTATCTTTTGTGTCTGTTCCCTACTGCAGTAGTTATTCAGTTGGAACCACTAATCAATATGAGGATAGGAGTTGCCTATCTACAAAATGTCCGACTCACTGTGATCAGTGATGCGGCGTGTACAAGTGACAGACCACACCACCAATTGCCATGCTTCGCCCCTGCGGGGGCGTACAAAAGCGGCTTGTTGTGAAAGGCATCATATGATGCCCAGCCACGACCACCGCCCAACCGTCATTTTGCTATAGGCCAGCAGGGTTTGTGGTAAAGTGACATTCTATAGCAGTGGTTCCCAAACTGCAACCCATGTGTGGGCGGTGGTTACTCGGCCTGCATGCAGGGGTACCTTTCACTCGGAGGGTGCTCATCAATACCAAGTCCAGGCAGAGACTGCAGTCATGTGAAAAATCTAACAATAAGGCAGTTCCCTGACTTGGAGATGAGCCTTTTCACTGTGCCCAGTAAAAGTTCAGAATTTCTCTGACAAAGTATTGTCCCGTGTCATAAACGCTGAAACTTTAGTAGATGTTGCATTAGGAGGAACACTGCTGAGCCTATGCCTGCTCCTCCAGTGTACCTTTGTTACCCCGCTCCCAGTAATAGAATGGGGTCCTGCTGAGCACATAGCACAGACTTCATGCATGCACTCATTAACTCCGTCCCTCCTGTACCTCAAAACCAGGCCATAGATCTCCATAATGCACCACATCCTACATGCACCCCTATGAATAACTTCAGACCAGGCTCATAACGGTAATTTAACTTTACTGAATGAGTTGCAGCATTATAGTTCAATATGAACAATGTCTTTTGTCCCTAAACTAACTACAGCTGTGTGGCTGCCCAGGTATACCTCTATAGGGTGATAGTCCATCTTGGTATCCGTCATGGCTGGGATGTCCTCTGAAAATTCTGGTGCCTTTAGCAGACTGCAAGCAGTAGCATTCCCTATGCCACAAGCTGTAAGCAGGAATAGCAGTAACCAAGAACCCCAGGACCTTAGCCTTCCCCCTTTTTATAGCACAGGTGGGCTGGCTGGGACCAAAAAGTCTGGAAACTTACTGGCTGGTCGCACTCCTCTCCCTTGGCCGCTGTCTGCTATGCTGGCTGCTTATCACCCTCCTTTCCTATCTTCAGAGGAACACGGCAGGGCTGCCCCCTTTCTCGCATTTTTTATTCTTGCCCTTCAACTGTTGACTATGGTCCTTGAAGCTGACCCCAACATTACTGGAATCCCATACATGGGGGTGTGCTATAAAGTAAGCATGTTTGCAGATGACGCTCTCTTGACCCTTACCAAACCGATAGTCTCCCTACCCAATCTACAATCTCTCTTGACTTGCAGTGCTACCATCTCGGGGTTCAATCCACACAAAACCACCACGCTGAATATCTCTCTCCCAGAATCCATGGTCTCACACCTCCAATCTAGGCATTAAGCTGATTCCCTCCTACTCTCTCTTTTCCGCCAATTTTTATCCTTTATTGTGCTCTATCAAAACACTCATGACTAGGGATGAGCTTCGTGTTCGAGTCGAACATACGTTCGACTCGAACATTGGCTGTTCGTCCGTTCGGCGAAGTCCGAACATTTTGGTCCGTTCGCGTCAAATTCGTGTGGCGCTCACGGCCCACAATGCACTGCGATGGCGCAGTGCATTGCTGGCTCATGATTGGCCAAGCATGCACTGTGACCCCGCATGCTTGGCCAATCGCAGCGCCAGCAGCGAGGAGAGCCATGATTGGCCACAGGCAGGATGCCTGTGGCCAATCATAGCTCAGGCTGTGTAGTGCACGCCCCACACTATATAAGGCCACCAGCGCGGCGGTCTCGTGTAGTGTGTTGGCGTCTGAAGCAGTGGGTGTTCTGTGTACCTTCAACACAGTACACACCGATCGTTTTCGGCCGATTTTCGATCTTGCTGTTGTGTAGTGGTTATTGTCTGCGTGCCCTGACCGCAGTATACACCGCTATATTCACCTCACCTATATAGCTAGTGATCTATCTTTTATAATAGAGCTTGCAGTCAGTAGTGTTAGGAGCTTGTGCGTGCTGTCTGTGTGCTCTGTACCCAGTACATACCGCTATATCCACCTACATAGCTCTTCTCTATTTGAGACCACTTGCCATCTGCAGGAGTTATTGGAAGTTGTGTGTGCCTCCAGCACAGCACAGTATACATCTGTATATACCCCTTTAGCTCTGGTGTTCTATAATAAAGGCATCTGCAGGAGTTAGTGGGTGTTGTGTGCCTCTAGCACAATATACACTACCCAACTGCTTTTTTACCCAACTCCCTTCAGGCCATTACCATGTCTGGAAGGCCAGCAAGGAGAGGCAGACAGGCGCGAGCCGATAAAAGAGGGCAAGCAGGCTCTGTGTCTAGAGACAACAGTGCTGGTCGTGGACGCGGTGCATTGTCATCAGCACGTGGCCATGGGACACGCTTGTCCTTCTTTTCGGCAGCTGGACATGTTGAACCGCAACATGCCAACGACTTGGTAGAGTGGATGACCAAGCCCTCTTCATCCTCCTCATCCTCTCTCACCCAGTCTCAGGGTACTAGCAAAGCAGCTGCCAACGCATCGTCTTCCCTCCTCTCAATGTCATCATCAGTGACTCCTTCCCTAGACCCACCACGTCCTCCTGAGGAGTCTCCTGAACTCTTTGAGCACAGTGTTGGGTACATGCTCCAGGAGGATGCCCAGTGTTTTGTGGGCTCTGATGATGACACTCAGCTAGAGGAAGGCAGTAGCGTGAGCGCAGAGAGAGGGGATGCTCAAGAAGGACAGCAATCTGGCAGTCATGTTCCACAAGCTGCAGCATACTGCCAGGTTTGCTACAGCGATGAAGAGGGAGGGGATGATGAGGGCACTGACTCCACGTGGGTGCCTGGAAGGAGAGAGGAGGAGGAGGAGGAGGCACATGTCCAACGAGGCAGGATGCCCTCCGGGGGCCAGCTTAGGGGCAGCACACCGACTGAATCACACCGCAGAGCTCCGCCTGTGCAGAGTGCTGCCTCTGCGCGTTATTCTAAAAGTCCTTTGGTGTGGGCCTTTTTTGAGACGAGTGCATCAGATCGCACCGCTGCTATTTGCAACATATGTCTCAAGCGTATCTCACGTGGCCAAAACATCAGCCGCTTGGGCACCACATGCTTGACCAGACATATGTTGACCTGCCATGCAGCTCGTTGGCAAACCTCAAAGACTCACACCAAAGAACAAAGCGGACCTCTCCTTGCTCCTCATCAGCTGGCATCTCCAACCCCACTAGACCTTCAGTCCTCTCTGAAACCTGCTCTGAGAGGAATGAAGGTGTAGAATTAGGTGTGTCACAGCCAAGTGCTTCCGGGAACTCTGCTAGCGGTACACCCACGTCCGATTATAGCAGGCAAATGTCCCTGCCCCAGCTGCTGGACCGGCGAAAGAAGTTCACTCCCAGCCATCCACATGCCCAGCGGTTGAATGCTAGCTTGGCTAAATTGCTAGCACTTCAACTGCTGCCTTTTCAGTTGGTAGACTCGGCCCCCTTCTGTGAGTTTGTACAATGTGCGGTTCCTCAGTGGCAGGTCCCCAAACGCCACTTTTTCTCATGGAAGGCGATTCCGGCTCTCTACCGGCATGTGGAAGGCAATGCCCTTGCCTCGCTGGACAGGGCGGTCAGCGGTAAGGTGCATATTACCGCTGACTCATGGTCCAGCAGGCATGGACAGGGACATTACCTGTCTTTCACGGCCCATTGGATCACTCTTCTGGCAGCTGGGAAGGATGCAGGACAAGGTGCAGTAGTGTTGGAGGTTGTTCCGCCACCACGCCTCCAAAATGCTACTATTGGTTGTGACACACCTCTCTCCTCCACCCCCTCCTCTTCTTCTTCCTCCATGGCCTCTTCCAGTGCTCTGTCCTCAGTACCAGCGGTGCTCCGTAGGCGTTCCAGGGGCTACGCAAGTACGCAGGCAAAACAATGCCATGCCGTGCTTGCGCTGGTTTGTTTGGGGGACAGGAGCCACACTGGGGCGGATGTTTTGTCAGCTCTGCAGGGGCAGGCCGAGAGGTGGTTGACGCCACGCCAGCTTAAGCCAGGAATGGTGGTTTGCGACAATGGCACCAACCTCCTCTCCGCCCTTCGACAGGGACAACTGACCCATGTGCCCTGTGTAGCTCACGTCCTTAACCTGGTGGTGCAGCGGTTCTTGGGCAGGTACCCCGGCTTACAGGATGTCCTGAAGCAGGCCAGGAAAGTCTGTGTGCATTTCCGCCGATCATTTAATGCCTGTGCTCGGCTGGCTGAGCTCCAAAAGGAGTTGAACCTGCCCAAGAACCGCCTTATATGTGACATGCCCACCAGATGGAACTCAACATTGGCCATGCTGCAGCGGCTGCACACGCAGCAGAGGGCCATCAATGAGTACCTGTGCGACTACGGCACCAGGACAGGGTCAGGGGAGCTTGGTTTTTTCTCACCACGCCAGTGGGGCATGATCAGGGATGCATGCACTGTCCTGTCACCGTTTGAGGAGGCCACAAGGATGGTGAGCAGTGACAGTGCATGCATCAGTGACACTGTACCTCTTGGCCACCTCTTGGAGCATACGCTGCATGAAAAAAAATGGACAGGGCACTTGAGGCAGAACAGAGGCAGGAAGAGGAGGACTTCCTTGCCTCTCAAGGCCCCCTTTATCCAGACAGTGTTCCTGCTGTGCCACCCATCACACAGGAAGAGGAGGAGGAGGAGGAGGAGGATGATTGTGTCAGCATGGAGGTGGAGGCTGGCACTCAGCATCAGCATCAGCAGCAGAAGTCTTGTAGGGATGATTTACAGTCCCAAGAAACACGTGGATTTGTACGTGGCTGGGAGGAGGTAGCTGCGGATCATGTTGTCCTTAGTGACCCAGAGGACTCCGGACCGAATGCTTCAGCTAACCTACGCTGCATGGCCTCCCTGATCCTGCAAAGCATGTGGAAGGATCCTCGTATTCTTTGGATCAAGGAGAGGGACCATTACTGGCTGGCCACTCTCCTTGATCCACGGTACAAGGGTAAGGTTGCCGACCTTATCTTGCCATCGCAGAGGGAGCAGAGGATGAGACATCTCCGGGAGGCCTTGCAGAAAGGTCTGTGCAACGCGTTCCCAGAGACTGGGAGGTTACAAACTCCTGGTCCTGGACAACGTGTTGCTGAGGCATCGGTCAGAAGGAGCGGTGGAGAAGGTGGCCGTCTGACTGATGCTTTCAGACAATTTTTTAGTCCGCAGCCCCAAGGTATGATCGGTTCCAGCACCCATCGCCAGCGTCTGATTTACATGGTGCAGGAATACCTCGGGGCAAGGTCAGACTTGGACACCTTTCCCACCGAAAATCCTCTGGCTTACTGGGTCTTGAGGATGGATCACTGGCCAGAGCTTGCACAGTATGCAATTGAGCTACTGGCCTGTCCTGCATCCAGCGTTCTTTCGGAACGCACCTTCAGTGCTGCTGGTGGCTTTGTTACCGATCACAGGGTGCGCCTGTCCACCAAATCAGTTGATCGACTGACCTTCATCAAGATGAATCAGTCTTGGATCACCCACAAATATCACATCCCTTCAAGACTGCCTATGCTGATGCTGAGTGACTGTCCTGTTATGTTGATTGTCTATCCTCTTCCTCCTCCACTGATATGTTGGAAGAACATTTCTGGTTCTGGTTGATGCCATGAGCCCAATTTTTCTGCCCCTGTTTAACAGGGGCGTTTAAGTACAATTTTTGATGCAATGCTTTGCAGCAGGGCTAATTCCTGCAATCAAACAAGAGTATATGGGAGAGGTTGCAGTGTGGTGGCACCAGCACCAGTGCCTAAGGCCCAATTTTTCTGCCCCTGTTTAACAGGGGCGTTTAATTACAATTTTTGATGCAATGCTTTGCAGCAGGGCTAATTCCTGCATTAAAACTAGAGTATATGGCAGAGGTTGCAGTGTGGTGGCACCAGCACCAGTGCCTAAGGCCCAATTTTTCTGCCCCTGTTTAACAGGGGCGTTTAAGTACAATTTTTGATGCAATGCTTTGCAGCAGGGCTAATTCCTGCAATAAAACAAGAGTATATGGAAGAGGTTGCAGTGTGGTGGCACCAGCAGCAGTGCCTAAGGCCAAATTTTTCTGCCCCTGTTTAACAGGGGGGTTTAAGTACAATTTTTGATGCAATGCTTTGCAGCAGGGCTAATTCCTGCATTAAAACTAGAGTATATGGCAGAGGTTGCAGTGTGGTGGCACCAGCACCAGTGCCTAAGGCCCAATTTTTCTGCCCCTGTTTAACAGGGGCGTTTAATTACAATTTTTGATGCAATGCTTTGCAGCAGGGCTAATTCCTGCAATAAAACTAGAGTATATGGCAGAGGTTGCAGTGTGGTGGCACCAGCACCAGTGCCTAAGGCCCAATTTTTCTGCCCCTGTTTAACAGGGGCGTTTAATTACAATTTTTGATGCAATGCTTTGCAGCAGGGCTAATTCCTGCAATAAAACTAGAGTATATGGCAGAGGTTGCAGTGTGGTGGCACCAGCACCAGTGCCTAAGGCCCAATTTTTCTGCCCCTGTTTAACAGGGGCGTTTAATTACAATTTTTGATGCAATGCTTTGCAGCAGGGCTAATTCCTGCAATAAAACTAGAGTATATGGCAGAGGTTGCAGTGTGGTGGCACCAGCACCAGTGCCTAAGGCCCAATTTTTCTGCCCCTGTTTAACAGGGGCGTTTAAGTACAATTTTTGATGCAATGCTTTGCAGCAGGGCTAATTCCTGCAATAAAACTAGAGTATATGGAAGAGGTTGCAGTGTGGTGGCACCAGCAGCAGTGCCTAAGGCCAAATTTTTCTGCCCCTGTTTAACAGGGACATGTAATTACAATTCTTGATATAATATTTCACAGGAGGGCCCCTTCCTGTGCCCACCCAGAGTAACGGTGAGGACTTATAGTGTTGTGGCACCAGCACCACAACCACCAAAGGTCAATTTTTCTACCACTGTTCAACAATGGCATGTAATTACAATTCTTGATATAATCGTTCACAGCAGGGCGCTCCAGCGCCCACCAAGAGTCACTTTGAGGGCTTACAATGTTGTGGCAAAACCAACACCTTGTTCCGCCATTTCTGCAGAGCATATAGGGCAGGCCCCTACTTTCAAACATCCAATTTACAAACATCTCCTACTTGCAAACGGAAGGAGACAACAGCAAGTGAGATGAAAAAAGATGGACGACAAAACAAATTATACAGGGGTGATAACCCTTCTCTATGTTTTCCAAAAAGCTTAAAAATAGTTTTTTTGACTGGAGCTACACTTTAAAAATGTACCAGTTGAAAATTACAAACAGATTCAACTTAACACAACAAACCTACACAGTCCCTGTCTTGTTTGCACCGCCTGTATACTGCTGTTCTGAGTACATAGGGCCTGGGGGCCACACGCATTTCCTTTTTTTAATATGGGTACAGGGTTCCCCTTAATATGCGTACAAGACCCAAATAGGCTGGTAATGGGCAGGGAAGGCTACCCATGCCATTTTTCTGAATGATTTTCAACCATATTGCAGGAACCAGATATAACATTAAAACCGCAAGCAGTTTTAAATGGTGTTATTTCCGTTTAATGTCATTTTGTGCAGGGACTGTTCTAAACACGGGAAACACGTGGCACTTCACAGGCATACTACAGACACCCCCCAGGCACCATATTTAAAGGAATATTTCACTTTTTTTTCACTTTAATCGTCATTAAAATCAGTGCTCCCGCCAAAACGGCCATTTTTAGAAACATTTTAGGCATTGACCCATGTCCCCTGGGGCAGAAGCCAGGACCCCAAACCCTTTTTAGGACAGTATCTTGCATATTAGCCGTTAAAATTAGCACTTTTCATTTCGAACGTTCGAGTCCCATAGACTTCAATGGGGTTCTAAAGTTCGTTCGAATTTGGGGTCCGTTCGAAAGTTCTGGTGCGAACCGAACCGGGGGGTGTTCGGCTCATCCCTCCTCATGACATCCTACCATTTCCCCATCCTTTCTTGGATTGGCGGTATCCATGCTGTTAAGATAACCGTCCTTCTGAAGCTCTTATATTTTTTCCAGACCCTGCCGGTTTGGGTTCCAATTTAATCTCTTTCGCCCCTGGCCTGGGGGAACCCTCTCCACTTCTACCCTGCTCTTCTTCTCTTTTCTCTTCTTGTTCTGTGATCTCCCCTCATTTCTCGATCCGCCCACACCCCTGCCATCTAATCCTTTCCCCCCTTCCTTCCCCCTTTTTTAATTTTTTTTTTTACCCCTTTTTGTTTGTGGGTTTGGTTTAAGATTTATTTTTCCCGATTTTTGTGGACAGCCCACACCCAAATCGCTGAGCAATTCTGCTCCGACACGTTGTGCTGACCCCTGGCTTCACCAAGATGGTTGTTACGGTTCGATAGTTCTTATAAAACTTGTTTATATGTGTATCCTATATTGCATATGTTATGCTCACTGTTCATATCCACTGCACGAGATTATTGTAGTCATATATCTTTTTAATTTATTTCAATAAAAATATTGTACCAGAAAAAGTCTGGGATCCAACCTATTGCAACCTGCGACAAACAGGCCAGATGTGGCCGTTTTCTTGCTTTTTACCAGCCCTTGGGGCTCTATTCCTCCCCACTGATAAAAATGGTGGGGCACTCTCCCCCCCCCCCAAATGATAAAAATGATGGGGCACTATTCTCCCCCCTGATAAAAATGATGGGGCACTATTCTCCCCCACTGATAAAAATGATGGGGCACTATTCTCCCCCACTGATAAAAATGATGGGGCACTATTCTCCCCCACTGATAAAAATGATGGGGCACTATTCTCCCCCACTGATAAAAATGATGGGGAACTATTCTCCCCCACTGATACCAATGATGGGTCACTATTCATTCCACTGAAACCAATGATGGGGCATTATCCCTCCTACTGATACTAATATTGGACACTATTTCTTCCACTAATAACAACAATGGGCACTATTCCTTCTACTGACACCATTTATATGATGTTATACTTTCATTCACTAAAACAGGTGCTAGGTAGACATGTGCATGGCAAAAAGAAATTGTTTAATTTAGCCCAGGTTCACACTGAGCTGCGGGAATGAAGCCATGCGAGTTCAGCTGAACTGTCATGATTTCGCTCCTGCATGTCAGTCCCGACAGGTTTATGCATAGATGTCAATGTAAATCGCAGCCCAAAATCGAAAAAGTAGTTCAGAAACTACTTTTTGAAATCAGTGCAGCGCCGCAGATGTGGCGTTGCACCGATTGATATGTCAAATCGCATGTCAAAATGCTCCAGTGTGAGCCATGGCTCTGATTCGTTAATCTAGTTATTTAGTTTCATTCAATTTGTATTGGGAATTCATGTTCAGAAATTTTTTTTTGTCTTTTTTTTTTTTTCGAAACTTTCGAATCAATAAATTTTCGAATCGGTCGAATTGAAAATGTTTTTTTTTTCTATTTGAATGTGGCAAAGTAGGGATGAGCTCAGGCGTGTTCGCATGGAACACGTGCAGAGCCCGTCGGGAAGTGAGCGCAGCGCTGCGCTGATCACAGGCAGTGAGACATTGCCCCGATGCGTGGCTGCAGAGATCGGCCAATGTCACACTGCCTGTGATTAGCGCAGCGCTGCGCTCACTTCCTGGCGGGCTCTGCACGTGTTCCATGCGAACACGCCTGAGCTCATCCCTATGGCAAAGTGAACAAACAAAAGAGAGGTCTTTATCAAATGAATACAATGACTCTATAAATCACCTTTCCCTGACAGACTCCATGGCAGCCTACGTGTGGGTTGACCCCGCCTCCACTCCAATGCTATAGGACCCCATTTAAATAAAAGAGCACTCACCACTCCACACGGTGTTCCTTTTTTGTCCTCCTCCATTTGGACCTACACATGCTGTTCGGTTGGATTTCGGATTTCTCTCTTTGCATACTTATGCGGTGCAAGCTCAGTACCCAGCCATGGGCGGGCAAGTAGCTTGGAGGCTGGATGGTCCCCTGTATGAAGGTGGTTGCCTCGGTATGCTCCGGACGAACATTCAGGAGGAATCACTACGGCTGGCAAGGTCTGAAGAGTTTTTTCTTTCTCCATGGCAGTCATATATTTGTATATGTTTGTGGCTATTCCCTAGCATTTTGTTTATTCCCCCTGTTTGGTGGCTGGAGCGCTTTGCATTCCAGATCGCTGCATTGTCTTCCGCGTTCTGGACGCGCCTGCGCAGTAGCCTCTTTCAATATTGAGGCTTGGTGTGCGCGGTTCGACCGAACAGGCGCAGTATGGCCATCCCTCCACTACGCAAGTGCAAGGTGAGGGAGCGGTGACGTCATGGGTGGGGATTTTAAAACCAGACTGCTGCCTCAGTCTCACTGGGTATGTCAGTGCATCGGAAGCAGCAAGTCTGTTCCTCCAGCCCCAGTCTGCAAAGGTGAGCGTCGTTACTTTGGATAATTAGATGCAGTGAGTGCATGTTGGAATAATTATATTAAAAAAAAAAAAGAAGAAGGGGTAAAGTTTTTTTAATTTTGTTTAAAAAAAAAAAAAAAAAATATATATATATATATATATATATATATATATATATATATATATAAGATATGTGTATATATTTAATGAATTCTTTCTAATTATTATTAAGTAAAATATATTTATAAAGAGAAAGACTGATATATTGATATTTATGTACTTATGTGCTTTCCCCTGGGACCTCATCTTCTTTTTTGCAGACTATCTTGTTTTGTGACACTCTTCCTCCAAAAATTATGGGCAAATCACCGCCTTTAAGTGGCCAGCCCTTACGCACTAGGTATGTGCTGATAAGGAGAGGGGTGGAATTACAGTCGCATTTGTTTGCGTTTTCTTTTTGATGCCATTTTTTCCCCCTTTCCTGTTTTGTATTAGCCCTTTCAGGTTGAATCCTCAGGATAAAGACCTTGCCAGGCCACATCGCCATTTGTCTAGATCCAGATGGGAATCACCGCGTGGATCTCACCATCAGAGGAGAAGTTCACATTCCTCCTCCAGACACCGCTCTCACCACCACGATAGTTGCTCTGATCGCAGAGCCTGCTGGGGATGTGGGACTCGAGTCCGGGAGGGCAAATCTCTGTGTGATTAATGCTATGCCCAGGCGGTTGGAGAAAAAGAATTAGAAAGCCAGCGTATGGAATCCCTGGTGAAACATGTCGTGCAGCAGTCTCTGAGAGACATGGACACCTTTCACACGCTGAGTCAATCTACTTCCTTGTCTGGCCCTCAGGCTGATGAGGCCCGTGATGATCCGGGCACTTCCCAGCCCTACGCAGCATCTAATGCGACTTCGGAAGACGAGTTCCTAGGTGAGGAAGATATTGGGGGTTTCGACTTTGCTATGGTCTCCCCTATGATTAAGGCAGTTAAGGAAGCCCTTAAGTGGGAAGACTCATCTACCCCTCCAGCCAAGCAGAAGAAATTCTTCAAACAGCTGGGGAAGGAACGTCCAAACTTTCCTTTTCTTACTGAACTGAAAGATATTTTTGAGGAAGAGTGGAGTAAAGTGGACAGGAAGTCCTCTATGACTAATAAAACTTCCAGGTTGTATCCCTTCAAGATAGAAGACGTAAAGCACCTGGAAAATGCCCCCCTGGTGGATGCGGCTTTGATGCGCTTGGCCAAACACGTTACCCTCCCATTGGAGGATTCAGTGTCCTTTAAGGACGGTCTGGAGAGGAAGATTGACCAGGACGTTAAGAAGATTTATGGTCTGGCTGGGATGGCCTGCAAACCTGCCCTGGCATTAGCGGCTATGTCTAAGGCCATGGAAGCTTGGTCTGAAAATGTGGAATCCTTCCTTAAGGGCATTTCTGAGGATCTGGCTAAGAATTCAGCAGCAGCAGAACTGAAGCTGGCGGCAGTCTTTCTGGGGGAGGCGTCCATTGATCTAATCCGTCTGTTGGCACGCGTGATGCTGTCGTCAGTTACGGCTAAGCGGGCCTTATGGTTACATCCCTGGCTAGCTGACCCGGTTTCTAAGCAGGCGTGGTGTAAGATCCCCTTCGAGGGCTCTACGTTATTTGGTAATAAGTTGGATGACGCCATTACACGTGCTACAGGTGGGAAGTCTGGTTTCCTTCCCCAGGACAGAAGACTATTGGGTCGGAAGAGACCATAGTATAAAAAAACGCAGCCCAGAGCGGACAAGGGATGCACGTTCCTACAAACCAGGTCGGAACTTCAGGACGAATTGGTACAGAGGTCAGACTTCCTTTCGTAAGCCCAGCAAGAACCAGTCATCCAGTGGTCGCGAGCAGGCTAAGTCTTTCTGAGGTTGCGCCTGCCCAGGCAGGTCGGGTGGGGGCTCGGCTATCCCTCTTTCGGCACGTTTGGGTGGCCTCGATCTCAGATTACTGGGTAGTCAGGACGGTCTCGTTGGGCCACAGATGGACCTTCTCCAGCTCCCCTCCTCCCAGATTTGTGCCCACCCTGCTCCCTTGCTCGGAGGAACAAAGTCAAGTACTGTCTTCTTATGTGGATCTGTTGAAGGCTCAAGGAGCAGTAATTCAGGTGCCAAGGAAAGAGTGGTTTCAGGCAGTCTATTCTCCTCTTTTCCTGATTCGAAAGAAAAGCGGCTCCTGGCGCCCAGTAATAGATCTCACCTATCTAAACAAATACATAGAGTATGGGAAATTCAAGATGGAAACTCTTTCGACCATTCAACAAGCCATACAGATGGGTGACTGGTTGATTTTGATTGACTTGAAGGACGCCTATTTCCACGTCCCGGTAGAAAAGGATTTTCAAAAATTCCTAAGATTACACATAGGTCAAGACCATCTCCAATTTATTTGCCTCCCCTTCGGGTTGACGACCTCTCCCCGAGTTTTTTCAAAGGTTCTCCTGGCTGTAATGGCCTTTATCAGGTTAAAAGGTATTCGACTGTACCATTATCTGGATGACCTGATGGTTCTGTCCTAAAGCAGAGAACAATTGCTGGAACACTGGGAACAGGTAATCTCTTCTCTGTCCAGTTTCGGGTGGCTTCTAAATCTGGCAAAAAGTCATCTAGAGCCGGTCCAGCGGCTAATATATCTAGGAGCCCAATTCGACACTCTGCAGAGTACTATCTCTCTCCCGGACGAAAAAATACTGACAATACGAGAAAGAGTCTCTCGGGCCCTATACACTCAGCACCTAAAAGCTTCTCAGTGTCTCAAGATCATAGATACGATGGTCTCGACAGCCCCGATGGTGAAATGGGCTTTGTGGAGGCTTCGCCCCTTCCAAGCAGGTTTCCTCAAGCAGTGGAAGTCAGGGGACAAAAATCAAACTATTCGTATAACCACAACCATGAGAGAGAGCCTCTTTTGGTGGCTACAGCGCAAGAACCTGCTGAACTGTCATTCCATCATCCCCATCTCCTGGGTCACGGTCACGACCGATGCCAGTGGGACAGGTTGGGGGGCTCTCTACGGATCAAATCTTGCGCAGGGCAAGTGGGATGCTCATCTCCCCTTACCAGGGTCGAACGTCCTGAAACTTTGGGCAGCCTGGTGTGCTCTCCATCAATTCTCTCACCTTCTGAAAGGGAAGTCAGTGTTATTACGGATGGACAACACCACGGCAGTGTCCTACGTGAAAAGGCAGGGGTGTACTCGGAGCTCTACTCTTCTACGGGAGGTCGAACCCATCCTATCATGGGCACAGAAAAACCTGATGAACATCTCAGCAGTCTTTGTGCCAGGAGTTCAGAACTCTCAGGCGGATTTTCTGTCCCGGTCTCAGCTGGACAACAACGAATGGTCTCTTCATGCTCAAACCTTCAAGTGGATCCTGTCATTAGGGGTCAGTCCTGAACTGGATCTTTTTGCCTCTCCCTGCAATTTCAAAATAAAGAAATTTTACACGTGAAGTCGTTGCAGTCAGGCCTGTGGGACGGATGCTCTGACAGACCAGTGGAGGTTCAGGAGGGCATATACTTTCCCTCCACTTCCCGTGATCCTCAGATTCCTTCAGAGGCTCCGAGTGGAAGCAGTAGAGGTTGTGATGATAGCTCTCTATTGGCCCAACAGGCCTTGGTTTCTTCTCCTGGTCCAACTCAGTGTTCGAGATCCCATACCTCTCCCTCCTCAGGCCTGACCTTCTTTCTCAGGGTACAGTTCTGCACCCTTGCCCGGCAGTTCTGAGACTGATGGTCTGGTTCTTGAGAGGAAAAGGCTAGAATCCATTGGATGTGCATCAAGTGTAATTTCCACTCTGATGAATGCAAGGAGATCAAGTACAAACATAGTATATGGCAGAATCTGGGACAAATTTGTTAAGTTCTGCTCTTCTTCGAATAGACCTTTTGAACATCCAGGAGTACAGGACATTCTTAGCTTCTTGCAGTCTGGCCTCGATCTTCCTTTATCGGTAAGCTCCCTCAGGGTGCAGGTGTCGGCTCTATCGGCTTTCTCAGGTATATCTTGGGCAGTGCATCCACTGATTCGTCAGTTCTTCCGGGGAGCTTCAAGACTCAAACCCCAAAGAAAGCCTAGATTTCCCAAGTGGGATCTTCCTCTGGTCCTGGACTCAATCTCCGGTCTACATACGATGGGGCCATCCCCGCTCTCTATTAAGGATTTCTCAGCAAAAGTTGTTTTCTTAGTTGCAGTAACTTCAGCCAAAAGGGTTTCGGAAATCGGATCCTTGGGCTTCAAAGAGCCTTTTTTGACGTTCTTTCCGGACCGAGTAGTCCTTATTCCCATGTTGGGATCTAATCCAAAGGTTACTTTGGTGTTTCACCAGAACCAGGAAATTGTCTTGCCTACTTTTAGGACTTCAGATTCTAATAATGTTCATCCTCTGGATGTTGGAGAACCCTTGAAAGAATATCTTCTTATCACTTCCCCCTTCAGACGCTCGGAGCATCTCTTTATCTTACCTTCAGGTATCAACAAGGGGAAGAAAGCTTCAACTAGGATGCTGGCCACCTGGATTGTAAGAACTATACAACGGGCATATAGGGTGAAGGGCTTGGCTCCTCCAGAGGCGGTGACGGCTCACTCTACCAGGGGAATAGCAGCCTCATGGGCAGCGGCTCGGCATGTGGCTCCTGACACAATCTGCAAGGCAGCCTCCTGGTCTTCTATTAATACGTTCATGTCACATTACTGTATTGAGCCTGCTTCTCTATCCTCTGTAAATTTTGGTCTAAAGATTTTATCGGTTGATAAATCAAATTAAATGTTTTCTGTTTAAAGCATACCCACCCGAGTGGTCGGCTAGTTATTTCCCACACGTAGGCTGCCATGGAGTCTGTCAGGGAAAAAGAAAAATTTATTGTCAAATACTTACCGTAATTTTCCTTTCCTGATGGACTCCATGGCAGACAGAGTTCCCACCCATGAGTCTTATGAGGAGGCTAGTTACGGAACACCGTGTGGAGTGGTGAGAGCTCTTTTATTTGAATGGGGTCCTATAGCATTGGAGTGGAGGCGGGGTCAACCCACACGTATGCTGCCATGGAGTCCATCAGTAAAGGAAAATTACGGTACCGTAAGTATTTGACAATAAATTTTCCTTTTTATATATTTTAAAATGGTATTCTAAAAACACACAGTCTTTGATTCCAGAAATATGTTTACAGTTCAAATCGAATGGAATTCAAAGTAAAATTCGATTTGAATTTCGGAAATTCAGACGAATTTTGTTAAGTTATTTGGTGAACTTCGTTTATGCTGTAATTTGGGTAATCGAATAGATCAGAATCTTTGAAAAAAATAAAAGAAATAAATCATTTGAATATTAACCTCTTCGCAACCGCACTATAGCTGAAAGATGGCTTCACCGTGGGCCTAAATTGCTGGGTGGGCGTCCATGTATGTCCTCCCGAGCATGCACTGCCTACACACTCTGTGATCAGTGAGTCCATGATCCCGGCCCCTTATCACGTGTATATAGTGCCTTGCAAAAGTATTCACCCTCCCTTGGCTTTTATCTATTTTGTTACATTACAGCCTTTAGTTCAATGTTTTTTTAATCTATATGTGATGGATCAGAACACAATAGTCCAAGTTGGTGAAGTAAAATTTGAAAAATATATACATAAAACTATTTTTCAGAAATTAAAAACTGATAATTGGCATGTGCGTATGTATTCACCCCCTTTGTTATGAAGCCCATAAAAAGCTCTGGTACAACCAATTACCTTCAGAAGTCGCATAATTAGTGAAATTATGTCCACCTGTGTGCAATCTAGGTGTCACATGATCTATCATTACATATACACACCTTTTTGAAATGCCCCAGAGGTTGCAACACCTAAGCAAGAGGCACCACTAACCAAACGCTGCCATGAAGACCAAGGAACTCTCCAAACAAGTAAGGGACAATGTTGTTGAGAAGTACAAGTCAGGGTTAGGTTATAAAAAAAAAAAAAAAAAAAATCCAAATCTTTGATGATCCCTAGGAGCACCATCAAATCTATCATAACTAAATGGAAAGAACATGGCACAACAGCAAACCTGCCAAGAGACGGCCGCACATCAAAACTCGCGGACCGGGCAAGGAGGGCATTAATCAGAGAGGCAGCACAGAGACCTAAGGTAACACTGGAGGAGCTGCAGAGTTCCACAGCAGAGACTGGAGTATCTGTACATAGGATGACAATAAGCCGTACGCTCCATAGAGTTGGGCTTTACGGCAGAGTGGCCAGAAGAAAGCCATTACTTTCAGAAAAAAACTAAATGGCCGTTTTGAGTTGGTGAAAAGGCATGTGGGAGACTCCCAAAATGTATGGAGGAGGGTTCTCTGGTCTGATGAGACTAAAATTTAACTTTTTGGCCATCAAAGAAAATGCTGTCTGGCGCAAACCCAACACATCACCTCACCCAAATACCACCCCCACAGTGAAACATGGTGGTGGCAGCATCATGATATGGGGATGCTTTTCAGCAGTCAGGACTGGGAAACTGGTCAGAGTTGAGGGAAAGATGGATGGTGCTAAATACAGGGATATTCTTGAGCAAAATCTGTACCACTCTGTGTGTGATTTGAGGCTAGGACAGAGGTTCACCTTCCAGCAGGACAATGACCCCAAACACACTGAAAAAGCAACACTTGAGTGGTTTAAAGAGGAAGTAAACCCTGATGGATTTACTTCCTCTTTGTTTCCCTGCAAAAAGTAAAGCATAATGGGCTACTATGCATTGCATTTTAGCCCATTATGTGTCACTTACTTGACACAGGAACCAGCAATGTCACTGCTGTCCCCTCTTCCATGAAGCGTCCATCTTCTTTCCGGGTATTGTGGCTCTGACGCTGTGATTGGCCAGAGCCACGATGACATCACTCCCGTGCATGCTCAGTGCAGCAGCATGCTCAGTGCGCATGTATGCCGCTGTCTACGGTGCATGCGTCATAGACAGCTGTGCCTGTCTTTTGGCAAATATCTCCTAAACTGTGTAGGTTTAGGAGATATTTCTTGGACCTACAGGGAAGCCTCAATCTAGGCTTACATGTAGGTCAAAGTAGTCTGTAAGGGTTTACAACCACTTTAAGTGGCCCTCTCTCTTCAAAAGGTTTAGCATCCCTGTCCAAAATTCTGAAGGACGGTGAGCTGGTCCTTTGTTTAAAAAGTTTGAAGACCTCTGTTCTATAGCATTCCTCTTTTCCTCTAACTGCTACATAAAAGATTATGTAAGAAGATGAAGTGAGGGGGAGAAGAGTGTGGCCAACACAGACAGTAGACACTCCCAGAAGAGGAGCGAGCTGTGACTTGCAACAAGGGAGATCATGGTCGGGAACTGACTGCTTTGATTTTACTGTGCACTTACCTGCATTTTTTTAAGTTGGGGACAAGTCTTTAAAGTGTTTGTTACCCCAGCATTTAATATTCCTGATATGTGTCTGCTGTACCATCTACTTGTATGAAAAAGTATCCTGTTATCTTTGTATTGCTTCTCATGTGTGATATCCCTGGTGTTCCTGCCACTGCACTTCAAATAGTATATTCCCAGTAAGAGGGCCTGGTACGAGTGGAAACTGAATAAGCTTTGCAATAGAGCCACTGGAAAGGTGCACACCTTCTGCATTCATGAAAGCAAAGACTCCCAGCTCCAGCCCCCTGAGTACCCCACATATATTGGAACCAGTGAGAAAATTGTCTGGGAGCTGGCATACCCTCTATTCAAAAAAGTATATCATTTACTGTATATGTGGACAATTATTATATCAGTTTGCCCCTTTTTTGTCACCTGTACCGTGAAAAAACCCTGGCCTGCGGTACCTTCAGGAACATGAAGGGCTTCCCACAAAATGTATTAACAAAGGCTACAAAACAGGGAATCCATATTTATGAGGACTGAGGAAGTGTTGGCCATGAAGTGGAGGGACAAGAAAGATGTTGACATCCTCTCTACCATCCACAATGACACCTTGGTGGAGATTCAGAGAAGACGCAGCACCGTTGAAAAGCCTGAATGTGTTCATGATTATAATCTGTTCATGGGGTGGATTTAAATGACCAGATGCTACAACCATATTTGTCAACCCGAAAGTCCCGTTACTGGTATAAAAAGGTTGCATTTCATCTCTTTCATATTTCCATGTATAATTTGTATGTCTGCTACCAAAACTCAAACGAAAACCAAGCCATCATCTACCTCAAATATATTGAAGACATTGTCGCTGCCCTGATTTACCAGCAAGGACCCACCCCAGGAAGCATTCGCTCTGATAGTGTGAGCCGACTTCATGAACAAAATTTTCCCTATAGTATTCCCCCCACAGAATCAGGAAGAAGAGGCCAAAAGAAATGTTGTGTATGAAACAGAGGAGGAGTTAGAAGAGATACCAGTTATTATTGTCTCCAATGTCCTTCCCAACCTGGCCTGTGCATCAGAGATTGCTTATCACACATCCATAAGATATTAGTTCCCCTTATTTTTACCAGACTGCCATTTCCCCAATTCAAATACAGGTGCGGATCATGTTTTTACCTTCCACGTTAACTGACCCTGGTCTGTTTACCGATAATGCCTTTGCCTGCTGTTTTAAACCACGTTTCTGACTTCCACGTGCACTGACCTCGACTTGTTAATTGACCATGTTTTTTTCCTGCCATTTAGACTGATCTTTCGCCCTTCTACTTTAGAACACAGGGGTCTCACATATGTGGGGGATTTCAGAATAGCGTTCTGAGTAGAGAAAAACAGTATTTGGTTTTCTGTGTTCCCAGAACAGGGTCTGGAGGCTTCAAAGAGATTTACCAAGCTTGATGGTCCTTCCTGCTGCCTGGACCAATACTTTGGCTGTGCTGACCATATTGCTGCCTGTAATGACCCAGGACTTTATGGACCATGTTCATTCCTGCTGCCTGGACCAATACTTTGGCTGTGTTGACCATATCTTTGCCTGCTGCTTCTGCTGACTATGGAAAGTATTTCTGCCTGGACAATTTCTTTTGCTGCTGCTGACCACATCTCTGCCTGCTATCTGGACCAATGCTTTGGCTGTTCTGACAATATCTCTGCCTGTACTATGGACAGTATTCCTGCCAGCTGCCTGGACGATTTTCTTTTGCTGTCACTGACCTCACCCCTGCCTGCTGCCTGGACCAATGCTCTCCTCTGTGGACCACTGCTCTACTAAAACCCCAGGTAATCTTTTGTCATTTGGTATGTACATGCTATGTTAGAACAATAAAGGGCCTTCAAAAAAAGTCTGAAAATTATATGTGTAATTTATGCTCCAAGAACGCTTAGAGGTGCTACTTAGATGTTGGGCCTCTGTATATGGCCAGGCTGTGTAAAAGTCTCACACATGTGGTATTACCATACTCAGAAGGAGTAGCAGAATGTATTTAGGGGTGTCATTTTTGCTATGTACATGCTATGTGTTCTCATCTAAATTGACAACTTTATGTAAAAAAAAAAAAAACAAAAAAAAGTTTTAATTTTCTTTCCGCAGTAGCAGAATGTATTTTGCTGTGTATGAGAAATAACTTTGCTGTGTATAACAAATAACTTGTTGATATGACAAATTTGTGTAAAAAAAAAAAAAAATACTTTAAAAAACTCACAATGCCTCTTACTAAATACCTTGGACTGTCTACTTTTCAAAAAGGGGTATTTGGGGGTGTTGCTAGTGTTTCAAGAAATGAGATGGGCCATCAGTACATCAGGTGTGATCAATTTCAGTGATTGGCACCATAGCTTATAGTTATAGACTCTATAACTATAAGATATGTAGCAGCATACATTTTGGCCCAAATTTATGAAGAAAAAGGGCAGGAAGTAGTCAGAAGGTGTCTGTTAGGTGATGAGTGGAGCAGGATACAGTTGTCTAGGACTGTGGACTGTCTTGCTACTAAGATGCTGCTACTGAGCTTTTGAAACTTTTCTGGATCCCTGAAGCATTCAAGAACTTTAAAAAAACTGTGATGGGACAGGCTTATGACGGTGGTGAGCCAAATACGCTGTTTTTGTTTATCTGTTGAAAAATAAAGACTGCTGCTTTTTACCAACATGATGATCGGCCAAATATAACAGTTCATAGAAAATAACAATTTCACACAGTTTTGTCTATGGCTTGTATATTGACAGTGCAGCTGTCCATGAATGCAATATGTGACTGCACTGGATATCCCTGAGCATTGTACATTTCCAGCCAATGGCCTTTATTTATAACCTTGATTTCCCATAGTCCAATTTTGCTCAAGTACGCGTGTCGAATGGCCTCTGCATAAAAATAAACACTCAGCCTATACCCAGCGTTCATGTGTAAGCCTGTGCATAGGGAAGGAGGTAAGTGTGGACAAACTCTGCTAGTGCAGCTAATCTCTGGGTAGAACAATATTGAATAGAAGGGGTTTTATAATACATTTTACTGATCCTTTCCCCAAAAGTAGTTGGCCAGTGGGGGCACAAGATTTTTACTCAACTTAAAAAGAAATTGGCAGGGTTTTACAACAGTTATATAATGAACACACAATCACATGCATGCGATATATAGAGGCACCTATGTGTTGTGGTGCTGCATTAAACCATGGGTATATTTGTGTGCTGCAGTGCCATGGCAAACCTAACACACATCTATAGTACCCTGTAATGCACATGCTGTGTGTTGTGGTGTGCTGAATTGCCAAAAGAGTGCACTAAGATGCATTAACAGTCCATTCAAAAATGGACGACCTTCCATAACTCAAAGCACCTCAGACGTACAGGAATATGTGAGTTACAGAGCATACATTACAAGTTTGATAGGCTTCTAAGGTTACACAGAATATTTTTGTTAGTTCCATTGTACTACTAAAATTTCCTAGCAGTAGCATTTGCTTGATAAATTGTTCAAACAAATGGTTCCCGGTGGAATTAGCTACACAATCAGCATGTAGCAATCAATTACATGTGATTTAAACATTGTGCAATCATGTGAATCTGCTCACTTCTATACTTGTACTCTATAGGGAGCCATTTATTCAGTCTATTTATCCACCTCTACTCCTAGTAATAGTATATATTTTAGTGACAAAATTGAGCTACTAAAATATCCCATGTTGTTCTAGCAGGGTATAGCAGCAGAATCACTATAAAGCCCATCTTCAGGAAAGTTGGATTGTGACCTTTATGCCGCGTACACACGACCGGACTTTCCGGCAGACTAGGTCCGACGAAATCAGTCCGTCGGACAATCCGATCGTGTGTGGGCTAATCCGATCGTTTTATCGTTTTTCATGAAAAAAAATCAGACGGACTCAATTCCTATCGGGAAAACCGTTTGTCTGTATGCTGGTCTGACAGACCAAATACGACGCAAGGGAAGCTATTCTCTACTGGCTATTGAACTTCCTTTTTTAGTCATGTCTTATGTCATCACCTTCAAAATGAATGGACTTTCGAACAGACTTAGTCCATTCGTGTGTGGCCAAGTCCGTTCGTTCGGAAGTCCGTCGGAACTCCCCCGAAAAGTCTGTTGGGAAAACCATCGTACCTAGTCTGCCTGAAAGTCCGGCCGTGTGTACGCGGCATATTTTTCTCCCACTACTTGGAAATACTGCCACTACAATAGTTAGTAGGTGAATAGAAATGGGGGCTGCTTGAAGAAGTGTACCAACTCTAAAGTTGGAGCACTTACTTCAATTAAAAAATAAAATTCTTCCTGGAGACAAACAATGCTTTCCTTTTGGTGCTATTCCCTTACATTTTTTTTTTTTGTTTTCCATGCTAATCTATAGACAGACATAAAAATGCATTCACTTTTTTTTTCTACATTATTCAATATTTAAAAAAAATATATATAGTGTTACTGTAGATAAATGTTATTTTATTATTTGTATCGTTTATGATGAAACTGTAATTAAAAGTCTGTTTGCAGTGTTGCAAAGTTATTTACAAATTAAATAAAGTTTTTCTTTCTTTTCTTTTTTTTTTGTGCATGTTTTAATGTAACACTTAGCCCTTGTACACACGGTCGGAGATTCAGACGGAATGTGTCCTATTGGACCGTTTTTTGTCGGATATTCCGACTGTGTGTGGTCTCCATCGGACTGTTTCCATCGGAATATCCGACGGACCAACTTTTCCAACTTGCCGGTAAAATTTTCAGACAAAATGCTCCGATCGGACATACTCCGATCGTGTGTAGCCTACTCCGACGGACAAAGTGCCACGCATGCTCAGATCAAATTCCTAGACCAAAGCTATTGGCTACTAGCCTGAACGTAGTCCCGTCATAAAGAAATAACGTCATCACGTTATGTACAATCGGATTTTCCGACAACTTTGTCCGACCGTGTGCATGTAACAGTTTCAAACAAAATCCAACGGATTTGGTTGTCAGAATGTCCGACCGTGTGTACAAGGGCTAAGAGGAATCAATGAAATAAATATACATTTAAAAAAAAGGTTTAATTATGAGGGTGAAGAAGATCATTACGGGTCAATATGGGTTAACTATGGGTCAAAAACATTTTATTAAAAAATATTTACTTGCAAGGTTGCTTTAATGACATTATATGCAGATCAAGGATCATGTTGACATAAGGCTTTGCCTTTAAAAGTGGCGGGGAGGGGAGGCAGTGGGAGGTGAGAGACAGGGCATGTTAAGAACATCAAAGAAATTCAGAGAAAGGTGCCTCTAAGTGTAGTATGTCAGCAAGTTTATTAAAAGGCAACGGTTAAAAACACTTACAGGGTTATAGAGTAACCAGGCTCCACAATGTATGAAGTCTTCCCTGTCACTGTGCCGACCAGCAGCTACAGGAATGGAGGGATTGGAGGAGCAAGATGGCCACTGCACTTCCTGAAGCCAATGTGGAAAGCAGGGGGGCAGAAGTGACATCAGCAAAGCGGCGATGATGCGTTTTGGGAGCATGCTCAGAAGCTCCTTCTTCAAAACCTAAGCCCCAGAGTGGTGAGCCAGCTATTAAAGGGAGAAGGGGTGCGG
The DNA here is from genome assembly GCF_037356315.1 of Lithobates pipiens. NCBI lineage: Eukaryota > Metazoa > Chordata > Amphibia > Anura > Ranidae > Lithobates > Lithobates pipiens. Next base: position 62,152,776 of record NW_027507686.1, on the reverse strand, counting down.
AACAGATCATATTAATCATCCACACAAATTTCAGCAATGTGATTAACGCCATTGAATTACCTCCTGCTACACAAATATGTTCTCAAGCACATTGTTTTACAATGCTGAACTTTATATGTTTCATATTGTTTTTATCCCCTTTTTTAAAATGCCTGCTATGTTCCCAGCTTGTACTGTATGATTATATAATGCAGCCACTGACATGGTATCCTCCCATGTCTTTTGTCGTCCACAGCTATCTTTTTTCACATCTAATCAGCATTTTCCATTAGCCCCGGCATTTTGCATTATTGCGCCCAGTCTTGTCCCCACCCCCTCTACCCTCTCACTCACTCTCTGCCCAAGAGATTGGCAGTCACTTAAAAAACAAGATTGATGCAATTCGCGAGGACATATCCACTGTACAGTTATCTCTCCCACTTAACATACCCTGTTTAGCAGCACAGTCAACACCGTGCTGAACGCTTTTCAACTGACTACTACTGAAACCAAACTTTTCTCATATGCCCACCTAACCAGTTGTCCCCTGTATCCGGTTCCCTCACAACTACCATAGTCACCCTCTTCTTCTATCCTATCCTATTCTTACCCATCTTTAATTTCTCTCTATCTACTAGCACCTTCCTCTCACCTCTAAAACAGGCACAGATCATCCTCATACTTAAAAAGACCTCACTGGTTCCCACCAACCTGAACAACTTAAGAATCATCTCCTTGTTCCCATTCACCTCTAAACATTTAGAATGCTTGGTCTACAACCATCTGCACTGCTACCTCACTGAAAACAACCTTCTTGACCCTTTACAGTCTGGCTTTCATATGCGGCACCCCCCAGAAACTGCCCTACTGAAACTCACTAACGATTTACTAACTGCTAAAACCAACAGCCACTACGCCATACTCGTACTACCAGACCTCTCTGTCACTTCAATCACTAGATGCAATAACCTTGTCATGGTTTCATTCTGTCTCTTCACAAAGCTGCCTGTTTCTCCGGAACAGGCTTGCCTAACTTAACATATAGTAATTAATATTGTAAGGCTATACTTAACCATCTGATAATGTTTTGAGGCTTTTAACCAAACCGGGTTCCCCACAGGCTCTTTCGCTGTTTTACTGCAACTCAGATCCACAAATGTGACATGAGAGGCATAACCCAACCGACATCAGGGCATCATGCTGACGTCAACATGTTTCACTAATGGTTCCTTTTGGACACCCCTAGACATATGTTGTTACATTTAGAGATGTGTAAGTGCAGAAGAGTAAGACATTTTTTATAATTCAGGAAACATAAAAGCATCTTATTGCTTTTACATGGTGGTCTATATAGTTGAAAAGTAATCCTTGATATAAATCATGGACAGAAGGTGTGCCAGAACACTTATGCCACGTACACACAACTGGACTTTTCGAGGGACTAGGTCTGACGGTCTTTCCAACTGACTTTCGGCAGAGTTCCGACGGACTTTCCGAATGAACGGACTTGGCCACACACAATCACACCAAAGTCCGACGGATTCGAACGTGATGACCTACGACCGGACTAGAATAATGAAGTTCATAGCCAGTAGCCAATAGCTGCCCTAGCGTCGGTTTTTGTCTGTCAGACTAGCATATACACGAACGGATTTCTCGGTCCGGCGGAGTTCCGGTGGGAAAATTTAAAACATGTACTATTTCTAAAGTCCGCCGGATTTTTGGCAATCAAAGGTCCGATGGAGCCCACACACAATCGAATTGTCCGACGGACTCGTTCCGTCAGACCTTTGCTGTCAAAAAGTCTGGTCGTGTGTACGTGGCATTAGAGGTCTTTTAATAAATGTTTTTTGTACAAGATTCACACAACTTTAACCAAAAATTCACACATTTTTCCACCTGAATCGAATTAAAATTATATGTGAATTTTGAGTGTGGTGTGGTCCTTTTCCACAGGCGTAAGACTTCTACTTTCACAAAAAAATTGTCTCAGGTATCCATCTTGAAACAGCACCCTACTTAGCCCATCATGGCTGCCATTGATACGCAGTTCACAAGGCCTGGTTGGATCAACATAGGCCAGAACAAGGATGTTTGTTAGGTTAAAGGAGGACTTCAGCTTACGTAAAGCCTATTCACACTGGTCGATCAAAACAACAAAGAGCACCAATTTGGGTGCAGCATTACACACAAAAAAAATGTATTCTAACTATTGGCAACTCACATTTGGGAAGTAAAGCAGTGCTTGTCACACCCATCAAAGGTTGGGAGGACCGGTGTCTCATGGCTCCCGTGGCTGTGGAACACCGGGTATAGGTGGCCGGGAGTGATGTTAGCAGCTGGGGGTGTGAGGGGGCATGGTTAACGCGTTTCATAGCCACCCAGTTTCTTTCTCAAATCCTGTCTTTACCCTGTTGCCTCAGTTGCTTGCTTAAAGGACAGAGGTATTGGGGCGTGGCCTAGGTGGTCAAGTGAGCAGACGTCTTTCTGTGCAGCTCCGACATCTCCTGCTACAATCCTGCTCCATCCTTGGTTGATCCCCCACATTCCGCCAAACGAAAGATGTCGCCTGCACCGGAGGACTCCCCCGCTTCCTCGGACGGTGATATCGGCGGATGGGCAAACGCAGAAGGCAGCCGCCCGGCGCGAATGTATGTGCACACATGCTCGGGCCAAGATGGCCCCCGGACCACCGCCTCAGCACCTTGTGATTCCCCGGCCTCTACGCCGGATCTCTTTGGGGAAGCCTCACTGCCATCCTCCTTGAGTCAGCCTGACCATCCGATCCTGTTGTCACAGATCTCGACGGGGGAGGAGGCGGGGGAGAGCGAAAAGGGGCCTACGCTGGCTGAGGTGCTGCAGACCATTAAGGTAAACCATGCTGCTCTAATGGGGACAGTGGCTGAAATCAAAAGTGACTTTACACTACTGAGGCAGGATGTTCAGAAATTACATGGAAGGGTGGATGAGACTGAAAAACGTATTAGTGACTTGGAAGACTCAGTAAAATAGCCACCCTAGAGGACAAGGTGGACGACCTTGAGAACCGCCTCAGACGAAACAACCTGAGGCTGGTTGGCCTTCCTGAGCGGGTGGAGGGGTCTGACCCAGTGGCTTTTTTGGAAAGTTGGCTGGAGCAGGAGTTTGGCCGTGACATACTGTCCCCTTGCTTTGTGATAGAACGGGCACACAGAGTCCCAGGCAGACCTCTCCCTGCAGGTAATCCACCACGCACCATGGTTATCAGGTTGCTGAACTACAGGGACAGAGACGCTATCTTGCGGGCGGCCAGAGCAAAAGGTAGTTTGAAGATTAACAATGCTACAGTGTCACTGTACCCAGATTATTCAGTGGCAGTCCGCAACCAAAGGGCACAATTCCAGTCCGTTAAACAAAAGTTGAGAGAACATGCTGTGCAGTATTCTATGATATTCCCGGCTACCCTTTGCATTGACCATCAAGAGAAAGTTCTTTTCTTCCAGTCACCCAAGAATGTCATCGCATGGTGGTAGTCCCTACCCCAACCCCCTCGTGACCCTGCCTGAAGGATGTTGGCCCCGACGGTTGACGTCCTTGCTTTATTTTGCCCCCCTCATCTCTCCCCATTTTTGTCTCCACCTCTGGTCAGAGCGGCGGGTCTATGCTGCTCTTGTTGAAACATAATGGGATCGACCATGTTTATTTTTGTTGTGGGACACACTTATGCCCCCATTTTTTGGCTGAGTATTTGGGAGCTGCTCTAGGAGAACAATATTGAGCCACTCAGTGGTGAAGTTGACTTGTTACAGTTAACCACATGGATATCAGGCAATGCGCCCCATGCATGGCCCTAGTTTTGGGTACAAGCCCGCTCCATTTCCATGGGAGCAGGGCAGGGTTGTTGCTGCTGATTGGCAGCTCTTTATTTTTTGTCTATAGTATGGTAGTGGTATGTGAGGCAGATGGATGGATGTGTGTGTGTGTGTGTCGCTTTGTCCCACTAGAGGTGCTGTGGCTCTGGCTGCTTGGCGGGGCACTGTCCTGGGGCTCCCGGACAGGCTGCGCCCACTTTTTCCCGCTTGTGTGATAACACCGACCCCCCCATGGCTGAGGTAAACATTTGCTCAGGGAATGTGCGAGGGCTTAATTCTAAATTTAAATGTGTATTGGTGTTTGAACAGATCAAACGATTGCACCTGCATATTCTCTGTCTACAAGAGACTCATCTGGTGGGCTCAAAAATCCTTGCATTAAAAAAGTGTTGGGTGGCTCATAACTTTCACTCCACGTACTCTAATTATGCTCGTGGGGTGGCCATCCTAATTCGTAAAGGGCTTCTTTTTGAGTGCCACCAGGTGGTCCCGGACCCCAGGGGTCAGTTTTTGGTGTTGCATGCTACGGTGCAGAGAACGCCTGTTATCCTGGTCACAATATATGTTCCTCTGCCAGCCACAGCCACGGTATTCTCAGACTTGAGTTATCACTTTTACCTGTTTGCCCTACATTTATTGTAGGGGATTTTAACTCAGTACTGCAGCCAGCTCTGGATAGATTGACACCTTATGCGAATGAGTCCAAGATGTTTAGTAAATGGTGTGAGGCGTATGGATATGTAGATATTTGGCGTTGGAAGTTCCCCGGGGGAAAAGATATTCTCCTGTCAATCTAAAACCTACGGTTCTCTGTCTAGGCTGGACTATGCACTGGCCACCGGCGACCTTCTCCCGGTTGTCAGGGCAATTAAATATGTTTCACAAACAGTGTCGGATCACTCACTACTCCAGGTTACTCTTACCCTGGGACATAGTCCTTCGGGTGTGGAAACTTAGTCCCTTGTGGATATCCACGCCGGAGATACAGGAGGCCATCCCGTCAGATATGACAGACTATTGGTCCACTAACATTGACACAAAAGCAACAGGCCCCACGTGGGACGCCTTTAAGGCGGTTTTGCGTGGGTCGTACATTTCCCGCATCAAGCACTATAGATGGGCAGGGAGGGCCCAACAAACGGAACTTGAGCGATCCCTAGAGGAGGCTAGACGTAGGCACACGCTAAACCCGACAGAGACTACCCGTGGAGAACTGTCTAATGCCCATAAGATGTTGCAGTTACATCTTGTAGACACGGCTAAAATACAACAACTACATCTGACAGCAAAACTACGCGAACACGGGGGGAAGACAGGAGACTGCTAGCCTTTCTTACCCATACGGACTATTTGGATAGTTCCATCTCTGCTATACAACTGGCTGATGGCTCCACTACCGAGGATCCTGTAGCTATTAATCAAGAATTTGCTTCATACTACGGTAGATTATATGACGATCCGGCACCCCCCTCGGAGGCTACTTTTTAGGGGTTTCTTCTCGTCATTGGTGTTCCCTGGACTGGAGGATGCTCAGAGAGACCTCTTGGAACAGGAAATTACTCTTGAAGAGGTGGAAACAGCGATAGGTTCCCTACCGCCCTCGAAGGCTCCGGGCCTGGATGGTATCCCTTCGGTGTGGTATCAGACCTACACTGAATTGATAGCTCCTAAACTACTCCTCACTTACTGAGCATCCTTGAACCAGGGATCTCTTCCTGATTCAATGAACGAAGCTCTGATTGTGGTTTTGCCCAAGCCGGGAAAAAATAAACTGTTATGCGAGTCCTACCGTCCCATTTCCCAATGACGCAAAAATATTGGCCAAGATATTAGCTCTTCGCTTGCAAAAAGTTATACTTGCCTTGATATCGCCGGATCAGTCTGGTTTTATGCCTGAACGTAGCACGTTTGACAATATACGCAGATTATATCTACATATCTATAGAGTATGGGGACAAAATTGGTAGCTTGGTGTTGTCCTTAGATGTGTTAAAGCTTTTTATACGGTGCGTTGGTCATTCCTGTGGGAGACTATGGCTAACATGGGCTTTGGCCCACAATTTACAAACTGGGTCCGCCTGCTGTATGCTAAACCGAGTGCAAGGGTGCGAACCAATAGAGATGTCTCTTCACCATTCCGGTTACAGAGGGGGACTAGGCAAGGGTGTCCGCTGTCCCCACGCCTGTTCGCCATTGCCATTAAGCCTTTGGCTCTGGCGGTGCGGCAGGCCTCAGGGATAGGGGGCATCCGACTCGGGATGCTGGAGGAGAAGATATCTTTGTATGCAGACGATGCCTTGATTTATTTAGATGGAAAGTAAAGCTCCTTCAGTGGCCTTATGCAGGTGGTAGAAAAGTTTGGTGATATGTCTGGTCTGAGGGTTGGTTGGGATAAGTCGATAGCTTTTCCCATTGGCCCTCACCGCTCCTATGATTACTTGAACACTTCTAAGCTTCAGACGTCTCAATCCTTCAAGTACCTGGGCATTCAGATTCATAACGAGCTCCACAAATATGAAGACTTAAATATTGCCCCTATTAAAAAACAGATGGTTGACAAACTCCAAACATGGGCAACTCTCCCTCTCAACTTTATAGGACGTATCAACGTCTTCAAAATGATCTTCCTCCCTAAATTTTTATATTGCTTTAGAGCTGCTCCGGTTTATCTCCCTAAAAAGTTATTTCTGAAAATAGAGTCTATTGTGTCCTCCTTTATCTGGCAAAATTCCCATCCGCGGATAGCCAAGACATCTTTGCAATCCCCCAAATTAAAAGGAGGCCTGGCCCACCCAAATTTATACAATTAATTCATTGCCTCCCAACTTACCTATGTATATGAATGGCTGCATTCCAACCCTCAGACCCCTTCCGCCACTCTCATGTCAATCCTACATGCACCGTTTGACACAGTCAATGATGTATTGCATAGGGCACTACACTCTAGGTGCTCTAGGTTTTCCCCTATGGAAGTGGGTTTACTAGCTTGGAGAGAGGGGAAGAAACTGCTTTCAATCCCCACCCCTGGCAGGTCACCGCAAACCCCACTATGGGACAATCCTAGTCTGCCGGAATTATGTGGGCATCCAGACTCCCAATGGTGGTCCAGGCTGCATATATCGCGCTTGTCCCATATAATTAAGGGAAACGTATTTGAGTCCTTTGAAAATTTACGGGGTAATTTTACAATAGATCATACATTTTTCTATAAGTACCTACTCCTTCGACATGCCATTCGGGCGCAGTTTGGCTCCCTGACCATAGAGCTTCAGGAATCTCCTATGGAAGACCTGCTGCCCTACCCGGATCTTACTAAACAGGTTACAACTTTCTATAGTCATCTCTCCAGGGTAGGGGCAGACCCATTTCAAAATTCCTTCATGAAATGGAAAAGATTGATACCTGACCTATCAGAGGAGGGTTGGGAGGAGGCTACAGAAATTTGTTTTCAAGACATTATAAGCACTTCTGATCAACATGTACAATTTAAGTTTATTCATCGGTTGCATTATACTCCGGCTAGTCTGGCTAGAATGGGTCTGAGAGCTGAGGCCCTGTGTCCTAGATGTACATTTGATCAGGCTGATTTATACCATATGTTCTGGAGCTGCCCTAGGTTGGATTCGTATTGGAAGGACCTGTTTAATTTTTTTGAAGAACATCTTGCTTTCCCGGTGCCCCAAATCCCAGAGGTGAGGCTGCTTGTAATCAGAGCCCTCCTCGACAACCTAAGACCTGCATTGTGCCTTGGCCTGTAGGTCGGTATACCTGAAAAGAGGGAAAAAGACACGTGGATAGGTGAATAAATAGAGTGCTTAATGGTGCTGCACAAACCGAGATTCATTTAACAAAGAGGCGAACGCCCTGCTGACTTCTTCCTGCGGATCGGGGATATACCTGCTAAAACAGGAGGAATTCCAGCGCCCCATGTGCTTGATGATATGAGGGGGCACCCCCTGTTTGGACGCGGCAGATGCTGCCCCGATTCTGAATGAATGGCCCGTGAATGATTTGGGGTCCAACCCCAACTTGGCGATTAATAACCTAACATGTGCCATGAACTGTTTGGATGTCAATGGATTGGATGGAAATGGTAACAAAGGGCTGTGTGGGGGAGATGCAGCAAAAAACGCGCAAAGCGCATCAAGTACCTGGAGTGGACACCACCTGCTGCTGGTACCATAAAACTTAACTACATAACCCTGACCCACCTGCCTGGTCTTGTTGTTGTTAAGCTGCAAAGCGAAGTGGTCCGAGAACCTGCTAAGACTACCCTTGAACAGAAAAGGTGCATGATTGCTGACCCGTGACACCTCCACTGGTCTGAGGAACCCAAAGAAACTTAAATATACCGCCGCTTTGATCACCAGACTGGGACCTACGCCAAAAGGGGATGCCGAAAGTAAATCCGAAATATCCCGAATCATCCGACCGGAAATGGGCAGCCTGGCAGCCCGGGCTTGACCCTGAGATTTCTGCACACCCCTCAGCAAGGCTTTGAGAGGGTGAGTGGCAAAAATGGATGGACTAGCAGGGTCTTGGATGGACCTGAAATGCTGAATGCCTGCGAGATAAGACTTGATGGTACCGGCGGACAAAGCCAACTCACTGTGGCAATAGGCCGCACATGCCATGACAGATCGGATATCCCACAGTCTGCTGGTAGGATGCTGCCTCAAAAACCTAAGAAAACTCCTCCACCCCGTGGAGTAGGCTTTGAACGTGTTGCTGGATAAGGATGCGTTGGCCAAACTGATTGCTTGTGTCCAGAATCTTGTCAGTTCATGGTGAGAAGGCAAAAAGGAGGGACTGGCTTGCCCACCCGTTCTGCTTCCGGGTGCTGTAAGAAAAATTGATTGAATTTGAAACGTGACAATGCATCGGCAGCCCTGTTGAAATCCCCACTGATGAATTCACCCTGAAAATGGAACCTGTGAGTCAACCCCAACCATGTCAATCTGCGCATGAAGGCCATAATGGCCAGGGACCCTGACCTTCCTTTGTTGATGATGTTGGCAGTGGCCTGATTGTCCGTGAAAAAAATAACTGAACTTCCCGTCCAGACCGGCCCCCAAGTGACAGCTGCAGCCACAATTGGGTAGATTTCAAATAAAGCCGAAGTCTGCGCAAATTTGGGCAACTGGAACACCTCCTGAGGCCAACGACCGGCCAGCCATTCCACCCCACACATGGCCGCAAACCCCCCTGACGCAGCTGCATCAGAGAACATCCTGGGTGAAGAGCTGGAAGGCTGAGGCACAAGCAACGAAATGCCATTCCAGTCCCGCAGAAAGTGATTCCACATGACCAAGTCGGCGCGTGCGTCAGCTTGCAAGCTGACAGGAGCGTCCACATCCTGGATGAGGGGCAAGAGGGCCAAAAGTCTGGAAACCAAAGCCCTGCCTTGCGGAATGATTTGCATCGCATGATTGAGCATGCCCAAGAGTGACTGCAACTCCCTTTTTGAACAGACGAGAGAACAGACAAACGCATAGATGGTCAGACGAATTCTGTCCAGCTTCACCTTGGGCAAACTCGGAATCATGCGACTGGAATACAGCGTGATGCCTAAAAAATGTATGACATTGGCGGGACCTTCCACTTTGTGGACAGCCAATAGCATGTTTAACTCTGTGAACAAACTCATGAGACACTGCAGGTCCCTAGGAGCCCTGGAGGGATCCTCCACGAGCAAAAAATCATCAAGGTAGTGCACCATCCCCTGGCAGCCTTTGTGATGACCCAGGATCCAATGGAGAGCCTGGGCAAAAATGTTGAACAAACAGGGACTGCTTTTGGCCCCAAAAGTTAATTTTGTGGCAAAATAGTAACAGTCACGCCACCTGATGCCATGCCATTGCCAGAGTGCCGCACTGATTGGGAGTAACTTGAACGCATCGGCAACGTCCGCCTTGGATAACCAAGCCCCTTGACCTGACTGAAGAATGAGCTGAATGGCTGAATCTACAGAAGAATACTTCAAAGAAAACTCTTCAGAAGGAATCAGTGAATTGATGCTTGGGATGAGTGAACAATGAGGAGCGGACAAATCATAGATGAGACGGTATTTATTTGAAAATTTGCCACACACAACCCCAATGGGGCTAACCCTCCACATGCCGAACGGTGAGGATGAAAAAGGCCCGATCACAAAACCTTTGGCTACTTCTACTCCCAACAACTGATCAACTAATGAGGCATGTTGGTCAGCAGACACAAGGTTCCTACATTCAAATGTTTCCGTAGGCAAAGTGATCAACCCTGTATGGAAACCAACCGTGAAGCCATTCAACAGAAAATCCCTAACCACCGCGGATGGGTGATCCTCTAAATAGCCCCCTAAAGCAGCAACATTCACCTGGCTTAGTCATGCGGTCCCGAATGGTTTGACCAGACAGGAAGATTTGGGATGAGCACGGAAACAATTGGAACACACATGCAGGAGTCTACACTGGTTGTAATTGCAGCCAGCATGATTGAAATTGTTGCAAACCTGTGATTTCCCTAAAAAATGAATGGTCCTACCCAGTTTATCCACCTGGCCTGAAGGTCCCATGGAAGAGACACCAACCCCCTGTCTGCTAACCCCTGACGGACCCGGGGGGCCTCAACCACAGGACACCAAGCAGAGGTATACGTCGAAGACTGACAGGAGCTGCATACCGGGGATTTCAGTTTGGCAAAATGTCTGCAAAAAAGCTCCATATCTACGTTGCTCCAACACATGACCACCTGGAACTGAGCCCAAGTGGCCGCCACCTTGGCCGAAAAGGAATGGTGGTAATCATAGAAACTGCAACCCCAATACTTGTGAGCCAGATCCACAACCTTGTGGAGATATAGATCCAACTCCACCCTCCTATCCGGACTGACTGCGCAAATGATGTCACGGAAAATGCCGAAAGCCAGCACAAACTCAGCCACATTGAGTTTGCGATTGAGTCTGGGGTCTTTGACTTTTAGCACAACTGACACCTCACCGCAAGCATAAGACTTATTCTCAGTGATGTCTTGCGATGCAATCAGTAAGGAAGCTAGATTCACATCCTTCCCATCCAAAATGTCTTTCTTCAAATTAGCAGGAATGAAGTGAGCTGATGACACAGACGGGGGAGCTGCCAAAGGAGACGGAGCTGTGATAGGCAGGGAAACGGCCACGTTACCTGTGAGAGCACTGGAAAGGACTGGAGCTGGGGACACAGGAAGCGCCTGCGCTCTGGCCACATGCGCTTCCACCACCTCCATTCTGTCCTGCATCTGAGACATGGAAGTAGATAACGTGTTCAACAAAGCATGAATCTGCGTGAGTGAATTCTGCACTGAAACCTGCGACATGCTGTTATCAGGGAGTGGCTGAACCGTGCTAGAGCACAACAGTCTAAAAAGTTCAGCCTTCCTGGCCGTAGCTGGAAAAGAAATTCCCCTGCGAGGAAGCTCTGCCGTGAGCCTGGGCACCGTCCAGCTCCTCAATGAAGGGGTGCTGCCGTGCACAGACCCCCTGGTGACTGATGGGGAAATAAACGCAAATTCGTCACTCTCAGATACATGTGACATGATGAATCTGCGGTAAAAACACAAGAACATGAGAAACTACATACCGACCCGACCCCCCTCCCTGAAAGTACGGACCTAACCATAACCAAGGGTGTAGTCATGTAACAATTAGCGCGTGAATTAAACCTAATGCGCCCCCCCACCTGAATGTGTGTGCTGAGTAAGGACGAGCAACCTGCGGCGCTACTAGAGGTAAATTAATAACGAACACTCAGGGCTACAAAAATACCCACAGAGCGTGGTGGGTACCGAAATAAGCGTATGAAGTGAAGTGCAACGTATGACGTATGAAATGTTGGCCGCGAGCCTGTAAACTATGATAATGTAAGTGAATCCTGGCCCGTAAGGATCTAAAGACGAGATGAAACCTGACCTGCCCCATGTATAGAACCAATGAAACCTGAAAGAAACACACGCACCTGCTGATTGCGAAAAGATGCGACAAGACGATCGAATCACCCGCGAGGTGATGTACCTAACATGAGTTAACACGGACAGAAAAATCAAGCACATCACTTACCCTGCTGGAGAAATTAAACACCGAAAACCCCCTGACAACCCCAACACCCCCCCCCCCACCCCCCCATCCCTGAACACACCTGATAATAGAAAAGCAAAGCACAGCTTCCCGAGAATCAGACAACGCCTGAGCTAGGAACAGAACCTGCGAAACAAACGTGAAACCTTAAAAAAAATAAAATAAAAAAAAAGGTACAATGCCTGAACGACCATCAGATGCACCAAACACCCCCCCCCCCCCCCCCCGCTGCTACCAGGAACCTACCCCCCCCCCACAGACTGAGCCCACAAATGAACATGCTGCATGCCCCAAACGCCCCTGCATGCTCCTGACAGCCCTGCAATACCCCAGTGGTTGCCAAGCAAACCCCCCCCCCCAATGACCCTCCCCCCTCGGCCGGCCGCCTGTGGTATAACCGCCAGACAGCGATGTAGCTGCCCCCACCACAAACCTGTCTACCCATGACTGACATGGAATCTCAATGTAAAGGAAAATACCAACCACATGTGTCATTCCCAGGACCTGAATGAGTGATTCGAACAATGAATGAATGAAACAAGCACTGAGGTATGCTTGCAAGCGAACGCTATGATGAACTACTCCACTGTACCACCCAAAGCTGATGATAACCAACATGTTGCATGTGTGACTGAGCAAGCGCCTAGCATCAGCTGTGACATATGGCGACCGGGGCACTGCCATATTCCCTGATACTGAACATTGCTAAGCAGACTGCACACAAAGGAAAGGGGAGGAAGAGAAAAAAACAAAACAAAAAAAAAACTGAAGACTGACAGAGCCAGCTTGTGACCGGGGAATCAGCTGCCAGCCACAGCTCCCCTACATGGATGTGCCCCCACTCGTGAATCAGGACGTGCCCTCACACGTGGGCCAGTAAACATGCCCCCATACATGAACAAGCAGATGTGCCTCCACACAAATACAAACCCCACCATCGGCGCCATCAGCGCCACCAACGCCATCAGCGCCATCCTCCCCCACCCCCCAATGCCACCTACCTCCCGCCTGTCCGTCTGCCTGTCCGACCCGAGCCACGATAGGCTTGGTGCTGCGGTTTGCAGAAACCACGGCTGGAACGCAAACCGGAAGTACGATACCGGAAATGATGTCGTGACCCGGAAATAGTCCAAGACGCAGTCCCAGGCAGGGAGGGAGGCCTAAATAGCGCCCGGGCTCCTCCCACAAATACAGGCTGGCCTGCGGCCAGCCTTCCAACATATTTTCAATGGTTAAAAGCAAAAGATGTACAATTATATATACAGAGCTCAAAATATCAAGTCCTGAGCTACTAGCCAGGCCTCAAGGGTTACTCGCCACCAGATGCCCTGCCCAACCCCTACCCTATACCGCCCCTAAACATGCCCTCATAAATTATCTCATGAAATGACATGTCCACCACTGCAGCCTGTGTCCACCAATGCATCCTGTGTCTGAGTTACTCGCCACCAGTTGCCCTACCTAACCCCTACACTGCCCCGCCCCTAATTTCGCCCCTAGACTCGGCCCTCATAAATTATCTTATGGAATGAGACTGTTAAATGTTTTATGCAGAATTAAGTTACACAATTAAATATTACCAACAACAACTTTAACAATATGGGACAGGGCACTGGGGCAGACCAGAGGGACATGGCACTGGAGACAGACCAGAGGGACATGAACTTTTTTACTTCTGCAAATTCTGCTCTTCCTATGTACAAGCTTCCCTCCTCTTCCTCCACCTTCTCTCTCTAGAACCAGAGGGACATGGTACTGGGGGCCGACCAGGGGGACATGGCACTGGGGGCAGACCAGAGGGACATGGCACTGGGGGCAGACCAGGGGGACATGGCACTGGGGCAGACCAGGGGGACATGGCACTGGGGCAGACCAGGGGGACATGGCACTGGGGGCGGACCAGATGGACATGGCACTGGGGGCAGACCAGAGTACATGGCACTGGGGACAGACCAGAGGGACATGGACTTTTTCACTTCTGCAAATTCTGCTCTCCCTGTTCCTATGTACAAGCCTCCCTCCTCCTCCTCCGCCTTCTCTCTCTAGAACCAGGTCTCTTCCCTGTTCTCTCTCTCTCTCTCTCTCTCTCTCTCTCTTTCTCTCACTCTCTCGCCCCTGTGTGCAGCTCTGTGCTTGCATGTTGCACTTCCCCCCTTTCATTCAGTCTGGTAGAGAGTAGAGGAGTACAATCCAGTGCCAAGATCCACACACCTGCATAGCCATTGAGACCAGTCTGCTCACACTGCACTGCTCAGGCTGAACTGCTGGACACTGTTACATAGAGCACAATGATAAGAAAACTGCACAAAACTGGAAGGCTGCCGCTCTCTTGTCAGGGCAACTCTCGATGAGCACTGCACTGCCTACCTCAGACACCCAGAGCGGTGATTATCGCTGTCCCCTGGCTCACTCCTTCCTTCCTGCTCTTCAGCGACATTGGCTGGGGTGGGAAGCGAGGTTCAGAGAGGTCATACTGTCAGTTCCCATGGCTTGAAGAAAATTGTAGAGAGAGCACCTGTGTACTGCTTTGCCTGTATGTGGCTCACCAGACTACTTTTCCCGGGCATGCACCTTTCCTCCTTGGCTGCCAATTGCCCTGCAGCGGGCTCTAAGTGTAGGCACAGATTGGACTGTTGGTTATGCAGCCCTGTCATCACTCGCCCCCAGCTTAAATCCACTCACCAAATGTGAGCAGGCGAGTGGAAATTTTGAGGGCTAATTGTTTTTCAGGGGTTGGGCTTGGCCCCTTAGTTCTAGTGAAGAGAACTCTTAACTTGATGAAAACTTGACTGTACTGCCAAGTTCCGCTCCAACCATATCATCAAGTTTGTGAATGACACAACTGTGGTAGGTCTCATCAGTTACAATGAGGAAGTGGCACAACTGGTTAAATGTTGTAGTACAAACAACCTGTCCCTTAATGTAAGCAAAACAAAAGGGATTGTGATGGATTTCAGGAGTAACTCTGACCATCCCCCACTGACCATTAACAGCTTGACTGCAGAGAGAGTCAGCAGTACTAAATTCCTGCAGTGCACATCTAAGAGGATCTTACATGGACAATAGGGATGAGCCAAACACCCCCCCCCCCCCCCCCCGGTTTGGTTCCAGAACATGTAAACAGGCAAAAAATACATTCGAAAACGCGAGACCCATTAAAGTCTATGGGACACCAACATGAATATTCAAAAGTGCTAATTTTAAAGGCTTATATGCAAGTTATTGTCATAAAAAGTGTTTGGGGACCTGGGTCCTGCTCCAGGGGACATGTATCAATGCAAAAAAAAGTTTTAAAAACGGCACGGTTTTTTTCAGGAGCAGTGATTTTAATAATGCTTAAAGTGAAGCAATAAAAGTGTAATATTCCTTTAAATTTCGTACCTGGGGGTATCTATAGTATGCCTGTAAAGTGGCACATGTTTCCCATGTTTAGAACAGTCTGAGAGCAAAATGACATTTCTAAAGGAAAAAAGTCATTTAAAAATACTCGCAGCTATAATGAATTATCGGTCCTGGCAATACACATAAAAGTCATTGAAAAAAAATGTCATGGGATTCCCCCACAGGGGAACCCCGAACCAAAATTGAAAAAAAAATGCGTGGGGGGTCCCCCAAAATTTCATATCGGGCCCTTCAGGTCTAGTATGGATTTTAAGGGGAACCCCGCACCAAAATAAAAAAAAATGGTGTGGGGGTCCCCCCAAAAATCCATACCAGACCCTTATCTGAGCACGCAACCTGGCAGGCCGCAGGAAAAGAGGGAGGACGAGAGAGCACCCCCCCCCAAACCGTACCAGGCCACATGCCCTCAACATTGGGAGGGTGCTGTTGATGGGGAGAATGGCCTCATTCCCAGAACCCTTGCGCGGTAGTTGTGGGGGTCTGCAGGTGGGGGGCTTATCAGAATGTGGAAGCCCCATTTAATAAGGGGACTCCCAGATCCTGCCCCCCCCCGGTTGAATTGGTAATGGGGTACAAATGTACCCCTACCATGTCACAAAAAAAGTGTAAAATGTTAAAAAAGACAATAGATGGTTTTTGACAATTCCTTTATTAATGGCTTCTTCTTTCCCCACTTCTTTTTTAATTTTGATTCAGGGCTCCTCTGTGGGGGAATCCCATGATGTTTTTTTCAATGACTTTCAATGAATAGCAGTGAGTAGTTTTAAATGACTTTTTTTCCTTGAGAAATGTAATTTTGCTCTCAGACTGTTCTAAACATGGGAAACATGCGCCACTTTACAGCCACACTATAGACACCCCCCAGGTATGAAATTTAAAGGAATATTATACTTTTATTGTTTCACTTTAAGCATTATTAAAATCACTGCTCCCGAAAAAACATTTAAACTTTTTAAAACTTTTTTTTGCATTGATACATGTCCCCTGGGGCAGGACCCGGACCCCCAAACACTTTTTATGACAATAACCTGCATATTAACCTTTAAAATTAGCACTTTTGATTTCTCTCATAGACTTTTAAAGGGTGTTCCACGGCTTTGGAATTTGCCGTGAACACCCCAAATTGTTCGCTATTCACTCATGTTCAACCTGAACATGAAGTCTATCCCTACTGGACAACAAATGTCACGCCACTCACCAAGAAGGCAAACCAGTCTCCCTTCACCCATCCTTACTACAGTCTAGAGAGGAACCATTGAGGGTGTGCTGACCAGCTGTATCATTTTCTGGTATTGTAACTGCATTTCTGCTGACTGCAAGATCCTGCAGTGGCTAGTGAAGACAGCTGAAAAGATTATCGGTGTCCCTCTCCCCTCTCCCCACCATCCTGGACATTTTCCATACATAATGCTCCAGCAAAGCTTCCAGTATTGTGAAGGATCCACCCATCCCTCCCACAGTCTCTTCCAGCTCTTTCCATTAGGTAGAAGGTACCGGAGTATCAAAACCTGGTCTGTGAGAGGCCTCAACTCCAATCCCCTATGAAACCTCTCTTACAACCTATATACTGTGACCAAGAACATCTCACTTCCCCTCCCTTTTTTCTCTTGAATATGCACTAGACACTTTTATGAACATTTGCTGCTACAAAGACTTGATTAGAAATATTTAGTGCTTGGGCAGTACACTACAAATCATCTTCCACTTTGTACTGACTGCCCTGAAATATTCCTTTTGCACAATCTCATGAACAGTAATTATGTAAATCTTATATAGCCATTTACTCACAGTAGATGTACAGTTACATAGTTCCCAGATGTGTATAGGTTTAAAAAATATTTTTAAAAGTTATTCAATATTCTTCACCTATTGTCTGCTAGGGGATGTGTTTACACTTGTAATAATGTGTATTGTACTTTGGGAGCTCGATGTCGGCAAGTTTGACCTGGAATGAGTAACCCAGGTGAATAGTTGTTTAATTAACTTAATGTTTATAGTGTTATTTATACTTCTGTATACAGTTGCGTTTGCATATGATAATGTGATTAGCCTCACATGAGTGTGTAGTATATAAAAAGCCTGTATTCTTGTTCAATAAAGAGTTCCAGTTTTGTAGCTAAACTAGTTCTGCCTAGTTCTTGGTTACAATATGTGGCTATAATATCTCATATCTATGTTCAGACTGGAGGAAGCAGTATACTGACAGAGTGTGGGATGGTTCTGTCTCACATCCATAGAAAGAAACCAAAACAAGTTCAGAAATTAAGTTAGGTGTAATAAAATGGAATGACAAAGGGAAAAAGTATTGAACACATGAAGAAACGGGGGTGCTAAAAAACCTTGAAAAAGTCAAGACACCAGATGAAATCTATCAGTAATTAGAAAGCAATGCCATCCCTTGTCAGTGAAAATTAATATCAGCTTGTTCAGTCTCAGCTGATGGCTTATAAAAAGGTGTTTCATTACCAAGGTGTCACACAAGAAACCTCTCATGATGAGTAAAAGCAAAGAGCTCTCTCAAGACCTTTGCAACCTTATTGTTGATGGCATACTGATGGCATTGGTTACAGAAAAAGATTTCTAAACTCATGTTCCAGTGAGCACTGTTTGGGCCATAATCCGCAAGTGGAAAAAGCATAATTTCACCATAAACCGACCATGAGCAGGTGCTCTTCGAAAGGTTTCTGACAGAGGAGTGAAAAGAATTATCAGAAGAATTGTCCAAGAGCCAAAGGCCACTTGTGGAGAGCTTCAGAAAGATCTGGAATTAGCAGGTACAGTTGTTTCAAAGAAAACAATAAGTAAGGCACCCAACCGCCATGGCCTGTATGCATTCACCACGCAAGACTCCATTGCTGAAGAAAAAGCATGTTGAAGCTTGTTTAAAGTTTTTGCTGCACAACATTTAGACAAGCCTGTGAAATATTGGGAGAATATGGTCTGGTCAGATGAGACCAAAATTGAATTCTTTGGTTGCCATAACACACACCATGTTTGGAGGTGAAATGCACATCACCCCAAAAACACCATACCAACAGTGAAGTTTGGAGCTGGGAACATCATGGTGTGGGGCTGTTTTTCAGCATACGGTACTGGCAAACTTCATATCTTTGAAGGATGAATAGAAAAATGTACCAAGACATTCTTTGGTAAAAATCTGCTGCCATCTACCAGGATGATGAAGATAAAACAGGGGGTGGACATTTCAGCAAGACAATGATCCCAAACACAAAGCCAAGGAAACTCTCAATTGGTTTCAAAGAAAGAAAATAAAGCTACTAGAATGACCCAGCCAATCACCTGATTTGAATTCAAAAGAAAATCTATGTTAAGAGCTAAAGATCAGAGCTCATAGAAGAGGCCCATGGAACCTTCAAGATGTATGTGGAAGGACAGGCCAAAATCACACCTGAGCAATGCATACGACTAGTTTCTCCATACAGGAAGTGTCTTGAAGGTGTCATTACCAACATTTTGTATGAAGTATTAAATTAATTTGCAGGTATCGTGTTCAATACATTTTCCCTGTGTCATCCCATTTTATTACACAACTGTTTCGGTTTCTTTGTATGGATTGCATGGGATGTCGTTGACAATGTTTATAGCACCTTTAGAAATATATTTACCTAGAAAAATATATAGTCTCCATAGGCTATCCCCTCTTCAGTCTATCATGAATGCTGCTGCCAGACTTATCCACCTTACCAACCACTCATTGTCTGCCGACCCTCTCCTCCAATCCCTACACTGGCTCCCAATCACCCAAAATACTAACCGCAACATACAAAGCCATTCACAACTCTGCCCTGAGCTACATCACCAATCTTGTCTCCAAATATCACCCAAATCGTCCTCTCCGCTCTTCTCAATGCCTTCTACTCTCAAGCCCCCTCATCTCCTCCTCCCACGCTCGTCTCCAGGATTTCTTCAGAGCCCCTCCCATCCTCTGGAACTTGCTACCTCCACTGGTCCGGCTATCCCCTACTCTTGCTACCTTCAGGCGATCCCTGAAAACTCATCTATTTAGGGAAGCCTATCATGTCTCCAACTAACCTCCTACCACTTCAATCAGCTCATTCCCCACAATTATAACCTTTTGTACCACCTGCTTCACCCTAATAGATTGTAAGCTCTTCTGAGCAGGGCCCTCTTAATCCTTTTGTATTTTATTGTATTGTAACTGTATTTTCTCCTTTTATATTGTAAAGTGCTGCGTAAAGTGTTGGCGCTATATAAATCCTGTATAATAACAATAATAATAAATTATATATATTATGTATGTATATGTATTTTATTGGGATTTTATGTGATAGACCAACACAAAGTGGCACATAATTGTGAAGTAGTATTGACGACAATACTACTCCCTGTTGCTATGGGGACATGTCAGGTCTCTGTAGAAGTCCTACTGTTGCTATAGTAACCCCTCTAGAAAGGGCCAGGCCTCTTCAGTAATGACAATGCTACTCCCTGTTGGGAGACAGGTATATAGTATGGTGTCAGGTCTAGAAAAGTCAGGGCTCTGCCATGATGACATTGCTACTGCCTGTTGCTATGGTGACCTGACTAAGAGGCAAGTCCTAGTGATAATTCCCTGTAGTGATGACACTGCCAATCCTTGTTGCTATTGTAACATGTCTATATGAGGTCAGGCCTCATTTTCTCAATGAATGTAAAGCATTCTCTGATTGTGATTGTACTAGGTGGAGATTGCAATTGCGCCAGCCTCCTCTCCGCCTCTTCCAATCAAAGAATGATTACATCCATTGAGAAAAAGCAAAGTGCTTTCTGAATGGTGCCTGTGCCAAACAAGTGACCTCCTGAGTTCACAATGCAGTAGGGCAGCCACTTGGCACCAGACCAGAAGCTATCGGCAATCACTGTAGTCATGGGCGTCCGCAGAACTTTTTCCAAGGGGGGGGCATAATTTTAAGGCCGCTCATGCTCCGCCCCTTTACGACAATCTAATGAAAATCTTTCTACTGGTAATACATATGTGTTATATAAGAGATAATTCATCTTCACTTTGTATTGAAAATTACTCTGGTGGCTGTGTTCCATGCCCATATAGCCTAGAGAATGTACATCTTTTTACATTGCAATACATCTGTTGTGGCCATATTTTGATCTCATACTGTCACTGTATAGGCTTTTTTCATAAAGATAAAAATATGGCAACAACAGATGTATTGCAATGTAAAAAGATGTACATTCTCTAGGCTATATGGGCATGGTACGCAGCCACCTGAGTAACCTTGCGGACGCCCATGCTTTCAAAAACCAGCCCTGGAAAAAATTTCATACCAGCCTCACAGCATTATTATACCAGTCCAACAGCATAACGTCATTATTTTCTTGTTCATGAAAGGGAAAACCATACATTTTACCAGTTAATAGTGGTAAGTGATCAATCATCAAGGGGGACCCCAGGAACTCAGAACGTGGGGGGGGAACACCTTCTGCAGAAAGAATACTCGAAGGTAAGGGGGGTGGGTTACTAATATATGGAGGAAACCCTTTATATCAGTGCCCCTTACATTATCGTATTCACTCCCCCCTTACATCAGTAACCCCCCCCCCCCCCCCGACTGGCCTGGCGGTGCTTTCACTGACCTCCTCTCAGGTGCACTTTGTAGGGCTCAGTCAGTCGGCTCCAGCTTGGTGGCTCTGGTTTTATCCTATAGTCTCCTGTCCACAGTCCACACAAGTCTGACTTCTCCCATGACCCCCATCCTGGCGGTGCTCCCACTCTTGACTCCTCTCCAGACTCCCTCAGAGACTGCAGACATGCTACAGGAGATGGTCAGAGACTGCAAACTTGATGCAAGAGCTCAATCAGGAGAGTGTGGTGGGGGAGGAGAGCACTGGAGGGGGCAGGAGAGTGTGGTGGTGGAGGAGAGCACTGGGGGGGGGCAGGAGAATGTGGTGGTGGAGGAGAGCACTGGGGGGGAGAGTGTGGTGGTGGAGGAGAGCACTGGGTGGGGCAGGAGAGTGTGGTGGTGGAGGAGAGCACTGGGGGGGGGGCAGGAGAGTGTGGTGGTGGAGGAGAGCACCGGGGGGGGGCAGGAGAGTGTGGTGGTGGAGGAGAGCACAGGGGGAGGGCAGGAGAGTGTGGTGGTGGTGGAGGAGAGCAATGGGGGGGCAGGAGAGTGTGGTGGAGGAGAGCACCCCCTGCAGCCCCCGATCCTCCTATCCAGGCACTGTGGCACACAGGGTGGGCTGGTGGTGGAGGAGAGCACTGGGGGGGGGGGGGCAGGAGAGTGTGGTGGTGGAGGAGAGCACTGGGGGGGGCAGGAGAGTGTGGTGGTGGAGAAGAGCACTGGGGGGGGGGCAGGAGAGTGTAGTGGTGGAGGAGAGCACTGGGGGGGCAGGAGAGTGTGGTGGTGGAGGAGAGCACTGGAGGGGGCAGGAGAGTGTGGTGGTGGAGGAGAGCACTGGGGGGCAGGAGAGTGTGGTGGTGGAGGAGAGCACTGGGGGGGGGAGAGTGTGGTGGTGGAGGAAAGCACTGGGGAGGGCAGGAGAGTGTGGTGGTGGAGGAGAGCACTGGGGGGGCAGGAGAGTGTGGTGGTTCCAATTCCAATTATCTTTCAGTTCCTGAAGAGACTCAGATGGGAAGAAGTGGAGGTGTTGGCAATAATTCCGCATTGGCCCAACAGGCCTTGGTTTCCTCTCCTATCCCTCCTCAGCTTTCGGGACCTTGTTCCTCTTCCATCCAGACGGAACCTGCTCTCCCAGGGCTCGATTCCCCATCCATGCCCGGCTCACCTTCAGTTGAGGGCCTGGTTCTTGAGAGGGGAAGGCTGGAAGCACTAGGGTGTCCTAAGGAAGCCATTTCCACCCTCTTAAGTGCAAGGAGAAGAAGTACTAATAAAGTGTATGAACGGATCTGGGCCAAATTTGTATCTTATGTGTCCTCCAGAACCAGCTTCTACGTTTCACCCACAGTTCAAGACGTTTTGGGTTTCCTGCAATCAGGCTTGGACTTACCCTTGTCAGTTAGCTCCCTTCGGATTCAAGTATCCGGCTATCTCCGCATTTACAGGGGTTCAGTGGGCCAAGCATGCCCTTATCCAGCAGTTTTTCAAAGGCGCAGTAAGATTGAGACCCCAGAAAAAACCCAGATTCCCTAAATGGGATCTGCCTCTAGTTCTGAACTTCTTTTCTCTTTTCAGTAAGGCTCTTTCCATCAATCAGAGAACTCACCTTGAAAACTGTATTCCTGGTGGCGGTCACCTTGGCGAAACGAGTAGTAGAGATTCAAGCTCTAGGAGTCAAGGAGCCTTTTCTAACTTTTTTTCCAGACAGAGTGGTCCTAGTTCCAATGTTGGGGTCAAACCCTAAGGTCACTTCGGTTTTTCATGAAAATCAAGAAATCTCTCTAACCATATTCAGATCCTCGGATTCCTCGGAAATTCATCCACTTGATGTTGGGCACTCATTAAAGCTCTATTTGGAAGCTACAGCCCCATTCCGGCAGTCGGACTTCCTGTTCATTCTGTGGGAAGAACAAGGGCACTAGAGCATCAGTCAGGTCAATTGCGGCATGGATAGTTCAAGCAATCCAGTGGGCATACAGAGGAAAGGGCTTGGCTCCTCCTCAGGCGGTGACGGCACATTCGACCAGAAGTCTTTCTACCTCGTGGGCGGCCTCTCGCCACGTGGCTCCTGACATGATATGCAGGGTGGCCTCATGGTCTTCAATACACACCTTTATGTCTCATTATTGTGTTGAGCCGGCGGCTCTATCCTCAGTTGACTTTGGAGTTAAAGTTTTGTCGGTTGACGGTGTCAAATAAATCTTTGTTAAGCAGCATTTTTGCCCACCCGGGTGTGTCTTGGCGAGTTATTTCCCACATGTAGGCTGCCATGGAGTCTGTCAGGAAAACTGAAAGTTTATGTCAAATACTTACTGTAATTTTCCTTTCCTGATGGACTCCATGGCAGCAGGAGTTCCCTCCCAAATGGCTGGAGTAGGATAGTTACCGAACACGGCCTCTGGCAGGGAGCAAAGATTTAAGGGAGTATCGTCCTATAGGGTAATGGAGGTGGGACTAAACCCACACGTAGGCTGCCATAGAGTCCATCAGGAAAGGAAAATTACGGTAAGTATTTGACATAAATTTTCCGTTTTCTGGTTGGTGTAAAAGCCAGCGAGCATTTTCATGGGAAAATTTTTCTTAGAAAACGTTTCCATTTGCTTTACTGGTCCTCCCAAAGCTTATCTGTCAGTGTTTTGTAGATGCTGTTTGAACTCTTTAAAGCAGAACAATACTCGCCTCACCTCCACTTCAGTGATATGGTGTCCCTGAGCCCTCCGCCCAGCCGCTTAGATCTTTGAGGGGTCTTGATCACCAGCCGCTGTCATTGGCCATTTGGGGCTGATGTCACTCAGTGGCGGCCCCCGTTCAGTTGGTTAATCAGCCGGTCAAACCCCCCCTTGCTCGCCCACCCACCCACCAGCCCCGCACTTACCCCATACAGGTTGTGGGCAGTTTTGGTGGCTTCCCCCTGGGTCTCCTCCCCTGCAGCATCCCCCTCTAATCATGTGCTGCAAAAAAAAACATTGAAATCAATGCGTCCAGTGCCCCATATGTAGATTAGGGGCCGAGGATTAGGGGGCGGCGCCCCTAATGGAGCGGCCGCCACTGCACTCACATGTGCAGGGGTTCAGTCAGATTTGGCATGACCAAATTCATGCATTGAGCTGCGCATCCGTGGCTCACTGTGCAAGGGCGGACAGGCAAGTAAGTAGCTTTAATGCCGAAGAGACATAGCATGTCTCGTTTGCATTAAAAATCCTGCCTGTCCGACAGTTTTAATTCCTTAGCCTAAAGTTACAATTATCCTCCCTGTCGGTATGATTATGTCTGATTTTTGATACTGAAAGCGGTACATGTTTTGCCTGGAAATTTGGCGTTTTATATTGTAGGCCTGTAATTCTTAGGAATAACTCAAATAAATCTTTCCAAACAAGAGTCTAGTAGACATCCCATGTCTGATAAAGTTTGAAACACAAAATCATAAATTATAATATAATAAATAACTATAAATAATATAAAAAATAATGCATTTTATTCAATAATATAATTAAATCAAAAACACTGAAATTTGTCCAAACAAGGGTACAATATTACTAGTCACTGTATATTGGTTCAGTAAACATCTCAGAAAAATTTAGAAACATGGGACTACACAAACTCAGATGTCACAATCGGGACAATGGAACCTGGTTTCCTTTATGGTTTTCTTTCTACTGTTCATCTCACTTCGAGCAACAAACCATACACATTCTTGTAGGTGCTGACTTTTTATCAGTTGGTGGGATGTGGTCAATGAAATGACGACCAGTCAGGCATTCTGGGTTGACAATGCCAGCAGCACGATGTCCAGCTCTATTCACAGCCATTGGTGTTTGGTGGTTCACGAAGATCGGTTTGGCAACGTTCCACATAAAGTCAGAATGAATCACAGGCTTGTCGCTCTTTTTTTGAGCAGAGGGTAGGCATTCCCACAAGCATTGCTCAAGAAGATGCCTGAAGATTTTCTTGTAGTACTTTTTTTGCTCTTTCTTCATTGCTGGATAGAATGTCATTGCTTGGTCAGTTCTGTCAACACCTCCCATGGTGTTATTGTAGTCTATCACTGCTTGTGGCTTCATGATTTCTTTCCCACCTTTTGTGCGTACCATAACAGTGGAGGTATTATGGACTGTACTCATTAGGCAAACGTCTTTTTTGTCACGCCATCACAGTGCCATCATTTTGGCTTTCTGCCAGGCAACCATTTCTCCAGTTTTCAGTTTCTTACTGCCAAACATTGGTGGCACGTCGTGCCCTAACAGTTCCGTAGGCATCCGTTATGTTCTGCAGAAGAAACTCATAAAGTTGTGTAAAAGTTGTCGGTAGTTACGCAATAGCCCTGAGTGAAAAAATTTAAGATTTTGCCATTCCATAGTTTCTGTATTTTGGGTTGAATTTTGTTCCTTTGCCAGTGTACAGTATCTCACAAAAGTGAGTACAACCCTCACATTTTTGGAAATATTTTATTATATCTTTTCATGTGACAACACCGAAGAAATGACACGTTGCTACAATGGAAAATAGTAGAGTGTACAGCTAGACAACCTGTAAAGCTTTAGTGAACGCCATGCCCAAGGGGGTTAACCGCTTAAGCTCCAGACCATTTTGCTAGCCAAAGACCAGAGCACATTTTGCGATTCGGCACTGCATCGCTTTAACTGACAATTGCGTGGTCGTGTGACGTGGCTCCCAGACAAAATTGATGTCCTTTTTTCCCCACAAATAGAGCTTTCTTTTGGTGGTATATGATCGCCTCTGCGGTTTTTATTTTGAATTTTTTTTGAAAAAAACACATTTTTTTTACTTTTTGCTATAATAAATATCCCCAACAAATGTATAAAAAAACAATTTCGGGGGGCGTGACCGGAAGTTGAGGCGAATGGACGCTTAAGCCGTTCGCTCTCCATCCAGCTTAGCTACAACGGCGCCTTGAGGGACCATCCGCCGCCATCTGATGGGTAGATCGAGGGCTACCCACTCTGCCTCCTCCAGGGGACCCTCCGCGGCCCCTCCGGGTCCTGTGACGGGCCTCCGGGCGTTCTTCTCCTCCACGGATCTCCCGGCCGGCGGGCCTCTCAAGATGGCGCCGGCCGCGGCTGTGGAGACATCCCGGGCCTCATCCCCGGCACCCGAACTGCAGAATGCCCACCCTGCGGGTCCCGAGGAAGCCAGGACGCCACCCGGTCCCAGCGATACTGTCCGGACATCGGGAGGGGTGAGTGCACGTTCGCCCCCGGCCCCGTCTCGAGCCGCCGGACTAGGCCTGAAGCCTGCCGCGCCACCATCCGAGCCCAGCAACCGCATGTCCGGCCCCCTGCAGGCCTCGGGGCAATGCACAGCCACCAGGGACCAGGGACTGCATCGATGGGGCCAGGAGCCCCCCACACACTCCGCTGCGGACTGGGACCTTGACAATGGGGGTGGATGGGGGGAAGCAGGAGGCTGCATGGAGTCTGGAAGGCCCCAGACTCATCTGGGCAGCAGCCCCCCCCCCCCGACCGACACGCAATGCTCATTGGCACTACCCCGGTTGCTCCGGCGCTGTCAGACCCCCTCCTCTCTACAAGCTCAGTGGGGTCCCCTCCATCCCTGGATGACAATGACTTTCCTGCCCTCCCCCCACCAGGGGAACCGCTGTCCCACTCAAGTCAGGGGCGTGGGGGAGTGGAGGGGCCCCGATTAAGTCCGGAGACACGGTCACCTCCACCCAAGACTCAGAGGCTGGCCTCGCCATGGGCCCTCGGCCCGCAACGTCCCCGTAGGGGCTCTCCGACCCCCACCGACTGTGCCGCGGGGCGTGGGGAGGAAGACCGGAGCTGTCCGGCCCCCATGCCTGTCTGGGAGGGGGTGTGGGGCCTACATGCCGAACCTGACCCTTCTACACATGGGCGAGCGGGTCCGGGAGTCTCGGGCCTGCACCGCCGCCCCATCAGCAACCAGCCGGAGGCAACGTGGGAGGCTCGTCCCAGCCGCCCATACATCCGCAATGGCAACATTACCTGCAAGCAATTCCTACCAAAGAAGACTTTAAGCAATTGATAGAAGATGTCAAATCTACCTGTAGAGCGTAAATACAAATGCTACACTCCGGCCTCAAGCACCTGGCTGACCGGGTGGAGATGGCTGAGGAGGAGATCCAAGAGAACAAGATAGCGATTCACAAGACCCAAACGCAGGGGGCCGACCACCACGTGCTCCTGAGAGATATGCAATGCCATGTGGAAGACTTGGATAACAGGGGGCGCAGGCACAACATAAGAGTGAGGGGGATACCGGAGGCGGAGGGCCCGGAAGATCTACAATTTATTCTGCAGGAAATATTTAATGAACTGCTTGGGGAACCCCCTACCAAGTTTATTGAGATGGACAGAGCGCACCGGGCCTTGCGCCCCAAAAACGCAACATCAAGTCCCAGGGATGTCATTTGCAGACTCACCTCGTTCCACATCAAGGAGGACATAATGAGACAGGCACGCCTGGCTCGTGTGGTGACTTTCCGGAACACGCCAGTCCAACTCTTTCCGGACCTTTCCTGGCTTACGCTACAGAAACGTAGAATTCTCAGGCCGCTCCTCCGCACCCTCCAGGAGGCTGCCATCCCTTACCGTTGGGGATTCCCATTTTCCCTCACGGCTAAACATCAAGGCAAGACGGCCTCCTTGAGGTTCCCTGAAGACCTCCACGCCTTCTGTGAAGATTTGGGCGTCCGCCCGCCCCAGCTGCCGGATTGGGATCTAGTGGCTACTCAGCCTGCCCCTCCGACATTGTGGCAGAAGGTCCCCTCCCGCCAACGCCCTCGAAACCGGGAAGCACCGAAAAAATCTGCCCGTCAAGGACATGGCTGAAGGATAGTGCAGTAACTATTTTCTCATACTTTTTTCCCTTTTTTTTATTCCATTTGCCCGTGTGGCGAAAGGGAATAAGGCCCGTTTTGTTTGTTGGTTGGCCTTTGGACCGTTGTCTGGACAGTATGATCCTGCCCGTATGCGCTGTCCCCTGAGTTCACTTCCTGTCCCTCTTGGTGCCCTCTTATTGACGTGTCACAATTAGGCTGGTACGAATTGGAGACCCGAGTTAGTGGGTTCCCCGGTACTTTTGAGTCACCCCCTCCTCCCCCGGATGCATAGGCAATGTATACGGGACTCTAGGAGATGTCTGGCGATTGGTATCGCATTTGCATCTCCCCTGCTCCCCCCCGTTTTTGCCCGTCCACTTCAATTGCAGAGTCAGGCGGGGGGAGCTGGACTCCCATGCGGCCGCCGGGCCCGGCCCTCGGGTTCGGGTTCTGGTGACCCCCTGGGAATCTGACCAGACCTGAGCGCTATGCCTGTTCATGGTCTTAAGTGGTTGTACGTTTGGTTGTATAACAGTTACCTGCTTAACATGTGTTCTTTTGTTTGCTGCTCTAACCTTCTTTTCTTTTCTCTATCTCTCTCCCCCCCCTCCCCCTCCCTACCCTTCCACCGTGTGGGAATCTGCGGATGTCGAGCGGTATCCTGTCTGGCCCTTCTACTGGAACGAGTATGCTCCTGGCGGTCGTCCGGAGCGGCGGTGACCGGGTAAGAACTAGCTTCCACATCCCCCCCCCCCTCCGTACATGAGCAGACTGTTTAATGCGTTCCTGCAGCATACCCCGGTCCCTCCGGATATGCAGCACTCCTTTCTTACTCTGATTCCTAAACCGGATAAGGACCCCATCCTATGTGCCAACTACAGGCCTATTGCGCCTTTGAATGCGGACCTAAAAATCTTTACAAAACTCCTGTCCTTGCGGCTCAATGAGGTCCTCCCTTTCCTCGTACATAAAGATCAGGTGGGGTTTGTCCCCCTTCGTCAGGCGAGTGATAACACCAGGAAGGTTATAGATTTGGTCGACGTGGCGAATAGGGGGGGCATTCCCTCTCTGCTTCTGAGTCTGGATGCGGAAAAAGCCTTTGATAGGCTGGGGTGGCCCTTCCTGTTCGCTGACACACATGGGGATGAGGGGACCGTTCCTGCAGGCTATACGGCACCTTTACTCTACTCCGACCTCGCAAGTTAAGACCCCTTTTGCTACCTCCTCGACCTTCTCTGTTTCTAATGGCACACGCCAGGGATGGCCCCTCTCGCCCTTATTGTTTGCTCTATGCGTGGAACCCCTGGCGGCGTCCATTAGGCGGAACGAGGATATCAGGGGCATCCCAGTCAGGGACAGGGAATTCAAGGTTTCGCTGTTCGCGGACGATGTGATCCTTACCCTGACCCAGCCTCTGGTCTCCCTGCCCAACTTACACAAAGAGCTCGATCGCTACAGTGCCCTATCAGGTTATAAAATCAATGCCTCAAAATCAGTCTCCCTCCCAGTAAACATCCCACCCCTGGAGGTGGATCGTCTACGATCTGCTTTCCCATATCATTGGAAAACCTCCTCATTGAAATATCTGGGGATACATATTACCCCGACATTCCCTTCCCTATACCAGGCAAACTTCCCGCCCCTGTATGGCACCATCAGGCAACTGCTTTCCAGGTGGCGAAAACATCAGCTTTCCCTTTTTGGTAGGATAGCGTCGGTGAAAATGACGATCCTTCCGAAACTCCTTTACCTCTTCCAGACCCTTCCTATCCCCATACCTTACCATCATCTGAAAAAACTGCAAGCGGACCTGCTCAATTTTGTGTGGAACTACAAACGCCATAGAATCCCTCGCTCTGTCATGACAGCCTCCCGCTCAGACGGGGGTCTGGCGTTTCCGGACCTCATTAAGTACTATCAAGCAGCCCAGCTCCGCGCAGTGACCTCCTGGTTCACCCAGCGGTCGTACAATAGATGGACGGAAATTGAGAAACTCTGGTTGGCCCCGGCTCATCCTAATAGCATGCTCTGGAGCGCGGCAGCTTCGATCCCTCGGGCCCAACTATTGGGAACTATGTCACACCTGCAGGGCCTATGGCGTAAGCTCTCTAAGGTCCACGAGTTATCTTCGGATAAGTCGCTCCTGACGTCCTTTCTCTATCATCCTAAAGTGCCAGATAGCCTGACATATCCGATGTCGCATCCGTGTTCGTCCCGGAATCTTTTTCACCTGGGCACCCTGGTGGACCCTAGGTCGCGGAGGCTGTTGTCTTATGCCGACCTTCAATCTAAATTTGATCTCCCACGACAGAGTTTTTATAGTTATTTACAGATACATTACGCCCAGACCATATCTTCTGACCTGCGCTTTTCTCCGCCCTCCGCATTTGAGACTGTGATCCTAGCGGGCTCAGCCCAAAGGGGATTGATATCAACCATCTATAAAATAATCAACGCTCCCCCTAAAGCTCTGAAAGGCAACCATACCTATATGCACAAGTGGGAGGAGGCGTTGGGTGAGGAGATTACGGAGGAGCAGTGGCAGTTGATATGGTCCCAGGCCTCGAAAAGCTCTATGTGCACACTCTACCGGGAGAATGCGTATAAAATTTTATTTTTTTGGTATATGACCCCGGACGTTCTACACGCCATCTATCCCGCCTCCTCCGACAGATGCTGGAGATGCCGGGCCCACAGGGGAACGCTGTTCCACATTTACTGGCGGTGCCCCCTCATGGTTCCCTTCTGGGAAGAGGTCCAGCGCCTCTTGGCTACTGTACTAGATCAGCAGGTGACACTAGACCCCAAGACTTTCCTGCTGGGCATCCCCTTTCCCAAATTGACAAAGTCCCGAAAGAAACTGTCAAGACATATCCTGACAGCGGCGAGGTGTCTAATTGCCCTGCATTGGAAAAAAGTACAGCCTCCCACCCTCGACGCGCTCCATACTAGAATTAGAGACGTGGAACTGATGGAGAGGATCACCGCCAGGATACAGGACCGGATAGAGGCTCATGATGTGGTTTGGAGCCCATGGAAACTTCGGGAGGACCAGCTGTGATTCGCTGCAGAGACCGCACACGGTGCTTCCCCCCCCCCCCTTCCCTCACCCACCCTCCCCCTTATCTCTCGTCCCCCTTCTATTTCCTGAATGTCCTCTCTCCTTTTTCTTATCCCTTCTATCATCTACCCTTTCGCTCTTGATCTCCCCTATTCCCTCTACTTCACTTAACTTCTATCTCCTTTTCTTTTCCTTCTTGAATCTTTAACCGCTTCTGTTCTCGTTTCCTTGTGCTCTATGGTTCCTTTAGGAAGATGCTTTGATAACAGCAACTAAAGGGAGCAACCTGAAGTACTAGTAGATATAAGCATATAGATATTGGGATCTCTCGCTGGCTAATGTGATGGTTGGCGCTATACTCCTGTGTCCAGTGTTGGCCCGGTTGATCGGGGGGGAGTCTATTTGGCCAGGTCTATGCCTGTCCCAGAGGGCTCCCTCTGGATCGAAGGGCGGAAGATCCCATAGTTTGCTCATTTTCTTTCTTGTGGAACTGATCTGATGTAATGCGACATGATGTGTAATGCATTGTTGGAAACAATAAAAAGTTAATTGATAAAAAAAACTATTTCTTTCCTCAGTTTAGGCCGATACGTATTCCTCTACATATTTTTGATAAAAAAAAAAAAAAAAACATTAAGCGTTTATGGGTTTGTGCAAAAGTTATAGCATCTACAAAATAGCAGTTTTATGGCATTATTATTTTTCATTTTGTTATTACTAGTAATGGCGACGATCTGCAATTTTTATTGGGACTGCAACATTATCGCAAACATGTTGGACAATTTTGACACATTTTTGGGACCATTGCCATTAATACAGCGATCAGTGCTATAAAATTGCACTGATTACTGTAAAAATGACACTGGCAGTGAAGGGGTTAACCACTAGCTGGTTAGGAAGGGGTTAAGTGTGTCCTGGGGAGTTATTCCAAGTGTTAGGGGGAGGGGCTGTGTGTGACACATCACTGATCATAGCTCCCGATCACAGGGAGCTATGATCAGTGACAGTGTCACTAGGCAGAACGGGGAGATGCTTGTTTACATTAGCATCTTCCCGTTCTTCAGCTCCGTGAGGCGATCGCGGGTATCCCCGCGGACATCGAGTCCGCAGGACCCGCGATCCTACACATGGAGCTCCTGGCAGGGTCGCATGTACCGGCAGCAGCGCTCATGTGACCACACGGCGGCAAATTCAAAGGGACGTACCTGTACACCCATTTGCCCAGCCGTGCCACTCTGCTGACGTAAATGTAGTGTACATGCGGCGGTCGGCAAGTGGTTAAGGCAGTGCTGGAAAATAATGGTGGCCACACAAAATATTGACACTTTGGACATTTTCACTTAGGGGTGTACTCACTTTTGTTGCCAGCGGTTTAGACATTAATGGCTGTGTTGAGTTATTTTGAGGGGACAGCAAATTTACAGTGTTATACAATCTGTTCACAACTTTACATTGTAGAAAAGTGTAATTTCTTCAGTGTTGTCGCATGAAAAGATATAATAAAATATTTACAAAAATGGGAGGGGTGTACTCACTTTTGTGAGATACTGTATATGACAGAATTCCAAATATAACCAGTAGACGATTCGCATAGTATGAAGGATTTTACGCCATATCGTGCTCTCTTTGATGCAATTTATTGTATCCAGCTGAGCCATCCCTTGTAAGCCATTAGACTTTCATCTATACTAATATCTCTATCTGGCACATAGCTCTGTTGGAAATTCTTCAGAATCATTTGATATACCAAATTTTCTTGTGTTTTGGTGCTGGATGAGTAGTTTCATCAAATTCTTAATTCTGTTCAAAGTGCAAATATTTAATTATCAGGGAAAACTTGTACTCTGACATGACCGTGCCAAAGAATGGAGTGGCAAGTAATTTGTTTGTTGTCCAATACCACTTCTGCAGGGGTTTCCCACCACTCCCTGAAGTATTATTAGACCCAGAAATTTCCACGTTATCTTCGGTCACTGGTTCCCACTTTCTACTTCTCGAAAACTTTTGATGCATAGTAGCTTGTAGCTTTTGGTACCGGTTTGTCTCCACAATTATTTTTTCAATAACCTCATCGGTCAGAAATAGTTGTAGGTATGCCAAGGGGTTGTCATCTTCAATGTCCATTTTCGTACCAGGTGCTCCAGTAAAAAGGAATCTTGGGGGCGCTGTGTGATCTGTACCACAATCAATAGAGCACCAAGTCTGCACATCACTCAGTTCAGTCGCGGAATCGTTGCTGAAATCACTTTCTGTGTCTGACGAATTTCCCCTCAAATCACTATTACTCAATTCTGCAAGTGATTCTGAATTGCTATCGCTGTTTTCAAACAGATCATAAACCACTTTTGATGTAGAGGTACGCTTTTTGGATGTTCTCCAGTTTCCAGGCAGAAAGAACAGTAAAACTGCAGACAGGGCACTAGACAAAGCAAACTGAGGTCAAATGATTTGATACAATAATGTAATCCAATAAGATTACAATGTAGTGTGTGTGTGTGTGTGTGTGTGTGTGTGTGTGTGTGTGTGTGTGTGTGTGTGTGTGTGTGTGTGTGTGTGTGTGTGTGTGTGTGTGTGTGTGTGTGTGTGTGTGTTGTGTTTTATACTTTTTGAATTAGCCGCCGGTTCCAACCCCGTGACGCTCGCAGGGAAAGGAGCCGGAACACACAGAGTCGGAGTAGATCGCGCAGACAAAGTAAGCAACCTCTTCCAGGATCCTGCGATGCAATCCCGAGTGGGTTACCACTAAATTTGGTATTCAAATTTCCCCCCGAGCCACATTTGGGAATACCACCAGGCAGAGGCGTAACTAGCATGTTCAGGGCCCGGGTGCAAGAAACCATGAAGGGCCCCCACCAGGGACGTTGCTGGGTCTACAAAAGATCTCGGGGCTAGAGCCCATAGCAGCAAAGAAAAGAAAGTCATACACTTGGGCGGGCATACACATGTATATTATATATATATATATATATATATATATATGTGTGTGTGTGTCATTACATATCTGAGTACGGGTCCCCCACTTACATCAGGGACCCCAGAGAACTTTCCTACTTACATTAGGGTCCCCAGAGAGCCCCCCCTTACATTAGGGTCCCCAGAGAGCCTCCCCTTACATCAGGGTCCCCAGAGATCTCCCCTTACATCAGGATCCCCAGAGAGCCTCCCCTCTCTCAGGGTCCCCAGAGAGCCCCCTCCTTACATCAGGGTCCCCAGAGAGCCCCCTCCTTACATCAGGGTCCCCAGAGAGCCCCCTCCTTACATCAGGGTCCCCAGAGAGCCCCCTCCTTACATCAGGGTCCTCAGAGAGCCCCCCCTTGCATCAAGATCCCCAGAGAGCCCCCTCCTTACATAAGGGTCCCCAGAGAGCCCCCTCCTTACATAAGGGTCCCCAGAGAGCCCCATCCTTACATTAAGAAAAAAATAAACCGTGCTGGGAAAAAATAGCGAAAAAACAAACTAACAATGTGTAATGTAGGCAGCAGCAATAAATGCGATATAAACACTCAACAATAATCCAAGAATACAGAAAAGCTGCGCCAGCCCTCTAACCAATTATGTAAAAAAAGTGAAATAATAAAAATATAAATAATTAATATATAAATGATTGATGCATCAAAAAAACCTCAAGTGCATAAGAAAAAAAGTGCATAAAAAATGACAATGCAAAAAGTCCATTCATAGAAAGTTCATGTGTAAGTCCATATGATTAACAATTATGTTTTTAAATGGAGACACCACAGTGATTCAACACACTCTGAATGCGCACGAAGTGCCCGTCACCGTATAGTGAGTGCGCTTACCAGAGGGTATATAGATTGGAGCGTTATAAATAGATGGTAGGTCACACCAAAGTAATCCTCCTTATAATGGGTCAGCTCTCCGCATCACAACAGCACTCACGAAAAGGTAATCTATTCCGTGGTCCCAAAAAGGTACTCAGTGGTCCACAGGAAAGAAAGGAACCAACATAGCGTAATAACGTTGAGACAATTTACTTTCGACTTACATGTAAGTGCGCTACTTTTTATTTTTAATAAATTGTCTCAACGTTATTACGCTATGTTGGTTCCTTTCTTTCCTGTGGACCACTGAGTACCTTTTTGGGACCACGGAATAGATTACCTTTTCGTGAGTGCTGTTGTGATGCGGAGAGCTGACCCATTATAAGGAGGATTACTTTGGTGTGACCTACCATCTATTTATAACGCTCCAATCTATATACCCTCTGGTAAGCGCACTCACTATACGGTGACGGGCACTTCGTGCGCATTCAGAGTGTGTTGAATCACTGTGGTGTCTCCATTTAAAAACATAATTGTTAATCATATGGACTTACACATGAACTTTCTATGAATGGACTTTTTGCATTGTCATTTTTTATGCACTTTTTTTCTTATGCACTTGAGGTTTTTTTGATGCATCAATCATTTATATATTAATTATTTATATTTTTATTATTTCACTTTTTTTACATAATTGGTTAGAGGGCTGGCGCAGCTTTTCTGTATTCTTGGACCATCCTTACATTAGTATCCCCAGAGAGCAACCCCTCTTACATTAGTATCCCCAGAGAGCAACCCCTCTTACATTAGTCTCCCCAGAGGGCCCCTTCCTTACATTAGTGTCCCCAGAGGGCCCCCCTTTACATCAGGGTACCCAGACAGCTGACACCCCCCCCCCCTTCCATAGGTTTCCCTGTACCTGGCTGGTGGAGGTGGGAGGCGGCGATCGGCAACTCTATGGTGTCCACAGGCAGGGGGATCTCCCTGGAGCTTGTAGTTCTTCTCCCGAGTGTATACAGTGGAGAAGAGAGGGGCCTCTGACCAGGGCATGTATCAGAATCTGTGTACAAGCAGAGCGACTCACTGAAAGTGAAACTGATACCTGTCCGGGTCAGAGGCCCCTCCCCTTTCCTCTCCACTGTATACACTGACACTCGGGAAGAGAGAACTACAAGCCCCAGGCACATCCCGCCGCTCACAAGCACCATAGAGCTGCCGATCGCCGCTTTCCACCTCCCCCCAGTGCTTTCTAAAGTGCCAGCCAGAGGTGCAGGGGAGATGCCAGGTCTTGGGCCCCCCACAGCGGCAGAACGGCAGGGCCCAGTCGCAAGTGCGACTGCAGCGACCCCTATAGTTCCGCCGCTGCCACCAGGGAGGTTAATGTCTGCAATTTAGAGATGAGTATTATGAAGCAGGCCTGCACAGATTATTATTTTTTTTTTATCTAGCAGACTGACTGTAAAAAAATAAAATAAAAAAAATAAGATTCGTCCATGCACAAAAACGATATAGAAGAAGGAATTCCCCAATTGCTACATTGTATTCTATAGCAGCGCCCACAGCTGCAATCGCTGATTGAGAAAAGTCTTCCTAATGCCGTGTACACCCAACCGGACTTTTAGACGGACTAGGTCCGGCGGTCTTCCCGACGGACTTTCGGCGGAGGTCCGACGGGCTTTCTGGACAAAATGGACTTGGCCACACACAACCGGACTAAGGCCGTTCGAAAGTCTGTTCGTTTTGAACGTGATGACGTAAACGGGACTAAACAAGAAAGTTCAGTAGCCAGTAGCCAATAGCTGCCCTTGTGTCATATTTGGTCCGTCGGACTAGCACACAGATGAACGGTTTTCCCGATTTTTAGTCCGTCTGACTTGAGTCATTCGGATAGATTTGAAACATGTTTTATTTCTAGGTCCGCCGGACTTTTGGGAAAAAAAGTCCGCTGGAGCCTACACACGATCAAATTGTCAACGGATTCTGGGCCACTGGACCAAGTCTGCCGGAAAGTCTGATCGTGTGTACGTGGCATTATGTCCCTAAAACAGAAGTTGATAAAACGATCAACTTCTCTCAAGCAGGGATGACCACACGCTGATTAAAACATTTCCAGTCCTTGCTATACCAGCCAAATATTGATCAGTATATGGCTAGCTTGAGCCACAGTTCTCCATGCTGTCAAAACGTCAGTCTACTCTATATTGTAGCTGTGAACTAGCAGCGTGCACCTGTTATCTGCCTGTTCAGAGAGCATAACCTTTGGCCATTGATTCTGTGACAGTTAATCTTGGTAATCACATGCAGATTAGGCCTCATTCACACTGGCACGCCTACATTTAGCTTTTTTAAATGGAGGAGAAATAATCTGGGAAGTGTAATCAGTTTTTTTCTTCTTATAGGGGTCCCAGCTCCAGGTTTAACCTTGTTAGACAGGTTAGATGCATGATATATGTTCAGCCACATTTAGGCTGACTAAACCTATCCTGGATGCTCAGAATTTGATTTTCTCGAAGGCTGCCTTCACAATTGGTGATTTGCAATCGCAGCAAAATGTGCAGCGTGCCTTTAGGTGCCATTATTCTTAGTGGCACCCCATACCTGGTACAATTTTTCCTTGATTGTTGTGCAACAGAATCGTGTGGCAATTACGACAAAACACATTTAAAAATCGCACAAAGCTCATCACCCAAAAAAAAGGTGCATGAGCTTCAATGTGCATAGGGCAGCCCTTTCAAGTGAAAGGACTGCCCTATGCGTGACACGCGGAATTGTTTAAAACTCGCTAGGGGGAACGTTCATTCCCAATATGCAATATGTAAATGGTACCTAAATGCAGTTAAAATGATTGCCCCTAAATGTAATTAAGCGCACAGTATGAAGGCACCATAAATTAAAAACCGATCACCATTTCAGCTCCCCAAACTTACATGTATGCCTATGATGGACAATTACTGATATTGATTCAACAACAACAATGCAATTACTTACAATACCAAAGTAATGCAATTTTTATTTTTTGGGGGGACAAAAACAGATCCATTTTGGCAATACTGTCTTGCAAAAATTATTTTATTTTCTATGCAAGCTACAGACAAAAAAAAGTAACAAAGTAAAAAACTAAGCTTTATTTCTTGCTTGCCGAATAATTGTTTAAATGCTATTGTAGCTAACAACAAAGTGCAGTTTATCATATAATGTGTGCTGTTTATAATGACACAAAATTTCTGTTTCTTGCACAAAGCATGGCAAAGTTGAATTTACAAATAAAAGTAAGGCTTTTTTTCACACATTGACTGATTTAGCAATACATTGACTGATTTTGTAATAATTTACTTTTTTGCACACATTGACTGATTTTGTAATAAACGTAATAAAAATGATTGAAACTAAAATTAAGGCTTTTTTTTTTTATTATACTGTGTACTATTTTTAAATGTGGCAATACAAAAATAAAGGAAAAAAAGTACATAGGATTGGTAAATAAAACAAAAATAATTAACTAAAAAATAATAATTATAGGGGTAAGGGTATTGAATGATTAATATGGGGTTAATTAGTATTGTTACAACGCATTTATCAATGATGCCTGTAAAAACTGTTATTTTTAACGGTTATATTTTTAAAATAAATATTGAGAGTACTGGTTTTCTCTAAAAGTATTTGTTAAAAAGAGTATTCTACTTAAATTGTACATTTTTCGTTTTTTTTCTACTGGGGTCCAATATGTCCTCTTATATTTCTAACCCCTCATACACACTATTCGATTTTCTGCACATTTTTGTCTTCAGATTTAGCAAAATCATGTAGTGGAAGGGCCTGCCTGATTGCATACAAATTGAAAGTCTTAAGTCTCATATTATATGGTTTTGGTAAATCTGAAGAAAAAAAAATCTACAGAAAATTGTATAGGGTATATCCAGCTTAAGACATACAGGTGAGAGGAGATTTTGTCATATTGGCTCTCCACCTGCCATGGCCATTCTGTAGGACCGGTTTTTGTATGTCTTTGAGCTAAAGTAAGAGAAGCGAAAAACTGGTGGCGGTCAGTGCCAGAGACAGGGACACCGAGAAGCATTTCTTGCCACTGAGAGACATCAATTCTTCTCTTGCCCTCCTTCTTGAATCCAATCAATAATGAATCCTAGCGTTGTCAAATATAAAATTCAAATAAAGTCGAAATAACAGCAGTCAGTACATTTCAAAGCTATACCCTCTATACCAGTCTTTCTCAACCTTTTCAACACAGAGGAACCCTTGAAATATTTCTCCAGGCTTGGGGAACCCCTGCTAAAAATTAGAAATCTACAACTCATGATACATTAGTGTGATGGTCAGTGAGAGGAATGGTCCTTACACTTGTGGTCATTGGGAAGAATTACCTCCTTACAGATAGCTAAAAAGATGGTGTCGGTGGGAACTTATTCGAGAGGCAGAAATGGCCCAATGCTGAAGGAACCCCTAGCAACCTCTGGAGGAACCCTAGTTGAGAATCACTGCTCTATACTGAAAGCTCCCTTTTCTGCATCTCCATTTTTAAAAAATGCAGACCATATTAGTAAGGATAAAGGGATTTAATTTCGGCTCTATAAAGGAATTATGGATGCCTAATTGCTGCTGTCACCTTGATTAACGTCTGTGTGTGTGTGTGTAGGTGTATACAGCCAGTTAAAGTGCTCCTTCACTCATTAGCTCTGCTCAAAGGAATTCCAAAATAATTGGCTTGTGCGATCTTTAAAAATTGGCCAATGACTTGTAAAATTCCAGCCAGCAGGAAAGTGTGTGAAATCCGTCCGGGCCTTTGATAGCATTTCACAAAAGGGTTTAATGCGCAGATATTTGGCTGATTATTTGTTGAAATGTGAGCAGGCTTTAGCTGCCAGTGAACTCTTATGAAAGATGTTGTTCCTTAGAACCACCCCTAATAGCAAAGCTTTTCTGTTTAACCACTTTGTGATTAAGGATCAGTATTAGCAATGACCTTTAGTTAAACACTATTCACATATTGGTCCTCCATGGCTAAATGTAAATAGACCCTGTCACCAAAAAAGATGGGACAAAGGCACCCTATAAAAGAACAGCGTATGTACTTACCCTTTTGTTAGATGGTGCATGGAAACAGCTCAATTGCAGACCTTTGGGTGCCATCTGACACTTCTGGATGTGCCAAATAGTGCGCCCCCTGCTGGCCATTGTGATTTCTTCCACTGACCCCTACTTCACTACAGAACATAGTAGTGATTAGGGATGAGCTCAGTGTTCGACTCGAATGTATGTTCGGCTCGAACATCGGCTGTTTGGCAAATTCCGAACTTTGTGGACCGTTCGCACCAAATTCGTGTGGCAAGAACGGCCCACAATGCACTACGCCATCGCAGTGCATTGCTGGCTCATGATTGGCCAAGCATGCACTGTGACCCTGCATGCTTGGCCAATCACAGCGCCAGCAGCGAGGAGAGCCATAATTGGCCACAGGCAGGATGCCTGTGGCCAATTATAGCTCAGGGGGTTTAGTACACGCCCCACACTATATAAGGCTGCCAGTGCGGCAGCCTTGTGTAGTGTGTTCCAGCGTACAGGGAAAGAGCAAGATAGGCAGGGACAGTGTGTTCTTTTCTCAGCCATCTGCAGGAGTTAAAGTGGGTGTTGTTTCCTCCAGCACAGTATACACCTGTATCTACCCTTTTTTGTTGGTGTTCTCTAATACAGGCATCTGCAGGAGTTAGTGGGTGTTGTGTGCCTCCAGCACAGAATACACCTGTATCTACCCTTTTTTGTTGGTGTTCTCTAATACAGGCATCTGCAGGAGTTAGTGGGTGTTGTGTGCCTCCAACACAGCACAGTATACACTTGTATCTACCCTTTATTGCTGGTGTTCTCTAATACAGGCATCTGCAGAAGTTAAAGTGGGTGTTGTGTGCCTCCAGCACAGTATACACCTGAAGATACCCCTTATTGCTGGTGTTGTCTGTTGCATATCTTGCATATAAGCCTTTAAAATTAGCACTTTTGATTTCGAACGTTCAAGTCCCATAGACTTTAATAGGGTTCTAAAGTTCGTACAAATTTTTGGTCCGTTTGAAGGTTCTGGTGCGAACCGAACCGGGGGGTGTTCGGCTCATCCCTAATAGTGATACAGGGATCCATGGGAGGAACCACAGAGGCTTGCAGGGAAAAGCAGTGTCTGACACACCAGAAAGTGTCACCCAAAGCTTTATTTTCTTACAGGGTTGCTTTGCCTTTTTTTTTTTACAAACACAAAGGGGTCACCCTTCTAAGTGAACCTGTACTAGATGGCAAAAAATATACAGCCTCAGCTAAACAGCAGAGAGTAGGTACCATAAAGTCCTAGAGTGTATCTTTTGTATTACCGTGACATTGTTATTATAGCATCCAGAAATACCTTAAAGTGACACAGAATGATATCCTTATGCCCCGTACACACGATTGGACATTGATCGGACATTCCTACAACAAAATCCATGGATTTTTTTTCTCACGATGTTGGCTCAAACTTGTCTTGCATACATAAGGGCACACAAATCTTTTCAGGATTTCTGAACGTCAAGAACGCGGTGGCATACAACACGTATGACGAGCCGAGAAAAATGAAGTTCAATAGCCAGTCTAGCTATTCTGCTTGATTCCGAGCATGTGCGGAACTTTGTGCGTCGGAATAGTGTACACACGATCGGAATTTCTGACAATGGATTTTGTTGTCGGAAAATTTGAGATCTAGATCTGAAATTTTGTGTGACGGAAATTCCGATGGAAAATGTCCGATGGAACATGCACACGGTCGGAATTTCTGACAAAAAGCTCCCATTGAACATTTTCTGTTGGAAAATCTTACTGTGTGTATGGGGCATAATTCTCCAAAAATAATCTATATACATACACTACTTAAAATGGTTGTAAACCCTAGCAAAAAAAAAAAAAAAAAAAGACAAAGGCATAATGAGCTAGTATGCATAGCATTACGTATTACTTACCTTACATCGAAGCTCCCACAGTGGTCCTCATTCACCACTCCGGCCTGTGACATCTCTCCCGGAGTTACTTCCGGGTATTGCAAGCTCCGGCACTGTGATTGGACGGAGCCGAGATGACATCACTACTGCGCAGGAGCAGCCGGTAATGGCACAGTCTAACTGAAGCAACGGCAGGGGATATTGCCTAAACTGTTCAGGTTTAGGAGATATCCAGGGTAGCTACAGGTAAGCCTTATTATAGGCTTACCTGTAGCAAAAAGTGTGTTGTAAGGGTTTACAACCACTTTAAAGTGGCTCTAAAGCCTGTGTTTTTTTTTTTTTTTTTTTACCTTAACCCCATCCAGCTGGCGCCTCCTGGCTCCTGATTGGCTGTCACAGCGGTTACATGAATGGAAAGCTCCTAATCACAAGTATGCATCAGAAGGTTTCCAATCCCTGCCAGTGAGTGTGCTTGGAGCGCACAGGGCGTGCGCTTTTCAGCACAGTTCTGGATTGACATACGGCTGCATATTAGCAGCCTCTTGGAGTTAAAGCCCACCTGCCGTGAGGCCGCATATATGCGTGTGGCTGGAGGGAAGAGGTTAATGCATTCCCTGAATTAAAGTAAAATACACCCCACTAACGATTTCCCTCCCCCCTTCTTTAAACCTTAACCTGAGCCTGTCAGTGATCCAGCGCTGTCCCGTCTTCAGGTCTTTTCTCCCCTATTTTCCTCTTCTCACAGGGAATTGGCAGCAGCGACAGCTGTTAGCTCCTGCTATTGTCAGTCAATTCATGTGAACAGAGGGTGGGACTGAGCTGCTCTGTGTATCAATGGATGCACACAGCCAGGCTCAGAAATGAGCCCAGAGCTGTGCCCCTACAGCAAGCAGCTTGCTATGGGGACACACAGAAAAGAGGATCATGTAGTGTGAGTGGGGGACCCCAGAAGAGGGTGTTCAGGGCCACTCTGTGCAATAAGACAAATGCAAGAAAAGCACTGCTCTGAGCTGTGAAGCCAAAGGTAGGATAATTAACATTAGCAAACCCACTCCAGGTGCTCTGGCTCGGATGTCCTCCTTACATCCGTAGATGATAGTTCTATGTGCTGTGAAGAAGGCCTGTGCCGAAACGTGTTAGCCATTACTTTTGATCGGGAGCAAAGATCAGTGATGTGCCACACATAGCCACACCGCCCCCCCAGTTAATCACTCCCCAGGACATACTTAACCCCTTCACTGCCAGTGTCATTTACACAGGAATCAGTGCATTTGTATAGCACTGATTGCTGTATAAATGACAATAGTCTCAAAAAATATCTGATATGTCTGCCATAATGTTGCAGTCACGATAAAAATTGCTCAGTGCCACCATTACTAGTAAAAAAATAAAAATAAAATGAATAAAAATGCCATAAAACTATCCCCTATTGTGTAAACGCTATAACTTTGAAAATTTTTGAAAAAAAAACAAATTTTTTACATTTTGCTATAATAAATATCCCCCCAAAATATATATAACATTTTTTTTCCCTCAGTTTAGGCCTATATGTATTCTTCTACATATTTCTGGTAAAACAAAAACAAAAAACGCAATAAGCATTTATTGATTGATTTGCACAAAGTTATAGCGTCTACAAAATAGGGGATCGTTTTATGGCATTTTTATTAATACATTTTTTTTACTAGTAATGGCGGCGATCAGCGATTTTTATTGTGACTGTGACATTATGACGGACACGTCGGACAATTTTGACACACTTTTGGGACCATTGGCATTGATACAGCAATCAGTGCAATTAAAAATGCACCGATTACTGTAAAAATTTCACTGGCAGTGAAGGGGTTAACCACTAGGGGGCAGTGTAGGGGTTAAGTGTGTGTTTTTTTTTTTTTTTTAACTGTAGGGGGGCGTGGCTTAGCGTCTGACGTCACCGATCATCTTTCCCTATAACAGGGAACAGACGATCAGTGACAGGCTCAGTAGGAATC
Source organism: Lithobates pipiens (assembly GCF_037356315.1). Classification (NCBI taxonomy): domain Eukaryota; kingdom Metazoa; phylum Chordata; class Amphibia; order Anura; family Ranidae; genus Lithobates; species Lithobates pipiens. The sequence continues at coordinate 62,109,236 of NW_027507686.1, read as the reverse complement.
ACGAGGAGAGGTTTGTTTACACTTACCTTTCCTCGTTCTTCAGCTCTGTGACCCGATCGCGGGACACCAGCGGCGATTGGGTCCACGGTTCAAGCAGCCACGGAGCTCAGAACCGGGTCGCGAGTGCGCCACCGGCAGTTCGCTCGCGACCCACGGCTGGGCACCTAAAGGGCAACGTACCTGTACATGCTTGTGCCCACCCGTGCCATTCTGCTGACGGACATCGGCGTTAGGCGGTCCTTAAGCGGTTAGCTTTTAACACCCAGCGGTGATTAAATACCACCAAAAGAAAGTTCTACTTGTGTGAAAAAAAAAAAAAAAAAGGATAAAAATGTCATATGGGTACAATGTTGCATGATTGAGTAATTATCATTCAAAATGTGAGAGCACTGAAAGCTGAAAATTGGTCTGCTTAGGATGGGGGTTTAAGTGGCCAGTGGTTAATCTACAACTACCATGATGCTGCACATGTATGTGATCAGTTATAACACAAGCCATTGGATGGTTTGACAATACGTGACAATAATGAGAGCACAACCAATGGGAGTTACATTTCCAGCACGTGCCAGAAATTAAACGTTTATGGATGGGTTTACTTCCACTTTAAGGAGATTCACCCTCTCTCTATTTGTCCTGTTTACCATTATCATGAAAGTAAAAGGAAAAACCCAAATTTTGGGTTGTTCCTAGAAAAGTAAAATCGAGGGGAAATCTTCCAATGGGGACACTAGTTCTGGTGACCCCAAGAGATTCCCTTAATTTGCAGGGATTTCCTCTCACTTCCTGTTTGGCTCTGGCACAGGAAGTGAAGGTAAATCTCCACAATTGGACACCGATGACAAAACTTTACCAAAATGGGGAAAAAAAACAAAAAACACATTTTGTCTACAATTCTACTTTTTAGCCTTATTTGCTTTATAGGCCTCATTCACACCCGTCTTTAACCAGTTGCCGACCGCCGCACGCCGATGTACGTCGGTACAATGGCACGGGCAGGCATAAGGACATACATGTACGTCCCTTGCCTCCCGCGGGTCGGGGGCCCGATCGGGCCCCCGCCCGGTGCCTGCGGCGGTCGGTATTCGTACGGGAGCGATCCCGGACGAGGGGACGGCCATTCATTCATGGCCACCCCCTCGCGATCGCTCCCGACGAATAGAAATCCCCGGTGACATCACTTCCTCTCCTGTAATGTAAACACAGGAGAGGAAGTGATGTATTCTCTCCTCCGTGTCGGTATTTTTCGTTCCGACACGGAGGAGAGCGGATCAGTAAGTTGCACCAACACTCACACACACAGTAGAACATGCCAGGCACACTCACACCCCCCCTTTACCCCCCGATCATCCCCCCAATTACCCCTGCCCCCCAGTCACAGTGACACCAATGTCATTTTTTTTTTTTTTTTTTGCATTGGTGTCATTTGTGACTGTAATAACTGTTAGGGCAGTTAGAGTTAGCCCCCTTTAGTTCTAATGTACCCCCCTAACCCCCCCAATAAAGGTTTAACCCCGTGATCACCCCCCGTCGCCAGTGTCACTAAGGCTGGGTTCACATTGCAGCGGTTTATGAGAACGAATGTGATTCGCACCGCACTGCAGTGCAAATCACATCCGATCTCTGTGCGATTCGAGTTCAGCCATTCGCCGCACCCGCCGCACCCGCCACACCCGCCGCACCCGCCGCAAATTCGCACGGGACCCTTTTTTTGGCCCGCAGCAGAATCGGATCGCATGGGTGTTCACACCATGCGATCCGAGTTTGCAGATCGCACTGCGATATGCGAACTGATCTGGGGGTGTCAGTAACATTTCACTGACACTCCCAGCAGTTCGCATAGGGCAGTGTGAACTGCCGCCGGGAGGCATGCGATGCGGGAACCCGCCGCGGATTCGCGGCGTTTCCGCATCGCTCCAGTGTGAACCCAGCCTAATAAGCGATCATTTTTCTGATCGCCGTATTAGTGTCACAGGTGACGCTAGTTAGGCAGGTAGGTATTTAGGTTCGCCGCAGCTTTTTATAGCGCCAGGGACCCCCATATACTACCGCATAAAGCCCCCTGATTGCCCCCTAGTTAACCCTTTCACCAGTGATCACCATATAACTGTTACAGGTGACGCTGGTTGGTTAGTTATTTTTTTATAGTTTCAGGGCACCATTTATTACCTAGTCTCACTAGTGTACCCCTAAATTTAGGGGTGTCTACTTTCCAAAATGGGGTCATTTGGGGGGGGTTTGTGCCATCTTGGCATTTTATGGTCTTCAAAACTGTAACGCCCTTAGAAAGCCTGAAGGCGGTGCTTGGTTTTCGGGGCCCCGTACGCGGCTAGGCTCCCAAAAAGTCCCACATATGTGGTATCCCCATACTCAGGAGAAGCAGCAGAATTTATTTTGGGGTGTCATTTCACATATGCCCATGGCATGCGTGAGCAATATATCATTTAGTGACAACTTTGTGAAAAAAAAAAAAAAAAAGTTTGTAATTTTCCCGCAACTTGTGGCAAAATATAAAATATTCCATGAACTCAACATGCCTCTCAGCAAATAGCTTGGGGTGTCTACTTTCTAAAATGGGGTCATTTGTGGGGGTTTTGTGCCATCTTGGCATTTTATGGCCTTCAAAACTGTAATAGGTAGTGAGGAGTGAAATCAAAAAATTACGCCCTTAGAAAGCCTGAAGGCGGTGCTTGGTTTTCGGGGCCCCGTACGCGGCTAGGCTCCCAAAAAGTCCCACATATGTGGTATCCCCGTACTCAGGAGAAGCAGCAGAATTTATTTTGGGGTGTCATTTCACATACGCCCATAGCATGTGTGAGCAATATATCATTTAGTGACAACTTTGTGTAAAAAAAAAAAAAAATTTTTTTTTTTGTCATTATTCAATCGCTTGAGGCAAAAAAATAAAATATTCAATGGGCTCAACATGCCTCTTATCAATTTCCTTAGGGGGTCTACTTTCCAAAATGGGGTCATTTGGGGGGGTTTTGTACTGCCCTGCCATTTTAGCACCTCAAGAAATGAGATAGGCAGTCGTAAACTAAAAGCTGCGTAAATTCCTGAAAACGTACCTTAGTTTGTAGATGTGACAACTTTTGCGCAAACCAATAAATATACAATTATTGACTTTTTTTTTACCAAAGACATGTGGCTGAATACATTTTGGCCTAAATGTATGACTAAAATTGAGTTTATTGGATTTTTCTAATAACAAAAAGTAGAAAATATCATTTTTTTTTCAAAATTTGCGGTCTTTTTACGTTTATATCGCAAAAAATAAAAATCGCAGAGGCAATCAAATACCATCAAAAGAAAGCTCTATTTGTGGGAAGAAAAGGACGCACATTTTGTTTGGGTACAACATTGCATGACCGCGCAATTACCAGTTAAAGCAGCGCAGTGCCAAAGTGTAAAAAGACCTCTGGTCATTTACCAGCAAAATGGTCCGGTCTGAAAGTGGTTAAGCAGCTGGAGCCGTTTTATGTAGTTGCATAAGGGATATACTGTAGCTTGCATTCAGCTAAGGGCACTTACACTTGGATTGTGTCTTTAAGCAGCTGTAGCCAGGTGCCAAGTGCAGGCAGCTCATTCATGTCTATGGAAACGTAGTGCCTGCACGGACACAGCTGATCGTCCCAATTTAACAGTCATGTGGGCTCAAATGCACACTGTCTGCCCCCTTCTTCATCTTGATAAGCAAAATGCATAGTAGTAAGAAGTTTGTCCCCTCTTGAACCTGCAGCAATGTGAGCACTCTACTTTCCTCAGTGAAAAGAGGAGGGTTCAGCCCTGTCATATCGTACAAACCAGTACATGCAATGTTGAGAAACACTGGGTAAAAGTAACCCAGGGAAGCCGGCAACATCACTGAGCTTGTGAATTGGTTCAGAATCAGACCTTATATGGCCACCTAAGTCCCACAGCTTTATAAGGCATCATAATTCCACATTATATACACCACCTTTGTCTGTAACTTCAACTAGGGCCAAACACAATGCAAGAACCTTTGGTTAAGATCTTGTGGGTGCCAGGCAGTGTGCGTCTCCCAGTCTGGGAAGCATCCAGCAGGACAGGTCATGTGTCAGGTCAACTGACCTCAACCTGAAAAGGGATTGTATCCGCTTCACCGTACAGCAGGGGGCGGTTCCCACAACCAGTGCATCAAGAGAAGCATTTTCACACAGTATTTATGAAAAAGGAGATTATAGGTGAGGGCGGCACTTTACGGAATTTGGCTCCTGCCACAGCCAGGAATGTGAAGCTAGCCTCTAACCACCAACTCAAAATTACATTAGTTTTATTAAAGTTTGTACTTTACCTTCAGTCACACTTTGTAGAGATTACATTTCATACTTCATCATATATTCATTATTTTAGGTTTTGTATTAAAAATATAAGACTATGCAGTTGATTTACTAAAACTGGAGAGTGCAAAATCTGGTGCAGCTGTGCATGGTAGCCAATTAGCTTCTACCTTCACCTTGTTCAGTTAAGCTTGGACAGGGGTGAAAAAAAACAAAAAAAATTGGAAGCTGATTGGTTTCTATGCAGAGCAGCACCAGATTTTGCAATCTCCAGTCTTACTGAATCAACCCCAATTGCTGTCCTTCCCTTAAAATTAAAAAATGACTAGTTAAAGTGGTGGTATACCACATTAAACAAAACAAAAAGCCCCCCAAAAAAACAGGCCCAGGGAAGTCATTATGTGCTGGTATGCATCGCAAACAAAAGAATTACATATCCGAGCATGCACCCTAGCAGGTCAGTGAGTGGACCCCCCGAATCATATCAGGCCACATGTCCTCAATGTGCTTTGCCGGCCCCCTCCTTGTTGACGAGGGCTTCTTCCCCACAAGCCTGGCCTGGTGGTTGTGGAGGTACGGTGATTTTTTGGAATCTGGAAGCCCCCTTGTTGTGCCTTCAATGTGCATCAATATGGCAGATCTGCTGCTAAATTACTGCACGCCCCAGTTGATGATGTCACCAGATGGCCTGCCCCTTAGTTAATTTAGTGGTGGGATCCTTCATCGGGTGTGGATTTTTTCTTTCTGGGTTGACAGCCAACGTTCTTCGTGATTGACGATGGAATTGGTGTAGATCCATAGTCAAATCACAATAAACGCTGACCCAGGCGGGAGGAGGGAGGGAAAGTCCACACATGATGAAGCCGTCAGATGGCAGGAACTGTCTTTTTTTTCATAATTTTGTCATTCGTGATTGACGATGGATCTACACCGGAGAACATTTAAAAAAAAAAAAAAAAAAAAAGATCTGTCTTTGTGCTGGGAGTGCACCACAGATTGGTCCCTCATGGGGAGGCCCGGGTCCTGTACGAACAATGAGGACCCGGAACTCCCAGTTCTGGGTCACCCAATTGCTGTGATAGATTCTGACTGGCTATCACAATAATCAGTCACTGTGAAGCCAGACCAGGTTTCTCTCACTCTCCTTGCAGAAATAATAAAATAACAAAAAATTATTTGATCTAGGACTAGGTCAATGCCAGGGTTACTGTTTGGATCAAGTTATGGTCAGTATATTTTGGACTAGATTCTCTCTCCCCCCCCCTTTTTTAAACATTCTTTTAAAATTAGTGTCAGTGTGTTAGATGGGATAAAAAAAAAAGAAGCAAAATGCGCACTATTGTTTCTGGGCTGTACTACGGGTACAAAGAAAAATATAACATAACATATGTAGTATCGCTGCGATCGTCGGGAGCAGGAGAATTTATTTTGGGTCGTTCTTTGGTGGTAGGTTAGGTAGTAACAAGAAATATACAGTTAGATTAAGAATTTTTTTTTTTTTTTTTTTTTACTATTTTGGGCCAGTTTTCCTTTGATAATGATAAAAAAACTAAAAACTATCCATTACCATTTACTACCAAATGAAAGCCCAAGGTGTCCTGAAAAAAAACACGAGGTATAATCCACCTGGATGCACAAAGGAGTTGTGAGGATATGTACGGTTTTACCAACACATGTCAAAGTTGCAATATTGTGCTTAGGCATTAACATTTGTTTTACCCTTAGGAACAAAGGACAAAAGCTTTACACATACTTTGTTAAAGCTTGCTGAAAGCTTCACAGAAGTTTGAAGTGAACACTACTCTGAAGACCAGGTGAACGAGGCTCTAATGTAGCTATAACGGACACCTGTACATGTTAAAACTTGCACAGAAATAAAGGTTGCACAGAAATAAAAGTTCATCATTTTGTGACTTCAATTAAATCAAAGCTGAACCACCATATCCATAGTTAGCATCTACACCACATATACAATATTAGCATGGGGCAATGTGATGTGCTTTATTAAAAGATGCTTATTTATTGAAAACAATATCCACCTTTATAGATAGAATGATGATCAAAATTACAAAAACAGAAAATATAAAAAAAAAAAAAAAAAGTCACTGTTTTAGGGCTCAATACCCCTTTAAAAGATCCCGTGCCTTGATTTGTGCTGGGCACAAGTCTTTCTAAAATATTGCATTTTTCCCAAAATGTCCCTTTTTGGTAGAGAAAAACCCTTTAATAAAGGGTTTGCTTGACATAATAAATATTAAAAAAAAGGAGCAGTTTCTACGAAGGTCCAGTTTGGTCATTAGGACAGCGACCCGAAAGTATCACTCAGAGTTCTGTCTTTGGGGATGGCAGACTTTACACAGTTTCTGCCAGGCTGTTGATACAAGTCCAGCTGGCCACATAGTGTGTCACGTGGTGAATCAGACAGATGGCGTCTTTGGGTGGTGGTACTGCTGGATGATCTGAGGTCGCTTCACTCGAGGTTTCCGTCTCTTTGGCTTGCTCTTGGCTTTGTTGATTTGCACCACAAAGAAAGCCAGGACTACCATAGCACCAAGAAATGCAAAGACTGGAATAGTCTGTCCCACATCCTGGTTATAGCGTCCAGGCATTATGCCTATAAGTGAATGAAAAATATTATATTAAGCAGCATTCAAGGTTTTTAAAATCCAAACTTTTTTTTTTTTTTTTTTTTTTAAAGAATGGTCCAAAAGAAAAAAAAAAGAAAAAACAACACACACACACACCATTTCAGATTAATCAGTAATCCAGTTTCGGATCCCCCCCCCCTTTTCAAATTAATATTTTTTTATTAAAAGGTTTTGCATTTTTTCTTTAACATACATACAACCAAACAAAAGGGCCTCAAGTTACAAAGGTGTTACAGCTGTTCTCACAACATGCACAATAACTATTTACATACTTAGATGAGTGGAACAGTAAAAAGAATCAGTAAAACACGTTAACTCACGTGTCAATGTCCAACTGGTATGAATAATATATGCAACATATATAAATTGGGTTGTTTTTACTGCTAGTAGCAAGGTATACAACAAGAAGCATTAAATGTAGCCCTGTAACATTGCCACTAAACAGTTCTAGTTCCAGATTTTTAACCCAGAAGACTGAAAACAGGGGTTCATGGACATGCTGCCCTCAGGAAGCAGCACCACAGTGCTCTGTACACAGTGTGCTGATGCAGAACGCACTTCTGATGTCAGATCACCTCTATCCATTACAGAGGACCAACCACTGCCGGGAGAATATCTCTCAAAATGTCCATGTGTCACATGAACAGCCTAAAGACAGCTGGTAAAAAAAAAAAAAAAAAAGGGTGTATATGTAAATAAAAGCATAAACACACAAACAGAAGAGAGTCAGTCTGGGAAGGGGTGGGGGGCATGGAGCCCAGAATTTGGCCTTCAGTTACTAAACCTAAGAAGCCGAGGTTGGGAAGTGTAGAAACAGCCTCAAACAGCCCAACAAACCAGAACTAGGACTGTCACAGCCCATGTGCCTTCTGAAGTATCAATGCCCATACCTAGACCTGATGGTACTGCATTCCCTAGTTAGTAAGAGAACCAGTCAGTGACCAAGGGGGTGGATGATGATGATGAGAGAACCAACCTGATGCTCAAGGCCAAGAATAGATGGGTCACTGGCAACAGGTGATAACTCCACACAGGAGGAACACCAAAACCTAAATCAAGCAAAAAACTGATTGACCAGAACCCACAAAAAACAGACGAAGAGCAAATTTCCATTGGTAGAAGAAAGGACCCAACCACCTGATGTGGTTATCTAGAAAAAATTTAAAAAGTACTCCCTTCCCATCCAAAGAAAAACAAACACTTCAAAATATATTGGGGCAGGGCTGGGGAGTAGGATGAGTGCCACTTTCACATTTGAGTGATCCCAGTTGGGGATCAGTGTGTGCGAGGCTGAAGCTCACTGTATTATCCAACGCAGGAACCAGACTATGTCTTCTGACAAGGAAAGGACTTCAAATCCCTTTCGGTGGAGAAGACACAGCAGTAGCTGGAGATAATCCTCCAAAGAGAGACCCCAGAATTGTAGGACAGTCTGTGCGAAGTCTTCATCTATGTAAAAGACAAGTGGCACCCAAGTGACAATGATGTAACTAGGCCCAAAATGCAAGGCCCCAGGTGCACACAAACTCAGAGCTGATGAGGGTCAGAAAGCCAAAAGATGACCAAGTCACTATAGGTGGGCATTCAGAACAAGGTCAGAGTTCCCCATCATGCTTGCAAAACAGGAGTGGCAGTGGCATGGTACTTCCTCAATGCTGAATGGTAGAAGAGTGTGAAGCCAGCTGGACTTCACCCAGGGGATGACATCAGTGCTCAGTCCCTCAGTGTTAAAGTGGTTGTAAACCCTTACAAACCACTTTGACCTACAGGTAAGCCTAGATTAAGGCTTACCTGTAGGTCCAAGAAATATCTCCTAAATCTACACGGTTTAGGAGATATTTGCCAACAGACAGGCACCGCTGTCTACGGCGCATGCGCCGTTGATAGCGGCGCGCAGGCGCACTGAGCGTGCCGCTGTCAACGGCGATATGCCGCGAGTAGCGGCTCCCGTGCGCATGCGCGGGAGTGACGTCATTGCGGCTTCGTCGAATGACAGTGGTGGAGCTGTGAGACCCCACTGAGAAGATGGATGCGGCGGACTACAGGGGACAGCAGTGACTTCGCTGGCTCCTGTGTCAGGTAAGCGACACATAATGGGCTACTATGCGATGCATAGTAGTCCATTATGCTTTACCTTTGCAGGGAATCAAAGAGGAAGTAAACCCATCAGGGTTTACTTCCTCTTTAACCCTTACAATGGTTAAACATAACTCCCAGTGCTTCAGGCAGATGGGCTTTACCCAACAAAGTGAGTCTTGAGAGATAGGTCATGTGCTGCGGCAACGCCATGGCTCTGGAGCCTGTGGCTAACTTTTACCAGTACATGCCGGTCAGTAAAGTGCAAAAATGCAACAAAGCCAAGTGTCCGAAGGTCACATTCCACACTAGCCCCGCACTTCTATTTCAGCAGGGTACAAGTATGGCACTCTGAGGCCAGGCTTAAGAAAAGGCTGATCTGGACCAACTGGAACAGATCAGTGTTATGTTTTAAGGAAACGTGACTGAGGACAATAGAAATAGAAAAAGTAACATTGGAAAAAAAAAAAATCACTAAGTAGTTAGCCTTAGCTTTTTACTAGGAAGATTCTCTTTTCTGCTGAGAAAAATCTAAGGCATGTTGAAAACAAGATATCCTGGGCTGGCCTACAGTTTTGTTTGGAAATGTCCAATCCTCATGTAGGTGACAGTAAACGCTGACATCAGAATTCCTGCATCCCTCAATAGATGGAACAAAGTTTATTTGGAAATCAACTGGGCTTATGTAAGATCAGTAAAGGGCAAAGTGGAATATTCTGCATGGACCAAACTGGGATCATCTTCCACCAGTTATCACTTCATTTAATTCCATCCCTGATTTTTGAACTGCCTTGTTAAATAATGCTATATGTGTCTGACAAGGTTTTTATATATATATATTTTTTCACACAGATGGGTAGAAGGCAAGCGATCATGACACTTTGTCATAAAGGCATCTGTCAGCTGTTCCATTCTACAGCAATAAAGCCAGTCTAGCCAGCCTAAGAATAAAGCTGTTCTTCTGAAGATGAACACTTCTATACATGTCATGTGTGAATTTTCTAGTCTTCTATTTTAGCCCCGTCATAGATTTGTTCACATTTTGTGAGCCTGCTTTAACCCCTTCTATACGCTTTAAAAACATTTGCTGGTAGACAAGGGGTTAAAGTGTGTCTATAGTCAAAATATAAAATCTTATTAATTTTCACATTGTGTTTCAACTATTTCTGGCTTACTCCTACTAATCGGAATGATCGTGAAGTTTGAAAATGTACTTTTTTGAAGAATCACACACATTCATGTGCTTTAACACATTCACTATGCCCTTTGAATATGTTTTACACAACTCAACTACAGACATGCTGAGAGGAGTTCGATGGGGCAGTGTCAATACACAAATCATTGTTTGCAGGCAGCTAGGAATTATGGGATTTGTAGTCCTTAACCACTTGAGATCCGTGCTATAGTCAATTGACGGCTACAGAGCGGATCTCCTTTTCGGGGACTACGTCTATTGACGTCGTCCCGTGTACGAGCGGCCTGCGCGCGCCCTGAGGGGCGCACGCGGCGCGCTCTGTGATCGGCGAGTCCATGAGACTCGCCTGATCACCGATCCGTGCAAGGGGTCGATCCCGACCCCTTATCACGTGATCAGCTGTCAGCCAATGACAGCTGATCAGGTAACATAACGGAGCCGGTAATCGGCTAGTATTCCTCCTCGTGCTGACAGCGCGAGGAGAAAAAAAAAAAAAAAGCCGATCACCGGCGGCCGTGATCGGGACATCAGTCCCGATCACGGCCAGCAATGCAAGCGCCCACCTGCCCCCTGCCAGTGCCCACCTGCCCCCTGCAGTGCCACCCTAATAAAAAGTAAGTGCCCCCTGTCAGTGCCACCCAGCAGTGCCCACAGTGCCACCCAGCAGTGCCCACAGTGCCACCCAGCAGTGCCCACAATCTGCCTCAAAGGTGCTGCACCCCAGTGCCGCCCATCAGTGCCACCTATCAGAGCCACCTATCAGTGCCACCTATTAGTGCCCATCAGTCCCATCTATCAGTGGTACCTATCAGTGCCCATCTTTGCCCATCAGTGCTGCCTTATCTGTGCCTATTAGTGCCGCCTTAACTATGCCTATCAGTGCCCACCAAGGCAGCCCGTCAGTGCCCACCAAGGCAGCCCATCAGTGCCCACCAAGGCAGCCCATCAGTGCCCACCAATGCAGCCCATCAGTGCCCACCAATGCAGCCCATCAGTGCCCACCAATGCAGCCCATCAGTGCCCACCAATGCAGCCTATCAGTGCCGCCTAATCAGCGCACTTCAATGAAGGAGAAAAATGACCCGTTTGCAAAATTTTATAACAAACTATTAAAACATGATTTTTTTTTTTTTTGCATCTTTTTTTGTTTGTTTAGCAAAAAATAAAACTCCCAGCTGTAACTAAATACCACCAAAAGAAAGCTCTATTTATGGGAAAAAAATGATAAAAATTTCATTTGGGTACAGTGTTGTATGCCCGCGCAATTGTCATTCAAAGTGCATCAGCGCTGAAAGCTGAAAATTGGTCTGGGACTGAGGGGGGTTTAAGTGCCCAGTAAGCAAGTGGTTAAAAAATAAATAAAAACAAAAGAATTAGCAAAAAGAGAAGCTGCAAACAATGCAGAAATCCAGAAAGTTGTGTAAAATAATGGCCAACAGAGGGGCAGCACTCACAACACGAAAGGGGATTTTTCATATAAGCTTAAACTGGTTTGTCAAAAATAACTAAACATCTTTTATATTGATATTACAGGTTGATATAACCTGAAAGTGTATGCTGTGACCTTCTTTAATTTATGGTGGGCTAATAAGTGAGCACTTGACTACGCCTTTTGAATGAAGATCTTAACCCCCCTGTGTCCATCCTGTCATTCATTCAGTTGGGTGTTTAAATCAAAATACTAGCATTAGATCTGCAGCTGCAGTCCTAGCTGATTATTCAATTGCTTTAAAATGATGTGCAGATATGGCGAATCAATGCTTATAACATATTTTAATGCATCTTCATTAGGCAGATTAAAGTTCACAACTTTAGGTTGTGATGAGACAGAAAACTGCAATCATGTTAATCAGAAGACTAGGCAGTCTTATAGTAACTTACCTCCAGGTATGTCCCATGCTCCACTCTCTCCTGGTGACAGTGGTCTCACTTGGGGTCGATTCAGGCGGATGTTGGGCAGAGCCACTTTATCCAAATCTATCGATAGCAGTTTTTGATGCTTCCACAGGTTACTGGAGAAAATTACAATTTAAGAATGTTATCTGTCATATCAGAAAGCATCTCATGATAGCACATTAATGATTTCACCGGTTTAGTCATCTTACACATTTTAACATTTAGCTTAGTGTTGTGAAAAAAAGGGGTTTTCTTCAGAAAAACCTCTCTTACTACCAGCCTCCTTCTTTTAGCCAAGCAGTACAGAGAGCACGATTATAAAACACAGAAAGGCAGGACCTATGCTCCCCCCCCCCCCCCCCCCCCGCCCAATAGACACCAAGGCAGGGCACAGAAAAATTCCTATCTCAAAGTACAGTAAAAAGGACACGTGAATGGATTCTTAGACCATAGGATAGATGTTGCTACCTTCAGGCAATTGTGCACTGGCAAAAAATGTGCTGGGACTGCCCCCATTGTGTCCATATGAACCTACCAAATCCTTATGAGCAAGAGTGGACTGAGACATCTGAGGTTCAAGGGCATTTTTCAAGAGTCAAGAGAATCAAATTCAGTTCCTACAAGGTAACAGGAGTGCAAACAGGGTGAGCCACATAGGAGAAAGCCTGAACAAAAGTCCTGATCAGAGAATGGGAAGCCAATGATATCTAGATAGCCAGAGTAGAACCTGGAGTAGACCTGACCCTTGATAGTGCTGAAGGCCAAATCCTGGTCCAAGCCCAACTGTAGAAAAGCCTTGCACCAAGCAAAATAGGTCTTCCAGATATTCTAAAGGAGCTTGCAAGAAGGTGAATTCTTAGCTTTGTTGGAAAAATGGAATCAGATATGCCCTTCTCTCTCAGAACCTGAGATTCAAAAGTTGTGGCAATAAAGCCAGCAACCATAAAGTATGGTCTGGAAGAGCCAATGGAGTGCCCACCAGGAGTCAGATAAGGCCAAATTTACATATTTGCCCTGGCCAATACGGAACTATAAGGATGATTAGAATGGTCCTTCATTCTGAACCCACAACTCAGATGAGGAAGGAGCTTCAGGGGAGGAGGCGCAGACACCAGTATATACAGATCCCACGGAGCCACCAAAACATTTGCTGCTTCTGCTAGAGGATCCCAGTACCTGGATACAATCACATGCAGTTTGCTGTAGAACCTGGAGACCAGAAGTCTGCATCAGACGTACCCCACCTGTCATACAGCTACTGGAACACCCCTGGGTGTAGCGATGACTACTCGGGGACCAGATGCCAGCTGAAAAACTCTTCCCGCTGTCCACACCTGGGATTTAAATGACAGACAAGGAAGAAATGTGAAGTTGTGCCCAGAATGGGATTGGTTCTACCCCCTCTTGCCACAGCAAGACTTTGGGTTCTTCACTGATGGCTAATGTAAGCCACTGTCATGGGGTTGTCTGACTGAAGCCAATCATACTGCCTTCCAACTGGATGGTCCATCACTCTAAGGCGGGGGTCTCAAACTGGTGGCCCTCCAGCTGTTGAAAAACTACAAGTCCCATGAGGCATTGCAAGGCTGACAGTTAAGAGCAAGACTCCCAAAAGCAGAGGCATGATGGGACTTGTAGTTTTACAACATCTGGAGGGCCGCCAATTTGAGACCCCTGCAAAGGAGAGCAAAGATGTCATAAGTTCTACAATTTTGATAAGGGGGATGTGCTTCCTCAGATGCCGAAGTTCCCAGGATTGAGAGGGAGGCAATGACTCTGCCCTAGCCCGAAAGGCTTGTCATCCATCATGAAGATCTTCCAAAAGCCATCCCGACTCCAGTTGGAGTCAGACAATCTGATCCTCTGTGCCAGACATATCGGTCTTTTCAAGAACTAGAATGACTTGTCTTACGATAACAGAACATTATGTTGTAGGGGTCGGGAGTGAAACTGAGCAAATGGAACTGCTTCAGAGGAGCTACCATTAGCTCCAAGACTCTCATGCAAAAGCAAAGATTCTGGAGACTCTTGGACTGGAGGGGACATGGGAGCAGGTGGTTTGTAATTTCTCTTCAGGAAGGAAAAAAAACTGGCTCGAGTCTGAGTCTAGTCTGGAGAGTCTGCTCCAGCACTGGTTTCCAAATGTTCAGGACCCACCCGAACCTCTGCACAATCGGGTTGGTCAGGGCTACATTGTCTGTAAGGACTTGTGCCAACTGTTCCCTATTCAGAAAAGAGTATGTTTGTAGGGGTGGATGTGGCATTCCTCTTCATGTCCATCCCACATGAGGTGGGGGTATGGGTAGTAACCAATTTGAGAAAATATATTAGTTGGAGCACAGAAAACATTTATTGTGGAACTCTTGGAATTGGTTTTAAGGTATATTTTCTTTATGTTCAATGGAAGTTTTACAAACAGAAAAAAGGAATGTCCACTGGTGCAGCCTGTACACCCTGCCTAAACTTAGGATGGCGGAAAGCAGTAGATGTGTAGAACACTCATGGTCATGGAACGGGTCAAACTGGGATAGATTACATGGATGAGATCTTGGTGGTGTGGAACAGCACCCCTAGAAGTGTTGGCTTCCTTAATTTTCCATTTATATTGCAATGCCAAATTATGTACAGTGAAAAGCAAATTTAATACTTAGACTTGATAAATACACAATAAATACTACATCTAAGAAGCCCACTGCAAGGATTATGTGGCTCCAGTCCACTAGCCTCATGCATGGTTTTTGATTAGAGAGATACCTACAAATTGAGGTCTTCCACATATGTCTGTAAATGAGGGGTATTTTTCCGCGATACAGATAAGAATTTAACAAGGCTTCAACGTGGGAGCAAAAAATAAATAAACACACAAGTTTACATTCATTGTCACACTCTTTGCATAAAATCCTTGCACATGCTTCTTTAAAATGTCCATAATGTACGGAGAGAAAGATTAAAAAGATTAAAATAGTAGCATAAGGGACAACATTACATACATGCAGATTCATTCTGAAGAAGTACAGTTGATGCAATAGTGGGTGGTCTCTCCCCCTTACCCACAGCACTTAAGCATATAGAATTCCCCACTTTGCACATTGATGTGCAGCATTCTAATCCTGAATCCTGTTGGGTTTTGGGCATAGTGGATACAGAAATACTACATGAGCTTATGAATACAGAATTGATGATACATACAATTTAGCACTGCATAAAGCAAACACAAAACAGAAAAAAAAGCAGTTTTGTTTCTGTCTGCATTTGGTCTCAAATTGACATAAGATTTTGAGCTGTAGGGAGTACAATGTTCATGAAGCAATATTTGCCTGGAAATGTACAGCTTCCAGTTTACATACTTCACATTTAAATAAAAGGAGTAGGATGGTATTACCCATCATTGCAGGCCAACATTTAGAAACCAATATCAGTCAGAAAAATAAGTATTTTTATAACTTGTACAGTACATTTGAGACTAGTTAGGGTAAAGTGATTAAGGGTTAGCTTATCTTTACCAAAAAACTGCACATTCTGGTAAGGGGCACCTGTAGATAAAAAACTGTGATCGAAGTTGAATAAGACCCTTGCTGTAGATGTATCCCATTTACATACCTCCTGAGGCCAGACTGAAAACATCGGAGATGGCATCATCTTGTGCTGCCTTGTTGCTAGGAAGTTGCTAAGACACTTCCAACCAATTCAAACCCCCTTGAATGCCCGCTCTCTTTTCTGTTGCACAAGCTTTGAGGTCAGCAATGCAGCAACACAGAAGATAGTGGAACACGCGTACGGAGGTTTGGGAGCTCGCTCCTTTGATGGTGGGGATGAGCACTAACAGCTGGTAGTGCCTTAGCCATGCACTAGCAGTAAGGTAGGATGTTATAATGCCATCTCTGGAGGCTTTTCAGCCAGGTTTCAAAAGGTACGTAATTGGCCTACACCCGTAGCAAGGGTATTATCCAACTATAGCTGAAGCTGCACCGTTTGGTTTTATCTACAGACATCCCTTACTTGTTTTTTGGTAAAGGTGAACTGACCCTGTAAGGTTCTTTAACCAAGGCGTGGGGCATTTTACACACATGTGAATGTTAAAAAGACAACACATTACAATACAGCCTGTACAGAAGCCACTTTTCATAGGCATACCTAGGAGCAGTTTCATTGAGTGGCAGTGGTTTGGCCCAGGATAAATGTGGGCAGGCTGGTAACGGACGTGGCTTGGGATCTCCAAGATGTGCTTCTAACACTTTAGAATAGCGATAAAGGTGATTTCCTAAAGAAGAAAATGTAATCAATTTATATAGTGCTAAAAAGGACACAGATTAATGTTTATATTGTAGCCAAACAATACATACACGTGAGCCACACAAACACAAGGAGAACATGATTGATCCCAAGAGTACAATGTTAAAAGACAAGCGCCATCTACCATCATAACAGCCCCTTTGTGCAGCAAAACACCCACTGTTTGTGTAGTCTGCAGAACAAACAATGCTACAGATTTCAAATAAATATCACTAGGAATAAATGGCCTATTTTTTACCTCCCAAGGGGAAATAACTGCTGCCTTCAATAGTTAAGAGGTGCGTTAAAACACAAGATTTACAGAAATTTCTTTATATATATATATATATATTCAGCGCTGTTACACTTTGAATGACAGTTGCGTGGTCATACAATACTGTACCCAAGCTAAATTTTTATAATTTTTCTTCCCACAAATGGAGCTTTCTTTTGGTGGTATCACCGCTGCGGTTTTTATTTTTTTCTAAACTAAAAAAAAGGCAGATATTTAAAAAAAGAATAAAAGATTTTGGTTTTCTCCTTCACCGATGGGCACTGATAGGCGGCACTGGATAGGAAGCACTGATGAGGAGCTACTGACGAGCATCTGAAGAGCATCTGAAGGACACTGACAGGCATTACTGATGGGACACAGAGTGGCACATTCAGATCTAGTAGGCTAGCCTTTGACAGAAAAGGTAGAGCCTGATCCTTTAGTTCCATAAGCTTTGATAACAATCTGTCAAAGAAGCAGCCTCCCATTTTTGGGGATCATCAGGGATGACAGAGTCAGTCTTGAAGCAGTGACTGCAAGGAAGACACACACAGTACAAGCTTTATCTTGATCTTTACCTTGGAGGAAACCTTGGCAAAAAAAGTTTGAGATTTCGGGAACCCCTGAAATGTTCAGATCTACAGCTTACAGCTGTTTTATATAGCAATTATTTTTAGAATTAGCATTAAATAATAGAATTATAAAATGTACCTTACATGGGATCATGGCTAATGACAGAGCAGTGGTCTTCTTCATTTGCAGAGCTAAGCAGGGAAGTGGCCATAATGAGTTTGGCCTTCTGCCGTGCTGTTTCCTGCCACTCCCTACTCCAATTCTCCCTTCCTGTTCATCCCAGGAAATGTCATGCAAGCACCCAGGATCAACAGGAGGGCCGATAGGTGGCAACACTGCACAGCTACACAATCAGAGCCACTTGACTGTGTAGCTGTGCATGAGTTAGCCGAGTAGATCACTGCGGAACCCTGGTTATGAAACTCTGATCTAGACATTGAAGGGGGACCGTCTTCTGACAAGCTGGAGCCAGAGGAACAGAACAATGTCTTACTTCGGGTGAAAGTCCGAAACCACCCAAAGAAGTGGACTTTAGGCCTCATCATCATCATCTTTTCCCTATGTAAAACCAGGACCACTGAGAACATTCTGGGATGAACGTTTTGCTTTCCTTGCACCAAGCAAAGTATGCCTTCCAAGTGCTACAATAGACCTTACAGAAGGTGGACTCACTTTTAGCATTGACAGGGTGGCATCCATCGTGAGGATTTTTGATGAGTCCAAGTCTAGAAGCAGAGAATTTAAATTTCCTCCTAGGAAAGAATAACTCTGGCTAGCTCTAGAATGGGACTCAGATCCAGAACGAACTTCTAAAGATTAATGATACAGCCAAACCTTTGCAAGCTCTGAACTGTCCATGCCATTTTAAATCAGACAGAACTTATGTCGACTGCTTCCTCGACAGGTCTTCCAGATATCCCACAATGGGGATGGCCTGAGTATAGCATGGCAGGCACAGGGGCCAGTACAATTGAGAATTGAGTGGAAGAAGGGGTGAATGGCAAGGTCACAAACTGGAAGTGCACATTAAAGCGGTAGTAAACCCGCAAATTTTTTTATTTTTTTTTTAAACCTGCAAAGCAAAAGGCATAATGAGCTAGTATGCACCGCATACTAGCTTATTATGAAATACTTACCTTAGAACGAGGCCCCGACATCTGGCCCGATCCACACCGAGGGAGCTGACATGCTCCCTCGGCGTCTCTTCCGGGTATCGCGGCTCCGGCGCTGTGAGTGGCCGGAGCCGCGATAGCGTCACTCCCGCGCATGCGCGCGGGAGATTTCAGTCCGGCCGGACGAGCACTGCCGGATTTTCACGGCGAGAACCCCCTTGTGCGCATGCGCCGCTGCAGTCAGCGGCGCATACCGAGGGAAATATCTCCTAAACCGTACAGGTTTAGGAGATTTTTTTTTTACCAACAGGTAAGCCTTATTATAGGCTTTCCTGTAGGTAAAAGTTAAAAAATTGACCATACAACCACTTTAAAGCAAAGGAACCACTGATGCATGGGAAAATATGCAAGTACACATTATCCTTGGTGTCCACAAAAGGCAGAAAGTCTCCCGATGGGGAGGCTATGACAGTCCGGGTGGATTTCATGCAGAATTTCTGGACCCAAATTAGGGCATTTTGTGCCTTGAGATCCAAGATAGTGCACATAATCCCTTACAGTCTGGGAACTGAGCAGGTTGGGTAGAACCCCTGAAAAGGTCCTACTGCAGGTACTGGGGCAACAGCCCCTTGCTCCAGAAGACCCACAAGTTTCTCCTGCGGCAGATAAACAACACTTTCAAAATAAAATAGTCACCCAATTTCCTGGAAATATAGATCTATATATATTTGGCATATTTTGGTTACACAAATCACTTCCCATTCAAATTCAAACTACACAGAAACAGGGCAAACGTCTACATTGCCAAATCACATTTTGATATGAATACTGTGGGTGTTTTAATCAGATAGACCATTTTTGGTAGCCTCACTAATATAAGCTGTTCTGAAAAAAAAAATTCTTATTAAAAATAAAAATTATACATCTCTATATGGAAATAAAAAAAACCAAGGATAATGTCTTTACCTTCCATCCTCTCTGGCTGTGGGGTCCCCTCACCAGTTGGTGGTTTCTGCCTGTTTTCAGAGTGACTGAGACTTGCTGGTAAGACTCCATAGGATGTATACTGCAGGAGGGCATCAAGCATCCAAAAGCAATCTACAAATCAACAGTACTTTCAAGTCATGGTGATGTTCATGTCCAGCAACCTTAAATGAGCAGTTTATTACAAGGCACATAACCAAATAATTAAGGAATGCCACTTGGCAGAACCAGCGTAAGCCACCCCCAACGCACGTAACCAAATATTTTTGCGGAACCATTCCACTATATTTGATAAAGCTATGCAACGTACATAAACTTTATTTTAGTTTCCAAAGCTTCTAAAAAGATGTTCTAATGCCCATGGAATGAGTTAGAGCTAGAGATATTAGAGCCTTTACTTTTCTATACATAAAAAGAACAAAAACGTTGATTATACAGATTAGCAAGTGCTTTCAATACAAGCACAGGTTCATTATCTATCAGAGAGTTAACTCATGTAATGCCCAGTTATCAAAATCGATGGTCCACCTTGTCTAAATGCTTATGAACAAGTGTCTGAGAATTGCTGACTGACCTATGTGAGTATGCATTTAGAACCACTTGTTGTGCAACACTCCATTGTATCTTGGACTTAGTGAAGATCATTAAATTGAGATTTTCCACTAAACACAGTAGTTACTGCTTTTGACCTTTTAGTGTCAATTCTGGTGATAGGGCAATGTTTTAATATTGGCATGGAAAGGGGAAAAAAAGGGTACAAAACTATGAAACCACAAGACTTTAAATCAATGCATAAACTGTTCAAAAAGGCAATAAAATCCAATTCACAGTAAACATTACTCAGTTCCAAATTAAATTAAGTTTAATAACCCACCTATGGTGACAACCAAATCTAAAATTTTTGTCACCAAAATGACCATCCAGCCACAAGACTTCAACACACATACTGTACATACAGAGACATGGCCTTTGTATATCTATGCAAACCATTTTGATAGGGCCACCAATGTACAGCCTAAATACACTATTACCAAAAGTATTGGGAGGACTGCTTTTATACGCACATGAACTTTAATGGCATCCCAGTCTAAGTCTGTAGGGTTTAATATTAAAGTTACCCCACCCTTTACAGCTATAACAGCCTTCCCAGAAGAGTTTAAGCTGTTATAGCTGCAAAGGGTGGGCCAACTCAATATTGAACCCTATGGACTAAGACTTGAAAGAAAGCAGAAAAGCACCTCTGAGTGCAAGGTTTAATGCGTACAATAATATGTTATCCATCCAACACTTACATAGAAGTAAGGGATGACAAGCTCATGGAAGGTGAAATCTCCTGGATCAGTCTCCAACATCTCTGGTGTGTCCTGTACGAGCAGAGTGTCCAGCCACGGTAACCGCAATGTCCCTTAAGAAAGTCAGCTAGTCCTCTCGATGGCTGGAGGAGATGAAGGTATTCTGTGAGCTAGCCAGTGAGCGTGTTACGTCACCGACGTATGGGAAAACCATAACGCGTTTCAGAGAATGCGCGAGACTCACACGGAGCATGTCCGCTCCTTTCTCAAGTGTACTTTCTGAAGAGAAAATCAATTGGCTGATTAGCGTAATTTTAACTGCTAGCTTGCCAATACACAAGTTGAACTATGAAATGAATGTCACTGATTGAATGAATTACTGACATTGTTCAAATCCAAAGTATATATGGGCATATATTACCTGCCATTTTGTACAGCCAATATGGAAACAAGTCCACGTTTTTAATCATTAATCATGTGTTCATTAAACCTAACACATTCTCCCCCCTCCCCCCAAGTTTAAAAAAAAAAAAATTATATAGATCTTTTGAAAAAACATTTATCTCAATTATTGGCTTACAAACCATATATATTTTATAAATTCTTTCAATGACATTAATTTCATAGTTCAACTTGTGCACTGGCAATCTAGTGGTTAAAATTTTGCTAATCAGCCAATTGATTTTCTCTTACTTCAGAGCATTTAAAATGTAGTTTCTTCCCTCTCCCTGTACACTTTAGAAAGGAGCGCGCATGCTCCGTGCGAGTCTCACACATGCTCTGAAACGCGCTGTGTTTCTCCCATACTCTGGTGACGTCACACGCTCACGAGCTTGCTCACAGAGTGGAATACCTCCATCCCCTCCAGCCAGAGAGGACTAGTAGGTTTCCTCCAGGGACAACGCAGTTACTGTGGCTGGACACGCCGCTCATACAGGACACACCAGAGACGTTGGAGACCGATCCAGGAGATTTCACCTTCCATGAGCTTGTCATCCCTTACTTCTACGTAAGTGTTGGATAACACATTATTGTACACATTAAACCTTGCACTCAGAGGCACTTTTCTGCTTTCTTTCCAGTCTTCTCTACCAGAGCTGGCTTCGCTCACGTGAAAAGCTATGCCCTCAGTGCTGGTCTTATCCCTGAGATGTTATAAACACCCACCTTTAAAGACAGATTATCTTAAATCTACCTGGACATTTTTCAAAATCCCCATTCCTGGACTTATCTACATTTATTCACAGTGTCCATTTTTGATTGTACTTTTTTACCGATATCCTGAGCGCTAGCATATGTATATTTTCTATGGACTAAGACAGGGATGCCATTAACCAGATGAGGTCCGGGTCATAGCCGAATGACTGGTACAGCACGGACCTCAATTTCTGGGAGGCTGTCATAGGATATCCTCCCCTGTGCATACGCCCCCCCCCCACCCGCAGGGTGTGCGGGGAGCACGCTGTGATCACCGCTCCTAGTAAGGGGCCGGTCCCAGCCCCTTACCTTTTGATCAACTGTTGGCCAATTACAGCTGATCACATGATGTAAACAAAAGCTCGGAGATTGTTTTTTTTTTCTCCTCACACTGACAGCGTGAGGAGAAAAAAAAGCCGATCACCGGCTTATGTTAAAGGGACATCGGCCCCGAAGAGGAAGGAGGTGAAAATGTCTCCTCTGTGCTATTCAGTACGCCCTACCAGTGCCACCTATCAATGTCCATGAGTGCCACCTATCAATGCAGATCCAGTGGTGCCAGTACCACCTAGCAGTGCTGCCTGCCAGTGAAAGCAAGCAATGCCCATCACTGCCACCTCTTCAGCATACATCAATGAAGGAGAAAAATTACCTGTTTACCCAATTTTATAACAAAATATAAAAAAAACATATAACATTTTTTTTTTTTGGTCTTTCAATTCGTTTTAACAAAAAATAAAAACCCGCAGAGGTGCTCAAATACCACCAAAAGAAAGCTCTATTTGTGGGGGGGAAAAAAAAAAAGATAAAAATTTAATTTGAGTACATTGTTGTATGACCGCGCAATTGCCATTCAAAATGTGACAGCGCTGGAAGCAGGTCTGGACAGGAGGGGGGTTTAAGTGCCCAGTAAGCAAGTGGTTAAAATCCATGTGTGTGTTTTTCCCAATATTTTTGGTAATATAGTCTAGATCATACTCTGCGTAGTACAGATGGCAAAAGTAGGTAATTTATGCCATTGCCCATTGGGTCCCAATACTTTTGGCAATATAGTGTATCTGTAGGTTTAACATTTCATAGATATCTAAGCAGGTCTGAAATGGCCTCTCTTGGTCAATTGTCACCGTCATTGTAAACATTACACAAAGCTACTGATGAATCATTAATATTAAATTATTCGTCATCACTCAGAATAGACATCACAACACCTTATGTTTGAACTATTTCACTAGATTGATGAAAATACCTTTTTGACGATGGCTGTCATCCAAGCAGTTGGAATCCCCATAAAGGACAATTCTCCCTCCTCCTTCAGTCTGAGTTTGGTACAATCCGAGCACAGGGATATTTTCAACCAGAGAAGTTTCCTGCTTTAAAACTTCAAGTCCTGACAAAGAGGATGAGATTAAATGTATAAAAAATAAAAACCAGCATCTTTAAGAAAAAGTAGTTTAGTGAAACACGTTAAGGACATAAAACAACTAAAGGACATAAATACAACAGAATTTGGCAAAATATATCAGAGCATCTACAGGATTTTATGTGTAAACAGCTAACAAATGTGTAAATATCTAACAAACACAAAAAAATAAAAAAAAGGTATACTCAATGATACAGCACACAGTAACACAGTACCTTGGTCCTTTAAAGTTTGTGACAAAACAGCACCATCTTCTGGAAATTTTGCAATACTGCTACCCGATGCATAATACACTGAAATTCAACAAGCAGTGAATTATTAGCAAGAGAAATATATTTAGAACAGGTAGACTTTAACTGAATGAATTAATTATATATTAATGGCACTTACTGTCATGATTTGCCATGGTAAAATCTCCTTCATATATACCATCACTAAAAGCCATATTCCAAACAGATAGCAAGTCATTCAAGGCTGGTATATTTGCACCTCCAGTGTCTGGCATCCACCACTGCCTATAAGCATAAACAACTTTCTTTGGAATACAAACATTTAAATGATGTCCCCACCCAGTCATTCTATACCTAAAGGCATCTATGAGTAATAACATTATAAATTATAAGGATACCCAAGAAGAAAAAAACGCAATATATTTGAGCTTACAGACCTGACGTGGTGCTTGCATTATTTTTCTTTTTCAAGCCAAGAATGGAATCCACCCAGATGCCTGGACTGGTAGCTGGCTCAGATTCTCAGCAATCCGCTGAGAAGCTGAGCCAGCACCTCCCAGCCCATCACTAGAGTGAGTGCTGGAGTGGAGAGCAGAGCCGCTCACTGACAGTAACAGCTCTCTGCTCGGAGGGAAGGACTGAGTGATCAGTGGTGTTTAATCACTCAGTTTTCTTGCAGAGGCAGCGGGGGACAAATGCAGCATCAGGTCGATGCTCCATCCACACAGGTGAGTATAATATTATTAATATCCATACTTCCCTTTTAAAGGCGTTTCAGCATATATACATAACTTTAGAAAATCTAACTGCATTTACAGGTTTTTACGTTTTTGTAAAAGGAACTTTTACCCAACATGCTCCCACTAACAGCAGCATGTTAGCTGAACGCAAAAGAGACTCCTAAACTGAACATGGGAACATCACGAGAGGAACAATATACAAACTGCATGTACCTGGTGTTTTCATCGTAGAATTTGACTTTCCTCATGACAGATGTGTTGTACCAGTCGCTAAAGACGATTAAAGAGAGGCCATTGCTCACATCTCTGCGAAGCTTAGAAATCTCCTCAGGGAAAAACTCTTCTTCACTATCAACCATCAATAAGGTTCCTAAAGAACCAGGCAGAGAGATTACAGATTACATTCATTGATCACATCCCTTGCAAGGCACACACACATTTTTCTAACAAAGAAGTACAAATACGTATTTACTTAGAGTAACTAGTAAGTTCCAGTTGTAGAATGAATTCGGTTCTGCTGCTTATCATCTCATAGCCCATCTGTTTGGTGATGTTTTTAGTTCCTTTTGGGACTTTATTATCACAGTACTTTATTTGTATGTCGCATATTATAAGTTTTGCTTGGCACTGCAATTCTTGTTCTAGTTTATGTGGTAAAGTTGTACTGACCCTTTATGCAAGCAGCTGGATATTTGATTAGAGCACTGACTTTATTTGCTTTACACACTCAGATCATTACCAATACATAAAAGATCTTCATTCAGACGATTCGGATAGATGCAACTGCATTAAGCCATCCATAAATGGATTGAATCTCTGCAGGTTCAGGAGGGACCAGCCAAGATTCTATCCATGTATGAGCAGGCTGGTTGTACTTAAGTTGATTCAGCAATCAAGTTCAGTACAACCAGCCTGTCGGATTTTTGGCATGATTACTGCCAGCCGCTATAGCCGCTAGCAGTAATTGTGTTCTTCCAGGCTGGAAGGCTTCCTATTGGTATGATGCAATTTTCATGTTGCCTCTTATACAGTTAGGTCTATATGTATTTGGACACAGGCACAATTTATATAATGGATATGGGCTGAAAGTGCACACTCTCACGTCTAATTTGAGGGTACATACATTCAAATTGGAAGAAGGGTTTAGGAATTACAGCTCTTAAGAATAGCCAAACCCCCCCCTTTTTCAATGGACCAAAAGTAATTGGACAATGAATCAAAAGCGGTTTTGGGCAACTCCATTGTTATTTCTTCACCAATTAAGCAGGTAAAACGTGAAGCTGAAGGCAAAACTAAAGGCAGAAAGACCCACAAAGAACAACTGAAGAAAACTGCAGTTAGAGCCTGGCAAAGCATCAGAAAAGGTGGAAACCCAGTCTTTGGTAATGTCCATGGGTTCCAGAGTAAAGGATTCTCAACACAATATTAAAAATTTACATTTTATTTATGATTATATTCATTTGTCAAATTACATTTGAGCCCCTGAAAATGGGGAGGAACTCTGTATGAAAATGGTTGCAGTTCCTACAATTTGTATGTGATATTTATGTTCAACCCTTGAATTAAAGCAGAAAGTCTGCACTTCAAATGCATTTTGATTGTTTCATTTTAATTTTATTCTGGTGGCATACAGAGACAAAAGTATTATATTGTGCCTGTGTCCAAATATAGATGGACCTAACTGGATGTAAACTCAATATGATGCACACTCGGAATTTGTTTAAACTGTAATAAAATAAAATAGTACTAATGTATGAGGTTTTACCATGAAAAAGTTTGTTGTTTTGGATATGAAACGGCATATAAAGTGGATTACTCACATATACTCAGTGAAGTGAACAGCCTCAGATGATACAAATAGATTAAACAAATCCGCCTACATAAGTTTTTGTTTATCTACGGTCCTCTATTCCCTACACCCCTTCAAATAGGCAGAAAAGTTTTAAAATCTTTCTTCATCTGTCAGGAGCACAGAGGAGAGGGCAAAGCGGTTGCAATAACAGCATGTGAGAGCTGATTGGAGGAAAGGCACAGCACCCCCTTCATACAGAACAGTGTTTTGAATAAACAAGCTGTCTGCTGAGTAACCTATTTGTTATCGATATGGAGACTAGCATGAAAAATTACCAAAAAAAAAAAAAAAAAAAAAAAAAAAGGGACCATTATTCGTCCAATAATCTCATCGTATGTACTGGGCTTTGGAGAGGTAAAAGAAAATGCTACAGATTTATGTGCTTTGTTCAGATTCCATGATTGAGGTTTACAACCATTTTAAAGCTGAACTAAGAGCTTTTGATCATCATTAACTACTTTTAACCCTTATGCTGCTAGCATTAGTAAATAGATAGGATGGTATACTATTTAATCTTGTATTAATATTTTTTTTGTAAAACATTTGTTCAATGAATTGTTATATTCAGTTATTAGCTTAAATGTGGCACTAAACTAAATCCTTATTTTCCAAAAATCATGAAATGGTTTCTTAGTGTTTTTCTGCTTTCTTGTAACATCCTTCATGGGCTCCTGAACTTCTCCTTTCCCATCCTCCATGGGCTCCTAAACCTCTCCTCCCCTACCATTTGTTTGGAATAAACACTGCGCTTTCTGCGGTCATGTGTACTGCACTTTGCACAATATAAATTCCATAGACTAGGGACTATGGACAATAGACTAAGGAGAAAGCAAGAAATGGTGGCTACCCCCTAACAAGTAGTTGGATAACAGCAGCAAGAAAAAGGAATTTAGAGGCAACAGAGAAATAGAGGGTACTTTTTGAGTTAAGAATTATTATTATTTATTTTTTTTAAACTAGAGTTTTAGTGTCACTTTAATACAACTGGACCACACAAACAGCACCTACCATACTGGCTGGCATCAAAGCATGTGAACGGTGAGCCAAGAACCTCCACAAAGTAGCCCATGCTCCTCAGGTGTTGGTACATGTCACGGAAATTGGTATGGATGTGATCCCCATTCCTGGGAGATAATAAACATACACAGCCTTTGCTATCATTACGTTTCTTTTAATTACAGTCTATATATTATGTAGAGCAGGACAAACTCGGGAAAGAAAAAGTGGTACTAAACACAAAAGTTTTTTTCTTGTTTACTTTAATGTTTTCTCTGCATTAAGGTAAACAATCTTTCAAAAGCAGTTACCCCCCAGTCCCTACCCTTAAACACTTACCCGAGTCCATTCTCGATCCAGCGCTGTGCCAATTTGCAGCAGCTCTTCTCTTTTCACTGGAAGCTGAGCACAGTGGGAACTATATGCTCCTGCTGCTGTCAATCAAATCTAGAGAGGAGGCAAGGTGGGGGGGGGGGCTGAGCTGCGCTGTGTGAGTCCATAGACTCGCATGAGTCCGCCCGCATTAGTGTCTTCTTCAGCATACGGCTTGCTGAGGAGGCACTCAGAGAAGAGGCAGAGTGGAGAGTTTCGGCATGGGACCATGGAAGCAAGGGGCTGCTCTGTGAAACATCCTTGCACAGAGCAGGCAAGTTTATGAAAGAAAAAAAAAAAAGCAGCCTTCACCAGTCACTTTAAAGTGCAACTTTACATAAAACTATGTTTCGAATGCTATATTTGTATTAAGTTTATAGGACCCAACACTGAGCATCCAAACTGTCTCTTTTGTTTTATATATAAACTAGCCAAAGCAATAGATTTGCTGACACTTATGAAGAAGTTGGAGGTGAGGTAATAAATGAACACCAGGGGGTGGCAATGAGAAGTCTTAAAGTTAAATGTGAAACACAGGAACAAAAATGTAATGTACAGCAGCTTACACCTTAAACCTTCGGTCACAACGAACGTGGCTTTGAAAGCATGCAACTTCACTTGAAGCTGCACAAATTTCAGGTCAGTGCGACCTCACGTGAAGACTTGGAAGACCATCTGTGTGGCTTCATGCATAGATGTCTACGCAAGTGCCCTCTGAACTTGGAAAAAGTAGTGCAAGAACTAAATTTCAAAATTGGTGAGACTCCGATGGAGTAGCGCTGATATGAACGCTTCCATTGCGGGCAATAGGGTGTGACTTGTCATGCGATTTGAAACTATCACATGGCAAGTCACACCCGTGTGACTGGGGGCTAAATGTGCTGGTTGTATTTGTTGTCTTTTTCAGGCTTTTCTTTTTCAACTGGCAATCCTGTCCTTAATACACTTTCTATCCTAGAACAACAATGTTCACTCATTGTACTGTATCTATGGAGAAGCAGCACCCTCACCCTAGGATATGCCTACAAAATACTGACATAGCTAGAAACAAAGTAATATAGACTGCAGCACAAGTAGACAGCACAGAAAATTCAGATTTCAGCAGATGAGCTTTATTAGATTATTTCTGATCAAATATAGTATTTTTTTTTTGCACTCAAACAGATAATGATAGGCTTTCAATAGTCAATCAGGCCAAAGTATAGCAAAAAAAAAAAAGGCAGTTAATTGTTTGGCTAGCCATATACATCTAGGCCTCCCTCACTCAGACTTCTGGGCAGGATAAGAAAAATCAAACTTCTCCATACACCAACAATGTGGAAGGAGGAATATTCTGTAGGCTACTGTATTCTAATAGCTGGCACTTGCAGATTATCTAAAGAGTAACTGCATTGGATTGGATCCAGTAACTGTTTAGTCAACATATTTTGACCTGGCTCCTTCAACAAAAGCCAATAAAAAATAATAAAAAAAAAAAAAAGACTTTTGTTGAGTTGGGAAGTTCCGACAGGGCCACCCGTAGCTCAAATTTTAGCCAATTTAGTTGGAATCACCCAAAAGTTGAGCAACACATGGCAGACGAAGGTTCATGTACAATTTAAAATGGGCAGTATTTGCTTACCAGTCCAAGGGGTCATTTTT
Organism: Lithobates pipiens; assembly: GCF_037356315.1. Lineage (NCBI taxonomy): Eukaryota > Metazoa > Chordata > Amphibia > Anura > Ranidae > Lithobates > Lithobates pipiens. The sequence continues at coordinate 62,080,165 of NW_027507686.1, read as the reverse complement.
CATTCTAAGGTTATCTCGAGGGAAATAACCAGGTGGATATCGGAGGTTGTGGTACTGATCCCACAGAACCCTCTTGCTGCGCGGTGGAGTGGGAATGATTTTAACTTTAATTGGCAGCTTGACGGTGGAAAATTGCTCTGCTGCATTATTTACCTGCAGAAAAATAAAAGGGGGGAAGGGGGAATGATTTCACATATAGCAAACTCAAATTAATTTGAAATTTCTACAGACTACAATTAATCCAATGTACTAGAAGGCCAAAACTCAATCAAGATACCCAAAAACTGATATAAAATAAGTAATAATAATAATGATAATAAGATACTACAAGAAGCAAACTAAATGTTTTCTTACTAAAATTAAATGGGATTTCTGAGCCAATCCACTGTAAGGTGCAAGAGCAACAGAATCTTTTTCAAGAATGCACAAGCAAAACAATTAGAGGAGCACAAGGCATGCTACTGCAGATGTGTCCATCACTTCAAGTTAAGACAGCTCATAATATATTGTACATACCATGCCATATTAGTATAAGAAACATGCTTAAGATAACAAGGTTGCATTGTCAGTCTTATACACACCCCATTTTCCTCTGGAGATGATACTGTTATCACCACATGACCCTGAGCAATGCCTTCCCATGATGATGCCTTCTTTGCTACAGAGATAGAAATAGCCAAATAGCCAGACCATGGCCACAGTACTGAGGAATAGGAAAATGCCAGTTCAATGTTGTCCCCATTGTGTGGTAGATATGGCTGCCATTCTGGCTGCAAAGATTAAAAAGAAAAATTATCATTGTTGTTTGTCACCAAGAATTTGATCACATCATATTTTTCTGTTCCATGCCATTAAGACCCCTTTCACACAAACGTTTTTTTCAGGCGCTACAGCGCTAAAAATAGCGCCTGTAAAGCTCCTGAAAAAAAGCCTCAACTGCAAAACCAGTGTGAAAGCCAGAGAGCTTTCACTTGGGTGCTGCGCTGGCTGGGCGTCACAAAAAGTCCTGCCAGCAGCTTTTTTGCAGCGGTGAACACACCACTCCTCCACCACTCCTTTCCATTGAAAACAATGGGGCAGAGCCGTGATACTGCCGGCAAAGCGCTGCAGTGGCGTTCTGCGGGCGGATTTAACCCCTTTTCGGTCGCTAGTGGGTGGGTTTAAACCGCCCCGCTAACAGGCGAATAGCGCGGCTAAAACAGCACTAAATAGCATCGCTTTACCGCTTACGTTAGGGGCGGCTCAGTGTGAAAGGGGTCAAAATAAATAAATAATTTACTTACAGTATGGTACCATTTTGAGTATGGTCTGAAAATATTTAGCAAGTTTTACATGTATACATTTTAGGCCCTATTCACACCCAGTGACTTGAAAAAGTGTACTGATGAACAATATAAAATTCATTGCAACTAGTAGAATCATCTATTGGATACAGAAGATAGTCTTCCTACAACTCCACAAAATTGAAAACAGAATGCAATGATTTGCAAATCCCATAAACCCAAATTTTATTCACAACAAAAAATAGAAAAACACATCAAATGTTCAAACTGAGAAAATGTATTTTTTGGATTTGGTGCTATACAAAACCTTGTTATAAAGTCAGTGAATTTCATTGGTTATAGATTAATTTCTAGCAAAGAGTCCCTTTGACTTTGTAACTCTTCCAAACCCTACGTGCCTTTTACGTTACAGCTTGCAGCAAAATGAGTAATTCTCAGTGCACTTTCATATGTTTTGTAAAGAAGTTACATAATGAATATTACCTTGTCCACAATCTTTCCAGTGACTCCCATACCATTTAGAATAGTGATGTTGACAATGGTTGGCATGCCACCATAATAAATAGGCTGAGAACAGTACGGCCACATGTACGGACACTCTGTCAGGTCAACATAGCTGGGGCTCAAACTGCAAGAGAAAAAAAAAAAGTATATAAATAAGTACATTAAATAGTTACAGACAATAGAGAAAATCTGTGTAAGCAGTAATCTGTTTTTTTTTTTCCCCCGTTACACCACCTTTCCTTACACCCCCCATTCTTTGGTAGCTTTTTCTCCATTCTCAATGTACCTGACCAATGGAAAAATCCCTACTGCAAAAAACAGATTGCACTAGCTACGTCTTTTTCTTCAATCATGACCCTGACTCATACGAAGCCTCATGTTACATGTAATTGTTATGCTACATAATGTACAAGATGTTATCCAATTTGGGAGGCCTGATCACAACAACCTATATGTCCTGATTTACAGAATGCATACCTTCACACCAAACCTCCCATTTGCATGTTGAATAGGATATTTCTAGTTAATTTATCATATACTGCTTTTTTTTTGTCAAACTGTATCTTGGAGATGAATCTTTGAATAAAACATTTAAAATCAGCTACCCTAGAACATGTAAAACAAAGCTAAAATATTAACCGCTCTATTCAAGATACATAGAAAGGGCTTTTCACAAAATATGAGTTCAGCCCCGGACCTTACAGCTAACTGCACGCATTGCACAAAGTGCCGAGATGAGCACCCAAGCAAGATGCAGGGCCCGAAACACTACAGGCTATCCTCAAAGCATAGGGTCCAGGTACAGTGCCTAAGGATTTACCAGATTTGCACCAATCCAAAGGCACTGCTTCTATAGTTTATTAGAAGACAGTGAAATGTTGATTGAAGAGTTGATTGCAGAATTCAAAAGGAAAATAATATTAGGCGGCCGAAAAAGAAAAAAAAAGTGCAGATTATAGAGCCGAAAAAGGGGTGGGGCCATCCCGCTGGGTGCTGCACATGTATCATCCCGGCATGTCCCTGTCAGTATCCCCTCCCTCCTACTCTTCTCGCTGCCGTCATGAGATGCAGCCTCCCCAGTGTCCCGCCTCCTAGACGGAACACTGATCCAATGCCAGGAATCATTGTGTCGTGTGTCAGAGGTGGGACATCGTTACATCAGCTGAACAGCGATTCAGATCCAGATCTGACACAGCATGAGATCGTGCTACCAGGCACAGGCAGGCTGCGGCATCCGATGGACACAGGCAGGCTGAGGCATCAGACTGTAGGCTGCATCTGACAGGCACTGGTGAGGCTCTTGTATCATGTCTGCAGTCTGTGACCGCCTCCTGTATTATGTCTGCTAGAGGTGCACCGAATGGAAATTTTGCTAAAACTATTAGCAGTGTGTTTAGGTTTAAGTAAGAGATTGCAGACATGATACAAGAGATGTCAGAGGCTGGGGACAGAATAAAAGAGATGGTCAAAGACTGAAGACTGCATTTTTCTTGACCTTTCTTGCACTATAAGTGCCAATAACGGCCAACAATTAATATTAATTTAAATTGACCATATATAAAATGAAAAAGTTGAATACAATTGTATATAAAAATATTTATATTTTAAAAACTGTCATTTTCGGTATTGGCCTAGTGCATCCTTAATTTTTGGTTTCGGCAACAAAATTTCCATTCGGTGCACCCCTAGAAAATATTAACGTAACTAAGATAAGAGTTATTTCTTCATAACTACTACTTCTTCTGGTCAAGGAGAAGAGGTCAATCACCTTAGGACACTAGCAAAAAACTGGAGGACTCTCAGTGTGGGGTAGGGTTGGGTTAAAGTGGGGGGCGCCCAAATCTTGTGCCCTAAAAAGCTTGACAGTGTACAAATCAGTTAAAAGTACAGCCTATAATGTAGGGTCTATGCATTTTCAGCCTGTGTCCTGTACTATTACGATAGTTTCCCAGTACACATTTGCCAATAGATGCGAAAGCCACACTGCCTTGTCAAGGTCCCTCTGTATAATGCAGTACCCAATTCTAATCTATAAAGAGATTCCAACCTGCAGAATATATAAATAACTTGAGGGTGGATATGCCTAGGGGGTAGTCCATGGCTCCATTAAGATCAGGCGCACACCAGAGGCCTAGCACAACGGCAGCTAAAGGCCTTCAGTGTGTCATCTATGGCCACCCCATATACTGAGTAGAAATATATGATCATTAACACTCTAGAGGGTCATTGTCCATATCCAAAGGGTTGAAAACACTGGTATAGTATTAGGAAATCCAAGTAGTATCTCCCATTACTGACTGGTCCTATATGAATTATAGGATCAACTTGTAATAAAATGTTATCTAGACCTGAGGAAAGATACCCAAAATGTGCAGCATTCTTTGAACCCTCAAACATTCTATCTTATTCAGACCAGTGTGTCCTCGACTTTCTTTACTCCATTGGAAAAAATGGGTTTTTGCCTCTCTCCTCATCTTGTATCCTTACTCAATAAAAACTAGAATTCCCATTATCTCCTCATTGCCAAACATGCAACTTATTATGCTAACCTTACTGCAATAAAGCCAATGTCCTCAAGACTCTTCCCCCCCCCCACCCAAACACAGATTTTCTGTCAGAGGTTTTATGTATCTTAGTCCCCTGCCTGATATAAAAAAAAAAAAAAAAAAAAAATCTTGGATATTTACAGACGCAAATTCAGTACAAAGTGTACGAGATGGTTATATGCAAAAATAATTAAAATTTCTCAATAGTATTAGACATAACAAGAGAAAAATTACCTAGCCTGTGGCTTGTAACTGTTGAGGATTTGGTAGGCTCGGAGAAGATCCAGCTTGCCGTGTCCCTGCTCAAACATATTTACTCCGGGAAGCCTACGAGCAGAAGCTATGAGGGCCTGTTTCATACTGGCTGGGTTTACCATCTCCCGCTTCTGAACCGTACTGGAGGAACACATTAGTAGATTGTTATTAGCAGTATAGAATGTGTTTCAGCAAATCAAGGTACACTCAAAGAAATGTATAACTGAATAAATGCAAAGTATAACCTAAGTTTTTTTTTTTTTTCCCTTTTAGCCCTGGGCAGCCTAGGAAAGGGTTAGCAACCATGTCAGGTTTTGAAATGCCTTCCGTGCCTCTGTTATAAAGATTCACATTTTTTGAGTTGCCCCTGGAACAGGAATAAGAAACAGTAGAAAAACTTTATCTGGTGACAATTTTTTAAAGGACGATTTCACCCACATTGGAAAGTTTTCTCACTTTCTTTTGGGTCTACAGAAACGAAGGGAACACCCCCTCCCCCCAATGGGACACAGATGGCAAACAACTTGACAGGGTTCCCCCCTACTGAAGTATGTCCTACATCAGCAGCAGCTGGGGGTATAAATCTGACAAGTTGGCAACTTTCAGGAGCCTTCCAGTGGCTGTTTCATATCCCCCCAACCCCCCTTTCCCCAGGAGGGGGTCTATCTATTTACTTTGTGCAGGCTAAACTTTTTAATTTTACCACTGAAAATTTGTGCTAGATAAACCGTTAAGTGAAAGCGGAGGTCCACCCTAAAGTAGACCTCCGCTCATCGGAACCCTCCCCCCCTCCGGCGCCACAATTGGCACCTTTCAGGGGGGAGGGGGGTGCAGATACCTGTACAGTACAGGTATTCTGCACCCACTTCCGGGATAGCTCTCTGCGGAAAGGGGCGTAGATTACGCCCCTTTCCGCAAGTGCCCCGCTGCCTGCTGGGAAACACACAGATCCCAGAGGCAGCGGGGACCGTCCTTATTGCGCAGCGCGATTCGCGCATGCGCAGTAGGGAACCGGGAAATGAAGCCGAATGGCTCCATTTCCTGATTCCCATACCCAAGATGGCGGCGGCAGCACCTTACAGATGATCTCGAGATCGGCTTCGGGTGCCGACATCGCGGGCGCGCTGGACAGGTAAGTGTTACTATTTTAAAAGTCAGCAGCTGCAGTATTTGTAGCTGCTGACTTTTTTTTTATATATATTTTTTTTTAAGGCGGGCCGCCTCTTTTTTTGTTTTTAAATCTTTCAAGCGGTATATATTTTCTAAAAGGCAGAGACCTTGGAGTATAAAATGTCGATAGTCCCAGTTTTTAATGTGGCATGATATTCAAGCGGGAGTCCACCGGGACTCCGCGTTTTTTTTTTTTTTTTTAAACGCGGAGTCCCGGTGGACTCCCGCTTGAATATCATGCCACATTAAAAACTGGGACTATCGACATTTTATACTCCAAGGTCTCTGCCTTTTAGAAAATATATACCGTTTGAAAGATTTAAAAACAAAAAAAGAGGCGGACCGCTTAAAAAAAAAAATATATAAAAAAAAAGTCAGCAGCTACAAATACTGCAGCTGACTTTTAATAAATGGATACTTACCTGTCCGGGGTGCCTGAGATGTCAGCAGCAGATGACGAGCAATCGATCGTCTCTCGGCTGCCCCCGCCGCCATCCTCTGTCAGGGAATGAGGAAGTGAAGCGTTCTGGCTTCACTGCCCGGTTCCCTACTGCGCAGGAGCGAATCGTACTGCGCGTCTTCACTGGTCCCCGTTGTGTTCTGGGAACTGTGTGTTTCGCAAAAAACAATGGGGGGGGGGGGGGCGGCCATCTGCGGCTAGTTATTCTCAGAAGTGGGTGCAGATACCTGGATTATACAGGTATCTGCACTCCCCTCCCCGCTGAAAGGTGGCAATTGTGGCACCGGAGGGGGGGGGGGGGGGGGGGAGCGGAAGTTCCACTTTAGGGTGGAACTCGGCTTTAACTAATCTTCAGGCCCAATTATGATTTTTTTTATAACATTTGCAAAAAAAACAGAACAAAAAAATGACCCCGGCAGTGAAAAGGTAAACCATAACCTACTCCCAAAAGAACGTTGGTCTTTATTTCCCTTCCAATAAAAATTTGGAATTTTTTCTTCCAAAGAACCCAAAAAAGAATAAAAACAAAAAGTTTAAAAACGAAAATTGCTTAATGGCAGAGATGTTCCGTATTAAACCCGATGTTTTCACAATTATATTTCTTCAGCAGACAGGCACATACACCTGAGCCCTGCAAATTGTGATATTGAGAGGATACTTACTACAGAAATGTTATAGTTAATCACTTAAAGCGGTTGTAAACCACTGGACGTTTTTCTGCCCCCTCTTACCTGCAAGGTAACATCCCAATGTGCTAGTATGCATTGCATACTAGCATATTATGTTAAACTTACCTTAAAACTAAGCTTTTCCTAATTCTAGGTTCGTGTACTCTGGCCCTGTGACTGGCTGGAGCCGCAATGACGCCATTCCCGTGCATGTGCCGCAGTTCATGGCACTGGACTCTGAAGGAACAGCACGGGTGGTCATTCCTTCAGAGCGCATGGAGATATTTACACTACCTATAGATGAGCCTTATTATAGTGATGGAAGTTTACTTCCACTTTAATCCTGATGAAAATGGATGCTTAAGTGAACCATTAGTCAAGGTAAATTAACAATTTTATAAAAGCAGATTAGTCCAATTTACACATTTCAAACAGAAAAATAACTAAACACCAAAGTCAATTCTGTCCACATGTCAAATAAAACCATATTGTCTTGTTCATAATAAGGAACTTTAAGGGTTTATGTGTACTAAAGAAGCATTAAAGAGTTTATTAATTAGTCTACATCTGATAAAAATAGGTGAGCAGCTTACCTAACAAGCAGTGTGACAGCCCCTGCCACGACAGGAGAAGCAACACTTGTACCAGATAAAGAGCGACAGCCACCTTTCATACCAGAACCACGGACCCCTGAACCGTAGGTGACAATGTCAGGTTTCATTCTTCCATATCCACCTGGAAGCTCCTGCATAAGATAGCGTTAAAATCAAAACTTGCCAAAATGCAGTGAACACCTCAATTACACTATGAAGTTTTTTTTAAGGAAATCTGCCTTTTCAATGCTAATATGAAGGAACCCGGTTACTGTGGTTGCTCAGTTTTACATAGACTAAGCTATGATACAAATTTCACCTCACTCATTACAGCTTAAAGAATTCCAGGCATGCAATATAGATAGTCGCATTATTTCAAACTGTACCAATGTAAGCATGTACATGCCATACCTGGCCAATGCTCATGGATGCTAAAAAAGACTGAAGTAGATACCACTTCTTCAGTGATCTCCACTTGCTTCCTGGTCCTTTTCTGAGTGGCCGGCCTAACGCATTCTGAGTATAGTATGTCAGCTGCTCAGCTTGGGCACCATTCAGAGAATGCTTTGCATTTTCTGAATGAATGCAATGTGCTCTCTGATTGAACAAAGTGGAGAGGCAGGGCAGTGGTCCTAGACCGCTTTCCATCACAGAACACTTTGTATTCATTCAGAAAATGCAAAGCATTAAATAGCACCCATTCCAAGTGGCTGAACTCCTGTGCTCACAATGCATCAGGCCGGCCACTCAGCACGGAGCCCTGAAGCAAGTGGCAAACACAAAAGAAGAGGTGTCTACGTCCATGATTTCCAGCTTCCTGGAGCATTAGCCAGGTATTACATAGGCATAGTTCTATTTGTCCAATAGAACTATGTAACAATACAATGCCTGGAATTATTTAAATGTAATATGGAAGCTTCCCTATTCAGAAACTGACATGCTGGATAGGAACAGATATAAGACCCCAAAGCACGTAAACAAAATTATGTATAATGTAGAAGGTTTTATGAACTACATCACACAATTCAAACTATTCAGAAATGGTTTTGTTCTGCTAAGTTTGAGCCCAAAGATCACCACAGGGTGCGTCTGAGGAAGGAAGGATTAATGTCAGCAGAGTAAAGCAGGGCGTCCAATTTCTACAGACACTGAGAACAAATGAGTATTGTGTACAGGATGTTTGCATAGTGCATAACTAAGTGTGATTATATTATTAGAAGACAGGTTTACCCATGTGGTCATCCCACGTGAAGAAAATCGAGCTATATTATCCTCAAAGTCAATGCCACCAACACCAATGACATCCATCTGGTCAGCAGGGTTGTTAAGTGTTCTGGTTAACACAAAAAGATATATAAAATTTCAATTAGTTCAGTATTTTGTGATAAAAAAATACACAAAGAAAAAATAAAAAAAAATAAAACACACAACGTAAAAGCAGCATGGGCTCCTAGTGCAGTAACCTTTATCAAGAGAATAAAAGTAAAGTTGCAGTCACAATTGTAGACATATGTCAGACATGTCATCAAATGCATAAACATTGTGCTGTGGACACCCCTCCTTCCCCTCATCAGCCAAGGTACGGCTCAGCCATCAGCTCTCAGGTCGGCTGTACCTGCGTTCACAATCGCTATCATACCACAGGCTCTCTGAGGTACAGGAGAGTGCATCTAGCCATCCAGCAGCTGACAGCATGCCCAGCACCACATGGATGTGAAGACCAACGGGGAGTCAGCAATCCGCAAACTTTTTTGTGAAGAAAAGTAGAATATCTACAAATCCCTTTCTCTAAATCAGTTTGGTTTCATTCACAAGGACACTGGCACCCAGATTGCTTGAAGGAGGCATTTGTTTTTAAATCTGCATCTGCCCTGAGCTGCGTGTAGGCTGTGTATGAAAGAGAATGCAGACACTGCAGCTGCAAGGACACAACCACATGTGAACATTTCACAGGTGTGCAGGAGTGGGTGTGGCCCTGAACACAAATCTGCTCCCACCCCCATTATAACTACTCTGTAAAGGAAACATGTCTATACCTACCCATACTGAAGGCACTCCAGTCCAGTCACATGATTGCTCCAGTGGCCGGTTTCCGTGAAAATCACAGACAACGGCTGCAGAGCCTACAAGGTGATGTCATCCATAGGCTTACTATGGGGCATCCATTGTCAGCTATCCCTACTCTACACTAAAGCCAATGCTGGTAGTACATCATGTGGACAAACCAGAGCGCCCTCAAAATAGGCAACTATAGGCATCTTTTCCTTCACAGCGTAGTTACAATAGTTAGGCATTGATGTTGGCGCACGTCCGCACTATTTGGCCGGCCGGCTTGGGCATCCCCATTCACAGCTGACTAGATGACCGGTTTGTACTGCCTGCCTCATATCACGCATAGACATAATATCTGCTATTTAGGGGTACTTCTATATACTATGGTTTCTTCATATACTTAATTTTTTCACCATTGTTTCAATTATACTCATGCTGATCTGGGCAGACTCTCTGCGCCTATGTTCCCGGGGGAGGCTTGATGTGGCGACCCACGCACACCGGGACAACTCATGCTCGGCATTCCTATGGGGTGTAAGTTCTGTGGACTTGATCATCTTTTTTCTATATACATTTATTTATATATAATATCTCTCATACTATGGGCTTTTTAATTTAGAACACCTGTTATTCATTATTTACAGACATTATATATTCGCTGCTGATGAGTCGGTCAACTGATGAAACGCGTCAAGCTACTGAGGATGCAATCCCTCACATTTCCATAATTTTTTACAACATTTAAGAATTCTATTGTATATTATTACTGTACTATTTCTATGAAATTTGTATAAATCTTTTTCCCTTTTATGATAATTAAGTTCTATATTATGTTTACTCGGATGTCATGTCTGTACATGTATTGAACACTTATTTATCACATATAAACGCTCCCTGACATTCATGTATAACTAATAACAACATTTCTACTCTTACATTGTTTTTGAGCCTGCCTCATTTAAAGAGCCATACGCGTTTTGTCTTTTGAAATTAGGCTTTGACTAGACTTCCACTTTACGCTGGTTACAATATCATGCGATAATTTTTCTTAAGTGTACAGAATATACAACAAAATGAAGTTAAACTATTTTGTCATCAAACATAAGCACTTCTGGATATTAAATACATGCCCATAAAGTGGTCCATCATTTCCTATGGCAGAAACCATGATCACATTGTTGGCTGTGAGCTCCCAAACCTGCAAGAAACAAAATCTTTGAGTATCTCTATATCACAATGGCAAGAAAAGCAGCCTGGCCAAGGATGATTGCACTCTATGCTCATTTGCACTGGCTGGGGAATCATAAAAAGGATGGAGTTCTGAAGAACACCTATATAAAAAACGCACAGCATTAACACTAGCAGCACTGTGATGGAAGCTAATGATTATCCTTTACCTCTGTCTTCAACATATGTTCTCATCACACTGGAGGAGAGCTGTGACAAGACTTTAAGAGCACTGCTAGTAAGTTTCTGCATTCTACTCTACAGCCCAATATTCACCCCACGATTACCAGGATTTATATAAATACAATTAGCTGTTCTCATTAGGCAAGTCCCACTTCAAACAGAGTCATCTGCAGTCAACTACAAATGTGTGTAGAACTCACTTTGCCAACAATCGGCTTCAAAGACTTATGTTGGCCAACGAGCCCAAAGCAGAGCATGTTCCTGCCTCTCAAAAGTACCCTCTAGTAGAGACTCGCAGCATAATATGAACAGCAAAGAAGGACAAACACAGCAGACCGATGGTTGTTTTTTTAAGAAGCATGGCTTAGTAAAAATAACCTATAAAATTCAGCATTTGTTTACAAGGAGCCAAATATAGTAAAGCCCTAACAGAAAAACATGGGATATAGAAAGCCCAAGGACCCAAGATCCTCAGACAATGCTGAATTTCCCCAGCAGGCACCTAGAAATGCCTACTAGTAAAGGTCCATGGATAGTAGTCTGACAAGCACAGGTATAGGTTAACCCCTTAATGCAGCCTCTGGGCAGTCCTTTAAATGGGATTTAAAGTGGTTGTAAAGGCTAAAGACTTACCAGAACGCATTAACATATGTACAGTAAAACCTTGGTTTGAGAGCGTTTTGCAAGTAAAATTTTTAAATACATTTTGACTTGATATACAAGCGGACTTGATACAAAAGAGTAGCATCCTGTCACAACGGAGTATAAAAGAGAAGAGAGAGGAGCCTCAAAGTGTAGCAATATGGTTACATTTAATGAAGGTACAACATTTAGCAACTCGCATGGTCGATGATTAAAGCAGGCACATCTAAGTATGCAGGCATCGGGGTAAAGATGTCCACAAAGACCGTCCTCCTCACTATCATCAACATCACCTCTTCCACACTGCGCTGAATGATCGCTTCAAGCCTCACTTTCAGATCTCTCTCATGCAGGGTAGTCTTCCCGGTCACAATTGCAGACTGACAGCGCTGAGAGCCGGCGGTGTGGAGGATGGTCTATGTGGATAGATTTACCCCGGATTCCTGCATACTTAGATGTGCCTCTTTTAATCATGAACCACATGAGTTGCTAAATGTTGTACCATCATTAAATGTAACCACATTGCTACACTTAGAGGCGCCTCTCTTCTCAACTCTAGCTCCTGCTGGATTTTGCTTCTAACCCCCTTGTGGAGGCCTCCATTTGTGGATGAACATTTTATGGTCACACTGCTATAATCTTTTTATATGAACCATAAACTGAAGGACTTATGAATAAATGGATGTGGAACAAATCATTTGAGTTTCCATTATTTCTTATGGGAAAATTTGCTTTGATACACAAGTGCTTTGGATTACAAGCATGTTTCTGTAACAAATTATGCTCGCAATCCAAGGTTTTACTGTATTTTTTTTGGTTTTTTGCTTTTTTTAGATTCATACTTACCTAGGTGGATGCAGCATTAGTCCGATGCTGCATTTGTCCCCCGGCGCCTCTACACTGAGAGCCGAGCAACTCTGACGTCAGCAGAGAGTGGACTTCAGCCTGCACTCTGCGGAAAACTAGTCACAGGAGTGCAAAACAAAACTGCATTTGTGTGATCCATAGAAGTACAGCCTAACAAGCTTTGGCTGTACTTCTCGTTTAAGGTAAAAAAAAAAAACCTTTAGGGGCAGCTCCCTCCCACCCCCAGCCCAGTCTAAATAATTACCTGAGCCTGATCTTAGTCCAGCACTGCTCTCCCTCCTCAATGAACTTCATTGCCATTGGCTCCTGCTGCCGTCAAACAAATTCAGTGACAGGGGAGAAGGGCCCGCACGAGTAGCCCACCCACCTCAGCAAGCTACAAAAGGCAGGAGGAGCCAGGAACATCGGCGGGGCACCCCAGAATAGGAGGATCGGGGCTGCTCTGCACAAAACCATTACACAGAGCAAAAAAAGTTAAGCCTTTGGTATCACTTTATTGCAGTGATAGCCAATTACAGCCGTAACGGAGCCTATCAAAGTGGTGACATGATTGGGAACCCATCCCGCTGGCTTCTGATCGCAAACCTTAACTGAAAGCCATCAGTGACAGCTCAGTCAGTACGTTCTCTGCACACAAACTCGGGCTGTTGTGGACATGTGTGTGGCTACTTGAAGTTAAAGACCACTTTTCTGAGCAATGCATATAAGCTTTATGCGGTCAGCAAGAGGTTAAAATCTGGTTACAGAATATTTTTTCAAGGAAAAAAAAAACACCCAAAAAAAAAAAAACAGACCTTATCAACAAACGGATGATCCATAAAGTCTGGTCCCCCAATACTGAGGTTTAGAACATCAATTTTCTTAAGGATGGCATAATTAAAGGCATCCAAGAACCATGACGTATAGGAGACCTGAAAAGAGACAAACAATGCAAACTTTAGAAAGATTCAAGAAAGATGGAATGAAAACATTAACTTATGTGTAAGAAAGGAAGACCAACAGTGACTGTTTGCACACAGACGACGACTCCCTGTTGCATGAATGTGAATAAAACAAGTAAAACATTACATTATATTGTGACCTACCCTCTGGCTCCATTCATTCCCATATTTCTTACATGTATGCGATTACAGTACTGTGCAAAACCATTAAGCGGGTGTGAAGAAATGCTGTAAAGTAAGAATGCTTTCAAAAATATATTATTTAAATTGTTTAATCTTTTATCAATTTACAAACTGCATCGTGAGCGAGGAAAAACCTAAATCAAATCAATATTTGTGGTGACAACCCTTTGGCTTCAAACAAGCATCAATTCCTCTAGATACACTTGCACGCAATTTTTGAAGCAACTTGGCGGGTAGGTTGCTACAAACATCTCAACGTACAGATCTTCTGTGGATGTAGGCTGCCTCAAGTCCTTCTGTCTCTTCATGTAATCCCAGACAGACTCCACAATGTTAGGATCAGGGCTCTGTGGGGGCCAAACCATCACTTGCAGAACTCCTTGTTCTTCTTTATGCTAAAGATAGTTCTTAAGGGCATTGGCTGTATTGTTTGGGGTTGGTGTCCAGCGGCAGAATACATTTAGGGCCAGTTACACTCCTCCCTGATAGTATGGCATGATGGAGAAGTTGAGGACTGTAAGAGATAGTGGTCAGCCAAGGAAATTTTATGCAGCACATGAAAGAAACATCATGCTTAATTCCCTTCAAGATCAGATGATGTCCAGCAATGGCATCAGCATAGAACTGTCAGAAACCAGTGGGGCCAAGTACACCCATCTACTATCTGGAGAGGTCTGGTCAGAAGTGGTCTACTTCAATGTTTCTCAACTCCAGTCCTCAAGTACCCCCAACAGATCATGTTTTCAGGCTCTCCATTATTTTTGCACAGGCAATTTGATCAGTTTCACTGCCTTAGTAATTACCACAGCGGTTTCATCTGAGGGAAATCCTGAAAACACGGCCTGTTGGGGGTACTGGGGAAACATTGGTCTACATAGAAGAATTGCATCCAAAAAGACATACCTTCAACATGGAAACAAGACCAAGTGACTCAACTATGCATGAAAACATAGGAACCAGGGAACAGAAAAAGTACAGCAGGTGCTCTGGACTGATGAGTCAAATTTTTACATATTTGGCTGGAGCCGGAGGCCGTTTGTTCGCCGAAGGGCTGGAGAACAGTACAATATTGTATGTCTACAGGCACCAGTAAGCCATGGGGGAGGTTCCTTGCAAGTTTAGGGCTGCATTTCTGCAAATTAAGTTTTATATTTGGTCAGGATCAATGGTGTCCTCCATGCTGAGAAATACAGACAGATATTTATCCATCATACCATAATATCAGCGAGGCATATGGCTGGCCTCAAATTTATACTGAAGCAGGACTATGACCCCAAACATACAGCCAATGTGATTATGAGATATCTTCAGCATAAGAACAAACAAGGAGTCCTGCAAGTGAGGGTTTGGCCCCCCACTGAGCCCAGATCTCATCACTGAGTCTGTCTGGGATTTGGAGACAAAACAATTTGAGGCAGCCTACATCCACAAAAGAGCTGTGGTTAGTTCTCCAAGATGTTTGGAAAAACTTATCTGCCAAGTTCCTTCAAGAACTGTATGGAAGTGTACCTAGAAGAAATTTATGCCGTTTTAAAGGCAAAGAGTGGTCATACCAAATATTGATTCGATTTGGATTTCTCTTCCATTTTAATTGACAAAAATAAATTATTTTTTATTTCTGAAAGCATTCTTCACACCTGCCTAAAATGTTTGCACAGTAGTGTATATTGGGAACAGAAAGTCTTCAATCTCATGCATCAATATTTATCTGGCTTTTTCCGCTACTTTGACTCTATGAACCCAGAATCACTTGTGTGCTTCTGGATTCAATGAGTGCACATGGGATTGATGAACAGAGTTCATTATTCTCCTACTGCTCACCACCCTAGACACTGCTATGGGGGGGTTCTGGACTTACATAGAAATATGATAGGCCACAAGAGTATTTCAATGCAATGCAGGAGTAATCAGAATCTGCCTAGGTACCAAATAATTTATTTGACATACAGACAAGCCAGCCACTAAAAATGTAAACCAAGTTTACAGGTGATGTTGAAGCTACAGACTTATATAAAGCCTAGTACACATGGGCTTAATGTAGGGCGGCATCGGCCGGGTTAAATAGAAATCACCCAAAATTCGGGCCATGTGTACTGCAGTCAGTCCAACAGAAGCCAGCCATTTAGCTGGTTTCTGTCAAAGGAGAACGACCGAAAAAAGGTCTGCCAATCGGCTACCAATCACGCCAATGGCTGATCTGAGTGTTCTGGTGCTGGTGGGGGGCCCGTCCCCTGTCAGACTACAATAGTACAGCTGTGGGGATCGCTGTACTAACGTTGGATAGTTAGTATAGCGGTTCCCCCTGAGCTGAAACATAAAAAAATACTAGTGTGTACTTGGCTTTAGCCTTTTGATTGCCATGATGGCAACATGTCCTTGGCAGTGAAAGGGTTAATCTAATTTATGTTACCAAAACGTGGCTGCAGGTTAGCAAAGCTTCCTCAATTGCTCTACTGGGCACAGAAATCCATATTAAGTTTAAAGTGGCAACAGGCAAGTAAAAATACTCAAGCATAGGTAAAAGTAGGTAGGTGAAGTGTTAACTTAGTTAGAAGAGTAAATTTTAGGTGTCAAGTTAAGCCCAGTCCAACTCAACAAGATTTTTTTTCTTACTGTTTTGTAATTGGTAATGTGACATGAAAGGTGCTCGATGATGCAGGGAGTGTCACTGACATAATGCATCTTTGTGCCATGTGTGCAGGGTACTTTGATGACATGGCCCCAGGGGCTGGCCCACAGCACCCAAAGGAAAAGGGTTAAGTGACACTAGATGGCATTTAACCCAGAAGAAAACTGATCAAAGATCAAAGAGGAGGGCAGCTCTGAAAAAGATTATCGCAGAGTTTAGAAGTGCTCCAGTTAGGCAAGGAGGGAAAATGATTCCTTTTAAATTTTATGGAACTCTTCACAATGGTCAGTTGTGTTTTTGGCTGCTTTAAAAAGGAATAAATTTACTATTCTCATGTTATAAAAACAGTTTCTAGAGGCAAATGTTCAAAACAAGTAATAAAATACCCTCATGGTAATATTAAAAAAAAAAATAAAAAAATAAAAAAAATGTTATGGCAACTTTGCGCAATCTTTACAATACTAACTCAACAAGCGTGCCCAGAAATATTATATTTTATGTGGTTTGCCTTTTAGTGTAAAATAATATGGAGTACCTGGTTATTGGTAAAGACCCGAAATATATGGAGCTCAGAGTCTGGGGCAAATCCTTGGCATTCTCTCATGCTGGCAATGACCCCTGCCACAAAAGTCCCATGTCCAAGCCCTTTAAAAGAATAGACAATAAAGTTTAGATCAGATTAACAACTTTGTAGATCTCATGTAACAAATGTTACATGTTTAGAGCAAGTGGCAACATGACCACTGCAACATAAGGCAAACAAAAATGAAAATCACAAAAATGATACGGCATTCCGGCAAATCATGCAATGATGCAAAAGGTACAAAAGGCTGTTCGTGACATCAGCAGTACTGTTTAATCACTAAGCGACCACCCGAATGCAGTTTTACTGCTACAGGGCGACAGCTGTGTGCAGGATCACACACTATCTAGATATCTTTCTCTATATATAAAATCACACACACACACACACACACACACACAATCCTTCACCTCCAGGTAGGGGGCAGGAAAGCTGCTGCCGCTGTGATTACACACGGGGGGCCGATTAGCGCGTAACTCAGACTAGATGTCTGCCAGAAGCTGCCGATCATCAGCCAGCAAGAGAAATGCAAGCTGCCTATGTAAACAAGGCAGATTGTCGTTTTGACAGCAGGGAAGGCATGGATTTTGTGTCTCTGCAAAGCAGGGACATGGATTCATGTCTACCGCTAGTAAAACACTGGCTAGGCACACAGTTAACCCTTTGATCACCCCTGATGTTAACCCCTTCCCAGCAAGTGTCTTTAGTAGAGTGCCCAGTGCTAAAAACAAAAATGCCCCAATCACTGTATTAGTGTCACTGGTTCCTACAAGGTGTCAGCATGTTTACTGCAATATTGCAGTCCCGCTATAAGATGCTAATCGCCACCATTACTAAAAGAAAAAAAAAAAAAAGAGAAAGAAGGATATATCCCATAGTCTGTAGACGCTATAACTTTTGCACGAACCAATCAATATATGCTTATTGTGATATTTTTTTTACCAAAAAAATTTAGCAGAATACATATTGGCCTAAATTGATTAAAAAAAAATAAAAAAAAAAAATATCAGAATTTCTTTATCGGCTAGGTTTTATAGCAGAAAGTAAAAAATTTTTCTTTTCAAAATTGTCATTCTTTGTTTATTGCGCAAAAAAATAAATAAAAATAGATGCAGAGGTGATCAAATACCATCAAAAGAAAGCTCTATTTGTGTGCAGCCATTGGCTCCCGCTGCCGTCAATCAAATACAATGACGTGGGCATCGGGGCCCAAGTCTGGCATTCGTGTCTACGGACGCAAATACTGACCTCGGGAGCGCGCCCGCAAGGTAAGCGCTTCTCCTAGGAGGTTATCTGATGCAAGGAGCCGCGATAGCCCCCAGAAGAGGATGATCGGGGCCACTCTGTGCAAAACGAGCTGCACAGTGGGAGGTAAGTAGGACATGTTTGTTATTTAAAAAAAATAAAACAGGAAGGTTTACAAATCAAAAAAAACGATCAAAAACAGCGCATCAAAGGGACTAGTAGATTGATGTGAAAAAGACTTTAAAATGTCATTTATTAAATGTAAAAAATAAAAAATAAACACAGACATCTGATCCCTGCAGGATCTCAAACACATAAAAAACACCAATCATAAAACGGACAGATGTTTGATAATGAAAAGCTCCTCAGATCTCTCAATTATAACTTTGGAAAGGTCAAAACCAAAGACCAATGTGCACAGCTTTCGAATGCCTAATGAATGCAATCAATCATCTGAAAGAACCCAAAAAGTCAGTGTAAACGAATGGAACAACGTTCCTAGGGACACTCACTTCATAGGTGTTCAATGGGCTGCAGAGCTGATGAGTCCAGTCTGATGACCGAGGGGGAGGTGTTTATTTCAGCTCCATCTGAAGCGTTCGGCTTGGAGGCAGAGGTGTAATGCTGCACGCTAGGTGGTAAGGATCAAGCTTAGTCACCAGATGATATCAGCTGTACACATAGGCAGCTTGGAGAACGCTGCACTGCCTGCAGTGCCGCTTGTCCGAGCGGCTGTGGATCACATGAGAGGCTTGTCACGTGGAAGGCTGTGAAGGGGAAGGTTGCTATGCCGACTCTCCTGCTTACATGTTTCGCGCTCCTGCGAGCTTTGACAAAGCGCAGGAGCGCGAAACATGTAAGCAGGAGAGTCGGCATAGCAACCTTCCCCTTCACAGCCTTCCACGTGACAAGCCTCTCATGTGATCCACAGCCGCTCGGACAAGCGGCACTGCAGGCAGTGCAGCGTTCTCCAAGCTGCCTATGTGTACAGCTGATATCATCTGGTGACTAAGCTTGATCCTTACCACCTAGCGTGCAGCATTACACCTCTGCCTCCAAGCCGAACGCTTCAGATGGAGCTGAAATAAACACCTCCCCCTCGGTCATCAGACTGGACTCATCAGCTCTGCAGCCCATTGAACACCTATGAAGTGAGTGTCCCTAGGAACGTTGTTCCATTCGTTTACACTGACTTTTTGGGTTCTTTCAGATGATTGATTGCATTCATTAGGCATTCGAAAGCTGTGCACATTGGTCTTTGGTTTTGACCTTTCCAAAGTTATAATTGAGAGATCTGAGGAGCTTTTCATTATCAAACATCTGTCCGTTTTATGATTGGTGTTTTTTATGTGTTTGAGATCCTGCAGGGATCAGATGTCTGTGTTTATTTATTTTTTACATTTAATAAATGACATTTTAAAGTCTTTTTCACATCAATCTACTAGTCCCTTTGATGCGCTGTTTTTGATCGTTTTTTCTGCTGCATCCATTTTTTGCCAAGTCCATAATGGGTTAACAGCCGCACATTGAGACCATCTACAGGACATTTATTTAAATAAACAAACATCCCACGAGATAGTCAAACGCTCTTAAAGAGACCATTCATTTGTGCGCCAACTTTATCTTGTTTTGTTTTAGGTTTACAAATCACTTTAACCACTTGCTTACAGGGCACTTAAGCCCTCTTCTTCCCCCACAAATAGAGCTTTCTTTTGGTGGTATCGCTGCTGGGTTTTTTTTTTTTGTTTTTTTTTTTCAGCAAAAAACCTGAAAAAAAAAAGAAGACCGAAAATTTTGAACACAAAAAAACAAAAACAACTTGCAAACAGGTAATTTTTCTTCTTTGATGTGCACTGATGAAGCTGTACTGATGGGCTGCACTAATGAGCACCCAGAGGTGGCATTAGTGGGTGACACTGCTATGCACTGGCAGGTGACACTGGTGGGCACAGATATTCGGGTGAGGTCTCACCCTCTTCGGGACTGTTGTCCCTCTGACACAAGCCGGTGATTGCTTTTGTTTTTTTGCTGCTCACGCTGTCATTGGCTGACGTGTTCACGTGGTAAAGGGCCAGGATCGGCCCCTTACTGCGATCTGTGATCAGCCGTGTCTCATTGACTCAGTGATCACAGAGCGGAGCGCACAGGCAGCACATGCAGGAAAGGCAGTCTACCGACGGCCTCCCGGCAATTAAGGACCGCACTGTAGCCGTCATTCGACTATAGCACAAAGCACTTAGAGCATACCTTTGTCTAGAAGTACCCTATATACACACTAACCTATTATACATGATGACCCTATAGACAGTGGTGCATGAGGCCAAATATATTATGGCTTGGCAGAATTGTCCATCATGAGCGCATCCTATCCTATGATACAATCAAATTGTGCTCCAATCATGATCTTGCAACAGTAGATGTGGAAAATCCAGACCCTTGTGATTGTAGAACTGGCTTTATACCCACCATCATCCAAAGTCTTCTCATTGGTCCAGTTAGTTCGTTCTTTTACGTTTTTGAAATGTGGGTGTTTTTCACTTAATCCAGTGTCAAAAACAGCAACTTTAACGTTACTTCCTGATTAAAAATAGAATAAAATTATATAAAATCATTATAAGAATAAAAAGATTAAATAATACTGTACATGTACAGATATAAAGACCAACAAAGAACAGACAAAACATTTGTGATATTTAAAAAAAAAAAAAATTGTACAACATGCCATTGAAAGCAGCCATATTTTTCTGCAGGTCACAAACACATTGGATGTATAAAAAATAAAGTAAATGATAATAAGAAGTTAAGCAAAGTCTGCTCAAAAATGTTACCTCCTCCCTCCACATACCTATTTCTGCATTATGTTTGTAAAAGAGATCAGCAAAAATCCAATTTTTTTCTTTGTAAAATAAACTGTGGTAGGGATCCTGTGATTGAGAAGCTGCGACTCCTTTACTTACACCTTAATCTTCCCCCAGTAAAAGCAGCACACATAGTACACAAATACTAGCTAGGCACACCGTTAACTCTTTGAGTACCCTAGATGTTTAACCCTTTCCCAGCCAGTGTCAGTGATCAGTGCTAGAAATATGCACTGATCTCTGTATTAGTGTCATTGGTTCCCACAAAGTGTCAGTGCCAGATTGCCGCAATACGTCATCATTACTAGTGTGTGTGTGTGTGTGTGTGTGTGTGTGTGTGTGTGTGTGTGTGTGTGTGTGTGTACAAAACACATACACACCATTGTTTGGTTTACATGTACAAACGATATACGCTTATTGGGTTTTTTTTTTTTTTTTTTTTTAACAAAAATATGTAGCAGAATACATATTGGCCTAGATTTATTAAGATATTTGATTTTTTTTAATGGATATTTTTTTATAGCCAAAAAGTAAAGTTTGTTTTTTTTTTTTTTTTTTTACAAAATTGTCTGTTTTTTGTTTATAGTGCAAAATAAAAAAAATCCAGTGGTGATCAAAAACCACCAAAAAAGAAAGTTCTATTTGTGGGAAACAAATGACAATTTTATTTGGGTACAGCCTTGCATGTCCACGCAATTGTCAGTTAAAGTAATGTAGTGCCATATCACAAAAAAAGGCCTGGTTATGAAGGGGGTGGGGGAGGGGTAAACCTTTCGGAGGTCAAGCGGTTAACCATTGGATAAAATGGAGCTTATAAAATAGAACTTGTGTCAAATTTTTAATTGGTGTACATTTCCTTTTGGGGAGATTTCCACCAACTTTTTGTCCCCTTGTCAGTAGAATAAAAATGTGAGCAGACATCTCTGCAACACAGACACAAATATTAGACCAATCAGTTTAGAAGTAGAGAAGAGTTAAGTTAGAGCCACTGTCCAGTTTTTAGTATGATCACTAAGAAGATTTTGACAATTCCCATCTTTATTACACCTCTAGTACCAGTCTGACAATATGTTACCAGGAAGAATAAAAAGGTAAAAAGCTCAGGGGGGACAACAGACATCAGTGAGTTATCCAAAAAAAAAAAAAAAAAAGAAGAAGGAGTTCCAACCCTACCCACTCTAAAACTGAAGAAAATACAAATTATGTTGGAGTAGACTTTCAATAATACACCAAAAAGGTGAATAGTGCAGAAACCTGATACCCACGTCAAAATTTGCTGGTGCTGCTGAAATCACATACCTGTATATCCCAGTTGCCACAGCACATCAGCCTGCAGTGTTTGGGCCACCTGACGTGGGATAGCTCTCAGGAGTCGTCTGCTAGAGTGTCTCCCTGTTGCGTGCCAAAATCCCGAGCTGAGAGACAGGCTGGTCCTTCTGAGTGGACGTGAAGACTGCCATTTTTGACTCCATTTTGTATCATTACATGGGGTGGAAGGTTCACCTAACGAGAAAATAACACGGATGATCACAGCAGAGGCTAAAATTCACAAAACCATTTCTTAGTCTGGATTCACACCTATGCATTTTTTGTGCTTTTTGCATTTTGCAGATTTGCACTACAGAACATGTTCCATAGGAAACCATGTTAAATGGACTGTAGTGCAAATCTGCAAAATGCAAAAAGCACTAAAACTGAATAGGTATGAATCCAGCCTTCCACAGTATTTTACAACCAAAATCCCCACAAAAATAAGTAGTTTGACATCATTTCACGTAATGTCTTCTAAACAGCTAGTACAAATACAAACCAAAATATTCCAGACACACACTATACATTATATTGCACATTCATACTGATGCTTCCATAATTGTGAAAATAAAAAAGGTAAACTATGAACCACCACCACATAACAAAGAAAGCCTGGAAGGTGTATTGTTAAGCTATACTTTGAGGAACACATTTTCATTAACATTAGCTTGTATTTTAACCATCTGACATCCGCGCTATGGCTGAATGACGGTCACAGCGCACATGTGACTTCCCAGGAGGCCGGTCATATGACCTACAGGGCACATGTGGAGCGTGCTGTGATCACCGAGTCACTGAGACTCGAGTGATCACCAGTCTGAGTAAGGGGCGGGTCACGGCCCCTTACCAGGTGATCAGCTGTCAGCCAATGACAGCTGATCACATGATCAAAACAAAAGCTCAGTGATCGGTTTTTTTTTTCTCCTCACACTGACAGCAGAGGAAAAAAAAAAAAAAAAAGCCGATCACCGGTTCAGCTTAAAAGGGACATCGGTCCCAAAACAGAAGAGACAATTATGCCTCATAATTGGAATCTACAAGTGCCTATCAGTGCCCACCAGTGGTGCCAATCAGTGCCACATAGTGCAGCCTATCAGTGTAACCGATCAGTGCCCATCACTGCCGCCTCATCAGCGTACATCAATAACGGACAAAAATTACCCTTTTTTTAAATTTTATAACAAAATAATAAAAATTAAAAAAAAAGAAGGTTTTAAAAATAATTCGGTCTTTTTACATTTTTTTTAACAAAAATAAAAATCACACAGGTTATCAAATATCACCAAAAGAAAGCTCTATTTGGGGGAAAAAAATTCAAAAAATTGAATTTGGGTACAGTGTTGTATGACCACGCAATTGTCATTCAAAGTGAATCAGCGCCGAAAGCTGGAAATTGGTCTGGATAGGAGGGGGGTTTAAGTGCCCAGTAAGCAAGTGGTTAAATGTTAAGAAGCCAAATCTAAAATACTTCACATAGTAAACGGTTTGGGTATCTAACTCACTTTGGCCGTTTGTCTGCTTTCTTGCAAGGCACCGTATTCAAACTGGGTTACCAATATTAGCATTGGGCCTCATTTACACTTGCGATTGAAAAGGTGGCAAAACCCTTTGGTTGAGCTGCATTTTTACCGCTCAAGGCCTGGGGTGTACAAATGTAAAAGCAGTATCGTGGTAGCGGGAAGAATTATACCCTCGGTCTCGCACAGCGGGAGCTACTGCCTGCCAAATGCAAACCATTTAAATAAATGGGCCTGCGCTGCACCTGCGCACGGTTGTCTGGTAATTAAGGCAGGGCTTGAAAAATTTGCTTTGAATTTATGAGCCAGCTAAAAAAGTTAGGAGCCAGTTTTTTTTTTTTTTTTAAACTAACAAAGCTTATGGGTGGAATATGTAACATGTTCCCGAAAGTGAACTAATAATTTAACCCTCAGAGCCATTTTTGCACGTTTAAAAAAAATAAAATAATTTTAGGTCTGAAGATTAAACAAAACCCCCAAACATTATATATTTTCTGAAAGCAGACACCCTAGAGAATAAAATGGTTGCAGTACCAATTATTTGTGTCACATGATATTCCTGCCAAGGTCTAGGAAACAAAAACTTTCAGAAAACAAAACAAAAAAAAAACAAACATACATTTAGACCCCTTTCACACCGGGGGGGGGCATTTTTCAGGTACGTTTGGGCTAAAAATAGCGCCTGTAAAGCGTCTCTCCTGCGGCCCCAGTGTGAGAGCCGAGTGCTTTCCCACTGGGATGGTACGCTTGCAGGACGTTAGAAAAGTGTCCCAGTGTAAAAGTAGCCTAGGCCGGGTTCACACCGCTGCGATGCGGGAACGCCGCGAATCCGCGGCGTTTTCCCGCATCGCATTACTCCCGCCGGCAGTTCACACTGCCCTATGCGGACGGCTGGGAGTGTCAATGATATGTTAATGACACCCCCAGATCCGTCCGCATATCGCAGTGCGATCTGCCGACTCGCACAGGAATCGGATCGCATGGTGTGAACCCCCATGCGATCCGATTCTGTTGCGGACCAAAAAAAGGGTCCCGTGCGAGTTTGCTGCGGGAGCGATGCGAATTCAGCCATACTATCTGTATGGCTGAACTCGCATCGCTACGGAGATCGGATGTGATTTGCGGTGCGAATCACATCCGGATCTCCCCCCGCAGCAGTGTGAACCCAGCCTAAAAGTTAATTTTAGAGGGCAGAAAAATGCAATATATTACCTAATGTTTTTGTTTTATTTTTATTCCATCTCTCTAGAGATGCGCGCGCACACACACACACACACACACACACACACACACACACACACACACGACCCCGGGATATGAAACTGAGCCTACCTGTTCAGCTGAGCATGTACTGCACTGTAGCTCATTCAGCAACAAGCAACCAAAGGCCTACATGCACGGAGTTGCATATACCAAATATCGGTATCAGACATACACAGATAGACAACAGTTGTTCACCTTGTCAGAAAACTGAGAGCATGCCATTACAGTCACTAAAACTGAATTTTATGGTTTCATTTTAAAATTTTAGCTCAAAAAATGGAAAATAAAAAAATAAAAATAAATCACAGGGAATATGGTTTACTTTCAAGTGGCTCTATAAGTAAAAAAATTTTTTTACCTTGATAGATTCCCTACACTAAAGAGTTAAAAAAACATTTTGTCATTGGCTGTGCCTCCCCTAAAAATACTTACCCTACATGGATCCAGCACTGTACCCAGCTGCTAGTCTTCTCTCCCCAGCTCCCTGCTCTCACTACACTGAGAGCAGCGGGAGCCATTGGCTGCTTTAGCTGCAAATCAATTCATGTGAACAGAGTAGGGGGCAGGGTCAAGCCTGGCTGTGTGTGTCTATGGACACACACAGCCTGGCCAAGGAATGAGCCTGCACGCCCTCCCCCCATAGCAAGCGCACCATGATCACCAGTGGGGGACTCCAGAAGTGAAGGTTTGGGGTCACTATGGGCAATTATGAAAATAATAGTTAGCTGCAGCCCTGGTCTCTACTGTTTGGGTCTATTTTTTAGAGCCATTTAAAATTTATATATATATATATATATATATATATATATATATATATATATATATATATATATATATATATATATATATATATATATATATATATATATAAAGACCCAGATCAAAAGAAAAAAATAGGTCTATTTTTAGATCTAGATCTGAGTCTATCAGCCATAGCCCTGGTATTTTTAAATCGGCTATTCTGTTTGTCATAAAGGCAATTCCTTTTAGAAGCAGCAGGAGGGGTCATCAATATACCGTGTGACAAGAAAAAAAAAAAAAAAATGCAACGATCACCATTTTATTGTCTAGGGCAGTGGTCATCAACCCTGTCCTCAGGGCCTACTAACAGGCCAGGTTTTATGTATTACCTTGGGGAGATGCAGACTAGAATACTGCAATCACTGAGCAGCAAATTATATCACCTGTGATATATTTCAGTTATCTTGCAAACCTGGCCTGTTAGTGGGCCCTGAGGACAGGCTTGATGACCACTGGTCTAGGGTCTCTGCTATAAAAAAATAAAAATAAAGAAAAAAAAATAAAGAAAAAAAAACACAGAATCACCTAACAATACCAGAAAGAACATGCTATTTGTCAGGGGGTGTTCCAGACAAAAAGGTACTTTTTTTTGTACGGTTTAGTTACCATTTTTGAAATGTTCTCCAAACATAGCAAGTCTTCAGTTTCAGTTCAGTTTCACTTTAAGATCAGTTTTAAATCAATTTGCTCCTTGCTTTTTTCCCCCCTCCAAAGTCACTGTGAATGAATGGCAGACACAAGG
The DNA here is from genome assembly GCF_037356315.1 of Lithobates pipiens. Taxonomy (NCBI): domain Eukaryota; kingdom Metazoa; phylum Chordata; class Amphibia; order Anura; family Ranidae; genus Lithobates; species Lithobates pipiens. The sequence continues at coordinate 62,053,642 of NW_027507686.1, read as the reverse complement.
CAATTGGATAACAAACACATCCTAAAGGCATCTCTTGGGTATATCAGCCTTTTATGTGTCTGTCTGCACTCAAACTGGGGAAAATGTATGAAACAATGCTAGAAGGAATACAGCAAGCAGTCAGAATCTTTATACTCAAACATGGACTGCAGAAATAACAGTTGGGTGCCAACTGGACACCAGGGGGTTTATTTACTAAAGCTGGAGAGTGCAAAATCAGTCTCACTTCTGCAGAGAAACCAATCAGCTTCTAACCTCAGCTTGTTCAATTAAGCTTTGGCAAAAGAAAAAAAAAACTGGAAGCCGATTGGTTTCTATGCAAAAGATAGACTGATTTTGCACTCTCCAGCTTTAGTAAATAAACCCCCAGGTCTTTTATAGCAGATGTATTGTCCCTTGATAAAGATCTTTAAAGGGTGATACTGGCAGATATCAGATTCTGCTTTTAGGATTACAAATGTATGCTGGGAGCATTCAAGTAATAGCCAACAAGGAGTTGAGGAAGGCAATAAAAAAGTAAGCAGAAATGGAGGTGTGTAACCTTTGCAACCAAGATCAGGATACAAAACACATGTATCCAAAATTGTAGCTGGGCCTTGAAAGTCCTAATAGATACCTCTGAAATGTTACAAACAGAACAAATTCACAGCTTTAGACAATGTGGGTTTCTTATATTGTACTTTACGGAAGGTACAAGATATAGTGCAGGCATCAAAGCTAAAAAAATAAATAACGTACTTTCAGCAAACTTGAGGGAGCGGAATACGCGTTTCTGAGGCGTGACACGCTTGATGTTGGGATGGTCTTCCAATGTCAGCACTCCATCCCTGTGACCTGTACGGAACTCGATCAATTCAAAGTCACTTGGATAATCGCTGGCTGGGTTGTTTCGTGGTACAATCCTCCAGTCCTCTATACCTCTGCTCCTCAACGCACTGGTGATGAACTTGCTTCGCGCATTTGCCGTGAAATAACCATTGAAAGCTACAATATATTCTAGAGAAAGGAGAAAAAAAAAAAAGGGGGGGGGGGGGGTTATCACCGATATAAAATATATAAATACAGCACTCACAAACAAATATATGAGAAAAAATGATATACAAAGTGAACCAACAAAGTCCAAAAACAAATCACTGAAAGTGCTTCAATCCAAAGTGAATAAAAACTTCAGGTGCACAACACCCCCTTGATAGTCCCCACTCACCAGATCCACAACTTTTCAGTCTGGAGAGTCAATTCAGGCTTGGTAAAGATGTCTTTATGATGGTATGCAGAAAGCCAGGTCAGCAGATCCAGGGTTCCTCAATGAAGAGTTTAAGCCAAATAGACACTTACCCAGAAGTAAAGAAAGGGGAACTAATAGAGAAGTACCATCAAAAAATGATTTGAACAAAAGATGGGTACTTACAAAATGAAGGGATTAACAAGCATCAAGCATGGAACAGATCGTATGAAACCATCGTAAGTAGCGTGCGTTCCAAACGACCGGAACTGAAGTCAGTGTTCCCGGAAACAGCGTCAACGTTTCGCCCTCCCACAGGGCCTCATCAAGGACATTGATGATGCCCTGTGGGAGGGCGAAACGTTGACGCAGTGTTCCAGGAACACTGACGTCAGTTTTTGATGGTACTTCACTATTAGTTCCCCCTTTCTTTACTTCTGGGTACATGTCTATTTGGCTTAAACTCTTTATTGAGGAATCCTGGATCTGCTGACCAGGCTTTCCGCATACCATCATAAAGACATCTATGCCAAGCCTGAATTGACCCTCCAGACTGAAAAGCTGGGGGTCATGTGGATCTGGTGAGTGGGGACTCAAGGGGGTGTTGTGCACCTGAAGTTTTTATTCACTTTGGATTGGAGCACTTTCAACGATTTGTTTTTGGACTTTATGTTGGTTCACTTTATATATCATTTTTTCTCACATATATTTATGTTTGTGAGCGCTGTATTTAACCACTTCCCACCCGGCCAATGTATATATACGGCCGGGTGGGAGCCGCCTGCTCCTGATAGGACGTTCAGGAACGTCATTCAGGAGCAGCGGGATCGCCCGCGCAGCGGCGCGATCCCGATGTGCTCGTGTCACCCGGACACGGCACATCTCAGATCGGCAGGAGGGCTCTGTGATTGGCCCTCCTGATCACATGACGGCCGTGTCCAATCACGGCCGTCATGTGATGTAAACAAACAGCCGGTTGCTAGGCAATCGGCTCTCCTCTCCTCACACGGAAGTCACCGCTGAGAAGAGGAGAGCAGAACGCTGCAGCCGGCTGATGATCAGTGAGTATGGGCTGCTTTTCACAGCTTTTTACTCACTGATCATCAGTGTAGTGTAAACACACAACACACCACACAGTGAAAACACAGTCCCCACATATGTCCCTAAAACACACATGTCCCCAAAACATACATGTCCCCAAATAATAAAAACACATGTCCCTAATAATAAAAACATGTCCCCCACATATGTCCCACTAAAATCACATGTCCCAATGATTATCTGCACACATATGTACGTGATCACCTGCACACATATGTACATGATCATTTGCGTACATATGTCCGTGATCACACAAACCAATTATTATACACTTAACGGAATTTTTTTTACCAAAAACATGTAGCAGAATACATTTTGGCTTAAATTTATGACAAAATTTGATTTTATTGGATTTCTTTTCAAATAGAAAAAAGAAAATATTGTTTTTTTCCCAAATTTCCGCTTTTTTTGCGCTTATATCGCAAAAAAAAAAAAACGGAGTCGTGAATAAATAACACCAAAATAAAGCTCTATTTGTGCGAACAAAATGATAACAATTTCATTTGGGTACAGTGTAGCATGACCGCGCAATTGTCACTGAAAGCGCTAGAGCGCTGAAAGCTGAAAATTGGGCTGGGAAGGAAGGGGGTGAAAGTGCCCTGTATTGAAGTGGTTAAATATTTTATGGTTTTCAATTGATTACCACTTTGTGTATAGCAGCTGCAATTGTTTTCACATTATTGATTTTGTTTTTATATCATCAGCGCAAGCTTATATTTAGTTCATATATATTTTTCATATTGCAGATATAGCCAGCACGTTTGGTTGCAAAGAATTAGAAAGCTAGGTCAATCCTACCACAGTGTTTACGTTTTCAGCCCCCATTTTGGCTTGCTAAACTCCTGTGCTTGAAACTACTGTAAGGAACAACCAGAGTCTCCACCCGCAGCCCATCCTAGGGGAGGCAGCAATTATTTATGTTGCCAGATAAAACTGGAAAACCAAAGAAATGTACACTGTGCCACCCTTGGGCTGGACACACATTGTAAAATTACCCGGCATCCTTTGTGGTACATTAAGAAGATTTATGCAGGCAAGGAGTTAGCCAATTTTGATTTCTTAAGAAGATGCAGTGAACCTGCCAGGACAGGGATATGCAAATTGTTTGCCACCAAGTTATATTTGTAGATGAGCATTTGCACACTCCAAGGATGTCATCCTTATGATGACTTAACTAAGTAGTGAGTCACTGACTCAGAACAGAGATATATATATCTCATTATATATTATATATATATATATATATATATATATATATATATATATATATATATATATATATATATATATATATATATATATATATATATATATATATATACACACACACACACATACACACACACACACACACACACACACATATACACCTTTTTGGGGTCAATGGCTACCCGAGTATGAAGAAAAGGTAAGGACAAGCAAGTCTGCATCTTCAGATACAATTCTGCAAAAAATTGCCATATTTCTACTTTTACGTGGTGCCTTTTTATATGTTCTGAACTGATTTATTTCTAAACTGTGGAATCAAACTGAAGCCAGTCAAATTCCATTCTGGAAACCAAATCACAATATCACTGTAAAAGAAAACTTGCATCAAAAGAATTAGGCCCCTTTCTACACGGGGCAAGCTCCGTAGAGTCCGCCTGCTTAGCGGGGAAATCGGTCCGCTGATCCCCACTGAGCAAGCCGATGGTCCATGTCCGATCCGCTTATGCAGAACAGACACAGACTACTCTCCTATATGAGTGGTCGGATGTAAACATACCACCTGTCTGTTTACACCTGACTGCCATCGGATTCAATCCGTCTGGAGGATGGGGAACAGATCCCCATCTGTCTGTTTTTAGTGGATAGGATTGGATGATGGTGAGTGTCAATGGACACATGTCCATTGACACTGCAGCTCCACAGAGGAGAATGGAGGGTCCGCCTGGGTCCACCTGTGTGAAAGGAGCCTTATTTAGATTACCCTTAAAACAGGGCTCGACAAAACCCGGGCGTCAGGTCGCATTTGCGACTAGAAATAGCGACCTGGCGCCTGGGGCAGCACAGCTGGGGGTATCCTGTCTCCGTGGACCCCCCCCCAGCGTGATCGCATCGGGCCGTTCCGCCGGCGGCCGGTAATTGAGGCCGCGGCTTTGAGGTCTTCTGCGGTCCTATGATTCCTTCTGGAATCTGGCGCCCTCTTGTGGTGGCCGTTGGCATGACAACCAGCAATGTTAATGGAGCTTTCTCTGCCTGTTTTTCTATTACCTGCCTATCTCATTCCCTTTATTTAGAACCCCCTAAACATTATATATATTTTTTATTCTAACACCCTAGAGAATAAAATGGTGGTTGTTGCAATACGGTCTGTCACACCGTATTTGCGCAGCGGACTTACAAGCGCACTTTTTTTTGGGAAAAATAATTTATTTAATAAAAAAATAAGACAACAGTAAAGTTAGCCCAATTATTTTTTTATATTGTGAAAGATAATGTTACGCCGAGTAAATTGATACCCAACATGTCACGCTTCAAAATTGCACCCGCTCATGGAATGGCGACAAACTTTTACCCTTTAAAATCTCCATAGGCGGCGTTTAAAAAAATTCTACAGGTTGCATGTTTTGAGTTACAGAGGAGGTCCAGGGCTAGAATTATTGCTCTCACTCTACCGATCACGGCAATACCTCCTATGTGTTGTTTGAACACCGTTTTCATATGCAGGCGGGACAGGGCGCGTTTAAAAAAAAAAAAATTTCTTTCTAATTTTAAACTTTTTTATTTTTATTTTTTCACTGTTCTTTTAAAAAAAAAAAAATTTCTGTCACTTTTATTCTTATTACAAGGAATGTAAAAATCCCTTGTAATAGAAAAAGCATGACAGGTCCTCTTAAATATGAGATCGGGGGTCAGAGAGACCTCAGATCTCATATTTACACTAAAATGCAATAATAAAAAAAAAACTGTCATTTGAAAAAAATGTATAAATAAAATGTCCCTCTAAGAGCTATGGGCAATGACTTGGAGACAGGGGGGGGGGGGGGCTGCGCTATCTTCCCCTCACTCGTCTCCATGTCAGGCCAGGGACAGGTCCGGATCACCGTTACCGACCTGGCTCCAAACTTTTTTAGCTGGCTCCTAGATTCCAAGCAAAATTTGTCAAGCCCTGCCTTAAAATCTTAAAAATGCTAGACGCTGGATGTCTCTGGATTCAATACTGTGTTTCACGCACCTAAAAAAAAATCAATGCAGTCAGTGACATCAGAAAGCCTGATCTGCAGACTTGTTCTTGGTCATGGATGCAAATTAATGGATTTAAATAGCAGCATAGTTACTAGTATAAGAAGATCAGCAGTGGCAGGATCCATATTTCCCCTAGTACAGGTTTCCTTTAAAGCGTAACTAAACCTTCTTATCGTTTTCAGCCACAGAAGCTGACATCTTCTTAGCCTCTGTTTGATCGGATGTTGTCAGGATGCTGCACACGTGATCATTTATCACACCAGTCATTGGATAGTTTGGTTGAGAGTGCAACCATTGTGACAGTTCCATTCCTGGCTCGTGGTGGGAATGTAACGGTTTTCTGAAACTTAAATTGATGGGTTTATTTCCACTTTGGAAATGGAAGTAAACCCTCCTATAGTTTTTAGCCAAGGAAACTGCCATCTTCAATTGCCATGGTGCTGCATATGTGATCAGTTATGACACCAGTCATTGGATGGTTTGACAGTTTGGTTGAGGACACAAGCAATGTGACAGTTACATTCCTGGCATGTGCAATGTAACTTTTTCTTAAACTTAAATCAATGGGCTTACTTCCGCTTTAAGTGGATACATTATAACCTTTACAGGTGTGCATTAATACATTCCCGACATGTCATAATATACAGCAAATGTAGCTTTTGACAATAAAAAGACTTTCAGTTCTCCAACAAGGATCATTTCAGTGTTTTTGTTCACATATTTATGCCATTCAAGTAGTATGTCTAGATATGTACTGCAAGAAGCTTAAATGAGTAAGGCCGTGTTCACACTGGTACGACACAACAGTCATACGACTGTGGATCTGACTTTGCCCTGCGACTTGATGTCCGACTTCAATGAAGGGCATCCGACTTTGATCCCGACAATACCAGGCCCTTTGAGTCTGGTATGATTCTTTAGGGGAAACTCCATGGCAAAAAAACAGCGTGGGGGCTCCCTAAAATCCATACCAGCCCCTTTAGCAAGCATGCAGCCCGGCAATTCAGAAAAAGGGGTGGGGAGAAGCGAGAACCCCCTCCTGAACCATACCAGGCTACATACCCTCAACATATTGGGGGGGGGGGTGACCTTGTCTTCCCGACAACCCTGGCCCCCAAAACGGCTCTAATAGGGAACCATTGATTTATACACGTCATGCGACTTTTGCTCCTAATGTCAGAGCGTTGTCCAGTGTGAACCCAGCCTAAATGGTTTTCCTGTGGTATTTATGCAACAAATAGGACCACTTTCAAAATCTGCAGTTCTGATGTTTTCAAATGATCTTTAAAGACAGGTTCATAAAACTCACCATGTTTAACAACCGTTGAGGAGAACTCCACACTAAGGGTAAGATGGGAGCAGTCTTGACAGGACTCAGGCTCATGGGAGGAGTTTCCCGGCTGGGAGCCTTGGTGCTTCTTCAGACACAGTAAGATCACTACCAGCTGCAGCCAAAAACTTGCAAACCTCATGTTCATAGAATATGGTTTGAAATTAATATGACGAAGTCACAGCACCTATAGATGTGTCTTTACTCAACAATGTCCAGCCGGGCAACCAAAATTAGATCTAGAGGCTCAATAAAGTTCGCATGATAGAGGCCATTAGCCTGGGTGTGCGGCTCTCATTTCTTTCTGCGTTTCTTCTCCATGGCTGCGAAGATTCCTCGTTCACTCAGAGTGGGGCAAACAAAATCCAAGATCCATAACGGAGATTTAAACAAGCAAAAGAAGTGCGCTGAATGTATTGATAAAACGGTCTAAAATAAAAGAAAAAAAAGTTTATATTAGTATAAAGTATATACAACTGATCACTAAATGAGAAACAATGATTATGACAAAAGGTACAGAGTAGTAAAAACAAAGTTAGGGACCTTAGATTGTAAGCTTCACGAGGGGCAGGGACTGATGTGAATGTATAATATATATGGTGAAGGGCTGGGTAAATTGACAGCACTATATATGTGCCTGTAATAAATAAATGGTGATGCACCGAAATTTCAGACGCCAATTATTATTGGCTGAAAATAGGGTTTTCAGCGATGTGACGAAAGAGAAAAAAACAAAACAAAAAAAAAACAACTGCCGGTAATGGTGGTTTTCATAGGTCATGTGACTCTAAAAATGCATCAAAAACACAACACGGGTGAATTTTTGATGCGTTCTTGCTGCGTTTTCAATGCATTTTAATGGGGAGGTACGTCTTTGGTGCGGTTTGCCAAATGTGCATCAAAAAATGCAGCAGGCAGAATTTTTAACACCACTTCAAAAGGTCCCGGTAATGGCAGACAAATTCACAGGCATTTAAATTCATAATATTAAAGCGCTGTTCCAGCCTGGGGGAAAAAAATTAAAAGCCAGCAGGTACAAATACTGTAACTGCTGACTTTTATTATAAGGACGCTTACCTGTCCAGGGAGCCCACGATGTCAGCACCCCAAGCCGATCCGTCCATCAGCTTCGGGTGCAAGTGCTGGCATTGCAAGTAAGGGGAACCGGTAGTGAAGCTTTCATGTTTCCTACTGTGCATGCGTGACTGAATGGTCCCGTCGTCTTGTGGGACGCACACCGGTCCCAGAAAAAAACTGGGGGAGTGGAGGGACGGATAAAAGCATGGAAGTGGCATACCTCGCTGCAGCGACATAGGACAGAAGTCCCGAGCAAAACATGCCCAAAGGCTAGAAAAAAAAGAGAAAAAAAAAATCCAAAAAACGAGGGGGGGGGGGGGGCAAGGTATTCTTTTTACCTGGAACTTTCTTCGCTTGAACTAAAAAAAATATATATATATAATACAATTATTTTTAAAAGATATGAAAGAGCTATAGCCAGGATTCCTACATGTACATTAAACTGCAAGTTTTGTATATATGCAGTATGGCTCTGCTTCAAAAAGAACCTATTAAATGCAATCTTATTTCACTAAAATTACCACACAGTGCAACAAAAGCAGTACACTGACCTGTACAGCAAAAAGGACGTTGTGTTACTTCCCAAAGATAAATAAGACATATCAATCCATGTGCTCTGATCCTTGGTCACTAATACAAGGTTCAGAATTGGCAATTAAATGGCCATAAAACTACTGACAAATTGATGGATTAATCACTCATAAAAAAGGTAATGTATGAGTCATAAGGACACACGTTCATCCTTAAAGGAGTTGTAAATCAGAAGTTTTTTTATCTTCATGCATGAAGATAAAAAGCCTTCTGTGTGTAGCAGCTGACCTAGCACCCCTTAATACTTACCCGAGCCCAATCTCTCTCCAGCGTTGTCCACGAGTCCCCTGACTCTCCCCCTGATTGGCTGAGACACAGCAGCGGTGCCAATGGCTCCCACTGGTGTCAAGCAAAGTCAGTCAAGCCAATCAGGAGAGTCAGGTGGCGGGGCGAGACTCGGTTTGGGTGCCCCCATAGAAAGCTTCTTGCTGTGAAGGCACTCGACAGGAGGGAGGGGCCATGAGCTCAGAAGAAGAAGGACCCAAGAAGAGGAGGATCCAGATTTCTCTGTGCAAATTTTCCAGCATGCACTTGCCGAGTAGCCAGCTTCTGTTGGACAGACCAACATACACACGGGCAGAATGTCAGCAGGTATTTTTTGTACCGGCAAATGTCTCCTGACATTCTGCCGGTGTGTAGGAGGCTTTATAGGGCCCTCTACAAACACAGTTACTTTGTTTAGAATGGGCAAGGTGATAATGTCTTTAGCCAGCCAGCTCCATCTAAACCTAAGAGAAAATATTTGTCTGGAGTTACACTTCATAGAAACCCCGTTCACGATCCCAGGCATGTTAGGACTAAGCAGGGTTTGACAAATTTGCATTGAATCTAGGAGCCAGCTAAAAAGTTAGGAGCCAGTTTTGTTTTTTTAACTAAGAAAGCTATATTCTTCATCGACACACACCCTTCTCTTATGTAGCCTTGATGTGGATCTCTACACACGGGTTTACACACAGAATGCATGGAGGTGCCGGTATGTGGAAAAAATAAACTTTAGCACCGCTGCATATAAGCAGAGGTAAAGGTTATTATTTTTTTTATTATGTTAACCATTTGCCTACTGGCCACGTTCACCTCCGTCCTGCCCAGGCCAATTTTCAGCGCCGTCACATTTTGAATGACAATTGCGCGGTCATACAACACTGTACCCAGATGAAATGTTTATCATTTTTTGAGACAGATAGAGCTTTGTTTTGGTGGTATTTAATCACCACTGGGGTTTTTATATTTGCTAAAAAAAAAAAATGTTTGAAAAAAATACAAAACATTTTCCTTCATTTCTGTTAGAAAATGTAGCAAATAAGTAATTTTTCTTCTTCACAGTTGAGGCTGCACTGATTATCAGTGTAAATGTGCCTGTCAGAATTGCCAATTACCGGTTCTCCTTTCTTCATGCTGTCACAGGGCATAAGGAAAGTACTGCCGATAACCGACATGTCTGTTTACAATGTGATCAGCTTTGATTGCCTTTTACCTTGACCTCTGATCAGCTGTGTTTGAAGGATATAGCGATCACAGAGCGCGCTCAATGCAGGCCCCAGGAGCGGGTTTCTAGGACGACATCAATAAACACCCTCCCAGAACTAGCCGATCACGCGGTCGGCAAACAGCTGCATGTCCGCGGCATCGGGGCAATAGGAATTGCTCATGCCTGGGAATGGACGGACAGAATCCCAGGTGCCAGGACACAATTTCTAGTTGCCATGGCGATCTGGGATTTGCCAAGCCTTGAACTAAGCTGCACACACCAAAATAGCTGTGGCTTCCTTTATTTTCAAAAAAAGTTAAGATCAAGCCTGACACCACCTCCCGGACCCTGAAGACACCCATATTCTTAGAAGTGACTGAGGAAGCCCCATGTGATTGCGTAGACAATCCTTTCCTGCAAGGCTTCCCTGACAGCTGCCTGTGGTATGGATGGCATTACATCCAGGGAGGGGAGGCAGCAGCCTTGGGCTTTGATGTGTGCGGGAAGCTGACAGTTTTTCTGCCGCAGTAAGTTCACAGTTTCCTTCTGTTTTGCCAACTTTTGGGTGAAGTTCAGCTTTGGGTTGTAAACCCTCGAGGTTATTCACCTTATTGCTTATGCATTAAAGTGGTTGTAAACCCTTTACAACCACTTTTTACTACACATAAGCCTATAAGAAGGCTTACCTGTAGCTACCATTGATATCTCCTAAACCTGCACGGTTTAGGACAGGGGTAGGCAACCTCGGCCCTCCAGCTATTTTGAAACTACAAGTCCCATTAGACAGTGCAAGACCCTGACAGTCACAGGCATGACTCCTAGAGGCAGAGGCATGACGGGATTTGTAGTTTCACCACAGCTGGAGGGCTGAGGTTGCCTACCTCTGTATATCATCAGCACACGCACACTGAAGCAACAGCTCTTTTGTGTCGTTGCTTCAGCTGACGTGCCGTTACCGGCGGCTCCTGTGCGCATCGTCGTTGCGGCTCTGGCCAATCACAGTGCCGGAGCCCGCGATACCCAGAAATAACTCTGAGAGACATGTTGCCGGGCAGAACAGTGTGTCAGGACCGCTGTGGGGCTTCGATCTAAGGGGAGTACTTCATAACGAGCTAGTATGCTATGCATAGTAGCTCATTATGCCTTTGTCTTGCAGGTTTTTTTTGGGGGGGGGGGGGTTACAACCACTTTAAGGTGAGAAACCTTCTGCGCTGCAGCACCCCCCCCCCTTTTACTTACCTGAACCCGGTCTTTCCCGTGACGGGGACAAGCACACCAGCTCCAGCCAGTGTCTCAGGTCCTGGTTGGATAGATTGATAGCAGCACAGCCATTGGCTGATGCTTCTATTAATCAAATCCAATGACGCAGGAGCTGGGGCTGAGTCCTACTGTCTGTGCCAGTGGATGCAGCAGCAGGACACAGGAGCGTGCCCACATGAGTGCCCCGAGGGAGGGCGGCTCTCCAATGGAGCACTCGGGAAGAGGAGGAGCCAGGAGGGCTGCTGGGGGACCCCAGAAGAAGAGGCTCAGGGCCATTCTGTGCAAAACCAACTGCACAGAGGTGGTATGACATGTTTGATATTGTTTAAAAAAAAAAAAAAAATCTTTACATATCCTTTAAGCTGTAACAGGTAGCAGATAGCGGCATTTACAAGCAACAATCACAATGCTTTATGCTTGGGGCAAAAATGACCAAGCATGCAGCAATTAGCAGGTGGCAATTTGGGTGAATGGGGAAGCAAACACCCTGCAACCGCATGCAATCCACACAACTGTGGCATGGTGGTTGGCAAAAGTTGGGTTAAAATAGGCGAAGAAAACGTCACATCACCTCTGAAAAGCAATCCACATGCAGATCACTCTTCAGAGAGGCAGTAAATCAGAACACACATCTAAATCTACCCTTAGAGAAAGTAACTCCCCCAAAGGGGACAAAAGCAGCAATAAATACCTGACAGGGGCTCCATCCCCTCATCACTCCACTCAAATGTGAAAAGAAAGTTTGCCCCTTTGTTCTAAATTAGGGGGTAAATGCAGTAATTTCCAGTGAAGGGGGTCTGAGGGTTATTTGTAGGAAGCCAAATCACTGGAGGTGACCCCCGGGGATAGTACACTGCTCCGGGGATGAAGCATGGACAGACGAGGACTGCAGACAGTACAATGTAAACAATGTGGGTCTCAGTACATTGGAGGAGGCTGGTAGTCAGGCCCGGCACCGACCGACCGACCATGACACCCACCGGACTCAGCACTTACCTCCCTCCACACAGCTCCGGAGCACCTACTGTCACTCACACGTCCCCGGACACCGCTCTCCACTTACACCGCCACCATATTTTCTAATTTCCGTTCTTTCTCGGTCTCAGAGTGACTTCACCGGAAGAGGCGGAGAGAGGCCCCTCTGCCCGGAAACTTTTTTTTTCCCCTCTGTACAGCAATGAAAACTTTATTCACAGAAGCCAAAAATAAAACGACACTATGTAGTGTACAGTAGAGGAGACCCTAGTAAAGATCACATAGCCCTGTTCTCCTTCCACTGCTTATTTCTGTGCAAGGTCAAGCCAATCGTCAGTTATAAAATAAAAATCCTGTAATTTTTTTATAGTAGATATGTAAAACCGCTGCACTACCTTCAAGCAAATAAATTGTCAGCAAATCGCTGGGAAGTCGCTGCTATTCAAATTGTGTGACCACAAAGTAGCTACTTTATTAGGTACACCTGTTCAATCGCTCATAGTTGCCAACATTCTGAAAAAATTAATAGGGCACTTTTTTTGTATGTTGGCAGAGTCGTACATGGTAAAGGAGAGGGTGTAGACATGGTACAGGAGAGGTAGAGAGGGTGCACACATGGTACAGGAGAGGTAGAGAGGGTGCACACATGGTACAGGAGAGGTAGAGAGGGTGCACACATGGTACAGGAGAGGTAGAGAGGGTGCAGACATGGTACAGGAGAGGTAGAGAGGGTGTAGACATGGTACAGGGTAGGTAGAGTGGGTGCGGACAGGTACAGGAGAGGTAGAGAGGGTGCGGACATGGTACAGGAAAGGTAGAGAGGGGGCACACATGGTACAGGAGAGGTAGAGAGGGTGCGAACATGGTACAGGAGCAGTAGAGAGGGTGCGGACATGGTACAGGAGAGGTAGAGAGGGTGCGGACATGGTACAGGAGAGGTAGAGCGGGTGCGGACATGGTACAGGAGAGGTAGAGCGGGTGAGGACATGGTACAGAAGAGGGTGCGGACATGGTACAGGAGAGGTAGAGAGGGTGCAGACATGGTACAGGAGAGTTAGAGAGGGTGCAGACATGGTACAGGAGAGGTAGAGAGGGTGCGCACATGGTACAGGAGAGGGAGCGGACATGGTAGAGGAGAAGGTGCGGACATGGTACAGGAGAGGGTGCGGGCATGGAACAGGAGAAGGTGAGAGGGTGTGGACATGGTACAGGAGAGGGCGAGAAGGTGCAGACATGGTACAGGAGAGGGTGCAGACATGGTACAGGAGAGGGTACAGACATGGTACAGGGGAAAGTGAGAGGGTGTGGACATGGTACAGGAGAGGGTGCAGACATGGTACAGGAGCGGGTGAGAGGGTGCAGACATGGTACAGGAGAGGGTTATAGGGTGCAGACATGGTACAGTAGAGGGTGTGAACATGGTACATGAGAGGGTGCGGACACAGTACAGGAGAGCGTGAGAGGGTGCAGAGATGGCACAGGAGAGGGTGCAGACATGGTACAGTAGAGGGTGCAGACATGGTGCGTGAGAGGATGCAGACATTGTACAGGACTTGATGTGCACCTCCAACACAGCGCTCTGTACCCCCCCCCCCCCCCCAACACACAGAACGTCCAGCAGATCATCATCACCCTAGGCATGGCCACTCGCCTGCAAAATCCTGGTGCCTGCAGCATCCTCCCTGCACCTTTGGCTGTCAGCTCACTGAGAATTGAGGGGGGTGGCAGCTCTGTGGTGCCTGCAGGACCTCCATATGGCAGGCAGGTCTCTTCTGTGTGTACAGTGGAGAGGGGAGGGGCCTCCGACCCGGGCAGCTAATCGGCTGCATTGTACAAGAAAATTGCTCTGCTTGTACATTGAAGAGATAAGCCGATTAGCTGCCCAGGTCAGAGGCCCCTTTCCTCTCCACTGTACACACAGAAGAGACCTGCTAGCCGCATGGAGATCCCCGTGGCCATGTTTTCACAGCCAGAAGCTTTGGCCGGTGGTCGGCTGGTGACGGGTTGCCAGGACAAAGCCAATTTCCCATGATTTTTCCCGAGACACAGACAGACCGGGACAAGGGTCTGAATACCATTAATGTCCCCAAAAATCGGGACTGTTGGCAGCTATGATCGCTTGGTAACACAAATTGCTAATCAGCCAATGACATGGCAGCAACTAAATGCATTTAGCATCTACAGCCATGGCCAAAAGGCCACGCCCCCTTGCAACATCACCTCCCAGGGCATGATGGGTCAGTGACATCACAAGGGGGAGTGGCCTCTGGATGACATAATCTGATTGCCACACCCCCATCGTTATTTAACCAATTCCAGACCAGCGCACAGCAATGGTACGTCGGCAGAATGGCATGGCTGAGCAAATGGGCGTACCTGTACGTCCCTTTAAATTTGCTGCCGTGCCAGCCGGGACCTCCGTGAGTCGGGTCGCGGGTCCCACGGACTCGATCGCCACGGGGATACCCACGATCGCCTCACGGAGAGGAACAACAGGGAGATGCTAATGTAAACAAGCATCTCCCCGTTCTGCCTAGTCACACTGTCACTGATCTCTGCTCCCTGTGATTGGGAGTAGAGATGAGTGACGTGTCAAACGTAGCCACGCCCCCCACAGTTAGAATCACTCCTCAGGACATACTTAACCCTTACACTGCCCCCTAGTGGTTAACCCCTTCACTGCCAGTGTCATTTACACAGGAATCATTGCATTTGTATAGCACCGATTGCTGTATAAATGACAATGGTTCCAAAAATGTGTCAAAAATGTCCGATATGTCCACCACAATGTCGCAGTCACGATAAAACTATCCCCTATTTTGTAAACGCTATAACTTTTGCGCAAACTAATCAATAAACGCTTATTGCAATTTTTTTACCAAAAATATGTAGAAGAATACGTATCGGCCTAAACTGAGGAAAAAAAATGTTTTTTATATATATTTTTGGGGGATATATATTTTATTTGGGAGCCACGTCGCAGGACCGCACAATTGTCAGTTAAAGCGACGCAGTGCCGAATCGCAAAAAGTGCTCTGGTCAGGAAGGGGGTAAGAAATGTAGGACATCAGCACCGACAGATCAGCAGAGCGCAGCATCGGAGAAGGGTCATTGGTGGGAGCAGCGGAGAGGAAAAAGAACACTGAACAAAGAAGACAGAAGAAGAGTGGAAGAAGAAACAGGGGGAGAAGGAGAAGACCGGAGGATGAAGATGCGGGAGAAGATGGAGGAAGACTGGCGGAAAAAGCGGAGAAGAAGAAGATTTTTAATAAAAGACTTGTCAAAAATTGTCTACTGTATTTTTTAACACTACGCTACTTTTTTTTTTGTGAATGGGTAGTGGTACAATGTACATGGGGGGGGGATCTGGGGGCCCCTTTGTTAAAGGGGGCTTCCAGATTCCGATAAGCCCCCCGCCCGCAAACCCGTACAACCACCGGGCAAGGGTTGTCGGGAAGAGGCCCCTGTCCCCATAAACATGGGGGCAAGGGGCTTTGAGGTGGGGGGCACAAAGCCCTCCCGCCCCAAAGCACCCATCCCCCCATGTTGAGGGCATGCGGCCTGGTATGGTTCAGGTGGGGGGGTGCGCATGTTAAAAAATTTCCCTGCATTTCTAAAAAATGCAAAATGCATCAAAAAACGCATTAGTGTGAATCAAGCCTTAGATGGCTGAGGGGGGCTGCTGTGCACAGATGGCTTTTTATCTTAATGCATAGAATGCATTAAAGTGGAGTTCCACCCATTTAAAAGTCAACAAAAATGGTGTCCACCACCCCCACCTATAACTGGCCTTTGCAGTGAATAGCATAGGAAGGCTGCACATGATAAAAACATTTAAAAGTCAGCAGCTACAAAAAGTGTAGCTGCTGACTTAATAATCAGACACTCACCTGTCCCACAATGCGGGTGCACAAAGCTTCGCTCCTCTCCTCCTCCTCTCCGCGGCACCGTAATTCTAACTGTGAGCGCCCGAGCCACGATGCGTGCTGTGAATGGTTGGGCAATCTTCTGAGACCTGTGACATGTCCCAGAAGATTTCAGGGAGGGAGGGGGGAGAGGTAATATTCCTTTTCGGTGCCATGGTGCCAGGGGAGGAAGTGGGTGCTGGGTGCCTGTAAAAACAGGGTACCCGCTCCCCCCCAAAAATATTACATGCCAAATGTGGCATGTCAGGGGGTCACCAACACTTAAAGCGGAAGTTCCATTTTTGGGTGGAACTCTGCTTTAAGATAAAAAAAACCCTCTGCCTTTACAATCACTTTAAATAAATTGCTAGTGTGCATGGAGCCTTATATATTTTTGTCAGATGGTACTATGGTATACTGAAGTATAATTACAAGCATTTCATACGTGTCAAAAGGTTTTTATTGACAATTACATTAGATTTATGCAAAAAGTCAATATTTGCAATGTTGACCCTTCTTTTTTAAGACCTCTGCAATTCGCCCTGGCATGCTGTCAATCAACTTCTGGCCCACATCCTGACTGATGGCAGCCCATTCTTCATAATTATGCATAATCGATGCTTGAAGTTCGTCAGAATTTGTGGGTTTTTTGTTTACCCGCCTCTTGAGGATTGACCACAAGTTTTCAATGGGATTGAGGTCTGGGGAGTTTCCTGGCCATGAACCCAAAATGTCGGTGTTCCCCAAGCTACTTAGTTATCACTTTTGCCTTATGGCAAGGTGCTCCATCATGCTGGAAAAGGCAATGTTCATCACCAAACTGTTCTTGGTTGGGAGAAGTTGCTCTCAGGGGATCTTTTTGTACCATTCTTTATTCATGGCTGTGTTCTTGGCTGAGAAGCAATCCCACACATGAATGGTCTCAGCATACTTTACTGTTGGCATGACACAGGGCTGATGGTAGTTCTTACCCTTTCTTCTCAAGGTTTTTTTCCGGATGCCCCAAAGAATCGGAAAGGCGATTCATCAGAGAAAATGACTTTACCCCAGTCCTCAGCAGTCTAATCCCTCTACCTTTTGCAGAATATCAGTCTTTCCCTTGTTTTTCCTGGAGAGAAGTGGCTTCTTTGCTGCCCTTCTTGACACCAGGCCATAACTCCAAAAGTCTTCTTCTCACTGTGCGTGCAGATGCACTATCACCTGCCTGCTGCCATTCCTGAGTAAACTCTGCATTGGTGGTGCCCCGATCTTGCACCTGAATCCGCTGTAGGAATCCTTCTTCACAACAATTGAACCTCTCCCCTTGAAGTTCTTGATGATCTGATAAATGGTGGATTTAAGTGCAATCTTAGTAGCAGCAATATCCTTACCTGTGAATCCTTCTGTGCAAAGCAATGACTTCCAGCTTTTCCTTGACGGTAACCATGATTAACAGAGGAAGAACAATGATTTCAAGCACCACCCTCCTTTTAAAAGCTTCTAGTCTGTTATTCTAACTCAGTCAGCATTACAGAGTGATTTCCAGCCTCGCCATTGTCAACACTGACACCTGTGTTAACGAGAGAATCGCAGACATGATGTCAGCTGGTCCTTTTGTGGCAGGACTGAAATGCAGTGGAAATTAGTTTTTTGGGGGATTAAGTTCATTTTCATGGCAAAGAGAGACTTCACAATACATTGCAATTCATCTGATCACTCTTCATAACATTCTGGAGTATATCCAAATTTCCATCTTAAAAACGGAGGCAGTAGACTTTATGAAAATTTATATTTGTGTAATTTTCAAAACATATGGTCAGGGCTGTAGACATGGTGAAGACGACTTGCTGAAGTTCAAACCGAGCTTCAGAATGGGGAAGAAAGAGATTTAGGTGACTTTAAACGTGGCATGGTTGTTGGTGCCAGACGGCTTGCCTGAGTATTTCAAAAACTGTACTGAGTGGCAGTTGTGGATAAAAATACCTTGTTGATGTCAGAGGTCAGAGGAGAATGGGCAGACTGGTTCGAGATCATAGAAAGTCAACAATAACTCAAATAACCACAACCCGGTACTAGCAAGGTGTACCTAATAAAGTGGCCGGTGAGTGTATTTCAAGCTGCACTTACCAGTATATTATACAAACCATCATACGTTATCAGTGCAATATATTACATTATTGTGGAATAAGTGCTGAAAGTCCAAAATAAGGTGCAAATTAATTTGAAATAAAGTGCCATTATAAAAAGTGACTGTGCTCCATGCTAAAGATGACGCAATATCCCTCCTATGACCACTTGCATGCCCTCCCAGAATCGCATCCACTGCAAGTAGTTAGCCCCCTGAGCATACACTGAGATGGGTCAAACTGCACTTAAAGTGGCTTAAAGTTAGTGATGACTTTAAAAAAAACAATAGTTTATATCAACTTAATGTTTACAAAACGTGTCAAATTGGATATTCCAATGTGCCAGTTCTCCAAAAGCCAGGAGGGGCACTGGAGATTGTGAGTGGCTTTAAAAACATTGTTTACATGTGAATTTTAATAAAATGTTATGCGCTATGAGACTTTCTCTGTTTTCTCGATGTTCACACCGATGTGACTTGTCATGGAATTTGATAGGTCTAATCGCATGACAAGTCGCACCTTATTGTCGGCAATGGAACTGTTCAAATCGGTGTGACGTCGACTTTGAAGTGCCCTTTATTGTCGATGTTAGGTGCGACTTGCATAGACATCTGTGCATAAAGTTGTACAGATGTCAACCAAGTTGCACCTGAACTTGCACTGAAATGCGGCTTTGAAATCGTGCGATTCCAAAACCTCATTTAGTGTGAACGTAGAATAAACCCTTCTCTGTATGTGAGCTATGGTGTGGACTAAGGACAGAGACCAAGGGGAAAACTGTTATACACAGCGGTGCTCTGAAACAAGCATATTAGACTGACCTTGGTATATGCTAGGGTGGCCATCTCCATACGGGGGGTGTAATCCTACATGGGAAGGGCACCTTTTTGCACAAGAGTAGAGTATTGACGGTGGAGACTTCATTTAGAAGAAAAGGCACTTCATAACCAGCACTTTTTTGAGCACTGGCATATGCAATTTGATACATTTTAGACATTTTAGACAACTTAAGTTTATATGAACTATTGGTGTTTTATCTTTCACATATATTTCATGTTTATATATATATATATATATATATATATATATATATATATATTTATATTTATTTATTTTTTCACTTTTATTTATGTTTTTGTTATATTTTGGTTGTGATATTTTGGTATGCATTGGTTCATATGCTAATTTGAAATATCACTGGGAAAGTGAGGCTGTAACATTTCAGACATCTGGTAATGTTAGCACATTATAAAAGCTGCAGCTATACACATAGGTGTGACTGTACGATTGTGCAGGTTGTATATAAAATAGTTTGAATCCAGAGTGGTTCCCTTCCGGAATTCAGAATGAGGCTTGGCTCTCTTCGTCCTATCCACGGCACTGGGTGGGCATTTAATGCAGAATGTGCATGGTCTCCGTGCCCCAGAAGATGTCTAATGCCCCGTACACACGAGAGGGATTAAGTCTGACAGACCTCCAAAGGAGTTCCGCCGGAGTTCCGCCGGAGTTCCGACGGAGTTCTGGCGGACTTTTCGACCGAACGGACTTGACCACACACCATCACACCAAACTCCGACGGAGTCGAACGTGATGACGTACGACTGGATTCGACGTAGGAAGTTCCTAGACAGTAGCCAATAGCTGCCCTAGCGTCGGTTTTAGTCCGTCGGAGTAGCACACACACGAGCGGATTTTTCAAAGGGGACCGGGTCCGGCGGAGTTCCGTCGGGAAAATTTAAAGCATGCTTCATTTCTAAAGTCCGTCAGACTTTAGCTTCGCTAAAGTCCGTTGCAGCCCACACACGATCGGATAGTCCGCCGGACTCAGTCCGTCGGAGTTTGGATGTCGAAAAGTCCGCTCGTGTGTACGGGGCATAATTTGAGGAAATGCATAGGAAAAAGCCATGTTACGTGACATCACGCTGCCAAGGTGTTCCCTGGAAGTGTGATTTGCCCATATTTTATGTAGTACCACTGTGATGCCTATATTGATGTGAATGCAATATGCTTTTATAAATAAAACAGTCTATTGGATTTTACTCTATGTGGAGCATCAATCTCCTTTCTTCTTTTTAAACATGGTACAGTTAGGAGTGTGAATTCAAGTGCTGTACTGGGGTCACATCTCTAGCAGACTGTTCCTAAGTCTGAGTTTGTTTCGTGCATTCCTTAGACTGGATTTTTAACATCATTCCTAATAGGACTCCTCTATAATTTTAGGGTCATATTAGTCTGCTGTATATCTGTGATGGTGGCAACTCTGGTGGAGAGGGACGTACACTATTTGGATTTCTGCAATGCTATAATTTTGTGAAATATTTCATGATTTGTGGACAAATTTGATTCATTTTTGTTGTTTATAATATGTATGAAATACACAGTTTTAATAGAGACATATATGAATTGCGAACATTGTAATACAATACAATGATTCTACAAATTAAGTTTTACTTTTATGACCTCTTCCAAAAGCATGGCAGGAAAATGCACAGATGTTAATTGGGCCCAGAAAAAAACAATATAAAATGGACTGGCGTGTGTTTTTGCACTTCAGCAAACACGCAACAAATCACACAGGTGTGAACCAAGCCTATATAATACTTTAAGCAATAATGGAAGTGAAAACATGATTTATGGAGTAAAAGACAGTGGAAATGACCAAAAAGGAGAGAAGGCGTGGATGAATGTGGAGGAGAATGGTCATAGAGTAGGCATGGGCAGAAAAGAATGATAATGAGCAGAAAGAAAAAATGGCAGGAAATAGATGTGAAAGAGAACCAGAACCACTAGAGAATCAGAGGCGAGAGTGGCAAGAATAGAGGTAAAGGAAAAGTCCAGGGTGGAGAGCATGAATTTATTCAACAGAACGATCACGGCGAGAAGACCCCCCAAGACGGAAGACCACCGGAGCTGTCTAATAAATTATTTTAAAAACTTGTGTTGTTTTTTTATTTACACTTTTTCCCCCAGGTGAATGGGTAGGGGTACATGGTACCCCATACTCATTCACATAGGATGGGGGCCGGTATCTGGGCCCCCCTTATTAAATGGGGCTCCCGGATTCCAATAAGCCCACAGACCCAGACAACCAATGGCCAGGGTTGTCGGGAAGAGGCCCTTGTCCTCATCAACATGGGTACAAGATGCTTTGGGGTGGGGGGCCCCCATGTTGAGGGCACGCAGCCTGGTATGGCTCAGGAGGGGGGGCGCTTGCTCATCCCCACCCCCTTTCCTGACTGGCTGGGCTGCGTGCTCGGATAAGGGTCTGACATGGACTTTGGGGGGACCCCATGCCGTTTTTTCGACGTAGGGCTTCCCCTTTAAGTCCATACCAGGTGACGGGGCTAGCGATGTGTCAATCTCGCCATTGACTTCCTTCGCTAGTCCAGTCTACCTGGAGCCATGTTCAAAATGAACAGACTTTTCTCCGTGTGTGGGCAAGTCTGTTCCTTTCAAAAGTCCGGCGGACTAGCACACAGACGGGTGGATTGTCCTCTGGGTGGATAATTTTAAGTCAAAACTTCTAAGTCCGCCGGACTTTTGGGAAAAAAAAAGTCTGTCGGAGCCCACACACGGGCGGATAGTCCAATCGTGTGTAAGGGGCATAAGACTCGAAGGGTCCGATATAGAATTTGGGGGTGACTCCACACCATTTTATTTTCTCATGGGTTTTTTATTACCGTATTTTTACTGTATCCACATTTCAGAAATTTCACCTCCAAACAGAATAATATGATTGAAATAGTGTTTTTAAAATGTTTTGTCTAATATCAGGCTTTATTGTTTCCCCTGTTCTTCATTTGAAAGAACAAGATGAGAGTATAGTTAGATAATGTCCTGCTCTCTGTGTAACCTAGGCAACCTCAGTACTCTCAGGTTAACACGATGTGTCTCTATAAGCTAGAAAATATTGTTTCATAATGAAAAATGCACCAACTTTTAAAATGAGCAGTTTAAGACCTTTGTCTGAGCTTATTTCAGGAAATCAATATTTACTGCATTTGCTGTAAGCGTTAGTCTGTCTAACTTCCTAATCACAAAAATAAATATAGGTTTTGCACATTTGATATTATATGTTGGAATTGCCGATGTGTTTGTACATCAGGTGGACAGTTTCTGTCTGGGGCAGCAATTCTCAACCAAGGCTCTGTGAAACCCTAGGGTTCTTCTAGAGGTTGTTAAGGGTTCCTTTAGTTGTGGCTGATTATCCTTCAACATAATGGTGCTTCGATAGTTTCAGGGCACTCAATGCAACTTGGTAGAGCCACCAGTATGTCACCAATTACCTTTTTAGATGCCTGTAAGAGTGGCATTCTGACAACCACTATAAGGAAGTATTCTTGCCACTAACCACCATTTTTTCCACTGTTCCCAGATAAATCAATTTCAGCAGGGGTTCCCCAAGCTCTATAATTATGTTAAGGGGTCCTCTGCAGTAAAAAGGTTGAGAAAGGCTCGGAAAGACAGTTTCCTGAGGCAGAAGTCATTGACAAGGTGGTAACATTCAGAGTTCCTCCAATGCCCAAAGTCTGAGTAAACCGAACCAAACAATTTTGGGCCAAAGAAAGTCTAATGCTGCGTACACACGATCGGAAATTCAAGCAAAAGACAGATGAGAGCTTTTGGTCGGAAAATGAGATCGTGTGTATGCTCCATCGGACTTTTGTTGGCCGATTTTCAGCCCGCAAAAGATTGAGAGCATGTTCTCAATTTTTCGGTCGGAAAAAGTTCCTATCCGAAAATGCCTTTGTGTGTATGCAATTCCGACGTGCAAAAACTCATGCGCAGATTCAACTACAAGACTATTGAACTTCCCTTTTCTAGTCCCGGCATACTTTTTGCACGTCATCACATTCTTGACGGTCGGAATTTGGTGTGACCGTGTATATGCAAGACAGCTTGAGTGAAATTCCATCGGAATCGTTCTGGGACTCATTGAAAGGTAACACTCCAGCATCATCGGGACTGCAGCATGGTGTACAAGCAGTAACTGGACGATGCTTTAAACACCCATCACACAAGATGAAAGAGGCGTCTCAGACAAGTTAATGTCATAGTGTCCTTTGCATGTAATAACAGGCTCTTGTATGCAACATCTACATGTAAAAGTGTCATAAGATAACATAATGTGATTGCCCAGATGTCTGTCTTTGACCGTGTTCCTTGAATAAATAAAATAATTGTAAAAAAAAAGAAATTCCGTCGGAATTCCATCGGGAAAGCCAGCAGAGCTTTTTCCAACCAAAATTCCGATCGTGTGTACGCGGCATAAGAATAATGTTTTATTCCACCACCCTTTTCTTTTTTTAGGGCATGCAATAGTATTCCAAAAGGGGAAAGGGTGCAAGTAAGGTCTGATCTCAAACCTTGAGGCATCTTTAAGGTGTGCGAGAAAATCAAAAAAAGGAGCTAGTCTAAGCTACTGATTTTAACTGGATATCAGACTTTTTAAGCCCTTGTGCAGTAGCATGAAACTTCAGAAAAAAGAAGAATCACTAGGGGGGAATCAGGGGTGCAGCATGTACATACTTGTCAAGGAACAAGATGACAATTTGAGAGCGTAGAGATGAGATTACCTTACCTCTGTGCCGCTGCTCCTTCGTAGTCCAATCACAGGCAGGGTGCAAGGAAATTACCTGGCTGTACTGCCATGTTACAAGTCTGGCTATGTTGTCTGACAAGGCTGTGTAAATGTTATTTCAGCATTAGATAGACAGATCTACAAATACTTTGGTGTATATGTATTTCAACATTATATTTAGCTGTCTGCGACAAAAAAAAAAGTTATATAAAGTTTGCAAGGTTAAAAAAGGCACAGGCTGATCCAGTTCAACCTACGTGTGTGTGTGTGTCAATCTTATTCTCTAGCCATCAATTTGTTAAAGTGATACTAAAGTCTCAGTTTTTTCTTTAAAAATAACAAACATGTACCCGTATTTCTGGCCCTGAAACTTCTTGTAGTAGCTCTGTACAGCTGGTCAGGCCTTCTGATCACTTTGGTTAATGCATCCACGTTTTGATGATTACCTGAGAATGTTCAAGTATACATTTTTGTATTGTACTTAAAATTGTAATAAAAACTACTGAAAAGAAAAATAACAAACATGTTATACTTACCTGCCCTGTGGAATAGTTTTGTATGGAGCAGCCTGGATCCTCCTATTCTTGGGTCCCTCGCCAAAGCTTCTGGCCCCTCCCCTCAGCCGACGCTTCGGGCCCCTCCCCTCAGCCGAGTGCCCCCACAGCAAGCATTAGAATAGCAGATATCCGTGCTTAGGAAAAAAGCAGAACTGCAGCCTCCCTAATTAAAAAAAAACACCACCTAAGTGGAGTCCAAAAAATATTAAAACTCTAGAAAGGGAAATTGGTGCTGTTCAATTAGAAATATTTCCTATGTGTAAATGCATATAGACAGGGGAAATAAGATCGGGTGCAAGTAATAGCAACACTTGCTATAAAGTGAAATGTGCCTACACAAATGCAGTGAAGTCTGCATGGGCTGTAAAGTGAATTGTGCATGTAAACATATAGGTAAAAAATATGCAAGTGAAAAAATCGGATGACCAATACTAAAATATATATATATATACAGATTAGATCATGTGTTACCACAAGATTGGAGTGACAAAAATAAAGTGACAAGTGCTAATTCCTGCTAGAATCAGTCCCAAAAAATATATATACAGTGGTGTGAAAAAGTGTTTGCCCCCTTCCTCATTTCCTGTTCCTTTGCATGTTTGTCACACTTAAGTGTTTCGGAACATCAAACCAATTTAAACAATAGTCAAGGACAACACAAGTAAACACAAAATGCAATTTGTAAATGAAGGTGTTTATTATTAAAGGTGAAAAAAAATCCAAACCATCATGGCCCTGTGTGAAAAAGTGATTGCCCCCCTTGTTAAAACATACTATAACTGTGGTTGTCCACACCTGAGTTCAATTTCTCTAGCCACACCCAGGCCTGATTATTGCCACACCTGTTCACAATCAAGGCATCACTTAAATAGGAGCTGCTTGACACAGTATGGTCCACCAGAAGATCCTTAAAAGCTACACATCATGCCGAGACCCAAAGAAATTCAGGAACAATTGAGAAAGAAAGTAATTGAGATCTATCAGTCTGGAAAGGGTTATAAAGCCATTTCCAAAGCTTTGGGAATCCAGCGAACCACAGTGAGAGCCATTATCCACAAATGGCGAAGACATGGAACAGTGGTGAACCTTCCCAGGAGTGGCCGGCCGCCCAAAATTACCCCAAGAGCGCAGCGACGACTCATCCAAGAGGTCACAAAAGACCCCACAACAACGTCCAAGGAACTGCAGGCCTCACTTGCCTCAGTTAAGGTCAGCGTTCATGCCTCCACCATCAGGAAAGACTGGGCAAAAATGGCCTGCATGGCAGAGTTCCAAGGAGAAAACCACTGCTGAGCAAAAAGAACATCAAAGCTCGTCTTAATTTCTCCACAACACATCTTGATGATCCCCAAGACTTTTGGGACAACATTCTGTGGACCGATGAGACAAAAGTGGAACTCTTTGGAAGGTGTGTGTCCAAGTATATCTGGCGTAGAAGGAACACTGCATTTCATAAAAAGAACATTATACCAACAGTAAAATATGGTGGTGGTAGTGTGATGGTCTGGGGCTGTTTTGCTGCTTCAGGACCTGGAAGACTTGCCGTGATAAAAGGAACTATGAATTCTGCTGTCTACCAAGAGATCCTGAAGGAGAATGTCCGACCATCTGTTTGTGTACTCAAGCTGAAACGAACTTGGGTTCTGCAGCAGGACAATGATCCTAAACACACCAGCAAGTCCACCACCGAATGGCTGAAGAAAAACAAAATGAAGACTTTGGAGTGGCCTAGCCAAAGTCCTGACCTGAATCCTATTGAGATGTTGTGGTATGACCTTAAACAGGCCATTCATGCTCGAAAACCCTCTAATGTAACTGAATTAGGACAATTCTGCAAAGATGAGTGGGCCAAAATTCCTCCAGGACGCAGTAAAAGCCTCATTGCACATTATCGCAAACGCTTGGTTGCAGTTGTTGCTGCTAAGGGTAGCCCAACCAGTTATTAGGTTTAGGGGGCAACCACTTTTTCACACAGGGCCATGATGGTTTGGATTTTTTTTCACCTTTAATAATAAACACCTTCATTTACAAAATGCATTTTGTGTTTACTTGTGTTGTCCTTGACTATTGTTTAAATTGGTTTGATGTTCCGAAACACTTAAGTGTGACAAACATGCAAAGGAACAGGAAATGAGGAAGGGGGCAAACACTTTTTCACACCACTGTATGTATACAAGTGAATACGTGGATTCACACTATGAGGCTCATCCTTTTTGTATATATGTGGATGCCTGGTGCTGAGGAACTTTAAAAACCATACTTGAGAGGAGGATATCGTTTAAGGCAGGGGTGTCCAAACTTTTTTCAAAGAGGGCCAGATTCGATGAAGTGAACATGTGTGAGGGCCGACCATTTTGCCTGACATTCTTTGAACCATTAAAATTCGGTCATTCGAGCACTCATACCTGGCCCAACAAAAATTCTCGTGCCTTTGTCGCGCTCGTTTGCCTGACACACAGACGAATGCTCTGTTCTTTGGGGGTACCGTTAAGTCTTAATGGTACCCCACACATTGGAAACATGGGGTGCTTTTGGTGCAGCGCAATAAAAAAAAAAAAAAAGCTCTGGGACTTCTTTCCCTGCATTTTTGTGGGTATGGAAGCCCATTGAAATGCATGGGCTGCCCTACACACAGCATGCAGCCATGCAGATGTGAACCAAGGGCTTATTGGAGGGGCAGTAAAACTACATGGTTAAGCTGTTTTTACCACCCCCAACTTCTCCCCCTTTAGCTGCAGAGGGAGCAGCTGGGGGTGTACACATGCTGTGGCTGCAGCTGGAGGTATGCTCAGGGTGAATGGGCCTGCACTGCAACTACCCCGCAACTGTGTAGACTGTACAGTTGCGGTATAGTGATGCTACATTTACGGGCTTAAAACAGGTGGTGAGGAGGCAACATAATGCCTCTTTACCACCTTTCAAATGCCTCTGAAAAGCGATCTGTATATGGATTGCTTTTCAGAGGAGCAGCAATCCTGGCTGCTATCACACACACAAGCACCACAAAAGCAGTTCTGATGGTACAAGAATGGGGGGGGGGTCTGGATTAAAAGTAACACACATGCATACACATACACACAGACATACACACATACAGACACATGCATACACATACAGACACATGCATATACTTACATACATACAGACACATGCACACACACACATACAGACACATGCACACACATACATACATACAGACATACACGCACATACACGCACATACAGACATACATACACACACACACACACACACATACATGCACACAGATACATACAGACACACATGCTGCACACACATACAAACACACATACATGCACACACATACAGACAGACATACACGCACATACATACAGACACACATGCACATACGCATACATACAGACATACATGGACACACACACACATGCAATCATACATGCACAGACACACACACACATGCACATACAGACACACATACACACACACACACATACATACATACATACAGACAGACATGCACACACACATACATACATACATACAGACAGACATGCACACACACACACATATATAGACACACATGCACACACATACATACAGACATGCACACACATGCACAGACACACATACATACAGACACACATGCACACACACACATACACACATACATACATACATACATACAGACACACATGCATACAGACAGACATGCACACACATACATACATACAGACATGCACACACATACATACATACAGACATGCACACACATACATACATACAGACATGCACACACACACACATACAGACAGACATGCACACACACACACACATACAGACACACATGCACATACAGACAGACAGACATGCACACATATACATACAGACACACATGCACACATACAGACACACATGTACACACATACATACAGACACACATGCACACACACACACACATACACATAAATAAAGCCTTTTTAAAACGAATCTAGCTTGTAGTACAGTACCTTTCCATTCCATTTCCTCATTTAGCCGGGTACTGCACTGTAGGGGGAAGCAGAGAGCACAGCACACTCCTCTGCACTTTACTTTCACTTTTGAAGCCGACGGAGCTTCACACAGTGCCGGGGATCGGCTCATTTGACAGCCCTGATCCCGCAGCACACCAGGCGGGCCGTTCAAAACCGGACTGCGGGCCGCGATTGGCCCGCGGGCCGGACTTTGGACATGCCTGGTTTAAGGATTGCAGCTGTCTAGACCAGAGGGATATCCTGTCAGGGGGATATCGCCGTTTGGACACAACTATTTACGCCTGTTACCCCTGCAGGGGTGAGGCGCTCTGGTGAGTGCAGACAAAAGAGGGGGAAGCGCATGAAGGAGGGGAGCACTGAAGAGTCACCTTTATTATCATTTATTCATTTTTGCTTCTGCACGGATCACCGCTTATAGACTGTTTTTTTTTTTTACTGCATTTTTGAGGATTATATATAGAGGGAATTTTAAGGAAAAAAACTTACATTTAAATGCCCATCAATGCAGCCTTATCAGTGTCCATTTGCAGCCTCGTCCAGTGTCATTTGCAGCCTTGTCAGTGTAGCCTTATGATTTGCAGCCTTGCTCCAGTATCATTTGCAGCCTTGTCAGTGTAGCCAGTGTGATTTTCAGCCTTGCTCCAGTGTCACTGCAGCCTCCAAGTTTAAAAATGGTTCCGCTGAGATACAGAGCTGTATGTCCTGTGTATCTCTGTGGCACTCGGTGGCTCTTGGCTCCTCTCGCAGTCCCTGGGTGTGACTGTGAGCGTAGCCGACTGCCGCCGAGATTCAAATAGCCAAGTGTACTGGGCCCAGCTCGCAGTCACTCCCAGTCCCTGTGTTACGTCCATCATAGGGCGGAACTGGGCATGACTGTGAGCGGAGCAGAGCCGAGTACACTCGGCTATTTGTATCTGGGCAGCACTTGGCTCCTCTCACAATCGGCGGAGGATTGGCGTATAACACGCACCCGCGATTTTCCCCCGATTTTAAAGGGAAAAGGGTGCGTGTTATACGCTGATAAATACGGTATATTTTTTGGGACTGATTCTAGCAGGAATTAGCACTTGTCACTCCAATCTTGTGGTAACACATGATCTAATATATATATGTATATATATATATATATATATATATATATTATTATTATTTTATTTTTTTAAGTATTGGTCATCCGATTTTTTCGCTTACATATTTGTTTACATGCACAATTCACTTTACAGACTATGCTGACTTCACTGCATTTGTGTAGGCACATTTCACTTTATAGCAAGTGTTGCTATTACTTGCATCTGATCTTATTTCCCCTGTCTATATGCATTTGCACATAGGACATATTTCTAATTGAACAGCGCCAATTTCCCTTTCTAGAGTTTTAATATTTTTTTGGACTCCACTTAGGTGGTGTTTTTTAATTAGGGAGGCTGCAGTTCTGCTTTTTTCCTAAGAGCGGATATCTGCTATTCTAATGCTTTCTGTGGGGGCACTCGGCTGAGGGGAGGGGCCAGAAGCATTGGCGAGGGACCCAAGAATAGGAGGATCCAGGCTGCTCCATACAAAACTATTCCACAGAGCAGGTAAGTATAACATGTTTGTTATTTTTCTTTTCAATAGTTTTTAATACAATTACATAGGACATATCCCCCACAGCAAGCAGCTTGCTATGGGGACATACATGCCGAGCCACTGCTCTGTGTGTCCATTCAGACATGGAGCCGTGGCCAGGCCTTGCCCCCTCTTTCCTCATTGGCTTACAGACTTTGATTGACAGCAACGGGAGCCAATGGCGCTGCGCTGCTGTCTCAGCCAATGAGGAGGGAGAGTCCCAGACAGCCAAGACACTCTTGCAACATGGGGCTCAGGTAAGTATTAGGGGGCTGAGGAGGACTGCTGCACACAGAAGGTGCATAGAATGCTTTAAGATAAAAAAACTTCTACTTGGGTATCTGAGCCACGTGGACCTGCATCATCTGTAAATACAGTCATAATAGAGCACCTGTGTATACTTAAAGTGGAGTTCCACCCAAAAGTGGAACTTCTGCTTGCTTGTCTTCTCCCCCCTTCTGGTGCCCCATTTGGCACCTTTCGGGGGGAGAGCAGATACCAATAAGAGAGTGCATCAGTGCCTCGAGCATGCACAGTAGTAACCCAGCGTGAAGCTGTAATGCTGCACTGCCAGGTTCCTTTACTGGCAATGGCAGTGCCTGACAGCTGATGGAAACATCAGCTGCGGTGCCAACAACGATGGACTCCAAGACATGTAAGTGACCTATATTGAAAGTCAGCACCTGCAGTATGTGTAGCTGCTGGTTTTTAATTTTTACAGGGTTGGGCGGACCTCCTCTTTAACTCAGGCCTTTAAAAAGAAACTTCAGTTAAAAAAAAAAATTAAAAGTCAACAGCTAAAAATAGGATAACAATCAGCAGAATTTAGTTTAATAAGTGAAGTTCTGCCTCAAGGAAATGTCAACATGCAGAACCATTTAGAAGCCTGCAAAACAGGATTCCAAAAGGGATGGATTTCTTTTCTTGGCCTGAGAAGACACATTAGCATTACATAAGCAAGATGCATTAGCATACTTAAGAACACTTGAAATTCTCGCTCAACTGCCGTGGAGCAATTTTAAAAGTAAGGTGAAAAATTGGGTGGAAATACCGCGCCAACTATAATAATGGGCAGCCAACACAACAATCAGACAAATTGTGAAGGACAAGTAAAACAAAAAAGTGTGGCGCTAGTGATGTATGTATTAGACAAAGACCTAACCAGAATGGAAATCTGGAGGCAAATTTTGCTATAAATACTTATAACACTCAAAATTTAAAGTGTATAAATCACAGTGAAAAGCAAGTGAAATTAAAATATATATTAAACCTATGGGGAAGCAACCATAGGCGCGATTTAAAAACACATGTGATCGCATAAAAAGAGTGTAAATTTCAACACCCAATTAATTGTGTATACCACTGAATAAAAGATGTAACTACAATACCAACTATAGTATTCGTACCCACAACAAAAAGGGAATTATATAATCAATACTGAAGTAATATAGGCACAATGCTGTACACACATTGGACGGCTGAGTGTCACATATAAAGACATGCAATCACAAGGTGTGATGGCAACTGTTAAATGTATTATTATTATTATTATTATTATGTATTATAAACAATTAAAGCACCTAAGTCTGAAAACATATATCCAAACCGCAAGTGTCACATATAGTAATATGCAAACACCTATAACAGCTTTGAGGATGCACAAAGTCAAACGCAGAATATAAAATGATACAAAGTATAAAAATAGTGATAGTGGTGAAAACATACCAGTGAGTGTCATCCCACACAAATATCTCCCATGGTATGTGAATAAAACTATAACAAAGCAATATATATATATGTAATACTGCAATATTTAGAATCTAGAACAGACTGCAATAAATAGGGAATAAGTAACACCCCTAGAGGGAAAAATGCTAGTCCGCATAGATGTATACCAAACGCTCATATGAATAACTTCAACTAGTTGGTATAAGTTCTGCTTATATTTAAAGTTGACTATCGGTGTATTCTCTGTTGAAAGTAGACACTCAAACATTACTTGTCAACTTCAAAGAGTAGGAAAGAAGATGGGGTACCCTTACCGGAATTGGTGGACTCACAAGCCAATAGCGGTGAATCAAACAAGCTTTTACCGGAATAAGGTAAGTACAGATGTTAGCCCAATGGGTATAGATGTCGAACTTTATCCCAGATAGGTCAATGAATGACCCTGGCTACTACTTACCGACCATCAACAGTAGATATTACCAAATGGAAACCTCTAGTTGTATAAATCAAAAACTCAAATGGTATTGCCAACACCAATCTTCATCTCCAATCCTCTCCATATTGATTGAAATTCCCAAAAGAAGGGGGCGCATGCGCACGATCACGGGAGATGGCTGCTTAATCCGCGTGCTCAGCGCCACCGGCCGCTTCACCTTCGGCTGATCGAGCACCACTGCCGAGCTACCGCAGACCACATAGCTCCTGGAACGGCAGACACCATCGGGCACCCGCGGGCATGCACCATTCGCAGAAACATAAGGCTAAATTCCTTAAACAGACCAAACTAGCTGCCGCCACGGGGAAGGGCAAGATGGCACTCGAACCACCGGAGCCAGACAACACCACAAGGCTCTCTGCAGCTCTCCCAGCTCCCCCCACGGACAGCCTGCTGCAATATCCCTCGGACCTGGTAAGCCCTGATAATCAGGATGATGATATGCTGGCTAAATTTCTCTCAATAGTGCGGGATGAAATTACCATAGCCTCACGCAAGCTCTCCTCAGATCTCATGCGGGGCCTTAAAGAGCTAGGCCACCGCACAAATCAGCTTGAACAGCACATGGACTTAACTACTACAGTCCTAGAGGGTCATGAGGAAGAGGTTGACAAATTACATGCTGAGCTGGAAACTTTGCGTGACAAATTAGAAGACTTTGAAAACAGGGCACAGCCGCGGCTCTTTTTCAGGAGTTAGCCCCAGAGATTTCCACCTGAACGGCTTGAATTCGATCGTATTCACAGATCCTTAGCACCTAAACCCATGGATGGTCCCCCTAGGGATGTTATTATAAAGTTTAATTTCTATCGCACCAAAGAAAGACTTTTGCAGGCAGCAAGAGACCACCTGGAGATCTCTTTCCAAAACCACTCTTTGCAACTGTTTGCTGATCTCTCTCCAGTCACAATTGCTAAGAGGAGAACTCTGAAACCTTACCTCCGAGTATTGCAATCTAATGGCATCAAAAACAGATGGGGTTTTCCTTTTAAACTTTCCTTTTTTTACCAAGGCAGTCACGTTCAAGCCTCCTCTGTGTCTGATTTGAAACGCCACTTCCAAGAACTTCATCTGGATCTCCCTGCATCTCAAGACGGGCCCTCTACTCTACGCCCACAGATGTCTCAGCCTTTCCGCGGTTCCTCACAAGCCTCCAAGCTCCCGGGCCCTTCGTTCACTTCAAGCCCAGCACTTCCAGGACGCTCCTAATGGATGAGAAACTGAACTCTTTTTGATTGGAATTACTGTTTCCCTCAGGTCCTGTATCCTGAGGAGGCTCCTTAGAGCCGCACCGCTGGTATCACACCTCTCCCAGTTAATTCCCCTCCTTCTCCTTTGTTTTTTTATCAGCTTACCCGTCACCGGGTCTATTGTTAAATACTTGTGCAGGACCGGTCTGCCCACCCGCGGGACTGCCACCCCAGGTCGCCCAAACAGCTGATGGCGGCCGGGGTGGACCGTGCTGGGTGGTTAGCGACCCGGCTGTTGTTCCAGAGGCCACATGGTTTACATGCTTATTAAGTACGGTGGGCCCACGCTCGGGGCTCGCGTAGTGTCTCCGGGCGTGTCTCCCACCACTTGATTCCTCGGTCCTTTGGTCCCTGGGGAAGACCCCAACTGTATAGTTGATTTTATGCTTCAATGATGGAATTCCCCTTTTTTTTTCCTGCTGGTAATGGACCATGCAGTTTCTCATTGGGTGGGGACCTCATGGGGACCCCACCAATTTCAGGTTTAACTTGGGAACCATTGTTTATTCCCAACGAGTTGGTAATTTATGTTTACTGTTATATTGAGTGCTCATATTTTTTAGGCATTTCTGTTTTATAGTTTATTGACTGCGCAGACCGAAGGGGTCCGGTGGACCACTGCGCCCCCAAAGAGTTGACGCTTGTGTGGAACTATGGTCTTGGCCAACCACCGACCCTTTAGTGGGCCTCCGGACCCACGATTAGTTGCACTAACGTTTAGCTCACGATTGATGCACCGAGATTTTCTCAGCTTTATTGTGCTTGATTTCTCTCTCTTCTTCTACTGCTCACTTCTTCTCTTTCCACCCCTCTTTTTCTTTGCTTTCCTCAAGGTCCTTGGGGATCGTGCCCGCGGCCACATCTATGATGTCTATTATCTTCTAACAATGACTCTACATTGGTTATCCCTGAATGTTCAGGGCATGAATTCCCCACAAAAAAGAGTAAAAATATTTAAATAACTAAAAAAACAGCGCATACATGTAGCATTTTTGCAGGAAACCCACTTCTCCTCCTCTTCTAGCCCCAGGTACCTTGACGCCCAATATCCCCAGGTATTTTTAGCTAATGGATCGACCAAACAGAGGGGAGTATTGATAGCTTTCCATAAGTCTGCCCCCTTTAACTGCACTAAACAGATAACCGATCCCGATGGCAGGTATCTTTTGTTAGTGGGATCAATCCAGGATGTTGAGGTGACCGTGATGACATATTATGCTCCTAACTCTAACCCGGGCCCCTTTTTGTCACATGTTTGTTCCCTTTTGCTATCTCACCAAACGGGGACCTTGCTTTTAGCCGGGGATTCAAATGTTGCCCTTGACCCAGTACTGGATAAATATCCATTGGAACGCGTGGCTGCGACATCTGCTGCTAAAACCTTTTCCCGTTCCCTATGTTCCCAAGATTTAGTGGACTTATGGAGGGAATTCCATCCAACGAGTAAGGACTATACGTACTATTCCCACCCACATCATTCCCATTCTAGAATAGATGTTATGATAATGCTTAGAAAACATCTCCCACTGATAGAATCAGTCTCCATATTAGCAGCTCCCTGGACGGATCATGACCCAACATTGGTGGTCTGTCGGTCTTTAGTGCACAACCCCCGACGATTTACATGGATTATGAATGACTCATTATTGGCACTGTCAGACATTAGGGAAGATCTTCTTAGAGCTTCTGAGGAGTACTTTCGCCTTAATTCTCTATCTGTCTCCTTTCCGGTGACCCTCTGGGAGGCCTACAAGGCCGTGCTCAGGGGACACATTATACAGATAGCATCTAAACGGAAAAAGGAGAGACTAAAACTACAAGCGACGCTTGAATCTCGGTTCGAGGCTATCTCCCCATCTTTTAAGCAATCCCCCACCCCAACTAATCGTAGGCTTCTGGACCAGGCCAGGAATTGGACCTTAGCCTTACAGACCAGGCAGAGCGTGTGCTCCGCTGGTCTAGACAACATTGGTATGCTAAAGCGAACAAACCCAATGCGATGCTGGCCAAAAAACTACAAACCTTCTCCTATCACCTTACGCACTCGACACAACATACTCACTAGTAATCCGATTCGCATACTAGAAGAGTTTCGCTATAGACTCTCTAAATTATATTCTGCCCAAGACTCCGTTAGTGAACAAGATAAGGTAGACTTCCTGCGGCGCATCTCGCTCCCGACCTTGTCCGAGACTAGCGAACTTATGGATCAAGAATCTGAAGTGCGACAATGTATTAAGGACTTAAAGATAGGTAAGAAGCCTGGTCCGGACGGCTTCACAGCCCTTTATTATAGAAAGATGGTGGATGTAGTAGCCTCTCCTCTGACAAACATGCTCAATGCAGTCAAAAGCGGACAAACATTAACACCTGACTTACTGACAGCTAACATAGTGATGCTACCAAAGCCAGATCGAGACCACTCCTCTTGGGCCAATTTTCGACCTATATCATTAATTAATCTTGACATGAAGATTTCACCAAAATCCTGGCCAATCGCCTAAAATATTTCCCCCCCCCCCGTTTAATTAAGAAGGACCAGGTGGGGTTTGTCCCCATGAGACAAGCAGGGGATGCTATCAGGAGAATCATTCAATTACAATATTTAGCTCGCAGCCGTTCTTTGGAGACTATGCTTTTTTTTTTTTTTTTTTTAAATTATTTATTTATAACAGGGACAGGGCCCAATCGACCCGGCAGGTTACATGGTATCACATGAGGCAGACAACGAGAGAAAGGATGAACATACAAGAGAAAGGATAAAACGATATAAAACAAGAACCAGATATGACAAAGTAGGACAAGGGAGCAATATGTGTAAAAGTCCAACAAATCGCCTTATGACAAAACATACATAATTGTAGTCGTAGGCTTCCATCTACTTGTCATGAGGCAGACTCAAATATTCCTTGCTCCGCGCAACTCTTATCCTAGGTCTGGTGTTTGCATGTTCTGCTCGTTCTTCGTCCAACGTGTGTCTATACCCACGGGCGCACTCCCCTCACGGAGAGGGCGTCTGTACTCAAGTGTGCTGCATGGCATATCGACGGGGGCGTGTGCCCGGTCCCAACTTTTCATTTTATCTGCCCTCCCTACTCCCATCGGAGGGAATCCTCCAGCATGAGGGGGAGAGCGTGGTTAGAGAGAACAGTAAGACAAAGCAAGAAAAAGAAAAAGGTGGGGGAAGGGGGGGATGGGTGGGTTCCCATGAACATGGGGTGTCGGAAGGCGTACATGCTACTCACATTCGTGTATGCGTGGGGGGGGTCAGCCCCGTGCGTTTGCGGTGGTCTCCCTCAGAGCTTGGCCCTCCACTGAGTATATAAAAGTGATCCACAACTGCCATGTGTTGGAAAATGTTTCCTGTCTCTGTTGCGCCGTGAGGACAAGGTCCTCCATGCGTCTTATGTCCTCTACCTTAGAAATCCATGAGGCTATAGTCGGTGGGGTAGTAGACTTCCATTGAAGTGGTATGCAGGCTTTGGCTGCGTCCAGCAAGTGTCTAATTACAGATTTGTTGTATACTTTCTGTGGGGTGTTGGATGCGTGTAGAAGGAAGTACGCAGGGTCCTCAGGTATCGGGCGGTCTGTGAATTTCTGGGTCACTTCACTGACCTTTTTCCAGAAGTGGCTCAGAACCGGGCAGGACCAGAAAATGTGTAGCAATGTGCCCTCATCCGCTTGGCATCGCCAGCAGAGATTGGACGTCGCTGGAAAGAATTTGTGTAGTAGTGCTGGGGTCCTGTACCATCTCGACAAAAGTTTATAGTTGGTCTCCTGTGTTTTCGCACACACCGAGGATTTGTGGGTAAATGTAAGTATACGTTGCTTTTGGGCTGTGGTGAAATGGCAATTTAGTGTTTGTTCCCATTTAAGCAAGCCGGGTGGCGTGTAATCTGGCTTGGGTGCGTTTAGTAGCATGTAGGCTTGTGAAAGCGTATGCGTTATGTGTCCTGAAGTGTTGCATAGTTCCTCTAATGTTGTGAGGGGGCGTTCCTCTGCGCCAGTGGGTCCCAGAGAGTGGAGGAAGTGGCCTAGTTGGCGGGCTCTCAGAAAGTCCAAACTGAATGGGCCTGCGGGGTCTGACAATTCTGCTATGGTGAACCAACGTCCTCCAGTACAGAAGTGGGAGGCTTGGTGTAGGCCCATGGCGCCCAGTCTACGGAAGACCGGATCGCGTAAGCCTGGTGTGAAGCCGGGGTTCCCCAATATGGGGAGTAAAGGGGAGTTGGGGGAGGATATAAACGGCTTAGAAAGGAGGCGGGCACAGACTCTCGATGTAGTACCGAGCAATGGGTGCTGTTTGGTGTCCGCTGGGAGAGCAGAGTAACACCAGGGGGCCCTGCCAAGGGGCGCTTCACTTTGATTTTGCTCCAGTTGCGTCCATAGCTTGGTCTCTTGGTGGCGACACCAGTCTATCAATCTTCCTAGGTGTACCGCATGGTAATACGTACGGATGTCAGGCAGTGCAAGACCTCCATGGTGTTTAGGCAAAACTAGTAATTTATGTGAAAGTCGTGGGCTTTTCTTGGCCCACACAAATTCTGTGAACGCGGATTGTACTTGTTTAAAGTAGGACATGGGTATGTGAATGGGTAGCGCCTGCATGAGGTAGAGGAATTTCGGGAGGATGGTCATTTTTAATATATTGCAGCGGCCCATCCAGGAGTGTAGGCCCGTGTGCCAGTTGTTTAGCAATGTTCTGACTGTTTTCAAAAGGGGCGGGAAGTTGAGTTCATAGAGCCGTGAGAGCGTGTTGGGGATGTGTGTGCCTAGGTATTTCAGGGCGGTTGTCGTCCATTTCAATTTAAAGATAGATTGCAGATGTAGAAGTCGTGTTTGCGGTATTCCTACTCCCATCGCCTCCGATTTAGCAAAGTTAATTTTTAAATTAGAGAGGGCTCCATATGTCGCGAATTCCCGCAAGAGGTTAGGGAGTGAGATGGAGGGGGTAGCGAGTGTGAACATAAGGTCATCCGCGTAGGCGGACACCTTATGTTGGGTTTGGTTGACCTGCACGCCTGAGATGTTGGGGTTCAGTCTAACGTGGCACAGGAATGGCTCTAATGTAAGGGCGAATAGAAGGGGGGACAGTGGGCATCCCTGTCTTGTCCCATTAGTGATTGGAAAGGGGTCTGAGATCACACCGTTTGCCCTCACCCTGGCTGATGGTGTCTCGTATGTCGCCGAGATCCAATTTAACATGTTGCCACCAAGACCTATGTGGCGTAGGGTCGCGAACATAAAGGCCCAACTGACTCGGTCGAACGCTTTTTCAGCGTCGGTACTTATAAAGACGCTAGGCGTTTTGGTATGGGTGGCTGTGTAAAGCAAGTTCAGCACTTTGGTGGTGTTGTCCCTTGCTTCTCTGGTTGGGACGAAGCCCACTTGATCTAAGTGTATTAAACGAGGCAAGTGGGACTGTAATCTGGTGGCTAAGATTTTGGTAAACAGTTTTAAATCTGTGTTGAGTAGGGATATGGGTCGATAACTGCCACAGCTGGTTGGGTCTTTACCTTCTTTAGGGATAACGGAGATTTGGGCTTGTAATGTGGTGGAGTGAAACTTCCCTCCCTTGGCAAGGCCGTTAAGTAATTTAACTAGGTGGTCCCCCAACACCGGGAGAAGTGTCCTGTAGTATTGAAGTGTGAGGCCATCAGGTCCAGGGGCTTTCCCGAGTTTGGTGTTTTTTATCGCAAGCTGTATCTCCGATAGCGTGATGGGGTCTTCCAGTGGTGCAACTGAATCTACGGGTAGGGCGGGCATGCCAGAAGTGGTAATGTAATCAGATATGCGTTCTATAGGTGGGGGTGTCTTGGTCAGGTTGTAGAGTGACGTATAGAAGGATTTAAATTCCCTCGTTATTTGTTGGGGTAGGGCTACCTTTTCTCCTGTTGGGGCACGTATGTACGGAATATAGGATACCATTTTCTGGGAATGTAGGGACTGTGCTAGTAACCTGCCGCACTTATTCCCTGATTCATATACCTTCTTGCGGGATATTTGTAGCGCCGCCTTTGCTTTAAAAGTAAGTAGGTCGGTAACCTGCGTACGTAATGCGTCAAGTTCGCAACCCAGAAGGGCAGTCGGGGATTGTTTGTGTCTGATTTCTAGGGCTTGGAGTTTGCCCAGGAGAGAGTTTAGTTGCGCTGTCCTTTCCTTTTTGAGTCTTGCACCATGTTTAATGAAAGTACCCCGGATAACCGCTTTGTGGGCTTCCCATACTAGGCCCACGTCGCTGTTAGCATTGCCATTGGTTCGGAAATAGTCGCCTAATTCTCTCGTCACCTCCGTTAACACCTCTGGGTTCCGCAGGAGGCTTTCATTAAGTCTCCACGGCTTCCGTTGGTTTCTGTAAAAGTCGGTCAGGGCATAGCTTAGCAACACCGGGGCATGGTCTGACCAGGTGATGGAACCTAGCGAGGTATGTGTGACGGCTTGGAGTTGGTTGTGGGGTACCAGAAAGTAGTCTATGCGGGAGTAAACCTTGTGAGGTCGTGAGTAAAACGTGTAGTCTCTGTCGCCAGGGTGAAAAAGGCGCCAGACATCAATTAATTGTGATGCCTGGAGAGCTAAATGAGTAGCCTTGCGCGTGCCCCTCGAGGTGGATGAGTTCCCCGTGGAGGTGTCTTCCGTGGGGATCAGGGGGATATTAAGGTCTCCCCCCACAATGAGTTGTCCCGCAGAGAATTTGGATAACGTAGTCAAGTGTTTCTTAAGGAAAATATCTTGCTTGGTGTTCGGGGCGTATATATTCGCAAATGTCACCCCTACTCCTCCAATCAGGCCCTTAATGAAAAGGTACCTGCCCATTGGGTCCGTCATAGCATCCGTCAGGGACCACGGAATTTTCGCCGAAATTAAGATGGAGACCCCCCTGGATTTAGTTTCTGTGTAGGTCGAGTGGTATACGGTCGGAAAGTATCTGTTTTTGAGAATTGGGAATTTCCCATCTCGAAAATGAGTCTCCTGTAGGAAGACTACGTCTGCTTTCAGACGTTTCATGTCATCAAGGAGTAACCTCCTTTTTTCGGGGATATTAAGTCCTTTCGCGTTTAGTGAAACAATGTTAATTGCATCCATGTTCATGGGGGGGGGGGTTTGGAGGGAGGGAAGGCAGGGCAGGGGTGAGGAGGTGGGGGGGGGGGGTGGGGTGCGAGGTAAAGAATTAGAAGAGAGAGAAGAGGAGAAGAAGTGAAGATGGGTGGGAGGTCCGTTACAACGGTCCAATCCCTGTCGGTGGCTGATACGTCCGCTGGGGGTAAATGTCCGCAGCAGCCACCCACCAGCCAGCCGACGATCTAAAGTGTTAGCAAAATAATTGCTAGTACGCTCCCCAGTTCACCCGGGAATGAGCGTTGGCCTAAGTGGGGGTGTGTTCAGCAAGGGCTTTTGGAGTGCTCCCAGTCCCTTCCCGACCACACCGGCCTCATTAGGTTGCGTGTATGTGGGAAGTAGTGGTGTGGTCAGTGAAATATAATAGAGAGACGTGAAGATTGTAAGCTCCATAACGTACAGGCTCAGTGCACATAACGTCCTTGGCTATCAGAAAATCCCAAAGAGAAGGAGAAAAAACTAAGAAAAAATATGTTTTACAACTTCAACATAACAATTTAAGCAATGCACATAGGTTGATCAATCAAACAGAGTGTATCCCCTGGGACCCCCCCAGTCCGGCAACAACAGGGGGCCCCCCAAGCCCGTCTGACCCTAGCTTCCCCGGCGAGTCAGGACATCACCCCCGCACCACCCTCATAGCCACCCCTTCCCCCCCGCCACAGCGGCGTGGTCTCACGGCAGGCCCAGGACCGCTATCCCATGGGCCTCATTTGGGGTCAGCTACACAACCTGTCAAGGACGCTGTCCCCCCACTGCCAAACATGAAGTGTACACCC
Source organism: Lithobates pipiens (assembly GCF_037356315.1). Taxonomy (NCBI): domain Eukaryota; kingdom Metazoa; phylum Chordata; class Amphibia; order Anura; family Ranidae; genus Lithobates; species Lithobates pipiens. Next base: position 62,012,257 of record NW_027507686.1, on the reverse strand, counting down.
CACCTCACCAGTCACCAACGTGACCCATGCATGTGTCTTTCTGCAATCAATGTCCTCCCGGGGTTGCCAGAGTGTTCCCAGTCTGCGCAGGCCATCCGGGTGCGAGGTGTAATGTACCGGTAAAGGCGAGTATGCAGGGTGGCGGTACCGGAGGTTCCAGGTCAGTTGGGCCACAGCTCCTGGGGGGTACGGAGACTATGCTTTTATCTCTGCATGTGAACAAGGCTTTTGACACCTTGTCCTGGCCTTACCTTATGTCAGTGCTCCGCCACTATGGATTTGGCGCTCTGTTTATGCAGTGGCTGGAGGCCCTGTACGATGCCCCTCAAGCTAAAATAAAATACTATGGGTTTGAATCCACTGTTTTTCCCATTCGGAGGGGCACTCGGCAGGGCTGTCCACTTTCGCCCCTATTGTTTGTTTTGGCTATGGAGCCACTGGCTGAGGCAATCCGCTCACATCCGGACATAAGAGGCATTCCAATTGCTGGTTCTGAGCATAAGCTGTCGTTATTCGCAGACGATATCTTATTGACACTGACGTCTTCCAGAGTCTCTTTACCCAACCTATTCTCCCTATTGGAATCCTTTGCATCTCTCTCTGGTCTGCGGGTCAACCCCACAAAATCAAAAGCAATGTCTGTGAACCTTTCCCCATCAGAATTGGCCTCCTTAAAAACGAACTTCCCCTTTCAGTGGCTCCCCTCGCTGCCCTATCTAGGGATCCGCCTTACTCCCACATATGATGGCTTGTACCAGGCTAATTCCCCCCCCCCCTATTTAGGAAACTTACCGACTCGTTATCTTCTTGGACCCACCTCCCGCTTTCTTGGTTCGGCAGAATCGTCGCACTACACATGACTTATCTCCCAAAACTATTGTACTTTTTTCGACTGTTACCTGTACCGGTCGCTTCCCATATCCTACGACTTCATCAACGGAGATTACTAAAATTTATTTGGGGTTCCTCCAGGCCTCGAATCCATAAGCGAATAATGTACGCTCGTCGAGTTAATGGGGGTTTCTCAGTCCCCAATCTTCAAGCCTATTACGCTGCGGCGACTATAGTTCCCTTGGCCCACCTTCACGATACTTACCAAATGCCTTTATGGGCCACCATGGATCTTATTGATTCTCATCCTATCCCCATCTCAATACCATGGTTGCCCCCACTGAACCGCCCGCGTGGGTTTGGGCCATGCATGGCTCATTCCCTCCGGGTCTGGGACTCTGTTAAATACTCGGCAGGATTACTATCCCCCCACCTGCCATTATTGCGTCTTGCTAATTGCCCTTTATTCCCTCCTACCTGTGAAAATCCTAGGCAATTCTCCTGGTGGGTGGATAATGGTTTTATGGATGTCCACTCTCTGCTCACCCCAACGAGAATGCTTACATTTGAGTCCCTGAGATCCTCCCACGATATCCCCCTTAGAGAGCATTATAGTTACCTTCAACTCCAACATTTCATACAACAACTTCTTAAAGCCCTACCTACTCCGTACGCGTTGACCCCCTTTGAACATATTTGCAGGACTCGACCCCACTCCTCAGGATTAATATCTCTGATTTACTCCTTCATTACCACTTTTAAGAAACCCCCAGTTAGAAAATACCACCTTCAATGGGAGATGGACTTGGGTAGGAGGTTGGATATGGAAGACTGGCAGACCATGACAATATCCCTTATGAAAAGCTCCTCGAGAATGCCGGTGGTACTATACGCCATCCAGGATAGCTCGCTTTATCCCCTCCTACTCACCCAACTGCTTTCAGGGCTGCGCAAGTGCAGGCACAATGGCCCATATCTGGTGGATATGCCCTACGGCCTGCAGATTATGGATTAAGGTTTATACCCTGCTACGTAATATGCTCCACTCTAATCTTAGAAGGGACCCCTTTGAAGCCCTCTTATGTAAACCCATGCTTGAACTTCTTTGCCCGGAGCATCAATTAGCTCAGCACCTCTTTAGCGCCACTAAGATTACCATTGCGAGAGCATGGAAAACCCCAACACTTAGCTTTGAAGTTGTTGAAAATCGCATGAATGACATAATGGTCAATGAAAAACTGACATCATTTACTTCTGACAGCCATGACAAATTCCTCAGAGTTTGGCAACCCTGGATAACTTACATTCGGCCTTCTAGGTTTAACAACCAACTTCTTTCAATTTAAGGGCGTGTGGGCGCGGCTCCCGAGGACCCCTCTTCTTTCCCCCTTTCCTGCTTTTCACCTTTTTCTGTATTCCCTCTGTGGGCACTCTTACCCACGGTCTGTAGTCTATCTATTCTTTTTCTATCTGTCTTTTCTGGTGACTCCCGTTTTGCGGAGTCGACATAAGGATGTTGGTTACAACAACATGAGATATTTGAAGTCGCTGTGACACATCTTGGGGAGGAGAATTTCATTCATTTTATTTTTTCTCTTTTTTTTCTTTTGCTTCTTTTATGTCCACTTAGCAGCAAAGTCTGGAACATATGTGTCTTTACGTCAACATTTCTGATGATACCGGAGCTAGGCTGCACTCCATATGGCCTGTTTTGTGGCGCAATCAAACTAACATTGTGATTCTTTGTTTATAATAGGCTTTTTTGCCACCTTTATTGCTCTGTGGAATACTATAACACCTATGTACCCTCCGTCTCCCGGGACACCCCTTTTTTCTTTCTTCTGTTTGATGTATCCGTCGCATGACTGTACTAATATGTTATGACTGATTTTCAATAAAATATTTGTAAAGAAAGAAATTCCCAAAAGAAAAAATGGCTCCACAATAAGGAAATTTATTAACCACTTGAGGACCGCCGTATTGCCAATGTACGTCAGCACAATGGCACAGGCAGGCACAATCACGTACATCTACGTGATTGCCTTCCAGCGGGTGGGGGGTCCGATCGGACCCCCTCCCGCTGGTTACGGCGGTCCGATTCGGTCCAGGAGCGCTCCGTGATGAGGGGATGGCCGTTGGTTTTCGGCCACCCCCTCTGGATCGCTCCTGGCCAATGAGAAGCTTCCTCCCCTGTGTATTGTTTACACAGGAAGGAGGAAGTGATGTCATTCTCCTCGGGGCGGTCTTTTTGACCGGACTACGAGGAGAAGACAGAAAGTAAGTGTGCACCAACACTACACTGACATGTAGGTACACACAGGCACACAAACCCCCCCCCGATCGCCCCCCCTCCCCCCCAGTCACAGTGTCACTGATTGCATTGATCATTTCTTTACTGATCAATGCATTCAGTGTCAGTTGTGACAGTAAAAACTGTCAGGACAGTTAGTGTTAGGTCCAGGGTAGCCCCCTATCACCCCCCAATAAAGATTTAACCCCCTGATTGCCCCTAGAGTTAACCCTTTCACCCCCTTTTGCCAGTGTCACTAAGCGATCATTTTTCTGATCGCTGTATGTGTCGCTAGGTAGCTAGTTATTTTTTTAGGTTCACCGCCAGGTTTTTATATCGCTAGGTACCCCGATATACTACCCAATAATGGTTTTAACCCCCAGATTGCCGCTAGTTAACCCTTTCACCCCCTTTTGCCAGTGTCACTAAGCGATCGTTTTTCTGATCGCTGCATTAGTGTCGCTACAGTCGCTAGGTAGCTAGTTATTTTTTTAGGTTCACCGCCAGGTTTTTATAGCGCTAGGTACCCCGATATACTACCCAATAATGGTTTTAACCCCCTGATTTCTGCTAGTTAACCCTTTCACCCCCTTTTGCCAGTGTCACTAAGCGATCATTTTTCTGATCGCTGCATGTGTCGCTAGGTAGCTAGTTATTTTTTTAGGTTCACCGCCAGGTTTTTATATCGCTAGGTACCCCGATATACTACCCAATAATGGTTTTAACCCCCTGATTGCCGCTAGTTAACCCTTTCACCCCCTTTTGCCAGTGTCACTAAGCGATCGTTTTTCTGATCGCTGCATTAGTGTCGCTACAGTCGCTAGGTAGCTAGTTATTTTTTTAGGTTCACCGCCAGGTTTTTATAGCGCTAGGTACCCCGATATACTACCCAATAATGGTTTTAACCCCCTGATTTCTGCTAGTTAACCCTTTCACCCCCTTTTGCCAGTGTCACTAAGCGATCGTTTTTCTGATCGCTGCATTAGTGTCGCTACAGTCGCTAGGTAGCTAGTTATTTTTTTAGGTTCACCGCCAGGTTTTTATAGCGCTAGGTACCCCGATATACTACCCAATAATGGTTTTAACCCCCTGATTGCTGCTAGTTAACCCTTTCACCCCCTTTCACCAGCGATCACAGTATAAGTGTCACTGGTGACGCTGGTTAGCCAGTTAGTTATTTAGGTTCCCCGTCAGGTTTTTATATAGCGCCAGGGACCCCCATATACTACCTAATAAAAATTAGAACCCCCTGATTGCCCCTAGTTAACCCTTTCACCACTGATCACCGTATAAGTGTTACGGGTGACTCTGGTTAGTTTGTTTTTTATAGCATTTTATATTCAAATCCGGAAGGCAGTGCTTGGTTTTCGGGGTCCCGTACGTGGCTAGGCTCCCAAAAAGTCCCCCACATGTGGTATCCCCGTACTCGGGAGAAGCAGCAGAATTTATTTTGGGGTGTAATTTGACTTCTGCCCATAGCATGTGTGAGTAATATATCATTTAGTGACAACTTTGTGCAAAAAAAAAAAAAAAGTTTGTAATATTCCCGCAACTTTTGGCAAAATATAAAATATTCCATGGACTCAACATGCCTCTCAGTAAATAGCTTGGGGTGTCTACTTTCCAAAATGGGGTCATTTGGGGGGGTTTTGTGCTATTTTGGCATTTTATGGACTTCGAAACTGTGATAGGTAGTGAGGAGTTAAATCAAAAATTTGCACCCTTAGAAATCCTGAAGGTGGTGATTGGTTTTCGGGGTGCCGTGCGCGACTAGACTCCCAAAAAGTCCCACACATGTGGTATCCCCGTACTCAGGAGAAGCAGCAGAATGTATTTTGGGGTGTCATTTCACATATGCCCATAGCATGTGTGAGCAATATATCATTTAGTGACAACTTGGTGCAAAAAAAAAAAAGTTTGTAATATTCCCGCAACTTGTGGCAAAATATAAAATATTCCATGGACTCAACATGCCTCTCAGTAAATAGCTTGGGGTGTCTACTTTCCAAAATGGGGTCATTTTGGGGGGTTTTGTGCTATTTTGGCATTTTATGGCCTTCGAAACTGTGATAGGTAGTGAGGAGTTAAATCAAAAATTTGCACCCTTAGAAATCCTGAAGGTGGTGATTGGTTTTCGGGGTGCCGTGCGCGACTAGACTCCCAAAAAGTCCCACACATGTGGTATCCCCATACTCGGGAGAAGTAGCGGAATATATTTTGGGGTGCAATTCCACATATAACCATGGCATGTGTGAGCAATATATCATTTAGTGACAACTTTTTGTAAAAAAATTATTATTTTTTTTTTTGTCATTATTCAATCCCTTAGGACAAAAAAAATAAATATTCAATGGGCTCAACATACCCATCAGCAATTTCCTTGGGGTGTCTACTTTCCAAAATGGGGTCATTTGGGGGGGATTTGTACTGCCCTGCCATTTTAGCACCTCAAGAAATGAGATTGGCAGTCATAAATTAAAAGCTGTGTAAATTCCAGAAAATGTACTCTAGTTTGTAGACGCTATAACTTTTGCGCAAACCAAAAAATATACGCTTATTGACATTTTTTTTACTAAAGACATGTGGCTGAATAAATTTTGCCCTCAATGTATGACTAAAATTTAGTTTATTCGATTTTTCTTATAACAAAAAGAAGAAAATATCTTTTTTTTTCAAAATTTTCGCTCTTTTTCCATTTATATCGCAAAAAAAAAAAATCGCAGAGGCAATCAAATACCATCAAAAGAAAGCTCTATTTGTGGGAAGAAAAGGACGCAAATTTCGTTTGGGTGCAATATTGCATGACCGCGCAATTACCAGTTAAAGCAGCGCAGTGCGAAATTGCAAAAAGACCTCTGGTCCTTAAGGTATTTATTGGTCCGGAGCTGAAGTGGTTAAGAAATCAAAATTTCCAGCCCCAGACAACAAGGGCATAATAAAAAATAGGTTCAATCAATCAAACAAGATAAAAAAGCACTATAAAATCGTAGCTCGGCAAGCATATCAAATTGACGCGTTTCGCCTACGCAGACTTCAACTGGGGTATATGTAAAAAAGTAGGGGAAGGAATGTGTCTTTTCAAGGAAAGTAACTAGTATAGGAAAAACACCCTAGGGAGTTATATGCAATTTTTTAGGTTATTCACACTTTTTGGATACCTTTCCTCTTTTTACAATGTATTCCCCTAGTATGTGGCTTACCTCTCTTTTAATCACCTTGGTGGAATTTGACAATTTATGACTTTTTCCTACATAGTAGATTTCCACGTTGTTGTAGGACTATGTGAGTCTCTTATTCCTTGGGAAACGGTTGTGTACGTATTGTGATCTACAGCTCCATATGTATCACACCAAATACTTGTCTGCTATCTCTGCATTATTTAATATGCTTAATAAAAAAATATTGAAAAAAATGTGTGCCAGTCTTACCCCAACCTGAACAAAATTAACAATGTTTTTTAGCAGTTGCAATAGGAATATAAATTTTGTATGAAAAAAATAATTCTTTCTCTTCTAATATTGTTGTCAGGCACGTTTTGACTTTGTTCTCACCCAATCCCCGGAGGGACATAAAAGCTTGAGAGAAAGATTTCTTCCTAGTAGGAAAGTCCAATCCGGAATTAAAATGTAAATCTTCAACCTCTAGTCGGTTGAAGCACCACAGTTATAATCTACCTTTTTCCTTGTACCAAAAATGTGAAACAATTTCCTCCTTAGATGTTTTCATCTCTGACTCCTGAGTTTAATTTACTGAAATGTTAATAGCCCTGATTGAAAATTTTGGCCTGAAAATGATGGTGGTGACCCTCAGGTTCTCACACGATAAGCCATACAGTTTGTTGATTTCTGAATTGCACATGTTGTTCTTCAGGGTTCTGCCCCAGCAATTTGTGTCTTCATTATCAAGAAACAACTTCTGTTGTGTGAGTATCATTCAGTCTACCATTTGCAAAATTACCCCTTCACACCTATGAATATACATTTTATTGTGGTTCCTATTTTGGACCCATTAGAAATAAGACAAAAGATGATCAGGTGCCTGTTGGAGAGGGCTACAAAGATGGCAAATTGGTGTCAGTCCTGGATCATAGCTGCTAGGAAATTGCTCCTGGGAGAAAGTGACATGAGGCGAACAGCAAAAAAATCCATAAAAACGGTTATAACCAAGATATAATGTCTTACTTAAATTGTGGGATTGTAGAGCATAGCATGTTGAAATGCCAACTTTCATTGAACATGTGAATGTAAAGTTTATTGGTAATTAAATAGGATAAGATAAAAAGCTTAACCCAAACATGTGCAAAATATACACAGTCATTGATGTTTGAGGCTGCCTACTTGCATTGCTCTGAGAAAGTCAGATATGTGTCCCAATGCTGACAAGCCTCAGTGGTGGTGTAGTGCAACTGAACTAAGCCATGGGATCAGACCTCATCAGTGGAATGTCTGGTGTAAGGAGCCGTCCATGGCACCGATGGAATAAGGACCAGAGGAGGCTGTGACAAGCTGTGGTGTAACCCCCTGAAGGTGCCAGGATTAGCGATGACGTCACTCGCTACACTGAGATGACCACAGGTGGTAGAGACTGGCGAGATGGGCACTTGGAGAGCAAGCTGGTTTTGTGGTCCCGTCACTATGACAACATGTTTTGCACACCTGCACCTTGTCAAGGCCGTGGACGGCTCCTTACACCAGCCCTTACACTGATGATGTCTGATCCCATTGCTTAGTTCAGCTGCTCCACACCACCATTGAGGCTTGTCAGCATTGGGATATCTCTCTAACTTTACTAGAGGAATGCAAGTAAGCAGGCTCAAACATCGATGACTGTGTGTATATTTTTGGCACTTGTTTGGGGTAAGCTCTTTTTATCTTATCCTATTTTATTACCAATAAAATTTACATTCACATGTTCAACGGAAATTGGTATTTTATCAGGCTATGCTCTACAATTGCACAATTAAGACATTATATCCTGGTTTTAAGCGCTTTTATGGATTGTTTTGCTGTTCACCATTAGAAATAAGAGACCACTGCTCTCATACAGTGTGCAGAAGTTCTTTTCTGCAAAATATTACATGGCAGGGGCTTTTCTCTGGGCTACGTGAAATAGAGGAAAGACATTGATCTGTTACTATTATATTTGCCTCACCTTCATTTAAATTTTCGCAGCTGGAATTAAAGTTTCATTGTGCTTTAGTAAAAAGCCCATATGTTGTAGGCATTGTCCTCTACTGAATGATTAAACTCACTTGAAAGTATTTACCTATTACCGGTGTTTAATTTTCTGCTAGGTTTACTCTGCATTGAATTGAACTTGCACTACTTTTAGTGGCCTTTTACTAGTTCATTAGGCCCATACTTTCAAATGGAAGAGCCATACTATAGAGCCTACCTAAATATTTGCAACCCATGTGGCACTACACTGCCAGTGCCTTCTTCTCCTGTTGCTCTGACTCAGATCTGCCTCATATGTCAGGTGTATGTATATGAAGAAGCCCCAATCACGAGCTACCGCCAATCTGTGAACCACCGTCCAAAAACACAAAGAGAAAAAAATATTACAAATACTGGTTTACTCACACAAAAACAATACAGAACAAGAATTATGTGTTTCTACTTAATGACTGCTGTTGATGACAAACCATGTAAAGTGCAAAAAACACAGGCACTATGGCTCCACATGACTATATAATGTTAGAGAGAAATAAATAAGCATTACTTGTGTCTGGGGAACACTCATCTTGTTATTTTTTTGACAGATTACAGGGGCTGGTCTGTGCGGTGCATATAACTGATGTTATGGCATGAGCATTGATGCAGATTGTTTAAAATGGAAGCTGGTCAGAGGCAGGATCATGCCAGCACATCCAGCCACCATCTTTTGACTATGCACAGCTTTGAGGAGTAAAGGGTTTGGCTACTGTGTAGATCTCCAAACCGTTATACGAGGAAAGCCACACCCCACAAAGATCTTATTTTGGATAAAAATGCACCAGTGCTCCTCAGCTCTGGGCTTGTGGAGTGTATATGCCACATGGAATTATAATTTTTTTGTATGTTAGGGTACATGGGGTGCAGCTTTAGTTGTAAGATAACTTGAAGATGTGGAACTGGGTGAGCCCCAGAACTGGTCTGCACCCATGGCTGGTGTATATTACTTGGCGAGGCTGAGTGGTGCTGCCAAGCTGCAACACACTGTGCAAATAACACATCATTTGCAGATAGCCATAATATATAGGGGGTGCACAAGACACCCAAGGAAAATAGATATTTACTTGTAAATTGTTGTGATTGAATATGTATGCAGACACCAGGAACATAACAGGCTTGGACTTAGATCTCCTCCTCTGTCTTCCTCTTGCCACACCTACAGCAAAAACTGAATGCCAACATCTAACTACCCCGATATCATGGGAGACACAGTTATATCTATTTTTGTTTGAGGACTTAAAGCGACACCGGGGTTTGATTTACTAAAACTGGAGAGTGCAAAATCTGTTAAAGCTCTGCATAGAAACCAGCTTCCAAGTTTTTTTTGTCAAAGCTTAATTGAAAAAGCTGAAGTTAGAAGCTAATTGGCTACCATGCGCAGTTGCACCAGATTTTGCACTCTCCAGTGTTAGTAAATCAACCCCACTTTCACCTTGCCCATGTAGGGCAAAATGTCAGTGTATTTGTAAAGAACCCTCCTTTCTGACCTACATAGACTCACCTTGCCAATGCTCACTCAATGCTCCTGTCTCCATCACAGAAGGTGACAGTGCCTGGTGCTTCAGGGTATGGTGAACATGTGACCTGCTCCAAAATTACATCGCTCAGGTGTAGCAAACAACCCCTCAGCTTGAGCACTGTCATATGGCAGAGGGAGTAACGCAACTGATGTCAAGGCACATTGGCTAGGGTTTAGGGGCAAATAGACAAATAATGTAGAAGATGTTGTGCAAAATGCCTCATCAGTTCATATGCCATTTGTCACAGGTTTTGAAACAAAAAATAAACCAACCCTCAAACACTTCCAGTAGGTAATGTACAGAACAATACAAAAGTGACCTCCTACCACTGACTGACACTTCCTAGTAAGAACATCCTATCCAGTGCCACATTCAACTGGTGGATGTGCCAATATAGTAGCCTCTATGGGGTGCTTGTTAAACAGCGGAGCCCTGGGGGAATTCTAAAGCAAAATACTATAAAATAACACATCCTCCCCAGTGTACACTCTTACTATAACGCCATATAAAAATAACAAATAATACATTCAGAATTCTAGTAACAATTATAAAATATACAGTGTAGTAACATATACACAATCAACTTGCTTTGTAATAAAGACAAAACAAACAAAAAAAACTGCCTACAACTCAAGTTTTGAAGTCACTAGTGCTGGTAGAAAGAACAAATGGTCCAATGTGGTTCAGTAATAAAGCTGCTTTCTGTCGTCAGTACAGAAGAACTCTTCCTACTGATGTGCACATCCAGCCAGGTACCCATTGGAATGCAAGAAGCTGTAGAGACATATGCAATCACACAAACATTTCAGATTTTTTTTCCTTTACTTTTCACCAAAGCAATGTAAAATACTAAATGCAATTATGTTATGCTTGCTAACTTGTTGGTATTCTTTAAACAGAATTAATACAGAAGTGCATGTCAGTGCAGTGGTGGAGAATGTTATAGTGCAAGTTGGTGCACTAGTGTGCTTTGGTACCATGGCGGCAAGTGAAGGGTGCATCAGCACGATGGCGACTAGCAGGGTCATGCTGTGTTGGTCATGCAGTGAAGTGGTGGTGAATAAGCAAGTTGGGCAGGGGCATGATGGCAGTGCAGTGACCAGTGGATGGGGCTGTGGGGGCAGAACAGAGTAAGTAGGGTCATGTGCATTGGTTCAGTAGCAGCAGGGGAAGTTGTGTACATTGGTTCAGTGGATGTGGTGGGGGTCATGCACATCAGAGCAGTGATGGCAACTGGGATCATAGATGTTGGTGCACTGGTGGCTTGTATTATGAGCACCACTTCCGGCTTTGGTTTTCTGCATCAAGATAAACATCAATTTTGTTCTGCAGTGGGATCAGTCACCACTTACAAAGTGTTATTCTGCCTAATTTCTATTAAGTTAAGGCTTGAGAGCTCTGGTTACGGCTGATTCTGGTGCGAGGAGGAAGGGATGTCACCACAGAGACAGCGATACAGGCAGTTTTGAGCCAATCACTATCCTAGCACACTGCCTGTGTGGACATGTACTGCTGAACGAACTGTACGCCACCATGGCAACAGAAAAGTGTGAACATTGTGGGTCTTAACTGTTATGGGGCAGCTGGGAGTCACAAGACTCCTTGCCCCTCTGCTGAAAGCCCAGAAAGACAGAAAGAGGGCAATATAAGCTTTCACTTCCTGGGATTTTCCTTTAGATTAACTATGGTGTATTTAACACAGAGCAAAAAAGGCATACCAGCATCATGTATTAACTCAGGACTACAAAAAAACAAATATATATATATATATATATATATATATATACACACATACATACATACACACACACACACACACACACACACACCTCGTTGAATCATAAGCTCATATACAACTGATAGGAGACCAGCCTCATTACAATAACCAATGCATTTTGAGGGATATACCCTTTCCCCAAGAGCTCCTAGCTCTGAGGATGAGGGTATATTTCTCAAAACGAGTTAGGTTATGTTTCTACCGTGGGGTACCCAGGGTCACCTATCAATACTGTTGAGGTTCTGTACTGAGGCTGGTTTCCTAGCGATTGTATCCGAGCCTATAATTCAGCTTGCTTTGTGAGTATATTTATTTGTGTATTCCGTTTAATAAATGGCACCTGAGGCAATGCACAAGGCTGGTACGTAATTTTTGCACTTTGTTGTCTAGTTTTCAGGAGCCCCCCCAATCTGAAGAGGGCAGCAAGCCCTGGAGCACAACTGGTTTCCTGTTGTATGATCTGCCACTGGCCCTTTACACGTTGGCTTTTAAGTGTTGCTTTTTACTGGTAACTATGGTATATCAACATAAACATCTTTGGCATGCAATTGTTATACGTTACCTGCAAGGAGTGGGCCCAGTATCCAGTGGTCCTGGAAGAGATCCCTAATGTTCTTATAGCATGTCGTGCATAAACATCAGATGATGGGACAAAAGCCGGCAGATACTGCAAAGTCCCAGTAGAAGGCTCATGTTTGTCTGCCACACACAGAGGAGTTAACAATTGTACAAATATTCCACTGGACCGAAGCTCACATTGCAGCTGTCTGCTGAATTTGTCCAAATAAGCCTGACAAAAAAAAAAAGAAAATTGAAAAATATAAATTGTAGGCAGTTGGAGATATTTGGGTCTTGATTTTGTACATGGAGAAGAAGAAGTTACTGTTTGTACAAAACTGTGCAAATGGGCAAAAATGTCACTCTCTAGATGTGCAAAGCTGGTAGAGACATCCCCAAAGAGACTTGCAGCTCTAATTGCAGCGAAAGGAGGTTCTACAAAGTATTGACTCAGGGGGGCTGAATACAAATGATTTGCACACATTTCACATATTTGTTTGTAAAAAAAATGTGGAAAATCAATTAGCATTTTTTCTTCCACTTCACAATTATGTGCCATTTTGTGTTGGTCCATCACATAAAATCCCAATACATTTACGTTTTTGGTTGTATCATGACAAAATGTCAAACATTTCAAGGGGTATGATTACTTTTTCAAGGCACTGTATATACCTAATTTTGATATTTTTTAAACCTTCTTAGTACTCATCCCTTTTGGTAGCTTTTGGACCTCTCCTTAATCTATGAAGGTGAAAAACTTTGAGCCTTTACAACCACTTAAAATATTACCGTACTTTAAATGACTTTACAGAGAAATGTGGTATAATATCGCTTAGCAGATTTTTATCCCTTTTTTTTTTTTTTTAATAAAGTACATAATTGTAACCTGCTGGGATAAATATTTGGAGTATTTTAAAGTTTAATTTATTAGACTCTTAAAATAGCCTGTAGGATATTTGTACCCCCTTCCTGACCAGAGCACTTTTTGGGATTCGACACTGCGTTAATTTAACTGACAATTGCGCGTTCGTGTGACACTGTACCCAAACAAAATTGACGTCCTTATTTCCCCACAATTAGAGCTTTCTTTTGGTGGTATTTGATCACTTCTGCGGTTTTTATTTTTTGCGCTATAAACAAAAAAAGAGAGACAATTTCGAAAAAAAAAGCTATAATAAATATCCCCCAAAAATATATAAAAAATCTAATTTCCCTTTCTCAGTTTAGGCCAATATGTATTCTTTTACATATTTTTGGTAAAAAAATAAATAAATTATATATATATATATATATATATATATATATATATATATATATAATCTATATCTCAATAAGCGTATATTGATTGGTTTGCGCAAAATTTATAGCGTCTACAAAACAGGGGATAGATTTATTTTATTATACCTGTACGCCCATTTGCCCAGCCGTGCCATTGTGCTGACGTACATCGTCGTGCGCTGGTTGGCATGTGGTAAAGTAATATGATAACGTCTTAAAGTAATATTAAAAGAGGCATTTTTCTTTTCAAATAACAAAATGTCATATTTACCTGCTCTGTGCAAAACCACTGCACAGAGCAGGTAAATATGACATTTTGTTATTTAAAAATCAACCTAATCATCCTCTTCTCAGGCCCCCCTGTCGAAGCTCTTTACCCCCCTCTTGCCTGGGGGCTCCCGAGCCACTGCTCTGCATATCCATTCACAAACAGAGCCGTGGCTTGACCTTGCCCCCTCAATGGCTGCGATTGACTGCAGTGGGAGCCAATAGCTGCCGCTGCTGTCTCAACCAATGAGGAGGGAGAGTTCCAGAAGAACCGAGGCTCCCATGCACATTACTGGATTGTGATGGGGCTCCAAGTATTAGAGGGACTGGGGGGCTGCTGTACAGAGACGTTTTTTTACCTTCATGCATAAAAAACTTTAAGCCTTTAGAACCACTTTAGAAGTTGTTCACTTTGTATATCTATAAAGAGGTTTAAAAGGTGAACTCCTGGCAGGTATAAAGCACTTAAATCTATTGCAGCACTGTATTCATTATTTGTACTTTTTTTTATGCAACAATTGTAGGTAACTGAATTTGAATTTCAATTCAGCTTCCTGCAGGACACTGTACAGCAAAGCTCAGATTGGGAAAGGGAGAAGCAGCACAGAGCTAGTCAGTTGTACCACAGTGCTCATGTGCTAGCAAGAAGCATGCTGATAGGAGGAGACAACTGTGTGGCAGAGATGAGCTCACCATTTTTTTCCTTCTCTTTTTACTGTCAGGTCAATGGCTATGACAATGACAAGACCTTAAGTACATAAGTACAGGAGAGAAAATTTGAGTCTTCAGCCCTGCCAGACAGGGCCATACTGTGTTAATTTCAGGACTGGATTGGCACAAACAAATCCATCGGCAGGTAAAACAGCCACCTTATATGTTTTTTTTCTGTGTATTTAAAGCGTTACATCTTCTTCCTCTTTATGTCCACCCACACTTACCTGTCCATACAAACAGTTAGATTACTGCTTCCAATCACCACACAGACTCTCACAAAATGGCCAAATGAGAAAAAAAAATTGCAGACATTTTTTGAGTTCATTAGATTTGAAAACTTGTGTACATAAATGTTCCCAGGTTGGGAACTAATTAAGCACTGCTACCATTAATAACATCAGAAACAAAAAATGTCACTGTACAGAGTATATGGCCCTGTTTTCTGATTCCTTCTATACTCAAGCAAGCTGGGTAACAGCTGGAGCCCAATACTGTAGTAATGGATAGGACATGTATGTGCAGGACTAGAGCTGCAAAAAAGCTGCACACATTTATACAAAGGCCCAGGCAGTTTTTTTTTAAGGTGTCACAATAGCTGTAAATAGCTATATCGTCAGGAAGTAGGAAAGGCAATTTGTTCAATCCAAAGAATTAACTAAACTTCCTGCGCCATTATAAAAAGGTGCAAAAAACTGTCAGGGAACAGTGGGGAACACAGCAGTTTTACATATAGAAAATGTAGATTCCTGCCAGGTCTGACCTGTCATGAGGGATGTGACCCATCAGAAGACAGACAGCTTACGTCTCTCTCTCTCTGCTTGTGCAGGGATTACACTTCACAAGCAGAACCTGCACAGTTAACAACCCTCCTCCTATCTTATACATCAAGCTGAGCAGGGGGCAGGGACAGGCAGAGAGATCGGCACATGCAGGCTACAGCTCCAGCTCTCCATTCTTTGTGCTGCCTGTGACAGACATAGCAGAACAGAGAACTCATTGCTTCTAATTAAAGTGTTTGTTAACCCATATAACACAAACACTACCAGACCCTCTATTAGAGCCTGGCATAGCACACTGCATATTAAACTTATATATATATAAAAAAACGAGTGTTTTAAATACCTATTTAGAACGATCTTCAGGCCGGTCACATGACTCGCGGCTGCTCTATTTATCCAATATATGGCTTCTGCAGGAGAAGCCGAGATCTCCCTCTGACGTCAGCCAGGGAGATCACATGGCCCCTCAGCCTATCCTGCAGCAGCCCTGGAAACCGGACGAGAGTCACGTGACCTGCCTGAAGATCGTGCTAAATCAGTATTTACAATGCTTGTTTTTTTTTTTTTATAAAAGACTAAATGCAGTGTGCTATGCCATAAGAGGGGCTGGCAGGGACCATTTAGAATTTATTTTACTAATAGCGGCAGGGGGTAGAGGCGGAGACACACAGACACAGAGATGGCAGGCAGGGAGGAGGTGGCGAGGGGGAGAGGGGAGAGCAGAGAGGACAGCTGCATATGACATAGGGACGCACTCTGACCACCATGGTCAGGGCTCAGCAGTTTAGAGGGGGGGGGGGGCAGATTACACAGCACAAGCACTGCACTGTTTAATCTGCTTTAAGGGACCAGAAAATCTATTTTTGGGGGGGGGGGGGGGGGGGCATTAACAAACACATCAACAAAGGGGCTTGTGTTAGGAGCAGCATCTGCTCCATTTTTTAGGTTTAGACGGATTGTACATGCTAAAAGGTACATAGATCATGGATAATCACGGACACCAAAAATGGCACAATGTTCCAAAAACATTTGGCTTACATACTGTCACTAGTCAACCTAGGTTGGAACACATTATATAATCCAGGGTTTCTCCATGAAATCCTAAATTTCCTCCAGAAGTTGCTATGGGTTCTTTGAGCAATGAGCAATTTCTACCTCTCTGTAAGGAGGTAATTCTTCCCAATGACAACAAGTGTAATGAACATTCTTCCCACTGACCATCACACTCATGTATCATGAATTGTAGATATATATTAATATTTAGCAGGGTTTCCTGAGCCCGGAACGTTATTTCAAGGGTTCCTCTAGGTTGAAAAGCTGGTATAATCAATGAGAAAAAAAAACACTCTTCTGCAGCAAGAAAATAACAAGAGATCCCTGCTTTCAGCACAGTGCACAATGTAAGTAAAAAAATAAACTAGGCCCCTTGCTTATTTTACTTTGGATACTTTACCTTGGATGCAGCTATCTGAGTAATAGCGTTGTGACGGTATCCATTTCCAGGGGACACATTGACAATGGCTCCTCTCTTCCTCTGTGCCATGCCTGGGACCACTATACGCACCATCATGACAGCTGCAGCAACATTGACATTGATGATCTCCCATACTTTGTCCTCTGGAATCTCCAGAATACATTGTGGATATTCATACGGCACCCTGGCATTGTTAACCAAAATACCCACATCCAGATCTCTCAGACTCTGCACGATGGAAGCATATGCTTCATGCCCCTTGCTGAAATCGGCATAAATGATACTGGTGTTGACTCCATAAGTCCCAACTATGGCCTCTGAGACATTGAGCAGCTCTTCTCTATTACTGCAGATCAGGATAATATTCAGCCCGCGACTTGCCAGCTCTTCTGCATATGCCTTTCCAATGATATCAGTGGCTCCTGTACAGAAATATCCCATCAACTTTTTTTTTTTATCAATGAAACAAAGTATAACTCTAAGCAACCAATTACACTATTTCATTTAGCAGCCTGAAATCAACGGATACACAAAGAAAAGCAGTCTGTATAGGAATCAACATGCTAGTTGAAGAAAAAAAAAAATCTTCTGCTACAGCACAGAAGGGGTAGTGCATTGACAGACAGATAGACAGACAGAGTGGGGTTCATACCAGACTCATATTGAAATGCTGCAAGAAAGATCTCATCCTGCTCTGTCACTGTCAGCCATTTATTGGGGTTCGGAGACAGCTTATAATAATAGGTACACTGTGGCAGTAATATACATTTTTAAAAGGATCTTTATCTCACAACGTTTTATTTCAGTTTAGGCTAGAGTATGGAATATATAGAAACCTGTCAGCTTTTCGTTGCAGTCTCTGTCCCCATTGGGGAGATTCCAGGAAACACAAAGCACAGAGGAAACCGGCCCAAACTTAGACAGTTGTCCCCAATGAAAGATTTCCTCTCACTTCCTGTGCTGGTGACAACTATAAACTTCCCATTGTTTATGACCCTTCGTAGTCACCAGTACAAAGACAGCCTGAATCTCTGTGGATCCTTGTGTTCATAGGGTGCTAGAATGACCAAAACGGACAACGACGTTGTAAAATGCAAAAACAAAATATCTCCCCTGTACACCGAAATCGCTCAGTGGGAGGCTTTTTTTTTTTTTTTCAATTACAAGTTGTTTTCATATAATTTGTGACTTAATAAAAACTCTGAGTGATTTTCAATGTGCAGATGAGATAATGGTGTAACTCAGTGAAGTCAATTAGATTTTACTGTAGCCAGATCAGATAGTAGGTTTTGATTGGTTGCTGTGTGTCATCACCTACTGCTCTAGGTATGGTCTGCTTTATTAAAACTCAGCTAGTTATCAAGTGAGGTCATATTAATTAAAAAAAATATGTAAAAAGGGCAGCTGTACTTTTTTTGCCATTCAGGACAAAGTGCATGTGTCTTTGCAAAGGGGGCCCTCCAACCCACTAATACTGACCATGCCCTATGCTCCCATTCTGCTCTTTTCTCCACCATAACCTGAAACAATACAAGGTGTTCCAAGGAATTGGGGAGCATGCGACTTTCCCCCCCATGAACAGTACTGGGGTCTAGCAGCCAATCGTTAGGCCCAAGTACTCATGACGGAGGGAAAAACATCACTATGCATCCGACACCAGCCCACACTGGGGATTTTAATCCTGGACCTGATAGGGAATTATGAGTATAAGAGATTAGGAGAGGACCCTTGCACAGATATTGTCACTTTGCTCTGTGCGGGCCATGTGACAGTGGAGTGAATTTAAAGGCAAATAGACTATGCATTCTGCAAGTGCAGTTACTCCAGAAGCGCCACTGACTTCCATCATCCAATCATGTGCAAGCATAGATGCTGATTTTTCTTTAATTTCCTGGCATGTGATTGGGTATTCTTTGCAAAGTGAAGCTTTACCTCATTTACTACATTCTGGAGCAACTGCACTTGCACAGTCATAGTTACATATAGTTCATAGTTACAAGGTTGAAAAAAGACACAAGTCCATCCTGTGCGTGTGTATGCTTTTATATCAATATTACATTGTATACCCCCGTAAGTTGTGGTCGTTTAGGTGCCTAATAGTTTTTTTTAATTATCTACGCTCCCAGCTGAAACCACTACTTGTGGAAGAGAATACCACATTCTTATCGCTCTTACCGTAAAGAACCCTCTACGCAGTTTCCCTCGAATTTTAGTGAATGACCACAAGCCTTACTAAATGCCCTTTCGTGGAAAAGTTGTATCCCTATTGTGGGGTCACCAGTATGGTATTTGTATATTGAAATCATATCCCCTCTCAATCGTCTCTTCTCCAGAGAATAAGTTCAGTGCTTGTAATCTTTCCTCATAACTAACATCCTCCAGACCCTTTAATAGCTTTGTTACCCTTCTTTGTACTCCATTTCTAGCCCATTTTTCCTGAACATTGGAGCCTAGAACTGGATGGAATACTCCAGGTTTGGCCAGGCCAAAGTCTTGTAGAGTGGGATCATAATCATTTTATCTCTGATCCCCTTTTAATGCATGCCAATATTCTATTGGCCTTGCTTGCAGCAGCTTGGCATTGCATGCCGTTGCTGAGCCAGTCATCTACTAGGACCCCCAGGTCCTTTTCCATCCTAGATTCCCCCAAAGTTTCTCCCCCCAGTGAATAGCTTGCATTCATGTTTTTGCCGCCTAAATGCATTATTTTACATTTTTCTACATTAAACCTCATTTGCCATGTAGTTGCCCACCCCATTCATTTGTTCAGATCTTCTTAGAAGCTTTCCACATCCTGTGGAGAAGCTATTGCCCTGCTTAGCTTAGTGTCGCCGGCAAATACAGAGATTGAGCCATTTATCACATGCTCCAGATCATTTATGCATAAATTAAATAGGGTTGGTCCCAGGACAAAACCCTGAGGAACACCACTTTCCACACTGGACCATTCTGAGTACTCCCCATTTATCACTACCCTCTGAACTCGCCCTTGTAGCCAGTTCTCAATCCAGGTACTCACCCTTTGGTCCATGCTGACAGACCTTATCGTGTATAGTAAACATTTGTGGGGAACTGTATCAAATGCCTTTGCAAAATCCAGATATACCACGTCTACCGGCCTTCCTTCATCTAGATGGCAGCTCACCTCCTCATAGAAGGTTAACAGATTTGTTTGTCAAGAACGATTTTTCATGAATCCATGCCAATTACTGCTAATGATACTGTTTTCATTACTAAAATCTTGCATATAGTCCCTTATCATCCCTTTCAAGAGCTTGCATACTATTGATGTTAGGCTAACTGGTCTGTAGTTCCCAGGGATATATCTTGGTCCTTTTTAAAAGATTGGTACTACATTGGTTTTTCTCCAATCAGCTGGTACCATACCAGTCAGTAGACTGTTCGTAAAAATTAGGAACAATGGTCTGACATTTACTTGACTGAGCTCCTTAAGGACTCTTGGGTGCAAATCTGTCGCGGTGACTTATTTATGTTAAATTTTTGAAGTCCGTTTCTGATTTTATCCTCTGTTAACCATGGAGGTGCTTCCTGTGACATGTCATGAGGATAAACATTGTAGTTTTGGTTACTGAAGCCCCTCGTGAAGACTGAGGAGATGAATACATTCAAAACCTTCGCCATCTCACCTTTGTAACCAGAATTCTTTCATCATTCTTTATGGGGCCAATATGATCTACCCTCCCTCTTTTACTATTTATGTACTTAACAAATTTCTTGGGATTTTTCTTACTCTCCTCCACTATGTGCCTTTTTTGTTCCATCTTAGACGCCCTGATTACACACTTACATTTATTGCATTCTTTGTACAGTTGGAATGCTTATGATGATCCCTCAAGCCCTGTTTTTGTTGAAGGCCTTCTCCTTTGCTTTTCTATACATCTTTCCTCCGTGTTATTTGCTCCTAGGATTTTATCCCATTTAGTATCTTTTAACAAGTAGCGTAGTTTCTGGAAGTTGGCTATTTTGAAATTCAATAACAAGGAGCATAGTTTCTGGAAGTTGGCTCTTTTGAAATTCAGTGTCTTTGTATTCCCCTTATGTTTCCTATTTGTGTGATTTATGTTTAAACGAATTGACCTGTGATCACTGTTTGCTAAGTTGCCCCGTATTTCTACATTCATGATCAAGTCTCTAATGTTAGTAATCAGTGGGTCTAGTAATGCATTGTTTCTTGTTGGTGCATTTACTATCTGACCAATGAAATTGTCCTGTAAGACATTTAGGAAATAGCGAGCCTTATATGAATGTGCAGTTCCTTCCGCCCAGTCTATGTCTGGATAATTAAAACCCCCCATTATAATGAC
Organism: Lithobates pipiens; assembly: GCF_037356315.1. NCBI lineage: Eukaryota > Metazoa > Chordata > Amphibia > Anura > Ranidae > Lithobates > Lithobates pipiens. The sequence goes on along the minus strand of NW_027507686.1, from coordinate 61,991,231 downwards.
ACTTACCATCCTAGCCGCCATAACAAACTGTGATAGGAGGTCCGTCTCCCCCCCCTCCCTCAGGTTAGGGGGCCTATAGCATACTCCCAGTAATATTTCTCCTTGGTTTCCTCCCATTGTAACACTACCAATGGATTCCACCTCTTCCCTTGCTCCATTAGTGATGTCATCCCTCACATTCACCTGTATATCATTTGCCTTTAGTAAATCCAACCCAGTGACCATTTGCCTTTAGTAAATCCACCCCAGCATCTCCTTAAAACACATAACCCAGCAACAATGCTGGAAACTGGAGAGGACACACATCCTGGGATGTGGGGAATGGTGATGCCCACATTTCCATTTCTGCAAACGTGCTTGGGCAGTTGTGCATCGTAGAGAAAACTGATTGTATTAAAAAATTAAAAACAAAAGCAGCTGCTAGCTTGATTTAAAGCCAGCCAGTTCACCCATTGATCCATCAACTTGGGTACGGCCAGCCTGTTGGACTTTAAATGTGATTATTGCTAGCGGCTTTTATAGCAGTAATCACTGTACTCTCCCAGCAAGGTATGGCTTCCCCGCCGGTAGAACACAATGGCTCCACAGGAGCGGTTGTATGATCTACCCTCCCTCTTTTACTATTTATGTACTTAACAAATTTCTTGGGATTTTTCTTACTCTCCTCCACTATGTGCCTTTTTTGTTCCATCTTAGACGCCCTGATTACACACTTACATTTATTGCATTCTTTGTACAGTTGGAATGCTTATGATGATCCCTCAAGCCCTGTTTTTGTTGAAGGCCTTCTCCTTTGCTTTTCTATACATCTTTCCTCCGTGTTATTTGCTCCTAGGATTTTATCCCATTTAGTATCTTTTAACAAGTAGCGTAGTTTCTGGAAGTTGGCTATTTTGAAATTCAATAACAAGGAGCATAGTTTCTGGAAGTTGGCTCTTTTGAAATTCAGTGTCTTTGTATTCCCCTTATGTTTCCTATTTGTGTGATTTATGTTTAAACGAATTGACCTGTGATCACTGTTTGCTAAGTTGCCCCGTATTTCTACATTCATGATCAAGTCTCTAATGTTAGTAATCAGTGGGTCTAGTAATGCATTGTTTCTTGTTGGTGCATTTACTATCTGACCAATGAAATTGTCCTGTAAGACATTTAGGAAATAGCGAGCCTTATATGAATGTGCAGTTCCTTCCGCCCAGTCTATGTCTGGATAATTAAAACCCCCCATTATAATGACACTTACCATCCTAGCCGCCATAACAAACTGTGATAGGAGGTCCGTCTCCCCCCCCTCCCTCAGGTTAGGGGGCCTATAGCATACTCCCAGTAATATTTCTCCTTGGTTTCCTCCCATTGTAACACTACCAATAAGGATTCCACCTCTTCCCTTGCTCCATTAGTGATGTCATCCCTCACATTCACCTGTATATCATTTGCCTTTAGTAAATCCAACCCAGTGACCATTTGCCTTTAGTAAATCCACCCCAGCATCTCCTTAAAACACATAACCCAGCAACAATGCTGGAAACTGGAGAGGACACACATCCTGGGATGTGGGGAATGGTGATGCCCACATTTCCATTTCTGCAAACGTGCTTGGGCAGTTGTGCATCGTAGAGAAAACTGATTGTATTAAAAAATTAAAAACAAAAGCAGCTGCTAGCTTGATTTAAAGCCAGCCAGTTCACCCATTGATCCATCAACTTGGGTACGGCCAGCCTGTTGGACTTTAAATGTGATTATTGCTAGCGGCTTTTATAGCAGTAATCACTGTACTCTCCCAGCAAGGTATGGCTTCCCCGCCGGTAGAACACAATGGCTCCACAGGAGCGGTTGAAGCGGGAATCAAGTGATTTTCTTTCCTGCAACTTGTGGTTGCAAGAAAGAAAATTGCTCTGTCTATGGCCTGGCCTAACCCTTTAACTTCCCTAATGCAATACATATGTCAGCGGCCATCTAAGCCACGATATACAGTATCTCACAAAAGTGAGTACACCCTTCACATTTTTATAAATATTTTATTATATCTTTTCACATGACAACACTGAAGAAATAACACTTTTCTACAATGTAAAGTAGTGAGTGTACAGCTTGTGTAGCAGTGTAAATTTGCTGTCCCCTCAAAATAACTCAACATACAGCCATTAATGTCCAAACCACTTGGCAACAAAAAGCAAATACACCCCTAAGTGAAAATCTTGACACTTTGGGCCAAATTTGAAAAAAAAAAAAGCCATGGGAAGAGAGTGCTGATCAAAATGTTGTGGGGGGGGGGGGGGGTGCACCCCCGTCAGAACACAATAGCTCAGCGGGGGAGATCGCTGTACTAACTTCTGATGGTTAGTACAGCGGCTCTGACCGGCTATGGCTGGAGTGGATCATCCAATTGTTGGCCTTCTAATCTCTCTTATTCCTAAACTGTATATTGTGTTGTTAAATGTCATCATCTGTTGGGTCCTTTCTGCTCATTTATTGATTGAGCCTCTACGATGGGTTAGTGTTTTGACCCAAACTGTTAATGGTGCTTGTTTCTGTATTTCTCCCTACATGAAGTCAATGGGGTGGATTTACTAAAACTGGAGAGTGCAAAATCTGGTGCAGCTCTTCATAGATACCAATCAGCTTCCAGGTTTTATTGTCAAAGCTTAATTGAATAAAGTGAAGTTAGAAGCTAACTGGCTACCATGCACAGCTGCCCCAGATTTTGCACTCTCTAGTATTGGTAAATGAACCCCAATCTTTACTAATGATGGATGGTACTATGAATGTGATGGCCTTTGTGTCGCTCAATAAAATATTTGAAAAAAATAAAAATAAAATTCACTCTTTAGCAAAATGTTGTTGTTGTGTGGCTCACTTACCAGTGACAACTGCCCATTCTCCATACTGTTTGACCAGGTCTCTCCTTCTGAGGATATGTGGAGTGACATGTAGTCTGACCACACTGTAGCACTCATACAAAATACTGACGCCTTTCCTTGCTGTGTACAGAGCTCCCACCACTGCCAGAAACTCAAAGTGGTTGTGACAAGACCTTGCCACCTCCCGATATAAAAGATGAAAGCTGTCTACAGCGGCCATTAGGACCCAACAACCTGAAACAAGAAAAAGATATAGTAAAACAGAAAAGTCCATTAATAAAGTCGCATTGCGGCCACAGCTCATTTATAAGGCACAGCAAAGTTCTTTATGGCCCGTACACACGATCCGAATATCGTATGACAGATCGTACAACCTTTTTCCCTTAATAGTCGCAAGTAGAAATTGAATAGGTAAATAAAGTCCCGAAAATTCTCAGACAGAAAAAAAAAATAAAAAACATCGGAAGTGATGTCATGTGTTGTAATGTATTCGTATTGTATGTTCGGATGACAACTATACTGACTGAACGAAAATCGTACGATCTGGTATCGCACAAGGAAAATTTTTGTGCTTGTCCGATCGAATAATATCGGATGAACTGTTGTGATCAGCTCTCAATAGTAGTGTACACATGATCCGAAAATCGTACGATTCTTCCTCGGTTGACACTTTTCGTACGATATTCGGATCGTATGTACGGCCATTACAAATGCCCATTGTGCTCCACTTACTTGAGGACCATCAATCAAGTAGAATGGAAAAAAAAATAAAAAATTAAGTGGTATTCTTCACCCCCGCCCCCATATACCTGGAGTTAACATATTTTGAAAGTCCCGTTTTGCTCAAACTTTAACCAAGTGCAGACTGCCCATCCGCCGTTGCTGCCTGCTTTCATGTTTAGGGCACACGCATGTTTAGGGCACAATGATTCATGGCCAGGACCTGCTGATTGTCTGTAACCAATCACAGCCCAGAACCCTATGTTGACAATTAGGGATGCGCTCAGGCGTGTTCGCATGGAACATGTGCAGAGCCCACCAGGAAGTCGAAGCAGCGCTGCACTAATCACAGGCAGTGAGACATTGCATCGGTGTGCGGCTGCAGAGATCGGGCAATGTCTCACTGCCTGTGATTAGCGCAGAGCACCGCCGACTTCCTGGCGGGCTCTGCGCGTGTTCCATGCAAACACGCCTGAGCTCACCCCTATTAACAATCGACACAGGGCTCTGTACAGAGGGAACTCTCTGTGTGTGTTTCAGTCAAGAATTTTGATTTTGGTGCACCACTACATTTTGGCCAAAATTTATGAAGACTTTTTTTTTATATGTTCTGCAGCAGAAAGTAAAAAATATTGTTTATTTATTTATTTTTTGTTTATAGCACAAAAGATAAAAAATGCAGTGCTGATCAAATACCACCAAAATAAAGCTCTATTTGTGGGGAAAAAAATTACATAAATTGTATTTGGGCACAGTGTTGTATGCCTGCGCAATTACCAGTTAAAATAGCTCAGTCGCTCCGACTTAGAAAAAGGTTCCTGTACGACTTTTGGGGCGACTTGCATTGACTTCTATACAGAAGCCATTTTGCAAGCCGCCGCTAAAGTCGGATCCTGGTCGCCTGAGGCAGTCGCGCTGCAAATCGTGCTGCCTCAGTGTGAACCGGTTCGAAGGGAAATAAAATCTTCAGGAGCTGAAGTGGTTAAACTCTTGGCCAATATACAGTACTCCTCATAGCGCTCTCTTTGCTGCATATATGGTATGAAAGAGTAATGCTGGTAATATACGGCTCAAATTATGGCCAATTCATGCCTTGACAGTATCACCGGGCACGACAAAAGCCACAAGCCATGTGGAAAATTGTTCCAGGATAGTGGAGATTTCTGGGACGTTTTGCACAAGTGCAACTGCAGACGTAGAGGGGTAATGTTGTTCTTATATATTAAATCTCCAAGACACTGAAGGCTCCACAACACAACACAAATTTTATGAATGGGCTGTAAAATGTTGGTCACAATGCATTAAGGTGAAAAAAACACCTGGCAGTCACCGACCCCGTTTTACTTACCTGACCCCCTTCATCTCTTCGGTGGGGACGCACTGTCCCTCTCTCCACAGGGTCCCGGCTCTTGATTGGGTAGATTGATCGGAGCGCAGCCATTGGCTCCCTCTGCTGTCAAAAAAATACAATGACGCGGGGGGTGGGGCCGAGTCCAGCATTCGCACCCTTGGGTGCGAATGCTGGACTCGGGAATTTGCCCACAAGGTAACCCCCTTGGAAGAGCGCTTTTCCTAGGGGGTAATCAGATGTGGGGAGGAGCCGCCAGGGGACCCCAGAAGATGAGGATCAGGGCCACTCTGTGCAAAACAAGCTGCACAGGGGAGGTAAGTATGACATATTTGTTATTTTTAAAAAGCTCTTTTTCAATCACTTTAATGAGTATGATGCATTAAAGCGGGGTTCCACCCTAAAGTGGAACTTCCACTCATCGGAACCCTCCCCCCCTCCGGTGTCACAGTTGGCACCTTTCAGGGGGGAGGGGGGGTGCAGATACCTGTCTAATACAGGTATTTGCACCCACTTCCGGGCATAGACTCCCACGGGAGTCTATGCTGTTTCCTGTCCCGGCGCGCTGTCTGCTGGGACACACACGGGTCCCAGAGACAGCACGGAGCATTCCCATTGCGCTGGGCGACTCGCGCATGCATAGTAGGGAACCGGGAAGTGAAGCCACAACGCTTCACTTCCTGATTCCCTCACCGAGAATGGCGGCAGCAGCCAAGAGCCGAGCGATCGGCCTCAGCTGCCGACATCGCTGGACCCTGGGACAGGTGAGTGTCCATTTATTTATTAAGTCAACAGCTGTGGTATTTGTAGCTGCTGGCTTTTAATATTTTTTTTCCCAGTGAAATCCCTCTTTAGGCCCGATTCACACCTATGCATTTTTAGTGCTTTTTGCATTTTGCAGATTTGTACTACAGTCCATTTAACATGGTTTCCTATAGAACGTGTTCTGTTGTACAAATCTGCAAAATGCAAAAAGCACCAAAAATGCATAGGTGTGAATCCAGCCTTAAGGTGAAAAAACACGAGGCTTTACAGTCCCTTTAAATAAGGACGTGTGCGTTCCAGTGCGTTTTTGATGCATTTTACAGCGTTCCAGTACAGGAAAAATGCAGCATGTTCTACCTTTTTTGCTGGAACTACAAGCACTGGTGGTGACGATGCCATTGAAAACCATATCATCTACTTTCCATGTGTTTTTTGAAGCTGAAAAAAAGCCCTGCGTGTGAACTGGCCCAAAGAGAGGAGGCCATCATTAGCAGAGGTATAGAGTCCACCTAGGGGGGGTCACTTGGCAGGACAATAGGAGGTGATGGAGAAGATCACACACTGATGATGAAGCCTCCCTGACCTGTGCACACAGCTGGGACAGTCTCTCCTCTCCAGGATCCAGGAACAAGCCGCTCACGGACAATGCCAGGCTGCTCTACAGTGTCTCCAGGGCGGCTCAGGCTGGGCTACAGGTCCTTGCAGATCCGTAGATGTTGTCACAGTACAAGCTATAGAAAGAGCTCTGTGTACCGGAGTTTCTCTACAGAATGGTTGTAAATACACTACAGATAATTATACAATAACTGACGGATTTTTTTTTTTAATACGCAGTTTATATTTGGTAGTAATTTACATAGCTGACAGGACCTGCCTCCTCTAGCAGGCTGCAATAGTGTGTACAGCATGGTGTCTACAGGCTGCATTCACAGCTATTTCAGGTGTCTTTACTATATGAGCGGGTTAGAAGACTATCTTAAAAAGTTTAGACATAGCTCCTAACTGTCCCTGATTTCAAGGGACTGTCCCTGATTTGGAGCAATGTCCCTCATTCCTCCTCCTTTGTCCCTCGCTTTTGGTCTGATCCATATAGATGTAAATAAAATGCACTTTTTATCTATCAAGTGTTTTCCAGTGCTAAACCTTTCATCTGATTTCTAAATTGCTGCATTTGTAAATTCCAAAAGCCAATAAAAAGGAATAGTAGTTGTAAAAAAATCACTTGTGAGTTTACCCAATCTTGATTTTTTTTGTACAATTCTCCTTTAAGGGGCATGGAAAGGGCTGTGTCCTATGCCTGCATACTTTTTCTGAAAGGTGTCCATTCCCATCTCAAAAAGCTGGGCAGTAGAGATGAGCTCCGGCGTGTTCGCATACGGCACGTGCAGAGCCCGCCAGGAAGTCGGCGCAGCGCTGCGCTAATTACAGGCAGTGAGACATTTCCCGAGCTCTGCAGCCGCACATTGGGGCAATGTCTCACTGCCTGTGATTAGCGCAGCACTGCGCCAACTTCCTGGCAGGCTCTGCACGTGGCGTATGCAAACACGCCGGAGCTCATCCTTACTGGGCAGTATGGTTTAGGTCACTTGGAAATGGATGCAGATCAGTTTAGGCCCCATTCACACCTGTACTTCACGCTACCACATTTCTTGTAGGTCAGCGTAAGGACAGCCCATTCACTTGAAACAACAAACTCACCAAAAGAAGAGTGCACACCTTTTTTGGGCTGTGAACTTTGCATATTTTTTTAAACTGCGTGTTTTGGCATGACAAAATGTGTATTTTCTAGTCCTGTTTGGGTTGAGAATAATGCAAATTTTTTGGGCATTCCTGGCACACACATGTGTGAATGGGGCCTCACACAAAAATCTCAAAAAAATGTAATTGTTGGCCACGCAGACAGTGCGAGGCAATGGACTGCGCTTAAAAATGATTACCGTAATTTTCCTTTCCAGATGGCGATCCATGGTAGTAGTCCATAGTTGCCAACTGTGCCGAATTTCCCGGGACATTCCTGGGATTAGGACCATTGTGTCTAATTAATTTTGTCCCGGGAAATGTTCCGGGAAATTCGGTTTGTCCCGTTAATTTCGCCGCTGGCAGCTAGAGGTCCGCAGCCAGCGGAGACAATGTCTCCGCTGGCCATCATTTTGAAGAAGACCAGAAGCTGGTCTACAATAGAGATGCTGCGGCGCCGCCCACCCCCACTGCCAGTGTCTATGGAAGGTGGGTGACGCTGCAGTTCAAACTGAAAGGCGCGGCAACGGCGGCGTCTGGAGGATCTGTCGGGGGCCAGTCTCAGTCTGAAGGATGTCAGAGGGGGCCAGTCTGGATGTCAGAGGGGTACCAGATGTAAGGAGGGGCTCCACTGATGGAGACACAGATGTGAGGAAGGCTGCTCTGATGGGGCACCTGATGGCATCTGGTGGCAGGCAACGTGGCTAATGACGCACTCATGGCTCCCACTGATTCTGTATTATGGTGAGTTGAATGATTTCATTTTATAATACAAGGTAATAATAGTGTTAGGTGTGACCTCAACAAGTCACCTATTTGTCAGGTTATGTTACCGTTTCCCAATTGTTAGTTAGAGTTCTTATCCAAGCAAAGAGACACAGAGGTATTATTCAGTATTTCTGCTCAGAAGTCCGTCGTTAACTCTGACTGTCTCTGACTGACTCTGGCTCTGAGGCTTCTTTATTACATCTTTTATAGACAGAAAAGGGCAAACATCAGCAAATGTAAAAAAACAACATTTTCAAAGAAAAGACAATTCTCCGAGTGTTATCAGCTGATAAGACAATCTTCTGGGCGTAGACTGCTTTTTAGGGCTGATGCGCCTCTTCTTGATGAGTACGTGACAATAGATGACTAGTCCTTATTTTACAGAGAAGGATAGAAAAATATATGTATTTAGTAAGACATAAGGTCAACCATTTTGTTTCAACATATACCTTAATCCTTACAATAGAAATAATGCGCTTTAATCATCCTGACACCATAACAATCATGGTACCAGGTATTTGGAGTATCTTTATCTGCTGATTGTCAAACTCTGGAAAACACTGTGGTATAGGAGCGGGGGCTGCTGTCTCTCCGTCCCTCCCCCCCTTCCCTCCCCATCCCGCATTCATCTCAGACTCTAACCACACCCCTTCGAGCCATGCCCACGAAAGCCACGCCCACTATTTTATGTAAACCACGCCCTTATTTTTGCCGCGCACGCTGCATTTTCACCTTTTGCTATGCCACGCCCATATCTGCATGCCCCACCCCCTAATTATAATACAACTCCGCCTACTGCCAAAAAAGTGTCCCGATTTTTTTTTTTTACAATGTTGGCAACTATGGTAGTCCTGCCCACACCCTGCGCATCACTAGGAACGAACTGGTTGGGTTTAATATGCTGGCATGGATTGGCACCAGGAAAGGAAAATTGTGGTAATCAGTGGTGGCGTAGTGGTGGTATATTTTCTGGGGGGGGGCGGCAAACAATGCACCCCCCCAGTCAGTTGGTCACCAGCCCTGCACTTACCCCATCTAGGTCGCGGGCAGAGCTTCCGACAGGCAGTGGTGGCTTCCCCTGCATCTCCTCAGCATCACGGCGACTTCTGACTTGCGTCTCCTCCCTCCTCCTAGGTCAAAAGGGTCGCTTCTCCTTTCAGCCACCTTTCAGGTGACAGGGCTCAGGACCCGCTTCCTGACTGGCCGGGAGGAGAATCAGGAAGACAATAGTGAATATTCATTCGCTATTGTCACACATCTGGGTGAGCTCGGGGCCCAGTGCTCAGCGTCCCTAGCCAACCCTTTTTTGAAGCCTATAATCACATGCTTAAAAACAAAAAATTGGAATCCAAGATTATAAGGCCTGACGCATGGATAGAGGGGCGGTGCCCCTGCGCCCTGCATTGGGGGGCGCCACTAGTGGTAATTGATTTTTCCTTATCGTCTTTCAGGACAGCACATGAGAGAGTGGCTCCACCCACTTCGAAACAGGAAACACAAACTCCGACACATTTTAAAAGGAGACTTCTCCTCACAGCTCATCAGTTTTTGTGTTTCCTCCAACAAGGGAACACCTAGTAGGATCCCGGGTCTCTTAAGGTGCTGTCCTGAGAGGCCAGGCTGCCTACCCCACCATACCTTTTTTCCTCCAGAGAGTTTGCTCCTCCCACAAGGGTAGTTGGTAAGTGGGCTCCTTTTTCCCTCTCAACTCAGAGAGAGCAGGACTGTTCCTGGAGCTGCTCATTTAGTCGTTCGCTGTTTTTTTTTTAACCGCATGCCGACGTTACAAGCCGCCGCCATCTTTGTGGAGGCAGTGTAGGGACTCGGCCAATTGGAAGTGAGGTATCTTGCAAGGGGCAACACTGGGAACAGGCACATCATAATTTCTGGCGGAAATGGCGCAGGGGAAGAAGGGAGGGGCGGTTCTGGTGCCTATTACCGGGTTCCGGTCTGACACAGCGGCTTCTTTGGACTCCAGAAACGGCGTTTGGAAGCCACCGAATGAAAGCAGCACCTCGATGGATTCTGTGGCAGCAGCAAGTGGGACAGGCACGGGCACCAGCAAGGCCCAGGTAAAGGGGTATGGGGATTCTACCCTGTTTACTGTGGTGCCTCTCTCTCTCTCGCTCAATGTTTTTTTCCACCAGGTGGCAGGGGCCTGTCTGGGCACAGGGAGTTAGCATGTGTTCTGCCTGTGCACCTGTGGTGAGCCCTTTAGGAGGAAGCTTTGACTCCCTGGGATGCTGGTGTTCTCGTTTTGTCATTTGTTTCTGGCAGGCTAAGAACTCTGACCCAGCTATCAAAAAAAGATGCACCTCTGGTAAGACAAAGTTGCTAGAGGGTTGGAAGAAGACTTTATGCCAAGTCTGCATTGACTCCTTAGTCAAGGAAGAGGCTTCTTCTGCATACAGCGAGTTAATCGCATCAGTAAAGAAAGAGCTAGATGCTACCATACAATCTTTTCGCTCTTCTCTTGCAACACCATCCCTGAGTCAGGCAACTACCTCAGAATCCTCTCAGGGCTCACAATTAATCCCAGTGGTAAAGGCTGAGGCTGGCCCTCCGACCCAAAGGGAGCATTCCCCCTCTTACTCTGGGGAAGAGGAGGAGGAGGAGGAAGAGGCAGAAGATGCACCTTCAAGATACAAACTGTCCTTAGATCAAGTAGACATTCTATTGAAAGCATTATATGCAACATTGGGATTACATGAAGAAAAAAGAGAATTATCGCTGCATAATTGAATGTACACAGGGCTTAGTGAAACAAAAAGTCGAACTTTCCCAGTATATTTGGTAATCTCGGAGGCCATTAAAAAGGAATAGGCAGATCCAGAGAAGAAAACCTTTTTCCCAAAAGCGCATAAAAGGTGTTTTCTGTTCAATGAAAGAGTCGCTTTGGAACAAAGTTCCAAAATTGGATGCAGCTTTTTCCCAAGTGTCCAGATCAACGGACTTGGCATTTGAGGACATGGGAATTCTGAAGGATCCTATGGACAAAAGGATGGATCAGCAGCTTGAAAAAGCTTGGCAATCCATCATGGGCAACCTTAAACCGGCTATGGCTACCACCTGTGTCTCTATAAACGTGGAGTTCTGGCTGAATCGGCTAAAAGCACACATAGTGGATTCACCCAAGCAGGAGATTCTCGATTCCTTTCCAACTCTAACAACAGCTGTAGCTTATATTTCTGACGCTTCTGCAGAATCAATAAAAATGACAGCCAGATCCGGAGCCTTAACTAACTCATCTAGGAGAGCTCTATAGCTGAAGAAATGGCCTGGGGACGCAGCTTCCAAAATTAAATTGTGTGGAGTTCCCTTTTTGAGAGATCTTTTATTCGGTCCTGATCTGGATTCTGTTTTAGATAGAACAAATAATAAAAAGAAATCCTTTCCTGTTAAAAAGAAAAAACAGCTGGTTAAGAGTTTTTTTTCAACATCAAAAAAATAAGGAGCAGGGTAGCAGGCCCCAAGAAAAGAGAAGTAATTGGTTGGCGCAAAAAGGTAAAGACAGAGGGAATGTCCCTTTCAATCCTCCTACGCCAGCCAACAAAACAACAAAAGCATGACAAAAAAACACATTTATTTTAAACATACTAGCCCAGGGATACAAAATAGAACTTTTGGACCTTCTTCCAGAGAGATACTGTGTAACAGACCTGCCAAGGGACAAAACAAGGGCCCTAGCCATGAAGAACCTGTTGGGGGATCTGATGCAACAGGGTGTTGTGTTTCAGGTGTCTCCAGAGGAACGTTACCGGGGTTTCTTTTCCCATATCTTCCTGATAAGGAAACCATCAGGAAGCTTTCGTCTCATCCTCAATTTAAAACCACTAAACAGGTCAGTCCAATACAGGCAATTACGCATGGACTCCATTTATTCGGTAAGAAATCTCTTAGTCGGGGGATGCTTCATGGCAACAATCGACTTAAAGGATGTGTACCTACATGTACCTATAGCCGCTCGGTCTCAGAAGTACCTCAGGCTGGCAATAAATATGGGGAAGGAGGTGCTATATCTTCAATTCAGGGCCCTCCCATTTGGTCTTTCTTCCGCCCCTTGAATATTTACCAAGATTATGACGGAAGCCCTAGCCCCTCTTCAGCTGCAGAGAATTGCGGTTGTCCTTTATCTGGAAGACCTCCTATTTTTTGCCCCTTCCAAAGAGAAGTTGCAGGTTGATCTGGACAAGCCCCGCAGTCATCTGGAGGCCTTGGGCTGGATTGGGAAAATTCAAAAATCACATTTCAATCCAGCACAAAGAGTTCAGTTTCTAGGTTATCTAATAGACTCTGTAGAGCAAAGGGTTTTTCTTCCAGAGAAGAAGAAAGAAAAAGTCTTAGGGCCCTTTCACACGGACGATCCGTTCAGGTCCGCCTGTCAGTTTTTCAGGCGGACCTGAACGGATGCTCCATAGAGGTCTATGGAGCGTCAGATGTCAGCGGTGACAAGTCCGCTGACATCCGACCCGCTCCGATCCGAAAAAGTGACACGGAGGAAAAAGCTATTTTTCCATCCGTCATTGGATCGGGTGACGACGGACGCTGCGGTCCGTCGTCACCCGATCTCCCATAGGGGAGAGCGGCGCTGTGACAGGTCTGTCCCTGCGCAGTGTGCAGAGACGGACCTGTCATCTTCCTTCTCAGCGGAGATCGCTCCAGCGATCCCCGCTGTGCAAGCGGATATACACGGGGCGGATCAGCACTGATCCGCCTCGTGTGAAAGGACCCTTAAGGGTATTAGCCAGCCTTCAGACAAACCAGGAGGTATCAATCAGAAGGATTATGTCAGTCCTGGGAACCTTGAACTCAACCATGCCGGACATTCAATGGGCAAGACTCCATTTCAGGCCCCTTCTAAGTTTTCTCTTAAGAGTTTGGGATCACAGTCCAGAAACCTTATATACAAAAGTAAAGCTTCCCTTACATATATATATATATATATATATAAAATCTGTGTGTGTGTTTATATGGATGTGTGTGTGTGTGTGTGTGTGTGTTTTATATATATATATATATATATATATATATATATATATATATATATATATATATATATATATATACAGTGGTGTGAAAAAGTGTTTGCCCCCCTTCCTCATTTCCTGTTCCTTTGCATGTTTGTCACACTTAAGTGTTTTGGAACATCAAACCAATTTAAACAATAGTCAAGGACAACACAAGTAAACACAAAATGCAATTTGTAAATGAAGGTGTTTATTATTAAAGGTGAAAAAAAATCCAAACCATCATGGCCCTGTGTGAAAAAGTGATTGCCCCCCTTGTTAAAACATACTATAACTGTGGTTGTCCACACCTGAGTTCAATTTCTCTAGCCACACCCAGGCCTGATTATTGCCACACCTGTTCACAATCAAGGCATCACTTAAATAGGAGCTGCTTGACACAGTAAGGTCCACCAGAAGATCCTTAAAAGCTACACATCATGCCGAGACCCAAAGAAATTCAGGAACAATTGAGAAAGAAAGTAATTGAGATCTATCAGTCTGGAAAGGGTTATAAAGCCATTTCCAAAGCTTTGGGAATCCAGCGAACCACAGTGAGAGCCATTATCCACAAATGGCGAAGACATGGAACAGTGGTGAACCTTCCCAGGAGTGGCCGGCCGCCCCAAATTACCCCAAGAGCGCAGCGACGACTCATCCAAGAGGTCACAAAAGACCCCACAACAACGTCCAAGGAACTGCAGGCCTCACTTGCCTCAGTTAAGGTCAGCGTTCATGCCTCCACCATCAGGAAAGACTGGGCAAAAATGGCCTGCATGGCAGAGTTCCAAGGAAAAAACCACTGCTGAGCAAAAAGAACATCAAAGCTTGTCTCAATTTCTCCACAACACATCTTGATGATCCCAAAGACTTTTGGGACAACATTCTGTGGACCAATGAGACAAAAGTGGAACTCTTTGGAAGGTGTGTGTCCAAGTATATCTGGCGTAGAAGGAACACTGCATTTCATAAAAAGAACATTATACCAACAGTAAAATATGGTGGTGGTAGTGTGATGGTCTGGGGCTGTTTTGCTGCTTCAGGACCTGGAAGACTTGCCGTGATAAAAGGAACTATGAATTCTGCTGTCTACCAAGAGATCCTGAAGGAGAATTGTCCGACCATCTGTTCGTGTACTCAAGCTGAAACGAACTTGGGTTCTGCAGCAGGACAATGATCCTAAACACACCAGCAAGTCCACCACCGAATGGCTGAAGAAAAACAAAATGAAGACTTTGGAGTGGCCTAGCCAAAGTCCTGACCTGAATCCTATTGAGATGCTGTGGTATGACCTTAAAAAGGCCGTTCATGCTCGAAAACCCTCTAATGTAACTGAATGAGGACAATTCTGCAAAGATGAGTGGGCCAAAATTCCTCCAGGACGCTGTAAAAGCCTCATTGCACGTTATCGCAAACGCTTGGTTGCAGTTGTTGCTGCTAAGGGTGGCCCAACCAGTTATTAGGTTTAGGGGGCAATCACTTTTTCACACAGGGCCATGATGGTTTGGATTTTTTTTCACCTTTAATAATAAACACCTTCATTTACAAATTGCATTTTGTGTTTACTTGTGTTGTCCTTGACTATTGTTTAAATTGGTTTGATGTTCCGAAACACTTAAGTGTGACAAACATGCAAAGGAACAGGAAATGAGGAAGGGGGGCAAACACTTTTTCACACCACTGTATATATATATATATATATATATATATATATATATATATATATATATATATATGCTGTGATTAACCATTGTAAGGGATCTTCCCGGGGTAGGGTGTGTTTGGACACAGTTCACAGCAGACTTGGAATTTGATAAAGCAGATCTTGGCGTTTATTCGTGGTACAAACAGTCCAGCAAACAAAATATACAGCAACACCGTGCTTTCTAAGTACAACAAAAATAAAAGTCCTAGCCCGGCTGGGCGCTTACTAACAGGTTCTGCTCACCTATCTGACACTTACAAACACAGCGTCTTTCGCCTGGATATCGCAGGGTGAGTTTTAGCTCCAGCAGTGGCTGTGCTTGCAGCTTCCTTCAACACACAGATTGTTCATTCCCTGGCTGAGAAGCAATCACCTGCAGACCCTACAGAGCCTTTAGCTTCCCAGGCTAATTAGGATCCAAGCTCACCTGATCCCAAACCCAGAACTGGATCGGGGGATGTGGAATGACAGGTCCCTCTACCAAACCTACCTGCCATTCCATATAAACCCAGGCCCGGCAAAATTAAATAACAACTCAGCAGCATATCGCTGCTGAGAAACTGATCCATCCTGGATTTACCATCTCACACTGTGTAGCAACCTAGGTGAGATGTACACCCCCTCGATCACTTCTCCAGTGACATGTCTACATATCCCCCCCTCTTTTTCAGACCGGAGGGCTGAGCCTTTTGTCCCCACAGACAACTTACCCTTGACAATGTGTCAGCATTTGCCTGTAATTTCCCTGGCCTGTGTTCCACAGTGAAATTAAAGTTTTGTAGGGAGAGAAACCATCTAGTCACTCTTGCATTTCTCTCCTTGTTTAACTTCATCCATGTTAGGGGGGCATGGTCTGTCACCAACTTGAATTTCCTGCCTAGCAAGTAATACTTTAAAGATTCTAGGGCCCACTTCACTGCCAAACATTCTCGCTCCACAATGGCATAATTTTTCTCGGCCGGGGTTAGTTTTCTACTCAAGTACGTCACCGGATGCTCCTCACCATTCACTACTTGTGAGAGTACTGCACCTAAGCCTGTGCTAGAGGCATCTGTCTGGACCAGAAATTCTCGCCTGAAATCGGGGGTGACTAACACAGGTGGTTGGCACAAGGCAGACTTAAGGCTTTGGAAAGCCTCCTCGGCCTCTGGGGTCCACGTGACCATTGCTGTCTTTCCGCCCTTTGTCAAGTCAGTTAGCGGAGCAGCAACTGAGGCAAAGTTCGGCACAAATCTACGGTAATAACCCGTAATACCCAGGAAAGCTCTAACCTGTTTCCTTGTCAGGGGTCTAGGCCAATTCTGTATTGCCTCAATTTTATTTAGCTGTGGCTAACCAATCCTCTTCCAACAATGTAGCCCAGATATTTGGCCTCTTCTAGGGCTAGAGCACACTTCTCGGCATTTATGGTCAACCCTGCATCACTTATGGCATCCAACACGGCCTGTACCTTACAGAGGTGACTTTCCCAATCAGGGCTAAAAATGACCACATCATCGAGGTAGGCGGCTGAGTAATCACGATGTGGTCGCAGAATCAAGTCCATCAACCTCTGGAAAGTTGCAGGCGCTCCATGTAACCCGAACGGCATCACTACATACTGGAATAGCCCATCAGGGGTGGAGAAAGCAGTTTTCTCTTTAGCCTCGTCAGAAAGTGGAATCTGCCAATAGCCCTTTGTGAGATCGAGGGTGGTTATGTACCTGGCGTTACCCAACTTCTCAATCAACTCATCTACCCTGGGCATAGGATACGCATCGAACTTGGAGATCTCATTCAACTTTCTGAAATCGTTACAGAACCTCCAAGTTCCATTGGGCTTTGGGATTAGCACAATTGGGCTGGACCATTCACTCTGTGACACCTCAATTACCCCCAGAGCAAGCATACGTTTTACCTCGGCAGATACGGCTTCCCTACGTGCCTCGGGTATCCTATAGGGCTTAAGGTTTACTCTGCTTCTAGGCTCAGTTTCAATGTGATGATGGATGAGGTGTGTACGCCCTGGGAGGTCAGAGAACTTGTTTTTGTTTTTCTGTAAAAATTCCTGCATTACTTTCGACATAAATGGCGTACCTTGGTCAGTTAGGATTTCTTTGGGGATCCCAGTCCTAGAGAACATATAAAACAACTCACGTGCAATTGTTTTAGATGCAGCGTTTCTTAAGGGTACAGCCTCAGGATAGCGGGTCGCATAATCCAGGACTACCAAAATATACTGGTGTCCTCTAGCTGACTTTACAATGGGACCCACTAAATCCATGGCAATACGCTCAAAAGGCACCTCTATAATAGGGAGCGAAACCAAAGGACTGCGAAAATGTGACACTGGGGCACTAACCTGACATGTGGGGCACGACTCACAGTATTTTTTAATGTCATCATATATGGCCGGCCAAAAAAACCTCTGGAGAACCCTCTCTCGCGTTTTGTCAGTCCCCAAGTGTCCCCCAAGAACATGGTTATGTGCCATGTCAAGCACCTGACGCCGGTACGGCTTAGGTACCAGAAGCTGTTCCACAATCTCATCTTTAACCTTATTGACTCTATAGAAAAGATCATTAGTCACCGAAAAATGTGGAAATCTTTTTTCAGCATCTGGTTCCTGAGGTACCCCGTTCATAACAGCAACCTGCTCTCTCGCATTTTTGAGAGTGGGGTCCTGTAATTGTGCAGTCCCAAAATTATCGCTAGACACCTCTAAGTCTAGTATATTTTGCTCAGTGGGAGGAGCCTCCTCCTCCCCAGCCAGGACCTGCAAAGGAAAACAATCATTTTCATCCTGCACATTTTTATCATTCACAGTGGACAAGGCAACCCCCTTAGAGGTATCCTCACTCCTTTTGGGGATTTTTCTTTTTTCCCAAAGAGCCCAGAATAATGGAAAATCGCGCCCCAATATTACATTATGCATGAGGTTTTTAACCACACCCACTTCATATTGTACGGTGCCTTGTTCAGTCCCGACTTTAGCCAGCACTATAGGGTACACTTTTGTATCACCATGTATGCACACAACACTCATATGCTTTTTAGACTCTAAGTCCCCAGTCACCAGGCTAGCATGCACCAAGGTTACAAGGCTTCCTGAGTCCATTAACGCTTTAACAGGAAAGTCATTGATTGTGATGTTGCAGATTTGCGGTTCAGTCTCTAGTCCAGGAACTGCAGCACAAGATGGTTCCGCAAATAGCGACTGACGCCTGCTAGCGTCACATTCCATGGGTTCAGAGGTAAGAGGGCAATGGGCCGACACGTGTCCCGCCTCATGGCATCTCCAACACTGGATAGGGCCTGGTCTCTTTGGCAAGGAGTCCTTTTCAGAGCCCCTTAGCCACCCGGGACCATCACCAGTCTTTTGTCCCTGAGACACCACTTGAGCCCTTTTCCCCCCCATCAGCACCCCTCCACACTCCCCCAATAGATGGAAGTCTCTTACCAGCTGACGGCACAGATCTGGCGCTCCGGGGAGGTGAAGATGCTGCAGGAACATCACGGAGGTAGTCCTCAGTCGCCTGGAACCTCTCCACAAGGTTGACAAGTTCGTTTGCATTCTTAGGATCACCTTGTCCCACCCAGCGTTGCAAGTCAGTAGGAAGGGCTCGGAGGTAGCGATCCATCACGACCTTCTCTAGGATTTGTGCAGGAGTAGAAGTGTCTGGCTCCAACCACTTTCTTGCCAAATGGATTAGGTCAAACATCTGGGACCTCGCTGATTTGTCCAGACTGTAGCTCCAGTTGCGTACCCTCCGGGCACGGACTGCAGTAGTAACTCCTAGTCGGGCAAGCATCTCCTCTTTTAGCCGAGTATAGTCCTTAACCTCTTGCTCACTGAGGTCATAGTAGGCCTTTTGAGGTTCACCTGTTAAATAGGGCGCAATTACCTCTGCCCACTCAGCGGCTGGTAACTTCTCTCGCTCAGCCACGCGCTCAAATACTGTTAGATAGGCCTCAACATCGTCCTCAGCAGTCATCTTTTGCAGCGCTTTCTGCACAGTCCTTCTCCCAGAAAAAATCTCTGGAGCGGCTCCCTCCATTGTGGGTGGATTAGCAACCACAGGCGCCTCTCGATTTACTATCAGGTGCTCGATAAGTTGTTGTTGGCTTTGGCGCAAAGCTTGCAACTCTTCCTTATGCATCCGCTGTTGTGCAGCCATCATCTGCTGTTGTGCAGCCATGGACTGTTCATGTCGTCTATTGGCCTCTGTCTGCGCCTGCTGTTGTGCAGCCATCATCTGCTGTTGTTCAGCCATGGACTGTTCATGTCGTCTATTGGCCTCTGTCTGAGCCTGCTGTTGTTGCAAACTCACTTGCATAAACTGCTTCAGCATCTCCTCCATGTTGCTGGACTGTTTTTGGAGTGTAGTTGCAGCTTTCACCCAGGACATCAGCAGCTGTAGCCAAGTCTGTCCACACCGTTGCCCCTAGCAACCGCGTTGCCCGCTACCTCCACCAATTGTAAGGGATCTTCCCGGGGTAGGGTGTGTTTGGACACAGTTCACAGCAGACTTGGAATTTGATAAAGCAGATCTTGGCGTTTATTCGTGGTACAAACAGTCCAGCAAACAAAATATACAGCAACACCGTGCTTTCTAAGTACAACAAAAATAAAAGTCCTAGCCCGGCTGGGCGCTTACTAACAGGTTCTGCTCACCTATCTGACACTTACAAACACAGCGTCTTTCGCCTGGATATCGCAGGGTGAGTTTTAGCTCCAGCAGTGGCTGTGCTTGCAGCTTCCTTCAACACACAGATTGTTCATTCCCTGGCTGAGAAGCAATCACCTGCAGACCCTACAGAGCCTTTAGCTTCCCAGGCTAATTAGGATCCAAGCTCACCTGATCCCAAACCCAGAACTGGATCGGGGGATGTGGAATGACAGGTCCCTCTACCAAACCTACCTGCCATTCCATATAAACCCAGGCCCGGCAAAATTAAATAACAACTCAGCAGCATATCGCTGCTGAGAAACTGATCCATCCTGGATTTACCATCTCACACTGTGTAGCAACCTAGGTGAGATGTACACCCCCTCGATCACTTCTCCAGTGACATGTCTACACCATATTATGATTATGTGTTCCAGCTTGGGCCGGAGGTACTCTACTACAACTGATGAGCTGTGGGGAGAAGCCTCCTTAAGTCTAACTTGAATTTTTCTGTTTTACTGGCGCTAACATGGCAGCATACATATGTTAGATCAATAACTAGCTACCAGAATGGGAAACTTAACCGCTTGCCGACTGTATACTATATACGCAGCAGTTTCCAGGTCTGGGGTGCGCACCACCAGCAGCCTGCTCCCATTGTGATTAGACACAGCGGGAGATGATTGGCGGGTAAGGCTGACTCGATGTCAGATGCCAGTCTGTCACTATAGAAGACAAGAATCCTATGTGTCTGCTAAGCAGAGGCAACAATCCATGCCTTCTCCTAGTGCAAGCACCTCCCCCACAGTAGTAAAACATTGGTCAGGCACACATTTAACTCTTTGATCGCTTCTGATGTTAGCCTTTTCCCTGCTAGTGTCATTAGTACAGTGACAGTGCATATTTTTAGCACTGTATCAGTGTCACTTGTCCCCAAAAAATCTCAAAACTGTCAGTGTCCCGGCTGTCCGCTGCAATATACCAGTCCCGCCAAGTCGCTGATCGTCGCCATTACTATTAAAAAATAATTAAATAAAAATATCCCATAGTTTGTAGATGCAATAACTTTTCTGCAAACCAGTCAATATATGCTTATTGGGATTTTTTAAACAAAAATATGTAGCAGAATACACATTGGCCTAAATTGATAAAAAAAAGCGTCTTTATTGGATGTGTTTTATATGTTTTTTGTTTATAGTGCAAAAAATAAAAAACACAGAAGTGATCAAATACCACCAAAAGAAAACTCTATTTGAGGGGGGAAAAAGGACATCAATTGTTTAGGTACAGTTTTGCACAACCACACAATTGTCAGTTAACATAACGCAGTGCCGTATCACAAAAAACCTTTCAGAGCTGAAGTGGTTAAAGTCTTAGCAAAGGCCCTAGAGAATAACATGGTGGTCATTGCAGATAATGTGGATAATGACAGAACTCTGGACGGTCGCACTCCAATGCTAAAACGATGCTTCATTCAAATAATATTTAGGACACAGCAAATGACATCACAGCGTTTTGCACTAAGGCTAGTGCTTACTCATACCGAACCAGCTATGAGTAAGCACTAGCCTCAGTGCGAAACGCATCAACTGTTAGCATCTTTCGCTGTGATGTCATTTTCTGAGTCCTAAATATTATTTGAATAAAGCATCATTTTAGCATTGGAGTGCGACCGTCCAGAGTTCTGTCATTATCCACATTATCTGCATGCTGTGGCTCGCACCCGGATCCCTTCACCTGGAGCAATTATCTCTGAGTTCCCAGGACCTGCCTTTGAGCGGTGGTGTATATCTCTATGGTGGTCATTGCAATATTTTATGTCACGTGGTATTTGCACAGCGGTCTTTCAGATGCATTTTTTGGGGGGAAAGAACACACTTCACTAAATTAAAAAAAAGGAAACAGTAAAGTTAGCTATTTTTTTTGCATATTGTGCAAGATGATGTTACGCCGCGTAAATAGATACCTAACATCAGGCCCGGACATCAGGCATTTGCCCGGTGGGCCGCGGACCGCCGGGCCACATATCATTGGGAAGCTGGTCCAGTCATTAGCTCCACGGCCGGCTCCGCGGCCGGCTCCACGGCCGGCCCCGCGGCCGACTCCGCGGAGACGGCCGCATTTATTTCTGGCACTGGCAGAGACTTGCGGGCTGCGGGCTGGGCTGCGGGCTGGACTCTCCTTGTGCCAGCGCCGCTCACCACAGCCATCTCCTCGGCCACCTCCGCGGCCTTTCACCTTTGGAGGAAATGAAGAAGAGAAGAGGTCATGTGACCGAAGGGGGAGGAGTTGGAGGAGAACTCATCTTCTTACTGTCGTAAAAGAACCTGCAACTAGAAAGGTAAGTGACAATATTGCCTGCCTCATATGTATATTTTTTTATGCATCTTTGCTGATAATGTGTGTTTTTTTTTTTTATCATGCCTGTGCCAATGTGTTTTTTTTCATTGCCTGCCAATGTTTTTTTATGTTTTTTTTTTTTTTTATCATGCCTGTGCCAATGTGTTTTTTTTCATTGCCTGCCAATGTTTTTTTATGTTTTTTTTTTTTATCATGCCTGTGCCAATGTTTTTTTTTTTCAATGCCTGCCAATGTTTTTTTTTTTTTTTTATCATGCCTGTGCCAATGTGTTTTTTTTTTCAATGCCTGCCAATGTTTTTTTTTTTTTGTTTTTTTTATCATGCCTGCCAATGTGTTTTTTCTTGGCTGATAGTGTTTTTTTTTTTTTTTTCATGCCTGGCAATGCTTTAGGCTGTGTTCACACTGCAGCGATGCGGGAACGCCGCAAATGCGCGGCGGGTTCCCGCATCGCATGCCTCCCGGCAGCAGTTCGCACTGCCCTATGCGAACTGCTGGGAGTGTCAGTGAAACGTTAATGACACGCGCCGATCAGTTCGCATATCGCAGTGCGATCTGCAAACTCGGACAGGGATCGGATCGCATGGTGTGAACACCCATGCGATCCGATTCTGCTGCGGACCAAAAAAAGGGTCCTGTTCAAGTTTGGGGCGGGTGCGATGCAAATTCAGCCATACTATCTGTATGGCTGAACTCGCATCGCACAGAGATTGGATGTGATTTGCACTGCAGTGCGGTGCGAATCACATCCGGTTCTCATAGTCGCAGCAGTGCGAACCCAGCCTAAAACTGATCTTAATAAAAAATAAAAGTGGTCAGTCTCTCTTAGAGATCCCTTTCACACTGGTCACCTCCTGTATTAGATCCGCAGTCTCTGGTCACCTCCTGTATTAGATCCACAGTCTCTGGTCACCTCCTGTATTAGATCCGCAGTCTCTGGTCATCTCCTGTAATAGATCCGCAGTCTCTCGTCATCTCCTGTATTAGATCCGCAGTCTCTGGTCATCTCCTGTAATAGATCCGCAGTCTCTGGTCATCTCCTGTATTAGATCCGCAGTCTCTAGTCATCTCCTGTATTAAATCCACAGTCTCTGGTCATCTCCTGTATTAGATCCGCAGTCTCTGGTCATCTCCTGTATTAGATCCGCAGTCTCTGGTCATCTCCTGTAATACATCCGCAGTCTCTGGTCATCTCCTGTAATACATCCGCAGTCTCTGGTCATCTCCTGTAATTGATCCGCAGTCTCTGGTCATCTCTTGTATTAGATCCGTAGTCTCTGGTCATCTCCTGTATTAGATCCGCAGTCTCTGGTCATCTCCTGTAATAGATCCGCAGTCTCTGGTCATCTCCTGTATTAGATTTACAGTCTCTGGTCATCTCCTGTATTAGATTTACAGTCTCTGGTCATCTCCTGTATTAGATCCACAGTCTCTGGTCATCTCCTGTATTAAATCCGCAGTCTCTGGTCATCTCCTGTATTAGATCCGCAGTCTCTGGTCATCTCCTGTAATAGATCCGCAGTCTCTGGTCATCTCCTGTAATAGATCCGCAGTCTCTGGTCATCTCCTGTAATAGATCCGCAGTCTCTGGTCATCTCCTGTATTAAATCCGCAGTCTGGTCATCTCCTGTATTAAATCCGCAGTCTCTGGTCATCTCCTGTATTAAATCCGCAGTCTCTGGTCATCTCCTGTATTAAATCCGCAGTCTCTGGTCATCTCCTGTAATAGATCCGCAGTCTCTGGTCATCTCCTGTATTAAATCCGCAGTCTCTGGTCATCTCCTGTATTAAATCCGCAGTCTCTGGTCATCTCCTGTATTAAATCCTCAGTCTCTGGTCATCTCCTGTAATAGATCCGCAGTCTCTGGTCATCTCCTGTATTAGATCCGCAGTCTCTGGTCATCTCCGATAATAGATTCGCAGTCTCTGGTCATCTCCTGTAATAGATCCGCAGTCTCTGGTCATCTCTTGTATTAGATCTGTAGTCTCTGGTTATCTGCTGTAATAGATCCGCAGTCTCTGGTCATCTCCTGTAATAGATCCGCAGTCTCTGGTCATCTCTTGTATTAGATTTGCAGTCTCTGGTCATCTCCTGTAATAGATCTGCAGTCTCTGGTCATCTCTTGTATTAGATCTGTAGTCTCTGGTTATCTGCTGTAATAGATCTGCAGTCTCTGGTCATCTCTTGTATTAGATCTGTAGTCTCTGTTCATCTCTTGTATTAGATCTGTAGTCTCTGGTCATCTCCTGTATTAGATCTGCAGTCTCTGGTCATCACCTGTATTAGATCCGCAGTCTCTGGTCATCTCCTGTATTAGATCCGCAGTCTCTGGTCATCACCTGTATTAGATCCGCAGTCTCTGCTCATCACCTGTATTAGATCCGCAGTCTCTGGTCATCTCCTGTATTAGATCCGCAGTCTCTGGTCATCTCCTGTCGTACTTTTCTCAGCGAGCAGTAATAATGTGCAGTATCCTCCATCAATAAATGAGGAAGCAGAAATTATGTGTTGTAACCTCTAACAACCAGTCAGTGATCAGTAATAATATGCTGTATCCTCTGGCAACCAATTGCAATTGCTGCCTGATCTTCTGCAGTAAACGGATTTTGAGTCTTACTGCTATATGTTAAATGTCTAAGAGCGGTTGGGGGGCCCCAAAATACATTGAGAAACCGGTTGCCATTATTTATAATTTTTTTTTTTTAATGGGCTGCTCAGCTTAGAATGCCCGGGCCTATTTTATGTCCCAATCCGGGCCTGCCTAACATGTTCTGTTTTAAAATTGCAGGCACTCGTGGAATGGCTACGAACTGCGGTACTTAAAAATCCTTTTAACATTTTTTTTTATCAGTTACCAGTTTAGAGTTACAGAGGAGGTCTTTTGCTACAATTATTGCTCTCACTCTAATGATCATGGCGAATTGGCAATACCTCACATGTGTGATTTGAACACTGTTTACATTTGCGGACATAAAATATGCATTTTTTTTTTGGTGTGCGGGGACAGGGGTGCTTTAAAAAAAATGTATTATTTATTTATAAATTTTTGTTATTTTTACCTTGTTCCTTTAAAAAAAATATTCTGATCACTTTTATTGCTCTCACTTTTATTGTTGTTATTGCTGCAGGTACCCTTTATGGAGGGATCTGGAGTCTACAAAACCCCAATCCCCTCCTCTGCACTTCAAAGTATTCAAAATGCCAAAATCCTGCGTTTTTGAATGCCTTTGGATTTTAAAAAATCGGTTCTGTTGGTTGCCCAGTAAACTGGAAGTGATGTTGTGACGTTGCTTCCGGGTTACTACAACTGAGGCCCGATCAAAGCCGATTCCGGCCAGTCGGCAGAGCTGCAGAATAAATGGCGGGGGTGGAGTCCCCTCCCGCTGCTTGTGATAACGGCTGAGTGGCTAATTAGCTGCATTGGTTGTTACCACTTGAAAGCTGACTGGCAGCTCTAAAAATTGGTACCGGGGTGATGCCTCTGGCCAGTGGCATCACCCCAAAACAACCACTTCAACAAAATGATGTACAGGTACGTGGTTTTGTGTGAAGTGGTTAACTTGTACCTACAAGTAAGCCTATAATAAGGCTTACCTATAGGTACAGTGAATATCTCCTAAACTTGCACTGTTTAGGAGATATTTACACAGCATGGAGCAATTGACCTCACCAGTGCATGCGCTCTGAAGGGACGGCATACCTTCAAAGCTATGTTCCAGAGCTCATGCGTGGGAATTATGTAATCGCAACTCTGTCCATTGATAGAGCTGGAGCCTGAGGAAAGAAGTGCTGTTAACCGGCAAGACTATCAGTGCTCATCAGTGCTGCCTATCAGTGCTGTCTATCAGGGTCACTTATCAGTGCTCATTAATTCCGCCTCTTAGTGCCCATCTCCCATTCAAACCAGCAAAATTACAAAATTGCAAAACTACAAGATTAAAAAAATCATACAAAAGCATTGGAAAGTTCTAAAAGGTGATAGGTTTTTGGGATCAAACCTACCTGACATGCCTCAAGTGGTTTATAGAGGGGTCCCGCCATTAAAATTACAGATAGCTCCTAATATTGTGGACCCTCCAAAATAACTATCTTTTTTTCAGAACATGGGGGGTTTCTCTCCTTATAGGAAATGTCCAATTTGCAGATTAAATGACAATAGGAGTAGGAGAACTGAATGCTTTCAGCCCACCTCAACTCAGGAAACATTTCCTATCAAACCGTTCATTACGTGCTCTACCAAGAATGTCGTATACATCATTCGGTGCCCCTGTGGGCTTCAGTACATAGGTCGCACTATACGTATGTTGCAGACTAGACTGGGTGAGCACATTGCCAATATTAAAAGGGGTTTCCCTAAACATAATCTTTCCAAACACTATGTCTTGAAGCATGATTGTAATTCTGAAGGTACTACCTTTCTGAGAATCAACAAGTTTTCTGGCTATTGGAGAGGGAGCAATATGGTCAGGAAAGTCTCCAGACTAGAAACGAGGTGGATCTATCAAGCTCAAACATTCACTCCCTTTGGAATGAATATTGAATGGGACATTATATGGTTGAATTGTATTAATGTATTGCAATCTAGCCTGTCGCTATTTAGTATTGTAAGTGTTTAGAGGAGATTTGTTATTGTACCTTTTTTGTGTGCAGTTATATGTGTTTATCCTTTAGACTGATATGTATCAAATTCCTTCACATTTTATTTACTAAATTCATCCATGTTCTTTGTTGGTGTAATATTGATATTTTGCCACAAGATGTCGCTGTTTCCCAAGTCCGCCTGTCCACATTTAATATTTTTTATTAGTTTAGAATTTACATTGCACTTTTTGCTCACTAATCCCTTTTGAGTGATGTTTTTATTAAATTTTTTAGCGTACTTACACAAATATTAGCCAGTTTTAATTGAGACCAGGGTTTGATTGTGATTTCCAGGTTCCGGAATGCAAGTACGCTCCGGTCTGTGGAATGCACCAAACTTCGGTTGTTTAAGCTGGCCCGTCCCCTATAAATAGAAGTATCCCATGCCCTAACCATGCCCCTGATGACGCATTTTAATGTCGAAACATTGGGCGGAGCTAAGGACGTGTTACGTAGGACGTGGACCAGGACAGGGTGGCCATCTTGTCAGTTGGAAACGTTGGTCGTTTCCATATGTCTGCCATTAATTTTTAAACATGTGAGTGTACTAGCCTTTTCTTATCCAATAATTTGTTTACTTGGATGCCTACGCAATGAGCGCTCCTCTCTTTTATATTAACGTGGATGCTGGAGTTTATTAGTTGAAATCATAAATGAGTTCTTTTGCCTAATGGGAAAAGGATCAGTATAAATCTTTGTGGAGTGGATCGATCTGTGCAGGGGGATCGTTGGTTTCATTACCTAATAAATTTATCATGTATACCCTACACACTGACAGTAAGAGTCAGTATTATTGGGTGCTGGTGGTGCTTATTCTATCCACTCTTATCCGGAGTTATCTAGTTGTGGACTTTGTTTCGATTGTCTTCAACAGTTGACTGTTTATTTTTTTTAGTGGTACACCTTCTTCTTTAACCTAAGGCCTAATGTTTCTGCCCCTGATAACAGGGGCATGTAATTACAATTTTTTAAATGATATTTAACAGCAGGAACTGTTCCTGTGCCCAACAAGAGAAACTGTGAGGGGTTACCATATTCTGCTACCCCCAACACCTAAGGCCCAAATTTTCAGCAGAGTATATAGTGCAGTGCATATAGTGTGTGTGTGTGTGTGTGTGTGTGTGTATGTGTATAATATATATATATATATATATATATATATTGCAGTCCAGAGTATATAGTGCAGTCAGTGTAGTATATATATAATACAGTGCAGGGTATATAGACATAGGGCATTTAAAAAGGTGTTTTAACACTCACGTCTGTTTTCTGTGTTCTCCCCTGATATCCATTTTCATCTGTTTAAATAACTTTGATCTTGGTGTTCTGTTCGTTCTCATTTTGCTTGTGGGCATGTGAAGCCGCCTCATTCTCACTCATGCCCAGTAATGCGCCATAGCGGCGATGTAAAGTATACAGGTTGCTATAACAATGAGCGGTGGCGGTGGAAGTGCCCACCCCATTGTTATGGCAACCTAGCCCTTGGTGCAGCCCACTGACTCCTGGGAAATGATGACATGCATCTTCCAGGAGCAGTAGCGAGTGGAGGCGCCAAAGGAAGTGGCGTCAGGAGCCGAGGTGATGAAGGAGGCAGATTTCGAGGGACCACATAGCAACAGGCATAAAAAGGTAAGTACAAATTTTTTTTTCTCCAAATGTTTTTTTTATTTATTTCATGCACATTAATGACATTTTTTTTTGGGTGGAACTCCACTTTTAGGGGAGCCCTATGACAGAAAGAAAAAAACAGCATGGGTTCCCCTTTGGGTCCAGTATGGATTTTGGGAGGGACCCCCACGCTATTAAAAAACATTTTTTAATATCCATACCAGACCCAAAGAGCCTGGTATGGATTGGGGGGGGGGGGGGAACGCTGTTTTTTAAAAATGATTTTTATGTCTATTGCTGGGATCTGAGCAATTTTAAATTACATTTTTTCCTTGAGAAATGTCATTTTGCTGCGGTACTCTTCTAAACATGGGGAAAATGCGCTACTTTACAGGCAGACTAAGGGACCCCCCCCCCCCCCCCCCGACATAATATTTTAAGGAATATTTCATTTTTATTGTTTCACTTTAAGCATTTCTAAAATCACTGCTCCTGAAAAAACGTCAGTTTTAAAAACTTTTTTTTTTGCATTGATATATGTCCCCTGGGGTAGGACCCGGGTCCCCAAACACTTTTTATGGCAATAACTTGCATATAAGCCTGTAAAACTATCACTTTTGATTTTTCACATTTGCGTCCCATAGACTTTAACAGTATTTGCATACATTTTTTGTCGTTCGCAAGTTCTGGTGAGAACCAAACCGCTGCAGGTACCCTTTATGGAGGGATCTGGAGTCTACAAAACCCCAATCCCCTCCTCTGCACTTCAAAGTATTCAAAATGCCAAAATCCTGCGTTTTTGAATGCCTTTGGATTTTAAAAAATCGGTTCTGTTGGTTGCCCAGTAAACTGGAAGTGATGTTGTGACGTTGCTTCCGGGTTACTACAACTGAGGCCCGATCAAAGCCGATCCGGCCAGTCGGCAGAGCTGCAGAATAAATGGCGGGGGTGGAGTCCCCTCCCGCTGCTTGTGATAACGGCTGAGTGGCTAATTAGCTGCATTGGTTGTTACCACTTGAAAGCTGACTGGCAGCTCTAAAAATTGGTACCGGGGTGATGCCTCTGGCCAGTGGCATCACCCCAAAACAACCACTTCAACAAAATGATGTACAGGTACGTGGTTTTGTGTGAAGTGGTTAACTTGTACCTACAAGTAAGCCTATAATAAGGCTTACCTATAGGTACAGTGAATATCTCCTAAACTTGCACTGTTTAGGAGATATTTACACAGCATGGAGCAATTGACCTCACCAGTGCATGCGCTCTGAAGGGACGGCATACCTTCAAAGCTATGTTCCAGAGCTCATGCGTGGGAATTATGTCATCGCAACTCTGTCCATTGATAGAGCTGGAGCCTGAGGAAAGAAGTGCTGTTAACCGGCAAGACTATCAGTGCTCATCAGTGCTGCCTATCAGTGCTGTCTATCAGGGTCACTTATCAGTGCTCATTAATTCCGCCTCTTAGTGCCCATCTCCCATTCAAACCAGCAAAATTACAAAATTGCAAAACTACAAGATTAAAAAAATCATACAAAAGCATTGGAAAGTTCTAAAAGGTGATAGGTTTTTGGGATCAAACCTACCTGACATGCCTCAAGTGGTTTATAGAGGGGTCCCGCCATTAAAATTACAGATAGCTCCTAATATTGTGGACCCTCCAAAATAACTATCTTTTTTTCAGAACATGGGGGGTTTCTCTCCTTATAGGAAATGTCCAATTTGCAGATTAAATGACAATAGGAGTAGGAGAACTGAATGCTTTCAGCCCACCTCAACTCAGGAAACATTTCCTATCAAACCGTTCATTACGTGCTCTACCAAGAATGTCGTATACATCATTCGGTGCCCCTGTGGGCTTCAGTACATAGGTCGCACTATACGTATGTTGCAGACTAGACTGGGTGAGCACATTGCCAATATTAAAAGGGGTTTCCCTAAACATAATCTTTCCAAACACTATGTCTTGAAGCATGATTGTAATTCTGAAGGTACTACCTTTCTGAGAATCAACAAGTTTTCTGGCTATTGGAGAGGGAGCAATATGGTCAGGAAAGTCTCCAGACTAGAAACGAGGTGGATCTATCAAGCTCAAACATTCACTCCCTTTGGAATGAATATTGAATGGGACATTATATGGTTGAATTGTATTAATGTATTGCAATCTAGCCTGTCGCTATTTAGTATTGTAAGTGTTTAGAGGAGATTTGTTATTGTACCTTTTTTGTGTGCAGTTATATGTGTTTATCCTTTAGACTGATATGTATCAAATTCCTTCACATTTTATTTACTAAATTCATCCATGTTCTTTGTTGGTGTAATATTGATATTTTGCCACAAGATGTCGCTGTTTCCCAAGTCCGCCTGTCCACATTTAATATTTTTTATTAGTTTAGAATTTACATTGCACTTTTTGCTCACTAATCCCTTTTGAGTGATGTTTTTATTAAATTTTTTAGCGTACTTACACAAATATTAGCCAGTTTTAATTGAGACCAGGGTTTGATTGTGATTTCCAGGTTCCGGAATGCAAGTACGCTCCGGTCTGTGGAATGCACCAAACTTCGGTTGTTTAAGCTGGCCCGTCCCCTATAAATAGAAGTATCCCATGCCCTAACCATGCCCCTGATGACGCATTTTAATGTCGAAACATTGGGCGGAGCTAAGGACGTGTTACGTAGGACGTGGACCAGGACAGGGTGGCCATCTTGTCAGTTGGAAACGTTGGTCGTTTCCATATGTCTGCCATTAATTTTTAAACATGTGAGTGTACTAGCCTTTTCTTATCCAATAATTTGTTTACTTGGATGCCTACGCAATGAGCGCTCCTCTCTTTTATATTAACGTGGATGCTGGAGTTTATTAGTTGAAATCATAAATGAGTTCTTTTGCCTAATGGGAAAAGGATCAGTATAAATCTTTGTGGAGTGGATCGATCTGTGCAGGGGGATCGTTGGTTTCATTACCTAATAAATTTATCATGTATACCCTACACACTGACAGTAAGAGTCAGTATTATTGGGTGCTGGTGGTGCTTATTCTATCCACTCTTATCCGGAGTTATCTAGTTGTGGACTTTGTTTCGATTGTCTTCAACAGTTGACTGTTTATTTTTTTTAGTGGTACACCTTCTTCTTTAACCTAAGGCCTAATGTTTCTGCCCCTGATAACAGGGGCATGTAATTACAATTTTTTAAATGATATTTAACAGCAGGAACTGTTCCTGTGCCCAACAAGAGAAACTGTGAGGGGTTACCATATTCTGCTACCCCCAACACCTAAGGCCCAATTTTTCAGCAGAGTATATAGTGCAGTGCATATAGTGTGTGTGTGTGTGTGTGTGTGTGTGTGTATGTGTATAATATATATATATATATATATATATATTGCAGTCCAGAGTATATAGTGCAGTCAGTGTAGTATATATATAATACAGTGCAGGGTATATAGACATAGGGCATTTAAAAAGGTGTTTTAACACTCACGTCTGTTTTCTGTGTTCTCCCCTGATATCCATTTTCATCTGTTTAAATAACTTTGATCTTGGTGTTCTGTTCGTTCTCATTTTGCTTGTGGGCATGTGAAGCCGCCTCATTCTCACTCATGCCCAGTAATGCGCCATAGCGGCGATGTAAAGTATACAGGTTGCTATAACAATGAGCGGTGGCGGTGGAAGTGCCCACCCCATTGTTATGGCAACCTAGCCCTTGGTGCAGCCCACTGACTCCTGGGAAATGATGACATGCATCTTCCAGGAGCAGTAGCGAGTGGAGGCGCCAAAGGAAGTGGCGTCAGGAGCCGAGGTGATGAAGGAGGCAGATTTCGAGGGACCACATAGCAACAGGCATAAAAAGGTAAGTACAAATTTTTTTTTCTCCAAATGTTTTTTTTATTTATTTCATGCACATTAATGACATTTTTTTTTGGGTGGAACTCCACTTTTAGGGGAGCCCTATGACAGAAAGAAAAAAACAGCATGGGTTCCCCTTTGGGTCCAGTATGGATTTTGGGAGGGACCCCCACGCTATTAAAAAACATTTTTTAATATCCATACCAGACCCAAAGAGCCTGGTATGGATTGGGGGGGGGGGGGGAACGCTGTTTTTTAAAAATGATTTTTATGTCTATTGCTGGGATCTGAGCAATTTTAAATTACATTTTTTCCTTGAGAAATGTCATTTTGCTGCGGTACTCTTCTAAACATGGGGAAAATGCGCTACTTTACAGGCAGACTAAGGGACCCCCCCCCCCCGACATAATATTTTAAGGAATATTTCATTTTTATTGTTTCACTTTAAGCATTTCTAAAATCACTGCTCCTGAAAAAACGTCAGTTTTAAAAACTTTTTTTTTTGCATTGATATATGTCCCCTGGGGTAGGACCCGGGTCCCCAAACACTTTTTATGGCAATAACTTGCATATAAGCCTGTAAAACTATCACTTTTGATTTTTCACATTTGCGTCCCATAGACTTTAACAGTATTTGCATACATTTTTTGTCGTTCGCAAGTTCTGGTGAGAACCAAACCGCTGCAGGTACCCTTTATGGAGGGATCTGGAGTCTACAAAACCCCAATCCCCTCCTCTGCACTTCAAAGTATTCAAAATGCCAAAATCCTGCGTTTTTGAATGCTTTTGGATTTTAAAAAATCGGTTCTGTTGGTTGCCCAGTAAACTGGAAGTGATGTTGTGACGTTGCTTCCGGGTTACTACAACTGAGGCCCGATCAAAGCCGATTCCGGCCAGTCGGCAGAGCTGCAGAATAAATGGCGGGGGTGGAGTCCCCTCCCGCTGCTTGTGATAACGGCTGAGTGGCTAATTAGCTGCATTGGTTGTTACCACTTGAAAGCTGACTGGCAGCTCTAAAAATTGGTACCGGGGTGATGCCTCTGGCCAGTGGCATCACCCCAAAACAACCACTTCAACAAAATGATGTACAGGTACGTGGTTTTGTGTGAAGTGGTTAACTTGTACCTACAAGTAAGCCTATAATAAGGCTTACCTATAGGTACAGTGAATATCTCCTAAACTTGCACTGTTTAGGAGATATTTACACAGCATGGAGCAATTGACCTCACCAGTGCATGCGCTCTGAAGGGACGGCATACCTTCAAAGCTATGTTCCAGAGCTCATGCGTGGGAATTATGTCATCGCAACTCTGTCCATTGATAGAGCTGGAGCCTGAGGAAAGAAGTGCTGTTAACCGGCAAGACTATCAGTGCTCATCAGTGCTGCCTATCAGTGCTGTCTATCAGGGTCACTTATCAGTGCTCATTAATTCCGCCTCTTAGTGCCCATCTCCCATTCAAACCAGCAAAATTACAAAATTGCAAAACTACAAGATTAAAAAAATCATACAAAAGCATTGGAAAGTTCTAAAAGGTGATAGGTTTTTGGGATCAAACCTACCTGACATGCCTCAAGTGGTTTATAGAGGGGTCCCGCCATTAAAATTACAGATAGCTCCTAATATTGTGGACCCTCCAAAATAACTATCTTTTTTTCAGAACATGGGGGGTTTCTCTCCTTATAGGAAATGTCCAATTTGCAGATTAAATGACAATAGGAGTAGGAGAACTGAATGCTTTCAGCCCACCTCAACTCAGGAAACATTTCCTATCAAACCGTTCATTACGTGCTCTACCAAGAATGTCGTATACATCATTCGGTGCCCCTGTGGGCTTCAGTACATAGGTCGCACTATACGTATGTTGCAGACTAGACTGGGTGAGCACATTGCCAATATTAAAAGGGGTTTCCCTAAACATAATCTTTCCAAACACTATGTCTTGAAGCATGATTGTAATTCTGAAGGTACTACCTTTCTGAGAATCAACAAGTTTTCTGGCTATTGGAGAGGGAGCAATATGGTCAGGAAAGTCTCCAGACTAGAAACGAGGTGGATCTATCAAGCTCAAACATTCACTCCCTTTGGAATGAATATTGAATGGGACATTATATGGTTGAATTGTATTAATGTATTGCAATCTAGCCTGTCGCTATTTAGTATTGTAAGTGTTTAGAGGAGATTTGTTATTGTACCTTTTTTGTGTGCAGTTATATGTGTTTATCCTTTAGACTGATATGTATCAAATTCCTTCACATTTTATTTACTAAATTCATCCATGTTCTTTGTTGGTGTAATATTGATATTTTGCCACAAGATGTCGCTGTTTCCCAAGTCCGCCTGTCCACATTTAATATTTTTTATTAGTTTAGAATTTACATTGCACTTTTTGCTCACTAATCCCTTTTGAGTGATGTTTTTATTAAATTTTTTAGCGTACTTACACAAATATTAGCCAGTTTTAATTGAGACCAGGGTTTGATTGTGATTTCCAGGTTCCGGAATGCAAGTACGCTCCGGTCTGTGGAATGCACCAAACTTCGGTTGTTTAAGCTGGCCCGTCCCCTATAAATAGAAGTATCCCATGCCCTAACCATGCCCCTGATGACGCATTTTAATGTCGAAACATTGGGCGGAGCTAAGGACGTGTTACGTAGGACGTGGACCAGGACAGGGTGGCCATCTTGTCAGTTGGAAACGTTGGTCGTTTCCATATGTCTGCCATTAATTTTTAAACATGTGAGTGTACTAGCCTTTTCTTATCCAATAATTTGTTTACTTGGATGCCTACGCAATGAGCGCTCCTCTCTTTTATATTAACGTGGATGCTGGAGTTTATTAGTTGAAATCATAAATGAGTTCTTTTGCCTAATGGGAAAAGGATCAGTATAAATCTTTGTGGAGTGGATCGATCTGTGCAGGGGGATCGTTGGTTTCATTACCTAATAAATTTATCATGTATACCCTACACACTGACAGTAAGAGTCAGTATTATTGGGTGCTGGTGGTGCTTATTCTATCCACTCTTATCCGGAGTTATCTAGTTGTGGACTTTGTTTCGATTGTCTTCAACAGTTGACTGTTTATTTTTTTTAGTGGTACACCTTCTTCTTTAACCTAAGGCCTAATGTTTCTGCCCCTGATAACAGGGGCATGTAATTACAATTTTTTAAATGATATTTAACAGCAGGAACTGTTCCTGTGCCCAACAAGAGAAACTGTGAGGGGTTACCATATTCTGCTACCCCCAACACCTAAGGCCCAATTTTTCAGCAGAGTATATAGTGCAGTGCATATAGTGTGTGTGTGTGTGTGTGTGTGTGTGTGTATGTGTATAATATATATATATATATATATATATATTGCAGTCCAGAGTATATAGTGCAGTCAGTGTAGTATATATATAATACAGTGCAGGGTATATAGACATAGGGCATTTAAAAAGGTGTTTTAACACTCACGTCTGTTTTCTGTGTTCTCCCCTGATATCCATTTTCATCTGTTTAAATAACTTTGATCTTGGTGTTCTGTTCGTTCTCATTTTGCTTGTGGGCATGTGAAGCCGCCTCATTCTCACTCATGCCCAGTAATGCGCCATAGCGGCGATGTAAAGTATACAGGTTGCTATAACAATGAGCGGTGGCGGTGGAAGTGCCCACCCCATTGTTATGGCAACCTAGCCCTTGGTGCAGCCCACTGACTCCTGGGAAATGATGACATGCATCTTCCAGGAGCAGTAGCGAGTGGAGGCGCCAAAGGAAGTGGCGTCAGGAGCCGAGGTGATGAAGGAGGCAGATTTCGAGGGACCACATAGCAACAGGCATAAAAAGGTAAGTACAAATTTTTTTTTCTCCAAATGTTTTTTTTATTTATTTCATGCACATTAATGACATTTTTTTTTGGGTGGAACTCCACTTTTAGGGGAGCCCTATGACAGAAAGAAAAAAACAGCATGGGTTCCCCTTTGGGTCCAGTATGGATTTTGGGAGGGACCCCCACGCTATTAAAAAACATTTTTTAATATCCATACCAGACCCAAAGAGCCTGGTATGGATTGGGGGGGGGGGGGGGAACGCTGTTTTTTAAAAATGATTTTTATGTCTATTGCTGGGATCTGAGCAATTTTAAATTACATTTTTTCCTTGAGAAATGTCATTTTGCTGCGGTACTCTTCTAAACATGGGGAAAATGCGCTACTTTACAGGCAGACTAAGGGACCCCCCCCCCCCGACATAATATTTTAAGGAATATTTCATTTTTATTGTTTCACTTTAAGCATTTCTAAAATCACTGCTCCTGAAAAAACGTCAGTTTTAAAAACTTTTTTTTTTGCATTGATATATGTCCCCTGGGGTAGGACCCGGATCCCCAAACACTTTTTATGGCAATAACTTGCATATAAGCCTGTAAAACTATCACTTTTGATTTTTCACATTTGCGTCCCATAGACTTTAACAGTATTTGCATACATTTTTTGTCGTTCGCAAGTTCTGGTGAGAACCAAACCGAGGGTGTTCCGCTCATCCCTATTGCTCAGATCCAGTCAGTCTGATTAAAATTTTCATTGCAATAAAAACAGATCTTTGTATGAGCAGCCCTGTTTCTGCAGCTAACTATGTATGATTGTATGTTTAAATATTCACTCATGTTTCAAACAGAAATTAATTATTAGGGAGATGGTTAACTATAGCCAGCAGCACAATATGACATGCTAGTGGCATAAAGAAAAAAAATTCTCCCTTAGGGCCCATTCTCGCTACTTGTTGTGGTAATGTCACCCCCTTGTGAATGAGTAGGGCAGTCCTTCAGATGACCATACATAACTTTATATGGGGAAATATCGGCAAATGACTAATGCCGCTTACACACGATCGGACATTCCGACAACAAAATCCATGGGATTTTTTCCGACCGATGTTAGCTCAAACTTGTCTTGCCTACACATGGTCACACAATGTTATCGGAAATTCCAAACGTCAAGACGGCGGTGATGTACGACAAGCCGAGAAAATTGAAGTTAAATAGCCAGTGTGGCTATTCGGCTTGATTCCGAGCATGCATAGAACTTTGGAATTGTGTACACACGATAGGAATTTCCGACAACGGATTTTGTTGCCAGAAAATTTGAGATCTAGATCTCAAATTTTTTGTGTCGGAAATGCCGATGGAAAAGATCCGATGGAGCCTGCACACAGTCAGAATTTCCGACAAAAAGCTCCCATCGAACAAACTGTGCAGCTTTTTATGACGCTAGATTCACAGCTTATAAGTGGTAAATATCATTATTAAAAACACATGTTTGCTAGAAATTGTGTCTTTTAGTTGTAACATCCTATTAAGTAAAATTTATAACCAATAGGGAAAGAAGTCAAATTTTTGTGACCTCATTACCCTGTCATCAAATAGAAATATAGACTGGACTGGTGACCAGGTATTATAAACCGGTTTATCTGCATTATAAACATCCTTTTCAGGAAAATTCTAGTCCCTCCCACAGGCACACAGAAATACACAAGACAATCTAAAACTCCATTAACTAGTAACGTTCAACATGTCTTTGTATATCTTGTTTGCAGTCATCTTATTCGGTAGGTTGCTGTGTTTTATTATTTATCACCATGTATGAACTTCAGATTTTTCATTGTCTGTTCAATTAGAAAAAGTGTTTTAGCTTGGGGGGGATGCTGGAGTTTTGTATCACCGTGAAATTTCTTAAGCTGCTTATACGCTTGTAATGTTTTGTTTGATATTTTTGTTGTAATAACATTGTAAGAATGTTTGTTCGTTTTTGTAATCATTAGTGGGGCCTAATTGACATTCGTTTTCGACCACATTTATAAGAAAATTTGTGGAGCGGGATGAAAAATATGCTTAGAATGTGCGAATTTCTAACAGTGTATGTGGCTTGGAATGTTAAAAGGAAATTAAATCTTGAACTGCTTTCGAAAGACATTTAAATGCACTCAGAATTTTTGTAGGATTTTTCTTAGGAATTTTCGGTGGAAATTCAATTAGTGTATACCTAGCTTTAGATTAGTCTTTGCAACTGAGATCCCAGTTCCGATGATCGATGCATTTGAATGAATATCACAAACTCTTGCTTGTCTGCTCTATTTTAATACAATTTTTACTTACACAGTTAACAGAAAGATATGAGACTTGTTTATATATGGCATTATAATGTCTAGGGGTCGATTTCCTCACTTTGGATCCTAGGAAGATGTTAGAAGGCCAATTGGTTATTTCATCCACCAGTAACTATACAAAACCGAAGTATTGAGTTTAGATGAATTAAAGTTGGCCATAGACATTAGAGACTAGTTATAATCAGTCTTATATCTGACATGTTTTTTTTTTTTTTTGCCAGGTTCTTCCTAAACATGACCACTAATCTGACCCTTTTCAATTTTTATTTTTTTTTTTAACATGAAGGAACCTTTAAAACAACTTTGCGTTTTCAGGGACACCCTGGTGATATTTACTATATATACAGCTTACAGTACATTAGTGTGATAGTCAATGGGAAGAATGCTCCTCACATTTGTGGTTGTTGGGAAGAATTTCCCATTACAGATAGGTAAGAGAGGTAGAAGTTGCTCACTGCCCAAGGAACCCCTTGTAGCTTCTGAAGGAATCCTGATTGAGAAAGGTTATTTAAGGGGAGGGAGGAAGGAGGAGGAGCAGGGGTATACCATGAAATGAGTGGGCCTGTGTGCAAGATAAAAAATGGGCCCTAGGCACAGAAGAAAAATGTCGCGTGGCTTATATTGCACTAAATGTTGGGCGTGGCTAAATGGGGTGTGGTTTAATAGTCTCAGACGACTTACTGCAGAATGCAAAAATAGCAGCAATGAAAAATTAAGAAAAAAAATAGCCTTTCGGGTCTGGTATGGATTTTGAGGGAAACCCTACACCATTTTTTTTTTTTTAAATGATGTGGAGGTCCACCTCGAATCTGTACCAAACCCTTATCTGAGCATGCAGCCCAGTAGGTCAGGAAAGAGGGGTGAGCAAGCGCCTTCCCCTCCTGAATCATGCTAGACCACATGTCCTCAGCATGGGGGGGGGGTGCTTTTGGGTATGGGTGCTCTGCCCTCCCAAAGCACCTTGTCTCCATGTTGATGAGGAAGGGCTTTTTCTTCTTCTACACCATCTGACAGTTCTTAAATAACTAAGGGGTATTGCCACCTAGTGACATCACTGGCATCGCCCCCTTGTGACATCGCTGACCATGGGCATGTTGGGTTGGTGACGTCACAAGGGGGTGGTGACACTTTTTTTTCTGATGAAGGAGTAGTGGTACTATGTACCCCGTACCCATTCACATTGGGGGGTTGAGGATCTGGGGGCTTCCAGATTCAGATAAGCCCCCACCCACAGACCCCCACAACCACTGGCCAGGGTTGTGGGAAAGAGACCCTTGTCCCCATCACCATCCTTACCTGCCGGGCTGCATGCTCGGATGAGGGTCTGGTATGGGTTTTGGGGTGCTCACGCCATTTTTTAGAAACATTTTGGTGTGGGGGTGCCCCTCAAAATCCACAGCAACACAGGCTGTAAATACCATGATAGTTACTGGTTGTTAAGGAAGGTGGCGGCCGCTATATAAACAGCATCGGCGGTTTATTTACTGTAGGCTTTTAGTACTAAAATACTGCACGACTTCATAAAAATAACTCATGCAGTATTTTAGTAGCTTTTTTTAGTGAATGAAAAAAAACATTTTGACATGCACGGGTGCTTTGTGAATGGAGCCCATCAACATTTATTCCAGAACAAATCCAATGTAACAGTCTTCAGTATGATATTATATAAGATAAAGCAACACTAACCTAAAGAGACAAAGCTTATTTATGGTTTCTTTTCATAGATGTTGATACTAATGCTGGCAGATAGCTACTGTAAAATGTCCCAAAACTATAGAGAAGAAATGGTTTCTTAAAGCAGCCCTCCAGTCTCAGCAATTTGTGTCCCATTTGCTTCTGCCTTTGTTTCTTGGAATTAATAGTTTG
Source organism: Lithobates pipiens (assembly GCF_037356315.1). NCBI lineage: Eukaryota > Metazoa > Chordata > Amphibia > Anura > Ranidae > Lithobates > Lithobates pipiens. Next base: position 61,951,209 of record NW_027507686.1, on the reverse strand, counting down.
TATTAGATAGACTGGGGTAAACTTTGATGTGCCATGGGGTACTTAATTATCTATTGGGTTACCCTCAAACATTGAACCATTTGTGGGTGTAGTGTATTTTGATTTCTGTCTTCCCAAGGTCATCACCTCCTGATAAGCTTTTATAGCAATCCAAAAAGGCTAATTTTACACTGAAAGGTGTGATTAAGGTCAATTTTCTATTTTATAGTCAAAGTCACATTCACATTTTAGCAATTCCTTGCAGTGTGTTGCATTGCATTAAGGCAGCCTGTTCCTTATGAATGGGCTGCTAATGCACCACAATGTGTCAGAATCCACATAAACCTTTTTTCTCAAGTCGTCTTCCAGGACGGCAACCCGAGAGATGACTGGTCCCAACTTACAGAAAACAATCAACAAAGAGGTTAAAACCCCTGTCCCTCCCTGTGCTCCTCAGTTCTTGCTTGTGTTACCCCACAGCAAAAAGGTTTACTTTTGATCCTAAAGAAGACTGAGGTCTGGGACTGGTGGTCTCCCCTGGGAGTCCCCTGGGAGTCGGACCGCAAGCTTATGAAGCTTTTTTGGGTCTGGTTTTCCCTTCCTGGGTACAGGAAGGACCCTGGGTACAGCAGGGTACCCAGGACTTCAGGGACCACTTTCTTGCTCCTTCTTCTTACTGGAGGGGTGTCCATTCAGCAGGGGAGCTTGCAGTCAGGTTTCTCATGGGTCGCCGGATATGGAATTCTCTGTTTCCTGGGGGCTTCTGCTGGATCGCGCAGGCGGCTGGCAGTGAGGGATGGCCCCAGCCGGCAGGTCTCCTACAGAGGAGGGAGAGTTTGGCACCATCCATAAGGGGTTCAGAAGAGGAAATAACGTCAGTGCATCTCCCACATCACTTCTGGTCTCCTGGGCTTCAAGAAAATGGGGGCGTCTGCGACATTTTGCGACCAGAAGCGGAGGTCTGACTGGCGGAGGAGCAGGCATCTACATCCTGCTCTCCCCAGTTTGGTCGGTACCAGCTCACTTAGAGGAACTTGGGTCGGGTGACTGATGGAGCGAGAGGAGAAGCCCGCTGTGGCTACAGCTATGGAGGAGGCCACAGGGGGTGAGTCGGCCTAGCTGGCAGGAGCTAAGATGGGGGAAGGGACCCTGACTCTTACCCCTGCAGGACACAGCTTTGAGCTTATTGTAAAACTAGCTTATGTGTCTTTTTATAGGAGAGGATGTTACTGCCCAGGGGGTTGCCAGCTGTCCTATGAAAGCTCCTTCCCGCTCTAAGAGATGTGGGTATTGCAAAGACAAGTTACCTCAGGACCATTCTAAGCCCTTTTGCTACAAATGTATCCAAAAGTTAGCAGGGAAAGAAACATCTCAGGTCATGAGGGACTTTTTCTCCTTTCAGACGGAGATGCTGTCAACTCAGGGGCGTACCTGGAGCATTTGGCACCCGGGGCGGATCCTATATCTGGCACCCCCCCATTAAAATTTAAAAAATGCCCCACTGTGCCCCCTGCATCCTTCAATTTCTCTTTGTCACTACTGCGTACCCTCTCTCCACAACTGCACCTCTGGATCCCTTTACATTACACAGCACCCTGCACCTCTGGGCCCCTTTACATTACACAACACCCTGCAGCTCTGGGACCCTTTAGATTACATAGCACCCTGCCCTTCTGGACCCCTTTACATTACATAGCACCCTGAACCTCTGGACCCCTTTACATTACACAGCACCCTGCACGTTGGGACCCCTTTACATTACATAGCACCCTGCCCTCCTGGACCTCTTTACATTACATAGCACCCTGAACCTCTGGACCCCTTTACATTACACAGCACCCTGCATCTCTGGGCCCCTTTACATTACACAACACCCTGCAGCTCTGGACCCCTTTACATTACACAACACCCTGCAGCTCTGGACCCCTTTACATTACACATCATCCTGTAGCTCTGGACCCCTTTACATTACACAGCACCCTGCACCTCTGGACCCCTTTGCATTACACAACACCCTGCCCCTCTGGACCCCTTTACATTACACAAGACCCTGTACCTCTGGACCCCTTTACATTACACAACACCCTGTCCCTCTGGACCCCTTTACATTACACAAGACCCTGCCCCTCTGGACCCCTTTACATTACACAAGACCCTGTACCTCTGGACCCCTTTACATTACACAACACCCTGCCCCTCTGGACCCCTTTACATTACACAAGACCCTGCATCTCTTGACCCCTTTACATTACACAGCCCCCTGCGCCTCTTGGCCCCTTTACATTACACAACACCCTGATCCTCTGGACCCCTTTACATTACACAGCACCCTGCAGCTCTGGACCCCCTGCATGTTACACAGACCCCCCCTTCAGTGCAGACCCCCCATTCAGTGTAGCCCCCCTCCTCAGTGTAGCCCCCATTCAGTGCAGCCCCCCCGTTCAGTGCAGGCCCCCCTGGTTCAGTGCAGCCCCCCCCGTTCAGTGCAACCCCCCCGTTCAGTGCAGCCCCCCCGTTCAGTGCAGCCCCCCCTATTCAGTGTAGCCCCCCTTCAGTGTAGCCCCCATTCAGTGCAGCCCCCCCCGTTCAGTGCAGCCCCCCCCGTTCAGTGCAGCCCCCCCGTTCAGTGCAGCCCCCCCGTTCAGTGCAGCCCCCCCGTTCAGTGCAGCCCCCCCTTCAGTGTAGCCCCCGTTCAGTGCAGCCCCCCGTTCAGTGCAGCCCCCCCCCGTTCAGTGCAGCCCCCCCCCTTCACTGCAGCCCCCCCCCCGTTCAGTGCAGCCCCCCCCTTCACTGCAGCCCCCCCCGTTCAGTGCAGCCCCCCCGTTCAGTACCTCAGATCAGCGCGGCGGCACATGCTCAGCACTGGGTGGGGATCTGAGTCAGTAGATCCCCTCCCCCTGTTTACACATAAACAGAGAGGAGGGGGAGGCGGCTGCTCGGCTGTGCCTGCCTGTGTGACATCCGTGATCGCACAGACAGACAGCCCGCGGCCGTGAGAGGAGGGGATGGAAGGAGCACCGCTGTCACCCTGCACCCCCGCACATCCCCTCCCCCTTGCATCACAACTCGATACTTAGATAAGCTTGGCAAGCTCTCCTCTCCCTGCGTGCGCCTGTCACTGTGCTATCCCGCAGCGCTGCCACCGCTATAATCGCGGAGGGGGGTGCCGGCCTGACACCCCCCCAGTGTGTAGTACCCGGGGCGGCCCGCACCCCCCGCCCCCTACTTAGTACGCCTCTGTGTCAACTCTTAAGGCCTTCCAAGCATCCCTTAAGTCAAGGGACCCGAACCCGCACACTAGCAGAGAGGGTTCTTCCACTCAGGAGGAGTCCTCCACTAACAGGGCAGAGGGCAGTAGAAGGCATCCTGAAACCCTGAGATCAGTTTCCTCTCAGGACTCTGAGGAGGAAGAAGAGGCTGAAGCTCCTAATCACAGTTTTTCTGACGAGGGCTTAGACAGTCAGGAGGAGGACTCCAGACCCGGCAGATATATTTTTTCGGCCTATGATAGGGAGGGCCTCCTTAGGGCAGTATATATGTCAGAGGAAATACAAGAACCTGCAGCCCAACTGTCTGCCCAGGACAGAATGTATAGAGGTTTGCTTAAGCCCCAGTCCATGCTTCTCCCGGTTCACCAGGCCCTTAAAGATGTCATCCTGAGGGAGTGGAAGGAGCCTGAAAAAAAACTTTTAAAGTTTAAAACGTGAAAACGTAGGTGCTCCTTCAAGGAGGAAGAGGAAGAAAGGTCCTTTAAGACACCTAGATTAGATGCTTCCCTGACTCAGGTGTTCAAGCAGTCTGACCTCTCATTTAAGGATGCAGGCAACATCAGGGACTAGATGGATCGACAAACCGAGGCACTCTTGCACAGGGCCTGGGAAGCCAATGCAGTCCTGCCTTGGCTTTGGCTTGTGTGGCGAGGAACGCAGACATGTGAGTCACCAAACGAATGGATCATGTGTCGTGAACCTCTAAGTCCAAACAGGTCCTGGACTCTTTAGAGGTGATTGGTAGGGCAGTAGCCTACCTGGCAGATGCAGCAGTCGAGACAGTGCGTACAACTGCCAAGACTAGTGCCCTTTTGAATTCTGCAAGGAGAGCCTTGTGTGACCTGGGATGGGGACAGCTCTTCTAAGCCCTTGTACGCACGGTCGGAGATTCCGACAGAATGTGTCCTATCGGATCGTTTTGTCGGATATTCCGACTGTGTGTGGTCTGCACCGGACTGTTTCCGTCAGAATATCCGACGGACCAAGTTTTCCAACTTGCCGGTAAAATTTTCCGACAAAATGCTCCTATCGGACATACTCCGATCACGTGTAGCCTAGTCCGACGGACAAAGTGCCACGCATGCTGAGATCAAATTCCTAGACCAAAGCTATTGGCTACTAGCCTGAACGTAGTCCCGTCTTACGAAATAACGTCATCATGTTATGTACAATCAGATTTTCCGACAACTTAGTCTGACCGTGTGTATGTAACATCACTTCCGGACCTCTTCTGGAATTAATCAGTCGGAATTACTCTGACGGATTTAGTAGTCGGAATCTCCGACCGTGTGTACAAGGGCTTAGAGGTCAGAGAGGCCTTAAAGGCCTTTGAGGAAAGAATCGGGGACCAAGAGGTCGAGATCCTTTCCAACAACGCAACCGCGGTAGCATACCTGAATCATCAAGGAGGCACAAGATCTCGCTCTCTTCTGAACCTGGCTCTGGAACTCCTTGTGTGGGCAGAGCAGTGAATCCCCTCTATTTCAGCAGTACATATAAAGGGAGCATACAATGTCGAAGTGGACTACCTTAGTCGGCAGCCGATTCACCAGGGGGAGTGGGAATTGCACCCGGAAGTTTTCTCCCTTGTGTGCCAGCACTTCGGCAACCCAGAGGTCGAACTCTTTGCCCACAGGAGGAACAGAAGAAATTCTTCTCACTCTCTCTCTCTCTCTCTCTCCCCCTCTCCCTCTCCCTCTCCCTCTCTCTCTCTCTCTCTCTCAGAGGTCCAGAGGGGGTAGATGCATTGGCCCAGGTCTGGGACTTCTGCTTGGCATATGCACTTCCCTCCTTAGTTCTGATCATGAGGATACTGCAGAAGCTAAGTCTCTCAGATGGCAGACTGATTCTGATCGCCCCATGGTGGCCCTAGAGGACCTGGTTCCCTTCCCTGGAAAATTGGTCCATAGGTCTCCCTCGGTGTCTTCCGGACCAGCAGGAACTTCTTCTTCAGGGCCCAGTCAGCCACCCAGATCCTGGCTTCTTCAGGCTGATGGCTTGGCTCTTAAAAGGGAGAGCCTGTGAAAAAGGGGGTGTTCTGAGAGAGTAATTGACACCCTTCTGTTAAGTAGGAAGCCGGTTACCAGGCGTATTTACGCAAAAGCCTGGGGAGTCTTCTCGCACTGGTGCCAGGCAAAGGGGACTTCTCAACAAGAGATCCCTGCCATCCTGGACTTTCTTCAGGATGGTGTGAATCAGGGTCTGGCGACCAAGATGCTTAGGGTTCAGGTCGCAGCCTTGTCCTGTTTTTTGGACAGAAGGTTGGCTCTGGATCCCCTGATTAAAAGGTTCTTGTCAGCCAGAGATAGACTGCTGTCCCCAGTGCAGATTAGGAAGTTTCCGCCCTGGGACCTTACGTTAGTTTTCAAAGCCCTAACCAGTGCACCATTTGAACCGTTAGCTCTTATCCCTCTTAGGTTTCTTACCCTAAAGACAGCTTTCCTGCTGGTGGTTACAATGGCAAGGAGGATAAGCGATGTTCAGGCTCTGTAAATAAAAGACCCCTTTTTTTCTATTATTTGATGACAGGCTTGTACTTGGGCAGGACCCCCTGTATCTCCCAAAGGTAGCCTCAAAGTTCCACAGAACTCAAGAGATTGCCCTTCCTTCTTCTTGCACCAATCCTCAGAACGAGAGAGAAAGTTCCTTTCATTGTTTAGATGTCAGACGTTGTATGTTGACTTATTTCGATAAAGTAATAGTTTAGAACAGTGTTTCTCAACTCCAGTCCTCAAGGCGCCCCAACAGGTCATGTTTTCAGGATTTCCCTCAGATGAAACAGCTGTGGTAATTGCCAAGGCAGTGAAACTGATCAAATCACCTGTGTAAAATAATGGAAAGCCTGAAAACATTACTTGTTGGGACGCCTTGAGGACTGGAGTTGAGGAAAGGTCAGCAAGCATATAAAGCAGGGGTAGTGAATTAAACTTCACGTGGGTCCAGTCAGAAAAAATTTCTTCTAGTGGGGATCCGAGTGTCATATTGGTGCTATGAATCCACATGATATCCTCCACATCACAGGCCACTTATTCACAAACCCCCCATCACAGACTGGCCCCCCATCACAGACTGGCCCCCCCATCACAGACTGGCCCCCCCATCACAAACTGGCCCCCCATCACAAACTGGCCCCCCCATCACAGACTGGCCCCCCCATCACAGACTTACCCCCCATCACAGAATTACCCCCATCACAGACTGACCCCCCATCACAGACTTACCCCCATCATAGACTGACCCCCCATCATAGACTGACCCCCCCATCATAGACCGACCCCCCCCTCACAGACTGGCCCCCATCAAAGACTTATCCCATCATTCATCGGCTGACCCGCCTTTACAGACAGGCCCCCCATCACAGACTGATCCCCATCACAGACTGGCCTCCCATCAAAGACTGACACCCCATCACAGACTGACCCCCGTAACAGACTGGCACCCCATCACAGACTGACCCCCGTAACAGACTGGCCCCCCATCAAAGACTGACCCCTGTAACAGACTGGCCCCATCACAGACTGACCCCCTTTTACAGACTGGCCCCCACCACAGACTGGCCCCCACCACAGACTCTGGCCCCCCATCACAGACTGGCCCCCCATCACAGACTGGCCCCCCCATCACAGACTGGCCCCCATCACAGACTGACCCCCATTACAGACCCCCATCGATAGCAGACTCCTGTCCTGCACAGCACTCCCCCCTCCCCACAGAGCCCTACCTTATTAACACAAGACAGAAAGCACGGCAGCCATGGACAATGGGTGGGACTTTTCACATTATAGGTGAGTGATTGATTGCTGAGACCTCCCTGCTGTGTAGCAACCAATCACCCGCTTCTTAACTTAAAAAGTCCCACACTTTGCAGAGCCGCTGCACTTCTCATCTTGTGTGAATAAGACAGGCAGTGTGAGGAGGGGGCAAGGCAGCGATCCAATACTGAAGGGACAGACCCGTGCACGCTGTACCTGCCATGCTGTGAACATAGGAGCACAAGGCAGGCAGGCGAGCCGGCGGTGGGGAAAGGACACACAGGCAACTATTTGGTGAGGCTGCGGTCCAGGAAATATGGCTGCTGGGGCTGGAACCGGACCGCGGTCCGCCATTTAGTGATGCCTGATCTAAAGCATTCATAGCAAGATGGATCAAGCAGACTATTACTTTAGCCTTTTATCAGGCTGGTAGGACAGCCCTGAATGACTTTAAAGAACATTCTACTCAGTCTCTGGCGACCTCTTTGGCAGAAAGGGCTGGAGCATCGGTGAAGCAAATACAGTGGTGTGAAAAAGTGTTTGCCCCCTTCCTCATTTCCTGTTCCTTTGCATGTTTGTCACACTTAAGTGTTTCGGAACATCAAACCAATTTAAACAATAGTCAAGGACAACACAAGTAAACACAAAATGCAATTTGTAAATGAAGGTGTTTATTATTAAAGGTGAAAAAAAATCCAAACCATCATGGCCCTGTGTGAAAAAGTGATTGCCCCCCTTGTTAAAACATACTATAACTGTGGTTGTCCACACCTGAGTTCAATTTCTCTAGCCACACTCAGGCCTGATTATTGCCACACCTGTTCACAATCAAGGCATCACTTAAATAGGAGCTGCTTGACACAGTAAGGTCCACCAGAAGATCCTTAAAAGCTACACATCATGCCGAGACCCAAAGAAATTCAGGAACAATTGAGAAAGAAAGTAATTGAGATCTATCAGTCTGGAAAGGGTTATAAAGCCATTTCCAAATCTTTGGGAATCCAGCGAACCACAGTGAGAGCCATTATCCACAAATGGCGAAGACATGTAACAGTGGTGAACCTTCCCAGGAGTGGCCGGCCGCCCAAAATTACCCCAAGAGTGCAGCGACGACTCATCCAAGAGGTCACAAAAGACCCCACAACAACGTCCAAGGAACTGCAGGCATCACTTGCCTCAGTTAAGGTCAGCGTTCATGCCTCCACCATCAGGAAAAGACTGGGCAAAAATGGCCTGCATGGCAGAGTTCCAAGGAGAAAACCACTGCTGAGCAAAAAGAACATCAAAGCTCGTCTCAATTTCTCCACAACACATCTTGATGATCCCCAAGACTTTTGGGACAACATTCTGTGGACCGATGAGACAAAAGTGGAACTCTTTGGAAGGTGTGTGTCCAAGTATATCTGGCGTAGAAGGAACACTGCATTTCATAAAAAGAACATTATACCAACAGTAAAATATGGTGGTGGTAGTGTGATGGTCTGGGGCTGTTTTGCTGCTTCAGGACCTGGAAGACTTGCCGTGATAAAAGGAACTATGAATTCTGCTGTCTACCAAGAGATCCTGAAGGAGAATGTCCGACCATCTGTTCGTGTACTCAAGCTGAAACGAACTTGGGTTCTGCAGCAGGACAATGATCCTAAACACACCAGCAAGTCCACCACCGAATGGCTGAAGAAAAACAAAATGAAGACTTTGGAGTGGCCTAGCCAAAGTCCTGACCTGAATCCTATTGAGATGTTGTGGTATGACCTTAAAAAGGCCGTTCATGCTCGAAAACCCTCTAATGTAACTGAATTAGGACAATTCTGCAAAGATGAGTGGGCCAAAATTCCTCCAGGACGCTGTAAAAGCCTCATTGCACGTTATCGCATACGCTTGGTTGCAATTGTTGCTGCTAAGGGTGGCCCAACCAGTTATTAGGTTTAGGGGGCAATCACTTTTTCACACAGGGCCATGATGGTTTGGATTTTTTTTCACCTTTAATAATAAACACCTTCATTTACAAATTGCATTTTGTGTTTACTTGTGTTGTCCTTGACTATTGTTTAAATTGGTTTGATGTTCCGAAACACTTAAGTGTGACAAACATGCAAAGGAACAGGAAATGAGGAAGGGGGCAAACACTTTTTCACACCACTGTATACAGAGCAGCTACGTGGACAGAGCACCTTCCTGAGACATTACAGGGTGGAGTTGCTGTCACCTCAGGATCTGGCGTTTGGTAGCAAGGTCCTACAAGCTGTTGTCCCACCCTAAGGCAGGCCTGAGCTATTTTTTCTTCTCTCAGGGTGCCGTTCTGGAAGACGACTTGAGAAAATGACCAGTTATACTTACCAGTAACGGTGTTTCTGGGAAGTCTTCCAGGACGACAGGCCTACTTCCCACCCACTCTTTTGTATGTTGGTTTTGTATGGAGTTTTGAGGTTTTTCACTCTCATGCCCTGGTGTGGGTCAATACTTTTTCACAACTGAGAAACATAGGGAGGGGCAGGGGTTTTAACCTCTTTGTTGATTGTGTTTCCTGTGAGGTGGAACTTGTCATCTCTCAGGGTGCTGTCCTGGAAGACTTCCCAGAAACACCCTTACCGGTAAGTGTAACTGGTGATTTTTAGCATGTGTGTTGTACTGTGGCGAGTAGTGCATTATACTCTACTGTACAATGCATTGCGGTGCCATTTACAGTGCCTTGAAAAAGTATTCATACTCCTTGAAATTTTTCACAATTTATCATGTTACAACCAAAAATGTAAATGGGTTTTATTGGGATCTTATGTGACAGACCAACACAAAGTGGCACATATTTGTGAAGTGGAAGGAAAATAATAAATGGTTTTCATTTTATTTTTTTTTACAAATAAATAGCTGAAAAGACTGGCGTGCATTTGTATTCAGCCACCCTCACTTTGATACTCCTAACTAAAATCTAGTGGAAGCAATTGCCTTCAGAAGTCACCTAATTAATAAATAGAGTCCACCTGTGTGTAATTTAATCTCAGTATAAATACAGCTGTTCTGTGAAGCCCTCAGAGGTTTCTTATGCCGCGTACACACAATCAGACTATCCGGTGTACACACGGGCGGACTGTCTGACGGACTTGGTCCGCTGAAACGTGTTTCAGCGGACAATCCGCTCGTGTGTGGGCTTCAGCAGACTTTTTCAGCGGACAGTCTGGCGGACTAAGTCTTTCGGAATTTCCGTAATATTGTCCGTCCAAACTTGGTTTCAGCGGACAGTCCGCTCGTGAGTAGGCTAGTTCGACGGACTAAGTATGGCGCATGCTCAGAAAGGATTTACACGGCCGAAGGTTGCATTGCAGTGTATTGAACGTCAAATTTCTAGTCCCGTCGTACGTGCCGTACACGTCATCGCGCAAGCTTTCAGCGGACTGTCTGTTCGTCGTGTGTGGTCAAGTCCGTTCATTCAAAAGTAGGACGGACTGTCTGTCGGATTGTCTGACGGACTTAGTTGGACGGATAGTCCGCCCGTATGTACGCGGCCTAAGTCTGCCGGACAAACTGCCGTAAAGTCCGCTGGACTTTCCGAACGAGCGGACCTGCCCACACACAACCGGACTTTTCCGGCGGACTAGGTGCGCCGGACTATGGCGGGAGTCCGCCGTACTTTTGAAATAAACGGACTTACCCACACACGGAGGAAAGTCCGTTCATTTTGAACGCGGCTCCAGCTGGAAAAACAAGAGTTAGAAAATAGAAAAAATTTATTGGTGCAAAAAAACTCTAATGAGTGAGTTCAAACTTATGGTTTTATTAAAAAGAACCTTAATAACAAAAAAATGTGTATAAAAAAATAGTTCATCTCTGAATCAACTGAAGAGTAAAGGTTCAATGCAAACATCGACAAATACTTCACCACCATGCTGAGGAATAAATAGATGGCAGCTTACCAGATGCAAAGATACTAAAAGGATCTATATGAGCTCCTTGAGGGTAGGGACTCAGTGAGTCAGTTTAATTTGCTCCTTTCTTAAAAGGTTACAACTCGGGAAGGACCAGCTAGCATGGGATGGCGATGACTGTGTGTATATAAGGGGAGAGGTTGGTGAATGGAGTGAGTACTCCATGATATGTATACTATATTGAGGTATTGTTTCCTTGAAACCCTGGGATAAAAGTAATTTACTTCTCCAGGTGTAATGGATGACGCACAGATACATTTATGTTTTGTTCTGTGCCAATATGGATATTTATAAACCCCCACTCCCCTCCTTTTCTGCCCTTTGCACGCGGCTGTATTTGCTCATCCCATGCTGGCTTTTTTCTTCCACAAGAATGAACCTGAAGTAATATAATCTATAACTTTTCATACGCGCTTAAACTATTAATCATTATTTCTTTCACTATGTACCATGTTTGCTCAGTAAAAATAACTAATAAATGATATATATAAATATCGATATGAATATACTGGACAGTTGACCACTATGACAGAACTGATGGTTGAAGATGTAAAGATCTAATATAATAATATTTTCTTTTGTCTTTTATTTCTTATTGTTTCCATCCTTCAGATTTCAGATCCCCTTGGTTGGGTTCTTTCTTTGCCTCTCTTTTGGATGTGGATCCCGAGCCTGGTGGCTTCCCGGCAAGGTGGGGGATGTGTATTCTACACGTCTCCCAGCAAACAGCGCCCGCGGCTTTATACAGCTGTCGCCTCTGGGAGCTATAATCTTGCCGGTGTTTTGCCATATAGCGTCCGGCCATCTAGAAGTGTCCACCCCATACTGCGCAGGTGCAGCGCTTGCGCAGTACGGAGCAAAAAGGAAATTCAGAAAATCTCAGAAGTTGAACGGCATCTGCACCATGAGTCGAGGTGCAAGCCCCACCATCCAAGTGGACATAGGGCTGCACATATTAGAGGGCCCCTCGCGGGCTTGCTATGCTTTGGGCACGGCCTCGCTGCGCTCGGCTCTTTTTATTCTAACTCTATGTCCACTTGGATGGTGGGGCTAGAACCTGGACTCACGGTGCAGGCGCCGTTCATCTTCGGCTATTTTCGGAATGTGGTTGTCAGCGGACATTGTCAGTACACAGCGGACATTATCCGGTGGGGGACATTATGTGATAGTACACTGGCGGCATTCTGCGATCATCTTCAGTTCAGTTCTCTAGTTGTTCTAGTTAGATTGGAGGCGTCGGAGGAGTCTGGGGCATCTCTGCCTTCCGGAACACCAAGATGGCCATGATGGCCCCTCCCTGGGGGAATGGTTCTCTGACCAAGACACCTGAAACGAATTAAATATAATTGACAGGGGTATAATAGGAGAGGCTCTATATCAGAGCTCATCAGTTGATACCTGATGCAAGCACACTGACATGATTTTCTAAAACTTTTAGAATAGACTTTAGCAGATTATTATCTGCTGCATGATTGTTAACTGGTACATTCAGTAATCTGATACAAACTTTCTTCTACTTAGATCTTGCACCTCTATGCTCCTGTTTTCAATAGTTATACACTGTGCATTCAATTGGGGATGCTACAGTGTCTCAAAAAGCTCCATTTAATAACCAGGTATTTATTTTTACTTAATCATGCCTTCACCTTCACTTTTTTAACACTTACTTTGCTTTCCGGCAGTATATGGACCACACCTGCTGCCGGTTTACAGCATTTTTGTGCACTATTATCTTTTGTCAAAGCACTGTACTTATAACATTATGAATACACTAATATATTGTTATCACATTTTTTGAGAGTTTTTTTAAGCACATTTTTGTTTTCATTTCATTTCATCACACAGGCACGTCTTCATTCATTTTATGTATTTTATTCGCCCCATGTATTTGATTCTATGTATCTGCCATTGCGGCAAGCCTGTCACATAGTGGCATCCCTCCCTTAACAGAGGATATCACCTGAATAATTGTCATTTTTTTTCTTCACAGCTGGTAGTCCATCTGTTGAACACATTATTTTTTGCACTTTAAATATATTCTTTTTAACCATACCAATAAGGCAACTAGGGATTCATTTAGATTAATTTTCTAGGCATAGATGGCTATCTTTGAGCCATTGAACGTAAGGTTTACTACATTTAAGGTTACATATAACATAGGAGCCACCATGTGCCTCTGGTAATATTTAAATGTTTTTTTTTTTTTTTAAACACACTTTTATATTAAAGAGGAAGTGAATCCTGATGGGTTTACTTCCTCTTTGTCTCCCTACAAAGCATCGCATAGTAGCCCATTATATGTCACTTACCTGACACCGGAGCCAGCGATGTCACTGCTGTCCCCTGTAGCACGAAGCATCCATCTTCTTCCGGGTATCGCTGATCACAGTTCCGGAGCAGCAATGACATCACTCCCGCGCATTTCCAAGGGAGCCACCTCTAACGGCATATCGCCAATAGCAGTGGCATGCCAAGTGCACCTGTGCGGCGCTGTCTACGCCGCATGCGCCGTAGACAGCGGTGCCTGTCTTTATGTAAATATCTCCTAACCTGTGTAGATTTAGGAGATATTTCTTGGACCTACAGGTAAGCCTTAATCTAGGCTTACCTGTAGGTCAAAGTGGTTTTTAATGGTAATGCTAGTCCAGAATAACTAAATCTGTTGTTTGTTTTAATTTATTTTTATTTTTACATATTTTTCAAAAACAACTCATTATTAATTATTTGTTACTCTTTGTCATTCTTTATTTATTTTTATTAGAGAATCTGTCTTGCCTATGGCATATTAGCAATATATTGAATATATACAAAATGAATTGATTTAACTATAATAATTTTCAGGTGTCTTGGTCTATGACCTTCCCCTGTGGAAAGGTCATAGGGAAAAAAAATCCCTTTCAGGATACCGGGCGCATGGATTCCAATGCGGTTTGGGTGCTTTTTTGAAGCATCAGAGGCTCTAATAGGCTTCAAAATAAGGTGGGCTCGGGTTGCAGAGAGTACACTCAGAGCCCACCCAGGTGTGTGAGAACTGCAAAATGAATATTCACTAGTCTCACACTGAATCTCCTCTCTGCCAATCAGGAGAAGATGGAAGCCACTAAGCAGGGGAAGGAGGAGTCGCTTGTGATGCCCACAGAGGAGAGCAGGGGAAGCCACCTGTGATTGCTTGCCATGGGCCGTCTGCACTGTTTGCGGCCCTCCCAAAAAAAAATTACCACTGGTTGCCATTGGACCAGAGACTGAATAGTTTCCTCCCTATGCTAGAATCACCATTAGGCTCTGTTCACACATAGGTGTTTCATTTTCAGGCAGAAAGTCGTGCAATTTTTGCAGTGATTTTGTACAGGTCAAAAGATCATCAATGTAAAAAGCAGAAAACGCCTGTAATCTGCCAAAAAAGAAGCTCCTGTACTTTTTTGAGCGATGGGCATTTTGCTTCAAATTAATGGGATTTGTCTTGTTGGGCGTTTTTAGAGTTGAGGCTTACAGCAGAAAAACGCCAAAAGTAGCCTAGGTGTGAACAGAGCCTCAGATATTGTTAAAGCGGGAGTCCACCGGGACTCCGCGTTTTTTTTTTTTTTTAAAAGCCAGCAGCTACAAATACTGCAGCTGCTGACTTTTAAAATAGTGACACTTACCTGTCCAGCGCGCCCGCGATGTCGGCACCCGAAGCCGATCTGTAGATCGTCACTCGGGTGCTGCCGCCGCCATCTTGGGTATGGGAATCATTTCCCGGTTCCCTACTGCGCATGCGCGAGTTGCGCTGCGCAATAAGGACGGTCCCTGCTGCCTCTGGGATCTGTGTGTTTCCCAGCAGGCAGCGGGGCACTTGAGGAAGGGGGCGGGCACTTGCGGAAAGGGGCGTAATCTACGCCCCTTTCCGCAGAGAGCTATCCCGGAAGTGGGTGCAGTTACCTGGATTATCCAGGTAACTGCACCCCCCTCCCCCCTGAAAGGTGCCAATTGTGGCGCCGGAGGGGGGGAGGATTCCGATGAGCGGAAGGTCCATTTTAGGGTGGACCTCCGCTTTAATATATCCCCTCCTAAGCACCTCTTTTCCAGGGAGAAGAAGTTTGTAGTCATTCCAAATAACTGAGGTCCTCCCCTTATTAGCTTTGTTGCCCTTCTCCAGTTCCAGCAGACCTTCCTGAGGATTTTGTATGGTCAGCAAACACTGAGATTAAACTTTTTATTCCAACCTCTATATGATTTATGTACAAGTTAAACAGAATTGATCCCAGGACAGAACTCCCCACCATTCTGAATCTACGCTTTTTATGACCACCCTTTGGACACACAAGCAGTAAGCAGTTTTCTATCCAGGTACATACTAGGGATCGGCCAATATCGTTTTTTTGGTGCTGATGCTATACCGATATTTCGGCCACCTATCCTGTCGATAGCCGATATTATTTGCCCAATATTTTGTACATTTAAACTTTTCAAAAATAACACCAATTTTATGCACAAATCAGGTATAAACAGAGCATTTAAATGTATATTAAATCTAAACATTAAAGTGGTGTTTTTTAGGGGGTACCCCACTTTAAGTGCTCGTTCTTCACATGAAAACTGATGGAGAAAAATACACACAGATTTCAAAACTGACATCTCTGTCTGCGATGCACCATGGTGTGATGAATGAGGTCTAAAAGTAAACAACTGGGAAAAAAATAAAAATGCTTGAAAAACAACTTCTTAAATGATGTATATTGCGTCTCAAACGAACTGAGATTGCTCTCCTTTTCATCCTTCTGGTTAGGGAGCCTGAAGCATACACCCATTATTAATTTCCAATTTGTTGTGTTTCCCTTGAAGCTCCAGCCACAGGGATTTCACATTCTCCCTTGCCCATTGGCAATGTCATTCCTCATGTTCACTCTCAACTCACTCTTGACATACATGCACACCTCATCCCCTCTTATACCGTCTTTCCCTGAAAGTAAGACATCCCCAAAAATAAGACCTACTTCAGTTTTGCCTCTCGCTGTAATATAAGGCAACCCCCTGAAAATAAGACCTACTTCCAGTTTTGCCTCTCGCTGTAATATAAGGCAACCCCCTGAAAATAAGACCTATTTCCAGTTTTGCCTCTCGCTGTAATATAAGACCTCCCTGATAATAAAGCCACCCCAGAATATAAGGCCCCCGAAGCTACCATAAAACATCTGACTCCTCTGGACCGTAGCAGCGGGCGCCACCGTGCAGCTCACTGGTTGGCCGCAGCGCAGCCGGAGCTGTTCAGACGGGCTCTCTGATTTAGGTCTCTTTAAATCAGAGAGCCTGCGCTGCCGCCTTCTGTCGCCTGCTGCTCACTCTGCCCTGATGGAGTCTGGCTGACTCACAATTAGACAGTGAGTGAGTCGCGTGGGGCAGGAGTCAGGCACATTGTGTGGAATCTGGCCGGCACAGACATACAGGGGTGACTGAGGTGGGAGGGGGGATGTCTGATAAAGGCGTGGGGGGAAGTCTGGTAAAGGTAGTAACAAGAAATTCTTGATACCGTAGCATTCACAGTTTGTCTGGTTATGCTGGTTTGTGATGACAACTACTACCGTACCGTATACAAGTAATACATTTCCTTTTTTTTGTTCAACAATAAATGTGTACCGTAGTCTTCTTCATGGAAAAAAAAAGACATCCCCTGAAAATAAGACCTAGCGCATCTTTCTTCTTATTTTCTCCTTGTGCGTACTAAGGCCGCAATAGGATTCTGCCAGCCTACGTGCATTGATTTTAGGCACTCTAGTTATACTACCAACACTGATCACAGTAGCACCCTCTGATCCTCACTTGCTGCCTAGGATAGCTTGCTTTGATCTCTCCCCCCACCACCTAATTTAAAAGTTCCTTGTAGCGCTACTCCATAGGAACCACTGGATAGGATTGTTCTTTGCCTTGAACCTCAGCCCCTCTGACACATCAGGTTGAGCGTACAAATGTACAATATCACAGGAAACCACTGAATGTAATACTTAGTATCCAATAGTAGTGCTATAGCAAAGAAAATAGGCACCAAACCAGGTAGTATTATAAAACGTAATATATTTTGTCACTCAAAATGGTTGGTAACTAGGTAAGCATAAAATGGATTGACAAGGGTAATAACACAATTTAGCAAACAAAGTGAGGAGGGACTGGGCATAAGATGACATTTTGCATCCAGATCAGCATAAACTGTAGAAAGGTCACCTTGAGGTACTTGAGGTACCTTGAGGTACTGCAGTGAGCAGTAGTAAAGCTTAATCTACAGAGTGCTGGAACTATACTACCAGATTACATATATGTCGGCGGCATATATGTCGGCGATACTAGTCCTAGACCAACTGGGTATGCACTTTCCAAAAAAAAGGGGGGTGGTAGAGAAGGGGGCAGGGGAGCAAAGAGGACGTGTGGAATAATTGTTACTGGAGGGGCGGTCCTTTAAAAATGTTCTTCTGTTGGCTATCTTTTGGGGCCCTTTAAGAGCATCTTTGCACGTAACAACCTCCCAGTTAACCTGCATGCAGTATACTGTAGGTACAGTATAGGCACAGGTGCAAGATAGATGTGGTTCAGATGTGGTAACGGTCAGTATAATGCGTATAGGGTTGGCATAGGAGCAGTCTAGGTTTGGAATAAGTGCAATATAGAGTGCATTATGAGTGTGGTATGGATTGGGTACACTTGTTATCCTGCTTTCAGTGGCTCAGTCCCTGCTAGCAGTAGCAGCAATGAGCAAATAGTTCTCTCACCAGTCCCTAGAAGTGTTGCGAACTTCCCACTACTGTCTTCCCAGAGTGCATTCATTGCAAGCCCTGATTGGCTGAAGCAGTGAAAGCTTCAGCCAATCAGGGCACAGAGCATTGTCAGAGTGCTCATTCCCACCCCACAGTATAAAAGTATTCTTTCAATGGCAGATATTTTCAGTGTGATTTTGGCATGGAGAAATATAGAACAGGGCTCTGTTCAGTGCTACTGTATTAGTTAGTGTTCTATACTGTGCTATTTTGCTTCAATTGTCAGTGTAGTATATTAGTTTAGTGTCAGGCTAGGGATAGTGTGAGTGTAGTGAGGAGGACCATCATTCAGCTTTGCATAGTGTGCAGCTAGAGTAGGGACAGCTCAGATTGTTTCACTGTAGTGAAGTGAGACCGTCTCATTCATACACACATTAGTGTGGAGTAGGGACAGCTCATATAGTTTTAGGGTAGTGAGACCATGTCAGTAATCTTGACATTAGTGTATAGCTAGAGTAGGAACAGTTCAGATAGCGTCAGTGTAGTGATGGTTGAACACCGTCTATTTGCTTGGGTTACTGCCAGTTTAATGGCATTTACTTCTGTATGCGTTACTGCCAGTTTAACGCTATATAGTTTTGCGTGTGTTACTGCCAGTTTAACGTCATATAGTTTTGTGTGCGTTACTGTCAGTATAACGCCATAAAATTTTGCATGCATTACTGCCAGTTTAACGCCATTTATTTCTGTGTGCATTACTGCCAGTTTAATGCCATATAGTTCTGTGCATCACTGTATGTCTGGCGCATTATATTGCAGTTTATTATAGTGTATCCGTGGAGTGTGTCTGTGTAGTGTGAGTATGCAAATTAAAGGGCACGAAACACGTTTTTACATTGATTAAAGTGCATCTACGTACAGATTTCAACTTTTACATTTGATTATAAGCACCGCCCCCTCCCTCCCAATAATGTCTGGGAGGACAACAAGGAGAGGCAGACGTTCCCTTGGCACTGTAAGGGGTCCAGCCACAAATGTGTCCACAGGCAAAAGTGGATGTGGTGGTCAGTCCTCAGGCAGGGCATCATTTGCCCAGCGTGCTTTCAGAACGGGCATTCAGTGCTGCAGGAGGTTTCATTACTGATCATAGAACGCGTCTGCCCACAGACTCCATGGCCCGTTTAAAATTGAATCAGTCCTGGATTATCAGCTATGAAGCCCTAATGCCGATGTCACTGATTAAGTCTTTTTGGGTTGTGGAATCTCTGCAGGACTTCGAGGCTGCCTAGCTTTGAGGGTGTTCAGTCATTTCATCTGGAAGAATGTTATTGGTATAGGTTCTATGGGCACAATTAACACCCAAAGACACATTTTTCAGCACCTGTTTGACAGGTGCATATCATTGCAATTTTTTACAGCAAGGCCAATTCTTGCTTTCATCAAGAGTACCTCTATAGGGTTATGGTGGGAAGGCGCCACGACACCCAAAGACTAATTTTTACGCATCCGATACTTCTATCCAAACTCAAAGTGACACCAGAATGTATCCACAAAATCTCGAATCTTGTTCCCAGTGCACTACATTGTGTCCTCGTCATACACACAGGTTCCCCAGCTGTTGCTTAGCAAAATAAAGGCAGCTTAAAGGGAAAATTTCATTTTTTTTGTCTTTATAAATGCAATTATTGCTCAGAGTCACCTTCCTTACATAAGGGACCTCAGAGCCCCCCTTCTTACATTAGGGTCCCCAGAGTCGCTTTAACCTTACATCAGGGCCCACAGAGTCATTCGACTTTCCATCAGGATCCACAGATTTACCACCTCATTACATCAGGGCTCGCAGAGCTCCCCCTAATTACATCAGTTTCCTCAGATCCACCCGCCCCTTACATCAGGTTCCTCAAAACCCACCCACCTTACATCAGGGTCCTCAGATCCACCACCCTTTACATAAGAGTCCCCAGATCCACCCACCCCCCTTACATCAGGTTCTTCAGAGTCACCCACCTTACATTAGGGTCCCCAGAGCCCCCCCTTCCTTACATCAGAGTCCCCAGAGTTTCCCTGCCTTTATATCAGGGTCCTCAGAGCCCCCCTTAAATCAGGGTAAACACAGCCCCAGCACCTGGCTACAACCTCTAACTTTTTGACCATCTTCCTCCCTAGTAGAGCTGCACCCTCCCCATTTAGGTACAGTCCATCCCTGCTATAGAGCCCGTAACCGATCCAAAAAGCCAGCCTAGTTCTCCAGGAACCCAAATACCTTCTTCCTGCAGCAGTTCCTCAGCCACTTGTTAAGTTCCCTAAGTTTCTGCTGCCTCTCTAGTGTGGCTCAAGGTTCAGGCAGTATTTCTGAGACTACTACCT
Organism: Lithobates pipiens; assembly: GCF_037356315.1. NCBI lineage: Eukaryota > Metazoa > Chordata > Amphibia > Anura > Ranidae > Lithobates > Lithobates pipiens. Next base: position 61,931,200 of record NW_027507686.1, on the reverse strand, counting down.
TGGAGGTCCTTTTCTTTAATAAACTGTAGCTCCTAAGTCCCTGAAATTCTTTTTTAGGACACTCCATCTATCTTCCAACTTTGTCATTGATACCTATGTGTACCATGACAGTAAGGTCCTCCCCAGCCACTCTCAACAATCTGTCCATCTGTTCCATGATGTGCCGAACTCGAGTGCCTAGTTAACTAGTTAAAAACAAACTGTTCAGTGATTACGGTCTTTGTGACAGATTGCCCTATCTGTCCTTCCAATTGCCCTTTCTGCCTTTCTTGTAAATGGGGCACTCTAATGGGGACACCTGATGAAAGGGGGACACTCTAATGGGGGCACCTGATGTAAGGCGGCACTGAGGTGGGGACACCTGATGTAAGGGAAGTACTCTAATGGGGAAACTTGATGTAAGGGGGGACTCCGATGGGGACACCTGATGTAAGGGGTACAATGAAAATTGACAATAAATATGTAGCGGCGACACTTTGGACAAGGTGTCTGCCATGTACAAATTTCTTTTTTTTTCCTCAGAACAGTAAAGGGGTTCTGAGGGCCGATTATGTAGGTTTAACTTTGGCTGGGCTGTGTTAGAGTTCTGCCTGGTCATGTGTACAGTTAGGTGCACATGACAGGCCCAGAACTAGGCCTGGTTGGACATTTTAGGTATCAGCGTTCCCCGGAGTCAATCAGTGGGTGCGTCTGGCCCCGCTGAGGCGTCTGGCTAAGGGTACTTAAGTAGGGTTGCCACCTTTTCTTCAAGCCAAACCCGAACACTTTGGCAGCACAGGGACATTTTTTATTTTATTATTTGCTGTAAACACTATAAGATTATAAAAGACCTGGGATACATTTGCGTGCCCCAAGGAGAGTAGTAATGTAGCGCACAGAGCGCGCCTTGGCACACAGTGTGTGTGGCCAAATTTCTCTTGCTGACATCACCCACCCTTCAGTTAAACCTGCCCCCAAACAGCTGCCGCCAGCTCCCGGACGGCAACAGATTTGTGTATCACTATCTCTGTTACTTGGGGAGCCACAGCCTTGTCTGAATAATGTGTCCGGGTTTCAGGTGGACTGAAACCCGGACACATGATTGAAAACCCGTACTGTCCGGGTGAATCCTGGACAGGTGGCAACCCTATACTTAAGATGCTGAAGTCACGTGTTCAAGGTTCATTTGTGAGGCCATAGCTGCCTGTTCCTGGAGCTGGACCGGGGTAGCCCCACGAGGGGTCCTGGTCACGGGAGCGTGTGCCGCCCCGCAACATGATCGGTTTGACTAGCCCCATTAGGTCCACATGGTCTGGGTTAAGGATGCATCTGTTACCGAATCTCTGAACCGGCTGGTCCAAGGCACAGCAACTGAGGGAGGATTCAAGGCGTCCGGGTGTGCTCTCAACTTGGAGGGACACCACAGCCCGTGTAAGCGATTGGGGAGGGCTCTTCGGAGGAGGGCCAACAAGCTGGCATCCCAAGAAGTGCCTGGTTGCTGGGTTGTTAAGGACACTAACAAATCCACGCTTTTCCAGTACTGCCAAGGAGACAGAGAACGTTCCAGGTACTGAGGAAAGGTTCCTGTTCATTTTCAGTTGAAAGCTTTAGTCAACGTCAAAGACTTTGTAAATTGTGGATCAAAGTGCTGACTGCCATAACCCCGGCTAGAGATTTGTTTAGCCTTGAAGCACCCAACTGCGAGTGGCTACTCTATGGGTTGTATTAGAGTTCAAGGTGCCTGAGTTTATTCACCCTTACTCTCTGTTCCCATACAAGACTGTGTTTGTTGGATGTTACCCCTGCAAATAAAAACCTTTCTAAAGGACTTTTATGGTGTCAACGTCCAAAGTTGTTGGGTACTAACCCTGGGAACCCCTAGACGTGGAAGAACAAGCCAAGCGGAGGTAACCGGTAAGCCCAAAATTTAAGGCCACCCTATCGAGGGTTATGGTCGCTACAAATATTATTGTAATGCTATGAAAATTGTTTTGACCGGACATCCTTGAAATGCAATTCAATACCCTTGGCATTCAATGTGGGTGTCTAATAAAGAATTAAACTGAACTACTCATCAGATATTCTACCAGTGCTAAGTTCATAGGCTGTGAACTGAATAGGCCTCAATTGAACTTTACTCTTTTTTTTTTTTTTGTTCAGGTAACATCAATTGTGACACTGACTGCAGTTTTTATAACCTGGAAAGGTCTCTAAACCTGTCAAGTTTGCCGTCTGATGAACGTCCAGTTAGTAACTGGAAAAATGTCTGTACGGTTCAACTGGATTTTCTCTTGTATACTGTCGTTGAACTGGTAAGATCACTTTGTACATTTTAGGAGTATCTTATTATGAGTAAGTTTAAAGTATAACTAAAGGCTCAACTTTTTTTTCTTGTTTAGTGTTGGACAGAGTGAAGAACACCTGTCAGTTTTACTATTGCTGTTTGTGCCCCCATTATTCTCTTTATTTGACCTGTATACCATTGTCATCAAAAGTGAAAGTAAAAGAGAACCCCAAATTTTGGGTTGGCGCCAGAACAGGGAAATCTTTCAATGGGATCACTAGTTCTGGTGACACTGGTGACACGCCGAGATTCCCTCACTTTGGAGGGATTTTTCTTTGACGTCTTGTTGGGAGAAGAAGTAAAGGTGAATATCCCCAGTGGGAAACAGATGAAAAAATAACTGACAGGGGTTATAAATATTACACTGTGTGCACAATTATTAGGAAAGAAGTTTGAGAATTAATTTCAACAAAAAAATTGAACAACTACAGTGCTCTTGCTCAATCCAAAATGTTAATAAACTTGTAACCTGAATATTTAAGAAAGTAAATACAGTATTAGAAAATATAAATACTGATCCCCAGTGCAGGCTCTCAGGATCCAAGCCCCCCGTAGCACTGCACAAAGTATAATGGCAGCAGCAGTCTCTGGTCAGCAGTCTTTCATAGGCAGCACAGCATCAGATAGCTCCAGTAAACTCTAGCCACACATCACTGTTCCCCCTTCACTGCAACCTTGTGGTGCTCTTATCCTTCCCCCTCTGAAGCCTCCATAGTCTCTGCTCTCCACTTCTACTTGCTCTGTGGCGTCAGCCAATCACTGCCCACCAGACCACACCAAGATGGCTGCCCCTTACACTGGAGACAATCCATAGATGATCAATGCAATGTGATCTCCTTAAAGATGGCTACTGCACTTCTGCAATAATGAATAGTCAGTTCAACCCTGTCCACACCGCAGAAGGATAATACAGAAACAACAAAGGGTGAAGTTCCACAGTAATTATCAGCTACAGTCCAGTTTACAGCCTCAGTAACTAAAACCACCACCATATAGCCGAAAAAAATGTCCTCCAGATAGCTGGACCCCTCATGAAAACAGAGGTCAACAATTGCTTAATGTGAGTACTCACAGAATGTGCAATGCTGCACATCCAATGCCCATTACATGGGTACTTGCATCCTCTCATTAATTTCCAGGACCTGAGCAAACTACTCCAAAAACAGCTGTCGTGTGGCACCGTCAAGCCAAGGACCAGTGGATATAGGGAACAGGCAGAGCTTTCAGTAGTCCCATGAAAGGTATACAAATATTATGTAAAGGAAGCTGGAGTACCCACATCGAGCATTTATTGACCTGTGTATCCATGTGGGTTCCAACTATCTGTATACTATCAATAAGGATGAGCCGAACACCCCCCTGGTTCGGTTCGCACCAGAACCTGCGAACAGACCTAAACTTCGTGTGAACTTTAGAACCCTATTAAAGTCTATGGGACTCGAACGTTCAAAATCTATAGTGCTAATTTTAAAGGCTAATATGCAAGTTATTGTCCTAAAAAGTGTTTGGGGACCTGGGTCCTGCCCCAGGGGACATGTATCAATGCAAAAAAAAAGTTTTAAAGACGTCCGCTTTTTCAGGAGCACTGATTTTAATAATGCTTAAAGTGAAACAATAAAAGTGTAATATTCCTTTAAATTTCGTACCTGGGGGGTATCCCTAACTATCAACTATATGAGTGTTTTTTTATTTCAGTTCTATGGTGGTAGTTTTAGTTATCAAGGACATCACTAGACACAATCAATGTGAGTGCATTAAAGTGAAAAATCAATATCAAGTTTGAAAGGAAACCTTTATCAAAATTTTGTGTTGGACCTTGATCTATTTTAAAAAGTGCCACATTTTTATTGTATCCAGTCAGATGGACATTGTGCTAAAAATCTCAATTGTCATAGTTTTTCTTTACTTTCCTGTTATAGTGGTTGTGCGGTGAGTCTACATACACACCAGAGTTTGACCCTGTGCATTCTGTAATCATCTGTCGGCAACAGTCCTTGTCAAACACCCTCTTTGGGACAAAATATAGTGTGATGAGAGTATTTAAATAAAAGGAGCAGAAATGCACTCACAAACTATATTGAGAAGACAAAAATCATCAAGCCTTGGTAAAATTAGCATGTCATTTTACCACATTTCACTGAGCTCTGGGGAAACTTTCCTTTCAAAGTAAATTGCTTATTTGTCTTTAGTAAATCAATTCATTACCCAGCTGGGTTGGGTATGAGTCTATACAGACAGATCTATTGTTTTTTTTCTTTTTTAACCAAATCAAGAGTTACAGAAAGCTAAAATAAAATACTATTTTTTGCAATCACAAGGTATGGCATGGTGAGGAACAAGAATGAAAAGCAAGGGTGCTGTCACATAAGGTTCTTAAATTACAGGCATACCCCACTTTTAATTAAACAATGGGGTTTGTTTACTAAAGCTGCAAAGTGCAAAATCTGGATCACTTCTGCATAGAAACCAATGAGCTTCCAGGTTTTATTACCAAAGCTTAATTGAACAAGCTGGGGTTAGAAGCTCATTGGTTTCTATGCAGAACTGAGCCTGGTTTTGCATTTTCCAGCTTTAGTAAATAAACCCCATTGTGTACTTAAAAGTGGGGTATGCCTGTACTGCAGCTGAAGTGATTATAAATAGAGAGGTGCTAACTCATTAATCTGATCAGCTAGGGGTTTGAATATAGATATGTCAGATATATTGTAATGTGAATGCCTACCGTAAAGGCAAATACAATCTTGTTTATGCTATTAAGTTTGCATAATTTCTAATCATCTTCACTGATTTTCTACAGAATATGAATGAACAGACTATTATCACATACATATGGTTCACTATGGTAAGCCACTAATCCTTCCTGTTTTCTATCAAACCTTCAACTGTGAAATGGTTCCAATAATTTACCATATTTCCCAATTCTGCCTACAATGAAAAAATAAGCATAGTGTATATATTTGTAATGTGTGTGGAGTGAGATGAGAATAATTAAAGTAAAACTTAACAATTATAAAACCTGGAACATTCATAAATGAAAGCAAATAAATTGCTGGGGAAGAGGGGGTGGAAAAGGATTTTAGGGGAGTTTGTTATGCCCCGTACACACGAGCGGAGTTTCCATCGGAAAAGTGTGATGGGAGATTTTGGTTGGATATTCCGACCTTTTTTATGCTCCATCCAACGTTTCCTGTCTGAATTTCCACGAGGAAAAGATTGAAAAGATTAAGAGCAGGTTTTCTATTTTTCAGTCGGAAAAAGTTCCTATCGAAAATTCCGTTCATCTGTATGCAATTCCGACTTACCATATGCACTTGTATATAGTGTAGAAAACAGCGCCAACATCCCTTTGTAGATCTCTACTTTTTACCAGCTCCACTTTGTTGGGGTTTTTTTCAAGGATGCTGCAGTTCATTTCCTTCAGCACTGATTTTTTGGATTATTTGTTGTACGGGAGGCTGTCGAAGTACCATGACTTTGGGTGCGCTCTGGAGTGGCATTTGGAGGAAATCATGGAACACAGAGACTGGAGGCTGAATGTCTTGGAAGTGCTCTAGGCACAAGAAGATTTGGAGTTTCTAACCATTCAGGAATGGGAGCTGGAGATTGCATACAGAGCCTGCTAGGCTCTGCTCAGCAACAGGGGTGAACTTCCTTTTGCCTGGGACTATCAGGAAGTACAAACCGACAGCTCTGAAACCCTGGCTGAAGTGTTGGCAATGGGGCAAAATGACAATGTGCTTTGCCAACCTCCACAAGCAGCTATGGAAGCGAAGCTCTTATAGCCAATGAAGCAAGTGCTGACTAACCTTGATGAACCTGTTTCTGCACAGGAAAAGCTTAGATGAGGAATGTGCCTGTCCAGCAGCCGGATAAGGGTATGGGAGATGGAAAAGCCGGCTCACTTCCCAGCCACAGATCCCCGATAACATGCTTTTTATTGACTTATCGGAGGATGTAACATTTACTGAGATTCCAACTGAAGTGCTGACAACAGGGTACCGCTCTGCTAACCTCTGCCCAGCACTGGTAACATTGTCTTGTTTCCAGGGACAGAGGATTGTGAGACTTTATCTTCAGCCACCAGCTCCAGAGACTGAGGAGTTAATAGACTTTTCTGCAGAGGAGGAACAACCCAGCGAACCTTCAGCAGAAGAGCTGGCATCAGGGCAGAGTGTTACAGACCTCTACCCCACACCTGCAGCAGTTCCAGGTGCCCAGGCCCAGGTTTAGAAGGTGGTGGTTCTTCTTCCCACTATGCATCTAGTGCAGACCTCATACGTGCCCTCTGTTAACTCCTTCAACTCTCCTATACCATGCGGCTAGGTCTCTGTACCGTGGGTTCAATCCTGGTTGCTTTCGGGGAACCAACCACTAGAGAGAGAGCCAGAACACCAACCCCTTTGCTACCAGAGGACCTGGCGTCTACGCCAGGTACAACGATTATTGATCAGCTGCTATACATTCCCCAGTTCATGGTTACCTGGCCAAGTTTCCAGGCCAAGTTCATCTGATATGCCTCAGTCTCCCCCCAAAAAATTAACAGTCAGCATCTACCAATATTTACCTTGCAGTGAAGAGAGAACAGTGGTGTGTGACCAGAGGTTGCTGGAGTGATCTGATGCTTTGCTGCCCAAGAGAAGAGTGCTGACCAGAGACTGCTGCTGCTATTTACTGTGCAATGCTATATGTGAGGGACTTGGATCCTGCACTGGGGATTGGTGTTTCACTTGCTAGATGCAGGGAGTGGCTGTGACCATCAGCACACTCCTGACCAACAGGAAGGCGATCACTGGCTACTAATGCTGGGCACTAACTTGCGAAGGAGGACCCTTTCACTTTGAATATGCTTGGAGTTCAGAGTGTTCCAACTGTGGTGAGAGGCCTCTTGGTCACTGACTTTTCTTGTTTCTTGGTTCCATGAAATAGTTTTGCCCCAGTGGGGTAGCCCTAACTCCTCTTCTATTAGGGAACAATCCAATGTCCCTTTGGAAATTTGGACAGTTGTGGAGGCAACATGGACTCTCGTGGTACGGTATAAACTTACAACAGTCAATTTACAAAAATATATAAATTTATTGTACACAAATACACACATCATAAAAAACCTTCTGTAGTAGATAAATTGCATTAGATGCTACTAATCATGGAGCATTTACTTGTCTGACACAGTTTGGAAGAACTTAGATATATGTAAAAAATTATCCCGTGCTGTTACACACAGAGATTTGTTCTTCCTGTTACACACTGTACGTGTTTTGGGGTTACCCCCTTCTTCAGGTGTACAAGAAAGCATATAAATCAAATATACAGTATTAGAATCAAAAACACATAACTAATAACCAGCCTTCATGGTGCACTGTCGTGCATCTTAAATCAGTAAACATAAGATCTAATATGCCCCTCAGTATATCCCTCAATATTAAGGATTACGCCCATGTGAAAAGGTTGATTTTAGAGCAAAAAAGGAAATTTATCCACATAGACGGCACCAGAATTTTGGGTGTCACAGGACCAAGAATTGGCAATCTCCCGGGCAAATGTGGGAACCAGGAAAAAGAAAGAAAATACTTTAAAAATAAAAAAATGATATTTAAAAAAATCATAGGGTGGGAAAATCTATCACACAGCCATCATAATTCAGATAACTAAATTCAAAGAATACAATCAAAGCATTTCAATTGGTGATGTCCCTTTTGGATTACAAAGACCAAACGAGAGAGCACTCCCACCACTTGTAAGGAAGGAAAAGAGGGACTGTCTCGGCTGGTTTGAAAGAGAGAGATCACATATAAGAAAATAGGGAGACTAGTTGTATATGGGAGCATTATTCAGCTAGTCTCCCTGTTTTCTTATATGTAATGTACTACATATTTTGTACCATCTTTTGTACCTAATAAAAAAGTTTGTAAACAAAAAAGAAAATAGGGAGGGCGTACCGACCTTGTGCATTAAGATAAAATGTATTTGACTAGTAAAAACAAAGGTCATACTCACAAACAAGCATTTAAAAAAGGCTTAACATTACTCCAAAGATTCGGAGCCGTGTCTTCCAGACACTTGCAACCCGGAATGGATATTAGGAGGAACCAGATGGCATCGCAAAACAGCTTAGGCGTTATGAGGGAGTACCCTTTTCATCAGAGCCACAGCACCTTCTATCCCTGTCTGACTTAAACTTGACTTTTACTGATTCAGAGCACATGTCTGGAGATCCAGAAGAGGGTGCCCTGATTCTGGTAAGAGACTAACATCATACAAGTTAAACTGTTGTGCTTTCTTCAAGGACCCCAAATTTGGCGGCCAATGTTTGTTCTTTAATTTTTTATCATTCACTGGCCAGTGTAACAAAACGGGTACTGTTATAGCAAGTTATGACTGTCTTTATATATCGTTTCTAGGTAATTACAGTTAATTTTTGCTAATCACTGTTATACAGCATACTGCAGGCGTTTAACCATATCTCTCAGAGTAACATTATTGTTTTAGCAGAGCCCCAAAATAAATATGCATTTTCTTATAACCTCTTAGCACCTAGCTAGGAGAGTGCTACATAAGGATAATTGATCTTCTATAGCAGGGATCTCAAACTGGTGGCCCTCCAGCTGTTGCAAAACTACAAGTCCCATGAGGCATTGCAAGGCTGACAGTTACAATCATGGTTACCACAGGCAGATGCATGATGGGACTTGTAGTTTTGCAACAGCTGGAGGGCCGCTAGTTTGAGACCCCTGTTCTATAGGGTTAAACTAAGCACATTGCTGCTCTCAGCTATTTATACTCTCAGGATTGATACATGTATGCTAGTCATTCCAATCACTGGGTATGAGGGGAGTTAACGTTTTTTTGTTTTTGGAGTTATGTGAACTGAGGAACACCTTCCACCTTTTTTGGTGGATTTTTTTAGGGATGTGGCAAATGCAAAGTTTTAAAACATTTTAAAAGGTCATCTAATTATTTTTAATGAACACTCACCCATATTTGGTGTTTTTGTTTTCTCCTCTCTTTCTCTCTGGAGTTCAGTTTTAAGATGATATGCTGAGTATAAAAACTGTTAAAGTGGTTATATGGTCAAAACCTTTTTTTTTAATGGAATAGAGAAGTTTTATAAAACCTGTCAGGTCATTTTTTGGTGTTTTCTATGTGTCATTGGTAATTCCCTTTGTAGACAGTTGTTACCAGAAAATATGTCCCCATAGGAAGGTTTCTCCTTACCTCTTGTTCAGGAACAAGCTTAAAATTTTGGACTTCCCCTTGTTTTCTGCCTTGGTGATAATGGTCACCAGTGCAAATAGAGAGGTAAATACCCCAAGTGGGGACACAGAAAAAATAAAAACTTGACAGAGCACAGAGCCTATTTCACCCCATCCAGGGTTCACAAAATGGATCCAAACTCCCCTCAAAGTTGTTGTATAATGCTCTCACCAGTTGGGGACTTCACCCACATCTTGTCCTGCTATCATTAAATATTGGGAGGTGGTTGTCCACATTAGTCACCTGGCCTTGGGAATTGCATTTTCTCCCTCCTTACGTGTCTGCCTACTGGGTTCGGTGGAGGATTTGTCCCCCACGGTGGTCAAATGCACACTCTTGGGGCTGCTATTATTTTATGCCCTGAAGGCCATTACCCTTACTTGGAAAAAGCCTAATCATCCAACAAGCGCCTTCTGGAAACAGTTGATCAAAGCTGCATTGCCATTATATAAAGAAACCACCTATAGCAATAGGGGTTGCCCTACAAAGTTTGCCAAGGTGTGGTCCAAATGGTTTCAAGTGACTCTACAGCTCATCTGCCAGATGCGTCTGTGTAACTAATATAGATTTATAATCAATGTCAACTGGTTGGGGGGGGGGGGGTTCTTTAGGTTTTTCTTCTGGTGAGGTGCGAAATAATAAGTATGTTTGTTCTCAAGATAATAGCGTGAGCCACATACACATGGCTTATGTTAGTTTTTATGTTTTGTAATGTACAGGCAGCGGACTACCACAGCTGCCCTTGGTTTGGCCCTTGCGTGGGCTTTATTCTGTATCACCTTTTTAAAAGTTCAATGAACAGAAATAAAAAAAACTTGACAGAGCTATTTCCCATTGTATCCAAAGCCAATAACAAAAAAAAGTTAATATGAATTTACATACACTGTAATATAATATATATATATATATATATATATATATATATATATATAAATATATATATATATATATATATATATATATATATATATATATACCGTATATACTCGAGTATAGGCCGACCCGAATATAAGCCGAGGCCCCCAATTTATCACAAAAAAACTGGGAAACTTATTGACTCGTGTATAAGCCGAGGGTGAGACATGCCTGTCCATCCTTGTGTGTCCGTCCATCCCTGTGTGTGCAGCCTTGTGTGTCCAGCCTACCTGCGTCCCGAGCCTGCGTCCCGCCTGCGTCCCGAGCCTGTGTGCTTCTGCCATGCCAGGATCGCCGCTCTTCTCGTCTGACAGACGGCGTCGGCGCCTCGGCGGCCATTCCACTGTTCAAAAGCCGCGCCTCCGTCTGTGATAGGCGGAACACTCAATTTCCCAGCAGTCAGTGGTCCGCCTATCACGGACATCCTCTCATCCTCGTCCGTAGTATGAGGATGAACGGATGTCCGTGATAGGCGGACCACTGACTGCTGGGAAATTGAGTGTTCCGCCTATCACAGACAGGGAGGCGCGGCTTTTGAATAGTAGAATGGCCGCCGTCTGTCTGCTCGACACGCTGATCGGGCAGGCAGACGGCGATGACTCGAGTATAAGCCGAGGGGGGCACTTTCAGCCTCAAAAAAGAGGCTGAAAATCTCGGCTTATACTCGAGTATATACGGTATATATATATATATATATATAGCTGTACAGCTATTTTAACAATTGCCTGTTACCTTATATTCTTTTTTTCAAGGGAACGCTTTAATCATCTCTGTGTTTATACTGCAGTCTTGGCGCAATGAGCTTATCTCCTGGGACCCTGATGATTTTTGTGGAATTACGAACATTTTCCTTCCCAGCAGCACTTTCTTTTGGAAGCCAGATCTTTATGTTTATGAAATGTAAGTAAAGCAGCTTTATTAAAATCCTTTGAAAAAAAACTGACATTGAACCTGTGTGTGCCAATTAAAGCATAACTTTATCCAAGGTTTAGCTTTAGAAGGAGTGGGGAAGGGGTAGAATGTTTGTCAGGTTTTACTTCTCTCTATGAACCCATTGAGAGGATTTCCCCTGATTTCCTCTACTCATGGACACAGGCAGTAATAAAAACTATTTTTATTAGATAAGGAGAAGGATGGATAAAACCCTGCTCAGTGTTTTATTTCTGTCTCCAGCCCCTGTAGAGATTTTCTCTACCAGTCTACGCTGTCATTGGCACAGGAAGTGAGGGTAAATCTCCTCAGCTATAAAAACCTTACTGAGGTTCTAACACTTCCCATTCTGTCCAAAACAAAAAAAAAGCTTAGGCTTGAGTTGCATGTTAAAATCAATCAATCTGGGGAGCCATAATGCATTTCCCTTATACAGGAATTATCACTTCAGATATACCAATAAGCAGGCAGCTTTTATTTCCAGATAAATCAGACATTGTACATTGGAATGTAATCCTCCATAGCTGTTTTGTCACTCCTGTGCATACATTTGTTTTTTGCTGTGTGTTATACATGTATTGTAGGCACATTTTCCAAGGTCAGTTCACATTATTAACATATATAAACGCTGATTTGTATACTTGTGTGCACCTCTTTTACATAATATGTTTGGGAGAGAACGTGATAGAACCCTTGCAACATAAAAGTGACGTGCACTAGAAACATGCAGAACCACATAGCACATGCCATTCCTTTCTGAGGGGTAAAAGGCATTTAAAAAAAACGACATACCAACCCAATATTTCATAGGATTGAGTGGTATTTCAGACATGCAGTACCTCCTGCATGAAATGGAACCATTTACATATAATGTGTTTCGAAGGCTGCTGTTATATCCACTAAGCAAACATATTGTGAGGCAAAGGGCTCTGCATGTTTTCCTGTGCTGTATTCAGGGGTCATCTAAAACCTCCAATTACATAGAACCAGTGATTGGATTCTCCTGATTCCATGTCATAGATGCGTGTACTGTGGCAGCCCCATATTACTTCTAGACCCTGTTGCCAGACCATTCAACATAAGATTATATGTTCATTTAACATAATTTATCTGCAGAAGCTTTCCTTGTGTAGACATCCAAAAGCCCTGAGAGTGCTTCTGTTGGGCATCATCATTGGATGTGAAAGCAACCACCCAAGCAGACATGCCCCATACTCACAGTCAGATTTTCCGAAAGAAAATGTGTGATTGGATCATGTTGTTGGAAAATCCGACCGTGTGTGGGCTCCATCTGACTTTTTCCGTCGGATTTTCCGACACACAAAGTTTAAGAGCAGGATCTAAAATTTTCCGACAACAAAATCCGATCGCATAAATTCCAAACGTGTGTAGACAATTCCAACGGCCAAAGTGCCAGGCATGCTCAGAATAAACTAAGAGACGAAAGCTATTGGCTACTGGCCCGTTTATAGTCCCGACGTACGTGTTTGACGTCACCTCGTTCAGAACGATTCGATTTTCCGACAACTTTGTGCAACCGTATGCAACACCAGTTTCGGCCAAAATCCATCTGAAAAAATCTGATGGGGCATTAGAGCTATCACTTGTAATTTTTATCCCATTTTTCCTCCCCAGGCAGCTACATGAAAGAGTATGTAAGCAGGTGAGGGGCAGAGGAGTTAGGACAGCACAGATGGCATTTAACCTCAATTAGTTCAAGACCAGACACTTTCACTCCCTTTTTGCCCCAGCCGTTTTGCAGTTTTCACCACTGATACAGCTTGAATTGCAATAACTCAGGCATGCAGCACTGCACCCAAATTACATTTTTTTATATTTTTTTGAGGCAGATAGAGGTTTCTATTGGTGGTATTTAATCACCACTGGTCTTTTATATTTTTTTACTATATAAAAGATAAAATACTGAACATCTTGGGAAAAAAGCACAAACATTTTTCTTAGTTTTTGTTAGGTAATTTATTTGCAAAATGTTATTTCTTCATAAATATAGGCCAATTCTGCAACATTTCTTTGGTACAAATTACCCAAATTTGTATTTATTATTTAGTCTGTGTGAAAGTTATACAGTCTACAAACAGAAGATCTAATTTCTTGAGGCTCTAAAATGCCAGGACAGTACAAATACCCCCAAAATTACCACTTTTTTGAAAGTAGACAGTCCAAGGTACTTATTAAAAGGGATGGTGAGTTTTTTGAAGTTGTAATTTTGTTGTCACATTTTTTAAAAAAAAAGGAAGAAATGAAATAAAATGTTTTTATTTTGTTTTTTCACAAAGTTGTTATTTTCTCAAACACAAATACACCCAAAAAACACATTCTGCTACCACTCCCAAGTATGGGGACACCAGATTTGTGAGACTTTTTTTACAGCCCAGATGCAGAGAGGGCCACAAAGTCCAAGAATCACCTTCAAGCATTCCAGGGACACAAATTACACATCTAATTTCTTGACTAACCATCACATTTATGGATGCCCTGGAGCACCAGGACAATGGAAAAATCTACAATATGACCCAATTTTGGAAAGCAAACACTGCAAGGTATTTTCTAAAAGTATCATCTGCCCCCTAAATTGCTCCATCCATGAGACCTAAAAATAACGGCATTGCTAAAAATTACAATCGACAAATATGCCCAAGATGTTATCTGTATGGACAGTTTCCCCCAAGATGCGATAGATGAGGCTGTCTGCTACAATCAGTAACTACCTACCTATAGACACGAGCACAGTTCCCCATTCCAACCATATATTAATAATTAGGAGGTAATCATCTTATTGAGTATGGGTACTTGTACAGACATACCTCTGTTTTAGAATAGTTGGCTTTGTGGCAACATTTATGGAGTAAAAATACCAGTGATAACCCAAGTAACTGATCCTATGTTGTATCATATAGGACTGAAAATGATAAGAATACTCCAGTGATTTCATATTTCAACCTGGACAGTAATGGAACCATCAGCCGTTTTTTCCCTTTAAGAGTCATCAGCACCTGCAATATGGATTTGTATAAGTTCCCTTTTGACATTCAGACCTGTACGCTGACCTTTAGATCATATCTTTACTCAGGTATGTAGGAAACATTTCAAGAACAGTGTCATATGCTGTGGTCTTTATTGTAGTTATGTTATCAGTGGAGATCTACATGACTTCCTCTGGATCTACTGATCGATTTGAATGCACTTCTCACAAAATGTAACCTCTGCTTAGGTATTTTTTTAATCAGAAAAACAGATATTCAGCAAAAAACTTTTCTATGGTGCTAATTGCCAAAGGACTATACAGGTATATTATTGCTAATAATGGTATTAAAGTGGTTGTAAACCCTTACAAACCACTTTGATCTACAGGTAAGCCTAGATTAAGTCTTACCTGTAGGTTCAAGAAATATCTCCTAAACCTACATGGTTTAGGAGATATTTTCCAAAAGATAGGCACCGCTGTCCATGCGCATGCGCAGGAGTGACGTCGTCGCGGCTCCGGTGAATTACAGCGCCGGAGCAGCGAGACCCGGAAGTCACTCTGGGATACATGGCAGCGGTGAAGATGAAGGAGGACCGCTTCGGGGGCTTCGTTCTCAGGTAAGTTATTCATAATGAGCTAGTATGCTATGCATACTAGCTCATTATGCTTTTGCCTTGCAGGTTGCATTTAAAAAAATAATAATATATATATATATATATATATATATATATATATATATATGTGCCTTTACTTCCTCTTTAAAGTATTAGAGGAAAAACAGTTATTAATACATTCTGCAGCAATGTCAGGAAAGCTTTAGTAAATAATGTCATACAAATTAGTTGAACAATTTATTTTTAATAAATCCTGATACTGAAGAACATGTATGAATGAAAGAATTAACCTTTAGTTTAGGACAGGAATCTCTGCAGCAAAGCTGGCCATACATATTACAATCTTATTGTGTAGTCTCGAATAGAGGTGTAAAATTTCAGAAAATTTTGAAGTCATGGGGGAAAAAAAATCAGAAAAAAATTGAAATTTTCGGAAATACTTAAAAGATTTCAGTGTGGAGTAGTTTTACAAATTAAAAGTCTGAGAATGTGAAATACAGTGTATGTAAAAGTATTATGCGTGAAATAAAAGTACAGTTTATTCAGTAAATAAACAAAACTTGGTTTTAAAAAAAAAAAATTTTTATTGCAAATATAATAAAAGGACCTTATATTTTAAGAACTCTTCACTTATACATGAGAACAGGTAACTGCCCCATTTTCCTTCATAATAATGTAAAATCTTCCTGCCAACATGCATTTTCACTTATTGACAATGCTGATCCACAAGCATATAATAATAATAATTATTATTATAATAATAATAATAATATAATTATTATAATAATTATAATATAATTATAATATAATAATAATAATAATAATAATAATAATAATAATAATAATAAGAGCATAATGCTCTTGCAGAAGCTTGATGAATGCTCTCCTGATTTTCAGGTGTATCTCTAATTGAGGGGATTGTGTATGCAACACTTCCTTACATGAAGATCATGCTGGTAAAGAAACATTTTATGATCCAGAAGCAACACAAAGAATGTTTCTTGAATGAGAACTCTGGGTAGAAAAGCTACTCACACTTTCATTATGGTCCTCGTCATCTAATTCCATAAAGTAATTTTTAAAGTTTTTAGGACACCTCTGGCATGAATGATGATGCTTTTGTCATCCTTGTAGCATTTGGAAAAGTATATTTCTTCTCCCAATATTTGAAAATTGCAGCTTTACTCTTGCAGAAATTGCACTGTTGAAATGTTTCCAAACTCAAGATGATGTTCTCACCATTTTAATGGGAAGAGGAAAAGAAAAATTTGATAGACGCATTTACCCTCTTACCTGTCAAATAAGGCATTTGAGGACAGAAATTATCATCTACTGTATCCCAGCAATCACCCAACTGCAGGAGCCCACAAGCAAACTAAACTGGAGCTTTTCCCTGCAGTGCCCCCTAGTGGCAAAAATGCATATTTCTCTTATTTTAGAACTGCATTGAGAAGTTCAGTGTTACTTGGCCTGTATTCCAGGATTTGCTTGTCTTCAACTGAGGGAACTTGCAATAATTTAAGACTTTACAAAAGCCTCAGAAATCTTTCATTAAGGTCTCCATGTTATAAGCTTGAATACCATGCCATAGATATATTGCTTATCATTGTAAAAGAACACATTACACACTTCTTTTTTTTTTCTGGAAAAAAACCCCAAAAATCGACTTTGGAAAAAAAAATCCCCAATTTTTGTGTTTTTTTTTCCATCCCATCTCCAGTCTTGGTACAATCTTCTTTATATTTAGTAGCACAAATGTGGGGGGCTACCTAACGATTCCTTTAGTTCATTTCCAGTGAGGAATGCCCTTGCACTACATAGTTGGTAGAGCTAGAAGAGACTAACAATTAGATTGTACAAGTAAATGTCTCATACAGAATTATACCTCTTTAACTCCTGCTGCTTGCAAGTATGACATATACTGAACAAATGAACGACTCATTTGGGCACATTCAGTGCATATATGGGAGGAGGATGCCAATTCAGAGGGAAGATGGATGGACTCCACATGGTAGACTCCAAAGGCAACATTTTATAAGAACCAGCTAAATATTAAAGACATTGGAGAGAAATTGATCTTTTAGATGAAATAAGAACAGTGTACACCGGAGATATTTTTCCAGAAATATATTATTTTATAAGTTAGCTATCTACTGATAGTTGCTCCTTAAAGCCCATATTCAGGCAAAAGTTTATTTGCAATACTCACCTTCTCTCCATAGATATACAGCACAGTACATAATTTCGGCAGCAAACTATCCTCAGTTATAGAAAGTCATGTTCTCTTCCCTGGAGGGAGCATTCACAATGTAGTGATGCACAGAGTGGCCCTGACCACTACTGCTGGGAGAAGGCAGAAAAAGAGAAGCCAGTGCATTGACTGGCCCCTGCGCATTTCTGAAGAAGGTAAGTATAGAAAAAAAATATGCAAAGCATACTACTAGGAGGACATGGGGAGGGGTGACTGGAGGAAGGGAGCTTTAATTGGGCTTTAACATTAGCCTTTCCTGAAAACAAAAAAAATTGGAAGCCATCATTGCTGACCTCCTTGCTAACTGCTTGGCTATAATGCAATATATTGTATAATGAAGTATAATGTACTTTCTGAGTCCCTGGTCCAGAACAAGTATGCGGATCAGAAAAGTCAGAAGTACTTATCCTTATCTGCATACAGTGCCTTGCGAAAGTATTCGCCCCCCTTGAACTTTTCAACCTTTTGCCACATTTCAGGCTTCAAACATAAAGATATAACATTTTTATTTTTTGTGAAGAATCACCAACAAGTGGGACACAATTGTGAAGTGGAACGAAATCTATTGGATTTTTGAAACTTTTTTAACTAATAAAAAAATGAAAAGTGGGGCGTGCAAAATTATTCGGCCCCCTTGCGTTAATACTTTGTAGAGCCACCTTTTGCTGCGATTACAGCTGCAAGTCGCTTGGGGTATGTCTCTATCAGTTTTGCACATTGAGAGACTGAAATTCTTGCCCATTCTTCCTTGCAAAACAGCTTGAGCTCAGTGAGGTTGGATGGAGAGCGTTTGTGAACAGCAGTTTTCAGCTCTTTCCACAGATTCTCGATTGGATTCAGGTCTGGACTTTGACTTGGCCATTCTAACACCTGGATACGTTTATTTGTGAACCATTCCTTTGTAGATGTTACTGTATGTTTGGGATCATTGTCTTGTTGGAAGATAAATCTCCGTCCCAGTTTCAGGTCTTTTGCAGACTCCAACAGGTTTTCATCCAGAATGGTCCTGTATTTGGCTGCATCCATCTTCCCCTCAATTTTAACCATCTTCCCTGTCCCTGCTGAAGAAAAGCAGGCCCAAACCATGATGCTGCCACCACCATGTTTGACAGTGGGGATGGTGTGTTGAGGGTGATGAGCTGTGTTGCTTTTACGCCAAACATATCGTTTTGCATTGTGGGCAAAAAGTTCAATTTTGGTTTCATCTGACCAGAGCACCTTCTTCCACATGTTTGGTGTGTCTCCCAGGTGGCTTGTGGCAAACTTTAGACAAGACTTTTTATGGATATCTTTGAGAAATGGCTTTCTTCTTGCCACTCTTCCATAAAGGCCAGATTTGTGCAGTGTACGACTGATTGTTGTCCTATGGACAGACTCTCCCACCTCAGCTGTAGTTCTCTGCAGTTCATCCAGAGTGATCATGGGCCTCTTGGCTGCATCTCTGATCAGTCTTCTCCTAGTCTGAGCTGAAAGTTTAGAGGGACGGCCAGGTCTTGGTAGATTTGCAGTGGTCTGATACTCCTTCCATTTCAAAATGATCACTTGCACAGTGCTCCTTGGGATGTTTAAAGCTTGGGAAATCTTTTTGTATCCAAATCCAGCTTTAAACTTCTCCACAACAGTATTACGGACCTGCCTGGTGTGTTCCTTGGTCTTCATGATGCTCTCTGTGCTTTCAACAGAACCCTGAGACTATCACAGAGCAGGTGCATTTATACAGAGAATTGATTACACACTGGTGGATTCTATTTATCACCATCAGTCATTTAGGACAACATTGGATCATTCATAGATCCTCGCTGAACTTCTGGAGTGAGTTTACTGCACTGAAAGTAAAGGGGCCGAATAATTTTGCACGCGCCACTTTTCAGTTTTTTATTTGCTAAAAAAGTTTAAAATATCAAATAGATTTCGTTCCACTTCACAATTGTGTCCCACTTGTTGGTGATTCTTCACAAAAAAATAAAATGTTATATCTTTATGTTTGAAGCCTGAGGCCGCGTACACACGCGGGGACTGTTCGCTCAACTTTGTCCGTCAAACAGTTTCAGCAAACAGTCCGCTCAAAATTAGCATGGACGGACTTGCCCACACACGACGAACGAACAGTTTGCTGAAACCGTGCGCGATGACGTGAACGGCACGTACGACGGGACGGAAAATACGACGTCCTATACACTGCATTATAGCTTTCGGCGTATAAATCCTTTCTGAGCATGCGCGGAACTTAGTTTGACGAACAAGCCTACACACGAGGGGACTGTTCGCTGAAACCAAGTTTCAGCGGACAGTTTTTCGGAATTTCCGAAAAACTTTGTTCAGCAGACTGTTCGCTGAAACTGTCCGCTGAAAGCCCACACACGGGCGGACTGTCCGCCGAAACACTGTTCAGCGGACAAAGTTGGGCGAACAGTCCCCGCGTGTGTACGCGGCCTGAGATGTGGCAAAAGGTTGAAAAGTTCAAGGGGGCCGAATACTTTCGCAAGGCACTGTACTTGTCCTGTCAGTGACTCAGAAATACTGAAGCTAGGGGGATGTTCCTAATAACCAGGCAACTAGCATTTTCAAAAGGCAGTAGAACCCCACTTAGTTTACTCAGGAAATGTTCCTTAAAAATGAAAATGACTGGTACTGTATTGCTGCATCAGTCTGGGAAATGGGGGGGGGGGATATACCATATGTGTGTGTGTATACATATATATGTATATGTATATGTAAATGTTTATGTTGTTTTTTTCTTTCCTTTTTTTAAACACCTTGGGTCACTATCTTTTCCATATTTGCTTCCTTTTCCTCCAGGTAATGAACTCGTTATGCTGGCTTTGTCGGATTCATACAATGTGTTAAGAAATTCGCAGGAAGTGTTTGCTAGTAAAGGAGACTGGAACCTTTTAAATATCACAGTACAGAATGACACCTATGGCTTCCTGAGTAACAAGTACACAGTAGTCATTTATAAGGTAAATAATAGAACAAAAGCTTGGATAAACAAGTAGTACAGCAGTGGCAGCTGCTCCATTAGTGGTGCAGGGGCGTCACCCCCCTAATCCATGCACCCAGCCCCTAATCTACATACAGAAGCACATTTAGAAGCACATAATTAGAGTACGGGGCTCTAATTGGCTTAAAGAAAGGGTGGGCTAGGGGAAGTCACTGAGAAGAAGACGAAAGGGGAAGCCACCAAAGCAATCCGGGACCTAGGCTGGTGGGTGAATGGACGGGTGAGTGGGGGGGAGGTTGTGTGTTTGTTTTGCCGAGCGACTGGGGGGGGATTTTGACTGATGGACCGACTGACTGAAGGGGGGGAGGTTGACTGATGGATGGACTGAATGGAGGGGGGTACCGGTTGTTTTGTTTGCTGCCCCGCCCAAAAAAAAAATGGAGCACCAGCCGCCACTGTAGTACAGTATAAAATTATAAGCTCAAACTGCAGCACAGACAGAGCATCTGAGACCTGCCTGGTCCAGACTTATTTAATGCAACTTGAATTTTCCTATTCTTCACCTGTTTGCATCATTTGTTTCCATCACCCATGTATCCAACTGGAATGCTGTATATACAGAGGGGTTTATAGAATTATCAGCTAAATTTTACTAAATTCATACTGAGTGCCATATGGGGCTTAAAAGCTCCTTGATGCTTTGCTTGTGTACTGCAATAATGGAAAATGTGTCACAACTACCTCAGTTGGTCACTGCTGAGACAAACCAAACCAAACCAAACAGCCATGTGTTTACATCTACCTGGTTTATGGTAATGTGTTTGTTGTTAAAGTGGTTGTAAACCCTTACAAACCACTTTGACCTACAGGTAAGCCTAGATTAAGGCTTACCTGTAGGTCCAAGCAATATCTCCTAAACCTATATGGTTTAAGAGATATTTGCCCGAAAACGGGCACCGCTGTCTACGGAGCATGCCGCAGGCGCACTGAGCGCGGCATTCTCCGCGACGGAGCTGCCGTGCGTGTCGGCTCCCGTGCGCATGTGCGGGAGTGACGTCATCGCGGCTTCGCCGAATGACAGCGGCGGAGCTGCGAGACCCCACCAACAAGATGGATGCGGCGGACTACAGGGGACAGCGGCGACTTCGCTGGCTCCTGTGTCAGGTAAGTGACACATAATGGGCTACTATGCGATGCATAGTAGTCCATTATGCTTTGCCTTTGCAGGGAATGAAAGAGGAAGTAAACTCATCAGGGTTTACTTCCTCTTTAATAGGATAATCACTGTCCCCTAAACCAGTGGTCATCAACCCTGTCCTCGGGGCCCACTAACAGGCCAGGTTTTATGTATTACCTTGGGGAGATGCATAGTAGAATACTGCAATCACTGAGCAGCAAATTATATCACCTGTCATGTATTTCAGTTATCTTGCAAACCTGGCCTGTTAGTGGGCCCTGAGGACAGGGTTGATGACCACTGCCCTAAACTACTGTTCTCTGTTTGATTGATGAATACAGATTTGAAATGCACCTGTGCTCAGACTATGGACTTTAAAGCGGAGTTCCACCCGTGTTTTAGTTTATTAAGTCAGCAGCTACAAAAAGCATAGCTGCTGACTTTTAATAAACAGACACTCACCTGTCCCACGGTCCAGCAATGTGGCTGCCTGGAGCCTCGCTCCTCTCCCTCCTCTCCTCTGGGCTGTCATAGCAACTGTGGGCACCCGGCCGTGACAGCATATGGCTTCACGGTTAGGCACGCACTGCGCATGCGCGAGTCGTGCTGCGCTCTGCTATTGGCCAGCCAATCTTCTGGGACCTGTGTTGTGTCCCAGAAGGTCGCTAGCAGGGAGGGGCACCTAGGGGGAGAGGAGGAGTCTTCCAAAAAGAGGAAGGAGCAAGTGGGATGCGAGGAGTGCTTAAAGCAGAAGTTCCACTTTTGGGTGGAACTCCGCTTTAAAGTATATACATTTATTTATTTATTAAGAGACATAAGACTGTAGTAAGTCTTGGACCTGTTTTTATATTGACACTTTCAGGAGGTTTGGGCAAACCTCGGCACTGCCCTAGTCAATGACATCACAAGGGGGTGGGGTGACATCACTGGCTGGCTCCGCCCCTTCATTTATTTAACAGCGGGAGGTGGCAGAGCTGTCTTTCGTTGGTTGCCAGCATTGGGTGCAGACCTTTTTTTTTTTTTTTTAAGGTCAGCAGCCAGTGTTCATCATGGTTGACGTTGGATCTAAACTGTGGGACAACTTTTTAAATTTTTTTTTTCATAAAGGACTTGTCAAAAACTGGCTCCTGTTTTTATTTACACTTCTC
Source organism: Lithobates pipiens (assembly GCF_037356315.1). Taxonomy (NCBI): domain Eukaryota; kingdom Metazoa; phylum Chordata; class Amphibia; order Anura; family Ranidae; genus Lithobates; species Lithobates pipiens. Next base: position 61,908,664 of record NW_027507686.1, on the reverse strand, counting down.
CTTTTTTTTGGTGAATGAGTAGGGGTACCATGTACCCCATACTCATTCACATGGGGGAACAGGAGCTGGGAACTCCCTTGTTAAAGTGGGCTTCTAGATTCTGATAAACCTTCCCCCACCCCACCTGCAGTTCCCCATAACCACCAGCCAGGGACCATGGGGACAAGGTGCTTTTGGGAAGGTGTCCGATCGCTCAACTTTAGAGCTGGCATGGGACAGATGCAGCATTGGATTGATGTTGCATCCACCTAGGTAAGTATGATTTAAAAAAAGTCTTATATATATTTTCATTGATTTAAAACAAGATATTGTCATTTTATTTATATTTTAAAAAATGGGAATAAATGTAACAACAAATGTCTTGGAGAAAATACAGTAACTGTTCACTATGTTCTATCACTTGATAAAACATTGTTTATAGTCCTTTGTTATTTTACATTAGTACCCTTCAGCTATATATTGCTAGCAGGATATATTATTGTAAGGGTGTCTGCTTTAGACTCTCATCTCTTTACTTTTTTTTTCAAGGTTACGATTAAAAGAACCCCTGTCATCTACATAATCAATCTCATCATCCCGGCCTGCTTCCTAGTTATCTTAGACATCTGCAGTATGTTCATCCAGAGGTACGAGGAAAGACTTGTGTTCAAAATCAATGTTATTCTCGGGTTCTCCGTGCTCCTGCTGATCCTGAACAATATGTTACCTGCTTCTGGTAGCCAACCTATGTTAGGTATGGATGTAATCATTTATGGATCTTCTTATTACACCAAGGGATTCTTTTTGTTCATCAAATATTTACTTCATGTGAATCAATCACTGTAACCTAAAACGCATGCACAAGAAAGATTCACCTTTCCTGAATGTTTGGATGTCTAATTCAGTGCTTTTTAAATAAACCACTTTTGCCACGTACACACGATCGGAATTCCGGACAGAAAAAGGCAGATGAGAGCTTTTCATCGGAAAATGCGACCGTGTGTATGCTCCATCGAAATTTAGCTGTCCAAATTTCCGCCAGCCAAAAATTGATAGCATGCTCTCAATTTTCCAGACGGAAAAACTTTCTATCGGAAATTCCGATCGTGTGTATGCAATTGCGACATGCCAAAAATCACGCATGCTCAGATTCAACCACGAGACAGAAGCTATTGGCTACTGGCTATTGAACTTCCTTTTTCTAGTCCCGTCGTATGTGTTGTATGTCACCGCATTATAAACGATCGGAATTTGGTGCGACCGTGTGTAGGCAAGACAGCTTGAGCCAAATTCCATCGGAAATTCCATCGGGAAAACCATCAGAGCTTTTTCCGACAAGAATTCCGATCGTGTGTACGCAGCATAAGAGTATGAAGCCTAAGAAACTGAGTCTGTTCAGAAACATTTAGTAAACCTGCTAAATTGATATATATCACTTGTCTGTTACATTTGTTGGAAGTAATTCATATTATACTGCATTTATTCTAGTCCAGGTAGGATTTTTTAGTTAAAGCAGGTCAGCCTAAAACAAACTAACTCTAAATTTACTGGCAGCCACATTCTAAGACTAATTTATCTAACCCTGTAAAGCACAAATCCCTATAGATGCCTGTTATACAACCATTCTGGTACGTTTCCACGCTGAGCTGTCAGCGGCGGCTTCTCTATGTAAGCGTTTGCTGAAGAGGCTACCGACAATGAAAGCCCCATAGTAAGTCTATGGGTCACGTCACTTCCCAGGCATTTCACAGTCATTGTCGGCTGTCTCTTCCACACAGCAATCACTGCTGGAGACTGGACTGGATCGGCTGCAGAAAAGGTATGTAAAGCAATTTTTGCTTTACAGGGTTAGATTATCTGGCCCAGAGGAAGAGTCTAGTCCTTGAAACTGAAAAAAAAAAGGGTTAGATACCGCGCTAAAAACTAAATAAATAAATCACTAAAAATATAGCTGCAGCTGAAATTTGTAATATATCTACAAACACCATAACCAAAACATAGAATATAGCTGCGCATAAAGTTAAGCTAAAATAATGTAATAATATATGACAATAAATGACACGTAGGACTGGTGTGTGCCAGCCGGCCAGCATTTCTTTATGAGCTTTCAATATTTCTGCAAATGTAAGTGCAATATTTTTGCTTATAAAATAAACTGTGTTTTATGGACTTACACTATGGTGAGTTTTCCTTTTTCATTGGAATCGTGATTGCTGCTTACTGGTCTGCCCTTTGAGTTTGGATCGTTTGGCTTGGTCTCATTTTAACCACAGCTGATTCCTGCCATGGATGTCTGGAGGTTGATTTGATGCCACAGATTTAACACTACAGGCCCTGTATCTCTTACCCTCTGGTAAGCGCATATGCTGTGTGGTGGAGGTTCACAAGCACTGGTGTTCCTGTATGCACAGAAGAATTTGATTAAGTCACCATTTTCACTTCATTCACTAGACTTTTGATATAATTACTTTATTTATTTTATTTTAGGATTTATTATTGTTATCACGTATTTATCACGTATTACACATTTATTTAATCACATGTTCATTCATGAGTATGATTTTATATTTATTATGGTGATTTTTTTGGTGTCATTTATTGTCATATATTATTACATTATTTTAGCTTAACTTCATGCGCAGCTATATTCTATGTTTTTGTCAGGGACCATGAAACAGACTGAGACAGAAGTACAATCAAATCACACTTGTTTATTAATAATAAAAAAAAGGTAAATAGAAAAAAGCATAGTCAAGCATAGCCAGAGTCCAGTAGTCAGATCGGGTAGTCAGCCAGTCCAAAGTTCATAAACCAGATCGGGCAAGCAGGATAAGAAGCCAGGAGGGATGTCAGCAAGCCAGTCTTGAAACAAACAGCAGGCGATGGTTCCTTGTGATGTGACCAACGTGAAGGCAATGGAGAAATGAGCCGGAAGGCTTTAAATAGGCGGGTCAGACGAGCATCATCGGGGACAGCTGGTAACTGTGGAAAGAGAAGAGAGCTGGCAATTAGCCGACAGCTGAGCGGCCAGCCCAGAGGAGGAAGGGCTAAGCCAGCCCTGACAGTTTTAGTCCTTGAAACGCATTAGCCTATTGGATCTTCACCTTCTCCTACCACATGATATGATCCAGTGTGGACTTAATGACGCTGTACTATGTGATGTGCTTATTACGTTTGTCATTTTGTGAGTGTAATACTTACCATTTATTTTATTAATAGAGCAATGGTTTTAGGATAATGCACTAGGTCTGTGGACCCTATTTGTCTTTTTGTGGTTTTAGATAGATTTGTCTTAGAATGTGGCTGGCAGTAGATTAAGAGTTAGTTATTTTTATTGCTGAACTTCTACTTTAACTAATAGATTTACCTTAACAGTTTACTCCTCTGTTTTGTTGTAGGTATTTTCTGCTGTGTATGTATGGCAATGATGGTTCTTAGTATTATTGGAACTATCTTTTCCTCTTATGTGATGGACCATTCTGTCAACCCCAAACATGTTCCTCCATGGCTGAAAACTCTTGCTTTAAATTACATGGCACGAGCACTATGCTTTAGGAAAGCACCCTCTCAAAAAACGATGACCAGGAATGGAACTCTGACCAAAGGTCTGTTTACAATGTAAGGTATACAGTATATTCTTGTTACTAATATTCTGAGCAACTGTTTATTAATGTTCTGTGTTCTTTGATTCAGAGCCAAAAACAAAGGCCACAGGTGATGTACAAATGATGAAGGATTTACAGGAAAAGGACAACCTAGAAGTAAAGCTGTTGAAGAAACTGCTGTTAGAAATCCTTAAGATCCACAAGAGGTTAAACCTCTCCAAGACTGAAGATGCCAAGTTAGAATGGTTCCAAGTTGCACAAGTCATCGATAGGCTGGTTGTCATTTTGTATCTCCTTACTGTAACTGCGGTATTTATTGTTCTCATCTATGCTTGGTCGCAGTGAATTACATGAATGCATATCAAGGGGATCCAGCTTTATAAATCATTGGATACCTTTTGGGTTACATAATTCCCTACATTATACCGTGTTTAAAGTATAACTAAAGGCAAAACTTTTTCTTTAGTTTTGGATAGAATGGCGAGGGATTAGAACACCTGTCAGTTTTTATTGCTGTCTGTGTCTGTTAGGGAGATTCACCCTCTCTATTTGTCTTGTTTACCATTATCATTGTAAGTAAAAGTAACAGAAAATCACAAATTTGGGGTTGTTCCCAGAAAAGTAATAGAGGGGAAATCTTACAATGGGGACACTAGTTCAGGTGACTTGGTGGTCCTCAAGGGATTCCCTACATTTGCAGGGATACAGATTGCAAAAAACAAACCAACTGGGGTTATAGCCCATTATAAATCCCTTACTCTATCCGAAATGAAAAGAAAAATTGCCTTTAGTTCTACTTTAAGCCCCAGTCGTTTGACAGCCCCAGGAGATTGGCAGTTACTTTGTGTTTCTTCCATTTGCGAATAATCGTGCCAACTGTTGTCACCCTCTCACCAAACTGCTTGGCGATGGTCTTGTAGCCCATTCCAGCCTTGTGTAGGTCTATAATCTTGTCCCTAATGTCCTTGGACAGCTCTTTGGTCTTGACCATGGTCGAAAGATTGGAATCTGATTGATTGCTTCTGTGGACAGGTGTCTTTTATACAGGTAACAAGCTGAGATTAGGAGCACTTCCTTTAGGAGAGTGTTTCTAATCTCAGCTCATTACCTGTATAGAAGACACATGGGAGCCAGAAATCTTGCTGATTTATAGGGAATCAAATACTTATTTCACTCATCAAAATGCAAATCAATTTATAACTTTTTTGAAATGCGTTTTTCTGAATATTTTTGTTGTTGTTTTGTCTCTCACTGTTAAACTAAACCTACCATTAAAATTATAGACTGATCATTTCTTTGTCAGTGGGCAAACATAAAAAATCAGCAGGGGATCAAATACTTTTTTCCTCACTGTATGCCCCTCTTCTTTACTTATCCCACAGTTCTTTTGGATGCAATTCCTTTCTGAGACCTGTTGAATAGAGAAAATCTTTCTTTGTAAATTGACACCGTAGAACACAGTGTCAATAAGAGTCAGGATGTAAAAATGTTATTACTACTTCACTGTAACTACCCTTGTTCATTCATAGCAGAATAAAGGGACAGCCTCTGATATTATATAAAGAAACCTTGCAAATGTAAAATAAATAAAAAAAAATAGTTTTATTATTTAACCTTAATTAGCCATAATTAACTCCTTCCTCCACTTCTTTCCTTAGGCATTATTTTGCTGCTGACTTTTTTTTACCATTTCTATTTTTTTCCCTTATTTTTGTTTCTTCATTTATTACAGTGCTGTATTTAAAAAAAAGTGCAAAATGGAAAACATTTATTACATTTGTAAATAACTTTACTTCAAGTGGGTGATTAATGCTGCCACTGGCCATTAATACGACACAAATGGGTTAAAAGAAGTATGGCCAAAGCTTTTTTGGCCATACTTCCCTTCTGGGTCACAGGAGTGCACTTAGTTTTCCTCACTTGTGCAGCTCATAGTAGTCTATTGCCCACTGTCAGTTAACATGGCAGAGCTGCTCCAGACCCTGGAGGATCCTGTTCATATTGTCAGGATCTACACAGCTGCCTGATTGACAGTTGGCTCTGGCTTTCAGCACTTGAAGCAAAGTGAGCTGCATCTGCCCCCTCTCCAGACTGGCGCTCCAGTGAGCACCGGAGGAGCAGAGCAGAGTGGTGATTGACAGCCAAGATGGAGCAGATGGAGAACTGAGGAATCAGCGGGCATGTGATCACTCAGTTCTCAAGCTTAGAGCTTATATGGAACAACTACAGCCAAAGACCGATGCTGCAGCATAGAGGTGAGTATGTAAGTGTACCACTACCCCCATAAGAAACGCTGGAAAATTGTCCAGGTTCCCTTTCCAGCAGATTGCCTTGGAGCCAGGCACATGCTCACAGTCACTCCCTGGCTCAATAACATGTCCAGAAGAGTTATTTTTGTTATTTTTGGAGTAACTGGAATAAGATTGAATTGAATTGAGTAGGATTCTCCAAAAATAAGAATTATGTACCGGTTAATGATAGTAAAATCAAAAAAAAAAGCAGATGTCCTTGCAATTGCAAACTGTAGACTTGGCTTGCAGTGCAAATAGTGAAATGCAGGCTTCTTGATTTAGGGCACCGAGAGCAGATTACCTTCACAAAGAGCCAGATAGACTAATCTCCCCAGGAAACCAGCTGATGTCCCTTTTGGTGAAACACATACAGCTGACTCTCCAGCACAAGGGGGGTGGCAGCAGCCCAGGAGTCTCTAAGATCTCTCACAGCAGTCTGTACTGCTGTCCAGGGACAGTTAGTTGCCCCTTTCCAACTTCCAAGTTACACCTTGCTCCAGTGATACCAGACTAGGGCTTCAGCAGACAGCCCCTCAGTCAGCTCTCTGTAGCTTCAACATCCAGACTCTCAGGTCGCCCATCTGAGGTCCCAAGAACAGCAAGCACATGGCAACATTGCCCTCCAGGCTGGACCCTCCCTCTGCAGGCTAAGACTCAGAAGCTTTGTGCCTCAGATTATTTATACAGACTCCCAGCAGCCTTCAGGGCCATACATCCTTGGGATTGACCAGGGTTGTATAAATATTCATGCTGCCATTTGGATTGCTTCACACCTATGTTCCAGAGAGTTCTCCAGCTCTCTGGAAAGCAGACGAAAATGTAACTAATGGCATGTAGCTGCATTGATTACAGTGAGCACACTGGTTACAGTGGGAGAAGCTAAATTTACCTAGCAAACAAAATACAACTCCACTGAACACAATGAGACAGCATTAAATCTAACTAATCCTAGCACCTATCTAGGAGGGTGCTACATGTGTTTTTTTTTTAGATAGCCCAAATGTCTCCTTTAATTAACATTACCACTGGCCACTAATGCAACACTCTGGTGCAATATCAAGCTGTATCCCTAGGAGTGAGGTTACTTTCTTGTTCATATAAACAAGGATTGATGTAAGCAGGGCTTTTTTTTCAGCGGGAACACAGGGGAACGCAGTTCCGGCACCTCCAGCACTGAATGTACTGTGTGTAATGACAAGGGGTGCTGGGGTGGGCTGAAGGGTCTATTAATGCTGGCTGCTGGGCGATCTATTGTTGCTGGAGCAGATCGTTTTGTGAGTGGCGATCTATTGTTGCTGGTGGGGGAATCTATTGTTATTGGGGGTCAATTATTGACAAGGGGGGGGGGGGTCTATTGTTGCTGGCTGCTGGAGAGTCTATTGATGCTGGCAGACTGTTTTTGCTGCTGGGGTGGTATTGTGTTGTGGGGGTCCATTGTTGCTGGGGGGTCTATTGTTTTTTAACAAATCTATTGCTGCTGGCTGTGGGGGATCTATTTTACTACTTTTTTTGCTATCATTAACAAATTAACAAATTGTTAATTATCATTAAAGTGGAAGTAAACCCATCGATTTAAATAGTTAAAAAAAAAGGAATGCCGGGAATGCTAACTGCACATTAGCTGTGCTCACAGCCAAACTATCAAACCATCCAATGGCTGGTGTCATAACGAATCACATGTGCAGCACCATAGCAGCTGAAGATTAAACAGAGACAAAGATGGCAGCTTCCTTGGCTGAAAACGATAGGGGAGTTTACTTCCACTTTAACAAATTCTACACAAATTACTTAGCACCACAAAATGATACTTGGCTCTGTTGTCTCTAAAAGGGGCAGTACTGGGAGGTGGGTGGGAGGTGAAACCAAGGAACGTTGCTCAGGGGTGGGTAGGGGGTGGAGACGAGAAGTGACTCAGAAGGGAGGGGGCGGCGGGTTCCTGCACCTATTCTCTGAGGAAAAAAAGCCCTGGATGTAAGTGTACATATCCTTCACACTCCAGTTATACAGGACCATCTTTAGCCTTTTGCAAGATATCTCTCAAACCTTTGCACACATTATACGCCTATGTGTATTGATGTGATCTACTTACGGCATAAGGGGATGCCTGAAATCTGACTTGTATCTTAGGCAGACTTCTGGGAAAAATTGGTGAGCCAATCACACAAGCAGGAAATTATGTTTCTGGGGAGTGGTCTGCACACACTCTGTGTACAGAACTCCAGGTAGCCATATTGCATTGCATTCTCAGAAAATGACAGCGGCTGCAGATTGAAAAGGAACAGAGTACTACACATACCAGGAATATTGATATTTTCATGTCATCTCTGGCTTGATGGACGCAGGTGCATGTGCATGCCAGTCCATTTGAAGGAGTCCGGGTCGGAGATCATGTTCCTGATTACCATTCATGCCTGTTTGGCCCACTGCCGCTGGTGTGTGTGTCCACAGCTTCGGGTAAGAGTACCCATCCCCTTCCCCTGGTGTTGGAGGCACATTCCCATGTGTCATGTGTGAATATCGCCCTGCTTGATCCAGCTTTATTAACACTTCTTATGAATTTCTAATACCCTGAGATCATGTTTACGGGATTGAACATGACATGTTGAACTTTATTATATTTAAGTGACTTTTGTGCTGCTATATATTTATTTTTCCAGAATAAGTTTTTCACACACAGGTTATTATTTGTGTCTGTTACAGGCCAGCATATTTTGTTTGGGTATCACACCATTCAGAATTGTTTATTTTATCACCAGGATTACTTCTTGAATGTTTATGCATTCAGCACATAGCCCAGTGTCATAATACTTTGAATGTTTCACAATACCATTGTTTTACTTTCACCTGTTGATTGTATATGTATGTTAGCACTATACATAGCACTTTATAGTCTGGTTTTTATCCACGGACATTTCTCTGGGGTTCATTCATAAATTTCTAGTGCTGCATCTTTTTTTTTTTTTTATATTTTGTTGCAATTAGTCTTATTCAGGTGGGTGACACCCGTGGATTGCGGCACCACTAGCACCGCCCGCTGCCCTGATGATCTGCGCCTCACTCTGTGTCAGTGGAGCAGACTAAAGCCGCCGGTGCCTCCTCCTCTCTGTTTACATCCAATGAGGAGGAGGAGCCCGAGGGACACACACCGCTGTGTGTATACGTCCTCGCGCTGTTCTGAGGTCTGTACTGTACACTTTATTAAAAGTAGATGGACATGTGCGGGAGGGTGCTATGGGAGGGGAGAGGGGTGCCTATGCTGATGGAGGGGAGTCTGCACTAAGGGGGGTGTCTATACTGCGGGGGTCTGCACTAAATGGGGGGTGTCTATACTGATGGGGGGTATGTATTAAGGAGGGGTGTCTATACTGATGGAGGGGTATGTATTAAGGAGGGGTGTCTATACTGATGGGGGGTCTGCACCAATGGGGGTGTCTATACTGTGGGGGTCTGCACTAAGGGGCATTCTATACTGATGGGGGGGTCTGCACTAAGGGAGGGGTCTGCACTAAAGGGGGGTGTCTGCACTAAGGGGGGATTCTACACTGATGGGGGTGTCTGTACTGAGGGAGGGGGTCAGTACTTAGTGAGGGAGGTCTGTACTGGGGGGGTCTATACTAACGGAGGGTGGTCTGTACTGAGGGAGGAAGGTCTGTACTTAGATGAGGGGTCTATACTGACAGAGGGTGGTCCTTACTGAGGGAGGGGGTCTGTACTTAGTGGGGGGGGTCTGTACTGAGGGGGGATTATAGTTGGTGGAGGGGGGGTGACACCAATGTTTACCGCACCAGGTGACACCAACCCTAGTGATGCCACTGGTCTTATTGCTGATGCTGGCAGCTGTTTTGTCACTAGTAGAGCAAATTTCCTTTTTTTCACTAATGCAACACGAAGTGGGTAATTAACTATGCCACTGACCACCAATGGGGAGGGATATTTTAAACAGCACTGCCACTTACCATCAATAGAAGAAGAAAGTTAAGGGGCTAAATGAAGCCAATGAATGGGGATTTAAATAGCATAACACCAATGGCAATCAATATAGGTGTTGTTATTGTTAGGGGGGTGAAGGGTCTGGCATTATTGCAGTTTGGCATTATTGATGTGGGCATCAGATGACCTCTCAGCACTAATGTCTGTTAAAGCAACCTTGCACGCTAAAAAAAATTTATAATAATAATAATAATAAACCAATTGAACACAAGCAGTATGGCTTCAGCTCTTAGTTGTATGCTTCCTTGTTGCCTGACTCTCCCTTTTCAATCCACTATCAAAATCTATGAAGATGGCTGCATTTCCTGTTACATGTTCTGCGTTTTTAACTTGTTATGTGTGTTATGCTAAGCATTTTCTATGCTGTGTAGAATGTGTGATGGCTTTACCCATTTGATCTCCAGAGTTGTTTACCCCCTTCATGACCAGGGCATTGTTTGCTATTCAGCACTGCGCTAATTTACCTGCCAATTGCCCTGTCATGCAACACTGTGCAATAATTACATTTATATCATTATATATATTTTGTTGTATTTGATCACCACTGGGTTTTTGTTTTGTTTTTTTATTATATAACTGAAAACAAAAACGATTTTTTGATTTAAAAAAAAAATATTTTTTACTTTCTGTTAAAAAACATATCCAATAAAAAAATACCAATATGTGTATATTAATTTGTTTGCTTGAAAGTTATAGCATCTACAAACTATGGTATATATACTGGAATTTACGCAGCTATAGGCGCTATACAGTAATGGCGGTGATCGCCGACTTATATTGGGACTGTAATAGCATGGCAGTTAACCTGGTGCTAACAGACACTGGCTGGGAGGGACAATATCTAATAGACATGGTGTACTGACGAAAAATTAGTTTGTTTCCTTTTTGTTTCATTTGTTTATTTTGTGTTTGTTTTTCAGGTCATTGGTTATGATCGAAATTCGTTATTTCGAATAAATTCATAACTTCGGAAAAAATTGAATTTCGAAATACAAAAATTTGGAAACTCAAATTCGGAAATTCAAAAATTTTAACCTTTAGGTAATTGGAAAGCCTGAAAATAAGAACGATAATCCGAAATGAAGAACGAAAATCCGAAAGTTTGAAAATCCGAAAAATACTAACCAATCATAACTATTACTTACTATTCAATTATAGGTATTGGAATTTCCTTTCAAATTTGGCTGTTAGTGAACGTAACAAATAAGAATTTATACAAAGTTATGAATTATCCAAGAAGCGTATGCCGCCTCTAAATGATGGGAACGTAAAGAATTAATAATAATTAATAATAATAAAATGTTTTTATTATTATTAATATTAATTTGAAAACGTTCCATTCATTTGGATGCGGCATTCGTTATTTTGGATAATTTGTAACTTCGGATAAATTCGTATTCGTTACTTTCAATAACAGCCAAATTTGAAAGGAAATTCCAATACCTATAATTGAATAGTTAGTAAAAGTTATGATTGGTTAGTATATTGGTATTTCAGATTCTCAAAGTTTTGGGTTTTCAAAAGTCTGGATTTTTATTCTTTTGGATTGTTGAATTTTCAGATTTTTGAATTTCCGGATTTTCGTTCTTTTGAACTTTCAAATTTTCGCTTTAGGTTTAGCTTTTTTTCTGTTAATTCGAATGTTTCCGAATTAATGAATTTGTTGAATTTCATTGAAAAACTAATTTGGAACGAAGCAAATTGCGCATGTCTACTTTTTAACACTAGTGACACTAATACAGTTGTCAGTGATAATACCTTACACTGTACTAATTACATGGCAGGTAAGGGGTCAGCATCAATGGGCAATCAAGGGGTTAATTGTGTGTAATATGGCTGTTTTTTCTCCCAGTAATTCAGGGAGAAGAAACGGCCAGGTTGCCATTCTGTGTACACAGTTCTGTTTGTATATTTACTATGAGTGGTCGGCAAGTGGTTAAAAAATAAAGAAAATAAAGCACCGATGGGCACTCATGGGTGGCACTGGTGGGCACTGATAGGCAACACATAGGCAACACTGGGCACTGAAAGGCTGCACAGATGAATAGTTATGGGTGGCATTGATAGGCAGCACTGCTGGGCACTGATACCTGACACTGATAGATGACATTGATAGGCATTACTGATGGCCCTGGCAGGCATTGGGGATGGGCACTGATTGGCAGCTGCCTAGGCACTGATTGCCATTTCCCTGGTGGTCTAGGGTGGCATAACTGGTGGTCTACTGTAGTGGCAATCCCTGGTGGTCCAGGGTGGGCATCCGAGGGGTGGCTTCGCTGTTAAACAATGAGCACAGATCCCCCCCCTGTCTGTCAGACGCGAGTGAGGAAAAGCCAATCAACGGCTCTTCCCATTTACATTGTGATCAGCCGTGATTAGACCCGACTGATCACGTGGGAAAGAGCCTCTGTCAGAGGCTCTTTACTGAGATCGGTGTAGCGGTATAACAGACTGACGCACCGCACCACTGATCGCCGCGATGCATGCCCCCACATGCATGCAAGATCGGTCGTTCTGGAGGGCTGTCATATGACTTCCACCTAGAATGAGAACCGCACTGCCCAGCCGTCATTTGACGGTCGGTGGGCGTGAAGACGTTAAAGCCTCAGTTTAGTAACTATTAATATGATGTGTCCTTAGTGCTGATGGCTCTTGGATTCCTTGAAATCTTCATCCTCTATTCCCACCACCACTGTAATCTTCCAGTGCAGCAGAGGTTATTCAGGATTCGACCCAGTGACCCTTTTTACTCCTAGGCGAGAGTGCTACTCGCCACATTACTGTCCTGCATGACGTGATCTCAAACTAACTAGAGGAAAGTTCAAAACGAATCTAAGAAAGTATTATTTTATTGAAAGGGTTGATGTTTGGAATAAACTTCCAGCAGGGGTAGTGAGTCAGTCAAAAGTAAATGGCTTCAAACATGCTTGGGATAAACATAGATCTATACTGAGACAAAAAAGGTAACAAACAAAAAAAATATATAAAACATTAAAAAAAACAAAAACAGGAAGACTCCATGAACTACCCTTTCTTTTTTCTGCTGTCTATTTTCCATGTAACCACTAGGAGGCTTAGACCCCTTTCACACCAGGGCATTTTGCAGGCGCTATAGCGTTAGAAATAGCGCCTGCAATCTGCCCTAAAGAAGCTGCACCATTGTTTGTAGTGTGAAAGCCCCGAGGGCTTTCACACTACAGCGGTGCACTGGCAGGACGTCAGAAAAAAGTCCTGCCAGCAGCTTCTTTGGAGCCGTGAAGGAGCGGTGTGTTTACCGCTCCTCCACTGCTGCTGCCCATTGAAATCAATGGGGCAGCGCTGTAATGTCGCCGGCAAAACGCCGCTATTGCGGTGTATTGCCGGCGGTTTTAACCCTTTCGTGGCCGCTAGTGGGGGGTAAAAGTGCCCCGCTAGCGGCCGAAATGCGCCGCAAATCCGGCGGTAAAACGCCGCTAAAAATAGTGGCGTTTTACCGCCGACGCAATGTGCGGTGTGGTGTGAAAGGGGTCTTATTGCCAGTGGTGCATACTGGGGGAGGATATAAATGTTTGGGGAGTGGCCTGGTGAGCTCCCTGGGTAGTGGCCATAGCCTGGGGAGCTTTGTGCAATCATTTTCTGTTATGAGAACAGACCTAGCTGACCTGATTGGTTGAGAAGGGCAGCTAGGCATCCAAAGTAGATCCAGAGGAGGAAGTTCTGCTGGAGGAGGAGGGTGTCTGATCCTCAGAGGATCCTGGTGTACTTTCTTTGAAAGGAATATATGGAGGTACTCACTGGTTATGCAGCTCTGAAGATAGTGATGCCGGTGGTTGCCTGATGGTCCATATATTTGCAATACATACATCAAAATTCTGTTTATGCACTGTGACAGCAAACATGTGGTCAGAGTCTGGAAAACCTCTTCCTGGAGGTAGACAAAAAATAATTGGCACCCACCATTGTTTCAGTCCTCTACTACACCCATAGATCATGGTTTTCTTTCCTGCCAGGGGAGCACTACACAAACAACTAATCTATTTTACTTCCAGTTGGTATTAAAGTATGTTGCATATAAATATATGTATCTAAATATTTTGGTTGCTTGTATTCATCCAGAGATTGGGTAAAGGTACTTAGAACCAAGGTGACTGAACCCTCCTGCTTTACTGACATTAACACTGCTTTTGATGCCTTAAAAAATCCATTGAGCAAAAGATAATTTTGTCCAGTGCTTCACCTAAATACTTATGATTAAAAGCCCTTGAAGACATCACATGTTCTATTGTGACAGAATATGTATATAATTAAAGCTCTTTAAGCCCCTGTACACACGGTCGGAGATTCTGCCAACCAAATCGTCGGATTTTGCCCGTCGGATTTAGTCCGACGGATTGTGTCCGTAACTGTTGCATACACACGGTCGGGCCAAGTTGGCGAAAAATCCGATCTTTCAAAACGTGATGACGTAATTTCGTTACGATGGGATTACATTTAGGCTAGTAGCCAATAGCTTTTATGTAGGAATTTGATCTGAGCATGCGTGGCACTTGGTATGATCAAAATGCTATACACATGATCAGATTAGGTCCGACCAGCCCAGTTGGTCGGGAAATATTTACAACATGTTGGAAAATTGGGTTGGACGGAGATTCGGACGGAATCATTCTGATGCATACCACACACAGTCGGATTATCTGACAACACGGTCCGATAAGACGCATTCCGACAGATTCTCTGACCGTGTGTACAGGGCTTAAGAGGTTTTTTCATCTGCTATTCCCATTTGTTAATCCTTGATGGGTGGTGTTAGTTGGTTCTGTATAGACTAAAATCCATCCAGTTTTTCTATGGTCAACTTAACTTTCAATACCACATTAAAGTCCTCAAAGCTGCATACAAATATCTGCCATCCAGAAATATGTTTTGCATCAGGTACTAGTATTTTATTTATACAGTATTTTATACTGACAACATAATTGATAGGTGTGTTACCCAAATGTTACTGCAGGATTACAAAGGCTAACAGGGAGTAAAAAATAGATTTTGACACCTGAAGTGGTTTTATGAAGTATTCTCGTAGTCTTACATAATGGGGATTAAAGAAAGTAAAATAAATTACAATAGGAAGCTGTCAGAATAATTTTGTAGTAACACATGTTGTCCCCTTTCTGTTAACTAAACACTCAGTTGAAAAAAAGATATACAAACAAATTACCTATCAAAGGATTTGTAATTTCGTTGACGCAGCCTTGTAATCCAAATACTGGCAGGAGATACTGTATAAAGGCTCACACTTATGGGAATTGGCTGTGGGTTTCCCTGCATCCAATTCGCATTACAGG
This sequence comes from Lithobates pipiens, assembly GCF_037356315.1. NCBI lineage: Eukaryota > Metazoa > Chordata > Amphibia > Anura > Ranidae > Lithobates > Lithobates pipiens. Next base: position 61,893,478 of record NW_027507686.1, on the reverse strand, counting down.
GGACTGTGACCGGCTCTCAATGGAGCCAGTTCACACATCTCCGGGGCAGAATTGTGACCTGAAATGGTGAACGGGGACGCACCGGACCCCCTGCTGCGAGCCATGCCGCAGATAGTGCGAACCCAGCCTTAAACAAGGTCAATGACCTTACTTTCCTCTACTGCAGTACAGCAGGTCAATGATTCTGTGATTTTCTTTCCTCCAACTATTCAATCAGATTATTCTGACATGATCTGCCTTTAGTAAAACCTTGTTGCTTTGGGTCCAGCAAGTAAGAGGTATGAGGTACACCTTAACTGGTGAAGATCCTGGCTCAAATTCTGAAAATACTTCTGTACAGGACACGCATCATTCTGGAAGAAATAATTTGTGCCAAGGTGCACAACAACATTGACACTGCACTCTTCACTAGCTTTCTTGACAATATTTAAATTCTCCCCTGACAGTAGTAGCAGGTAAACACCTAACTTCCCTGGATAATTCCATGTGATTTCCTAAAGAAACAGCTTTTACAATTAAATCACCAACAAGAAGATGACTCCTCCTTTTAGAAGCCTTTACCACAATACTTGCCTGGTTTGCAACATCAGATACAAAAGTTATCATTTGCAAAACAATTTCTTCCTCAGGGACCTCCTTCCTAGATACAGAAGGGTTGCCATTCTCACAAACCGCTATGTTTACAACCATTGTTTCTGCTTCTAGCTCAGAAAGAACACTATACGGGTTAAGCAGTGTCACACCAAAAGCTACTGTACATGTTTATGGTCCACAGTCATCACTCTTCCAGGATCAACAGTTGCCTTTTTGAGGAAGAGGTGGCTTTTTGCAAGTCAGCTCAACAAAACCATTTGGCTTAGACAGCCTCCTGATCTCAGACTAAAGGGCACAAACCAAAGACTTTTGACAAGTAATGTCACCACGTAGACTAGAAGTCTGCATACAGGACAGCAACCCAGCTTCAAATAAATAACCACAAAAAACAAATACTATGCAATTGCGCTGAACTAAACCAAACATTTAAATTTACTATTTAAATTTTAAATTTAAATTGTAATATTTACTTAGAATCGAATACATGTATTAACCAAAGATAGTTTCAAACTGCTTCTGTTCAATCTATGCACTTTCGTCTGCTGCACTTCTGTCTCTATGCACTCACAATGAGTAATCTCTACAGCAGTGATTCTCAACCAGGGTTCCTCCAAAGGTTGCTAAGGGTTCCTTCAGCATTGGGCAATTTCTGCCTCTTAGCCCCTGTACACACGGTCGGAGATTTTGACAACCAAATCCGTCGGATTTTGTCCATCGGATCTTGTCCGAAACTGTTGCATACTCACGGTCGGACTAAGTTGTCGAAAAATCCGATCATTCAGAACGTGATGACATAATTTCGTTACGATGGGACTACGTTCAGGCTAGTAGCCAATAGCTTTGATGTAGGAATTTGATCTGAGCATGCGTGGCACTTGGTCCGATCAAAATTCTCTACACATGATCGGAGTATGTCCGATCGAACCAGTTGGTCGGGAAATATTTCCAACATGTTGGAAAATTGGGTCCTACGGATATTCCGACAGAATCAGTCCGATGCATACCACACACAGTCGGATTATCTGACAACACGGTCCGATAGGACACATTCCGACGGATTCTCCGACCGTGTGTACCAGGGCTTAGATAAGTTCCCACTGACACCAATGATCTTTTTAGATATCTGTAAGGAGGTAATTCTTCCCAATGACTACAAGTGTAAGGACCATTCTTCCCACTAACCATCACACTAATGTATCATGAGTTGTAGAGTTCTCATTTTTAGCAGGGGTTCCTCGAGACCAGAGAACTATTTCAAGGGTTCCTCTGTGTTGAAAAGGTTGAGAAAGGCTGCTCTACAGAGTTTCTACTCCTCTTAAATACCACACTAATTAGGCTATTAGCTCACTACTTTTAGACTTAATTGACACCTGGCATTTCTGGAATTCATGACAAAGGGGAAAACGTACTGCAAATGCACATTGCGTTTGCTGTGCCATTAATTTTTCATGAGGCCATGCGCATGGGTAGCAGCCGCGCTTTTTGTCATGTGAAAAACACACTACAAATGCACCATGCTTTGCTCCAAAAAAGCTTCTTTGTTGTGGTTGTCATAAATAGGGCAGTCCATTCAAGTGAATGGGTTGCCCTATGCGTGACAAGCAGAAAAGTGCAAACCACGCACAAAAAAAGTCAAGCTGGAACAAGAATTCCTGCTATGCTCAGGTGTGAATGCAGCCATATACAGCGGGTATGATAAGTGTTGAACACTTCACCGTTTTTCTAGGTAGATATATTCTTAAAGGTGCTATTGACATGACATTTTCACCACAAGTCAGTAACAACCCACACAATCCATACATACAAAGAAACCAAAACAAATTAGGTTATGTTTAATGAAATTAAATAATACAGGGAAAGAGTATTGAACACGCTAACTGTAATTTATTTAATAATTCCGTATAGAGAAATTAGTTGCATGCATTGGTCAGGTGTAATTTTGGACCATTTTTTTTTTGCACCAGTCTATAAATATTGAAGGTTCCATGGTCCTCTTCTTCGAACTCTAAACTTTAGTTCTTTCCATAGATTTCTTTATTGGATTCAAGTCAGGTGATTGGCTGGGCCATTCTAGCAGTTTTATTTTCTTTCTTTGAAACCAATTAAGAGTTTCCTTGGCTTTGTGTGTGGGATCATTATCTTGCTGAAATGTCCACCTTCGTTTCATCTCCATCATCTTGGTAGATGACAGCGGATTTTTATTGAGAATGCCTTGGTACATTTTTCCATTCATCCTTCCTTTAAAGAAATTAAGTTTGCCTGTACCGTATGCTGAAAAACAGCCCCACACCATGATGTTCCCACCTCCAAATCTCACTGTTGGTATGGTGTTTTTGGGGTGATGTGCAGTGCCATTTGACCTCCAAACATGGTGTGTATTATGGCATCCAATGCCGCGTGCACACGATCGGAATTCTCGTCGGAAAAGCTCTTGCCTACACACGGCCACACCAAATTCCGACGGTCAATAACACCGTGACATACAATAAAAGGGAAGTTTAATGCTTCCGAGCATGCATCGGAATTTGGCATGTCGGAATTGCATGCATACAATCGAAAAATCTGATAGAAAGGTTTTCCTTTGTAAAAATTAAGAACAGGCTCTCAATCTAAAGACCGTCGGAAATGCCGACAGAAAAAGACAGATGGGCATACACACGGTCGGAAAATCCGATGAAAATCTCCCATCGGACTGTTTCCATCAGAAATTCCGGCCTTGTGCACACGGCAAAAGAGTTACATTTTGGTCTCATCTGACCAGACTATATTCTTCCAGTATTTCACAGGCTTGTCTAAATGTTGTGCAGCAAACTTTAACTACTTGAGGACCGCCCCATGCAGATATACTATGGCAGGGCAGCCCGCCTGCACAAAATCAAGTACCTGTACATGACTTCATGCACGGGGTCTGGGGTGTGCACTGGTGACCCACTCCTGCTGTGATTGGACACAGTAGGAGCCAATCAGTGGGTCCAGCGGACGTGATGTCCACCGGGACCGCCGATCGCTCTGAAGAGAGGCAAAACAGAGGTTTGTCTATGTAAACAAGGCAGACTCCCATTCTGCCAGTGGGGAAATGGAGATCTTGTGTTTCTGCTACACGGATCTCTGTTTTCCTTTAGTCAAAGCACATCCCCCACAGTTAGAAAGCACCCCCTAGGGACACATTTAACCCTTTGATTGCCCCTGATGTTAACCCCTTCTCTGCCAGCATCATGTGTACAATGATAATGCATTTTTTTTAGCACTGATCACTGTATTGGTGTCACTGGTCCCCAAAAAATGTCAATCAGTGTCAGATTTGTCCACCGCAATGTCACAGTCCCTCTAAAAATCTCTAATCATCGTCATTACTAGTAAAAAAAATAAAAGAAATATAAAATAAAGAAAATTCCATAAATATATCCCATAGTTTGTAGATGCTTAATGGGATTTTTTTTTATGTAGCAAAATACATTTTGGCCTAAATTGATGAATACATTTGATTTTTTACATTTTTTTATTGGATATGCTTAAAGCATATTATATTTTAGCATAAAGTAAAAAATGTATATTTTTTTCAAAATTGTCAGTCTTTTTTTGTTTATAGCGCAAAAATTGATAACCACAGAGGTGATTAAATACCACCAAAATAAAGCTCTATTTGTGGGAAAAAAAGAACATCGATTTTATTTGGGAATAGCCTCGCACGACCGTGCAATTGTCAATTAAAGCAGCCGTATCGCAAAAAAATGCCTTTTCTTCAGCAGTGGAGTCTTGTGTGGTAAGCGTGCATACAGGCCATGTCGGTTGGGTGCCTGGGTGCCTTACTTATTGTTTTCTTTGAAACAATTGTACCTGCTAATTCCAGGTCTTTCTGAAGCTCTCCACAAGTGGCCCTTGGCTCTTAGACAACTCTTCTGATAATTCTTTTCACTCTTCTGTCAGAAATCTTGCGAGAAGCACCTGGTTGTGGCCGGTTTATAGTAAAGTTTTGTTCTTTCCACTTCCAGATTATGGCCCCAACAGTGCTCACTGTAATACTTACAAATCCTTCTGGAACCAATGCCATCATTACGTTTTGCAACAATAAGATAGCAAAGGTCTTAAGAGAGCTCTTTGCTTTTACCCATCATGAGATATTTCTTATGTGACACCTTGGTAATGAGACACCTTTTTATAGGCCATCAGTTGAGACTGAACAAGCTGATATTAATTAATTATAAAAATGTATTGAGGGGCAGGATTGCTTTCTAATTACTGATAGATATCAGCTGGTGTCTTGGTTTCCCATGTCTTTTTGCACCTCCCTTTCTTCATGTGTTCAAAACTTTTTCCTTGTGCCATTCCATTTTATTACACATAACTTAATTTCTGAGTTTATTTGTTTGGGTTTCTTTGTATGTATGGATCGCATGTGTTGTTACCGAAAATTTCATGTCAATAGCACCTTTAGAAATATATTTACCTAGAAAAATGGTGATGTGTTTAATACTTATTTTACCCACTGTATATGCTAACTGACAGTACCCAATGCTTCCAACACTTAGTCAGCAATGCAGAATTCACAATTACTCCTGCAGCACTTTTCTCCTTATGCACTCACAATGAGCGAACTCCACAGAAAAAACTCTACAAGGTAGTCCTTAGCAATCCATTATCTTTCACCATATAGTATTCTTCCTGGAAGAAAATGGGTTTAATCAACACACTTCATGGACCAGAGCCTACCTAATCTGGATAAAGCATCAAATTTTACTGTCTCCTGCTAAATCATCCATACCAAGTACAAACCATAGTGTAGACTCAGGGGAAAGAAACAATTCTGAAGAATACCTGAAGGCCAGTATTGAGGGACTTACCTGTTTCTTCCCTGACGGTTATTTGTTTCATTCTAATGAAACAAACCCTGGCCCGTGAACTGTGTTGATCAAACCCTTTTTTCTTCTAACAGGATCATTGCTTGATGAAAGAATAACATTTATTTTGTTAATGTCTACATATAGGATGAGACTGCAATAAATGTATTATATTTGATACTGAATATTCAGGCATTGATCAACTGTTATCTATGGTTTTTAACCACTTCCCGACCAGCGCACGCCGATGTACCACCAAAGAAAGCTCTATTTGTGGGAAAAAAAGGATGTAAATTTTGTTTGGGAGCCACGTCGTATGACCGTGCAATTGTCAGTTAAATCGGCGCAATGCCGAATCGCAAAAAGTGGTCTGGTCTTTGGCCAGCAAAATGGTCCGGGGCTGAAGTGGTTAATATATGCTTTATTAACCAGTTGCCGACCGCCGCACGACGATGTACGTCGATAGCATGGCACGGGCAGGCATATTGGCGTACATGTACGTCCCTTGCCTCCCGCGGGTCGGGGGCCTGATCGGGCCCCCGCCCGGTGCCTGCGGCGGTCGGTATTCGTGCGGGAGCGATCCCGGACGAGGGGACGGCCATTCGTTCATGGCCACCCCCTCGCGATCGCTCCCGACGAATAGGAATCCCCCGTGACATCACTTCCTCTCCTGTAATGTAAACACAGGAGAGGAAGTGATGTATTCTCTCCTCCGTGTCGGTATTTTCCGTTCCGACACGGAGGAGAGCGGATCGGTGAGTTGCACCAACACTCTACACACACAGTAGAACATGCCAGGCACACTCACACCCCCCCTTTACCCCCCGATCACCCCCCCAATTACCCCTGCCCCCCAGTCACAGTGACACCAATGTCATTTTTTTTTTTTTTTTGCATTGGTGTCATTTGTGACTGTAATAACTGTTAGGGCAGTTAGAGTTAGCCCCCTTTAGTTCTAATGTACCCCCCTAACCCCCCCAATAAAGGTTTAACCCCGTGATCACCCCCCGTCGCCAGTGTCACTAAGGCTGGGTTCACATTGCAGCGGTTTATGAGAACGAATGTGATTCGCACCGCACTGCAGTGCAAATCACATCCGATCTCTGTGCGATTCGAGTTCAGCCATTCGCCGCACCCGCCGCACCCGCCACACCCGCCGCACCCACCGCAAATTCGCACGGGACCCTTTTTTTGGCCCGCAGCAGAATCGGATCGCATGGGTGTTCACACCATGCGATCCGAGTTTGCAGATCGCACTGCGATATGCGAACTGATCTGGGGGTGTCAGTAACATTTCACTGACACTCCCAGCAGTTCGCATAGGGCAGTGTGAACTGCCGCCGGGAGGCATGCGATGCGGGAACCCGCCGCGGATTTGCGGCGTTTCCGCATCGCTCCAGTGTGAACCCAGCCTAATAAGCGATCATTTTTCTGATCGCCGTATTAGTGTCACAGGTGACGCTAGTTAGGCAGGTAGGTATTTAGGTTCGCCGCAGCTTTTTATAGCGCCAGGGACCCCCATATACTACCGCATAAAGCCCCCTGATTGCCCCCTAGTTAACCCTTTCACCAGTGATCACCATATAACTGTTACAGGTGACGCTGGTTGGTTAGTTATTTTTTATAGTTTCAGGGCACCCGCCATTTATTACCTAATAAAGGTTTAACCCCCTGATCACCCGGCGGGTGTCATTTGTGACTAATAACTGTTAGGGCAGTTAGGGTTAGCCCCCTTTAGTTCTAAGGTACCCCCCTAACCCCCCCAATAAAGGTTTAACCCCGTGATCACCCCCCGTCGCCAGTGTCACTAAGGCTGGGTTCACATTGCAGCGGTTTATGAGAACGGATGTGATTCGCACCGCACTGCAGTGCAAATCACATCCGATCTCTGTGCGATTCGAGTTCAGCCATTCGCCGCACCCGCCGCACCCGCCACACCCGCCGCACCCGCCGCAAATTCGCACGGGACCCTTTTTTTGGCCCGCAGCAGAATCGGATCGCATGGGTGTTCACACCATGCGATCCGAGTTTGCAGATCGCACTGCGATATGCGAACTGATCTGGGGGTGTCAGTAACATTTCACTGACACTCCCAGCAGTTCGCATAGGGCAGTGTGAACTGCCGCCGGGAGGCATGCGATGCGGGAACCCGCCGCGCATTCGTGGCGTTCCCGCATCGCTCCAGTGTGAACCCAGCCTAATAAGCGATCGTTTTTCTGATCGCTGTATTAGTGTCACAGGTGACGCTAGTTAGGCAGGTAGGTATTTAGGTTCGCCGCAGCTTTTTATAGCGCCAGGGACCCCCATATACTACCGCATAAAGCCCCCTGATTGCCCCCTAGTTAACCCTTTCACCAGTGATCACCATATAACTGTTACAGGTGACGCTGGTTGGTTAGTTATTTTTTTATAGTTTCAGGGCACCCGCCATTTATTACCTAGTCTCACTAGTGTACCCCTAAATTTAGGGGTGTCTACTTTCCAAAATGGGGTCATTTGGGGGGGGTTTGTGCCATCTTGGCATTTTATGGCCTTCAAAACTGTAACGCCCTTAGAAAGCCTGAAGGCGGTGCTTGGTTTTCGGGGCCCCGTACGCGGCTAGGCTCCCAAAAAGTCCCACATATGTGGTATCCCCGTACTCAGGAGAAGCAGCAGAATTTATTTTGGGGTGTCATTTCACATATGCCCATGGCATGCGTGAGCAATATATCATTTAGTGACAACTTTGTGAAAAAAAAAAAAAAAAAAAAAAAGTTTGTAATTTTCCCGCAACTTGTGGCAAAATATAAAATATTCCATGGACTCAACATGCCTCTCAGCAAATAGCTTGGGGTGTCTACTTTCTAAAATGGGGTCATTTGTGGGGGTTTTGTGCCATCTTGGCATTTTATGGCCTTCAAAACTGTAATAGGTAGTGAGAAGTGAACTCAAAAATTTACGCCCTTAGAAAGCCTGAAGGCGGTGCTTGGTTTTCGGGGCCCCGTACGCGGCTAGGCTCCCAAAAAGTCCCACATATGTGGTATCCCCGTACTCAGGAGAAGCAGCAGAATTTATTTTGGGGTGTCATTTCACATATGCCCATGGCATGTGTGAGCAATATATCATTTAGTGACAACTTTGTGAAAAAAAAAAAAAAAAAAAAAAAGTTTGTAATTTTCCCGCAACTTGTGGCAAAATATAAAATATTCCATGAACTCAACATGCCTCTCAGCAAATAGCTTGGGGTGTCTACTTTCTAAAATGGGGTCATTTGTGGGGGTTTTGTGCCATCTTGGCATTTTATGGCCTTCAAAACTGTAATAGGTAGTGAGAAGTGAACTCAAAAATGTACGCCCTTAGAAAGCCTGAAGGCGGTGCTTGGTTTTCGGGGCCCCGTACGCGGCTAGGCTCCCAAAAAGTCCCACATATGTGGTATCCCCGTACTCAGGAGAAGCAGCAGAATTTATTTTGGGGTGTTATTTCACATACGCCCATAGCATGTGTGAGCAATATATCATTTAGTGACAACTTTGTGTAAAAAAAAAAAAAAATTTTTTTTTTGTCATTATTCAATCGCTTGAGGCAAAAAAATAAAATATTCAATGGGCTCAACATGCCTCTTATCAATTTCCTTAGGGGGTCTACTTTCCAAAATGGGGTCATTTGGGGGGGTTTTGTACTGCCCTGCCATTTTAGCACCTCAAGAAATGAGATAGGCAGTCGTAAACTAAAAGCTGCGTAAATTGCAGAAAACGTACCTTAGTTTGTAGATGTGACAACTTTTGCGCAAACCAATAAATATACAATTATTGACTTTTTTTTTACCAAAGACATGTGGCTGAATACATTTTGGCCTAAATGTATGACTAAAATTGAGTTTATTGGATTTTTCTAATAACAAAAAGTAGAAAATATCATTTTTTTTCAAAATTTGCGGTCTTTTTACGTTTATATCGCAAAAAATAAAAATCGCAGAGGCAATCAAATACCATCAAAAGAAAGCTCTATTTGTGGGAAGAAAAGGACGCAAATTTTGTTTGGGTACAACATTGCATGACCGCGCAATTACCAGTTAAAGCAGCGCAGTGCCAAAGTGTAAAAAGACCTCTGGTCATTTACCAGCAAAATGGTCCGGTCTGAAAGTGGTTAAATAAGCTTCAGTGGTTGGATGCCCCCTGATGTCATCAAGACCAAACAAGTGCCCATAGCCCTACAATACATGTGAGGATGCTGAGAGACAGTCCACTGAGAGTAGAGGAGAGTGTCAGCTGCCAGAGAAGTCGAGAATCGGGTAAGTAAAATTACTTTTCGTAGCCCCCTAGACATAACTGAGCATTTAACACTTGTAGTGTAGGGGCAGCCCCATTGCATTTTTTGTCATCCCTGGAGATGGGCTTTAAGGTTTCAATCAGAAAAAGCAAGCTTCCAGTTATGAAGAATTTTATCAGCACTGTGGCCTTAGCTAACCCTCTAGTGTTCTGGAATTTCTTTGTAATGTATATATTTATTTTCTTTTGAAGCCCTGTGGAGCAGTGCTAGTCAAATCCACTGTGAACAAAAAAGTGAACCATGAAATCAATGCACAAAAAACAGTACACAGCAGGTACAGAAATGGCCAAAACTCAGAAGATGCAGGGCCCCAATCCTTAACCCATTGGAGTACAAGTTTCCTGACAGGGTCAAGGTCCTGCATACAAAACAAAACCAAAGAGAATTCCCAGCTCAACTCACCAGCCAATCTGCTACCAATCAAATTATCCTGTCTAACAGTTTGCGTTAAAAACAAGGGTTTAGTTAGCACACATTTGCAAATACATGTGTAAGCTGCAGAGTAGCTCCAAGGCACCCCAATATTTCTGCAGTCCTAACTCTTGTAAATTTATGAGAGCCTCCACAGTGGAAGCACATGCATTATAATGGATAGATAGAGGGCATGTGAGCCTGGTGGTAGCTCAGCCCTCCTTAAAGGCACAGGGCACATCGGACACCTAACACATAGCACAATGGTGAGGGGACTAGCTGGACACCTTTGCTGCCATTGTGATATGTGCCGGGTGTCCAGTGTGCCTCTGTGCCTTTGAGGGTTGGGCTACCACCAGGCTCACCTGCCCTCTATCTATACATTAGAATGCATGTGCTTCCATTGTGGAGGCTCTTTTAAATGATCAAGAGTTTGGACTGCAAAAAATATTGGGGTGCCTTGGAGTGGCTCGGCAGCTTATGCATGTATTTGCAAATGTGCACTAACTAAACCCCAATTTTTAACGCAACCCAATTTTTAACACACACTGTTAGTCAGGATAATTTGGCTAGTAGCAGATTGGCTTGCCAGTTGAACTGGGAATACACTTTGGTTTTGTTTTGCATGCATTGCCCTTCCATGTACTCCTTTCCGTGAAGGCCAGTTATGGGGGGGGGGGGGGGGGGGCAGTGGCCAGTTCTTTGTTAAGGTTCTGCTTAGTATACCTAGGCTGAAGCAAAGTGGACCCCGCTCCTTGGGGATCAGGCAAAGCTAGTCCACCAAATACTTAGTGAGGGGCTCTCCTGAAGAGAGACCACTCTGGCTGGGGAGAGGTAAAAGACCCAAAAGCCAGAGAACCTCTCCCCAACAACCCTCTGTCTCTGTGTATAAAAAAAAAAAAACACATGTGCAGTGACAATGTGATAAAGAAATAATGAAAATAAAAAAAGTACCATATGAAGTACACATAATACGCCTTGCAGCCAGTATACAAATGTATAATAATAAAACAGGTGTGCTATCCCTTTAACCTCCCTGGCGGCAATCCCGAGTCTGGCTCGGGTTGGGAATTTACTGATAGAAGCGGTAACCCCGAGCCAGACTCTGGATCTCTTCGCTCGATGCAGGGGAGGATGCAGTGAGACTTACCCTGTCCCCTGGATCCAGCGATGTCCTCCGCGCTGTGTGAGCGAGCTGTCCTCCGCTCGATTCACAGTGCCGAATACCGCCGAGCTCCGTTCCCTGCGACATTACGGCGCACGGGAGCGGAGAACGGCGGCAAATTCAAAAAAGTAAAAGTACACAAAACACACACAGCACTGTAATCTTACAGATTACAGTGCTGTATAAAAAAATACACACCCCCTTTGTCCCTAGTGGTCTGTGCAGTGCCCTGCATGCACTTTTATATTATAAATACTGTTTTTTCTGCCTGGAATTTGGAGATTGTTCATAGCAACCAAAACGTGTCCCTTTTTCAGTGTTTTAGGATTTGATTACATTATCGAATAATTTTTAGACTCTGGTTTGAAGAGATTTAAGAGCGTTATTCCTAACAATTACAGGACTACAAAATAAAACGCCAAATTTCCATGCAAAATAATTGTACCGCTTTCAGCACCTAATTCCAGACTGAATCATACCGCCAGGGAGGTTAAGAGTCAAACCATCAAAATACACAATATCAATAAAGTTGATGCATACAATCATCAAACATTTATGCAATAGTACAGAAATGATTCAAATAAAGATTCACATTTACCAAGTGCAACACAGTGTTCATAAAAGTGCTGTGCTCCAATGAATTCCAATTCAGTTCTAGAGTGCCAACTCTTTGTTCCCCACAACACCAGGTGCACACACTCCTTACCAGGGAAGCTGATCTCTAAATCATAGGAGGTCAACAATCCAGTTTCCAGTTCCCTGATGAGGTCGCCAAGGACAAAACTCTTTGGTCAGAGCTAGCAGTATCATCATCACATCCGATGGTTGAGTGCGATGGTGTTTTACTTGCTGTTCCGTTTAGTTTCTCCATTATTACTACCTTCCTTATGTAATAAACTATTGTCTTTTTACAATATTACACTATGGGGGTTATTTATTAAAGGCAAACCCACTTTGAACTGCAAGTGCACTTGAAAGTGCAGTCGCTTTGAATCTAAGGGGTAGATCTGAAATGAGTAGAAGCTCTGCTGATTTTATTATGCAATTATATACAAGCTAAAATGCTGTTTTTTATTTCCCTTGCATGCCCCCCTCGGATCTACAGCAACTTTACTTCCAAGTGCACTTTCAGTGCAAAGTGGATTTTCCTTTAGTAAATAACCCTATGTGTTTTCCTCTGTTCACAAAGCTTTTTCACTATTGAGACTGAGTTCACTGTCCCCTATGGGTCTTGTGATAGGTGCAGACTATACAAATATTGTTGGCATCCTATGATTTAAAGTCCTATGAGTCCCATACCCATAGTCATTTTCTCACACCCCTATGTCACCACTCCCAGTAGGGCATATCACCAGGAGCTCCTTGCACTTCCCAGCCCATGTAGTCAAATTCCTACCAGAAAGGCATTAGAACTTAGAGAGAGTCCTGCCTTTAACCAGGGTCAAGCCTGGTGCACCAGTCCACAGTTGATTTGTAAGGCCGCGTACACACGGGCGGACTGTCTACCCAACTTAGTCCGCGAAACACATTTCAGCGGACAGTCCGCTCGTGTGTGGGCTTCAGCGGACTTTTTCAGCGGACAGTCTGGCGGACTAAGTCTTTCGGAATGTTGGAAAGACTGTCCGTCGGACTCGCATTTCAGCGGACAGTCCGCCCGTGTGTGTGCCAGTCCGCCCTACTTTTGAAATGAGCGGACTTTTCCCGCCCGGAGAAAAGTCCGCTCATTTCGAGCGGGTATCCAGGTAGGCGGGGCCCGCGACGGAGACGTCGCTGGCCCCGCCGCCTGGTATGGACTTAAAGGGGAACCCCAACACCGAAAAAAATCGGCGTGGGGGTGCCCCCCAAGTCCACAACAGACCCTTGTCCGAGCATGCTACCCGGCCGGCCAGGAAAGGGGGGCGAGCGAGCGCCCCCCTCCTGAGCCGTACCAGGCCGCGTGCCCTCAACATGGGGGGTGCCTTGGGGAAGGGGGGGCCGCGCGGCCCCCCCACCCCAAAGCACCTTGTCCCCATGTTGATGAGGACAAGGGCCTCTTCCCGACAACCCTGGCCGTTGGTTGTCGGGGTCTGCGGGCGGGGGGCTTATCGGAATCCGGGAGCCCCCTTTAATAAGGGGGCCCCGGATACCGGCCCCCCACCGTATGTGAATGAGTATGGGGTACAATGTACCCCTACCCATTCACCTGTGAAAAAAAGTACAAAAAAAAAACACAACACAGGGTTAAAATATTTTATTGCACAGCTCCGGGGGTCTTCCGTCTTCGGGGGTCTTCTCGCCGGGCTCCTCCGCTATCTTCTTGTAGCTCTTTTGCTAGCGGAGGAGTCCGGCTTTCTTCCTCGCCACTGGCCTCTTCTCCCGACTTCGGGGGTCTTGTCCCCCTCTTCGGTTCTTCTGCCGGGCCACCGCGCCTTCTTATAGCTCTTTTACAGGCGGTGGCCCGGTCTTCTGTCACCGCCGTCGCCGCCGCCTTCCGTTCTTCTTCTTCTTCTTCTTCTTCTTCTCCAGGAGATGTTGCCTCGACGATCTCTCCGGCCGGAATGCCAGAGCCGCGCTGCGCGGCCACTTATATAGTGACAATGGGGCGGTGTCACATGGTATATGTCACATGGGCTGGTCACATGGGTTGATAACACATGGGGACTATGACATCATAAGGGGGCGGGGTCACCATGTGACACCAACCCATGTGAGATAAAGCCATGTGACACTGCCCCATTGTCACTATATAAGCGGCCGCGCAGCGCGGCTCTGGCATTCCGGCCGGAGAGATCGTCGAGGCAACATCTTCTGGAGAAGAAGAAGAAGAAGAAGAAGAAGAAGAAGAAGAATGGAAGGCAGCGGCGGCGGCGGCGGCGACAGAAGACCGGGCCACCGCCTGTAAAAGAGCTATAAGAAGGCGCGGTGGCCCGGCAGAAGAACCGAAGAGGGGGACAAGACCCCAGAAGTCGGGAGAAGAGGCCGGCGGGGAGGAAGAAAGCCGGACTCCTCCGCTAGCAAAAGAGCTACAAGAAGATAGCGGAGGAGTCCGGCGAGAAGACCCCCGAAGACGGAAGACCCCCGGAGCTGTGCAATAAAATATTTTAACCCTGTGTTGTGTTTTTTTGTACTTTTTTTCACAGGTGAATGGGTAGGGGTACATTGTACCCCATACTCATTCACATAGGGTGGGGGGCCGGTATCCGGGGGCCCCCTTATTAAAGGGGGCTCCCGGATTCCGATAAGCCCCCCGCCCGCAGACCCCGACAACCAACGACCAGGGTTGTCGGGAAGAGGCCCTTGTCCTCATCAACATGGGGACAAGGTGCTTTGGGGTGGGGGGGCCGCGCGGCCCCCCCTTCCCCAGGGCACCCCCCCATGTTGAGGGCACGCAGCCTGGTACGGCTCAGGAGGGGGGGCGCTTGCTCGCCCCCCTTTCCTGGCCGGCCGGGTAGCGTGCTCGGACAAGGGTCTGTTGTGGACTTGGGGGGGACCCCCACGCCGATTTTTTTCGGCGTTGGGGTTCCCCTTTAAGTCCATTCCAGGCGGCGGGGCCAGCGACGTCTCCCTCGCGGGCCCCGCCTACCTGGAGACGCGCTCGAAATGAGCGGACTTTCCTCCGCGTGTGTGGGCGAGTCCGTTCATTTCAAAAGTAGGGCGGATTGTATGGCGGACTTAGTCCGCCGTATTAGTCCGCTCAAAAAGTGCCGTGTGTGGGCAAGTCCGTTCATTCGAAAGTATGACGGACTGTCTGTCGGATTGTCTGACGGACTTAGTTGGCCAGACAATCCGCCACGTGTGTACACGGCCTAAGTCTGTTAACTTGCTGCACATTTTCACTGGCAAGTACCTTGCAGAGCACCTTAAGCACACATTCTAGTTGACACTTTTCCAATTTGTAGCAAATTTGCATGGCAAGTCTCTAGCAAGAGCAAAGTTGCAGTGGTGAGTCTACAGAAAGAGCTCTGCAAGTCTACAGCATGATCATTTAGCCACATTGACCCCTGTGGTGGGATGACTATTGCACAACATAACTAAAACAGAATTTGCAACTGACTTGTAGAATGTTTGCAAAGAAAGTTGATCTGGAGTCATGCAATGTGGACTTGTTGCAATTGTGCAACAAACTTGGGAAGCTTGACATATCTAGCAATAGGTTAGCAAGTCATCAATTGCAGCACAATTACTTTTGCTATCTGGGTAGGGGAGTAAAGAAGAGTGCTGGCTACCAGGGAAGTGGAGGATCGGGAAGTAAAACACATTCTTGCAGCCCCCTAGACATAACCAAGCATTTCATCCTTGGAGTACGGAAGCAGCCCCACTATAAGGGAGAATTGTTGTCCTCCCTGGAGGTAGGCTTTAAGATTTCAGGCATGAACCGGCGCACGCATAAGCACAACAGATAATATGCCGGCGCACGCGATAATGATATGCCATTGATAATAGCGCACACCGTATCATTAACAGTCCATTCACACAGGAATGAATGAAATACTTGTATAGCGCACAATGCGAACTGAATCGCCTCTAGGGGCAACACGACTTCCAGCGCGACTTTGGGAGGCAACTTGGACACGACTTGAGTGTGAATGACAGAGCGACTTGGGGCGACTTACAACACGACTTGGGGCAAGTTACAACACGACTTTAAGTCGCCCCCAAGCCAGCCGATTTTAATTAAAAAAATAAACGCCATGGGTACCCCTCCAAGAGCATACCAGGCCCTTCAGGTCTGGTATGGATATTAAGGGGAACCCCGCTCCAAAAAAAATGGCGTGGAGGTCCCCCTCAAAATCCATACCAGGCCCTTCAGGTCTGGCATGGATTTTAAGGGGAACCCCACGCCATTTTTTTAAGGGGAACCCCACTCCATTTGTTTTAGGTCCCCCTCAAAATCCATACCAGACCCTTATCCGAGCACGAAACCTGGCAGGCCGCAGGAAAAGAGAGGGGGACAAGAGAGCGCCCCCCCTCCTGAACCGTACCAGGCCACATGCCCTCAACATTGGGAGGGTGATTTGGGGTACCCCCCAAAGCAACTTGTCCCCATGTTGATGAAGACAAGGGCCTCATCCCCACAACCCTGGCTGGTGGTTGTGGGGGTCTGCGGGCAGGGGGCTTATCGGAATCTGGAAGCCCCCTTTAACAAGGGGATCGCCAGATCCTGGCCTCCCCCCTGTGTGAAATAGTAAGGGGGTACAAAAGTACCCCTACCATTTCACTAAGAAAGTGACAAAAGTGTTAAAAATTACAAGAGAGTTTTTGACAATTCCTTTATTAAAGTCTTCTTTCATCTTCTGGTCTTCTTCTTTCTTCGTTTCTTCGTCCTTCGGTTTCTTCCTCCCTCTTCTTCTTCCTCCGATACTCTGTTTCTTGCTCCGGTGTTCTCGTCTGGCATCTTCCTCCATGGTGTCTCTTCTTCCTCGCTTCGTTCTCGGGCCGCTCTGCGCAATGAGAGGCTCCTGCTGTGTGACACTTCTCTTCTTCTGATATAACTGAACCATGCATCAGAGGTGGCGGGATCACTGGGTGGCCCCGTCCTCCATTATATAAGAACTGTCAGAAGAAGAGAAGCGTCACACAGCGGGAGCCTCCTATTGCACGGAGCGGTCTGAGAACGAAGCGAGGGAGAAGAGATGCTGTGGAGGAAGATGTCAGATGAGAACACCGGAGCAAAAAGCAGAGGATCAAAGGAAGATGGAGGAAGAAACCGAAGGATGAAAGAAGAAGGAAGAAGACCAGAAGAAAGAAAATGAAAGAAGAAGACTTTAATAAAGGAATTGTCAAAAACTGTCTCTTGTAATTTTTAACACTTTTGTCACTTTTGTGGTGAAATGGTAGGGGTACCCTTACCATTTCACACAGGGGGGGGACGGGATCTGGGGGTCCCCTTGTTAAAGGGAGCTTCCAGATTCCGATAAGCCCCCCACCCGCAGACCCCCACAACCACCGGCCAGGGTTGTGGGGATGAGGCCCTTGTCCTCATCAATATGGGGACAAGGTGCTTTGGGGGTACCCCAAAGCACCCTTCCAATGTTGAGGGCATGTGGCCTGGTACGGTTCAGGCGGGGGGGCGCTCTCTCATCCCCCTCTCTTTTCCTGCGGCCTGCCAGGTTGCATGCTCGGATAAGGGTCTGGTATGGATTTTGAGGGGGGCCCCACGCCATTTTTTTCTTAATTTTTTTTTCTTAATGCTAACATGACCTGTGTGCAAATAGTCTTAAAAAAACTCTAAAAGTAAACAAGCGCAAAAAAAAAAGTCAAGTTGAGAGGTGCACCTGTTCAACTTATGCAAATGCATCTATGTGGCTTGACATTTACTAAGATTTTGCCGGCACAGTAAACCAACGCACTTGAACGTGCTCAAATGCCGCTTGCGGATACGCACTGCATAAATTGACCTTGCGCAGTTCCAAGTGTATGTGCAGGCGCAGCAAGCTTGCTCAGAGAAAGTTACTTTTCCATTCTATTTTGTGCATATTTATTACTTGGACAGTTATAACTATACTTCCTCACATCATCCACATCACCCCCATAATATTGGCACTTTCTATTAATTCTGAGTTGAATAATGCGTGCGCAATGTCTATAGCGGTGCACCGATTGCCGCCTCCCATGCACCGGCATGTTAATAGTAATTTGGGAATTGCACTGTGTTACAGGCGCAAATGCTTTGTGAATATGAAAACGGCAGTGTTATGGAATTTCCTTGTCATATGTTAAACATTTGCAAAAACAAAGATTGCATACAATAGCATAAATCAAATAGAAAGGCTATAAATGGTTAAAAGAAACAAATCATCCTACAATGGAACAGCAATTTTGCTAAAAGTCACTCATGACCCGAGGAGATGCTGCAAGCAATAAATGAATTCAAGGGACAATTTCAAGCTATGTAAAACCTGTTCACCTATTTTAATTGCCATGGGTAAAGATCATGATGGGAAACAAGTTTTTCCACTATTTGAATATACTTTGCATTTTTTTACATCCCTCCTACAACCAGTTCTAGAAAGTCTCACTATGGTAAAATTCTGGAGCTATACTGAATCCTCTATTAAAATGTCTCCACATAAGCTGCTGATCTTGCTGCTCTCTTTGAACTTCGTAGGTAAGTGGTGTACCATGTAGAATTCATTACTAAAGACAGAAAGTTGTATTGTATTTTTTTGTTTCATGTAAGTCAAAATTTAAAGATACACTTAATTGCTTAGTATATTTATACAATATCTGTAATTTTGCCAGGTTACCTGTGACTCCAGCAGGTGACATTGAGCTCTGTAGGGAAAACAGGCAATTAACAGAGTTAGAATTTTTTTGGAATCAAGGGCTTATCCATACAACCCAGAAAATGATTCATTTTAATAGAACCTGTTCACACATCATCATCATTTCAGACAGATGAATGCAACCCTTAACGCCAGGCTTGTTGACTGAAGGTCAATATACAAAAATGCACTACGTGTTAATTTGTATTTTTGTTGTGAACACAACTTAATATAGTAGTGTGTGTGTGGTTATACAGTACATGTGTCTAAACTGTTCTTTTGTCACCCATTAGTATTTAAAGTATATGTAGTATGTGATAGCGAGTATGAGCTGCTAGGAAGAATTTGGTCAAACCTGTTGCTTTGTCCTGCATTACCAAAGCTCAAGTACAGTTTTAAAAAAAAATGCCTTCTAAAGCTCTGTTGGGGTGAGGTTATATATCTAGCAATTTTTTGTTCAAATGAAAATTGATTATATCCCATTTTGAGTGCTTTTAAGTGCTGCTGATCCTATCTTTTAATATGCAATTTCTGAATTTGTCCAGTAATGTAAGATTTTTGTCACGTACTGATGTAAATGGGAGATGCACATATGAACCTCTGAAAATAAAAGATACAGGAGCTGCTATTGCTGACTCGTTTTTAAAGCGTATTCCTAGGAAAAAAATGTTTTTTTGGATTGAATGGGGAAGGTTTAGAACAGGGGTGCTCAACTGGTGGCCCGCGGGCCATAAGCCTTTTGATGTGGCCCTCGACCTCCTGCTCTGGCATGATGGATCGGCAAGCCCCGATCGCGGGTTGTCGACCCACAATCCCAGAGCATAAAAGTGGATGGAGCCAGCGCCAGAGGAAGTAAGCAGCTGCAGAGGAAGCAGGAGCCGCATAAGTCGATGCTTCCTCTGTAGCACTGGCTCCTGTGTCAGGCATGCAAGTGGATTTGGTATCACTCCACTTGGAACAGGAAGCTTTATAATAGCCAGCAATGCCAGAAGAAATTGAAAGATAAAAGTTGTGGTTGTAAACCCCCACATATACCCAGTGAACAGCCTCAGATGATACACAGAGATGAAACAAATCTCCCTACATACATTTTACATGTATATCTGCTGTCTTCAGCTTTATATATTCTTTAGAAAGTTCAGATTGTGTTCTGTTCAGCACTGGAAGTGAAGTCTGGGCACACAACAAAGATAGCTGATTGGAGAAAAGGCACACACCTCCACTACACATAGTCTCTCAGAGCTAATCTGTGAATAGTTTAGCTCTCTGCCTATTTAGAGCAACCTCCCCACAAAATTCAACCTGGTTTCATCTCAGTTGACGGAGAACTTGTCAGAAGTTATCATGCTGATAACAGAAGAACGGAGCAGGATAAAGCTATGGGGTGTAGTGCTTTGGAGAGAGATAAGAAAACACTATAGATATATGTGCCCAGCTCAAATTTCATGAATCGGGTTTACATCCACTTTAAGTTTATTAACCACTTACTGCCAGCCCACTGTCAAATGATGGTGGAACAGTGTGGCTCTTGTTCTGGGTGGACGTCATATGACGGCGCACCCGATTGTGGTCGCGCCATGCTGCTAGGTTCCAATCACAGCTGGTCACATGTAAACAAGGAAGTGCCGGTAATCGGCGCTCCTCGCCTCATACTAACAGAGTGTGGTGAAGAGAGCCGATCAGCAGCCTCTCCTTACAAGGGACAGTGCGAGATGTAATTAGGGCACTGATGATCAGCAAAAAACTAAATTTGCAGAGGTGATCAAATACCACCAAAAGAAAGCTCTATTTGTGAGGGGAAAATAAAGATAAAAATTTAATTTGGGTGCAGTGTTGCATGATGGCGCAATTGTCAGTCAAAATCGACATCGCTGAAAACGGAAAATTGGCCTGGGCAGGAAGGGGGTGAAAATGCCCTGCATTGAAGTGGAAAACAACTTTTAACCACTGACACGTGCGATAAATTACCGCATGAGAAAATGCAGTAGTTACCGAACAATCAAAAAAATACAGCAGTTCACAACTGCTTTACTGCATGCTTTAATTTACCGCATTTTATTTGCCATTATTTACCTCTTAGTGAACTGGCCCCATTGTCTTTTATAGGAGCTCTCCTCATTTTAGGAGATATGTTCTAACTTTCTAAAGTCAGCAAATGAAGGGAAATTTTCCCAATAGTACACAGATAGGAAATACTCAACCTAAAAAAACACGTTTTGGGTATACATACACTTTAAGGTACAAGTTCTCCTGATCATGGCTTTAATATCTAGAGGGGCACTGTCCTGGATTAATCAGGCAGCCAGCAAAGTCTAAAAATGTTAAACGTCCAATCTGCATACTAGTTTTAGTTTAACATATAGGTCATAAAGATCCGGATAACAGTCTTGGTGCCTTAAACTCTAAAAATAAGCCAGCAATGACAGCTCCCATATGTTTGTCCGAACAGGTACTCTTTATATGCTAGGGTCTGCACAGAAAATTCCTTTAAAAGCTCTTAATTCCTGCAGGGTAGCCTGTGGCATTTTTTTTATGTGCAGACTCCAGTACTAGGAATGGGGGCATTGAATTGCAGAGGGCTGTAAAGACAATGATCTCTATCAATCTTACATAACAAGTCTCCAGTCTCTGACTGTCTTCTGCAGCAGATTTCCATTTCTTAACAATACGTGCAGCATGTCTGTAGTCGCTGACCCTCCCCACTTGTAAGTCTGTTTCTGACTGTCTCTGAACCATTAGCCCTTGTACACACGGTCGGAGATTCTGACAACCAAATGCGTTGGATTTTGTCAGAAACTGTTGCATACACACGGTCGGACAAAGTTGTCGGAAAATCCGATTGTACATAACGTGATGACGTTATTTCGTTACGACGGGACTACGTTCAGGCTAGTAGCCAATAGCTTTGGTCTAGGAATTTGTTCTGAGCATGCGTGGCACTTTGTCCATCGGAGTAGGCTACACATGATCGGAGTATGTCCGATCGGAGCATGTTGTCGGAAAATTTTATAGACAAGTTGGAAAACTTGGTCCGTCGGATATTCCGACGGAAACAGTCCAATGGAGACCACACACAGTCGGATTATCCAACAATACGGTCCGACCGAACATATTCCGTCTGAATCTCCGACCGTGTGTACAAGGGCTTACATATGATGAGTATTATGTGTGGCCCTTTGGTGATTAGAGGGGCCACAGTTGAGACCCTATACCCCATAATTTTATATCTACTGGCTTAAACTATGTGGCTTTTTTTTTTCTTCACAGATAAAGTCTGGTGTCAGTCTGACTGTAGTTTCCAAAATCTGTTGCAATCATTAGACCTAACAAGTGCCTCAAAGGTGCGTCCAGTGAGGAACTGGAAAAATAAAACCATAGTGAACATTGACATGACCTTATACACCATCGTAAATTTGGTAAGATCTTCATAAGATTCCGTGTGTTTTGAATCAAATTCATACATTTACTTTATTTTTGCAAAAAAAAAAAAAATATATATATTATCTCAAATCCCTTGAAGGTGGTACCTAGGGTTGGGGTACTCAGTCTGCGACAGATCATACACTTCTTGATGTTATAAATTGTCTTGTATGTTGTATTTGGGTTAACAAAAATTAAATAAGACAGTTTCTATAGGCTTTGGCATTCGGGCAAAATAGCAGTAGATATTTGTATAGTATTACAATATAGCAACTTTGAAAAAAAATAGATAGAAGTGCACACTGTAGAGCCACCTAATTCAATGTGTATCAGAAAGGTTTCAGTTTTGTCTCCTTCCAAGCCACTCTCTTCCAACGTGTTTCACCTACTCATGGGCTTAGTCATAGAAGGCTTTCTGATACACATAGAAATGGGCAGCTCTCCATTGTACGCTTCTACCTACTTGGGAAACCAGCACCTGACGGGGGTTGGAATCCCTGGGTGATTTTGATGAAGCTTTGAGAGGCAATCTGGGTTTTAATGGTTCACAGTGATTACATTATAGCAGTTGGATTGGGCCTTTGTTCTACTGGAGCGGTGGCAGTATTCAGCATACGGAGGAAGCACCCTGTTGCTGCTGGGAAGTACCCCAAATCACTAATCCAGACACTGGAATGTTCCTTCTGTAGCGCTACTCCTTAAGGAGCCGCCGGACTTTGGACCTATTTCCCCCACACAGCAACGCCAGCCAGACAAAAAGGAATTTTCCACACACCCCAATTGGCTCAAGAAACAGTCCAGGTTTTTTTTCTGTGTGTTTATTTTGGTAACAAAGAACTTGGATAGGGATTGAGGGTACACAGGATGCCCCAAAACCAAAGAAACTTGTAAACTCCAAACAAACTAATGAGGAACTGCTAAAGTCTCTGGTTGCTAAAGTCCAACTTAACTATGCTGCACACCAGTGAGAGTAGTGGTACAGCTAAAATCAATGTTGAGGAGTCACCTCCTGGCTGTATTGTACGGCACCTGGCTGCTCTAGACCCACTATATCTACCCAAGTAGATATAGTGGAGTGCTCCTGGCGGTCTTGCACTGCCTCTAGGTCCCAGACATGTGTGGTATTGCACTACACTGTCCTCTCTGTTGCTTTGGGTGTGATGACTGGTATGCACTCACTCAGTCCCTTTACGTAGCTACTAGAATACAGAAAGCTGCTGTACAGGCACTTTGCTGAACAGGCTGTTCCTGGCTTGGCTTGCAGTCTGCAGCTAGGCCTAGTAATGTCCTGGAGCTTTCCTTCTCTCTCCTCTTGCTCTCTTTCTTCTTCCCCAGGGGGTCAAGCCCCCAACACAGGGGTCACCTCCAGATGGCTGGACCCTGGACTCTGCTGCCAGACTGACAGGCTTCTAGGTATTTATGGGTTTTCTCCCCACCTTCTTGGCTGCCTCCCCAGTGATTGGTGGAAACTCCATATATATGCAGGCTGCAGCCCTTGTCCCTCCACCCACTGTGTTCTGGAAATATCCAGAGAGTTCCAGAAGACAGGGAGATTACAGAGTCACAGCCTTTGAGGCTACAATAGCAACAGTAAGAGTGCTACACTTCTACACAATCATCATCCCTGCACTGACCCTGCACTATACACACTACCTAACAACAGGGTCTCTATCCCTCATGTACCACTCACTCCAGACATGGCCAAATGATGTGAGAACCCTAATTTATAAGGTCTCACACCAGGATGGTTAACAGAGGTCACAAGAAGTTGCAGCATTCAATCAGATAGCTTCCACCCCCTGGGACACCAATGGATTCCCTGAGGGAGCAATTCCCTCTAAAGACTCCAATCCATCTGTATAGTGGCACAGTGCAACCTACTGGATGGAGGAAATCCTGCTCCTGCTTACACCCTGGGGATTGGGAATTTGCATTATGCACTTCTGTAAACTCTTTTTATATAAAAGTTTACCTTTATAGAACACTTGCAGCACACCTTTGCATGCAATCTTTTGCAGCCAGAGGGCTCTGAATCTTTAATTTCTTTAGCTGCTGTGTTTGGAAACTACCAGAACTTTTCATATGCTTTGTATTCTTAGTAAGACTACCCATCCCACACATAGTTATGGCCCAAACAGGAGCATGCAGCACGTTGCAACAGTCTGGGATTTAGGACACCTGGGCTGCAGAAAAATGTATATAAAGGTATGTACAAGCACCCGTTGGGGACTAAAATGCATTTCTGGAGCCTATCAGTACCAAAATGTCTCTGATACTGATAAAGAAATTCAAGTCTGGACCTGCATTCCTTCATGGATGCAAAAGTATCTAAATGATGCATCCACTGGGACATACTGGTTTTATACATACAGTACCTTTTTCCTGCAGTCTTATAACCATTTCAGTGCCATTGCAGGAATGTCCTCTTCCCTTTGAATAGCAGCAGATTGGGGAAGGGGGGGGGGGGGGTGTTTACATTGCCACTAAGTCTTGGAGTACTGAGAGCCTAGCCTGCCTGAAGACCACCAGAACCACTGGGCTTTATCATTGTAGCGCCCACCAACTTAATAAGGTAAGTGTTAGGTAAATGTGCCAGGGCCTTACATTTCCTTAAGCCTGGTTGTTTGGTTTGGATGGGAGGAGTGACAGAGTAGAGAGAGGAGGTTGTAGCCACCTGCTTTCTGCCCTGAAAGACCTCCCTTACCTTCTGTTGAAATATTCTGGAAGGAAGGCAGGCTGGGGACTGGGGTGCAGGCAGGTGGAATGGAGAGCCCTGGACCAATCGGTAAATTGTATTGGCAGGGGCAGGGGCAGGCCTGGCATATAAACTGGGGGTCACATGTTCCTGGAAGGAGATGGGAGGAGTGTGATCCAGAGCAGCAGCAAGAATGTAACCCACAAGGAGCAGGCTTGAAGGCCTAGGGGTGCAGAGACCCCAGCGCTGGATGGTTCAACAACACTACACCATCATGTAACTCCGGGAGAAGTGGATCGGGTGTCTCAGCCTGGGACGCATCCGACCATGCAGAGAGGGAAGTAGCCTGGGATCGGCTTTCTGTGGCAATCATGGACTGTCGGTAGGAGAGTGCAGTGGAAGTGCAACCCTGTGGTGCTTATTCGTCCAAGACATTCCTGAGCTGATGCGGGAGGATCGCAGGAGTCAAGAGGCCTGGGGCTTCCAGCATCCATTTACCACAATGCTTTTCAGAGGGGCATTGGAAAGGACGTTACTCTAAGCAACCAGAAAGAGAGAGGCAGCTCGTATTTCCCTAAGCAATTCTAGTAACATACTACAACCAAGAGAATAAAGTTCTTTTCAAAGTTTATGGACTTGACTAGGGTACAACATACTGTGACTTACTTCCCTTATACTTTTTACCCCTGCTACGCCCCTTATGCTTATATACCCCAGAAACTGAGACCACACCAATCTGGAGTAAAACATGGCCGTAGCAGCCAATTATCTTTATTATAAAATTATTCAAAAATAATTAGCATAAATAACATAAATAACAAAAATAACATAAATTAACAAATCTAAACTCAGGTATTAAGGCACTTGCTCCATTGAACTCCTTCCCGTTGGTCTGTGCTAAAATAAACCCACCAACCACCATCATAAAACCATCCGGCACTGCGGTACCCAACTCTAATAGACCAAACCCTGACCGCAGTGCACCTGATACCAACTTCAGCTAAAACCACTGTTAGCTGTATCAGCACCGACGGGTACTATACCACCGATAGGTCTCGCACTCTTCCATCACTGGGGTAAATCTTTCATCCGCACAGACCAACACCATGCCGCTGCCATGACAACTCAATACTGAAAAATAAAGCAACATGTTAATAAAAACAACAGCCCCCACCAAAAGCTAAGGGAGGGAGGGTGGGAAGCTCGCTCCAGATCAGCAGACTGCGGAGGGGAGGAGCCGCCCCCTCAGCACATTAACTCTGCTCCTCCCCTCCCAGTCCTATGACTGTACCGCCCACTCTAACTTGCAAACGTCCCCATGTTAACCCTGTCATGCCGCCCTGCGCCTACTGCTGTCTCTTCTGCTCCGGGCTTACTGTTTGCTGACTGCTGATTGATATTCGTGCAGGGGTTTAAGAACGGACGCAGTCAACAGAAAGGTATGAACACGCCTAGCAGCTCCCAAGAGAGTAGTGGGCTACATCATCGTGGGAACAAAGTGCTTTACCAGGGGGTCCCCCCTGGCATGATGCCCCCCATCCCCCCCACCATGTAAAGGAATGGGGCCTAGCATGATTATAAAGGACAGGGGCACATGCCCCCCCTTCATGTTTGAAATAAGGGTCTGGTATGAAAACGTGAGGGGAACTCCACACCATTTTTTCTTTGTTGTTTTAGTCCCCTTTGAGAACCATACCAGACCCTTATTAGAGATAAGAATCTGGTATGTATTTTAGGAGAAACCCCACAGTGTTTTATTTTGTAGGGGTCCCCCATTAACATCTATAATGGTCCTTCATCTAGCATAAGGGTCTGGTATAAGTGAAGAGAATCCCTGGCAATTTACCCCCCACAGGATGAGAGAAACAGAAGTACCGTAAATTGCCTGAAGCTGTGATTTGCCAGCAATTTAATCTGCATTTATTATTCTATGTAAAAATAATTTATGCTATAGTAGGTTGTCTACAATTTTTTTGCTTTAGTACAGGTCCCTCAGGTCATTGCCCATCCCCTGTACAAATTGTTTGACAATCCCTATGCCTATTAGCCCAGAAATGTCCGTTACTTTTTTTTTTTTTTTTAACATTTGACTCCCCTTGACATCAGCGGGGTTCAGATTCGACACCCACACATTAGTCATATTTTCTGAACTTACCTCGAACTGGAGCTGGCCACAGATGTATTAAAATTCAGGTGGTTCAGCAGGGAACAGCCAAATTTCGATCCATGTATGGCCATCCCCGTTTGACAGAGGCTGATCTAATGATTGACTTCTTTCGAACAGAAATGTTTGTCAATCAGAAGCTGCAGACGCTGATCAGTAGATTTTGACAATAGAGAGTACCAGAGTCAGAATGCAATGGAGTTGATTTACTAAAGGCAAATTGTCTGTGCACTTTGCAAAGTGCAGTTGCACTCTGCAACCACAGTTGCTCCAGAGCTTACAAGCAGAAGCTCTGCTGACTTTCATCATCCAATCATGTGCAAGCAAAATTGCTGTTTTTTTTATTTTCCTTGCATTTGATTGAGTATTCTTTGCAAAGTGAAGCTTTACCTCATTTACTAAGCTCTGGAGCAACTTTGCAAAGTGCACAGTCTATTTGCCTTTAGTAAATCAACCCCTTTGTCTCAGCGGGGAGGATTCCTCTATTCCCTCAACTGTATGGATGAAAGAAGCCATGTATTTTTTTTTTTTCAATCAGCCTCCCAGCTGATCGATAAAAAAGGTGAATCATCTATGACCACACTGAACCCAGGTATGTTTGCTTTCATCCCAAATTGTCTGTGCTGAAAGTAATAACTGGTACAGCAAATAACAATTTATAGCTTATAGTGGATTGAGTTCACAGTCTTTGTTCTTATCTCACTGTTGTCATTCCTATAACAATTATTAAATCTTATTTGTTTCAGGATATGAGCATGCAATCTGCCACAATCTTTGTCTGGTTCTACATGGTAAGGTCTTATGTATTAAGCCAAGTAATTGTAATATTATTATTTTTAATATACATGTGAAAGAGATCAGTTTTCTTTTATATCAAAGAAGCTTGGGAGCCACTGTTTTCTTATTTATGGCAGTAAAGAGGTACAGTACTTTTGTACTCAAAAGAATGATATTGTAAAGCCATACTGATATTCATGTGAATTGCAAATTCTAATGGCAGAATTCCAGCTTTTGCAAAAAAAAAAAAAAAAAAAAAAATATATATATATATATATATATATATATATATATATATATATATATATATAAACTAAATAAACATGCAACAAGACTTATAACATAACACAGACCTGAGGTGTGCCTTGATCTGCTGGTCAG
This sequence comes from Lithobates pipiens, assembly GCF_037356315.1. Classification (NCBI taxonomy): domain Eukaryota; kingdom Metazoa; phylum Chordata; class Amphibia; order Anura; family Ranidae; genus Lithobates; species Lithobates pipiens. The sequence goes on along the minus strand of NW_027507686.1, from coordinate 61,865,481 downwards.
TATGTCAAGAACGGGGGCACACCCAAGATAATAATGGATGATTGTGGAGAGAAATGTGCTAAGGAGTGCCCTGAAAAAGGGGGATTGGAAGGAGGGTATCACACACTGGAACCGACAAAGACCATAGGTCAGTGGTCTGCTTAAATACCACCCGGACTCCTCCCATAAATTCAGGCCACCATACAGGCCTTCTTATATATACAGTATCTCACAAAAGTGAGTACACCCCTCACATTTTTGAAAATATTTTATTATATCTTTTCATGAGACAACACTGAAGAAATTACACTTTGCTACAATGTAATGTAGTGAGTGTACAGCTCATATAACAGTGTAAATTTGCTGCCCCCTCAAAATATCTCAACACACGGCCATTGATGTCTAAACCGCTGAGAACAAAAGTGAGTACATCCCTAAGTGAAAATGTCCAAATTGTGTCCAAAGTGTCAATATCTTGTGTGGCCACTATTATTTTCCAGCACTGCCTTAACCCTCTTGGGCATGGAGTTCACCAGAGCTTCACAGGTTTCCACCGGAGTCTTTTTCCACTCCTCCATGAGGACATCACAGAGCTGGTGGATGTTAGAGACCTTGCACTCCTCCACCTTCTGCTTGAGGATGCCCCACAGAGGCTCAATAGGGTTTAGGTCTGGAGACATGCTTGGCCAGTCCAGCACCTTTACCGTCAGCCTCTTTAGCAAGGCAGTGGTCATCTTGGAGGTGTGTTTGGGGCTCTAAAATAATAATCTTTCTTAATAAGCTTAGGTCAAAATGTATACTGCTACATTTCTTTTGGTGAAAATAACATAAATCAGTTTATATTATTTAGTCTGTAGGAAAGTTATAGAGCCCACAAACTATAGTATATACTGTATATTTGAAAATCAACCAATCCTGATGTACCGATGGCCTCTCATTTCTTGAGGCCCAAGAATGCCAGAATATTACAGATATCACCCCAAAATGCACTTATTTGGAAATCACAATTTATTGGAAAAATTAAGATATTAAAACAAATATTTTTTCTTTTTTTTACATACTGTCACCAGTGCAGTACAGAGTCATCATATAATTGGTGTGGCTGTGATTAAGGACGCTGACTAGTTTACTACATTATTGTTTTTGGTTTTGTTTTTTTGTATGATTTTCTTTACAGTGTTACCATAGTGATCAGGATTTTTAATTTTTTTTATACACTATGATTGTTTATAACAGTGATAATCACTTATCAAAATATTTTTTTCTGAATTAAATCTATTAATTCACTGTGTACTATTGTGATTAGCTGTGATTAGCCACAGCTAATCACATGGTACAGATGGTCTGCGATTGGCCCTGTCTGTACCATGTGATCACGTGACCAATCACAGAGATCAACACAATAGTGCACAATGAATGGCATGAATGGAAGCCATCCATTGTGTAAAATTGTCATGTGATGTGCTGTGATTGGTCACAGCGATCACATGGTACTGACAGCAGCCCTGTATACTGATCAGTCATCTGCTGAACACAGTGGGTAACAGATCGCACCTGAGTGAGGCGCGATCCTGGGAGGACATCATATGAAAGAGCAGTATACATTTTGGCCTAAATGTATGAAGAAAGATTATTTGCAAAATATAACAGAAATTAAGAAAAAAAAAATTCATTCTTTTGTAATTTATTTAGCAAAAAAAACGAAAAAAAAAAAAACAGCGCTGATTAAATACCACCAAATAAAGCACTATTTGTGTGAAATAAAATTATAAAAATGTCATGGGTACAGTGCTGCATGACTATGCAATTGTCAAAGTGTTACAGCATCGAAAGCTGAAAATTGGCCTGGGCAGGAAGAAAGTGAAAGTGTCTGGTAGTGAAGTGGTTAAACCTTCACAATCGGATATCTACTGTATACATAAATACTGCATTTATAATAGATACTTTTTAAAGTTAAATTCCCCCAAGTGCTTTGGATCCTTTAATGTAAGTCCATACCAAACTTTATTTTTCCAGTTTTCAATATAGAGGGGCAAAATCATGTGTAATAAAACCACTTAGGACCCAGCTTAATAGAATTCACAACATAGAGTGTACAGTGCAGGGATCAGGAGCATAATATACAACATACTGGATGCAGTACAGGGGTTGGGAGTATAACACACAGAAAAGAGTATACAGTGCAGGTGTCAGGGGAATAATGCTCAACATGATGTGGTTCAGAGACCCAAAATACAGTACAACAATAGCCTATACAGTGCAGGGGTCAGGAGTAAAATATTCAATACTGTATAAAACATATACAGTGCAGGGGTCAGGAGTCTAATGTACAACTTAGTGAATTCAGTGCAGGGCCCAGTACTATAATTTACAACCTAGAGCAGTGATGGCGAACCTGGGCACCCCAGATGTTTTGGAACTACATTTCCCATGATGCTCATCTACACTGCAGAGTGCATGAGCATCATGGGAAATGTAGTTCCAAAACACCTGGAGTGCCAAGGTTCGCCATCACTGACCTAGAGAATGCAGTGTAGGTGGTCAGAAGTTTAATGTACAACATAGTGAATACAGTGTTGGGGCTGGGAGAATAATGTTCAACATAATGAGTGTAGCACCCTCTAGTGCAGCCATTCTCAACCAGGGTTCCTCCAGAGGTTGCTAGGGGTTCCTTGAGCTGTGGCTAATAAACCACCTTTTTATGGTGCCTACAGAGTTCAAGGTTCAGCATCATTTAGCAAAGCCAGCAGCATGACACAAAATATATATTTTAGCTGTCTTTAAGGGTGGTATTCTGAGCATCATTTTAAGGGGGACATGCTTCCTATTGACCACCAGTATAAGGGACATTGTTCTATTGACCCCTGATGAATTGGTTTTAGTAAGGATTCCTCGAGACCTGAAAATTATTTTTGGGGTTCCTCTAGGGTTAAAAGGTTGAGAAAGCCTGCTCTAGTGTGTGGTAATAGTAGTATAGTGTAGGAAAATATAAATCTGTGAGTCCTAATTGGGTCAGGGTTATTAGAGTTCAAGGCTAGATGACTCTTCTTGGCAGCTCTCTGGTGCCTCCCCCTGTTTTCAGAATATTGAAGAATGTTCTGGAACTAGTGGGTGTGGGTGAGGAGCTGCCTTAAATATTTATGGGATCTCAAACAATCCCCAGTAGTGGGCTGGCAGGGGACTGGGATAATCCCCTAAATAGGGATGGGCCATTCCAGTAGGGGAGACCGGTGGAAGTTGTTGAAGCAGTGCATGAGAAGAGGCTGTTTGTGGCCCTTGAGGGACCTCTGCTGGGGAGGGATTTGGAGTGTGGAGCTCGGGATAGCTGGCCTGGTACGATCCCACCAACTGGAGGGATTTATACTGAAAGAGGCAGTGGGAGAGAGCAAGCAGAGACGGTAAGTAATATCAGCACAGTGTAGGGACAACAAGGAGGGGAGACTGTCTGCTGTGGCAGTGCTTTCTGAAGACAGCGGTGTGCTTAAGTCTTTATCCTTGCCTTGGGGAATCTCAATGGAAGTTTGCCAATCAGGAAGGACTGGGGAAGCAAGCAGCCAGGTGCGCTGGTATCTTCTGCAGAAGTAGAACTGGGCTCAGGGTCTACAGGGAGGCAGAAAGAGATGCTGCTCACTCCCTATTGTGCTACTTTATCCACAAAGGGGCATGATGGTCCCAGCCTATAATAGGCAGTTGCTGAATTGACACTAAAGACTGTTTCCCTGGAATGATCAACAGGAGCTGTACATGTGAACCAAGTGTGTGCAGGAGGAAGGAAGAAGAGGACTTTTTTGTAAATAGAGAGGAAGTTGTCTTCTTTGTTCATAGTTCTGGGCATTTTTCAAGTTGGGCATCCTATAAATTCCCTACCCCATCCAAGTTATCAACCCCTAATAAAACATCAAAACAATCCAAGGACTGTTTTCTGTGTTGGAATGCTGAAAGAAATGAAGTGTGCCTGCCTGTGTAGCAGTGGGGAATCCTAATTCAGCAGCTCCTACGTGGGGTGTGCTACATGTATACAGTTCAGAGGTCAGAGGTATAATGTACAACACAGTGAATGTAGTTTAAGCCCCTGTACACAGGGTCGGACGTTCCCGATGGAAAATGTCCGATCGGATCGTGTTGTCGGATAATCGGACCGTGTGTGGGCTCCATCTGACTTTTTCCATTGGAATGTCTGACCAATAAAGTTTGAGAGCTGGATATAAAATTTTCCGACAACACGATCCGATTGTAGAGAATTCCGATCGGACAAAGTACCACGCATGCTCAGATCAAATTACGAGACCAAAGCTATTGGCTACTAGCCTGAACGTAGTCCCGTCATAACGAACGAACATCATCACGTTCCGAATGATCGGATTTTCCGACAACTTTGTCCGACTGTGTGTATGCAACACCAGTTTGGGACAAAATCCATCAGACAAAATCCAACAGATTTTGTGGTTGGAATTTCCGACCGTGTGTACAAGGGCTTAGGGTCAGGAGTATAACAGACAACACAGTGTATACAGTGCAGGGGACAGGAGTAAAATGTACAAAAAAAAATTAATGCAGTGCAGGGGTCAGGAATATAATGTACAGCATGGTGAACTCAATGCAAGGGTCATGAGTATGATGTACAATATAGTGATTGCAGTGCAAGGGTCAGGACTATGTAAGATACTACATTCTGTACAGAATGGTGTAATATTACTGCTGGTCATTGAGAGAAAATATGCCCCAAAGTTTGTATAAGAAAGTGGAATAATAGACCTCCTAATGCATATATTAAATTAAAAAACTTTAATGTTCTGTCCTGCTTGTAGGTCGGGTGCAGTGTGGCACGGCAGCAATAATTCACACAGTCAGGTGTAATAATAAATGTGTATTGAAGCAATGCAGCAATAGTTCACCAGGAAGACTGCCCAACCAGGTTCACTCAAGGTTACAGCAACATGAACAGAGTGGGTTCCATCCAGAATGAGAGCCTCTGTAGAGAGCGGTAGAATGTGGGGTGGCCATTTTGTGCCCATTTGGGAAGATGTCCAGATGAGATGTAACCTTATGCTTTCTCTCCTCGTCTGGAACCTTTCCCTACCGCTAGTACTGTCCCTAACAGACAGGGTTCCTTTCCCTACGCTACCCACTCACATAAAGCCTGCCAAACCCAGGAGGCAAGGCCCTAAAATGGCTCTGCTTGACCAAAGATGGCTGCCAGAGTCACGCTACCCAAGAAACCATAGAGGAACTAGGTTCCTCCTAACTTCCTCTCTAGCTGCAGAGCTGCTGCGGTTGAGCACCACCTGCAGTGGAGAAAATAAACTGCTTCTGCCTAAACTTTTTCTGTTCTCAGAAGGCTCCTTCTAAGTGTTGCTATCTCATGTCACGTTTGAATAATATTGGCTCTGTAATAGGAAGTGTAGCTCCAGTCCAGGTTAGGCTGCATCACTGTCAGCAGTGGCTGGGAACCACAAGAGATGCACCTATTAGGAAAATCTATGTATCCACCAGTTGATAGCAAGTAGAAGTGTCAGGTTGAATCTAATGAAGACATACCTATATAGACCACAATAGTGGAATAAAGTGGTTTTAAACCTAAGACATGAAATATGAACAAATCATATCCCTCTATAATGTGTACTTGTCTCCAGGGTAGATAAAAATAGATGATTTAAAAAAAAAAGTATATATATATATATATATATATATATATATATATATATATATATATATATATATATATAAAATAAAATAAAAATGATTTTATACATTTAAATCTGATTTTTTTAAATTTTTTATCAAATGTATTTTAATAAAATGCTTTTTAAGTAAAAATCTACCTAAAGATAGTTTTCTATTCAAGGTACACTAATAATTTAGTTTATTCAGCATGAAATGGAGCTTAGTTATGTAGAAAGAGGCTGTATAATCCGCAATATTTAAATTTTTGGTAAACTCATTCAATGAATCCAAGCTCTGCAAGCTAAAATAACATCCAATGCATTGATACATCCACACAATTTCACAGTAACCATGTGATAAAAAAAAAGTTCAGCAATATTCCTTTATTCCATTGTTTTGAAAATCTATGTACACTACAAACTGTATGATTGAATCGGTTCCGATATGCCTGCCTTACTAACCTGACAGCTTATTATTCTAAATAGGAAACCTTAATTTTGCAAATATTAAAGATTCTAACTACCAGCAAGAATGAGTCCTTACATTTAAAGAGCACCTGTCATTTCAGATCCATCATGGCAGCTCCTGTTAGCGGGCATCCAATCACCTGCTGCTGCCACGTCCCTCACCTTGTGTCACTGCCGCATCACCAGCCGTCCCATTAACCTCCCTGGCGGTATGATTCAGTCTGGAATTAGGTGCTGAAAGCGGTACAATTATTTTGCATGGATATTTGGCGTTTTATATTGTAGTCCTGTAATTCTTAGGAATAACTCTCTTAAATCTCTTCAAACCAGAGTCTAGCAGACATCCCGGGTATGATAACGTTTATAATATAATAAAGAATAATAAAAATTATTCAATAATGTAATCAAATCCTAAAACACTGAAAAAGGGACACTTTCTGGTTGCTATGGGCAATCTCCAAATTCCAGGCAGAAAAAACAGTATTTATAATATAAAAGTGCATGAGGGCATTGCACAGACCACTAGGGACAAAGGGGGTGTGTAGTTTTTGAATACAGTACTGTAATCTGTAAGATTACAGTGCTGTGTGTGTTTTGTGTCTTTTTACTTTTTTGAATTTGCCGCTGTTCTCCGCTCCCATGCACCGTAACACCGCAGGGAACGGAGCTCGGCGGCATTCGGCACTGTGAATCGAGCGGAGGACAGCTCGATCACATAGCGCGGAGGACATCGCTGACCAAAGAATTAAATTCCCAACCAGAGCCAGACTCGGGATTACCGCCAGGGAGGTTAAAGTGAATGGGACTGTTGGTGAGTCAAAGGAGATCTGAGATCGAAGTCCCCGAAGTGGTCCTCGTTCTTCATCTAGGCCGCTGCCCTGTATCCCGGAGCCGTGTTGACATCACTCCAGCGCATGCGCGCCGGAGCCGTCAGTGACGGCACATTCGTCTTCACTTGCAGCGGTGCCCTTTTTTTGTAAAATATCTCCTTAACCGTGTAGGTTTAGGAGATCTTTCTTGGACCTACAGGTAAGCCTTAATCTAGGCTTACCTGTAGGTCAAAGTGGTCTGTAAGCGTTTACAAGCACTTTCATGGAGTTCAGTCTGACACTTCTTGCTATCAGCTGATGGATACAGACATTTTCCTGAATTATTACTGTTATTCTCGTGTTTTTTTATTTCCATGGTGCAGTGTTCAAAAAACGAAACACCAAATGCAAACAAAAAAAGTGTACTTAAGGTATGTCTTAGCTTCAGAAACGTTTTTTTGAACAAAGAAAATAGTTCAACATAACAAAAAGTACAGCACATATAATGAAAAGTAGGTAAAATGTGTAAAAAATGATTTTCTGTAACAAAAGTAGGAAAGAATGTACGTGACACAAATGCATGACCTATATCACTCAATGAGGCTGAAGCCTAGGGGCATGCACCTGGATATTGTATAACACAAAAAACTGAATCAATGTTAGCAAGAGATTAGTACGCAGACCCAATGTGAGTAATAACCCCAAAACCCCGGAATGAACCAGTCCCTCCCCACCCTATGGCACTCACACCAGCCCAGGCAAGAGGGTGCCATGGGAAAGAGGAACCAGGAGGTCCACCACCATGCAAATATTCCCTGTTGTAAGGGCAGCATATCCAAACTATAGCCTTTAGTGAGGGGATTAAAATGTGTCTTTGATCCCCTCCCTGACTCTCCGGGCCACAAGGCTCCTGACAGGGGTAAGGCACACTCAGGTCAACCTAGCCAAAAAGCTTGGTGGACAACTCTCCTCGTGATTAGCGGAAGCTGACCACCAAGTACTAGGTGAGAGATGACCCAAAGTTTTTCTGTATTGATGTTGGAGATTTACTCTAACTTCCTGTCCTGTGAAACCATTCTCCACTGGAAGGAAAGTGAAGAGAAATTTCACTATATGAGTCTCAGATAGCAGTAAAACCTGATGAGCTGGACATACAGTTATGCCCTGGACACACGGTCGGACATTCCGACAACAAAATCCGTCAGATTTTTTCTGATGGATTTTGGCCCAAACTCATCTTGCATACACACGGTCGCACAAAGTTGGCGGAAAATTCAATCGCTCAGAGGCCAGTAGCCAATAGCTTTTGTCTTGTAATTTATTCGGAGCATGCGTGGCACTTTGTGTGTCGGAATTGTATACAAATTATCGCAATGTCCGACTACACAGTCCGATCGTACATTTTCCATCGGCATAAGACATTCCATTAATAGCTTTGACCTACAGTAAGTGCTGTTGATAACATTGCTAAATAAAATGTAATCTGAATATTTACGCGTAATGGTATTCCTATAGCACCACTTGCTGACCAGGCTTTTTCTGGCACTTTTTGTCTACAAGTTTAAATCAGTATTTTTTTGCTAGAAAATTATCTATAACCCCCAAACATTAAAAATTTTTTTTAGCAGAGACCCTAGGGAATAAAATGGCGATTGTTGCGATTTTTTTATATTACATGGTATATGCGCAGAGGTTTTTCAAACACAATTTTTTGGGAAAAATATAGGATTTTTAAATACAGCTTACCTGTAAAATCCTTTTCTTGGGAATACATCATGGGACACAGAGGCTTGGTAATTACTGGGTTAGATAGTACCTTTAGGTGATTGGACACTGGTAACCCTAATTACAAAGTGAGTTCCTCCCCTATATAACTCCTCCCATATGGAGAGTACCTTCGTTTTGTAGCAAAGCTATAAGTACCCCAACATATAATCCGGAAGAGGGGCAGGAGCTCTGTGTCCCAAGATTTATTCCTAAGAAAAGGATTTTACAGGTAAGCTGTATTTAAAAATCCTATTTTCTTGTTCATACATCACAGGACACAGAGACTTGGTAATTACTTAGTGGGATGTCCTAAAGCAATGCCCAAATTGAGGGGCAGGAGACACAGATCAGAGAAAACATAGACCGCCAATGGACAAGTGGATCTAAACTGCTGCCTGCAGCACACTGCTCCCGAAGGCAGCATCCTCATGCCTTCTTAGTCCTTGTACACACGGTCGGACATTCCGACGGAAGGTGTCCGATCGGACCGTGTTGTCGGATAATCCGACTGTGTGTGGTCTCCATCGGACTGTTTCCGTTTTTAACTTGTCTATAAAATTTTCCGACAACATGCTCCTCTCGGACATAGTCCGATCATGTGTAGCCTACTCCGGTGGACAAGGTGCCACATATGCTCACAATCAAATTCGGACACGGAAGCGCTCGCTTAGGTAAAACTACCGCTCGTAATCGATACAGCACATTCATCATGCTGCAATGTAAAAAATTATTTCATGAAGCGCATTCTCTTGTTCTCTACAATGCTGCAAGAATGAACTTCTTTTGATGCTCATAGTCACACACACTTCTCCCGAACGTATTTCTTGAGTCTTTTTACTCATTTCAGCAATACAATATTTTAAATCGTCACATCTACACAATCTTTTTTTGTTGTTTTTGTTTTAAAATTTTGTGGTTGGTTTTTTTCATCAACATCTCCTTTTTTGACAGTTTGCTCATCTTTGCATTTTTTTGGGTGTGTTTTGGGTTTCAACTTACCACAACACCATTATTATCTTTTTTGTATTTTTTATTTTTTTTATCTACAGGAGGTTGTTTGGTGTTGGTGACCCTTGTTATTCATTTCACTTTGTATTTTTGAAATGTACCTGCCTACTCACAAATAAACTCTACTTTTTGAAGTAAAACACATACGCAAGTATTTCTTCAAACCAAAAAAAAACTTTATTTAGGTGTCAAACAACTAAAGTGGAAGGCAGCGCTGGAGAAACTTGTCAATTTGTCGAAGCCTTTGGACCCCAGGGCAGACATGAACTAATTTGAAAATGCTAAATTGGTGGCCTGAGGAGTACATATCTCAGGGAGAGAAGTCTGGTCCAGAAGTCCTAGAGATCAGGAAGAGCAGATGCCATCTATGTCCCCAAGATGTGGTTCTTCAAGAGGCTGCATCTTCTTTCAGACCAGACTGAACCCAGGCCATCACTCTCTTGTCTTCCTTGGGCACTTCCCTCCAGGCTTCCTTCCAGGCTGTGGCTGGGCTCCTGTAGTTGTGGCAGGAGGAGGAGAAGGAGGGCGATGGTCGACCTCCCGGCTGCCACTTGCCACAGCCTCCCCCCAGCTGAGGTCTTCCTGTGTATGAAAATGGGACATAGTTTTAGTTTTTTGCTCATCAATCACACCATTTTGTGCTCATGACTGTTGCAAATTGAATGTTACCAAATAGAACAGACTATCATTCTGAGCCCAGCATTTTTTATTCTTGGCCCAAACATTTTTGGTCACTACTGTCTATTAAGATGTAAACCACTTTGTTAAATCACAACTTACTGATCAATATCATCTAGTTAACATCATTAAATGTACAACAAGAAATATGTTCAACAATGCTATACCTGTCTCAAGCTGGGCCCCTCCACACATTGCTGCCTGGAAGGCCCAGGTTGGACGTTGGAAGCCTCAGCTGGGGTGAAGGAAGCCTTGAAGGAAGACGGTCGAGTGGTAGCCTGGGTACCCCCTGGTCTACCAGAAAATTCAGCCTCTCGAAGTACACCATCCTGGGGTAATAAATGGCATCTGGATCTCCTGATCTCAGGGAATCCAGGTGCTTCTTTCTCTCCCTGACATATGTACTCTTCATGGCACCAATTTTAAACATCACATATGTCATGTCTGCCGTGGGGACCATGATCCGCACCAAAGCAAGATGTTTCTCCAGCGCTGCCTTCCTCTTTCTTCGGTCATTATAAAATGGGTTGTTCATCTGCCACAGGCAGGGCAGCTCCCTGAACAGTTCAATGAATAGCCCCATAAAATTGGCGTTTTGGAAGGGATCCATCTTGTCTGCAAGACACAACACAAGACAAACCCTAAAATACTAATAATGCCATGCTAAACCCTCCTAATCTTGTCCCAACATAGGCCTAGATAGAAGCAGTCTAGTCTAGTGATGTACCAAGTTAAAAGTTGTACCTTCGTTTGCACGATCGGCGCGTCAGCTCCTCACTCTGTTGACAGATCGTACGTATGACACACGCGTGTTGCGTTTTATATACAGTGCACATGCGTGAAACTCCGCCCGCCCCTGACGTTCTTTCTAGACTATTCCCCGCCCCTTCTCTTTCGGCACAGTGGGGAGAGCACATGGCGGAGAGAACACAGGTGCGCAATCAGAGTTCCACTAACGAGGAGGAGGGTGAGGAAAGCCCGGAGCCTGAAACGTCCTGATCCTGGAGGAGAAGATTTAAGGCCTCAAATATGTCTTTTGGAGAGATGTTGGAGATGGTGGACATATTGAAGAGGACCGAATATGATGGGAAGTATGGACCTTATCCAAACCCAAATATCAAAAAGGCCAAGATCATGACTAAAGTTGTGAAGAACCTTCAGAAGAATTTTGGGGTATGACGATCCAAGGATCAACTGAGAAAATGCTGGTCAGACCTGAAACTGAGGGAGCGCGATCAGTACAGAAGGATCAAGCGTGTTCTTCAAAAAAGTAAGTAGTTGTCGTGTGTTTATATGATTATTATTGCTTGCATACTGCTCCAAGTGCTTTGATTTCATGTTGTACTGTTTAAAATGGCCACTTTCAAGTTCATGGTTTCAATCGTTCGTTAGAAACATCGTTCGTTAGCCCACTCTCAACACGATGTTTTCACAAATTACACTTCACTATATTTCTTCACACTGCAGGTAAGTATTCCAGCTTAACAAAGTGTCCACAATAATGTTCTCCCCTTGAACTCGGACAAAAAACAGAATTGTACGACACTTCCAAGCAATGTTTCATAATCCTATTTCTGCCCTCTGTGGGGAGAGAAGACTCAGGAAGTCTGAGGACACCAGGGACCCCACACCTCCCAAAGAAGGCGAAATTCCAACACCAGAAGCACAGGAGGAGGAGGAGGAAGGAGAGATCGTTGAAGTTGGACAAAGTGTCACCACAACAGGTGAGTGTCAGAGACCACAGCTTCCGGTAAGCTCATCAATGTATGTCGTCATATTTATAATACATGTTGTTTTATTTTGCTTTTTTTTAGGTGATGTGGAAGAAGAATCACATTTTACCAGTGAAAGTGCCCAGATCCTGATTGGGGAGATAATGGGGTGCAATCGGGATTTAGAAAATATACAGAAAAACATCAATGATGTTAAAAATAAAATGAAGAACATCATTGATGTTTTGGGGAGAGTCTGAAACACCCCAAACTAGCTAGGGTTTTATTTTTGTGTTTTGAAACAACAAATTTTGTATTTTACAAAAAGCCAAATTTGGAAGATGCACACAGTGTGTCAACATGCCCTATCTCCCATCATGGGGGATCAATGTATGTGTTTTGTGGAAAGTGGCTGAGATGAAGGGGTTGCAGCCCCAAAACATGTACATTGATCCCCCATGATGGGAGATAGCACATGTTGACACATTGTGTGCATCTTCCAAATTTGGCTTTTCCAGGGGTGACACCCCATGTGATGAAGGCAATATCAGCCCATTTTGTACATACTCATGTCTGATATTGTTTTCACTTTTCAGAGTTGAACTTTGTAAGTTCCTGTGTTCTGTATGTTACGCTTTGATACATGCCTGTTTACACAAAAATGCCAAGTTACAAAAAAATTACCTTAAATAATGTTTTTGATACACCCAATATGTTGGTTTGTTGTAAAACCCTTTTTTAAGCGCACATGTGAATGTGCTTTGATTAAAAAGTTAAATTATCAAAAATTTGTGACTTCCTTTTACAATGCGCAAAAGCAGTATTTGGAGTAAAATTGTTGTTTTCGGTAACAATGGGTGTTATTTACTAAAGGCAACTCCACTTTGCACTCCAAGTGCAGTTTCAGGAGTACTTTTGCAGTGCATAGTGGATGTGCCTTTAGTAAATAACACCCACAGTGATGTGTAAATTTTGCCAATCATGCCATTTTCCTGACCCCACATATTTCTGCCATGGTGCGGAAAATGAGCAATATTTTGGTCAGTAATGCACTACATACATTAGTTAATAAAAACAAGGTGTGTGTGTAGCAGACCCACAACATAATAAGATAATAATAACATAATAAGATTATCTGAAGAAGATACTGCCCCCTCATCTCACTCAGAACTTGGGTTTGCACTATTGTAGAAAAAGGCACAACAACAAAAATAAAAAATTTACCTATGAGACACCTAAAACCAAGCCAAGCAGTAAATGAAAACAAAGATTATTGTAGTTTCAAAGAAAAATTTATTACAAAAATGCCTCTCAGACATTGTCTGGCATATCAATACCCCCCCTACCCACAAAGTACTCCATGTATTGGGTTCGGACCTCACGGGCGCCTTGGGGGGGGGGGGGGGAACAGGACGAGCAGCTTCAAGGGCCGTGAGATTCTCATTTTCTGGCAAGTCTGCATCTGGGCCAACTGAGACCACATAGTTTGCTGAATGTCTTTTCAAGAAATTGTGCAGAACACAGCAGGCAAGCACTATGTGATTGATTTTATATTCAGCCATGTAGATTGGCATTAAAAAAAGGCATAACCGGCTGGCCAGTATTCCAAAAGTATTCTCCACAACTCTTCTGGCTCTGGCCAGCCGTAAATTAAAGATTCTCTGAACAGGGGTGAGGGTCCTCATCAGGAAAGGCCGCATCAGATGGTTTGCCAGGGCAAATGCCTCATCCGCGACGAAGACGAACGGGAGTCCTTCCTGATTCTCCTCTGGGGGTGGCAAGCCCAGACTGCCACTCTGGAGACGCCAGTAGAATTCCGTCCGTGAGAACACTCCACCATCCGACATCCGGCCATTTTGCCCCAGGTCCACATACAGGAAGTCATAGGTCGCTGACACCACCGCCAACATCACGATACTATTAAACCCCTTGTAATTATAATAGTAGGACCCCGAGTTGGGGAGTGGGACGAGGCGGACGTGTTTCCCATCAATTGCACCTCCACAATTGGGAAAGTCCCAACGGCTAGCAAAGTGGGAGGCCACAGTCTCCCATTCCTGTGGCGTTGAAGGAAACTGTGGAGTGAAACAAGACAAAAAATTTGTAATTTTGCACATCAACATTGCAAGCAGATTAGACCCCAACATTTTTTCCCAAGAGCAGTATAACATTTTGGGAAATTAGTATTTAAAGCCTAAAGTATAAGGCCCCCTTATCAGAGTCATCATCCCCCCATCCCCCCCCATCTGATGGGCCCTTGCAAAAAATGAGGGGGGGATGTTTTGGACAGGTAACCCTCTCCACTTGATTGAGAGCTGAATGCCTAAATAATGTGTGATACTTTGGGAAGCCCCTCCTTACTTACACTATTGGTTTGGTAAAGTCAGCAGATAGAGGATTGCTATCAGCTGACCTAGCAGTTGGGGGAGGGGGAGGGGGATTCCTAATGAGTTTGGCCCAACCCAAAAAAAAGTCACTCTGCATGAATTGAAGCACACACATAACATTTGTAGACATTTTAGGGGGTGTTTAGGGGAAAGCAATACTATGGAGCTGACAAAAGACATTGGTAAGTGACTAGACTATAGTTTTATGGGCCCAGAAGAGCATGGTGGGGAAGTTAGTGAGGCAAATATGCATGAAGGACAAAAAAGGAACTTGAAAAGCTTCCAGCATGCATGAGGACAAAGGGGTAGAGCATATGAATTAGAGCATAATGCAATCATGGTAATTAGGGAATGAGGAAAGAAATCTGAGACATTAGCAATCATTAAATACATAGAATGTGATGTTAAAGGATAAAACTTCATATAGTCCTTCTGCAGGACCTGAATGATGGCAGAACAGGTCTCTGAAATAATGATCCCCAGAGCCTGGGGGGAGATGCCTGTGGAGAACTTGAGGTCCTGAAGGCTTCTCCCTGTCGCCAAGTAGCGCAACGTGGGGATGAGCCTCTGCTCCGGAGTGATGGCTTACCTCATGCAGGTATCCTGCCTGGTGATATAAGGGGACAGCAAAGCCAACAGACGGTGAAAAACGGGGTCCGTCATCCGGAGATAATTCCTGAAATCATCAGGATTATTCTCCCGGATCTCACGGAGCAAAGGCATGTGCAAGATCTGGTCACGCTGGCGTAACCAATTCTTGGTCCACAAACGCCTCCTCTCCCTGTTCATGGACTGGGCTTGAGTGAAAGCTAAAAGCACAACACCAAGCCCCTGCACAGCACAAACTCTACGATGAGTACATACACTAAACATGGTTTAAAACGGTCGGCTTGTCAGAACGGACAACAGAAAGCACCGATAAACAGCAATGCCTGAAAGAACGACCTGAAAAGCAGAAACAAACTGACAATAAGCAATGCAAATCAAAGTGTACTATACCAAGATATAGTCCACAATGAGAAACAAATGCTTACTGACTACACACACTGATAATCAGATACGCAAAGACAAGCAGAAACTGAAGAGCAGTACCGAACTGAAGCACAAATCTGAAAAGCGCGAATCGTCAGTCACCAAACTTCTACTAACACGCGATAAACACGAAATCAGCCGAAGGAGACCAAAGGGTGCCAGATTTGGTGCTGAACTTTCTTTTTCTAGTCCCGTCGTATGTGGCTTATATCACCGCGTTCTTGGCAACTGGAACTTCGACAACTTAGTCCGACCGTGTGTATGCGACACCACTTCCGGACCTCTTCCGGACTAAATCCGTCGGAATTTATCCGACGGATTTGGTTGCCGGAATGTCCGACCGTGTGTACGGGTGCTTACAACCACCTGATAAAATCTAGTGAATGTATCCACTGAAGACCAAGTTGCAGCCTTGCCGATCTGAGCCATGGGGGCCTGGTGATGCACTGCCCATGAAGCACTAACCGCTCTAGTTGAGGGCGATTTAACCTGTAAAGGATAAATCTTCTTTTTTATACCATAGGCCTGAATAATAACTTGCCGAATTAATCTAGAAATAGTGGATTTTGACGCTGCCTGGTACTTTCTGAGGCCTTCTGGCAGCATAAACAGACAATCAGGCTTTCGTATCTGAGCGGTTGCCTGCAGATAGATACTGACTGCTCTTACAACATCGAGAGAGTGTAACAACACCTCTTCCATGAACTGTGGATCTGGAAAAAAGGACGGTAGGACCACATCTTGATTTAGATAGAATACTAGGCAAGAAAGTCGGGTGAGGACATAACACCACCCTGTCTTTGTGAATAATCAAGTATGGCTCTTTAGAAGAATGAGCCGCTAATTCTGATACCCTTCCAGCCAAGGAAATGGCTACCAAAAAGACCAGTTTTTTTCTCAGAAGAATTAAAGAAGCATGGTGTAATGGTTCAAAGGGTTGTTCTTGCAAAACGAACAAAACCAAATTCAGATCCCATGGGCGCACAGGAGGTTTGCATGGCAGATTCAAGCGCAGTGCCCCCTGAACAAAGGCCCAGACCAGGGAATGTGAGGCAAGTGGTTTTTGAAAGAATACTGATAAGGCTGAGATCTGGACCATGATCATGCTCAAAGTCAGCCCCATTTCAATGTCTAATTGAAGAAAAGCAAGAATCCTGCTAATGGCATACTTTCTAGGGTGCCATCCCCTGGGTTCACACCAGAAAAATATGCCTTCCAGATTCTGTAGTAGATGAGCCTGGAGGCCGGCTTCCTATCATTAACCTTAGTGGAAAGGACTGATTCAGAGAGGCCTTTTAGAATGTGGGTCTCAGCAGCCAAACCGTAAAATTTAGACTTTGTAAGGCAGAATGGAAAATTGTACCTTGCGAGAGTAGATCTGGAAGCAGTGGAAGAACCCAAGGTCTCCACACTGTCATCTTTACAATCTCTGCATACCAAGGTCGTCTGGGCCAAGTCAGAGTCACCAGAATGACCGACTGTGCTTCCCTTTTGATCCTCGGAAGGAACCACGAAAGAAGTCGAATTGGAGGGAAGGCATAGATCAGAGTGTACTGATCCCATGGAATCGTTAAGTCATCTGACCTCTGTGCTAGCAGGTCCTCTGTTCTTAAAACAAAGTTGTCCCATTTTTTGTTGAACCTGGACACTAACAGGTCTACATCCGGGATACCCCAATTTTGACATATGGTCTGAAATATGTCGGGGTGTAGAGACCATTCTCCTGGACACAGCTGCTGGCGGCTTAGAAAATCTGCCTGCCAATTTTCTACCCCTGGAATAAAGACCGCAGACAGGCAAGGAATATGCTTTTCTGCCCAGAGAAAAATGTGATTCATTCCTTTTAGGCATCCAGGCTCCTGGTGCCTCCCTGGTGATTGATATAGGCCACAGCCGTGGCATTGTCGGACTGTATCCGGACAAGATGACTCTGTAGTCTGCAAGTCCAGACCTTGAGGGCTAAATGAATTGACCGAATTTCCAGAATGTTGATGGGCAAGAGTTTTTCGGCTCTGGACCATCTTCCCTGGGTGAAAGCTTCTTCCAGAACTGCTCCCCAGCCTATTAGGCCGGCATCTGTGGTTACGAGTTTCCAAGTCACCGGAACAAAGGATTTTTCTTTTAGAAGATTCTTGGTCAGTAACCAATTGAGGATCTGGTGTACCCCTGGGGGGTAGGCACATTGGAAGATCCAATGCTTGAACCTTCTTGTTCCAGGCAGAGAGGATGCTGTTTTGTAAAGGCCTCAAGTGAAACTGGGCGTAAGGGACAGCCTTGAAAGAGGCGACCATCTTCCCCAATAGTCTCATACATAGTCGGATAGAGGGTTTTCTTTTTGCTTAAACTACCCGGACCAAATCCTTTATGGCCCTGGCTTTTGACCTGGGCCTGCTTTGGGCTGTGTCTATGACCATGCCCAAATACTCCAGCTTCTTTAGGGGCTGCAAGGAGGATTTCTTCAGATTGAGGACCCAACCTAGGTACTCTAAATACTTTACCGTGCAGAGCACATTGTGGCTACGGACTGTTTTATGAGTAGCAAATCGTCCAGATAAGCTGTCAGTTATGCCCTGAGCCCTTAGATTTGCTAGGGGCAGGGCTGGAACCTTTGTGAACACTCAAGGGGCAGTAGCAGGACCAAAACGAAGAGTCACAAATTGAAAGTGGCACTGATCCACAGCAAACCTTAGAAATTTTTGGTGAGCCGGAAATATTGGCACATGCAAATGTGTCCTTGATGTCTATTGATGCCAGAAATTCTTCCCCCTGAAGGGTGGAGACTACTGAGCGGATAGTTTCCATGTGGAAAGGACAAATGTGTAGAAATTGATTAAGGTCTTTTAGATCCAGAATAGGTCTGGCATACCCATTTAGTTTTGAGACCATGAAGAGGTTTGAGTAGAACCCAGAGCCTTGCTCTTCCAGGGCCACCTCTATAATTACCCCTTGTGATAACAGATGTTCTAAGGCCAGAAGTAAGAGCCTTCTTTTTTCTGGATCTCTGGGGACTCTTGATTTTAGAAAATGAGATAACAGAAGCACCCGGAACTCTAGTTTGTAGCCCAGAGGCTACCCATCTGTCCTGAATCTCTTCCCGCCAGGTGCCTCCAAACTGCAGTAGCCTTCCCCCCACTCAGCCACGTGGGGTTACCCCTTCATAGGGGGGCTTTGGGGTTGTTTACCAGATCTTGGGCCCCAAGGCTTCTTTTGTCCTTGGGCTTGACTTTGGACCTTTCCCCTAGTATTTGATTGGGGAGGCCATCGCCACTGCCTGGAGGATGAGGCTCCAGGGGCTGGGACAGAGAACGTTTAAATAAAGGACATTTACTCTTCCTTTTGACTGGTAACAATGTGGTCTTGCCCCCGGTAATTTCCTGGATATATTTGTCCAGGTCATCCCCAAGCAGGCATTCTCCACAAAATGAGAACCCAGTTAAACATCTTTTACATTAAGCTTCAGCTTCCCAATGCTTAAGCCAAAGGGCCCTGCACATGTGTACCAGCAGGAGAGTGAGGCGAGATGCCTGCTAAGCAGAATCCATAATGGCATCAACCATAAAACACAAGGCCCTAGGAAGTTCTGCATAAACCTTGGCCTTCTCAATAGAAAGGAGGCTGAGCACCTGCTTCATTTGTTCCTTGAGAAACTGGCACATGCCAATTGCTGCAACCGTAGGTTGGACTACAGCGCCTGCCACAGAGAAAGAGGCTTTAAATAAAGTTTCCAACTTTTTATAAGTTGGATCCTTAAATCCTTGAGCATTGTCCACAGGACAGGTCAGGCTCTTATTCACACAAGAAACAGCCGCATCTATGACTGGGACTCCCCACTTCTTGGTGAAATTTCCTCCATCGGATAAAACATAGAAAACCTTTTAGGAGGAGAAAAGAGTTTATCTGGGTGACCCCAGTCCTCATACAACAAATCATCCAGTAAAGGGTGAGTTGGGAAGGCGTACGCAGCCTGTGGGGATTTCCGGGACCTCAGGGAGGAAACGGAGGCCTCAGCAGAGGGCAATCTGTATATGAAATGTACCAATTCAGTATAGTATTTCACCTGCGCTTTGAGGGCCTGGAAGGTAGAAGACAGCTTCTCCTCTTCCTGTGATTCGTCTGACTGCACCTGATCCCTATCCTCTGATAGGGATCTTTCCTCATTATCAGAATGCTCATCTGATAGGGAACCCAAAGCTGTGACAAAGGTAGTAATCCTTCCTTCCAAACCATGCAATGCTACCTTTAAAGTGTCTTCTGTAGCATAAACAGGGCTGAAACTTTGGGAGAGGCTGCAAAACCTAACAGGGGTACAGACTCATCCTGAGAGGCTGCCTCCAGTCTTACAGGGGGGTGGTATCCTGCAGGCATGTACAGAACCCCTAGATGTAGGCTGTGATTTCCTGGTGCCTCTTTTAGCTCCCCCTGAAGCCCTCTTACGATGAGACATAGTCCTAAGCTGCAAAGCAGAGGTACTAGTGTAAATTGCAATCACTGTTGTGCTATAGTCTTATAATATAAAATTAGCTATAAACTGCACAACCTGATAGTAGGTGTCTTAGGTTTACCAGGATCCGATCCACTGGGATGCTTACTAAGCCTACAGCTCTGTGTCCCACCGCTTACAGGAGCTCTGGTGCTTTGGACTATTAAAAACAGCCCCTTTGCGCCTGCGCACTGGCGAGCCCTGCACGCCACACGTGCACGGTGCTGCAACCACGCCCCCTCCTTCCCCGCTGACCCTGCTGTAAAAGCGCACCCCCTGCCAGCGCGTGTAGGACCATCATGGCAGCAGCCAGGGCAAGGGGGAGAAGGGACACCACAGAGGACTGGGTGGGACCCCCGGACTGCATGGGATCACTCTGAAATACTCAGTTCGCGAGTGTTTCTGGGCCTTTCCGAGTTCAGCTGAGTTGTCCTCAAGTATTTCTGAGGCTCTCTCCGGTGCCCCTCACCTCTGGCCACATGCGGTATTGCATGCAATAGAAGTCAATGCAGAACGAATTTTCTTTGTTTGCATTGGCTTCTATGGGGAAACTCACTTTGATAGGTGAGTGCTTTGGATTACATGCACTCTCCTGGAACGGATTATGCTCGTAATCCAAGGTTCCACTGTACCTGATTTTGACTTAGTATCATCTTGTGCAGAAGAGTTAAGATTGGGAGAAGAAGCAGCAAAATAAGACAGTCAGCTGGGATGTAGCATTTCCTAACAAGGAACATAGTGACAGTGAGATGAGTTCATCATTCTGCTGCTTCTCCTTTTACTGACCAGTCACAGGCTAGGAGAGGGGCAAGACCTGTAAGTGTTACTTAACTGCAGCAGTGAGAATTCAGGTCTCATGCCTTGCCAGAAAAGACTTGTGCTGTTTGGCAGGGCTGTGTAATTCTCAGGACTGAATCGACAGAACTAGAAATCCTTTGCCAGGTAAAACCAATTATATGTTTACCATTTGTGTTTATAGCCGTTTGCTTGGGATTCAGCCAAAAAATATATTAATTTTTTTTTTTAATTCCATCATTACAAAGGGAAAGAAAAAAGGGGGAGTGGAGGGGAAATAGGCAAGGAGGCAAGGGAGCTACAGATGAAAAGATACTAGAAAGAAGCTAAAGATATGGATAATGACTAAATGTGAAAAGTGCCTTTAAACTGATAAAGTGCGTAATAGACTAAATATCAAAGTATTAGTATCAATCATAGGTAAATACCTAAGCATACGAATAATGAATGTGTACACTCTAATAATATTCAAAAAAGAAGCTGTGCAAAACTGCAATGAGGCATGCCAAGTGAATATATAAATAAATAAAGTGACAATCCAAGGTCTATGACCAAATAACAGAAATCTATATGCAAACACTTAGGTGAAAATAAGCATAATACAATATAGCATGCCAGGTGAATGTGTAAAATAAAAACAAATCTCAGTAGATCCAGTAAATCATATATAAAACATGAGCTGGTATTCCATGCAGTGCATTACATTGTGCAAATAATGCTAGCAGCAATAATGAATGTGACCATTGCAAGTGAAAAAATGAAAAGGGATAAAGTGCTAATAGTAAATATGGAATATTCAAAAAGTATTATAAACGTGCAATATTCTGGAAAAATAAAAGTTCTTTGTTTCAAGCTCCAGTGACACGTGCAAACATATAGGTGCAGTGGCTTTTTCTTTCTTTCATCCAATGAGTGAAAGGATGTGCCCTTACCTCACGGCTGTGAGGTTACAGCCTTATTGAAATAATGATGTATAAATCGCTCCAGTTCTATGGCCTTAGGGTGGGTATACCTCACAAAATACAGAGTAGGTAATCCATAGTGTAGTATTTAGAAGAAACCAGTTTTATTTAAATTAAAATGTCAGGGTACTCACATTAAGGAGTAAGCATATACAGCGGTGTATAGAGCAACAAGCGGTGCGTTCCAGTGTCCTTCCTAGTGTCTCTCTCACTTCCTTCTTTACGCGTATTCGTCACCGTCATGTGACTTCTTCAGGGAATGAGTAGAGAGAAGAGGATTGCCTTTTTATGCTAGAAATTTGTCATTACGGTGGCCATTTTCTTGAAGTCCGGAGACCGGAAGTCTCGTGGCGGCCATTTTTTGTGTGTTATGTCGCCGGAAGTAGACCGGCAGACATTAATTTGGAGGTTTTAATAGCATAAGTTTACTGCGCACTGGTTGGAGGAGTAGTGACACCGGAAATCTGCTCGAGCACCTTAATTCTATTTAGATTTACAACTAAATCCAGTATTATGTAATCCCATAACTATATAATCAGTTAAGTTACCATAGGTCACTAATATTAATATTGGAAAAATATATATATTAAAGAGAGGAACTATGGGAAAAAATAATTAAAATATAGAGTTAAAAATCTACAAATAAAAGAATAAATAAAACATACAAGAAATGTGTATATAAAATCCATAGAGAAAGTGGGGGGAATATATATATGTCTACGTCAATGCGCACGCACATATATAATAAAAATTACCTAAATAGACCCCTACTTGTTAAAAAATTAAATTTAAAAACTTAAATAAAAGTAGAGAGAGGGAAAGGTGGAGGTAAAAAAGCTATTAAAAAACATGGTTAAAACCAATTTGCAGATATAATGGGAGGAGTCTAGTAAATAGTGGATTTATAAATAATACGTACAAAAATTAAAAATCACTAATGAAACAATTCAGATCAAAATCTATGTTTAAACCTTGAGGTGCAAAAGTGTCTAAGATAAAAATCCACTTTGATTCCAATTGGCTCAATGTTCTAACTTTATGGCACCCGCGCCAGTGTTTAACGTAAGGTTCTATGTCCCAAAATTTCAACTGGGATGGGTCTTTGTTGTGGACAGAGGCAAAATGTCTCGATACACTGTGCTTGTCAAATCCTTTTGTAATATTCTGCACATGTTCTTTCAGGCGTACTCTCAGGGGTCTTTTTGTACGGCCTACGTATTGGAGGCCGCAATCACATTCCAACACGTAGATCGCTCCCTCAGTATTGCAACTTATAAAGTCCTTTATCTCATATGTATTCCCGGTGGTTGTAGATGTAAAATCCTTCCTTTTCTTATTCAGGCATCCAGTTTTTAAACAAGCATAGCATCGTCTGCAGGGAAAAAAACCCTTTCCAGAGAAGAATGAAAAATTGTTTTTAGGGGGGTCTGGGATATTTTTTACTACCTTATCCCGAATCGTAGGAGCCCGTCTATATATAAATTTGGGTTTTAGAGGAAGTATTTGCTGTAGTTGTCTGTCTGCTAATAAGATGTTCCAATTCCGTCTAATTATTTTTTCTACATCCTTGAATTGGGAATTGTAGTCGAGGATGATCGGTACTAGATCGTCTTTAGGTGTTTGTTTTGGTTTGTCTTCTAATAGTGTTTTTCGATCAATATCTGTGACTTCCATGATTTTCTTATTAATAAATTCATTATCATAGCCTTTTTCCAAGAATTTGTGTCTTAGGGTCTCTGCTTGTACTTTGAATACTTTATTGTCAGTGCAGTTTCTCCTTATTCGCATTATTTGCCCTTTTGGTATATTGAACAGCCAATTATTGTGATGGCAACTTCCTATTTGGAGGTAGCTGTTCCTATCCACCTCTTTAAAGTGTGTTTGGGAAGAGATTATGTTGTTATTCTGCATAATTTCTAAATCCAGAAATTTAATGCACTTATCACTGATCTCCCATGTTAACTGGATGTTTCTATTGTTAACATTTAGGCCTTCTAGGAAGTTAACCACTTCAGCCTCGGACCAATAAATACCTTAAGGACCAGAGGTCTTTTTCCAATTTCGCACTGCGCTGCTTTAACTGGTAATTGCGCGGTCATGCAATATTGCACCCAAACAAAATTTGCGTCCTTTTCTTCCCACAAATAGAGCTTTCTTTTGATGGTATTTGATTGCCTCTGCGATTTTTATTTTTTGCGATATAAATGGAAAAAGAGCGAAAATTTTGAAATAAAATGATATTTTCTTCTTTTTGTTATAAGAAAAATCGAATAAACTCAATTTTAGTCATACATTGAGGGCAAAATTTATTCAGCCACATGTCTTTAGTAAAAAAAATGTCAATAAGCGTATATTTTTTGGTTTGCGCAAAAGTTATAGCGTCTACAAACTAGAGTACATTTTCTGGAATTTACACAGCTTTTAATTTATGACTGCCTATCTCATTTCTTGAGGTGCTAAAATGGCAGGGCAGTACAAACCCCCCCAAATGACCCCATTTTGGAAAGTAGACACCCCAAGGAAACTGCTGATGGGTATGTTGAGCCCATTGAATATTTATTTTTTTTGTCCTAAGGGATTGAATAATGACAAAAAAAAAAAAAAATGTACAAAAAGTTGTCACTAAATGATATATTGCTCACACATGCCATGGTTATATGTGGAATTGCACCCCAAAATATATTCCGCTACTTCTCCCGAGTACGGGGATACCACATGTGTGGGACTTTTTGGGAGTCTAGTCGCGCACGGCATCCCGAAAACCAATCACCACCTTCAGGATTTCTAAGGGTGCAAATTTTTGATTTCACCCCTCACTACCTATCACAGTTTCGAAGGCCATAAAAAGCCAAAATAGCACAAAACCCCCCAAAATGACCCCATTTTGGAAAGTAGACACCCCAAGCTATTTACTGAGAGGCATGTTGAGTCCATGGAATATTTTATATTTTGCCACAAGTTGCGGGAATATTACAAACTTTTTTTTTTTTGCACAAAGTTGTCACTAAATGATATATTGCTCACACATGCTATGGGCATATGTGAAATGACACCCCAAAATACATTCTGCTGCTTCTCCTGAGTACAGGGATACCACATGTGTGGGACTTTTTTGGGAGCCTAGCCGCGTACGGGACCCCGAAATCCAAGCACCGCCTTCAGGATTTCTAAGGGCATAATTTTTTTATTTTACTCCTCACTACCTATCACTACCTATCACAGTTTTGACGGCCATAAAATGCCAAGATGGCACAAAACCCCCCCAAATGACCCCATTTTGGAAAGTAGACACCCCAAGGAAACTGCTGATGGGTATGTTGAGCCCATTGAATATTTATTTTTTTTGTCCTAAGGGATTGAATAATGACAAAAAAAAAAAAAATGTACAAAAAGTTGTCACTAAATGATATATTGCTCACACATGCCATGGTTATATGTGGAATTGCACCCCAAAATATATTCCGCTACTTCTCCCGAGTACGGGGATACCACATGTGTGGGACTTTTTGGGAGTCTAGTCGCGCACGGCATCCCGAAAACCAATCACCACCTTCAGGATTTCTAAGGGTGCAAATTTTTGATTTCACCCCTCACTACCTATCACAGTTTCGAAGGCCATAAAAAGCCAAAATAGCACAAAACCCCCCAAAATGACCCCATTTTGGAAAGTAGACACCCCAAGCTATTTACTGAGAGGCATGTTGAGTCCATGGAATATTTTATATTTTGCCACAAGTTGCGGGAATATTACAAACTTTTTTTTTTTTTGCACAAAGTTGTCACTAAATGATATATTGCTCACACATGCTATGGGCATATGTGAAATGACACCCCAAAATACATTCTGCTGCTTCTCCTGAGTACAGGGATACCACATGTGTGGGACTTTTTGGGAGCCTAGCCGCGTACGGGACCCCGAAATCCAAGCACCGCCTTCAGGATTTCTAAGGGCATAATTTTTTTATTTTACTCCTCACTACCTATCACTACCTATCACAGTTTTGACGGCCATAAAATGCCAAGATGGCACAAAACCCCCCCAAATGACCCCATTTTGGAAAGTAGACACCCCAAGGAAACTGCTGATGGGAATGTTGAGCCCATTGAATATTTATTTTTTTTGTCCTAAGGGATTGAATAATGACAAAAAAAAAAAAAATGTACAAAAAGTTGTCACTAAATGATATATTGCTCACACATGCCATGGTTATATGTGGAATTGCACCCCAAAATATATTCCGCTACTTCTCCCGAGTACGGGGATACCACATGTGTGGGACTTTTTGGGAGTCTAGTCGCGCACGGCATCCCGAAAACCAATCACCACCTTCAGGATTTCTAAGGGTGCAAATTTTTGATTTCACCCCTCACTACCTATCACAGTTTCGAAGGCCATAAAAAGCCAAAATAGCACAAAACCCCCCAAAATGACCCCATTTTGGAAAGTTGACACCCCAAGCTATTTACTGAGAGGCATGTTGAGTCCATGGAATATTTTATATTTTGCCACAAGTTGCGGGAATATTACAAACTTTTTTTTTTTTGCACAAAGTTGTCACTAAATGATATATTGCTCACACATGCTATGGGCATATGTGTAATGACACCCCAAAATACATTCTGCTGCCTCTCCTGAGTACAGGGATACCACATGTGTGGGACTTTTTGGGAGCCTAGCCGCGTACGGGACCCCGAAATCCAAGCACCGCCTTCAGGATTTCTAAGGGCATAATTTTTTTATTTTACTCCTCACTACCTATCACTACCTATCACAGTTTTGACGGCCATAAAATGCCAAGATGGCACAAAACCCCCCCAAATGACCCCATTTTGGAAAGAAGACACCCCAAGGAAACTGCTGATGGGTATGTTGAGCCCATTGAATATTTATTTTTTTTGTCCTAAGGGATTGAATAATGACTAAAAAAAAAAAAAAAAAATGTACAAAAAGTTGTCACTAAATGATATATTGCTCACACATGCCATGGTTATATGTGGAATTGCACCCCAAAATATATTCAGCTACTTCTCCCGAGTATGGGGATACCACATGTGTGGGACTTTTTGGGAGTCTAGTCGCGTACGGCACCCCGAAAACCAATCACCACCTTCAGGATTTCTAAGGGTGCAAAGGCCATAAAATGCCAAAATAGCACAAAACCCCCCCAAATTACCCCATTTTGGAAAGTAGACACCCCAAGCTATTTACTGAGAGTCATGTTGTCTGAACGAAAAAAAAGAGATTGATCGGTGGGTATGCCCACCATTAGATACCTCCCTTCATCCACCCACTTCTAATGATGGACATACATGCACCATTTATATATGCCGAAGCATGGGGGCATCCTCCCGCAAAAAAGTTATGCCGCGTACATACGTTCAAACTTTTCCATGGGCAAGCCCCCTGTCGGAATTTTGACCGTATGTACGCGGCATTAGGAGCAAAATCGCTCCTCCACCCCTTATGCCCCCATGCTTCGGCATATATGCTCTTTTTTAACTGTGGTGGTGAAATCACCGCCTACAGCACTGGAGTCACGGCTTTATGTATCGTGGGAGCAAACGCTGTTGCTGTCAAGATAAATAAATCCGCGCTGCAGCTGAATGGCGTACCTGCTAAGCAAATTATGGTTAACGTTAAAACAAAGTAACATCCCAGTAAAACCTTACCATACCATACCTGCAAAGCAATTGCCAAAAAAAACTGTAAAAAATAAAACATTTTTTAACACAACCTGTGCCTAAAATATATATATGCCGAAGCATGGGGGCATCCTCCCGCAAAAAAGTTATGCTGCGTACATACGTTCAAACTTTTCCACGGGCAAGCCCTCCGTCGGAATTTTGACCGTATGTACGCGGCATTAGGAGCAAAATCACTCCTCCACCCCTTATGCCCCCATGCTTCGGCATATATGCTCTTTTTTAACTGTGGTGGTGAAATCACCGCCTACAGCACTGGAGTCACGGCTTTATGTATCGTGGGAGCAAACGCTGTTGCTGTCAAGATAAATAAATCCGCGCTGCAGCTGAATGGCGTACCTGCTAAGCAAATTATGGTTAACGTTAAAACAAAGTAACATCCCAGTAAAACCTTACCATACCATACCTGCAAAGCAATTGCCAAAAAAACAGTAAAAAATAAAACATTTTTTAACACAACCTGTGCCTAAAATATATATATGCCGAAGCATGGGGGCATCCTCCCGCAAAAAAGTTATGCTGCGTACATACGTTCAAACTTTTCCACGGGCAAGCCCTCCGTCGGAATTTTGACCGTATGTATGCGGCATTAGGAGCAAAATCGCTCCTCCACCCCTTATGCCCCCATGCTTCGGCATATATGCTCTTTTTTAACTGTGGTGGTGAAATCACCTCCTACAGCACTGGAGTCGCGGCTTTATGTATCGTGGGAGCAAACGCTGTTGCTGTCAAGATAAATAAATCCACGCTGCAGCTGAATGGCGTACCTGAAAACATGAAAAATGGTTAACAATAACACAGTAAACAGTAAAGTATAAAAAATTTGAGAGAAGAGAGAGAGAGAGAGAGAGAGAGAGAGAGAGAGAACAATAAAACGACAACTATTTTTGGTTTTTATATTTTATATTTTTTTTGGTTTTTTTATTTTACTTTTTTTTTTTTTTTTTTATACACTTTTTTTTGAACTGTAAACTGTAACTGTAACGGTTCGGGTCTCTCAAAATGCGATGGCATCTTGGGAGACCCTGTGTAAGTGTGCCTAGCCTGTGAAATGCTGTACCCTACGCTAATACTTCACTAGTTCATGGTAGCGTTCAAAACACTCACCCTGACAAAGACCAGGATTGCCAGGACAGCGTGGACAATAAGAACGGGTGTCATGCCTATATCCGCGCTTGCTACAGACACGACATCTTTTTTGGGGGGCTCGTTGGGTAGGGGTACTCGGGAGGACATAAGAATAATGCCTCTCATGCAGCCGGCTTACTGCATTTGGTTGGGAATGGTGAGGTACAGAACCGTCTGGAAACAGAAGCTCTGTGACAACCTCTCTTTGGAAGAAAAGAAAGGTTAATGTTCCGCCTGAAGTTTTGTATAGCACAAAAACATTCAGCAAAGCCAATTGAAATAAGTAAGCAGACACTTTTTTGTACCAGCGTCTGGTCTTACGGGAAGTTAGATATGGCGCCAACATCTGGTCATTGAGGTCCACCCCTCCCATATTTTTGTTATATTCGTGGACACAGAGGGGTTTCTCCACAATACCAGTCGCCGTAGAAATTTGGACCGTCGTGTCTGCATGAAGGGAGGTAAGAACGAAAACATTCTTATTATGCCTCCACTTCATAGCGAGCAAATTATTTCACTGATAGCAGGCTCTCTCCCCCAGCCTAAGACAGGAATCTACAAGCCGCTGGGGAAAGCCCCGGCGATTAGGTCGCACGGTGCCACATGCTCCAATCTGATTATCAAATAAATGACTAAACAGTGGCACGCTGGTGTAATAGTTGTCCACGTACAAGTGGTACCCCTTTCCGAATAAGGGTGACACCAATTTCCACACTATCTTGCCAGCGCTTCCTATGTAATCAGGGCAGTTCTCCGGCTCTACGTAACTATCTTTACCCTCATAAACCATAAAGCTCCATGCATAGCCTGTGGCCCTGTCACAGCACTTATAGAGCTTGACCCCATATCTGGTACGCTTGTTGGGAATGTACTGTTTGAATGACAAGCGACCAGTAAACTTAACCAGGGACTCATCAACGCAGACAACTTTTTGGGGAGTAAACAAGTCTGCAAAACGTTGGTTGAAGTGGTTTATGAGGGGCCGAATTTTGTAGAGCCGATCGTATTCAGGGTCTCCACGTGGACGACAAAGTTCATTGTCACTGAAGTGCAAGAACCGCAAGATCTGCTCGTATCGTTTCCTGGACATGGAGTTAGAGAACACGGGCATGTGGTCAGCCGGATGCGTGGACCAATAAGCCCGCATCCGCATAAATTTATGTGTGCCCATGTTGAGGGAAAGGCCCAAAAACGTCTTAAATTCGGAAACCGTAACTGGTTTCCAATCTCTGGCAAGAGACGGCAACTGGGGATTAGCGGCGATGCGTTGACCAGCATATAAATTGGTTTGGTCCACAATAGATCTATAGAGATCTTCCGTGAGATACAGAGAATAAAAATCGAGTGGCGTAAAATCATCTGTATCCACCTGAATACCGGGTTGGGCAGTGAATGGGGGAAGTACGGGTTCTGCAGAAGTGGTGGGCACCCAATTGGGATAGGCGAATTCTGCAGGAAGGGCACTATGGGTACGACGGGCCTGTCTTTGTCTTCTTCTTGGTGGCAGCGGGACACTACTTGTGCTTGCCACCTCGCCAGCTTGAACTGCACTTATGGGACTCGCCACGTCACCACGTGATACTGCAGTGCTGGATGTACATCCAGGGTGTACTAGGCCGCTGGTGCTTGCCAGTTCACCAAAAGGATGAGCGGTGCTAGTACTGGCTCTATACTCCATACGAGGGACTTGCGGTTCCTGCACCTCAACAACATCAGAAAATCGGGGTCGGGTACGCCTGACAATAGCAGGGACCTCTTCTTCGTCGTCAGAGCTATCTGACATGGAGGCGCTGTCCTCTACAGGTTCGTATTCTGAGCCTGAATCTGACAGATCAGTGTCTTCCTCTTCACTATCTGTCATGCTCAGAAACGTGTAGGCCTCTTCACTAGTGTACCTTCGCTTTGCCATTTTGGGCTCTAAATTTAGGGGTACAGTAGTGAGACTCACAGGTAAAAAAGCACCTAGCCTGTCAGCGACTGTATAAAACGCTACAAAAAAAAACTGTTAGCGATCGCAGGGATCAGGCCTGACTCTGCGAACGCTGCAGTTATGTGTGTTGTGTTTTGTAAGTGACAGTGATCGATCGATACTGCACTTGGGTGGGCTGGGCTGGGCTGGGCAGAGGGGCAAAACGCAGGTGCTAGCAGGTATCTGGGCTGATCCCGCTAACAATGCGTTTTTTTAGAACCCTAAATTGCTGGGCACGCTAGTATAGATCTGATTAGATCAGATATTGATCTGTTCGGATACTATACCACTAAGGGAGGTGTATGCTTTGCGCGTGGGTGTTAGCGGTGCTGGCACTAACCTAGCACTGCCTGGGGCGACGCAGACCCTTTCTGACCCTAAAACCAAATTTATATCACCCGCCGGGTGATCAGGGGGTTAAACCTTTATTAGGTAATAAATGGCGGGTGCCCTGATGCTATAAAAAGCGAACTACCTAACCAGCGTCACCCGTAACACTTATACGGTGATCACTGGTGAAAGGGTTAACTAAGGGCAATCAGGGGTTAAAACCTTTATTGGGTATTTATATGGGGGTACCTGAAGCTTTATAAAAACCTGACGGGGAACCTAAATAACTAAATAACTAACTGGCTAACCAGCGTCACCAGTGACACTTATGCAGCGATCGCTGGTGAAAGGGTTAACTCTAGGGGCAATCAAAGGGTTAAAACCTTTATTAGGTTATATATCGGGGTACCTAACGGTATAAAAACCTGGCGTTGAACCTAAAAAAAAACTAGCTTCCTAGCGGGACCAGTGACACTATTGCAGCGATCAGAAAAACGATCGCTTAGTGACACTGGTAAAAGAGGGTGAAAGGGTTAACTGGGAGGGCAATCAAGGGGTTAAACCTTTATTAGGGGGGGGGTAGGGGGCTACCCTGGACCTAAAGGGGCCTAACACTAGCTGCCCTGACACTTTTTACAGTCACAACTGACACTAAATGTAGTGATCAATAAATAAATGAACACTGCATTAGTGACACTGTGACTGGGGGGGGGGGCGGGGGGCCGATCGGGGGGGTGATCGGGGGGTGACTGGGGTGAAATGTGTGCCTGTGTGTACCTATGTGTCAGTGGACTGTTTGTGCACTTACTTGGACGTCTTCACTCCTCGCTGTCCGGTTCAAAAAGACCGCCACGAGGAGTGTGACATCACTTCCTCCTCCTGTGTTTACATTTTCACAGGGGAGGAAGTTCGTCACTGGCCAGGAGCGATCGAGAGGGGATGGGCGGAAACCAACGGCCATCCCCTCATCGCCGATCGCTCCGGCAACGAAAGGGACCGCCGTATCTAGCGGGAGGGGGTCCGATCGGACCCCCCACCCGCTAGAAGGCATTCACGTACATTTACGTGATTGTGCCTGCCTGTGCCATTGTGTTGACGTACATTGGCAATACGGCGGTCCTGAAGTGGTTAATAAGTTGTTCTTTCTTACCCTTCCATATTATTATTATATCATCAATGTACCTCTTGTATAATTGTAGACCTTCTGGGATATTTTTGAATACCTCTTCTTCCTCCCATTGTGCCATAAATAAGCCCGCTACGCTTGGGGCAAATTTAGCTCCCATAGCCACTCCGATTTTTTGAAAAAAATAGTTTCGGTTGTACCAAAAGTAGCTGTTTTTCAGGACAAAATCCAGGCATTTGATAATGTATTTCCTCTGACTACAAGGTAAGGTTGTGTATTTCCTCAAACCCCATTTGGCCGCTTCGCATGCCTGATGGTGTAAAATTACTGTATATAAAGAAGATACATCTGCCGTGGCCAATAGCCACGGCTCTTCATTAACAGGAAGATTATCTAACAATTGTAGCATTTGTTTAGTATCTCTTAAATATGCTTGTGTATTCTGGACTGCAGGTTGTAGGTAAAAATCAATATATTGTCCCATGCGTGATGTTAATGAATCTATCCCATTTACTATCGGTCTTGGTGGGGGATTACTCTGATCTTTGTGTATTTTTGGGACTGAATAGATGATGGGAGTACGACACGATTCCGGTATGAGATATTCCGCCTCTTTCTGGGTTAAAATCTCTCTTTTGAGACCCAAGTGGACTACTTGTTCTAATGCCTTTCTGCATTTAAACATAGGGTTGCTTAACAAACGCGTGTATGTATTCTCATCTTGTAGTAGACATTCCATACTTGAGTTGTATTGTTCCTTGGAGAGGATCACAATTCCTCCCCCTTTGTCCGCTGGGCGGATTACCAGGTCTTTTCTTTTTGTCAGTTTTCTAATTCCACTCTTAATGTACTTGGGGTCTTCTTTCTTTTTGATTTTTAGTGACTTTAATTCATCTGTCACAATCCTTTTAAAAACATCAATGTGCTTATTATCTTTTGCTGGTGGATTAAAAGTGGATTTATTCCTCAAGGTGCTGTGTAACGTATTATCATTAGTGTATGATGTCTTGATTCTACAGGGATTACTAGCAATATATTTCTTAATGTTGAGTTTCCTCACATACTTCTGAATCCCTATATATGCCTGGAACTTGTCTAGATTTTTTACGGGAGCATATTTAAGACCCTTGTCTAATGTCCCAATTTCTTCATGTGTGAGTTGTTTACCACTAAGATTAAAAATACCTCCTCCTTTCACTCTCTTTTTCTTTTGTACTCTCTTCCCTCCTCTCTGTCCTCTCTTCTTTCTGGGGTGCGTCTTGAGTACCTCACTTCTTCGATATTTCTTACTGGGTGATTTTCCCTGCCCCTCTCCAAAAAAGACCTCTCATATTCGGTATCCGAGTAACGGCGTCTGTCAGGTCTTTCCTCCTCTGGTCTGTCCAGTAGGGGCGCATAATAATTGTGAGTACAGATTGGACTTCTTTCATATGGTCTATGCGGACCCTGTGGTTGCGGGCCTCTAACATCTCCATCTCTTCTATCATATTGATATTCTGGGCTCCTTGCTCTTGGTTTATGTGTGTCTTGTGGGCGATCCCTATTATAATATGGTGCCCCCCTGTTGGTTTGTGGGTATCTTCTCTCATCTCTCTGTTCGTATGGAGGCCTCTGTTCATATGTAGATTTTTGTTTATGGTTATTCTTCCTAAAATTTTTCCAAAATGGCTTTTTCCAGCCATTCCGTGGGGTCCGTTCATGTTGGGGTCTTCTTTTGTTGCGGTAAGGTGTATGTTGTTGGTAATTTCCATATCTCTCATCGTATCTTTGGTGTTCTATAATATCCCCTCTGTGATTTTCATAGTCATCTTGTGGCAAATATTGTATGTCATTTCTATTTGGAAGATTTATTTGAGGGGGCTGAACTCTCACTATTTTCTCTGGTGTTGAATATGCAGATATTGGATCTGATTGGCTGTGCTGGCTCTGCCATTTAAAGGTATGATCCGTTTTGAAATCATTCATGTCCCTGTTGTATTTTTTACTTTTTTTCTGTTGAACTTCGTTATCCCTTTTAGTAAGGTCCTTATTCAATTGTGATGTAAGGGTGAGAAATTCAGCTTTATCCTTCCAAGGTTCCAGCTCCTTTTTAATCTGAGATATGAATGTGACCATTGCAAGTGAAAAAATGAAAAGGGATAAAGTGCTAATAGTAAATATGGAATATTCAAAAAGTATTATAAACGTGCAATATTCTGGAAAAATAAAAGTTCTTTGTTTCAAGCTCCAGTGACACGTGCAAACATATAGGTGCAGTGGCTTTTTCTTTCTTTCATCCAATGAGTGAAAGGATGTGCCCTTACCTCACGGCTGTGAGGTTACAGCCTTATTGAAATAATGATGTATAAATCGCTCCAGTTCTATGGCCTTAGGGTGGGTATACCTCACAAAATACAGAGATGGTAATCCATAGTGTAGTATTTAGAAGAAACCAGTTTTATTTAAATTAAAATGTCAGGGTACTCACATTAAGGAGTAAGCATATACAGCGGTGTATAGAGCAACAAGCGGTGCGTTCCAGCGTCCTTCCTAGTGTCTCTCTCACTTCCTTCCTTACGCGTATTCGTCACCGTCACGTGACTTCTTCAGGGAATAAGTAGAGAGAAGAGGATTGTCTTTTTATGCTAGAAATTAGTCATTACGGCGGCCATTTTCTTGAAGTCCGGAGACCGGAAGTCTCGTGGTGGCCATTTTTTGTGTGTTATGTCGCCGGAAGTAGACCGGCAGACATTAATTTGGAGGTTTTAATAGCATAAGTTTACTGCGCACAAAAAAATGGCCGCCACGAGACTTCCGGAACCCCGGTTTTGGTGTTCTATGTAATTTTCGAGCAAAAAATGATGAATTTTACATGTAGGAGAGAAATGTCAGAATTGGCCTGCATGGGAATTGGTTAAGGTGCCGGTTGTCTCATGCGCTCACCAACATGTCAGGATAAAACATATAAAGTGCCTCCCATAGTGTAATATTTTAAAGTGCCATATTTAATTAAATTAAAATTGCGCTTACATTAAACAAACTTTAACCAGTTGCCGACCGCCAGACCAACATGTACTGCAGGGCAGCAGTGCTTACAGGCAGAATAATGTACCTGTACCTCATTCTACTTCTCCGGGTCTGGGGTCCGGGTGCACACATGTGATTGGGCACAGAGGGAGCCAATCAGCGGGTCCGGCGGACCTGATGTTCGCGGCACCGGGCGGTCGTTTGTGACACAGGCAGAAAGGCGATATGTGACAAGGAAAGGCAGTGATCTTGTGTTTCTACTAAGTAGAAACACAGGTCTCGGCCTTTCCACAGTTAAAGCACCTCCCACACAGTTAGGAAGCACTCCCAGGGAACACATTTAACCCTTTGATCGCCCCTGATGTTAACTTCTTCCATGCGAGTGTCATTAGTACAGCGAAAATTTTTTTTTGTAGCACTGATCACTGTATTACAAGTATAAAGAGATATCCGCACTTAGTACATAACATAGCCAGCAGCTGAGCCCTATAACCCAGATATCACAAAGAAAAATGTATAAATAAAAGTGCAGCGCTAGGGCAAAAAGTGCAATTCATGTGAACATGTGCGTACATCCAAAAATGGTATAATAAAGTGCAATTGTGCAATAATTGGTACAGTTTGCAAATAAATAATTGGTGATAACATATATGCAATGTAATTTCACAAGTGCAAACAATGTGCAAACAAAATCAAAAGTTCATATGCAGCTGATTTTCATCAGAAGGAGTCCCATGAAGAGGGGGTGTATTGAAAACGATGATCAAATTTGTGGCAGCGTGATACCCATCACCACAAATAAAATTAAGGCTTACCAAAAAAGCCAGCAACCCCCCTTATTCAGGGAGGTCACAAAGCGCTTTGTTGGATCTTTGATCCACAGAAAAGATGTCCTGACATCTCTCCCCAGTAGCCTCAGAAGATACACACCAGGAACTTCACAGCTGATAAGGGCATGGTGTTTTAGAAAAGTCTTAGAGCCGGAGAATATAGAGGGGGGGGGGGGGAGAAGTGTGGAATATGTTCTTTTACCAGGATAGGTAAGATATCTACGACATGGTATTCAAATTATATAATATGAAGACCTTAATGAAAGATTTCCGAGACTTTATGTAAAGTCTTAAATTATTGCACGTTCCCTCAGCTGAAGACAAGCAAATGCTGGTATAGGGATACAGTTCAATTAATGCTGTACTTGTCAATGCAGTTCTCGAACAAGAGAAATATGCATTTCTGCCACTAGGGATACTACGGGGGGGGGGGGGGGGGACTCCAGTTTAGTTTGCTTGTGGGCTCCATTTTGTACCTCCTACAGCTGGGTGATTCCTGGGATACAGTAGATGAACATTTCTGTCCTCCCAGGCCTTAAATCACAGGTAAGAGGGTGGCGTTGTCTGACAAATTCATTTTTTAACCTTTTAAATGATTCCTATTAATGTTCTCTACTATCACAGCATAATGTTTACCTATAGCATGGTCAGTAAATAGTTTTTCCTTTTACTCCTCTCAGTAAAATGGTCAGAACATCAACTTCAGTTTTGAAACATTTCCACAGTGCAATTTCTGCAGAGAACAAAACTGCAATTTGCACATATTGTGAGAGCAAATATTCTTTTCCAAATGCTACAAGGAAGACAAAACCCATCCTGGCATGCCAGAGGTGCTCTATAGGCCAGAGTTCTCATTCCAGACTCTTTATGCTGCTTCTGAATCATCACAAAGTGTTTCTTCACCAGCAGCACATAAAGGTCAGGAAGTGTTGCAAACCACCACCTCCCAAAAATACACAATACCTTCATTTATAGATAAAATGACACCTGAAAATCAGAAGAAAATTTACAAGCTTCTGCAAGTGCAATGCATGCATGTGGATCAGCATTGATTATAACTGAAAATGCATATTGGCAGTTACCTTATAAATTATTATGAGGGAAAGTGGGATGGTTATCTTTTCTCATGTATAGGTAAAATGTTCCTAACAAGCGCAGCACTCTCTAGCTAGTGTGATAGCAGTAGTTGTTAGTGTAGGAAAATTTTGGCTTGGCTGAGAGCCAGGCCTAGATTGTGAAACTGGGTCAGGGTTTAATGACTCAAGGGCAGGGCTGGACTGGGACAGAAATTTGGCCCTGGACTTCATCCAGACCGGCCCACTTACATTTTGAGTGTCCCATCAGCACTCCCTTACAACAGAGTGTCCCATCACCAGCCCCCTTACAACAGAGTGTCCCATCAGCACCCCTTACATCAGAGTGTCCCATTACGAGTCCCCTTACATCAGAGTGTCCCATTATGAGCCCCCTTACATCAGAGTATCCTATCAGCACCCCCTTACGTCAGAGTGTCCCACGAGCAGCCCCCTTACATCAGAATGTCCCATCAGCACCCCCTTACATCAGAGTGGCCCATCACCAGCCCCCTTACATCAGAGTGGCCCACTGAGCCATCGGCCCACCGGGAAACTCCTGGTAGTCCCAATGGCCAGTACATGCCTGCTCAAGGGCTGGATGATTCATCTGGCAGCTCTCTCTAACACTCCCCCCTGGTCTGGAAGTTGGTAGAAACTTCCAGAGCTGGAAGGTGGGAGTAAGGTCTGGAAGGGGGCAGGCCACCTCATAAATAGACATGAGTCATGCCAGCAAGGGCAGTTAGGTGGAAGATGGAGATAGAGTGTTGAGGAGGTTGTCGGAGGCCCTCGCAGGGCACCCCTTAGTCTAGGGGGTTGACCTCAGGCCTGGGGCTTGGGTGCTGGAAGGATCCCCCAAAACACACAGGGAAAGCCCTTCCTGGAGGCACGGGAGCAAGGATAGAGAAGAGCAGGAGCAGGTCAGCACATCTGGGAGATCTCCTGGGAGTCTTTTTTCCCATGGTTTCAAAATTTCCTGAAATTTTACATCTCTGTTCTAGGTACGTATAGTCTGTATATTTTTTGAAAAACAAAAATACTGGTTTGAATTATAATCAGCGGGAACTGAAAAAAATCTTCCACGCGTGTAATTTCTTTTCAATATTTGCACATACCCATCATCACATATATTTGTAAATACCTCATCATATTGCGTGGAATACAAAAAAATAAAAATCACACATGATTGTTTAAAACAAACAGAAATTCGTTGTTCTAAATTAAAATGTCTTCAATATACCTTTTTTAAAGACCTGGGAAGTTTAAAATGATCCTATAATAAGCTATAAAAAAATCATAATCAGTCTACCTTCTGTAAAAATGTAAGGTAAAAATGATCAGCAGATGAAGAGAAGATATGGGCAGGACTGGATTTACCATTAGGCACATATCTGACAACACGTTTGAAGCACCACACCACTGCTAAGATGTCTAGATATGACTTTTTTTACAATAGAAGTCAGGGGGACAATCCAAAGAGTATCCAACATAGGGGCTCAAAAATGCTCCATTCATCAGGGCTTGATTGAACATGGTGTGAATGGACTACAGGTCCTTCTCAAAAAATTAGCATATTGTGATAAAGTTCATTATTTTCTGTAATGTACTGATAAACATTAGACTTTCATATATTTTAGATTCATTACACACAATTGAAGTAGTTCAAGCCTTTTCTTGTTTTAATATTGATGATTTTGGCATACAGCTCATGAAAACCCAAAATTCCTATCTCAAAAAATTAGCATATCATGAAAAGGTTCTCTAAACAAGCTATTAACCTAATCATCTGAATCAACTAATTAACTCTAAACACCTGCAAAAGATTCCTGAGGCTTTTAAAAACTCCCAGCCTGGTTCATTACTCAAAACCGCAATCATGGGTAAGACTGCCGACCTGACTGCTGTCCAGAAGGCCATCATTGACACCCTCAAGCAAGAGGGTAAGACACAGAAAGAAATTTCTGAACGAATAGGCTGTTCCCAGAGTGCTGTATCAAGGCACCTCAGTGGGAAGTCTGTGGGAAGGAAAAAGTGTGGCAGAAAACGCTGCACAGCGAGAAGAGGTGACCGGACCCTGAAGAAGATTGTGGAGAAGGACCGATTCCAGACCTTGGAGGACCTGCGGAAGCAGTGGACTGAGTCTGGAGTAGAAACATCCAGAGCCACCGTGAACAGGCGTGTGCAGGAAATGGGCTACAGGTGCCGCATTCCCCAGGTCAAGCCACTTTTGAACCAGAAACAGCGGCAGAAGCGCCTGACCTGGGCTACAGAGAAGCAGCACTGGACTGTTGCTCAGTGGTCCAAAGTACTTTTTTCGGATGAAAGCAAATTTTGCATGTCATTCGGAAATCAAGGTGCCAGAGTCTGGAGGAAGACTGGGGAGAGGGAAATGCCAAAATGCCTGAGGTCCAGTGTCAAGTACCCACAGTCAGTGATGGTCTGGGGTGCCATGTCAGCTGCTGGTGTTGGTCCTCTGTGTTTTATCAAGGGCAGGGTCAATGCAGCTAGCTATCAGGAGATTTTGGAGCACTTCATGCTTCCATCTGCTGAAAAGCTTTATGGAGATGAAGATTTCATTTTTCAGCACAACCTGGCACCTGCTCACAGTGCCAAAACCACTGGTAAATGGTTTACTGACCATGGTATTACTGTGCTCAATTGGCCTGCCAACTCTCCTGACCTGAACCCCATAGAGAACCTGGGGGATATTGGGAAGAGAAAGTTGAGAGACGCAAGACCCAACACTCTGGATGAGCTTAAGGCCGCTATCGAAGCATCCTGGGCCTCCATAACACCTCAGCAGTGCCACAGGCTGGTTGCCTCCATGCCACGCCGCATTGAAGCAGTCATTTCTGCAAAAAGATTCCCGACCAAGTATTGAGTGCATAACTGAACATAATTATTTGAAGGTTGACTTTTTTTGTATTAAAAACACTTTTCTTTTATTGGTCGGATGAAATATGCTATTTTTTTGAGATAGGATTTTGGGGTTTTCAGGAGCTGTATGCCAAAATCATCAATATTAAAACAAGAAAAGGCTTGAACTACTTCAAGTTGTGTGTAATGAATCTAAAATATATGAAAGTCTAATGTTTATCAGTACATTACAGAAAATAATGAACTTTATCACAATATGCTATTTTTTTGAGAAGGAC
Organism: Lithobates pipiens; assembly: GCF_037356315.1. Taxonomy (NCBI): domain Eukaryota; kingdom Metazoa; phylum Chordata; class Amphibia; order Anura; family Ranidae; genus Lithobates; species Lithobates pipiens. Next base: position 61,825,421 of record NW_027507686.1, on the reverse strand, counting down.
CTGTATATGTGAGCTGGATGTTTAATGTTATTTTTTTTCAGTGTGATTCAAAGCACAGGTCTTGTCAGCATTCGGTTTGGCTGCAACCATGTGAGCTGAACAGCTGTCAATGGTTTCATTTATTGGAATGAAGTAGTATCTTAGCAGTAGTTTTACGCCTCAATTTCCATTTTTGCTACAAGTATGCTATGATGCCATTGGTGGGGTTAATGAAAGACGGGTGTTCCCAAAGGTAGAACATCTATGAGATTCCAGATACAAGGGAAAAAGTATGTAATGGGGGAAGGTGTATCGTACTATTGCCTATGGGGCTGTTTTCTCCCATCTAAACACTCTACCATATATGGATAAGATTATACAGGTATCCTGGGTCATTTCCTTTTGTTTTTACCTTCCAGGCGTGGAGAGATGAATACATTAGCTGGAATCCAGATCACTTTTGTGGAATAACAGAACTGTTTGTTAGCAGTGAATATTTCTGGAAACCAGATCTTTACATCTACGAAATGTAAGTGAGCTTAGTTTGATGGTTCTTATGAAGTGACAGCTCTCAGAGTTGATAACACACTAAGATCTTTCCCTACATTCTGGTTTGTCCGATTTCTTTGGTTTGGGTAGACCATAAACTTAAACTTAACATAAAATTACTGTCAGCGGGCTACTATAGAAACATCTCTAATTTTGTTGCTTTTTGCTTGGTAAGAGGCTGCAATTGGTGCCCGGTGGGCAATTCTTAAAGAGGAAGTAAACCCTGATGGGTTTACTTCCTCTTTGTCTCCCTGCAAAGGTAAAGCATAATGGGCTACTATGCATCGCATAGTAGCCCATTATGTGTCACTTACCTGACACAGGAGCCAGCGATGTCACACGCTGTCCCCTGTAGTAAGGAGCGTCCATCTTCTTCTGGGTATCGCTGCTCAGGCCACTCACATCGACAGGGCAGCAATGATGTCACAGGAGCCGCCACTAACGGCATAACGCCGTTAGCAGTGGCATGCCCAGTGCCCGCTGTCTGTGTAGGTTTAGGAGATATTTCTTGGACCTACAGGTAAGCCTTAATCTAGGCTTACCTGTAGGTCAAAGTGGTTTGTAAGGGTTTACAACCACTTTAAGGCTGATTATTGTCCTTGCCCATGGAAAACTTATGGCATGCTTTGCAGTGCTGGTGGGACCCCCCCCCTACACGTAAATACTGCATTTCTTTGGACATATACCTATAGGTGGTGGAATGACATTCAGATTTATGCTTCTTGATTTATTCTATGATATTTGGTGGTTTTTGGTGTGTGAGTGTAGAATAGTGATGTTACCCTTTAAATTTTGGGAATAACATTTTGAATTATGATGTTGGTACGCATATTATATACGTATTGTTTTGTGATTTGTGAAGACACATGTGGGAGTTTCGGTTTAGATTTTTGTGAGATGGTGAGCAAGCAACAAGTGAGAGAGAGAGAGAGAAAAAAAAATTCTCCCCAAAACATAAAAGCATTACACATTACTAGCATTCTTAAAAAAAATATGAAGAAGCAACATAAAAAGCCAGCAAGGTCTATTTATTTTAGAGAAATAAACATTCATCTCAAAATTAAAATGTATGTTTTTGTTGAAGTAAAAATTGTACAATTATAATCAACGGTTGAAACTTGCATTTGGCTATATATAATGCACATTTTCACATTCGTGAACACATGTTTATCATTCACGAATTTGCAAATTTCCTATAGCGCTAGGTGAAAATTAATTAGAGTTAAATTATGACTATTTTGCATGTCTGAGCATGTGCACTTGAGCTGGTACATAGTCGTAGAAAGAGGGGGAATTTATCTCTTCTCAGACTTTCACTTTCACTTTTCACTATTTCTGTTTAATACATTTTTTAACCAGTTTAAAAGCAGATTATCTTCAAACAATATACCACATATTTAAAGAGGAGTTCTCCTTAAAAAAAAAATTAAAGTCAGCAGCTACAAATACTTCAGCTGCTGACTTTTAATAATCTGACACTTATCTGTCCCAGGGTCCAGCGATGCTGGGGAACGAAGCCCCGCTCAATCCCCCCCTCGCTCGGCAGCGCAGTCATCTGGGTACCTGTCACGTGTCCCAGGTGACTGACAGGAGAGAGGGTGCAGAGCTGAGCCCTTCCTGCACCGAGGGGAAGTAATGTCACCAGCCCAGGCACTGAAGGAGGCAGAATACGAGGGACCCCCTAGCAACAGGCATTTAGACGTGAGTTAAAAAAACACCACTTTAAGGACCATTTAGGCTATCGTATCATGCTCTAAACATTATTTCCATGTGTAATTCCTGTGCTTCTATCACGACCACTGATTTAGACAGTCTCTTTTGTCTGTGATCTATAGTGAATTCAGTTTTGTGACTACTTTTTCCCAAGTGCTATAGTGAATTCCATTTTCACATAAATGTGCCCAGTTTTAGCAATTTTGCAACCATGCATTCGCACTATAGTAAATAATCCCCAGTGTGTCCAAAATTGGCATTTGCCTTGAAAAATGTAAGATCTGAAGATTGGTACTTTAATAAATGATGTCTTTTTTTTTTAAGTGGAACTCCAGCATGATCTTTTCTCCATAATTGGCTTGATATAAGTATCCATATCTGATATCCAGAAGGGCCACTGTGGATGTTGAAAATTATTGTAGTAGTCCATACTTCACACAGTGATAGTTGTGATCTTTCAGGTGCTGCTCCAGTGGCTTTCCCTCCATACACTGAACCACTGAACAAATGGGGTCGCTCACCTTGCCCCGCTGCCATTCAGAGAACCTTTTTGTATTGTTTTCAATTAATATAAACATTCTCTGAATGGACAAGGGGGAGAGAAGGGGTGGATGAAGTCACGACCTCCACTTCATCCAATCAGAAAATGCCTTGAATTTATTGAACAAAACATAGCATTCTCTGTATAATTCCATGAAAAAGAAAAAGACCAAAGACAGCCAGTGTCTGCAGGGTACCTGAACTTTATTGGTTTACAGCCCCACCCCCGAAGGAGCCACTTGTTAACCTGGATTCCAATGGCAGCTGGTGCTCAAAATTTTTGGGATTTTGGGAGGGCACAAACAAACTGAAAAATAATGAAAAAAAAACATCAGTTGCAGCCACTGTGCCATCAAACGCAGCCACTGTGACCATCAATTGCAGCCACTGTGCTCATCAAATGCAGCCACTGTTCCCATCAAACGCAGCCACTGTGCCCATCAAACAATGCCACTGTGCCCATCAAATGCTGCCACTGTTCCCATTGAATGCTGCCAATGTTCCCATTGAACGTTGCTACTGTGCCTATCGAATTCTGCCACTGTACCCATCAAATGCTGCCACTCCGTCCATTCAATACTGCCACTGTGCCCAGCAAATGCCACCACTGTGACCCTGTCTGCCTGGCGCTTACCCTGTCTTGGTGGGGCAGCAGGTGACAACGGCGAACGGTGTTCTCTGAGCGGTGTCCTCAATTTGTCTCCTCCCGTCAGGCATCCAATCACAGCTCCTGTCGTTTCAGCCAATCAGGTGACAGGTAACAGACCCGAGCACCTGATTGGTGGAGAGAGGGTTCGGTGTTAGGAAAGCAAATATTCATAACACGCCTGGGTAAACTGCGAGCGCCAAGCATGGTGCTCGCAGGTCACGTTTTTTGAAGCCTATTAGAGCGTATGACTCTAATCAGGTGCTTCAAAAACACCCCGGCCGCTGTAATTCAGGCGCCCAGCTCCTGAAAAGGGGCCGGGAGCCTGAATAGGGAGTGGCGGTGGCGGCCATGGATAGATTCATGCAATGCATGAATCTATCGATTGGTCATAAAGGGGGTGGCTGGAGAGAGGGGGCGGTGCCCATGCGCCCTTATGGACGCACCGCCACTGGGCTGAAGTGTAGAGGCTTGAGCATCAATGAACATACAGGAGGTGAATTATAGACACAGTGTGCTATACAGTAGGGTTACTAGGCCAGAGCTACTTGAAATAGAGTTCTGTACCACTAGACTGGTGTTAACATGTGCAGCAAGGTAAGTAATAATCAGAGAACATGTAAATCAGTTGTGTGGAAAATAGTAATATTGCAGCTGCTTAGGGTGTACCCAAAAGGTGTAACTAAGTCATATGTAATACCTTCTGCATGGTAACTCTAAACTAAGCAAATAGAAACAGTGTCTAGAAAGCAACTGTAAATAGTCTGTCTTTGATCCCAAGTCTTCAGCCTGCTAACATTGGGGAAAAGTTATGCTGTTGGTACACATGAGATCGGTCACAGAAAGGTCTGCAGACAGTGATGGGGCTATGGGCTATGGGACAGCTATGTGTTAACTTACGAAAGGCTCAGTCTCTCTAGCATCAATAGCTCATAGCCGCAAGGCCCCCTCACCAGACCAGCTCTGTGCTCTGGACTTACCTACCACTTAATGGGAGTGCAGTGTGGAACTCTTGTGGTGATGGTGCAGTCCTACACTCTTTAGTGCTCTCTCTCTCGCCGTGGTCTTGCAATGACACTCTTGCAGCCCCAGCTCAACTGCAAGAAGGTCCAGCTCTCAAGGTGTATTCACCCTTGTGTCTCCTCAGCAAAAGACTGTGCAATTCCACAAGCAGGTTGGAAAGATGTTGCGTCTTTCTCCTACCCACTCCCAAGCCCTCCTCGGACCTGTAGTCCATTGAGTAAAATGAGCCCATAACCATCTGGTTCTGTTGAGTAGTCTCTGTGTCTTCTGCAGTCAGGTAAATTGAGGGGGGGTCTTCTTGAATTTCCAGGAAGTGATTCTGGGGTATAAATTCTGGAGCCTCAGGCCTTAGGGTTCCAGTATCTGTTTCACTAAAAGAAGGAGGCATGGCAGTCTGACAGTGTAGATGGCCACAACCAGTCCATATAAACATTTTCCTCCTCGCTGCTTCCCCTTCCTTTACATCTGGCGGCAAAGTCTGAGACCTGGTAACTGGGTGTGATCTATGGACCAGGGGCTTCAGCCCGAAGTCAAAGGCTGGAAACGGGGGGGGGGGGGGTTGTTGTATCTGCTTCTGGCTTTTTTTTTTGGCCGGGCCGTAACCTACCTGACCTACATACACTGACCTACCTGACCTACATACACTGACCTACCTGACCTAAATACACTGACGGTAGTGACCTACATACACTGACCTACATGACCTACATACACTGACGGTAGTGACCTACCTACACTGACCTACCTACACTGAACTACATACAGTGACCTACTTACACTGAACTACATACACCGACCTACCTACACTGACCTGCTTGACTTACATACACTGACATTTACATACGCTGTCTGACCTACCTAAGCTCAGCCGTGGTGTGTGGTGTCACAGCAGGCAATCAGTCAGTCTTCAGAGGAGGAGTGGAGAGGAGAGCCGCCCGAGCGCCAAGCGGGGATGTGGCGCGGCGGTCGCATTGTGATTTCCGCCTTCTGGAGCCTGTATCGCCTATGATGGACGTCACGCGTCATGCGGTTTCCGGCATTGGACCAGTGGGATGTCCATCATAGGCATTGCAGGCTCCAGAAAACGGGACCTGCTATGGCACTCAGCAGGACTCGGCCACACTCAGCAGGACTCAGCCACACTCGGCAGGACTCGCCAGCACTCGGCCACACTGATCTGTCCTTCATGACAGCGCAACGCCTATGTTAGACCGTCAATCCTGGGATCATGGGCAGCAGGCGGGATCTTGTGTGGGACGTGAGGACAGATGCACACTCCGCCCATGTGACCAGGCAGACTCGGGGCTAATCATTTTAAAATAAATGGCCGAGACTCTGGGCTTTTTGGGGTCACTTTCGGGGCTTCAGCCCCCCCTAGCCACCCCACCCCGATGCTCCTGCTCTCATCACTGCTATATGTTGACTGCACTGACTGCTATTTTCTTACTGCTGAATTTATTATTCACCATTAGGGATGAGCTTCGTGTTCGAGTCGAACATACGTTCGACTCGAACATCGACTGTTCGTCCGTTCGGCGAAGTCCGAACATTTTGGTCCGTTCGTGCCAAATTCGTGTGGCGCTCATGGCCCACAATGCACTGCGATGGCGCAGTGCATTGCTGGCTCATGATTGGCCAAGCATGCACTGTGACCCCGCATGCTTGGCCAATCGCAGCGCCAGCAGCGAGGAGAGCCATGATTGGCCACAGGCAGGATGCCTGTGGCCAATCATAGCTCAGGCTGTGTAGTGCACGCCCCACACTATATAAGGCCGCCAGCGTGGCGGCCTTGTGTAGTGTGTTGGCGTCTGAAGCAGTGGGTGTTCTGTGTACCTTCAACACAGTACACACCGATCGTTTTTGGCTGATTTTCGATCTTGCTGTTGTGTAGTGGTTGTTGTCTGCGTGCCCTGACCGCAGTATACACCACTATATTCACCTCACCTATATAGCTAGTGATCTATCTTTTATAATAGAGCTTGCAGTCAGTAGTGTTAGGAGCTAGTGCGTGCTGTCTGCGTGCTCTGTACCCAGTACATACCGCTATATCCACCTACATAGCTGTTCTCTATTTGAGCCCACTTGCCATCTGCAGGAGTTATTGGAAGTTGTGTGTGCCTCCAGCACAGCACAGTATACATCTGTATATACCCCTTTATCTCTGGTGTTCTATAATAAAGGCATCTGCAGGAGTTAGTGGGTGTTCTGTGTACCTTCAACACAGTACACACCAATCGTTTTCGGACGATTTTCGATCTTGCTGTTGTGTAGTGGTTGTTGTCTGCGTGCCCTGACCGCAGTATACACCGCTATATTCACCTCACCTATATAGCTAGTGATCTATCATTTTATAATAGAGCTTGCCGTCAGTAGTGTTAGGAGCTAGTGTGTGCTGTCTGCATGCTCTGTACCCAGTACATACCGCTATATCCACCTACATAGCTCTTCTCTATTTGAGACCACTTGCCATCTGCAGGAGTTATTGGAAGTTGTGTGTGCCTCCAGCACAGCACAGTATACATCTGTATATACCCCTTTATCCCTGGTGTTCTATAATAAAGGCATCTGCAGGAGTTAGTGGGTGTTGTGTGCCTCTAGCACAATATACACTACCCAACTGCTTTTTTACCCAACTCCCTTCAGGCCATGACCATGTCTGGAAGGCCAGCAAGGAGAGGCAGACAGGCACGAGCCGATAAAAGAGGGCAAGCAGGCTCTGTGTCTAATGACAACAGTGCTGGTCGTGGACGCGGTGCATTGTCATCAGCACGTGGCCATGGAACACGCTTGTCCTTCTTTTCGGCAGCTGGACATGTTGAGCCGCAACATGCCAACGACTTGGTAGAGTGGATGACCAAGCCCTCTTCATCCTCCTCATCTTCTCTCACCCAGTCTCAGGGTACTAGCAAAGCAGCTGCCAACGCATCGTCTTCCCTCCTCTCAATGTCATCATCAGTGACTCCTTCCCTAGACCCACCACGTCCTCCTGAGGAGTCTCCTGAACTCTTTGAGCACAGTGTTGGGTACATACTCTAGGAGGATGCCCAGTGTTTTGTGGGCTCTGATGATGACACTCAGCTAGAGGAAGGCAGTAGCGTGAGCGCAGAGAGAGGGGATGCTCAAGAAGGACAGCAATCTGGCAGTCATGTTCCACAAGCTGCAGCATACTGCCAGGTTTGCTACAGCGATGAAGAGGGAGGGGATGATGAGGGCACTGACTCCACGTGGGTGCCTGGAAGGAGAGAGGAGGAGGAGGAGGAGGAGGAGGAGGAGGCACATGTCCAACGAGGCAGGATGCCCTTCGGGGGCCAGCTTAGGGGCAGCACACCGACTGAATCACACCGCAGAGCTCCGCCTGTGCAGGGCGCTGCCTCTGCGCGTTATTCTAAAAGTTCTTTGGTGTGGGCCTTTTTTGAGACGAGTGCATCAGATCGCACCGCTGCTATTTGCAACATATGTCTCAAGCGTATCTCGCGTGGCCAAAACATCAGCCGCTTGGGCACCACATGCTTGACCAGACATATGTTGACCTGCCATGCAGCTCGTTGGCAAGCGTACCTCAAAGACCCACACCAAAGAACAAAGCGGACCTCTCCTTGCTCCTCATCAGCTGGCATCTCCAACCCCACTAGACCTTCAGTCCTCTCTGAAACCTGCTCTGAGAGGAAAGAAGGTGTAGAATTAGGTGTGTCACAGCCAAGTGCTTCCGGGAACTCTGCTAGCGGTACACCCACGTCCGATTATAGCAGGCAAATGTCCCTGCCCCAGCTGCTGGACCGGCGAAAGAAGTTCACTCCCAGCCATCCACATGCCCAGCGGTTGAATGCTAGCTTGGCTAAATTGCTAGCACTTCAACTGCTGCCTTTTCAGTTGGTAGACTCGGCCCCCTTCCGTGAGTTTGTACAATGTGCGGTTCCTCAGTGGCAGGTCCCCAAACGCCACTTTTTCTCACGGAAGGCGATTCCGGCTCTCTACCGGCATGTGGAAGGCAATGTCCTTGCCTCGCTGGACAGGGCGGTCAGCGGTAAGGTGCATATTACCACTGACTCATGGTCCAGCAGGCATGGACAGGGACGTTACCTGTCTTTCACGGCCCATTGGGTCACTCTTCTGGCAGCTGGGAAGGATGCAGGACAAGGTGCAGTAGTGTTGGAGGTTGTTCCGCCACCACGCCTCCAAAATGCTACTATTGGTTGTGACACACCTCTCTCCTCCACCCCCTCCTCTTCTTCTTCCTCCATGGCCTCTTCCAGTGCTCTGTCCTCAGAACCAGCGGTGCTTCGTAGGCGTTCCAGGGGCTACGCAAGTACGCAGGCAAAATGATGCCATGCCGTACTTGCGCTGGTTTGTTTGGGGGACAGGAGCCACACTGGGGCGGATGTTTTGTCAGCTCTGCAGGGGCAGGCCAAGAGGTGGTTGACGCCACGCCAGCTTAGGCCAGGAATGGTGGTTTGTGACAATGGCACCAACCTCCTCTCCGCCCTCCGACAGGGACAACTGACCCATGTGCCCTGTGTAGCTCACGTCCTTAACCTGGTGGTGCAGCTGTTCTTGGGCAGGTACCCCGGCTTACAGGATGTCCTGAAGCAGGCCAGGAAAGTCTGTGTGCATTTCCGCCGATCATTTAATGCCTGTGCTCGGCTGGCTGAGCTCCAAAAGGAGTTGAACCTGCCCAAGAACCGCCTTATATGTGACATGCCCACCAGATGGAACTCAACGGTGGTCATGCTGCAGCGGCTGCACACGCAGCAGAGGGCCATCAATGAGTACCTGTGCGACTACGTCACCAGGACAGGGTCAGGGAAGCTCGGTTTTTTCTCACCACGCCAGTGGGGCATGATCAGGGATGCATGCACTGTCCTGTCACCGTTTGAGGAGGCCACAAGGATGGTGAGCAGTGACAGTGCATGCATCAGTGACACTGTACCTCTTGTCCACCTCTTGGAGCATACGTGGAATAATGGACAGGGCACTTGAGGCAGAACAGAGGCAGGAAGAGGAGGACTTCCTTGCCTCTCAAGGCCCCCTTTATCCAGACAGTGTTCCTGCTATGCCACCCATCACACAGGAAGAGGATGAGGAGGAGGAAGAGGAGGAGGGGGATGATTGTGTCAGCATGGAGGTGGAGGCTGGCACTCAGCATCAGCAGCAGCAGCAGCAGCAGCAGCAGTCTTGTAGGGATGATTTACAGTCCCAAGAAACACGTGGACTTGTACGTGGCTGGGAGGAGGTAGCTGCGGATCATGTTGTCCTTAGTGACCCAGAGGACTCCGGACCGAATGCCTCAGCTAACCTACGCTGCATGGCCTCCCTGATCCTGCAAAGCCTGCGGAAGGATCCTCGTATTCTTCGGATCAAGGAGAGGGACCATTACTGGCTGGCCACTCTCCTTGATCCACGGTACAAGGGTAAGGTTGTCGACCTTATCTTGCCATCGCAGAGGGAGCAGAGGATGAGACATCTCCGGGAGGCCTTGCAGAAAGGTCTGTGCAACGCGTTCCCAGAGACTGGGAGGTTACAAACTCCTGGTCCTGGACAACGTGTTGCTGAGGCATCGGTCAGAAGGAGCGGTGGAGAAGGTGGCCGTCTGACTGATGCTTTCAGACAATTTTTTAGTCCACAGTCCCAAGGTATGATCGGTTCCAGCACCCATCGCCAGCGTCTGATTTACATGGTGCAGGAATACCTAGGGGCAAGGTCAGACTTGGACACCTTTCCCACTGAAAATCCTCTGGCTTACTGGGTCTTGAGGATGGATCACTGGCCAGAGCTTGCACAGTATGCAATTGAGCTACTGGCCTGTCCTGCATCCAGCGTTCTTTCGGAACGCACCTTCAGTGCTGCTGGTGGCTTTGTTACCGATCACAGGGTGCGCCTGTCCACCGAATCAGTTGATCGACTGACCTTCATCAAGATGAATCAGTCTTGGATCACCCACAGCTACCAAGCACCTGAAGCTGATGTAACAGAATAATTTTTTTTGAAATATCACATCCCTTCAAGACTGCCTATGCTGATACTGAGTGACTGTCCTGTTATGTTGATTGTCTATCCTCTTCCTCCTCCGCTGATATGTTGGAAGAACATTTCTGGTTCTGGTTGATGCCATCAGCCCAATTTTTCTGCCCCTGTTTAACAGGGGCGTTTAAGTACAATTTTTGATGCAATGCTTTGCAGCAGGGCTAATTCCTGCAATAAAACAAGAGTATATGGGAGAGGTTGCAGTGTGGTGGCACCAGAACCAGTGCCTAAGGCCCAATTTTTCTGCCCTTGTTTAACAGGGGCGTTTAATTACAATTTTTGATGCAATGCTTTGCAGCAGGGCTAATTCCTGCAATAAAACTAGAGTATATGGGAGAGGTTGCAGTGTGGTGGCACCAGCAGCAGTGCCTAAGGCCAAATTTTTCTGCCCCTGTTTAACAGGGACATGTAATTACAATTCTTGATATAATATTTCACAGGAGGGCCCCTTCCTGTGCCCACCCAGAGTAACGGTGAGGACTTATAGTGTTGTGGCACCAGCACCACAACCACCAAAGGTCAATTTTTCTACCACTGTTCAACAATGGCATGTAATTACAATTCTTGATATAATCGTTCACAGCAGGGCACTCCAGCGCCCACCAAGAGTCATGTTGAGGGCTTACAATGTTGTGGCAAAACCAACACCTTGTTCCGCCATTTCTGCAGAGCATATAGGGCAGGCCCCTACTTTCAAACATACAATTTACAAACATCTCCTACTTGCAAATGGAAGGAGACAACAGCAAGTGAGATGAAAAAAGATGGATGACAAAACAAATTATACAGGGGTGATAACCCTTCCCTATGTTTTCCAAAAAGCTTAAAAATCGTTTTTTTTGACTGGAGCTACACTTTAAAAATGTACCAGTTGAAAATTACAAACAGATTCAACTTAACACAACAAACCTACACAGTCCCTGTCTTGTTTGCACCGCCTGTATACTGCTGTTCTGAGTATATAGGGCCTGGGGGCCACACGCATTTCCTTTTTTTAATATGGGTACAGGGTTCCCCTTAATATGCGTACAAGACCCAAATAGGCTGGTAATGGGCAGGGAGGGCTACCCATGCCATTTTTCTCAATGATTTTCAACCATATTGCAGGAACCAGATATAACATTAAAACCGCAAGCAGTTTTAAATGGTGTTATTTCCGCTTAATGTCATTTTGTGCAGGGACTGTTCTAAACACGGGAAACACGTGGCACAGGCATACTACAGACACCCCCCAGGCACCATATTTAAAGGAATATTTCACTTTTTTTTTCACTTTAATCGTCATTAAAATCAGTGCTCCCGCCAAAACGGACATTTTTAAAAACATTTTAGGCATTGACCCATGTCCCCTGGGGCAGGAGCCAGGTCCCCAAACCCTTTTTAGGACAGTATCTTGCATATTAGCCATTAAAATTAGCACTTTTAATTTCGAACGTTCGAGTCCCATAGACTTCAATGGGGTTCTAAAGTTCGTTCGAATTTGGGGTCCGTTCGAAAGTTCTGGTGCGAACCGAACCGGGGGGTGTTCGGCTCATCCCTATTCACCATTTAGTAATGGATTTTGTCTGACGCTGTAACACAACCAACTGGTGACCATAAATGAGTTGTGCAATTGTCAGATGAATTTCATTACTATGGCATTTTACCACCTTTTGATGGAAGTGAGTAAAGTGTTGTGGTCATATAGCTAGAAATACATCACTAAAATGTGCCCCTGCTATCTGATCTCAGAAATTTAGGAGGTGTGCATAAAGTGTATTCTGGGTTAAAATGCACTACATACCTCCCAACTTTTTGAGATGGAATGTGGCACTCCTATCAGCAAAATTATGTAGTCAGAAGACACACCCCTTGCCACGCCCCCTTAAAGGAGAATTGTACTTTTGGCTTTTGACATTTACAAATGCAGCAATTTAGGAATCAGATGAAAGGTTTTAGCTTTTGATAGATAAAAAGTGCATTTTATATATATCTATATAGATCAGACCAAAATGAGGGACAAATGAGGAGGAATGAGGGACATTGCTCCAAATCAGGGACAGTCCCTTGAAATCAGGGACAGTTGGGAGCTATGGAATTATCAGTATGATGGGATATTTGTATTATGCTTTGTAGCTAATCACATTTCTTATCCCATAGGACAGAAAATGATGATAAATCTCCACACATGCCATATTATTTACTGCATGACAATGGGAAAATCACAAATGCAATGCCACTACGCATTATCAGCACCTGCAATTTGGACATTTTCAAGTTCCCTTTTGATAACCAGACATGCAGGCTCTCCTTTGGCTCTTATGTTTACACAGGTATGCTTGTTGCTCAGATCACATGTTTTTTTATTGGAAGATATTTATTTTTTCTGTAATAAGTTCTGCTCTAAGTACATGGATTTAATCTTTTAGGGCACAGTTATGGTGTTCATACCTTTTAGGCCACATACACTGCAGCCAGGGTTGGATTAAGATAGGGGCTATTGGAGCTGCAGCTCCAGGCCCCTACCTTAATATAGGCCCAGCCACCCAAAAAGAACACACTGCTCATGAAAAGCAATGGGCCAATAGAGTTCTCCCCTGACGGGCCCTGCATTCCGCATGCACCGCCTGGGCAGGGTGGTGGGATTGATAATGGGCGCCGCATGAGCAGTCCTAATGGAAGCCTGGTGCACGCCAATGCAGGGCTCTTGCAGAAATGTGGGGCTTCCATAGTGTTAGGGCTGCACTCTTTCAGCTCGGAGTGCACGCCAATGCACAGCCCTTACGGCAACCTGGCAATCAAATGGCAGGCTTCCCTTGTTTACATGTGCCCTTTAGAGTTTTGGCTCATGCCAACACAGGCTCTTAGAAACACAGAACGGTGCCCCCTAAAAAGGCACAGCAAAATCCTCAGCACCAAGCACATGATGCTCTTAATCCGGCCCTGGCTACAGCTTGAAAAAGCTCAATACAGCGTTTATTTAGTTTTTTTTACTGATCTAAAATGCAGCTCATTGTTTATAATGTACCTGTACACACAAGTGCGTAAACCAGCACTGCGTATTCTTGAGTAAAAAGAAAAATGTAAAATTATGGTTTACCGGTCAGCAGTTTGCACCGGTATGCACAAATACACGCAAATACATGCAAATATGTGCACATAAGCATAAATATTTAATATTTTCATATATTTTGCCATAAGGAATGTATTGCTTGTGCAAATACACATGAATATGTGTAACACAAATGCCTGAAATTACACGTCCAGAAACGCTGATGCTCAAACGTCAATACTGTGTGCACTAAACATTTTTTGCACAAAAAAATGAGATCTGCATAACTATTTAACCAGTTGCCGACCCACCACAGTATAATATACTGAAGGTACAATCACATACATGTATGCCATGTGCCTACATCGGGCTTAGGAGCATGCTGCAACACAATTAGAAACAATGAATGGATGGCAGGTTTGTGTGAAACAGGTACTCACCAAGATGGAGCCAAGTGGAGTTTATTTATTGTAGTATTTAATGAAACCATATTACACAGTTAAGGAAAAAAACATAACAGTTGAATTTAAAACTCCACAGTGTGTGCCATCACCAATCCAATGCACTCACCAGAACATATGGCTACACAAGTTATATAGTTAGCAAGTCAGCTCAGTACAATCAACCAGGCCACAGCAATTCACCCTTTAGGAATGGTTCCTTTAAGAAAATTACCCTCTGGTAATGTCACCAACCAGAATGTTACACCATTGAAAACGACAGGTAGTTGAATGTGTGGAACAAGTGCTCATCAAATTGGAGCCAGATGGAGTATATAGTGTAGTATTTATTGAATGTTAAATTAAACAGATAAAGATTAAAACAGGACAGTGTCCTGGACATACAAGTATGGCCGCTGCATATAGTCCATGTGGCTGCAATGACGTCAGCACTCTATCCCGTCCTACGCTTTTCACTTGCTGAGAAAGTGTGGCGCAACTGAGCTCACTTGTTTCCGGTAATTTGTGCAGTTATATGTACTGGTGGTGGTGGTGATGGTGCACACTGTGGAGCTTTCAATTCAGTTATGTTTTTGTCCTTACCTGTTTAAAAATGAATAAATAGTGTATTTCGTTTTGGTTGTTCATATACAGTTTAATTGTGTTTTAAATTACAAAGTTGGGAAGTATGATGTATAAGGAAATAAATGTGATCTACAGTGTGGACATTAGTGTCTTTCTAAAAACCACTGCCAACATATTGTGATTTTACTTTCATCTACATTTTTCCTGGTTTATCTATAGTTGCATAAGAATGTTCATTAGAATGATTAATTACTAGCAGCAGTGCCGCTCTTTGTAGTTTCAGATATTGTTATGTTGCCAAAAAGCAACTCTTCAGTTGTCAACCAAAATGCACAAAATGTGTTTGCCTCTAAAGATGAATGGGTGCTGCAGTCTGTAGCAGTGTACAACACGACATATAAAACTATGGACGTGGAATACAGCCAAGTCGTCTACAGTGTAAGGAATGACAGTACATGTTCTGTTTCAATTATTAAGAATATTCTTTTGCATTACATTTTGTGTCTATTCCATTTCCTGGTATATAATGTAAAGCCACACATATGCCCAACATTAATAATTGTATGAAACATTAAATGTGACCTCTAATAAAGAAAAGTATAAAATTTGTACCATCATCCAGAAATCGAATCGTGTAAGGGTTGGTAGCCTGATCCCCAACCAGGCTACCAGAAATGGAGGCAGTTTGGACTATTGCGGTACAATAAGAACAATACAATGAATGTTATAACCAGATAATAATAATGAAAGATACAGATGATTTTATTGATGCCAGAAAACCAATCATCATTTACATATTAAAAACATAAGCGCAGTACACATGTATATCATCAGTGAATAGTCACAATACAACTGTTGATCACAGATATCAGTTTCCTCGACTAGTTTTGCGGACTTATACCGCTTCATCGGGAGGTTATCTGTGATTGGATCAAAAAAGCGAAAAAGTAATCAAAAAAGGAAACAAATATAATAATAATAATGAAATTTTATGAAGCATCCCAATTAAGAAATTTGATTCAAAAAGGTTAAGGTGGGGAAAGAGCGACACAGCTTACCCATGCTCCAAACAGGCATCAAGCTCACAGTGCTACCACCTGATAAATAGTCCCCCACGGCAACTCGGGGAAGCTATAAAATGTGATGATTGGGGTCTAGATAATGGAATAAAATGAATAAATAAATAAAATAAAATAAATCAGTATACTATCAGCTTGTCGGGGTAAGACAAGTGAAGTGAATAGATAATGGGGTGATGGTGCAGATAATTGTGAAACCATATAAGTGAATCAAATGGAGGATGGAACAATTGCGCGTGTGTTGGAATGTGTGAAAAAAGGAAACCCAACAAGTCAAAAAGTGGTGGTGAAACGGTGAAAATTAGTGAAATTGGTGAAGGTTGGGAAGGCAAAGTGTGGTGAAAAGGGAAAAAAAAAGAAAGAGTGGAGAGGGGAAGGGTAGGGAGGGAAGGGGAGGGGAGATGGGGACAGGGGGGGACGTGGGTAAGAATAAAAGTGTATGAGTAAGGCAAATGTGAATGAAGTGTGGAGTAAAGTGAATAAGGAAAAGCAGGGTATACCTGAGATTATTGTTAATAAAGGTAGAAGGATCCCGGGAGGGGCACACCCAATAGGGGACATGATGCCGGTGTATGACCCCAGTAGTTATAAAGACCACAGGCTCAGGAGGCATAATAAAGCCTATCCACCCATGCCTAAGTCTCCTGTAGAGGAAATAAATAGTAACACTTTTAAATTGGGTTCACGACGCCAGTAGTAATACTTGAAAATACAGGGTGCTATCTGGGAATTTAAGAGAGATATATAAAGTGTGAAAGAAACACTTACTAAAAATTAGCTGGAGCATACCATCCCGGGAACTCACATCTAGATCCACACATCCCAGGCAGACACCTGTTCTATATAGCTCCCAACCCTGTGACGTTTCAACAGCGCCATAAGGCGCCAGTGCATGACGCCACAAAGCCAGGCTAACGCACAATGCGCGCGCAAAACAATAGCGCGCACGCATGCGCATCAGCCCCGCGAAGCCCCACGCACAACGCCACAAGGTCAGAGCTCCCACATAGCGCATGCGCAAGATAGTCGCGCACACGCATGCGCATCGGCCACTAAGGCCAAAGGGACATAGTCCCTGCCAGTGCCAGTGCAAGGGGAGGAGACCGCCCCGTAAATGGGATGGGCTCCACCACCCGGGAGCTCTCCGGGCTGCAGCAAGGGGGGTGCGTGTGCGTGACTATCTCGCGCATGCGCTATGTGGGAGCTCTGACCTTGTGGCGTTGTGCGTGGGGCTTCACGGGGCTGATGCGCATGCGTGCGCGCTATTGTTTTGCGAGCGCATTGTGCGTTAGCCTGGCTTTGTGGCGTCATGCACCGGCGCCTTATGGCGTTGTTGAAACGTCACAGGGTTGGGAGCTATATAGAACAGGTGTTTGCCTGGGATGTGTGGATCTAGATGTGAGTTCCCGGGATGGTATGCTCCAGCTAATTTTTAGTAAGTGTTTCTTTCACACTTTATATATCTCTCTTAAATTCCCAGATAGCACCCTGTATTTTCAGGTATTACTACTGGCGTCGTGAACCCAATTTAAAAGTGTTACTATTTATTTCCTCTACAGGAGACTTAGGCATGGGTGGATAGGCTTTATTATGCCTCCTGAGCCTGTGGTCTTTATAACTACGTACTGGGGTCATACACCGGCATCATGTCCCCTATTGGGTGTGCCCCTCCCGGGATCCTTCTACTTTTATTAACAATAATCTCAGGTATACCCTGCTTTTCCTTATTCACACTTCATTCACATTTGCCTTACTCATACACTTTTATTCTTACCCACGTCCCCCCCTGTCCCCATCTCCCCTCCCCTCCCCTCCCTCCCCTTCCCCTCTCCACTCTTTCTTTTTTTTTTCCCTTTTCACCACACGTTGCCTTCCCAACCTTCACCAATTTCACTAATTTTCACAGTTTCACCACCACTTTTTGACTTGTTGGGTTTCCCTTTTTCACACATTCCAACACACGCGCAATTGTTCCATCCTCCATTTGATTCACTTATATGGTTTCACAATTATCTGCACCATCACCCCATTATCTATTCACTTCACTTGTCTTACCCCGACAAGCTGATAGTATACTGATTTATTTTATTTTATTTATTTATTCATTTTATTCCATTATCTAGACCCCAATCATCACACTTTATAGCTTCCCCGAGTTGCCGTGGGGGACTATTTATCAGGTGGTAGCACTGTGAGCTTGACGCCTGTTTGGAGCATGGGTAAGCTGTGTCGCTCTTTCCCCGCCTTAACCTTTTTGAATCAAATTTCTTAATTGGGATGCTTCATAAAATTTCATTATTATTATTATATTTGTTTCCTTTTTTGATTACTTTTTCGCTTTTTTGATCCAATCACAGATAACCTCCCGATGAAGCGGTATAAGTCTGCGAAACTAGTCGAGGAAACTGATATCTGTGATCAACAGTTGTATTTTGACTATTCACTGATGATATACATGTGTACTGCGCTTATGTTTTTAATATGTAAATGATGATTGGTTTTCTGGCATCAATAAAATCATCTGTATCTTTCATTATTATTATCTGGTTATAACATTCATTGTATTGTTCTTATTGTACCGCAATAGTCCAAACTGCCTCCATTTCTGGTAGCCTGGTTGGGGATCAGGCTACCAACCCTTACACGATTAATAATTGTATGGTGGGGCCCTCACTGCTGCCCTGCAAGCTAAATGTATATTTTCTAATAATAGTTTGAATTTACATATGTGAAAAACAGCATACCGGTGCATCCACTGATTCAGGCTCTGTCCTGCACAGCAGACTTGCCCATAGCGCAGAATCATATGTTGTTGAGGTTCAGGCCTGTTCAAAAGAAATCTGTCTGGATTGGATTTCATAAAACCCAAATAAATGTAAGCCAAGTGGATTTCCTAGCTTCCAAGCACACATGCACATTTCACTATTTACCACTACTAGTTCATTTGTTTCCTGGAGTTTTCATTTAAAGGAAACTTGTACTGAAGAAAAAAATAAATCATACAGCGATGGTTGCCCTCTGACCTTCAGAAATTGTTAACTGTCTGGTTGTCTCTTATCCAAAACTTGATTTTCTGATTTAATGACCTGGATCAAACATGCTAGCTATTAAAGTACATCTCCCAACCGTCCCGGATTAGTCGGGACCACCCCGAGATTGCAAATTCCAGCATCCTGTGAATCCGGCTAGAGTCCCAGAGCCTATCCCCAGGGAACCTCATGCCCACCTCCCCCTCTCCCAAGGAGTCCGGGCGTACCACAGCCCACCCCGAAAACAGAAATCAGAAACGTGGGCAGGCAAACATCAGAGAAGATAAAGAAACATGGAGCCTCGCTCACCTGCTGCTGATTGGAAAAGGGGTGACTGGAGGTGGGGACTGGTCATTAAACCAAGGCCGCAAGAAATAACTCTGACTCTTCCCACCTGTTGGAGATCAGAGAACAGGAAACTCAGAAATAAACCCAGGATTTCAGCAACTTTCCAATGACTAGAAGATGAGATGACCGGGGGTGAGGATGGTCCATTCGACACAGTTCAAGAAGAGGAAGTATGTGAGTGTGTGTCTGCATGTGAGTGTGTGTGTGTATGAGGCTGTATGGGTCTGTATGTGTGAGTGTGTGTGCGTGTGATGCTGTATAGGTCTGTATGTGAGAGTGTATGTGTGTGTGTGTATGAGGCTGTATGGGTCTGCATGTGAGTGCGTGTGCATGTGTGTATGGGTCTGTATGTGAGTGTGTGTATGAGGCTGTATGGGTCTGTATGTGAGTATGCGTGTGTGTATGAGTCTGTGTGGATCTGTATGTAAGTATGCGTGTGTGAATGGGTCTGTATGTGTATGTGTTTGTGTGTATGAGGCTGTATGGGACTGTATGTGAGTGTGTATGCATATATGTATGTATGTGAATGTGTTTGTGTGTGTGTACATATGAGGCTATATGGGACTGTATGTGAGACCATCCTGAGAAGGAATTACAATTTTGGCATCCCAGTGAATCCATGGTGAATTTCAGTGGCAGAACAAGTCCCGGCACTAATCTCCAGTAACTGGCCTTACAGGGCACGCTACCGTGGGCATCTGGAAAGCCTACCCTGCATCTCTCGCAGGGTGTCCTTGGTACCACATTGTCGGGCACAATAAACCAGTCACAGACAAAAAATGCAGTTAAAATCTCGCCTTAATTGAAATAGCAAATATAACAGTTCTGGAACAAAGTCAAAAACGGAAGCCAGGGTTTGGAAGCCAGAGCAGGTAATCAGAAGAACAAGGATCATGGAACCAGAAGTCAGCATTGTCAGGAGCCAAAAATCAGGAGCAGGAATCAGAAGAGAAGTCAGCCAGACCAAGTTATACACAGGAGCACACTGGAGATGTTGACCACGCAAGGGCATTGAGGGAATAAGCAAAGCTGTTTAAATAGCCAAAAGGGGCGGGCTGTAGGCTGGACTAATGAGGTAAGTAATGGTAACATGGTGAGTCACTGTGGATGAATTTCAGGAACGTAAAGAACTTCTAAAGACATTTGGGATATGTTTAAGATGCTGTGCTTCCACTGAAAATCCCACTAAAGACTAAATTTCCTATCAAGTGCATGGAGTGCGGCCATGATGACCATCTGCAAGTGCTTCATTCATCTGAGCCCAAATCTTTATAACCTGTGAACTCTCCTCCCCCCTCAAAGAACAGCGGGGAGAATACAACTCAAGTGACTGAAATCCCTGCAATATCTTCTTCATGTATTGAAGTATGCGGGGAAGACCTTTGTGGTAAGTTTTGTGCCAAAATATGCTTAGTGAATGTGTACCACAAGGATCGTCCACAAAAGACTGTTAAGGTGTACGCCATCTTAGATGATCAAAGTAATCGTTCAATAGTGAGATCAGAACTGTTTGAGTTACTTGACTTAAAAGGGGATGCCCACCGCTACACTCTAGGTACCTGTAGTGATACTACAGTGGTCTCTGGGAGAAGAGCCTATGGACTGTCTGCAGCCAAATACCAGCCAACAAGGAAGAGATCCCTACACCCTCAGCTTCTCTTCATCACCACACCAACTTTAGGGCTATAGCTGACGAAATACTGCCAATTGACAACCGTACAGATCCTGCTTTTGCTGGGAAGAGACATTCTAATGCCACCTACACACGACCGGACTTTCCAGCAGACTAGGTCCGATGGACTTCCCGACGGACTTTCCGACTTGCCCACAAACGGACTAAAGTCCGTTTATTTTGAACGTGATGATGGGACTAGAAAATAAATCAATCTCACCGCTTTTATCGGCGATATTGGCACCTTGCGAGCCCCATCGCTTGGTATGGATTTTAAGGGGAGCCCCTACACCGAAAAAACGGCGTGGGCCCCCCCCCAAGGTCCATGCCAGACCCTTATCCGAGCATGCAGCCCGGCCGGTCAGGAAAGGGGGTGGGGACGAGCGAGAGCCCCCCCGCCGCACCGTACCAGGCCGCATGCCCTCAACATGGGGGTTTGGGGGCTTTGGGGAAGGGGGGCACCCTGCGGGCCCCCCACCCCAAAGCACCTTGTCCCCATGTTGATGACGACAAGGGTCTCTTCCGGACAACCCTGGCCTTTGGTTGTCAGGGTCTGCGGGTGGGGGGGCTTATCGGAATCCGGGAGCCCCCTTTAATAAGGGGACCCCCAGATCCCGCCCCCCACCCTATGTGAACAAGTATGGGGTAGATCGTACCCCTACCCTATTCACCTGGGGGGAAAAAGCGTACATAGAAAACACACTAGACTGCTTTTTAAAGTAGTTTATTAGGCAGCTGCGGGGGTCTCTTCCGTCTTTGGGGGTCTCTTCCGACTCTCCGCTCTCTCCGCCCTCTTCTCCCACTCTCTGGCCTTCTCTCCCGGTCTCCGATTCTTCTCCCGCTCTCCGGCCTCTTCTCCCGCTCTCCAAAACTTCTTCTCCCGCTCTCCGATTCTTCTCCTGGGCTCCTCCGCTATCTTCTGCTCTTTTGCCGCTCTTTTGCTAGAGGTGGCCTGGTGTTTTCTGCTGTCTTCTTCCCTTCGGTCTTCTTCTGATGCTGTTTGCACGGTGCGCTACGACTTATATAGGCATGAGGTGGGGCGCCCGGGTGATGTCACCCGGTGACCCCCGCCCCTTATGAGGGTGCAGTCCCGGCATGCTCACTGGACTGTGCCATCATAAGTGGCTGGGATAGGATAGGATTGTGCTGGAAACATTCTTGCGGGCAGGTGCTGTAGCTGCCCTTGCGTCGTATTTGGTCAGCCAGACCAGCATACAGATGAACAGGTTTCCCGCTAGGTTCTATTTCTAAAGTCCGTCTGATTTTTGGACAGCAAAGGTCCAATGAAGCCCACACGCTATCAAAATGTCAGACAGATTCATTACGTCGGACCTTTGCTGTCAGAAAGTTTGGTCGTGTGTAAGTGGCATAATAGTCCATAAAGTACGCCAGCAAATAGATGCATTTGCCCAACTCCTTGACCTTGGCTGGGTCGTCATCAGCAAGTCAGCATAGGTAAGATGGGGATATTTTACAAGAATTAAAATATGAAGTCGTTTTCTGGTAAACCCACCAAATTTTCCCCTCTTTCTAGTGGAGTATTAAGAGAAAATGTGCTGTATGTTTTCAGGACAATGGAAATATAGTCACATCCTAGGGTTATCCTGGAAAGAGACTTATGACATTGCCTCTGGAATTCCCATTTCTCTCTATTACATTGGGGTTGATTTGCCAAATACAAATAGAATGCGCACATTGCAAGTGCTGTTGCACTCTGCAAGGGCATTTGCTCCATATTTTAGTAAACAAGGAGAAGCTCTGCTGACTTTCATCACACAGTCCTGTAAGCACAAATGCTGTTTTTTAATTGCACGTTATTGGGAAATTTTTTGCAAAGTGAAGCTTTACCTCATTTACTAAGCCCTGAAGCATCTACACTTGCTGAGTGCACAGTCTATTTGCCTTTAGTAATTTAACTCCATTGTTTGCTCCATATATTAGCAGGAGCAGAGCATAATCTTTGGTGGTGTCTGTGTGCAACGTTTTTGCTGAGATAATGTGCAATATATTCATGTGCTGTTTCCATATGCTTTTTTCCCATAGATTTATATAAAAAGAGTTGCTGTTGTATACGTTTTAAACCTCATTATACCTGCCTGTTTCTTGGTATTCCTGGATATTGCAAGTATGTTCATTCACAATTACCAAAATAGACTTGATTTCAAGATCACCGTTGTTCTGGGTTTCTCCGTGCTGCTTCTAATTCTGAATGCCTTGCTGCCCAATTCCGATAACACTCCCATGTTAGGTATGTTATATGATAATAGAATTAAATCTACAATTAGGTGATATATGACATGGGTTTTAAAGAAAAAAAAAATTCGGGGCTGTTTTACTAAAACTGCAGAGTGCAAAATCTGGCGCAGCTCTACACAGAAACCAATCAGCTTCCATTTTTTTAAATCTTTTTTGTCAAAATTTAATTGAACAAGCTGAAGTTAGAAGCTGATTGGCTACCATGCACAGCGGCACCAGATTTTACACTCTCCAGTTTTGGTAAATCAACTATTGACAGAACAATAATGCTGATAAGGACTTCTAATTTCTCTGAGCCAGATGCATATTAGTTTTGGATCAGTAACTCAAAAGATATTGAAACCAAAGACAGCTAGACAAGTAGCATATTTTATCCTAAAAAAAAAAAACTTAAAGGGATATTTAATGATAAGCGTGTTTTTTGTTACCTTAATTTTTCATTTAATTTTACATTTCTATTTCTATGTTGCTTCTCCCTGGAAACTCAAAGCACATATGCGTTTACCTTTTAGCCTAATGCATCTCCTCAGTACCCGTCTATGCCCCCTGTCTCCACTGGCTTCAGGACAATCAACACCGTTTCCCCAATCTTCAGGGTTGTGTAGGAAGGTACTGAATGTAGCAGACCGATAGGCTTCTGCTGTCATCAGTCCAGTTGTTAGGCAGGGCTGTCTTAATAGCATTGTGGGCCACTAGGCAAAGTACTGCTCTGGGGCTCTTACCAGCCTGCCTCAATTTACGTACCTACTCTCATGAATTAAAGTATAAGTAGTTGATAGAATTAAACATATATCAATTAGTACTTTAAATAAAATAGAGTTTACACAGCAAAGACTAATCAACACAAGGGTATAGTACAGGGGGGGGGGGGCAGAAGGGCATGGTATAGGAGGAGTCAGGCGGGTACAGTACAGGTTCTGGGAGGTACTGGGGGAGTCAGGAGGGCACAATACTGGGACTAGGAGGGCACAATGCAGGTTATGGGATGCTGCCCAGAGCACAGCCATCCTGGGACAGCTTAGTAAAAAGCGTGACTGTCCTGGGAAATCCAGTACAGTTGGCAAGTAGGATGTAAGGCAAAATTATGATGGGGTCCCCATGCACCTGGGGCCCATGCATTAGGACTTCCCTGCTGTTAAGAGGAGAGAGCATTGGGGATGTGTGCTGGGTGCTATGTGTATCTATGGATGCGCACAGCACTAGCCAATGGGTTGCTAACCCTTCCCCGCTCTATCCGAAATGAAAAAAAAAATGGCTTTAGATATACTTTAAGATCAGTGAAATTTACCAACATCTTTACATCTAAATTGTCATTTGAACTCTGAAGGCAGTATTTGAGCAGGCAGTGACAAAACAAGATTCTAATTGTAAATGGAGGCTAATTAATTGTAAATGTAATGCTAATTAATCAGGTACTACCACAGCTGGTTAAACAAGGCTACCTTCTTGACCGAGCTGGGAATCCAAGCACTGCAACAGAGAAAAGAAAGGGGAGTATTTTATTGAATTTGTTATGATAAAAGCAAAATGTTATGCACCCACAAACATCTCTGAGAAGTGGGCATGTAAACAGCTGACAGGCAATGGCCCTGTCCCGACTGGGTCGCTGGGACCACAGGAGCTCTGGGGGGGGGGGGGTGCAGGGATCCAGAAAGCTGCCATGGGAGACTGCTCAGAAGAACCGAGGACACTGTGACCTATCAGAGGCTTGCCTCAGCTCATTCACCATCCTGACTATTGCCCTATCCTCCAGGACTTTGTATAATTTAATTAACCCCATCATGCCAAAGGGAGTAAAGGTGTATAGGTATATTGGATAGGTTGAAGATGGTGATGGGAATGGATGGCATAGCTCTGGCATGGGTAGCCTCATTCCTGTGAGACAGGGTTCAGAGGGTAAAGAGGAGACCATTTTATTCCTCTCATAGTTCCCTGTCTTGCAGGGTCCCACAAGGATCGGCTTTATCTCCGATATTTTTTAACATCTATATGAGGCCGCTGCTGTACATCATTCACCGTCACAACCTCCCATTCCATGTTTATGCTGACGACATCCAGATCTACTTCAAACTATCCAAGAAAGGGGAGGATCAGGTCATGCTGGCCTCCTGCTACGAGGAAATCCAATCCTGGATGGGTGCCATTTATCTAAAACTAAATGGCACCGAAACTGAATGCATCATCTTCAATAACTACGTGTATTCCAACTTGTTTCCATCCTGAATCTTTTAAACCTTTTCCAATTCCGACCTCTCAGGTCAGGGACCTGGGTGTCATCTTTGACTCTAGGTTGAACCTGCGACCTCAGGTAAATCAGGTGGTGAGTTCATGCCATTTCTGCCTGAGACTCCTAAGGTCGAATTTTCGCTATATTGCAGACTCTGATAAGATCGCCATCGTTAATGCCATTATCAGCAGTTGACTGGACTACTGCAATACCCTGTACTTGGGTTTGCTTGTATTTCCAGTCTGATTCAGAATGCCACAGCAAGGTTACTGACGGGTGCGGGTCGTCATGACCACACCACTCCATCTCTTAGAGCCCTGCATCGGCTGCCCATGAAAGAACAAGTTCTGTTCGAAACGAGACGTCTTGTCCATAAAGCATTGCATGGATGTGGCCCAGAGTACCTGAAGGAAAAATTCATCAAGTATGTGCCTACCCGATCCTTGAGATCGGTGAACTTGGGCATATTGAAGATTTCAAAATTCAAAAAGAAAATATGCAGAGGGAGAACGAGTGACGTACAGGGAGCTGAATTTTGGAACTACTTGCCTCTGAAACTGAGGCTTGAGAATAACTTTCTGAAATGCCAAAAGAAATTGAAAACTGTACTTTTTGTGCAAGCTTTTGGAGTCACCTAATTTTAATGGGGTTTATTCTGCATGTTGTCACTCTGGTATGTTGATTTTCCTAAGGTCTTTTAATGTCAATGTCTTTTGTTTTGCGCATCAAGGCCTTCAGGTAAGGCTGCGTAGGTTAACCACTAGGCATCTGCTCTATAGCCGAAAGACGGCTGCAGAGCGGACGCCAATTGCCGGGAGGCCGTCCCCGGACATTCTCCTGTTTACTTCCGCAATGCGCGCTCCAGCGAGCTCGCATCGGGGAAGTTCTGTGCTGGCCTTGTCCCCCGGACACAGCCAGTCACAGATCGCTGTAAACGGCCAATAACAGCGGCCAATCACAGTGGCCGTTCACAGCGAGATCGGCGTGCCCAATGAGAGATGATCTCATATGTAAACATATGAGATCATCTCTCAGCGCCGCTCTCCCTCCTCACACAGACAGCGTGTGAGGAGGGAGAGATGAACGGCTGCAGCGGCCGTAAGTAATGTCCCAGTGTGCCATCTGTCCCCAGTGTGCCATCTGTCCCCAGTGTGCCATCTGTCCCCAGTGTGTCATCTGTCCCCTGTGTGCCATCTGTCCCCTGTGTGCCAGTGCCATCTGTCCCCAGTGTGCCAGTGCCATCTGTCCCCAGTGTGCCACCTGTCATTGCCATCTGTCCCCAGTGTGCCAGTGCCATCTGTCCCCAGTGTGCCATCTGTCCCCAGTGTGCCAGTGCCATCTGTCCCCAGTGTGCCACCTGTCATTGCCATCTGTCCCCAGTGTGCCACCTGTCATTGCCATCTGTCCCCAGTGTGCCACCTGTCAGTGCCATCTGTCCCCAGTGCCACCTGTCAGTGCCATCTGTCCCAAGCTCCATTTGCCCCAGTGCCACCTGCCCCAATGCCACCTGTCAGTGCCATCTGTCCCCAGTGCCACGTATAAGTGCCATCTTTCATCAGTGCCACGTGTCATCAGTGCCACATCAGTGCCACGTGTCATCAGTGCCCCGTGTCATCAGTGCCATATCACTGTTACGTGTCATCAGTGCCACATATTAGTGCCATATGTCATCAGTGCAACGTTTCAGTGCCATCTGTCATCAGTGCCACCTATCAGTGTCACATGCCATCTGTTATCAGTGTCACCAATACCACGTATTAGTGCCATCTGTCATCAGTGTCACATGTCAGTGCCACGTATTAGTGCCATCTGTCATCAGTGCCATGTATTAGTGCCATCTGTCAGTGCCATGTATTAGTGCCATCTTTCATCAGTGCCACGTATTAGTGCCATCTTTGATCAGTGCCATCTGTCAGTGCCACGTATTAGTGCCACCTGTCATCAGTGCCATGTATTAGTGCCATCTGTCAGTGCCACGTATTAGTGCCACGTGTCATCAGTGCCACATATTAGTGCCATCTGTCATCAGTGTCACGTGTCATCAGTGCCTCGTATAAGTGGTATCTGTCATCAGTGTCACATCAGTGCCACGTGTCATCAGTGCCACATCAGTGCCACATGTCATCAGAGCCACGTATCACTGTCATCAGTGCCATGTCAGTGTCATTGTTCTGGTGCTCCAGGGCCTTCAAAAGTGTAATAGGTAGTCAACAAGTTAGATGTGTAATTTATGCTCCTAGAACACCTGATGGCGCTCCCTGCATGTTGGGCCTCTCTATGTGGCCAGGCTGTGGAAAAGTCCCACACATGTGGTATTGTAATACTCAGGAGGAGTAGCAGAATTTATTTTGGGGCATTATTTGTGGTATACACATGCCATGTGAGGGAAATAACCTATTACAATGACAATTTTGTGAAAAAAATAAAAATAAAAAAAACTTCATTTTGCAAAGAATTGTGGGAAAAAAATTACAACACCAAAAAGCTCACCATGCCTCTTACTAAATACCTTGGAATGTCTACTTTCAAAACAGGGGTCATTTGGGGGGTATTTGTACTTTCCTGGCTTGTTAGGGTCACAAGAAACGAGATAGGCCACCAGTACATCAGATGTGATACATTTTTTATGATTTGCACCACAGCTTGTAGAGTCTCTAACTTTCACAAAGACCAAATAATATCCACTAATTTGGGTTATTTTTACCAAAGTAATGTAGCAGTATAAATTGTGGCCAAAATTCATGAAAAAAAAAATAATTTGCTAAATTTTATCACAGAAACAAAGAAAAATTTGTTTTTTTTTCAAAATTTTCGGTCTTTTTTCATTTATAGTGCAAAAAATAAAAAATCCAGAGGTGATCAAATACCACCAAAAGAAAGCTCTATTTGTGGGAAAAAAGGACAAAAAAATCATTTGGGTACAGTGTTATATGACTGAGTAATTGTCATTCAAAGTGTGAGAGCACCAAGGCTGAAAATTGGTCTGGTCACGAGGGGTGTTTAAGTGCCCAGTTGTCAAGTGGTTAAGCATTTTAATAAATAAAAATAATAAATAAATATAAAAATATACATATATTCAAGGAGAAATCGCTTGTACCAGATTAATTATTTGTACAAAATAATATAAGGTAGAATGAAGTACATGCTAATAAAGTCTGACAAGAATAAAAATGAATAAAAAATGATTAAGAAATTATCAAATACAAAAGAATTACAGCAAAAAATGTATTAAGAAACATTTTGCTCCTAAATAGTAAGAACAATTGACCTAAATTGAATAATATAATTTTATATAAAAATATGATACCAGATATAGTATATGTTGTTCAGAGAATAAATGAAACAATGTAAAAATATGATAACATAATAAGGAAAATAATAATACTAACGATAAAGAGGTGCATCAATTAAAGAAGCATACATTAAATAAGCATATAAATGATATTATATATTATAAATTGTAATATAATCCATAAATTCTGAGATGGATAAGATTCATATTTATCATGATATAAAGATTTATTATACTATGAATGAAAAAATGAACCAAACAAAATTCACAATACAATAAGGGATGAATGGAACTAATAAAAATTTGGGACAAAAGGCTGGGGTTGACCTGAAACCGGGTGCTGGCAAGAACTCAATGAAAGAAGGGGGGGGGTGGGGGCAAGAAATTTTGCCTGTGGGGCCCTGTGGTGTTGACTTCCAGTCCTTCATCGAGACCACACGTGAATCTAATATGAGAATCGGGTAGGGATTGTATGACTGTAACCTGGAGTAATGAGGTGTCACTGTCATGATGCAAAAAAAAATGTTGCGAGATATTTATTTGGAATCGTTTCTTTCAAACTCCTCCTATGTTCTCTGAATCGAATGCGGAGCATTTTTTTTTTTTTTTGAAAAATGTTTATTTGGTTTTACAAATAAAAGGTTACAAAACATAGCTGTACAGTACATAAGTTTACAGATACAGGTTCCTGCGCAGTAAACAGTAGACTGCATACAGTCCTCTTGTTTCGTGATAAGCGGACCCGAACAGGTCCTAGTAATCTATACGATCTAAGTATACCAGCTAAGTAATTACATTCCATAGCCCTTGAGTAAATACCCTCTAAAGTGGGGGAAGAACGGGGTGACCTAAGGTCCTGATATATATATATATATAAAAAAAAGAAGAAACAAAAAATGCACAGCTTAGGGTCCAGTATGTCAAGGTGGCCTAAAGTCCACAGGATCCCCACGGGGAAGTAGTTTGAGTCTACCCAAATATCCAGCAAGGTCACTTTGAAGATACCATGCCGTGAAACTAAATGGTTGCATGGCCGCCTGGATGTCAGAGTGGGGTAACGTGACCTCCATATATTTGCGCCACCGTGCAAAGAAACGGTGTGCAGGTTTAGGATTCCTGGTGATGGTATCCAATCTTTCCATGTAGAAAAGCGATTCGATAGCCTTTTGCATCGCTGGTAGTGTAGGCGGTGCCTTGGAGATCCAAGATTGCATAATGGTCCTGCGAGCAGCAAGAAGGGCTAGCTGTGCCCATTGAGAAACTGGGGTCTGAATTCCACCTCCCGTCGGGGGCGTTTGAGGTGCGTAGCCAAATACACAAAGCATAATATCCTTCAGAATCCGTTGTTTAGAAACTGAGCCAACATAGGTAGTTACTGCATCCCAGTAGCTTTCTATAGCAGGGCATTCCCACAGTCGATGTATTAGAGTGGGGTGGGGCGTAGAGCGCCATGGGCATATTTTCAGGTTCATATTATTTTTATCGACATAGACGGGGTAATAGGCTCTGTGAATTATCCTTAATTGTGTTTCACACCATGTTTCTGAAAGTGTGAGTTTACGTATTTGCCGGTATCCATCCATAATTTTATCAGGAAGAGATTCATCTCGTAGGAGGGTCGCCCATTTCTGGAAAGGGGTGAGACCGTATTTGTCAGACTGGTGTTGAATGAGGTAAGAGTAGAGGTTAGAAATTGAGTAATCCCCTGAGTTCAATAGTGTCGATGATTGACTGCTGGAACGGGTCCGTCTGGGGACCGCATTGCGAGCTTAAGTAATCGGTCAGCTGGCCATAGTAGAAAACATGGGTCGGTGAGAGTGAAAATTCTTGAGATAAGGCTCCAAAGGACTTAAACTTACGATGGCCAGCTTGATATAAAGCTTTCGTGGATGTGAGACCTTTCAGTTTCCATTGCACATAGATTGCATGCAAAGTGGACGGGATAAACATGGGATTCCCTTGGATAGGTAGATGACTCGAGATGGTGGCCGGTAGGCCTAATAGTTTGCGGGTTTCTCTCCATGCAATGACAGTGTCTCTGACAAGCAAATTAGATTTTAGATGAGGTGGCAATGTGTGCAGGTTGGAGTGAAGAATTGCTGCCAGCGAGTACGGGGAAGCCATAGCCCCTTCTAGATGTACATTACAGTATCTAGAGTTGCCCGAAATCCAGTCCAGATCCTGACGTAATAGACATGCAAGATTATAAAAATGAAAATTGGGCATACCCGCACCTCCCTCGGTCTTTGGGAGGCATAGTTTAGGTAGAGCTATGCGTGCTCTCTTACGGGACCATAGAAAGGCTGATAGTGCCTTGTATAACTTCTGGATGTCTGCGTGTTTCAACAGGAGGGGTATGGTCTGCATGGGGTACAGTAGTCTGGCAAAGGATATCATTTTAAATAAATGGCATCTCCCGAAGAGCGAAATAGGCAGGGTCGTCCATAGGTCTAATTCCTGTACTATCTTAGATAATAGTGGGGGGGGGTAATTCAGCCCATATAATGAGGCCGGTTCACGACCTATGTGTACACTTAGGTATGTGATATGGTGTTTGGCTATTGCAAATGGGGACTGGTGTGTCCATTTGTGGGCCAATCTGGGATTTAAGGATAGTATCTCACTTTTGTCAAAGTTAATTCAGAAACCCGAGCAGCTTTGAAAGGTTTCAAAGATGATCTTTAACTTAGCAAAGTCGGAGACGGGGTCAGTGGTAAATAACAGGATATCATCCGCAAATAAAGCAGAGCGCAGCATCTGCAGTCCTATCGGTAGGCCACTGATCCCATCCCGTGAATTAAACAGCCTAGAGAGAGGTTCAATTGCCAGGTTAAACAATAAAGGCGATAGTGGGCACCCCTGCCTGGTGCCTTTAGTTAGAGGTATTGAGTCTGACATGAAGTCAGGGGTGACCAGTCGAGCTGTGGGAGACATGTACATCTGTTGGATAAATTGCATAAATGGGCCTTGAAAACCAAACCGTGTTAGCACTCTAAATAACCAAGGTAAACTCACATTATCAAAGTAAATAAATACTGTTGCGCACAACCTAGCCAGACAGGGCCAAATATAGAATATTTTCCTAGAAAGCTGCTCACATAACAAAGTGCTCTCTACACTCAAACAAAAATAGGGAAGGGGGGGGGGTTTATGTGGCGCTATCTAAAGTGAAACTACCTGTGTCTATTTAATAATCATAAATACCACAATGCAGTGCAAACAAATGTGCAAATGATACAATATAGTGCAAATCAAAGTGCATACAATATCCGTAATAAAGTGCAAGAAAATATAAAACCGTAATAAAGTGCAACCAAATTACTAACAATGACATAAAAAAATCAGTCCATGCAAATGGTGCAAACCGCAAAAAAATATATACATATAACAATTGAACAGATCAAGAAAAAACAATAGATAAAATATAATAAAAATCCGGTGATTTGTGTAAGAAAAAGTCCACTCCAATACTGTGCAATCCGTCCAAAAACAGCTAATATAAAACCGTGCAGTGTGAATGGATAATGTGCAATCTATTTCCTTCTTTAGGCTTCAGTGCTCAACATGCACCCCTCGTTTCCCCCAGCCTCTCACCTCAAAGAAAGGTCCTAAAAGGACCAGATGCCGCTTAAGGAGTAGTGGGTAGGGGAATCTTCCACCTCTTGACTGTATACCTCCGGGACCCAGACTGATCTTCCACTAACAGCACTCCGGATATATAAAAGAGCAAGGGAGGGGGCTGCCAATGTGTAGTATCATAAACCTCTTTATTAAATAAAATATCCACACTTACATAGACAACGAAAACCAGATGTAAATAATGATGCTTCCGGTCTCGGCCGCGACCGGAAGTGACGCTCAACACCTTAGACTCCTCCCTGACGCGTTGCGTCACGTATCACATGACTTTCTCAAAGGGTATGGGAGTAAGGTGTCTCTATTTCTTATCATAGTGGAGGGCCAGAAGAACTTTACGGATATTAAGGGTAGCCAAGCGTCCAGTAACAAATCCTGGCTGGGCTGGGTGGAGTAATGAGGGGAGTATCGTGGCCAATCGAGCGGCAATTATTTTAGATAAAATTTTAGAGTCTACATTAATCAGAGAAATGGGGCGATAGGACCCAGGCATAGTGGTATCTTTACCTTTCTTAGAGATAAGTTTTATGAAAGCCTATGAACCTGTGGGCATATAAGGCCCTCCCTGCCACATGCCTGCATAAACAAGTTGAAGAGTGTCTGGTATATAATCCATGGTAGATTTATAAAATTCCGCAGAGTAGCCGTCTGTCCCTGGCACTTTGGCTGTGGACATTAACAAGATAGTTTGTTTAATGTCCTCCAGGGTAATGGGGGCATTAAGTAGAGCGAGGTGATTGTCCTGTAATGTTGTAATCTGTAATACTGTAATCCTCATGGAATGGATGCACG
This sequence comes from Lithobates pipiens, assembly GCF_037356315.1. Taxonomy (NCBI): domain Eukaryota; kingdom Metazoa; phylum Chordata; class Amphibia; order Anura; family Ranidae; genus Lithobates; species Lithobates pipiens. The sequence continues at coordinate 61,792,563 of NW_027507686.1, read as the reverse complement.
TGGGTCGTCTGGGCCCAGCGCATAACTTCGCCAGTAGTTTGCCCGCTTTGTTTCCGTATCTGTGGAAATATAGCTTTGAGTAGGCTAGTTGGGCCATTTCCTGCTGCTCAGCCCAGAGGTCGAACGCCCTCTTAGCTCGAGTCCAGCTTTGGATATTCTCCGGGGTACGTCTCAGAAGCAGGCGCTCATGAGCTACACGAAGCGTTTTGCTGGTATCATTATACTGGCTCCTATTGTGTTTTTTTAGTTGTGTAGTGTAAGATATTATCTTGCCTCTCATAAAGGCTTTACCTGTTTCCCAAAACAAGTTAGGATCAGAGATATGTTCACTATTGGTGGTTGCATAGTCAGTCCATGCAGTCCGAAGCATGTCCTGGAAGTCTGGACTGTCAGCTAGGTAGGATGGAAATCTCCACGTTTTCGGTGCGTGCGGGGTCGTCGGTAGCGATAGATGCACCACTACAGGGCTGTGATCTGATATCCTGGCATCTAATATTTCTGAGTCTATTATGGAAAGTGTCAGGGAGGGGGAGGCAAAAAAGTAGTCTATGTGCGAGAAGGATTGGTGTGGTGGAGAGAAAAAGGTGTATTCCTGGCTGGTCGGGTGTTGTAGTCTCCATACATCAGTGAAATGTATGGAGGTCAGGGCCTGGGCTAATTGAGTAGGTTTGGGTGTTGCGGTAGCCAAGGGGGTTACACGAGGAGTGCTAGTCGTTGAACGGTCCGTTATGACGGACATAACTGAGTTGAAATCTCCCCCAACTAAGTGTTTAGATTCAGGGGTGGCTAGTATCCATTGGATTACATCCTGGAAGAAGGGTGTGCCCGGCGAGTTAGGGGCGTAAATGTTAGTGATGGCCATGGGGACTGAGTCTATCAATATCTGCACTGTCACCCTACGTCCCTCCGTGTCAGCTCTAACAGACGTAATTTCATGTTGCAGGTTTTTATGTAATAATATGGCAACACCAGCCTTGCGCCCAACTGCTGGCGAGCCATAGACCGTACCTACCCATAATTTACATAGCCGTTGCAGGTCGTCTGCCGTAAGGTGCGTCTCCTGCAACAAAGCTACGTCTGTTCGGAGGCGTTTCAAGTGTCTCAGAACAGCCATACGTTTACACGGTGATCTAAGCCCCTTGACATTCCAAGAAATAACATTCAAGTTATGCCCACTACCTGCGGGTGACATGTAAGAGTTAGATAGATAAAAATCATAGTGGTTGGTGCAAGGACAGCCTTGCTGTGCTCCAGTGTCCCCGCGTGTATGTGTCTCCTCATAGAGACTTAAATCCCCAAGGGTGCTACAACTATATTAGATATCTGTATCTGGTATACGCACGTACAAGCAAAAGATCTTAGCAAAAATATAAAACACAACGTGTGTAATAACATATCAGCAAATATGGACTTTCCTTTTTTTCCACATGAGGCACAACTTTCAATCTCAGCTATCAGCCCTGTCCCGCCCCTCCCCTGATGGCTGTTAGAGGGCCAGAGGGGGAGGTATATAAAATAACAGAGAAAAAATAAATACACATGGCAGCGGGTAAGACCCAGTATCCCCGCAAGGGTATATTAACGGATTCAGCGGGGGAATACTAAATAGTGACCCCGGCTCCGGATAGGTCCTACATGCATGTGGCGAAGACCCACCTGTGTTAGGGAAATGGATAGGGTAAGTGAGCCGAGTTGAAAGCCGTAGCCCCTAGATTAATAACACCCGATAACATAAAACAAAGAACCAGGGAGAAAACATCCTGTAAAATACATAGGAACTGCATATGTAATCAAAAGGGGGGCAGGTGTTCCAGGCCCATGCATGGGAATAGGAGCAACCTGCCAGCGATCAGCAGAGCCCATATTTAGGCTAACTGGTCCCAGAAGGACCAGAGGGAGAAAGAGGGAGATCCAATATAAAAGCAAATCATCTCCCCCTAACTTTCCGTCAAACTGTAGAAAGGTAGGAGTACCGAAGATTGTCAGCGGTGTCCTGAACGGTCATCCTTAGGTGTGACTCTGATGCGTTTATATGGAGGGTTCGTGGGGCTGCGTTGAGGCTTAGGAGGCACAGCTGATTTGCCCCCAGAATGGGAAGATGATAGGTCAGCCATGGCCGAGTGTTCCATGTCAGTGCTCATGGATTCAACATATCTTTCCGCTTCTTCTGGCGTGGTGAAGGTAAGCTGGTCTCCGTCGTTCGTTTGGAGGCGTAGCATAGCCGGATAGGACAAGGAGAATTTGATGTGGTTGTTGTAGAGGGTTGTGCACACCGGAGAGAAGGCCTTGCGTCTGTTCATCACCTCCACTGAGTAATCCGCAAAAAGCAGCAGTTTAGCCCCATCGATCGTCAAGGAGCACGAGCTGCGGAACTTTTGCATGATGGCCGTTTTATCAGCATAGTTCAGGTACTTGACGATAACATGGCGAAGCTTGGAGCGTGATTCGGACGGTTGTCCGATGCGGTGAGCCCGTTTGATCGTGCACGGTGCGCGGAGGCCCAGTTGTTCTGGGATTATTTTGGCGCAAAGCGTGGATAGCTGGGCTGAGGTGACCGATTCCGGGAGACCGATAATGCGTAGATTGTTCCTCCTCGATCGATTTTCCAAATCGTCGAATTTCTCCCAAATCTCTTTGTGTGCGTTAAGGGCCCTAGCTATCTTAACAGATGTGCCTGCATTTTCGTCCTCAAGTGCCGAGATATGTTCCTCTGCATGTTGCAGTCTCTGTGCCTGGGCCCGGACTAAAATGAGTCCGGAAGCATATCGTGAGCTGTTGGTCATGAAGTAATTGCAAATGCAGAAATATTAGGTTGTTGGGATCTGTAACTATAGTAAATTGTACTCCAAACTGGTTATCGTTACAGTAGCTAAATAATTATTTGATGTTAGTATCCCCTTTGCCAGATATAGTAGTATAGCAGTTGGTGTGAAAATGGGTCATGGGCCCAGATGTACAAGTCCTCCCAGTATGCCACAAAGAGGTTGGCTCTGGGGGCAAAGCTGGTGCCCATAGAAGTAAAAAATCAGGGTAAAGCGGGATAGCAGGATAAAATCGTGGCCAAAGTTAACATAATTTTGCTGTTAAATGAATTCAGTGGCCTGTAAAAGAAAATTTGTTTTTAAGAAATTGATATGATCTTCCCCAAGTAATATTGTACGGCAGTCAAGCCTATGTCATGGGGGATTGATGTTTATAATGATGCTAAATCCAGGGAGATTCAGTGATAATCCATCTCCCATCTATAGTGCTCAAGAGTCTTCAGGAAATTACTGGAATTGTCATTGTGGCAAAGCCTGACGTGTAGAAGGAGACCTCTCGTACAGCCCCGGCTCAAGGGCCACTGGTATTATGACAGTGGCTGTAAGAGTGTGGTGAGGTAAGTGTGCCTGCAAGATCTTCCGTTGGTTGCAGCATGTGTGGCAGGTGCGTCACCAGAGCTGAGCTGGATGGCTGAACAGTGGATGCAGACACACAGCAGATGTAGAACCAGCTTCGCCAGGCACTATGCAGAGCAGGACAGACGGATAACTGGATGCAGGGTCAGACAAGCAAAGTTAGCAAGGGAGGATCAGATATGAACATAAACATCAGGCAGAGAATGGTCAGGATGCAGGCAGAGGTTAGCAACAGGATATCAGGCAGATGGAAGGTGTGGTCAGGGTAAGTTGGGTCAAAAACAGGAATCAAGCACAGATCACAGGAACAGATAAAGCTGCAGATCAGACAGCAATGCACTAGTGCAGCTGCTGCCCTTATACAGACCATTCCAGGCATGCCCATAGGTGTTCAGGAAAGATGGGCACATGCAGGAGCATGTCTGTGCATGCGTATCCACCTCTGCCTAGAGGTTTTGGCTGTGCTATAGCCAACATGTTCCTGACAGGAATACAATATATACAGTTGTGCTCATAAGTTTACATACCCTGGCAGAATTTATGATTTCTTGGCCATTTTTCATTCAATATGAATGGTAACACAAACTTTTCTTTCACTCATTGTTAGTGTTTGATTGAAGCCATTTATTATCAATCAACTGTGTTTGCTCTTTTTAAATCATAATGACAACAGAAACTACCCAAATGACCTTAATCAAAAGTTGACCTACCCTGGCGATTTTTGGCCTGATAACATGCACACAAGTTGACACAAAGGGGTTTGAATGGCTATTAAAGGTAACTATCCTCACCTGTTATCTGTTTGCTTGTAATTAGTGTGTGTGTGTATTAGGCCTCTTTCACACGGATCGTTCAGGTTCGCCTGTCAGTTTTTTAGGAGGACCTGAACGGATGCTCTATAGACCTCCATAGACCATAGACCGGTGACATGTCCGCTGACATCCGACCCTCTCCGATCCAAAAAAGTGTGAAGGAGGAAAAACCTACTTTTCCATCCGTCTGCAGATCGGATCGGGTGACGAAGGACTCTACAGTCCGTCCTCACCTGATCTCCCATAGGGGAGAGCAGCGCTCTGACAGGTCCATCCCTGCACAGTGTGCAGAGACGGACCTGTCATCTGCCTGCTTAGCTGGGATCGATGGAGCGATCCTCGCTGAGCAAGCGGATGTCCACGGAGCGGATCATCACGGATCCGTCCCGTGTGAAAGAGGCCTAAAAGGTCAATGAGTTTCTGGACTCATGACAGACTTGCCTCTTTCATCTAGTGCTGCACTGACGTTTCTGGATTCATGGGGAAAGCAAAAGAATTGTCAAATGATCTGCGGGGAAAAGGTAGTTGAATTGTATAAAACAGGAAAGAGATATAAAAGATATAGAAGGAATTGAGAATGCCAATCAGCAATGTTCAAACGCTAATCAAGAAGTGGAAAATTAGGGGTTCTGTTGAAACTAAACCACGGTCAGGTAGACCTACTAAAATTTCAGCCACAATTGTTCAGGATACAAAGAAAAACCCACAAATAACTTCAGGTGCAATACAGGACACAATAAGGAGGCATTTGAAGAAGAATCACGGATGTGCAAGAGGCAAATCTGTAGCAACTGCGTAATGCTGTCATGTCACTATGGACCGAAATCTCTGAAGAATGTTGAACACCTTGTTGAATCTATGTCATGAAGAATTACTTGACTCCCTTGGGCACGATAGGGTTATTTGCGGCCACTTAATCAATTTAATTTCCATTAATTAAATTTTTAATTTCTGGGGCGATAGTCAGGCTGATGAAGAAGGCGTGGTTAGCCTCTGAAGCGCATTTCTGATTGGTCACGGCATCCTTGGCATTGACAGTTCTTCTGACAGTGCATGGGCGTCTCCCATGGCAGCTTTCTTGATTCCTGCATCCCCCTCCCAGCATTCCTATGATCACAGCGACTCCAGTCAGAACAGGACTATCACCTGTTGGCTTTGGACTCGGCTGTTTAAATGCCCACTACTCAGAGATATTTGTGAGTGCATAACATTTTTTATTTATTATAACAAATTCAATAACATCCCACTGCACCAGTGGCAGCTTGGCGTTTCTCTCCCCCCTTCCTTTTCTCTGTTACAGAACTATAGTAAAACTTAAAACGTCTGTTTATACAGGTAAAATCATTTGATTCTTATTGTAATGTCCTGTGTCCATACAGAAGTAATATAGACCTAACCAGGAGATATTTGCAAGGACACAGGGTACTCCGGGGAGGCATTACTCTGAGGTTTATCTCACAAAACATTTGTTTAGGGACATCTCAAGCATTCGTCCTGGCCAGTGGTTTTCAACCTCAGTCCTCAAGTACCCCCAACAGGCCATGTTTGCAGGTTATCCTTTATCTTGCATATGTGCTTTAAATCAGAGTCAATGGCTTGGTAATTTGGACAGCTATTTTATCTAAGAGAAATCCCCAAAACATGGCGTGTTGGGGGGGACTGAGATTGATAACCAGTGGTCCAGGTTGCACAAATATTCCTTGTATTTTATCTAATTGATTGATATGTTTGTCAGCTCCATCTAGTGGACAAAATGTAGTTTATTTTTCTGAAATACCTCAATCAGAAAACATTTTGGACATTATGAAGCTGATGATCATAGGAAGTCATAGGAGGAGATTTACTAAAAGCGGTGTACACATAATCTGGTGCAGATGTGCATAGTAACCAATCAGCTTCTAGATTTTATTGTCAATGCTTAACTGAACACGCTTAACCACTTGCTACAGGGCACTTACTGACGCATTTTAAACGAAAATTGCGTGGCCATGCTACACTGTAACCAGATGACTTTGTTATCATTTTCTTCACACAAATAGAGGTTTCTTTTGGTGGTATTTAATCAGTGCAGGTTTTAAAAATGTTTACATAAAAGAAAAAAAAAACAAAGACCAACAAATGCGAAAAAAAATTTTTTTTTTTACTTTTGTCAGATAATTTTATAATTACGTAATTTTTCTCCTTCACTAATGTGCGCTGATGAGGCGGCACTGATGGCCACTGAAAGGCTGAACTGGTGGGCATTGATGAGGTGGCTGTTATGGGCACTGATGATGCTGCACTTATGGGCACTGAATAGGTGGTACTAATATGCCACACTTATGGGCACTGATATGTGGCACTGATGAGCATTGATAGGCGGCACTGATGGGCACTGTTAGGTGGCACTGATAGGAGGCACTGGTGGGTACTGATAGGCAGCACTGGTGGGCACTGATAGGCGGCACAGATAGGCAGTACTGATGGGCACTGATGGGCATTGGGTGACATTGATGGGTGACACTGACGGGCATTGATGGACAGCAGTGATGGGCATTGATGGGCAGCATTGATAGGTGGGACTGATAGCCAGCACGGACTGGCATCACTAATGGGCACAGATTGGTGGCACTTGTGGGCAGTGGTGGGCACTGATTGCTGGCAGTGGTGGTCACTCATTGCTGGCACTGATTTGTGGTACTGGTGGCGCTATTGTAATCAGGGCACGGGATGCCATCATATGGCAGCGTTGCAATACTTTTTGTCACACCGTATTTGCACAGTTGTCTTACAAGCGCACTTTTTTTGGAATTAACAAAATAAGACAACTGTAAAGTTAGCCCAATTTTGTGAAAGATGATATTACGCTGAGTAAATTGATACCCAACATGTCATGTTTCAAAGTTGCGCCTGCTCGTGGAATGGCGAAAAACTTTTACCCTTAAAAATCTCCATATGCCACAATTTAAAAATTCTACAGGTTGCATGTTTTGAGTTACAGAGAAGGTCTAGGGCAGTGATGGTGAACCTTGGCACCCCAGATGTTTTGGAACTATATTTCCCATAATGCTCATGCACTTTGCAGTGTAGTTGAGCATCATGGGAAATGTAGTTCCAAAACATCTGGGGTGCTAAGGTTCACCATCACTGGTCTAGGGCTATAATTATTGCTCTCGCTCTAACGATCGCGACGATACCCCATGTGTGATTTGAACACTGTTTTCATATGCGGGAGCTACTCGCGTATACGTTCGTTCTGCACGTGAGCTCAATGGGGCGGTGCGTTTAAAACATTTTTTTCTCTTATTTCATTTATCTTTTATATTTAATTATTACACTGATCTTTTTAAAAAAAATTGTGTCACTTTTATTCCTATTACAAGGAATGTAAACATCACTTGTAATAGAAAAAAAGAATGACAGGGATTCTTAAATATGAGATCTGGGGTTAAAAAAGGCCTCAGATCTCATATTTACATAAAATGCAATAAAGAAAAAAAAATTAATGTAATTCTAAAAAAATTTTTTAAAAATTTTGCTTTCCTGACAGACTCCATGGCAGCCTACGTGTGGGTTAATCCCGCCCCCTCATACCTCATAGGACCCTTCTCCCATAAATCTTTGCTCTGGGCCAAAGGCCATGTTTCTTTTTTGTCCTCCTCCTAGGACCAAGATAAAGTCCTACCTTTTCATAAAATTTTCCATAATCCAGGCTTGGCAGTGTTCAAGGCAATACGTTGGTGGTTAGCGGTGATCCTCTCTGAAGTCCAGCAATCCTAGCTATTAGCAGGTGGACTTGGGCAATATGATGCAATGCTATGAAGAGCTTACTAGCCTGGCCATTGGCAGGCAAGAGGCAATATGACCAAACATCCCAGTTATTAGCAGAAGGCCTGGCAAACACCCTGGTCATGCAGTGAGTCGAGCGACAGCTCCCCAGTCCCAGGTCTGATCAAGATTGTGCCGTCGTGCTGGTAGTGTACAAACATAATTATTTTCTTATTTTCTTATGGCAGCCGTATCTCTGAGTTTTGTGTGTTTCCTTGTTTGCTATCAAGCTCCAGTGATTGGCCATGGCAGCTGGAGCGCATCTGCATTGCAGCTCGCCGGTTCCTGGATCACCATCACAACAGATGCAGCAACAGGAGCTGGGGCGCGCTCTGCTTGACAGAGGTAGCCCAAGGCATATGGCGTTTTCTATATCACAGGATAGTCTTCAATGTTCTGGAACTCCAGGCAGTGTTCTGCGTTCTACAGGCCTTTCACTACTTAACAGCAGGAGCCTCAGTTCTCCTAAGACTGGACAACAAAACGGCAGTTTCATACATCAAGAGACAAGGGGGATACTTTCAGTCTCTCCCTGTTGAAGGAAGTAGAGCCCATCGTGACCTGGGTCCTGAAGAACCCGGCCAACCTGACAGCTGTCTATCTCCCTGGAGTCCAGATCGTTAAGGCAGATTTTCTGTCGAGAGTGTCTCTAGACAAGAACGAGTGGACTCTCCACCCTGAAGTCTTCAAGTGGGTCATGTCCCTGGGAATCATTCCGGAAGTAAACTTGTTTGCCTCACCATGCAACTTCAGACTAGAGAAATAGTACATGAGGTCTCTTTGTCCCCAGGCTTTCGGGGTAGATGCTCTGACAGACCATTGCCAATTCCTGTCATTCTCCAGTTTCTGTCGAGGCTCAGGATGGAAGAAGCAGAGATAGTGACACTAGTCCTGTACTGGCCAAACAGGCCATGGTTTCCCCTGCTGATGCAACTCAGCTTCCAGGACCCAGTTCCTGTGCCCTCCAGACCAGATCTCCTATCACAAGGGGCAACTCTACATCCATGCCCGGCCCATCTACATGTGATGGTCTGGTTCTTTAGAGGGGAAGGCTGGAGGCTCTAGGCTGTCCAAGTAGGACCATCTCCATGTTATTGAATGCCAGAAGAGCAGGCACCAACAGAGTCTACCAGAGGATTTGGAAAAAATTTGCAGACTACACCTCTTCCACTGGAGGGTCTTACAATAACCCAAAGATACATGATATCCTCGGCTTCCTACAATCGGGCTTGGATCTCTCCTTGTCAGTCAGCTCGCTGCGGGTCCAAGTCTCTGCAATTTCTGCCTTTACGGGAATTTCCTGGGCTAGACACCCTCTTACTCAACAGTTCTTCAGGGGAGCAGTTTGGCTCAGACCTCAGAAAAAAAAACAAATGGGATGTTACCCTTGTCCTGGATTTCTTCTCAGGAAGAGAATTGGAACATGCAGATCAGTCCTCAAGGAACGTTCCCTGAAAGTTGCCTTCCTGGTAGCTATAACATTGGCCAAGAGGATCTCCGAAATCAGCTCTCTGGGATACAAAGAGCCATTTCTAACCTTTTTTCCCGACCGGGTAGTTTTGCTTCCTATGTTGGTTTCAAAGCCCAAAGTGTCATCTGTGTTTCACGACAAGGAGATTGGTCTTCCAATGTTCAGACCTACCGGAGATTCCAGTGTTCATTCCCTAGATGTAGGGAAAGCTCTGAGTCAGTATCTAGAAGCAACAGCTCTGTTCTGTCAGTCCGACCATCTGTTCGTTCTTTTTCATGGGAAGAATAAGGGAATGCTTGCCTCTTCCAGATCTATCACAGCATGGATTGTTCAGGCCATTCTGTAGGCCTACAAAGCCAAGGTCTTGGCGCCTCCAGAAGTGGTGACCGCTTACTCAACTAGAAGCGTGTCTACATCATGGGCGGCTTCACGTCACGTGGCTCCAGAAGTTATTTGCAAGGTGGCCCCGTGGTCTTCAATGAACATGTTCATGGCACACTACTGTGTAGAGCCAGCCTTCTAATCTTCTGTTAAATTTGGTTTACGTATCTTGTCTGTTGACGGTGCCAATTAAGCCTTTTTTCTTTTGTCCAGCACTCTGCCCACCCGGGTGTGTATGGCTAATTATTTCTCACATATAGGCTGCCATGGAGTTTGTCAGGAAAACTGAAAATTTCTATCAAATACTTACAGTAATTTTCCTGTCCTGATGGACTCCATGGCAGCAGGAGTTCCCTCCCAGTGGCTGGAGTAGGCTAAATTATGGAACAAGGCCTCTGGCCTGGAGCAAAGATTTATGGGAGAAGGATTCTATGAGGTATGAGGGGGCGGGACTAACCCACATGTAGGCTGCCATGGAGTCCATCAGGAAATGAAAATTACGGTAAGTATTTGATAGAAATTTTCAGTTTTAAGAGCATTGGGCGGAAGTGATGTTTTGATGTCGCTTTCACCCTGCAATAGTATGGAGACGGGTGGGGGCCATCTTCCCCTCACTCATCTCCATACCTAACAGGGAGAAGGACGGGATCAGCTCTGCCGCTGCCAGTGGCTCCAGTAAGCTGCGAAAGGCACTGGAGAGCGGCGGGAGGGGGGCCCCTCTCTCACCACTGGTAAAAGTGGTCTTGCAGTGAATACGCCGCACAGACCACTTTTATCTGAAAACTGACCGCCCGCTGAAGAAGAGGATACTGGGGTTATGGTAGCTAGCTGCTGCCATAAAAATGATATCCCTCTTCATACAGCCACCATATAATGCCAGTGGGCGGTCTGTAAGTGGTTAATAGAGCTACACAAGATTCTGTGTTCACCAGTTTTAGTAGACACCAGCTCCCCATAGTATCAGACAAAATGCCCTCATGTTGCTACCATGACAACATATAAACAATACTGAAATGTACCTGATCTTGTATGGCACATGTGCAAGATCAGGTGCAGATTTAATTGGTAGACTGGCAGTGAAGAAGGAAGGAATGAAGTTGCTAGTAATCATTTTCTTTTCTAATTTATTACAAGGGAGGAAAGATGTTGCTAGCAATCATTTTCTTTTCTAATTTATTATATTAGTGTAGTCAAGTTAGTTAAGAGGTGGGGGAAAGGTCTCCATTAATGAATGGAAAATAAGTGTGTAATCTAACACTTTTTAACATGATGGCAAAAAGTTACATGGGAATAATCCCATACAAGATATTTTCCAATGGGACAGCTTTAGTGAATCAAGCAAAATGAGTAAAAACACACTAAACATGACTTACTTGCACATTGTTTAGTAACACTTGTTTAGAAGAACTTTAAATCTTGTGTCTAAAATATAATGCTGTAAAATACACAGGGGAAATTTAACCTTTTAAAAGCCAAACCCACCCAAAAAAAAAAATCTAAATGGCTCTGCCAGTTCAGCACCATTCTGGCGTCCTGTATCTCTGAGAGATAAGATGCCCTCATTGGAATTAACAAGTCTATCTAATTGTTGTGGCCATTACCAAGCCAAAGAATGATGTTATGCTGTCCCAATGGATTGCCCATACAAATAAGGCCTCATGTACATTGCTGCTGGTAAACAGACATTTAGGAGCAGTTGGTCATTTTTTTTTAGCTGCCCCTGAACTCTCCTGTCTCCTCTGTTATCTTATCAATACATGTACACAGAGTCGTTTATAGTCATGTCTCTAGGCAGTTGAGTTTAGAAGCTTTTTTTGGAACACAAAAAAATGGGTTCAGACGGATGTTCAGAGACGTTTGAAATGCCAAATGCCTGTAACAGCTTGTAAATGCTGCTAAACGCGGTAACTTGCATTTAGCAGCGTTTTATTTACAGACGTTTTTCATTTAAATAAAAAAAAAAATTTTTTACAAACGCTTCTAGATGCAAACGCGACTAAACACGGCATGTAAACACAGCTAAACGCTTGTTTTTAGACGCCAGTTTCTAGCTGTCAAGTTAAATCATTCAGGAGAACAACATCCTGTGTACATGAAACCTTACCCAGTTCCAAGAAAGAGAACCCCTAAGTTAGACACAATCTGCTTTGGAGAAAACTTGCAACTAGTGGCTTTGCAAGATACTATGAATGATTCAGATCTCCAGTGTTTAGACAAAAAATTTAAATGACCTATTACCTTTGTATGCAGCCAAATTTATTTCTTACTATAGCATTTTTAGTGGGTAACACCTAACACTAATCTTTTTCAGGTATTTTCTTCTGCATTTGTTTGGCCATGATGGTTCTCAGCATCATTGCAACAGTAGGTACTTCCTACATGACAGTCACAGAACCATCTATAAGCAACTCACCGGTCCCTCTATGGGTCAAGATACTGGTCTTGAAGCATCTGGCACGTATTATGTTCTTTAAAAATGATTTTGCTAAAGATGAACTGGTCACACCAGTCACAGCAGACAATGGTAAGTTTTTTTTACATCCCTTTGCCTATCCTGTTTACAAGAGGAATACATTTCAAGATTTAATTTTCTTTTACAGATCCTGAAAATGCTAAAATATCAGAAGCAACTGAAGATATTTCAGTTGAGAAGAGACCACTGGAAAATGATTCAAATGTCAAGAAAGAGGTTAAGCTATTAAAAAGAATCTTGTTGGAAATTGTAAGGATCCATCGTAAACTGATACTTGATTTGCAACAAAAGGATGCAACAACTGAATGGTCACTAGTAGCCCAAATTGTAGACCGACTAATCCTTATTCTGTATCTTATCACTGTAACTTTGGTGTTTATCAGTATGCTCTGTGTTTGGACCATTTAGGGATCACTTTGACATAACTAAGTTCTGAAGGACAGCTAGAAAATGTTTTGTACAGCAGAATAAGAACTTTCAGACGTTGATGAATTGTAAATTCTAATGTGTGGAGTCAACCAAGGATGGGCTGCATGCTAAATTGGTTCATATGAGAAAAAATGGAAAATTCCTATCAAAATACTTACCGTAATTTTCCTTTCCTGATGGACTCCATGGCAGCAACGTGTGGGTTAAGTCCCGCCTCCACTACCCATAGGACACTACTCCCATAAATCTTTGCTCCCTGCCCCTGGCCGTGTTCGGTAACTAGCCTACTCCAGCCATTTTGGGAGGGAACTCCTGCTGCCATGGAGTCCATCAGGAAAGGAAAATTACGGTAAGTATTTTGATAGGAATTTTCCATTTTCCTGACAGACTCCATGGCAGCAACGTGTGGGAAATAACTCGCCAAACACACCCGGGTGGGCAAAAAATGCTGAACAAAAGATTTATTTAACACTGTCGGCCGACAGGACTTTCAAACCAAAATCAACAGAGGATAAAGAAGCTGGCTCAACACAATAGTGAGACATGAAAGTATGAATAGAAGACCAGGAGGCCGCTCTGCAGATTACATCAGGTGCAACGTGGCGTGAAGCCGCCCATGAGGTTGAGAGACTTCTGGTAGAGTGAGCTGTAACCGCCTCAGGAGGAGCCAAGCCCTTCTCTCTATAAGCCCATTGAATTGCTTGAACCACCCAAGCAGCGATGGATCTAACGGAGGCCTTGGCGCCTCTACTTTTCCCGTTAAATAGCACGAAGAGGAAGTCAGATTGACGAAAAGAAGCTGTAATATCCAGATATTGTTTTAGAGTAACTCCCAAATCGAGTGGATGTGGATCTTGACTTCCAGCAGAATTGAAGGTAGGAAGAGTGATTTCCTGGTTTTCATGGAAAACAGAGGTCACCTTGGGATTTGTCCCCAACATCGGAATTAGGACCACCCTATCTGGAAAGAAGGTGAGAAAAGGTTCCTTTGCACCTAGAGACTGAATTTCGGAGATTCTCTTCGCCGAGGTTATGGCTACCAGAAAAGAGGTTTTAAGGGTTAATTCTCTGATTGAGAGCGTTCTGTCAAGTTGAGAGAAGAAATCTAGAACCAATGGAAGATCCCATTTGGGGAATCTAGGCTTCCTTTGTGGCCTAAGCCTGACTGCTCCTTTGAAGAATTGTTGGACCAAGGGATGATTGGCCCATGCGACTCCGGAAAAGGCTGAAATTGCTGAAACCTGGACCCGGAGAGAACTAACCGAAAGGGAGATATCCAATCCCGATTGCAAGAAGCTTAAGACGTCCCGGACTGTCAGGGTATTACAGGAACTGGATCTTGAAGACAAGTGATCTGCAAACTTCGCCCAAATTCTCTCATATACCCGGTTAGTACTGCTTCTTCGAGCACTAAGAAGAGTGGGAATGACTTCTTCAGGACAGCCTAAAGCCTTCAACCGTCCCCTTTCAAAAACCAAGCCTTTAGGCGCAGGTGATCCGGGCAAGGATGTAATCTCGACCCTTGAGACAGAAGGTCTGGCCTGGATGGTAAAGGAATTGGATCCCTGACACTGAGGAGCATCAGAAGCGGAAACCAGGGTCTGTTGGGCCAATAAGGGATTATGGCTATCACTTCTGCTGTCTCTGACCTGAGTCTCCTCAGGAACTGATGAATAATAGGAGTTGGGGGAAAGGCATAGGCCTTGTGGAACCACCATTTCTCCGTCAAGGCATCCACCCCGTAGGCTTGAGGATCCCTGTACCTTGAATAATACTTCTCTAGTTTTTTGTTGCAAGGGGAGGCAAACAGGTCGACTTCTGGGGAGAACCCCATTGTCAGGATCCAGCTGAACACTTCCTCGTGGAGAGACCACTCGTTGTTGTCCAGAAGTATCCGGGAAAGAAAGTCTGCCTGAACGTTCTGAATCCCTGGGACATAAGATGCTGTCAGATCCTTCAAGTTCCTCTGAGCCCAGGTCATGATCGGTTCCACCTCCTGGAGAAGGGATAGACTTCGGGTACCCCCTTGCCTTCTTATGTACGCCACTGCTGTGGTATTGTCTAGCCTGAGAGAGACCGAGGCTCCTGAAATCAGATGCCGAAAGGCTAGCAGAGCTTGAAAGGCTGCCCTTAACTCCAGGATGTTCGACACCGTCCCTCTGGAGGGGAGAATCCAGGTGCCCTGAGCCATTTCCGCCAGACAGTGGGCGCCCCAACCCCTGTTGCTGGCATCTGTTGTTATGGTGACCCATGAGATGGGGAGAATGGAATGGCAGTTGCAGAGATTTTCCCGTTGGAGCCACCACAGAAGGGAATTCCTCATGGATAAGGTGATCCGAATCAGCTGGGTTTTGCTGCCTGACCATTGAAGAAGGAAACCCCTCTGAAAGGGCCTCATCCTCCACTGTGACCACCTCACCATCGGAATTGTCGCTACCATAGTGCCTATAATTTTCAGGCACTGGAGAGCCTGGAGATGAGAGGCAGAGAGGGCTGGACGGATTCTGTCCCTGACCACTGACAACTTCTCTTCTGGCAATGAGATGGTGCCTCTGACAGTGTTGAATAGGGCCCCTAAGAACACCAGCCGCTGAGATGGGACCAGCTGGCTCTTCTCCAAGTTCAAGATCCACCCGAATTCCTGTAGGGTGGAGATGACCTGCTTCCTGTGTACCAGAAGTTGATCCTTGTCTTGAGCCAACAACAGAAGGTCGTCTAGGTAGTGATGTAGACGAATCCCTTTGGTTCTCAGGAGAGCTACCACTGCCAACAATACTTTTGAAAATACACGAGGAGAAGTTGATAGCCCGAAGGGAAGGCAAGTAAACTGAAAATGGCTTTCGCCCACGGAGAAGCGGAGATACTGCTGGTAATTTTCTGCAACTGGGACATGAAAATAGGCGTCCTTGAGGTCTATGGAGACCATCCAGTCCCCTGCTTGGACCGATTGTTGAATTGTGGATAAAGACTCCATCTTGAATTTTTCTTTTTTGATAAAACTGTTCAAGTGGGTTAGATCTATGACCGGCCTCCAGGCCCCGCTCTTTTTCCGGACCATAAACAAAGGAGAGTAGATTCCCATGCCTCGCTGAATGACTGGAACATGGATAATGGCGCCTTGAGCCAACAAAGATTCTACGTAGGCTAGAAGAATTAGCCTTTTTTCGTCTGAGGCTGGGAGAGAGGTGGGGACCCATCTGAGTCTGGGAGATTCCTTGAAGGTCCAAACATGACCTGAGGAGACTGTCTTGATGGTCCAGAAGTCTTGGATCGAGGCCGCCCAGACATGGCGAAAGTGGAAAAGACGAGCCCCCACCTGCCCTGTCTGAGCGGGCCCAACCTCAAAAGGATTTAGTTGGTTCCCTCTCTCCCTTCAAATCACTTTTTGTAGATTTTTTAAAAGAGGATTGTCTTGATTTCCAGGACCTGGAAAATTCACGGCCTGGTCTGTAACTGCGAGCTTCCCTGGCTCGTTCCTGGTACTGTCTCTTTGGAAAAGACCTTCTCTGGGCTTGCAAACGCCGGTCCTGGGGGAGGAACCCCGACTTTCCACCAGTGGCTCGGGTAATAGCCTCATCCAACTTATTGCCGAAAAGGGAGGACCCTTCAAAGGGGATGCGGCACCATACTTGTTTTGAGGCTGGGTCTGCCAGCCAGGGGCGGAGCCAAAGAGCCCGTTTAGCCGTAACAGAAAAAAGCATCACCCGAGCCACCAGGCGTATAATGTCGATAGAGGCCTCCCCAAGAAAGGCGGAGGCCAGCCTAAGCTCTTGGATAGGCGAGCTCTTAGCTGTATCTTCAGAGATATTTCTAAGTGTCTCATCTACACTATCTGTCCATATCTCCATTGCTTTGGACATAGCGGCCAGAGCCAACGCTGGCCTACAGGCCATTCCTGCTGTGAGATACACTCTCTTCAAATCAGCATCAATTCGTCTGTCCAGAATGTCCTTAAAAGACACGGTATCCTCTAAGGGAAGTGTGACATGTTTCACCAGCCGCATGACTGCTGCGTCTACCAACGGTGCTGACTCCAAATGCTTCACCTCTTCTTCATTGAAAGGATAGAGTTTCGAAACCTTTGATAGCATGGAATTTTTCTTCTCCACCTTGCCCCATTCATCTGTGATAATCTCACCTAGCTCAGAAATAAAAGGAAAATTAATCCGTTCCTTCTTTAATTGCTTAAAGAATTTTCTTTGTTTGGAAGGAGCAGCCACAGAATCTTCCCAGTTCAGTGTCTCTTTAACAGCTCTGACCAGAGGAGGCAGTAGAGCGAAATCAAAGCCCACACAGGGATCACTTTTATCAGAGTCACTGTCAGATATGGCAGCTGAGGGGTGGCTATGCGCAGAG
This sequence comes from Lithobates pipiens, assembly GCF_037356315.1. Taxonomy (NCBI): domain Eukaryota; kingdom Metazoa; phylum Chordata; class Amphibia; order Anura; family Ranidae; genus Lithobates; species Lithobates pipiens. The sequence goes on along the minus strand of NW_027507686.1, from coordinate 61,775,436 downwards.
GATTCCCAAGTATCCTGCAGCTGAGTCTCCCTTCCTGGAGAAAGTGGCAGCTCTGCCGGGGGAACATAGGACTGGCCCTCAATATTTCTGAGGGACTCCTTAACAACTTTCTCCACCAGGGTTTTAAGTTGTTGATCCGCGTCACCCCTTTCATTAGAAGCCTTGGCATAGCAAGGATCGCATAAAGATTTTCCTGCCGGTACAAGAGTTCTGCACCCCCAACAAGCACTAGCTGAGTGACTAGATTGAGTCCTCGAGGAGTGCGATCTTTCTTCACTACGGTGTCCTGATTTTGAGGAGGAACCATAATGTTTAGATTTGGAAGAGGAGTGCCGGTGATGCGACTTGGAGGAGTCGCTCCCTCTATGAGAGTTGCGATGCTGTTCTGACCTGGAAGGGCTGAAAAAGACACAAGACAAGAAACCACAAGAGACAAGACATCAGGACAGAGCTAACAGATACATACCCCTCCCCCACCAGACCTTCAGGTGATCATTAGAAATACCTTTTATGAGAGGGCTGGCCACAAGCAGGCGGTAAGGAATCCATGTCCTCAGCGATATCCATACGCGCTGAAAAGATGACAAGGGATCAGTGCAAGGGACAGGGAAGGGATAGCCTCCCTATCCCAGAATGCCACTTACCAGTGGATGCAACACAGAGGCAGGGGGAAGTCACCGCAACAGCCCGCAAGCATTCCCAAAGCTTGCAGACAAATTCCACATTTAAATAGCCCGCCCCTGTGATGTCACCGCCGTGCCTGTGCGCATGCGCGAAACAGCGGCATTTTGCCGCTATCGCGCATGCGCGAAACCAAGCCTCGATCTCAACCGCGTTCGCGCATGCGCAGTACGGCCGAAAACGCAAACCCGGAAGTAGAACGGCGGCTGGAACGCGGAAGAACCAGCCGCCATGCCTGCACATACAAACAAACAGAAACAAACGAAGACAAATAATAAGATACAAAAACTGCTGCCATAAAGAACTTTTAGAACCTCTCACCACTCCCACCACGATCGATCACTCGGCCGAAGATAAGGTAAGATGACACCGGACTTTCCAGGGGGCAAAACAGGTCACCTGCTAATAGCTGGCTATCCGACCAATGCGCAGCCTGCCTGCCAGTGGCCAGGACATGTGGCTTCTTCACAGCGCCTCTTCCACTGCCCACTCCATACCCTGCTAATAGCTAGGGCTTAGCGGAGTAATGCGACTTTCCAGACCCAGAGTCGCAGACCGGCCGACCTCGATCGTGGGGATGATAAATCTTCAGGTAGGAAGACCACTTCTGGGTCCTTCGGAGGAGGACAAAAAAAGAACACGGCCAGGGGCAGGGAGCAAAGATTTATGGGAGTAGTGTCCTATGGGTAGTGGAGGCGGGACTTAACCCACACGTTGCTGCCATGGAGTCTGTCAGGAAAAATAGTTATCCATGGGCTGATTGCTTTTATGGTGTTTACTTGCAATATAAGGTCCGGAAACAAACCATGAAGTTTCTGCTCTACGTTCCTCTTTGGATGTGCTAAAAGTAATTAATTAATGGTAGCTTATAATCTATTAACAAGTAAAAGCTGTTAATTTATAAACAGAAACATTTATAAGGCTCCGTTCACAATAGTGTGATTTCAGATGCAACTTGAATCGTAAACGAATCGTGTGACAATGGAAATCACATTGTTTTTAATGGTGCTTGTTCACATCAATGCAACTCAGCATGGCAAGATTTTGGAAAAGGTTCTTGTACTACTTTGGTGTGATTCCAGTGTGATTTTGGCTCCGTCGATTATGCAAACCACATCTAATTTGCATTCAGGTTACACTACATATTTGTTATATTTATATCAGTTCTGATATTAATTCTTAAAAATGTTTGCTCTCTGCCAGAATCTTTAGTACCCAATAATTCTGGGTATGTTGGATCTCTTACAGCACTGTGGTTCCACCGACCGGCTGTTATCCTTAGTGTGTCCCAGGGACCTAATTGGCATAGCTGGGAGTCTGCTGGTCAGAGAAGTGTCATTGGAGAGCGGGCTATGTTTCAGTGCCTGCTCTCTCTTTCTCACTCCTGCCCCTACAGAAAGGACAGAGTGTCTGTGTGTATCTGCCCAGTCCTCCCCCCTCCCTTTTGGCAACTATCAGCAATAGGTATAACTGGATACAATTGCTGCAGGGAACACTGCGAATGCAGTCTGGAAGAGGACTGGCACTATGAAGGCTAGAGGGGCTGCAAACTACAAGCTCCACAAAGATACCTTGAGAAGGGAGGATAGCAGTAGAGTTTCCCTGGGCTTTGAGCTGGAGGTCTGGGCAGAGCAGTACTGGGAGTGTGCAGACCTGAGGCCAGTAGAATTTTTGCCTCACACCAAGGAAATCGAGCCTGTGTAGAGACCGGAGTGCCAGGACTGAACCACTGAAGGGTCTCTTGGCTGTGGAGGATTGCAGCAGTGCAGACCCTTTTATTCAGTCAAGACACCCTTTAAAGTTCTACACAATCTTGAAGCCGCTAATTTTGAAATGTTAAAAAAAAATAACTTAACAGTTTTACATATTTGGGCAACATCCACACAAGTAGGACACCCAACATCAGAGGTGATTAATACTTCCAAAGCAAATACACATTTGCACACTGGTATTGACTAGCAGTCCAGGGTTTCTCTTCTCTTCAGTTTCTCTCCCTCACTCAGCTAATGTGACCCCAGTGCTGAAGGAGAGGGGCCGAAAGGGGGCAAACTAGAATGCTGTGCATGCTCCAGAAGTCCTTATCAAACCAATGACGTGATTGGCTTGTTAGGGTGCCAACAGCTAGAAGGTTGTTATGGCGCACAATAAAAACCCATGGCTTTGAGCAACTAAAAGGCAGGCTTGATCCACCTGCTGATCTGTATATCATTTTGGGGCAATTTTTAGGCTTTCACCAGGGCGCCCCTAAAGGAACTTGAAGCTATGCCGGTTGAAAAAGACTGGTCCAGAGCATAAGTGTGCGCAGCCTATTGCATTAGGGTGCGCACCCCATAGCTCAAACACATGTGTGTGTGTATATATGTGTGTGAATATGTATATATACACACATTATAATATATATATATATATATATATATATATATATATATATATATATATATATATATATATATATATATATATATGGGCCAAGTCCTGGGGAAAAAAGTGTGGGAACTCCCACCCAAGATCCACTCTACCACCAAAAAAAAAAAAAGATACGCTCATACCCACGAACGCTTCAAAAGTGGTATTTTTCATCCAATTTTCGTATTGTGTGTATGAAGCTCAACTGTTAGTGCATAAAAAAAAACAATCCTCAATAAACATAAATACAGTAATTCTCTGAATAATCAGCATTCATTCATTTGTGCTTCCATGCAAATGTGAACATCATGTTCTGATCTTTATTGGGGAATGTTATTTTGTATATAGAGTGTTTATGTGGTGAGTTTACACTTTTCATTGAACAGAGTTTGGATAACACAGGGTTAAACGGAAAGGTCAAAAATTAACTGCACATTAACAGAATGCTTGGGGAGATAGTGATGTGTTTCTGCTTAGGAGATGTATGTTAGCTTGGGGGGTTGCAAACTCTGCAAGGCTCCAACACACATTCGCTGCTATTCCAACCCTTCACATATTTCCACATAAACTTCCCTCCTGGCATTAAACTTTGCCAGGTATTGTGCTCAGCTTACCACCCCAAACTGATGTTCCTCCCTCAGCTCACCTATCTCCCTGCATGTCCTGTGAGCAGAATAGCTGTGCTCCTCCACTGGGTTCTCCCATCATATGGCACTGAAGATAGAGGAGGGGGGGGGATTCAGCGGGACACACAGAGCAAGAATGCAGGAGACAGAAAATCAGGAGGGGCCGGTAGGGAGGAGCGCATCACGAGAGGTCTGACTAAATACAATCTCTTAGCAGCAGGGGCCTGAACCTATCAATCAGCTAGCTGTGATTGACAGGTAGATCGAAGCGGAAGCTGTCATGGGGCCCCCTACTGGCAATTCCTGAATGGTTAGGTGTGCAGCACTTACTATTGCGAGCTGTGTCGGCAGCTTCTGGTGTAGCACCTGCCACACAGCTAGCATACTTCAAAGTCTTGCAGGACACGGCTGCTAATGGGAACTGACTCCCTGTTGTGGAAAAAGTACAGGAACTCTGTTCCCATGCATTCCCGCAGGACTTGAGCCCTGTATATATATATATACACACACACACACACACACACACACACACACACACACACACACACACATGTAAACAAACATGTGGACGATGTCAATAGAACAGTGGGCAGTGTTAGCAGAGCAGTGGATGTGCCAGTAGAGTAGAGGTGGTGTCAGTAGAGCAGTGGATTGGGTCAATAGTTTTTTTATTTTTATTATGATATATTTTTTTTCCAATGAAATTTTTTTGTTTTTTAACAATCCCGTTGGGGGGGGGGGGGGGGGCTTTGGGGAAATATCAGGGACAGAGATTCCCCGGTTCCTTTCTCAGCTGCACTGGACAGTGAATTGCGAAGTGCTCTGTGCTGAGCGGCTTACTGTTCATTCACAAACTGAAGCATAGGAAAAACAGTTTTCTATGCTTCCATTATGAATAGACATAGGAGCGATCAGTACTGATTGCACGGGGGGGGGGGGGGGGGGGGCTTGGTCAGCAATGGAGTCTGCGCCACCCTGTGTGTGCACGCCTATGGGCCAGAGTAAGAGGTACCTCTGTGAGAAGGTCCGGGTCTTAAGCAGGCCATAGATTATGCAATTTTCTTCTTCTGTGGTTGCAGGATAAAAAAAAATAAAAAAATCGCTCAATTCCCCCTGTGAAGCTATTGTGTTCTGCCAGGAGATGGGCACAGGGAAAACCGCCCCTGCCCGAAGAACACAGTGATTACTGCTAGTGGCTATAGATAATGTAGGTATGGGAGAGAGGGGATTATTACGGTGCCTACTAATGGTAAAGTGTGACATACCCTGTTTCCCCTAAAATAAGACCTAGCGTGATTGTCGACGGTGGCTGCAATATAAGCCCTACCCGCCAAATAAGCCCTAGTTAAAGTCCTTCTATGTCTTATTCTCAGGGTAGGGCTTATTTTTGGGGAAAGAGGGTGGGGTTTATTTGGGGGGTAGGGCTTATATTGCAGCCATCACCGACACTCATGCTAGGTCTTATTTTAGGGGAAACAGGGTAGGTTACCAAAATTTCTGATAATTAAATATAATTCATTACATAAGAATTTTACAACAAAGCTTTATTGAAAAGACAATTATTCATAAGAAGTATATGTATTCTCAAGAATACTGCACAAAACATCACAATACAAAGGATAAAATATTCAATCTACTCAGTTTGAATCGCTGGTCAAGAGAGTCCCAACATGTTTCGCCATAACCATTGCTTCTTCAGGGGAACCAATTTTTTGACCCAAAGGAGGATGAATAGCAACTAAGGGTAGTAATAAATAACACATGATTATTATTACAAATAATACATAAAGAAATACCGCCTGCTACCCTAACCAAGATAGTCTGCATAGATTAATGATCAATAAAGAATTATAAAAGTAATAGGCGCAGAAATTGATTGATTTCATTTTAGAAAATTAATTATGCTGAGATTGAATACGTACCCCTGGCTCATCCACGGGCCCACAATCGATGGAGCTATCCCAAATGGGGAAGAAAAGAATAGAACATCCAGCTCTAGGTTTCACCTATGGTGACTGCAGGGGGTAGAGGAGAAGCCAATCAACATAGATTATAAATAAAAGGATCAAATAGTAAAAAAAAATATAATAAAGCTAAATTGATGGCATGCAGGAGAGATATATATCTCTACAAGATTGATGTAGAAAAATACATATCGGGGACGCCGGGAGTTTAAACAAATTTGTGGTAAGAAGGACACGCCGTCAGGTAGCCTAAATACACACAAAATGAAGGGGGTTATGTATAAAATGCCTCAAGGGAGAAACCGTCAAAAAACGGGCATATTAAAAAAGATGAAAAATCAGAAAATTAAATAGATGGTTTATAAATATGCTCACCTGAACCCTAATTAGAGTTGTTTTAATGTGTTCACAAATCGGGGGCAGTGGTTGGTGTCCAGCAGCAGAACCCAGCCCAAACAAGGCTAGATAATAAGCAAGGTGCTTAATAATATGGCCCCTAATGTTACAAAAAGAGAAAAGGTGTATATGAGCATAGTATATAGTAAAGCAGCTGCAAGGAAGGCTAGAGAGGTGTGGATCACAGTCAGCCAGACCTTAAGACTAACCTTATCTGCATGTGCAATACACGACAGCGTCCCCGAAGAGCCAGCAACCAGCCTAAACCTGGAGGGTCTTATATACCCCCCACTCGGTGAGCGCTCAATCACGGACGCCAGCGGCGTGTGACGTCAGCGTCACACTATGTATGTGCCGAACGTGAGCGCCGACAGAGAGCGGACCAAGCACTCTCTGTACAGCTGCTCGCTCCATGCGCTGTGCCTACAGTCCCCAGAGTGCTTAGTGGCTGGCGGTGCGTCATCGTAGTAATGCAAAGGACGTGATTGCCAGTGATGACAGAACGGAGCAGACTCAGGTGGAATAGTCCGGAGTAAAAATACCGGATGGGGGGATAGATAGGAAAGATGACACGGAACGGGCGTTAGTTAAACAGAAAGTGCTAAAACGGGCGCTGTTTCCACAATACAGAGCCCGGGGCGTCCATACAGGCACCATAAGGCAAAAGACCCAGCTGGTTCACCCAGAGGGAAATGCAACATCAAACGAGACACAAGGAGATAAGCCAGGGGTAACAAGAGAGCACAAAAAAAAAGGAAAAATATAATCAAAAAATGAATGCTGAAAACACGGAAGCATTCAAATATATAATAAAGCAGTCCTACCAAACTAAACGGTGAGGGGTCAGGCAGTATTGTGTAAAAATTCTAAATTATATCAATTTGTAAAGAACAAAAAAAAAAATAAAAAAAAAGGGAAAAAAAGGAAAAAGAAAATTCCATATATTATTCTCATTCAACATAATAGAGACAATGAGATATATATATATATATATATATATATACAAAAATAACCAAAAAGGTGGATGATCAAATTATAGCATACATAATATGTCCTTAATAAACATGTTATTTAACAAACACAGTTAGTTTCAATGTAGTTATAGTAATAACATAAAAATATAATAATAATAATTTAAAAAAAAACATAGTGGACAGTCAAGTCGGGCCGGGCCTGAATATAATCCAGACAGATTTAATTATAAGAAATGTTTAAATGTGATATATTCATTCAAGCCAGGATACTGAGTAGCATCCAGATTGTATATCCATTTCGTTTCAAGTTGTAGTAGGATGGAGTCTATTTCCCCTCCTCGAGCATGCATTGGTACATGCTCAAGGGCGGAGAAATGTCCCACGTTTACATCAAAATTATGATGGTGGCCACTATGTCTATTAAGTGCAGTGGTGCATTGACGTTTCAAAAGAGGGGACATATGGTCCCTGATTCGTTTAAAAAAAGGGCGTTTCGTTTTACCAATGTAGAAACATCCACACGAACATTGGGCCAGGTAAACTATACCAATAGTTTTACAAGTGACATGATATTTAATGACATGTTGAGATCCATTTGGTAAAAGGACATGAGAAGAATTGGAGATAAATTGACAGACATCACAAGACCCACAGGAGAAGGTACCCCTTCTAGTGGGTCTGGTTTGTCGATTAGACGTAAAATGACTGGCTATAGCCACTGGCAATAATCACATGATAAAAATCTAACATGGCGGTTGTACCCAAGTCAATCTATGGATCTACTTGGGAACAATCAGCCTGCCCAAAGATGGATCGAATCTAGGACGATCCCCGCTGAAATGGTTGAAATTCGATCCATCAATGGTGAGCTTTAGCTTAGTAATTCATATAGATTGTTCTTTAACCACTTCAGCCCCAGGAGGATTTGCCCCCTTAATGACCAGGCCATTTTTTTGCATACTACACTACGTTGCTTTAACTGACAATTGTGCAGTTGTGCAACGTTGTACCAAAACAAAATATATGTCCTTTTCCCCCACAAATAGAGCTTTCTATTGGTGGTATTTATGCGGTTTTTTTTTTTTGTGCTATAAACAAACAAAAAGCGACTATTTTGAATATCCAAAAAAAAAAAAAGTATATATATATATATATATATATATATATATATATATTTAGAAAAAAACACTTTATTCATCAGTTTAGGCCAGCGATTATTCTTCTACATATTTTATATTGATTGGTTTGCCCAAAAGTTATTGCATCTACAAGCTATGGGATAGATTTAGAGACTTTTATTTTATTTTAGTTTATTGTTTTTACTAGTAATGGTGGCGATCTGCAATTTTTAGCAGGAATGTGCCATTGCGGCGGACAAATTGGACCCCAAATTACACTTTTTGAGGCCCACCTGACATTATTACATTGATCAGTGATATAAAAATGCACTAATCAATGTAAAAATTACACTGGCAGGGTTAACACTAGGGGGGTGATAAAGGGGTTAAGTGTGTTCCCTAGGTGTGTTCTAACTGTAGGGGGGATGGGCTCAGTGGGACATGGCAGAGATCACTGATCCCTATCATTGGGAACAGAAGATCTCTGACATGTCCCCTGTTAGAATGGGGATCCGCTTGTTTACACTGGCAGATCCCCGTTCTGCCTCTGTACTAGGCGATCGCAGGTCGCCAGCAGACATCGAGTCTGCCTGACCCGCGGGCACGCTCCCGCAACATGCAGCAGAAGCTAAAAATGCTCCCATCGGCAACTGTGCTTGCGCGAGCTGCCGTGCAGGTACGGCGATTCACGCAGGAGAGCTGACCTGCCACTGTATAACTCTAGTGACTGGTCGGCAAGCAGCATAGCCTATTGGTCGTAGGAAAGTTATTGCTGTGTTGTCCATCATTGTCGATACTGTTATCTATGCCATTATTTATTGCTGATTTACAGATTGTCAGCTATAGAGCAATATAGGCCATATAAAACTCCATTCTAATTTGCTTTAATGGAAAAGAAGAAAAGTAACAGCGCTCTCTGCAGGGACAACTCAATCCATACACCAGGTCCACTCACAGGTGCCAAGGCTCAATGTGTCCCAACACACTCCAATGCAACAATACTAAGTAGAGCCGGCAACACTGTAATCCTTAAAGTGTCGTTTATTGGTACATCAGAGTGACAGTAAAACAATTAATCTGACGCGTTTCAGCAAAAGCCTTAGTCGTAGCCGAAATGCATCAGCTTTATTGTTTTACTGTCACTCTAATTGGCTATAACATAGTGAATATATTGTTTAGTGAGCTGTGCTTGACCTGTTTCTCTATTTGCTCATTTATGTACATATTGCCATTTACCTCAACATGTTACAATACACTGAGTTCATTTACCAGTCTGGTGTTTATTTTACGGTACTGAATCACTTCTGGGTGCTTTATATCTATACTGGTGTTCCTATAAGTGTTTTCAGCAACATTTTTCAACTAGTTATGTCAGAAGGGCTGAGGTTGTTGACAGAGTCAAGATAAAAGAACAGAGAACCCAATTTACCAAGCAGCTCCTGTGGGGTACTCCCCCCCCCCCCTTCATGATCAGGCCATTTTTTGCAATACAGCACTGCGTTACTTTAAATGACAATTGCGCGGTCCTGCGACACTGTACCCAAATGTCTCCTTTTTTTACCAATAGAGCTTTCTTTTGGTGGTATTTGATCACCTCTGCGGATTTTCTTTTTTTGTGATATAAACAAAAAAAGAGTGACAATTTTGAAAGAAAAACAATATTTTTTACTTTCTGCTATAAAACATATCCAATAAAAAAATGTAATTTCTTCATCAATTTAGCCCAATATGTATTCTGATACATATTTTTGGTACAAAAAAAAATCCCAATAAGCGTATATTGATTGGTTTGTGCAAACTATGGAATATATTTATGTATTTTTTTTTATTTTTTTTTACTAGTAATGACAGCTTAGAGCAGGACTGCGACATTGCAGCAGACAAAACGTACACTAAGTGACGCTTTGTGGGAACCAGTGACACTAATAGGGTGATCACTGCTAAAAAATATGCACTGTCACTGTACTAGTGACACTGGCTGGGAAGGGATTGACATCGGGGTGATCAAAGGGTTAAATGTGTGCCTAAGATTTGTTTACTCACTGTGTGGGAGGTGCATATACTAAGGGAAAGCAGAGATCCTTGTTCCTGCTTTGCAGAAACACAGGATCATTACCTTCCCTACTGAAAGAACGTCAGTCTGCCTTGTTTACATGGGCAGACCGCTGTTCTGCTTCATCCCCAAAAGATCAGTGGGTCCCAGCAGACATCAAGTCCCGCTGATTGGCTCCCACTGTGTGAGCGGGTTGTCAGAGGTGTGTGTATCAGACATGGAAGTGCAGGATCACGTACAGGTACATGATCCTGCACAGGAGAGCCACCTTGTCAACATATATGTACAGTATACGGTCTGCAAGCCGTTAGGTCATCACATAGGACAAATGGGGTACTCTTTACATCTAAACAAAAGGAGATTTAACCTTCACACACAGAAAGGCTTCTTCGCATAAAGAGCTGGATGCATTCCTAAATACACAAAACATAATTGGATATTGTGATCAGGAAGGAATATATTTTTCCCCGCTGCAGCAAATTTTAGGGTTTTTTAGCCTTCCTCTGGATCAACTGTAGATACAGGATTCTGTGAATAAAGGTTTTCTGTTTATTTATTTACTTTTTTTTTTTTATTTGGTTGAACTCGATGGTCTTGTGTCTTTTTTCAACCTATGTAGTAGTTGGCAATGGGTGAAAACACTGCCCCTCCATAGATACAGCACAGTGAGTGTTGTCACCCAATCACGGCTGATCACACTGTAAACAGGAAAAGCCGTTGACTGGCAGCAATATGTGAGTAGAGGAGAGCCGATCGGCGGCTCTCCTTACAGGGGTGGTTTGCGTTGATTGTTTATCAGCGCAGCCTCCCCTCGGATGCCTACACTGGACCACCAGGGAAGGAGGCAACATGTGGATGGCCAGGTATGCACCCCATGGCCATCCACATGTGCAAATGAATACCCAATCTGTGCCAAACAGTGCCCACAAATGGGCTCTGACCGGCACCATTATGTAAAATGACATCAGTGATGCCCAGCAACGCCACCCTCATCAGTGCCATCTATCAGTGTCCATCAGTGCCTACCTATCAGTGCCCATCTGTGCCCATCAGTGCCCACCTATAAGTGCTCATCTGTGCCACCCATAAGTACCCAATTAGTGTCACGCATAAGTACCCATCAGTGCCGCCTACGAGTGCCCATCAGTGCCGCCTATGAGTGCCCATCAGTGCCGCCTATCAGTGCCGCCTATCAGTGCCCATCAGTGCCTGTCAGTACCACCTCATTGGTGCCACCTCATCAGTGCCCATCAGTGCCACCTTATCAGTGCCCATCAGTGCAGCCATATCAGTGCCCATCATTTAAGGCCGCGTACACACGGGCGGACTGTTCGCCCAACTTTGTTCGTCAAACAATCCGACAAACAGTCCGCTCAAAATTTGCATGAACGGACTTGACCACACACGATGAACGAACAGTCCGCTGAAAGCGTGCGCGATGACGTGAACGGCACGTACGACGGGACGAGAAATACGACGTCCAATACACTGCAATGCAACCTTCGCCGTGTAAATCCTTTCTGAGCATGCGCGAAACTTAGTTTGTCGAACAAGCCTACACACGAGCGGACTGTCCGCTGAAACCAAGTTTCAGCGGACTGTCTTACGGAAATTCCGAAAAACTTTGTTCGTCAGACTGTCCGCTGAAACAGTCCGCTGAAGCCCCACACACGAGCGGACTGTCCGCTGAAACACTGTTCAGCGGACAAAGTTGGGCAAACAGTCCGCCCGTGTGTACGCGGCCTAAGAAGAAAACAAACTTATTTACAAAAAATTTTAACAGAAACAAAGAAAAATATTTTTTTTTCAAAATTTTCTGGCTTTTTTATATGTTGCGCAAAAAATTTAAATTGCAGAGGTGATCAAATACCACCAAAATAAAGCTCTATTTGTGGGAACAAAATGCTAAAAAACTTGTTTGGGTACAGTGTATAACTGGGCAATTGTCATTCAAATTGCTACAGTGCTGAAAGCTGAAAAATGGTCTGGGCAGGAAGGTATCTAAGTGCCTGGTATTGAAGTGGTTAAAGTGATATTAAATATATTAGATATTTAAAAGCAGACTTTTTTTATCTTAATTCCATGCATTAGGATAAAAAAAAACTTCTGTGTGCAGGTTCCCCCCCTCAGCCCAACTAAAACTTACCTGGGCTCCATATCGATCCAGTGATGTTGCACTGGAGACTCGACTGTGTGGGACTCTCCCTCCTGATTGGCTGAGACACAGCAGTGGGCGCCATTGGCTCCTGCTGCTGTCAATCAAAGCCAGTGAGCCAATGAGGAGAGAGAAGGGGTGGGGCCGTCACAGTTCCGTGTCTGAATGGACACACAGATCAGTGGCTCGGCGCGGGTGCCCCCATAGCAAGCTGCTTTCTGTGGAGGCACTCGGCAGGAGGGAGATGCCAGGAGCGCCAGCGAGGGACCTGAAAAGAGGAGAATCTGGGCTGCTCTGTGCAAATCCACTGCACAGAGCAGGTAAGTATAACATGTTTGTGATTTTTATACAAAAAAATAAAAAATAAGACTTTAGTAACACTTTAACAGCAGATTTAAAGCTGAACTCCAGATTTTGTTACACTTTACATGCTGGCCCAAACAAACTATGTCCCTCACTAACATGTGAGGCTGCTACATACAGCATACTGCACTGTTCCGGGTTCAAGCCGAGACTTCTTGTCTCATACCTGGAACTCAATAGAGTCTATCTTAGCGGCGCTCAGCCATTCATAGAAAGCAATTCTGGCGGCCTGATGATGTCACAACCTTTGACTCATTGCTAGTGTAGTAGAATCTCTGACCTCTTCCAGTCTAATGGGAACCATCAAGGCCAAAGATAACTGATATCCTTCAATATGTGGTGGGTTGTGAGGCATAGTGGTGCAATGGTAGCAAAAATCATTGGGTGCCAGACACTTCTTGGATGTAAAAGAGGTTGAGCCTTTACAATCACTTTAAATTAGACTGACAGTAGACTTCATGACCTTCAGGCATATTGTTTGGAAGAACTTTTGGGCCACGTGCACACTAAGCATTTACCCTGTGGTTAATCATGGCATTTAAGGCACTTGGGAGGCACAGGGGCAGTGTCCAGTCCAGCTTTTACAAAATAAAACTAGGAAAGGGTAGCCTCCATATGTCTTTCATTACAGGTGTACCGTAATCTGTCTATAGCATATAAGCTTGTGGGCGGGGCCTGCTCACCCTGCACATGCGGGGCACTTTTTCTCTCTTCTATCAATGCTGGGGACCAGGTAGGGCCACGTTCAAGTGAAAGTCAACATTTAGGCCCAATTTGGCTTATGCCGTGTTACTGTACACATGACCAGACTTTTCGACGGACTAGGTCTGACAGAATGAATTTTTCGGATATTACGATCATGTATGGGCTCCAGCAGACTTTTTTCCCAAAAGTCAGACGGACCTAGAAATAAAACTTTTTAAAAATATTTCTGACAGACTCGAGTTCGTTCGAAAAATCTGTTCGTCTGTATGCTAGTCCGATGGATGAAAACCGATGCTAGGGCAGCTATTGGCTACTGGCTATGAACTTCCTTATTCTAGTCCGGTCGTACGTCATCACGTTCAAATCCGTCGGACTTTGGTGTGCTTGTTTGTGGCCAAGTCTGTTCTTTTGGAAAGTCCATCGGAACTCTGCCAAAAGTCCAGCAAGAAGACTGTCAGACCTAGTCCGTCCAAAAGTCCGGTCGTGTGTACGCGGCATTAGAGATGAGCCGTATACTGCGTGCAGTGATGTAACATTCAGAGTTTCTCTGTGAGCATGTGTTCCATGTTAATACACTCCTTACTCGTGTTGTATGTTGCAATTGGGAGGGACATTGCTGAGCCCATGCTCTCTCCACCAGTCCAGGGTAGCTCTGCCACCTCTTTCTCAGTAGGGATGGAACGAACACCCCCCCCCCCCCCCCCGTTCGGTTCGTACCAGAACATGCGAACAGGCAAAAAATTAGTTCGAACACGCAAACACCATTAAAATCTATGGGACACGAACATGAAAAATCAAAAGTGCTCATTTAAAAAAAAAAATGCGTGGGGGTTCCCCAAATTTCATACCAGGCCCTTCAGGTATGGTATGGATATTAAGGGGAACCCCATGCCAAAATTGAAAAAAACAATGGCATGGGAGTCCCCCTCAAAATCCATACCAGACCTTTTCAAGGTCTGATATGGATTTTAAGGGGAACCACGTGCCAAAATTTGTTTTTAAATGGCGTGGGGTCCCCCCAAAAATCCATACCAGACCCTTATCCAAGCACGCAACCTGGCAAGCCGCAGGTAAACGGGGGGATGAGAGAGCACCCCCCCTGAACCGTACCAGGCTACATGTCCTCAACATTGGGAGGGTGCTTTGGGGTAGCCCCCCCAAAGCACCTTGTCCCCATGTTGATGGAGAGAAGGGCCTCATCCCCACAACCCTTGCCCGGTGGCTGTGGGGGTCTGCGGGTGAGAGGCTTATCGGAATCTGGAAGCAACCCTTTAACAAGGGGACCCCCAGATCCCAGGACCCCCCAGTGTGAATTGGTAATGGGGTACAAATGTACCCCTACCATTTCACAAAAAAGTGTCAAAAATTTCAAAAAAGACAATAGACGGATTTGACAATTCCTTTATTAATGTCTTCTTCTTTCCCAGCTCCTTCTTCCATCTACTTCTGGTCTTCCTTCGGTGTTCTTCTTCTTCCTCCATCTTGTTCTTCCCTCGCTTCTTCCTCTACCTTCCTCCACTTCTTCCTCCGGCTTTCTCATCCAGCATCTTCCTCCAGCTTCTTCTTCTCCGCTTCGTCCTCCAGATGGGAGTCTCCCGCTGTGTGACGCTTTTGTTCAGGTGACAGCTCTTATATAACGGAGGGTTATATAACCCAGTGACCCCGCCCCCCTCTGATGCACGGCGACTTCCCTATAGCTTTCTCTGTGGTGTCAGAGGGTGAGGGGGCGGGGTCACCCGTTTACATAAACGGGTGACCCTGCCCCCCCCTCTGACTACACATTTTTTGTGAAATGGTAGGGGTACAGGAGGGGGGGCACTCTCTCGTCCCCACTCTTTTCCTGCGGCCTGCCAGGTTGCGTGCTCGGATAAGGGTCTGGAATGGATTTTTTTGGGGGGGGGCATGCCATTTTTTTCAAAATTTAGTGCAGGGTTCCCCTTAATATCCATACCCCCGGAGGGAGGGGGGAGGGAGAAATCCACAGGATGGTTATGGAAGTCCTAGTGCCTGTGAAATGGGAGTTTTAAGTTTCTCAGTCGAAGTGTCCTTCACCAGGCTGGGGGAACTTTTTCACTTCACACGTCACAAGACTTCCCCATTAAGTATAAGAAGGTTCCTCCAGGGCAGCAGGTGTAGATTCCCTCAGACATGCTGGACAAGCCTTGGCAAGTTCTAACTATGTACAGTTATGGTCTCTTTAGTGGTTCAGGTACATGGAGGGGTAATATCCTGGAGACTACACCAAGTTGTGGACAGGGTGTGCTTGCCCTGCACACGTGGCCCTTTGCTTCTCTTCTTTTGTGTGTGCGCACTTATCAATACCTGGGACCAGGCGGGGTCACATTCACGTAAAAGTCAACATTAAGGACGGACCCCTGTCTTAGAGATGAGCCATACACGTGTGCAGTAATGTACCATATAGAGGTTCTCGTGAGCATTGCTTCCCATGTCACTACACACCTTACTCTTGTTAAATGTTGCAATTAGTAGGGACACTACTAAGCCCATGCCCTCTCCACCAGTGCATTGTAACTTGGTCACCCCACTCCCAATCACATGCACCTAGCACAGACCTCATGTGTGCACTTAGTGAACTCCATCCACTCCCCCATATCATGTGGGCAGGTTCATGAGGTCTCCGTGGGTTCGGTCCTGACTGCTTTTGGGGAACCAACTGCTAGGGAGGCAACCAAAATACTGACCCCCTGCTACCGGAGAAACTGTCAACAACACTGGGTACGGCGCTTTATTGACTATTAAACATACAGTTAGGCTTTAGTAGTCACTGGGAAGGTAAAAGGATAGAAAAATGGATGAAATATATTATGCTTTTAGATGAGAATCCAAGTCATTTTAAATGCAATACGTCTGTGTTTGGTATGATTGTATGTGTTGTTAGATTGAATGGAGTGGCCCCCGTAGTCAGAACTATTTCATCCAGCCCAATTTACATGCAAAACACCAGACAATGCGCTTGGAACAGATTTTTCCTCCTTTAGCACCTAAGGAGTTATTCTAAATCTTCTCATCTGCATTTCCCCTGCTGTTGCACCATTATGTTATTTCCTTTGAGAAATATATTTTCCTTGTATTAATTCACTTTTTAATTAGCATTGTGTTTATTTAAAGAACAAAAAGTCATACTGGAATAATAATCGCATCAATTACCATAATCTTTAATGCGGTTACATTTTTACTGGCCTTGGTATAAAAACTTGAACTCAATTTCCATTCCTGTCAGCAGACCTGACACTCTATTGCAGGGGTCCCCAACCCCCTGTTGATGGCTTGACTGCATGGCAGGAGGTGAGTGGCAACCACGGTTCGGACAGAACTATCACAGACTGCTTACCTCCTGCTGTACAGCCTTGCCACTTTGCCCGTGTGTCCTCTCCTGCCCCCAGCCGGGCAGGGGGCGGGAGCAGGTGGAGATCTGGACAGAGAGTGGGAGGAACATGAAAAGTTGGGCAGCTCCTGTCCTCAGTTCAGACCTGTAGCTCCTCCCTTCCCTGCCCTGCTGATAGGATGACATTGTCGGCCAGGTTGGAGATGCGGGAGAGGACACATAGGCTGATAACTGCCTCTGCTCTGCCAAAGAAAGGACTGTGCAGGGGAGGAGGGATTTAAAGGGGGCACTGTGATGTTAGAGAGGAAAGAGGAGCCATGACTGCAAGGGGCACTGTTATCAGGGCCGCCATCAGAAATTTATATAGCTTTAGGCCTGAGCCCCCACTGCGGGCATGACCACCAACATTCCCCAGGACCCACCCACTAGTCACCCCACCTTCAGTACATCCACTTTTTTTTAACACTCTTACAACTTAATATATGAAAATAAAAAAAGTGCATTCCAAGTTATCAGTGCTTTCAACATTTAACGATAAGGAAATATATTTTGGTCAAACAATATGAAGCCTGCCACCATAACAAGGTAGGCTGTTTTGAGCAGGACCCTACACTAACACTAACTACACTACCATGCCTCCGACACCTACCTATCTCTATATAAAACACCCTGACACCTACCCAGACATTCCAACCTGCAAAAACTAATTTCAGGGAGGTGGCAAACTCATTTCAGCAACAACTTGTTGGTGGAGGGCGGGCTGCCACCTGTACAGTTTTCTCCTGGACAATCCGGTTTTTGAATGATGTGTTTGGGTTTCCATCTTCTTCAGACCCGGACACATCATTCACACTGGACTGCACTGGGAGTGACGAGTCTGCTTGCCATCTGATCTGTCTCCCCTCCTGAAGGCAGCCTGTTTCAGAATGGCCGAGTAGTGATGGACGAACTTCCGACGGGACGTTTCGCGAACGCGAACCGTGAACGCTCGCGGCGGGCCCCATTGACTTCAATGGAAGGCGAACTTTACAAACCTACAGGTCATATTTGCAGCCACAAAATAATTACTAGCTGTGCACACATAGTCCCACCACATGGCCGATGACATAACACATGTATGAGGTGAATATGGGATCGACAACTACAAGCATTTTTTTTTATATGTGAAATTGTGACAATTCAGGACTGTGGAGCGCATGAAGGCAATGGAGGAGAGGGAAGGTCAGGGTAGGCAAAGAAGAGGGTGCAGGAGATGATCACCAGCACCGTGATATAGAGCACTGACACCTGCACCATGATAGAGTCATCTGACACCAGCACCGTGATTGAGAGCACTGACATCAGCAGCGTGACATACAGCAATGACACCTGCACCGTGATAGAGTGATCTGACACCAGCACCGTGATAGAGAGCACTGACATCAGCAGCGGGACATACAGCAATGACACCTGCACCGTGATAGAGTGATCTGACACCAGCACCGTGATAGAGAGCACTGACATTAGCAGCGTGACATACAGCAATGACACCTGCACCGTGATAGAGTGATCTGACACCAGCACCATGATAGAGAGCACTGACATCAGCAGCGTGACATACAGCAATGACACCTGCACCGTGATAGAGTGATCTGACACCAGCACCGTGATAGAGAGCACTGACATCAGCAGCGTGACATACAGCAATGACACCTGCACCGTGATAGAGTGATCTGACACCATCACCGTGATAGAGAGCACTGACATCAGCAGCGTGACATACAGCAATGACACCTGCACCGTGATAGAGTGATCTGACACCAGCACCGTGATAGAGAGCACTGACATCAGCAGCGTGACATACAGCAATGACACCTGCACCGTGATAGAGTGATCTGACACCAGCACCGCTATAGAGAGCACTGACATCAGCAGCGTGACATAAAGCACTGACACCAGCACCGTGATATACAGTACTAACACCAGCACCGTGATATACAGCACTGACACCTGCACCGTAAGCAGCCCCAGGAGGAAGTCAGCATAGCACAGGGATGGTGGGAGCCCCTCATAATGAGCATAGCACAGGGATGGTGGGAGCCCCTCATAATATGCACAGCAGAGGTACAGCCCCAGGAGTAAGTCAGCATAGCACAGGGATGGTGGGCGCCCCTCATAATAAGCAGCCCCAGGAGGAAGTCAGCACAGCACAGGGATGGTGGGAGCCCCTAATAATAAGCAGCCCCAGGAGGAAGTCAGCACAACACAGGGATGGTGGGAGCCCCTCATAATAAGCAGCCCCAGGAGGAAGTCAGCATAGAACAGGAATGGTGGGAGCCCCTCAGAATAAACAGCACCAGGAGGAAGTCAGCACAGCACAGGGATGGTGGGAGCCCCTCATAATAAGCAGCCCCAGGAGGAAGTCAGCACAGCACAGGGATGGTGGGAGCCCCTAATAATAAGCAGCCCAAGGAGGAAGTCAGCACAACACAGGGATGGTGGGAGCCCCTCATAATAAGCATAGCACAGGGATGGTGGGAGCCCCTCATAATATGCACAGCAGAGGTACAGCCCCAGGAGGAAGTCAGCACAGCACAGGGGTGGTGGGAGTCCCTCATAATAAGCAGCCCCAGGAGGAATTCAGCACAGCACATGGATGGTGGGAGCCCCTCATTATAAGCAGCCCCAGGAGGAAGTCAGGACAGCACAGGGATGGTGGGAGCCCCTCATAATGAGCATAGCACAGGGATGGTGGGAGCCCCTAATAATAAGCAGCCCCAGGAGGAAGTCAGCATAGAACAGGAATGGTGGGAGCCCCTCATAATGAGCATAGCACAGGGATGGTGGGAGCCCCTCATAATATGCACAGCAGAGGTACAGCCCCAGGAGGAAGTCAGCACAGCAAAGGGATGGTGGGAGCCCCTCATAATAAGCAACCCCAGGAGGATGTCAGCATAGCACAGGGATGGTGGGAGCCCCTCATAATAAGCAGCCCCAGGAGGAAGTCAGGACAGCACAGGGATGGTGGGAGCCCCTCATAATAAGCAGCCCCAGGAGGAAGTCAGCACAGCACAGGGATGGTGGGAGCCCCTCATAATAAGCATAGCACGGGGATGGTGGGAGCCCCTCATAATATGCACAGCAGAGGTACAGGCCAGGAGGAAGTCAGCACAGCACAGGGATGGTGGGAGCCCCTCATAATAAGCAGCCCCAGGAGGAAGTCAGCATAGAACAGGAATGGTGGGAGCCCCTCATAATGAGCATAGCACAGGGATGGTGGGAGCCCCTCATAATATGCACAGCAGAGGTACAGCCCCAGGAGGAAGTCAGCACAGCAAAGGGATGGTGGGAGCCCCTCATAATAAGCAACCCCAGGAGGATGTCAGCATAGCACAGGGATGGTGGGAGCCCCTCATAATAAGCAGCCCCAGGAGGAAGTCAGGACAGCACAGGGATGGTGGGAGCCCCTCATAATGAGCATAGCACAGGGATGGTGGGAGCCCCTCATAATAAGCAGCCCCAGGAGGAAGTCAGCACAGCACAGGGATGGTGGGAGCCCCTCATAATAAGCAGCCCCAGGAGGAAGTCAGCACAGCACAGGGATGGTGGGAGCCCCTAATAATAAGCAGCCCCAGGAGGAAGTCAGCACAGCACAGGGATGGTGGGAGCCCCTCATAATAAGCATAGCACGGGGATGGTGGGAGCCCCTCATAATATGCACAGCAGAGGTACAGGCCAGGAGGAAGTCAGCACAGCACAGGGATGGTGGGAGCCCCTCATAATAAGCAGCCCCAGGAGGAATTCAGCACAGAACAGGGATGGTGGGAGCCCCTCATAATAAGCAGCCTCAGGAGGAAGTCAGCATAGAACAGGGATGGTGGGAGCCCCTCATAATGAGCATACCACAGGGATGGTGGGAGCCCCTCATAATGAGCATACCACAGGAGGATGTCAGCATAGCACAGGGATGGTGGGAGCCCCTCATAATAAGCAGCCCCAGGAGGAAGTCAGGACAGCACAGGGATGGTGGGAGCCCCTCATAATGAGCATAGCACAGGGATGGTGGGAGCCCCTCATAATAAGCAGCCCCAGGAGGAAGTCAGCACAGCACAGGGATGGTGGGAGCCCCTCATAATAAGCAGCCCCAGGAGGAAGTCAGCACAACACAGGGATGGTGGGAGCCCCTCATAATAAGCAGCCCCAGGAGGAAGTCAGCATAGAACAGGAATGGTGGGAGCCCCTCAGAATAAACAGCACCAGGAGGAAGTCAGCACAGCACAGGGATGGTGGGAGCCCCTCATAATAAGCAGCCCCAGGAGGAAGTCAGCACAGCACAGGGATGGTGGGAGCCCCTAATAATAAGCAGCCCAAGGAGGAAGTCAGCACAACACAGGGATGGTGGGAGCCCCTCATAATAAGCATAGCACAGGGATGGTGGGAGCCCCTCATAATATGCACAGCAGAGGTACAGCCCCAGGAGGAAGTCAGCACAGCACAGGGGTGGTGGGAGCCCCTCATAATAAGCAGCCCCAGGAGGAATTCAGCACAGCACATGGATGGTGGGAGCCCCTCATTATAAGCAGCCCCAGGAGGAAGTCAGGACAGCACAGGGATGGTGGGAGCCCCTCATAATGAGCATAGCACAGGGATGGTGGGAGCCCCTCATAATAAGCAGCCCCAGGAGGAAGTCAGCATAGAACAGGAATGGTGGGAGCCCCTCATAATGAGCATAGCACAGGGATGGTGGGAGCCCCTCATAATATGCACAGCAGAGGTACAGCCCCAGGAGGAAGTCAGCACAGCAAAGGGATGGTGGGAGCCCCTCATAATAAGCAACCCCAGGAGGATGTCAGCATAGCACAGGGATGGTGGGAGCCCCTCATAATAAGCAGCCCCAGGAGGAAGTCAGGACAGCACAGGGATGGTGGGAGCCCCTCATAATGAGCATAGCACAGGGATGGTGGGAGCCCCTCATAATAAGCAGCCTCAGGAGGAAGTCAGCACAGTACAGGGATGGTGAACTTTACAAACCTACAGGCCATATTTGCAGCCACAAAATAATTACTAGCTGTGCACACATAGTCCCACCACATGGCTAATGACATAACACATGTATGAGGTGAATCTGGGATCGACAACTATAAGCATTCTTTTTTTATATGTGAAATTCTGACAATTCAGGACTCTTGAGACAATGGAGGCGAGGGAAGGTCAGGGTAGGCAAAGAAGAGGGTGCAGGAGATGATCACCAGCACCGTGATATAGAGCACTGACACCTGCACTGTGATAGAGTGATCTGACACCAGCACCGTGATAGAGAACACTGACATCAGCAGCGTGACATAAAGCACTGACACCAGCACCGTGATATACAGCACTGACACCTGCACCGTAAGCAGCCCCAGGAGGAAGTCAGCACAGCACAGGGATGGTGGGAGCCCCTCATAGTAAGCAGCCCCAGGAGGAAGTCAACATAGCACAGAGATGGTGGGAGCCCCTCATAATAAGCAGCCCCAGGAGGAAGTCAGCACAGCACAGGGATGGTGAACTTTACAAACCTACAGGTCATATTTGCAGCCACAAAATAATTACTAGCTGTGCACACATAGTCCCACCACATGGCCAATGACATAACACATGTATGAGGTGAATCTGGGATCGACAACTACAAGCATTCTTTTTTTATATGTGAAATTCTGAAAATTCAGGACTCTTGAGACAATGAAGGCAAAGGAAGGTCAGGGTAGGCAAAGAAGAGGGTGCAGGAAAGGATGATCATCACCAGCACCGTGATATAGAGCACTGACACCTGCACCGTGATAGAGTGATCTGACACCAGCACCGTGATAGAGAGCACTGACATCAGCAGCGTGACATAAAGCACTGACACCAGCACCGTGATATACCAGTCCTTAAGGATTAGCAGACTGTACCTCACTCAACCCTATATACTCTAGTACGCTATACCTTACCAGTCCTTAGAAGGACCTTTGTGGAACTAGTAGGTTGTGATTAGCAGACTGTACCTCACTCAACCCTATATACTGTAGTACGCTATACCTTTACCAGTCCTTAGAAGGGCATTTGTGGAACTAGTAGGTTGTGATTAGCAGACTGTACCTCAGTCCCTATACTCATAAAGGACTACTGCAGCAGAAGGGCAGCAGTCAGCAGTAGTGCACCTCAACCCTATATATTGTGGACCTATACCAGTCCTTAAGGATTAGCAGACTGTACCTCACTCAACCCTATATACTGTAGTACGCTATACCTTACCAGTCCTTAGAAGGACCTTTGTGCAACTAGTAGGTTGTGATTAGCAGACTGTACCTCACTCAACCCTATATACTGTAGTACACTATACCTTACCAGTCCTTATAAGGACCTTTGTGCAACTAGTAGGTTGTGATTAGCAGACTGTACCTCACTCAACCCTATGTACTGTAGTACACTATACCTTACCAGTCCTTAGAAGGACCTTTGTGGAACTAGTAGGTTGTGATTAGCAGACTGTACCTCAGTCTCTATACTGATAAAGGACTGCTGCAGAATAGGGCAGCAGTCAGCAGTAGTGCACCTCAACCCCATATATTGTGGACCTATACCAGTCCTTAAGGATTAGCAGACTGTACCTCACTCAACCCTATATACTCTAGTACGCTATACCTTACCAGTCCTTAGAATGACCTTTGTGCAACTAGTAGGTTGTGATTAGCAGACTGTACCTCACTCAACCCTATATACTGTAGTACACTATACCTTACCAGTCCTTATAAGGACCTTTGTGGAACTAGTAGGTTGTGATTAGCAGACTGTACCTCAGTCCCTATACTGATAAAGGACTGCTGCAGAATAGGGCAGCAGTCAGCAGTAGTGCACCTCAACCCTATATATTGTGGACCTATACCAGTCCTTAAGGTTTAGCAGACTGTACCTCGCTCAACCTTATATACTGTAGTATGCTATACCTTACCAGTCCTTATAAGGACCTTTGTGGAACTAGTAGGTTGTGATTAGCAGACTGTACCTCACTCAACCCTATATACTGTAGTACGCTATACCTTACCAGTCCTTAGAAGGACCTTTGTGGAACTAGTAGTTTGTGATTAGCAGACTGTACCTCAGTCCCTATACTCATAAAGGACTACTGCAGCAGAAGGGCAGCAGTCAAGAATAATATTCTTTCTATATTTGTAAGAAAGAATATTATACGTGTACAACCCTATTACCATACCAGTCCTGAAAAGGACCTTTGTGGACCTAATAGTAACAGCAACTGATTAAACTGACTGTCCCTCACTGCCACACACAGCTTCCGGTCTGTCCCTGTTTAAACTGACAAAACACAGGCTGCTGCAACAATAACTTGAATAGCACTCAAAACTATATCCTGTACTACTACACCATACCAGTCCTGAAAAGGACTTTTGTGGACCTAATAGTAACAGCTAATGATTAAACTGACTGTCCCTCTCTGCAACACACAGCGTCCTATCTGTCCCTCTCTCAGCACTGACAAAAGACAATCTGCTGCAACAATGACTTGAATAGCAGTGCCTCAAACCTATATCCTGAACTACACCTATATCATACCAGTCCTTAAAAGAACTTTTGTGGATCTAATAGCTAGAGATTTGGGTCACTGCAGTCTCTCCCTGCTCCACACAGCAACCTCTCCCTATAGTGACAGTAGAAAGAATGTAAAATGGCCACCGGATCGGGTCTATTTATAAGTTAGGGGGAATGTCCAAGTGTCCATGTGCTGTATTGTCTCAATTGGCTGTCCTGTACCACATGATGGATGTGTTATCATAGGTCAAAGTTCTTTTACACAGTAAACACGTAAGTCCGCCGGGCGAACAGCGGCAATAGTCCGTCGATCGGGCGGACTGCGAACAGCCGAAATTCGCCACGAACTGACCGCCAGGCGAACCGTTCGGCCATCCCTGCGGCCGAGTATCAAATCAAAGCTCCCCCCTCCGGCCTCCCCGCTCTGTATAAAAACACACACAGGAGGAGGGACATGATCTGACCGAGGTCTGCACAATGTTTTCTATGCTCTGAAGATAGACAGGGAGGAGGGGGAGAGAGTGCCCGGGAAGGAGAACAATGTAAAAAATGTGTAGTGATTGGGGGGGTTAAGAGGATATGTGCTGGGGGGACATTTTGGCAGAGGAAGAGACTCATGCTAGAAGTGTGGGTTGGATTTGAAATCCGACAACCACTTCTAGCACTATCCCTCTCAAAGCACCCCCCCCCAGCAAATATCTACCCTGCCTGCACTAGCCCTCTCCCTTGACAAAGCACCCCAGCACATATAAGACCCCCAAGCGCCCCCCAGCACATATCCAACCCCTGCTTGCTCTAGCCCTCTCACCTCTTAAAGCGACCCCCCAGCACATATCTTACCCCCACCTCCATCTTGCACTAGCCCCCTTCCCTCCCAAACCCCCCCAGCACATATCTGATCCTCCATTGCTAGCTCTAGCCCTCTCCCATCCACTCTCATAGCACTCCTTCCCAGCACTTATCTGACCCTCCATTGATAGCTCTAGCCCTCTCCCCTCCTCCCAAAGTGCCCCCATCACATATTTGACCCTCCCTTGCTAGCTCTAGCTGCTTTTTCCCCTCCGAAAGCATCCCCCTAGCACATATCTGACCCGTCCTGCTAGTATAAGTCCTTTCCTCTCCCAAAGCACCCCCAGCACATCCAAGCCCCCCCCCCCAGCACATCCAAGCCCCCCCCCCCGCTAGCTCTCTCCTCTCCCAAAGCACTACATAGCATATATCTGAGCCCCCCCCCCCCTCCAGCACTAGTCCTCTCCCCTCCAAAAGCATCCTCCCAGCACACATTCAACCCCCCTGCAAGCACTAGCCCTCTCCCCTCCAGAAACACCAGCAAGCACATATCTGACTTCCCCTCAACACTAGCCCTCTCCTCTCCCATAGAGTCTCCCCCAGCACATATCTAACTCCCCCCACCCCCCTGCTAGCACTAGCCCTTTTCCCAGCACATATCTGACCCCTACATATTGTGCATTATTTCTGACCCCCGCATTCCATGCAGAACACTCACAATTCGGCCACATGCGCTGTTCACCACAGCGTGCTATGCGCGCCACATTACTGGTCACAAAAAGTTGCCACTAAAGTGTTTGGGTTTGACTTGAAGAAAAGGTGGTAACCCTACTCCTCCCTGGTCCCTGGAAAAATTGTCTGCCACTAAACCAGTCCCAGGTGCCAAAAAGTTTGGGAATCGCTGCTCTATTGTAACAATTCATGCTTTAACGTGAAAGTGAACTTAAAAAGTAAATTATTTTGCTATACATCTATATCAGGCAGCTCATAAATTATCTTTTTTTTTTTCGTTCAATCGGCACGTTGAATGAAAAATTTACTTCATTACCCCATCTACACAATCGATGTGGATGGGGGAGTCCTTCCCGCTGACTTACTGTATTCTGACAGCTAGGAGACTTCCCCACTGTAAGAATACACTAATCAATGCTACTGGCTATAGGCAATGATTGATCAGGAAAAAACCAAATAGGGTGGTTGTACAGAAGTCAATCAGTAGATCGCATCTGTACAACCAGCCTGCCCATACATGGATCAGAATCTGCCGGTCACTGATGAACCAGGCCAAATTTTGATCTAAGCATTGCTGACTTTTAAGAGTAACTCCATTCTGGGAGATCTATGTACATTATACAGATTTTAACAAAGTTGCCATTTCCATTCTTTTGTTATTCTGAAGTGGTTCTGTATGGAGTTGGTTTTATAATTATCAATCAGCTGCTGCACCTGCAAATTTCTAATGAGGGAATTGCAGGGTCTCTATCCCTTTAGATGTGATTTCCCTTTGGGAGTATGTCACATTTTTGTTTCAGGGGATGCTCAAAATCTAAATTGTATCTTAGTGCATCACACAAATGTACCATCTGTGTACGGAACGCTTCCAGGTTGCGATATTGCATTTCATTTTAAAGAAAATGACAGCACTTCAAATTGAAAAGGAAAGGTCATTTTAAATAATTTAAAGGGTAAGTTCACCTTTACAGAAAACTCTGTAAGGTGAATTTACACAGGTCCCCCTCCTCTAGACATTTTGGAGCATTCTAATTGGTAAGCGCTGACCAATCAGCAGCTGCATAGCCCATCCTGTCAGCTATGGAATAGACGCGTGGCTGCAGAGAGGATTTCTAAGCCCCGGGCTCTTGGCGTGGATATACCGGGGCTTAGAACCAGAGATTGCCGCGGTCCAGGTCAGCAGAACCTGTGGGGGGGGGGGGCAAGGAGCGGGACCTGTGTAAGCTCACCCTACAAATTTTTCTTTTAGGGTGAACTTACACTTTAAAAACACATTGACTTGGGTAGCAATTCAATGTACTATATTATACCTTTACCCTAGTTACCCTTTAATTGTGCCTAAGCAACAATCTACCTTTTGTTTGGAATTCCTCCTGAAAAATTGTACTGCACCTCTTGGTATGTGAGTGTGCACAGGCACTCCTGTGCCTACAGCCTCATAGTGGTATATCCTCAGTGTGAGAATTAGGCTGCTTTCCCACTGATAGCACTGGCAGTTAGCGGTAAAATGCTGCTCATTTTAGCATTGCTTTTCGGCCGCTAACGGGGCGCATTTAACCCCAAACAAACATGTTGCGGCGCTTCTGAATCACTTTACAGGCACTTCAGAAGCACTGCCCATTCATTGCAATGGGCAGGGGTCATTGGGGAGTGGTGTATACACCGCGCCCAAACAACCCCAAAGATGCTGCTTGCAGGCCTTTTCTGAACGTCCCGCAAGCGCACCGCCCAGGTGTGAAAGCACCCATTGTGATGAATAGGAGCCAGTTTTCAGATGCTTTCCAGGTGCTATTTTTAGTGCTAAAACGCCTGAAAACTGCCTCAGTGTGAAAGGGGTCTAAGGGCCAGTGCTGGTGGGTTTTGGCATAGGCGTGCACAGGGGGTGTGCCAGTCATGCCTGAGACCACCCTAATCACTGCATGTGGTGCCGATGACCACTATTGCCTATTCTCTAGTTGCCCCCCCCCCAGCAGTGCTGCTGGCTTCCCTCCTCTCCTCTCCCGCCGGCTCCTGTGGGGGATGTTTCAGAATTGAGAGTGGGGAAGAGGCTGCTAAATATGTCATTTACTGGCACCTTTGTTTTCAAAATGAACACAGTGAACACATACCTCCCAACATTTTTAGATGGGAATGAGGGACACCTACTAGCAAATGTATGTAGGCATAGGACACGCCCCCTGTCACACCCCCTTAAAGGAGAATTAACCCAAAAAAAAGGTTAATTAAATCCACAAGGGCTTTTTTTTTACCACTACTATTCTTTTATATCGGCTTTTAAAATTTACAAATGCAGCAATTTAGAATTTGGATGACGTGTTTAGAACTGGGAAGCACTTTTTGAAAGATAAAAATTGTATTTTATATACAACTATATAGATCCGACCAAAATGAGAAGGAAAGAGGGACAGAGGGACATTATTCCAAATCAGGGACAGTCCCTCAAAATCAGGGACAGTTGGGAGCTATGATGAACAAACTCACTCACTGTGTTCATTTCTAACTGAAGCATGAACTGTGTTAACTATGCTTCAGTTTGTGAATGAACAGGAAGCCTCTCAGCAAAGAGCACTTTTCATTCATTCACTGTCCAGTGCAGAGAAAAGCGTGTGTGTTTGAGCTCTGGGGTGCACAAACTAATGCACACACCTATGGGTTTTGGGTTTATTCATCAGAGCAAGCCCCTCTGATTTCTCTTGTATTGAAGCCTATTGTAACTCTACAGTCTCCCTTAATTTTGTAAAGTGCTGCACAAACTATTGGCGCTGACAGAAAAATGAATTTGTATTGTACATTTAAGCACAAGAGCGCTCATTTAGTATATGGACTGAACTTTATGTTAGAACGCTGTCTCTCTCACCCCTTGCTTCTCAGGGTTTTAGTTTTGCAACTTTTAGAGATAGCTGCTGACATACGAAATGTAACATTATTCTGTTTGCTGGTTTTTAATAATATTTCACACCATCCATTTCTTATTTTATGTATAAAATATTATGTAATAATAAACCTTGACAGAACTGATATTTAAACAGAGTTTGTGTCCTTTGTATCTGTTTCATGCAACTTCATATTTCAATTTTATTTCAGTGTCTCAACTAGAAAAATCCATAATAGTACATACTATATAATACATATCCTGTATAATAATAATAATTTACTAACAGCTACATATGACTTTCTATGGAAATGCAAAAGCCGCTATAATAACTTGTATTTAAAGTGATTGTAAAGATTATGTTTTTAAAAACAAACATGTTATAGTTACTGTACCTATAAGCTCTGTGCAGTGGTTTTGCACAGGGCAGCCCCGATTCTCTACTTTTTGGGTCCTCTCGCAGGCTGTCCTGGCTCTTCCCCCCCCCCCGATGAGTGCCCCCAATATTAAGCCTCTTGCTATGGGGGGGGGGGGGCAATCGAGCAGGCGTACTCCCGAGATGCACTCCTGTGAATGGACTTTGTCCATTCACAGACAGAGTGCAGCTCAACCCCACCCCCCTCTCCTCATTGACTTACTGGCTATGATTGACAGCAGCATAAGCCAATGGCTCATGCTGCTGTGTGGGCCTGTGAGGAGGAGAGAAAGACTCGTGCAAATGGCTGGATCGAGATGGGGCTCAGATAAGTATAAGGGGGACTTGAGGGGAGCTGCACTCAGAAGATTTTTTGACCTAAATGCATAGAATGTAGCATGTAGGCTGGTATCAACATTGCTAGTAGACATGTGCAGTTCGTTTTGTTCCAAATTGAAACTTGAACAAATTATTTGTTATTCAGAAATTCAGATGTAACCGGATTCCTGAATTACAGTGGGGGCACATTTAAATGAATCTGAAATAATAAAACAAAGTTCTGGATGAAATTCAAATTCGAATAGTTTTCTAATTGAATTCGAAATTTCCGAAGAGAATAGAAAATAATAGAATAGAAAATAAAAGAATATAATATAATAGCGTAAAACAGAACAGAATACTAAAAAAACTAGAGTAGAAAAAAAGAGATATAATAGAAAATAACAGATCAGAATAAGATAGAATAGAAAATAAATGAATAGAATAGAATGAAATAGAAAGAATATTACCCTCTTCTGAAATTAAAAATTCAAATATAATAAATTTACATTCAAATACAATAGAAAAGACTACAACAGAAAAGAATAGAATAGAAAAAAAGAATAGAATAGAATAGAAAGCATATAACTATTTCCCAAAATTCAAATAGAATAAATATGAATAGAACAGAAAATAATAAAGTAGAATAGAATGAATATAACCATCTTCCGAAATTCAAATTTTGAATAGAATAAATTCAAATTCGAAAAGAATAGAATAAACAATAGAAAAGAATAGAACAAGAAGAATATAACAATGTAAACATTTTATGAATTTTCAATTTTGAATAGAATTAATTAAAATTTGAATAGAATAGAAAATAATAGAATATAATAGAAAATAAAAGAATAGAATAGAAAAAAAACAATAGAATAGAATAGAAAAATTATAACCATCTTCCAAAATTTGAACTTCGAAATAGAATAAATTTGATTTGGAATGGAACTAAATTTGGAATGAAATTCGATTCAAATGCAATTCGAATGGAATTTGAATTGTGTTCAATTCAACCAAATTAAAAAAAATTTGAATAGTTTTGGAATTCGAATAAACAAAACTCTAATTGCTAGGGAACATGCCAGGTTATTTCAGAAAAGTGGTGGAGATATGCATTTCTAAAAAAAATTAAGTTTTTACAGCTTGTTGTAAACATGACATTCCAGATGTCACACTCCTCTGATCACATTAATAAATATGTTGAATGTGGGCATGAATGGCCAGGTAAATACAGAATATTTCAGAAGAGCAAACTGCCATAAAATATTCAATGGTGAATTTGCCCTTTAATGTTTTAGAAATTCTAGGCTTATACCTTTAATCAAATGTACTCCTCATACCAGGCTTTACAAAATTGAATATTTCACTATATAGCCCCCGTTATTTCTCATCCTCCAAAACAGTGGTCTCCAAACTGAGTCCCAGGGACTGGATGTGGCCCTTTGTTTTTATCTGGTCCTTGGGGCACTATTCCACCAACTGACACCAATGACACCATTCCTTCCACTGACACCATCAATGGCACCATTCTTGCCATTGGTACCAACAATGGAGCCTTATCTCCCCTTTATTATGTTTATTATACCGGATTTATATAGCGCCAACAGTTTGCGCAGCACTTTACAATAAAATAAAACCAAAGATGGGGTACAATTTGGCCCCCCTAAAGCATGAAAGACAGTAAACTGGCCCTTTTCTTAGAAATTTTGGGGACTCCGGCTCTAAAAATATGGAACATATGGAAAACTAACTACAAATTGGGATCAAGATATGCCTTGTATTTTCATGTTTTTGTGTACATCTTTACTTCTTTCTGGCCCATAGAAATCCAAAATTTACAGAACAGAATGAAGCAGGAGATTATATCTACAATAATTTGTTTAATTACTTTACTGACCAGTCATATTAGAGGTTTTATTTTTACTTATAACATCCCATTGCCTGAAAAACACACACATTCCCTCAGGAATGTTCTCTGTTTGCCAACAACCTGGTTATTAATCTAAATATCTAATATGGCTTGAGTATAAGGGCGCATTCACACTTGCATTGATCAATTTTCAAAGAGCGGTTAAAAGAGAAGTATGGGATTTTTTTTTTTTTTATTATACTTACCTAGGTGGATGTGGCCCCACCGGCTCCAACACTGGGAACCGAGCGATCAAACATCACTGACCGCTCAGTTCTCAGTGCTCCATGAGCAGAGAGCTGGTGTCAGTCACCGCTGTCTGCTCTGCCCCGCCCCTCCCTGGAGCGGCTGGCTCAGGCTGTCAGCGAGAGCATGAATAATGCCCTCCTTGCCCATTCCCTGAGTTTTGGTGTGCGGCTGTCTCTTGGCAGATTCGGGTCTGGTATGGTTATTAAGAGGAAATCTACGCCAACATTTTTTAAAAAGGGCCTGGTATGGACGGGGGGAACTCATGCCTTTTTTTTCTTAATTCTGTCATAGGACTCCCCTTAACCACTTCAATACACTATATTATATATTGTACATAGCACTATATACCCTGCATTGTATTATATATAGTACACTGACTGCATTATATACTCTGAACTGCAGTATATATACTATGTGGACTGCACTATATACTGCTGAAAATCTGGCCTTAGGTGTTGGTGGTGCCAGAACACGGTAACCCCTCACAGTTACTCTTGTTGGGCACAGGAACGGCCCTGCTGTTAAATATTATTTCAAAAATTGTAATTACATGCCCTTGTTAAACAGGGGTAGAAAAATTGGGCCTTGGGTGGTGGTGGTGCCCTAAACCAAAAATATTGTTGGAAGCTAGCATCATGATCATTTTTATAAATATGAGCCTATCAACTGAGTCTGTGAACAGGCGCACTCTTTGATCCATTACAAACCCTCCAGCAGCACTGAATATGCATTCAGAAAGCACGCTGGATGCAGGACAGGCCAGTACAAGAAATCCCCAAGTTACGAACGGTCTAGGGACTGTAGGTTTGTTCTTAAGTCGAATCTGTTTGTAACAGTACCTTTTTTGATGCTCTGTCGCAATGTGCCCGCCGTCGAAAAGTGCCCATGCATGCTCAGAACTGCAGCGATTTCACACCGCCTCCCATTCGTGAGTAGGAGTCGTTTTCTGATGTTCTATTGAAATGTACCCGCCATCGAAAAGTGGCTGCGCATGCGCAGAACGGCAGAGACGTCACGCCGTCACCCGTTTGTAAGTAGGAGTCGTTCACAAGTCGGGTGTTCGTAACTCGGGGACTGCCTGTAGCTCAACTGCATATTATGCAAGTTCTGGCCAGTGGTCCAACCTCAAGACCCAGTAACTCAATTCCTCAATTGCAATTCCTGCACTATATAATGCAGATGCTGGCGATGGTTCCTAGAACCTATCAGACCTTTGTGCTGATGACTGAAAAATTGTTTACAGGCATCGGTCAGCTGACCACATTCTCCACTGCTCTTCCTCTGACCGAACAAAGCCTCAGAAACATGTTGTACAGCACCAGGAAATGGTAACCTCACAGGGTCTGAAAATGCGTTACACACTTTTCTTCAAGGCCCCCTGAAGATGTTTCATCCTCTGCGAAGGCAGGATGAGTTCTGCAACCTTACCCTTGTAACGTGGATCAAGAAGGGTTGCCAGCCATTAATGAGCCCTCTCCTTAATACCACAAATCCTAGGGTATTTTTTGCAGAATCAGGTAGGCCATGCAGCGTATGTTTGCAGAGGCATTCGATTCTGGGTCCTCTGGGTCACTAAGTATCACATTATCCGTAACTACCTCCTCCCAGCCACGTACAACTCCTTGGGTTTCTGGGGACTGAAAACCATCCCTTGAAGACTGCTGCATGTTATCCTTAACATCCATGCTGACACAATCCTCCTCATCTTCTTGTGTGTTTGACGGACCAGTAGGAATGCTATCTGGATAAAAGGGGCCTTGAGAGGAAAGGAAGTCCTCCTCTTCCTCCCACAGTTCTGCTTTAAGTGCCCTGCCCATGATTCCTAGAAAGCGTGTGCTCCATCAGGAAGACTAGAGGGACAGTGTCACTGATGCATGCATTGTCGCTGCTCACCATCTTTGTGGCCTCCTCAAATGGTGACAGGACAGTGCATGCATCCATGATCAGTAGCCACTGGCATGGCGAAAAGAAGCCAAGCTCCCCTGACCCTGTCCTGGTGCCATACTCACACAGGTACTGATTGATGGCCCTCTGCTGTGTGTGTAGCCACTGCAGCATTGCCAGCATTGAGTTTCACCTGGTGGGCATGTCACAAATGAGGCAGTTGGTGGGCACGTTTCATTTAGTTTGACTGTCAGCCTGCCGAGAACTGGCACTGTATGACCAGCAGAAATGACCACAGATTTTTCTGGCCTGCCTCAAGAGATCCTGTAAGCCTGGGTACCTGCTCAAGAACCACTGCACTACAAAATTCAGAACATGTGTCAAACATGGAGAAGGTTGGTGCCATACCATTCCTGGCTGAAGCTGGCATGGCGTCAATCACCTCTGAGCCTGCCCCTGCAGAGCTGACAGAATCTCTGCCCCAGTATGGCTGTCTCTTAGGCAGACCAACTTAAGCACTGCATGGCATCTTTTAGCCTGACTGCATGGCATCTTTTAGCCTGACTGCATGGCATCTTTTAGCTTGAACGCTTACGGAGCACTGCTGGTTCACAGGACAAACCTGCAGAATAGGCCATGGAGGAAGCAGGAGGGGGTAGACAAGAGAGCTGTGGCAGAATCACCAGTCCTCCTCCTCCTCCCACTGTTCTGCCTCCAAAACCCCACTTTTGCTGCTCTCCTTGAGCGGGGAAACTCCAAAAAAAACTACAAAGAAACAAAGGAGGGAGCAAATGTCTAGTGCATTACCTTCAACACCATAATAATTTATTAAAAAGCCAAAAACATACTCACAAACATGAGATAATCACAAGCATATAAAATCACAAGTACGAAAATATTTATAATATATATAAAATCACAACTCCAGTATAGTGGATGACTAGATCATGTCGTTTCGGGAGACAAGCCTCCTTCCTCAGAGCTTCCCTGAGCTGGTGAAGGAAATAAATAGGCATTTGCACCCTCCTTTGTCTCTTTGCGGGGCTACTACCATGCTGCCATGTTGGCACCAGGAAAAAGCACTGCATGCAGTACTTTTTTCAGTGCACTATGCCCACACACCTCACCACCACCACCACCACGCAGGAGTGTGAACTGGGCAGAGAGGGAGATGAGGCACTTTGCCTTGCCATTCATTGGGATTGCACTGGAATAGCCACCGAACGCAGTCACCGTGCATTTGGTGCGAACGTATCCTGATTGTTCACTTACTGTCAGTCTGACTTTCATTGCATTAAAAATAGATCTGCATATGGGCAGCCCAGTTTGCTGCAACTACCTATGTATGATTATATACCAATATATTGCTGCACAATCCATATGTAATCATATGGTAACCGTACTCATAATATTACTGGCTGCAATTAAATAGTGGCGGTGAGATATTTTATTCCTATATAAAAAATCTAGTGAATATAATAATGCAATCTTATGCGATTATAAATTGCGATCATGAATGAAAAATTGCAATCCTATGCAATCCTCCCAATGACAACCTGTGTAGCATACACACCTCTGTATACACATGTAGCATTAATCCATATAGAAATAAAGTGAACCGCGTGTAAAGTGCTCTTGTGCCAAACTAATTCATGCATTGATCTCTGTCCATAAAATCACAGCATAAAGTCCATTCATAACTACTCCATTCTTCTGGTGCTCATTGCAGATGATAAAACAGATGATATAACAGCAAAGTACTTGTGTCCACTCTTGTGCTCCCCTTTGGTGTATGAGCTCACCTTAGAGCGTATGACCTTGCACCTATGCTCGGTCAAAACACACTTTTAATCCACCTCTGGGTTTATGGTCAGCATTTAGATCCTTGGATGGTTGCTCGCAGCAATATTCATATGGAAAACAGAGGAAACTTGATAGTGTATTACCGTTTTAAACGTTTTCTTTAAAATTACAATATTCCCTATATTAGGGTACTCACATTTAATAGGTGCTATGAGCGCACCACTCTGTATCAAGCCAAACAAATATAAAGGTGCTGTGCTGATGTGTCCTCTCCCGCTCTGAGAACACTCCACTGTTTCACAAACCATCCTGTCCCCTCCCAACATGTGTTGATACCGGGAAATGTCACAACTTCCTCAGGGGGAATTCTCTAGATTTTATGGACACAGATTAATGCATGAATTCGTTTGGCACAAAAGCACTTGTTCACTTTATTTCTATATTGATTATTGTATATTGATGCACTTTTATATAGATTTATGTAAATTACAGGTTGTCACTGCAATTATCGCAGTATCACAATTATTACACAGGGTTGCAAATTTCTCTATTGCATATGAATGCTACATGTGTATATAGAGCTGGGTATGTTACACAGGCTGTCATTGGGAGGATCGCATAGGATTGCAATTTTTAATTCATGATCACAATTTATAATTGCATAAGATTGCATTATTATATTTACTAGATTTTTTCTATAGGAATAGAATATCTCATCACCACTATTTAACTGCAGCCAGTTATATTATGATTTGGTACGGTTACCGTATGATTACATTTGGATAGTGCAGCATTATATTGGTATAAAACTTTTTGGCACGAGCATATGGGACGTGATCAATGCTAGCAGCTGTCCTTTAATCATCGCGATTTGCTAATTATCATTTGGATTTTTACATGGTAGCTCACAAGATTCTGTTTGTTTTTTACCTATGTATGATTGTATGTTTAAAAATTCACTCATGTCTCAAACAAGACATGTCTCAAGTAGGGTTGCCACCTGTATGGTTTTCTCCCGGACAGTCCGGTTTTTGAATGATGTGTTCGGGGATTACTTCTGCCCCAGACCTGGACAAATCATTCAGTGCAGCGTATTGTGGTGTCATTCATTTTTAATGGCCCCCAACACACCTGAGCAGTGCAGTACCGTGTACAGATTAGAATCTTCTGTGGTGCGCTGTGTTGTAAAAAAAAAAAAAAATGGTGCACTTGTATTGGACCTGTTTGTCACCACGTATTATTCATTGCTTGCTCACCCTGAACTGCCGTTTTATTTTTAGTGTCTTTGTCCAATAAATGTGTATTTTGATCCATTGGCAGACCATTCAAAATTAATAGGCTGCTGTAGTGCAATGCTTGTTAACAAGCAAAATACTGCATTCTAATGTGCATGTGGAAACACGCTCCGGTGGCCTGTTGGCCTTTAGACTTAAAGGGGAGGGCCACCCTGAAAAACAAAAAAATGTTAAAAATTACAAAAAATCTAAAAAAAAAAAAAAATGAAAAAAAATTTTTTTTTTTACTTACCAGAAATGCCTGTTGCTACTTTCTCCTAATCTTCCTCTTCCTCCTCCGCGGAGATCTTCTGTCTTCTCTCTTCGTCGCGGCGTCTTCTGGGTAATGAGTCGCGCTGTGTTCTGGGAACTGTGTGTTCCAGAACACAGCGCGTCCCATTCAGAAAGCGCTGCGGGACTCGCGCATGCGCAGTAGCTGCGGGACTCGCGCATGCGCAGTAGGAAACGGGCAGTGAAGCCATAAGGCTCCGCTGCCTGTTTCCCTTACAAGGGATGGCGGCGCCGGGACCCGAGAGCCGAGGGACGGGTCGGCCTCGGGCGGCCGACATCGCGGGCGCCCTGGACAGGTGAGTGTATTTATTAAGTCAGCAGCTGCAGTGTTTGCAGCTGCTGACTTTTTTTTTTTTTTTTTATAACCGGCCCTCCGCTTTAAGCTGGGTACACACAATCCCAATATTCTTCCTACAGAAGTTGGTTCTTTTGTCAAAGGGACATGCTGGAAAATCAGTATCTGATCAGCATTCACAGCCATTAGCTGATTAGTGTGTTCTAGTACAGGGGCAGAACACAATAGCTCAGCGGGAGAGATCACTGCACTAACATCGCTTAGTTAGTACAATGATCTCTCCATTTTTTTTTTAGTTCAGCTCACTTGGCTTGAACGAAAAAAAACTGAATGTGTGTACCAGGCATTATTATTTAGGCATAACTCTGAATTCAGGGTGGAAGGGCAGTCAAATGACTATGACGAAATCAGTGCTGCTATTTGTGATGCAAGAATTGCAGCTTCTAAATGGTAAATACCGTTATGAAAAACACATTTTTTGTGTCTTTAAGTTG
The DNA here is from genome assembly GCF_037356315.1 of Lithobates pipiens. NCBI lineage: Eukaryota > Metazoa > Chordata > Amphibia > Anura > Ranidae > Lithobates > Lithobates pipiens. The sequence continues at coordinate 61,737,779 of NW_027507686.1, read as the reverse complement.
TCACATTCTACAATGTAAATTTCATACCCAGCAGGGAAAGAATTCACATTTATGTAAATTCATTAACCTGTCATTAGATAGAAAAATAGACTGGACTGGTGACCAGGTATTATAAACCAGTTTATCTGCATACTAAACATCCTTCTCAGGAAAGTTCTAGTCCCTCACACAGACACACAGAAATACACAAGAAAATCTGGAACACCATATACTAGTAACGTTCAACATGTCTTTATATATCTTGTTTGCAGTCATCTTGTTTGGTAAGTTGCTGTGTTTTATTATTTATCATCATGTGACATATTACGGATTTCCAATAAATGTATATTTTCTACACCTGCGTTCTTCATCTAAAGTCCAAACCCTCAGTCCTCCTGTTTGTCTCATTTAGATTGGGATGGCAACAATTGCCCTTACTAGGTCACCGCCTCATTTAAAGTCCCAACATTCTCTTTTTCTTCATGAACATTGGGATGGAAGCATGCTAGTTTATATCTTACCAGGTCTGTTTAATACCCATTTATATCATGTATTACTCAATTATATCCATTCAAGAAATTCCTCCTCCTTCCACCGAGCTAACCCCCACGGGATGGGGCTGTTATTCTCCACCCCATATTAGTTAGTTTAATATCTTTGGCAATTGAGGGTGTTACATGATATAGACAGGAGCAGTGGCCCCATCACTTCCGGGAGCTGCGATGCCTGCTAAGGGTCCTTCTCCTCCCCTCCATATAGGGTGGGTGGACCACCCTGTACTATGCATGAACGTCACGCTCCATGCAACGGAGCTGCTGTGCCACACCCATGGCCTTTTACATCTAGCGGCCAGATGGAGGGATGATTTTGGCAATATTTTTGGGTGGCTTGTTCGTGCAGGTGCCTCCTCTCCACAATGCATGCCAGTGTGATGTTGGTGGGTGTGGTGGACTTGCCCTTATAGGTCATTCTGGGGAGTTTGACTCACATGGTGGTCCAATCTTCTCACTTGGACACTCTCTGGATCATTTAGAATTCAAGTTTGTATTAGGTAATCTGACTTTCACTCTTCACTATTATTATTTTACTTGGCACGTTTGGGTTTCATCTCATCTAATCTTTCTGGTGACACTGTTTCCTATTTTTTCATGTATTTCACCATTTTATCACCTTCCACTCTTAGCCCTTGTACACACGGTCGGAGAATCTGTCGGAATGAGTCTTATCGGACCGTGTCGTCAGATAATCTGACTGTGTGTGGTATGCATCGGACTGATTCTGTCCGAATCTCCGTCCGACCCAATTTTCCAACATGTTGGAAATATTTCCCAACCAACTGGGCCGAACGGACCTAATCCGATCATGTGTAGAGCATTTTCATTGGACCAAGTGCCACGCATGCTCAGATCAAATTCCTACATCAAAGCTATTGGCTACTAGCCTGAATGTAGTCCCATCGTAACGAAATTACATCATCACATTCTGAAAGATCGGATTTTTCGCCAACTTGGCCCGACCGTGTGTATGCAACGACGGACACAATCCGTCGGACTAAATCCGACGGGCAAAATCCGACGGATTTGGTTGGCAAAATCTCTGACCGTGTGTACGTGGGATAAAGCCTCATACACACGATCAGACTTTAAACAAACTTTCCCATGGATTTCTGTACAAAGGGCGTTGGCCGTGAACTTGTTACGCATACACACGATCTGACTTTTTCAGCCAACTTTCACCAAATCACGTGGTTTTTCTGCTCTTTACCGCCACCTTTGGTCAACTTCTGTATTGTTGTCTGATCTTTTGCATTGGTTCTGAGCATGCGTGTTTGTAAAGTCTGATTGTTTTCTGTACACACGATCAGACTTTGCTCCATCAGACTTATGTTGTCGAAAAAGTTTGTCTGTTCGCACAGCCAACATTTGTCCGATGAAAACTGAAAAAGTTTGTCCGAGGGAGCGTACACACGGTCGGATGTTGCGTTAAAACAGTTAATTTGCATGTTTGTTGGCAAAAAGTCAGATCCTGTGTACTTTACTCTGTCTACACACTCATTAGCATCTCATTACCCTATCCTTTACCAAGTATAGGATATATGACCCAATATATCACAATATATGAGTTCCCAGTATATATTTTTTATTTTTTTTATTTTTGTTTTCAGCACTTATGGTCATTTATGACTATTTTCATCTTTTGGAATTTCCTTTTTTGGAAATCATCCTTGTTGAGTCCCAGGCCGCCCTAACCACCTCTGCTCCCACCAGTGATACCCCTAGGGGTTTTCTGATTCATGTTGGTACACTCCTACTACATAGATACATAGAATGTAAGTACTTTTGAGCGTGGTTTGGACAGGTTTTTCTTAGGTAATTTTACCTCCTATGTATCCCATCCTAAGCTCTTTTCCTTGACGGGGTCAGACCATATATATATTCTTTTTATTACTATACTACAGTATTCATTTATCCAAGTGCATGCTCCTGAAGAGTGGATGATTAATCCATAAAATGCATACAGCCGTTTTTTTAGCATGTGCCGTATTTTTTATGCCTAATTTTTACCTGACCAAATCATTACTTGTGTTATGCGATTTGCATTACTAAGTGGCAATTTGTAATTACTGTATGTATATCTGCTGAATGATTTGCATTGGTTATCTATGTCTACTCATGATTACCCTCATGTACAGGGGCGTACCAATAAGGGGGCGGGGGGTGCGGTTTGCCCCGGGTGCCACACTTTGGGGGGGTGTCAGTGGCCAAGTGACTTTGATATGGGGGTGAATTCCACACCCAAGTAGGGGTGACACGTCAGATCATATCAAGGGCATCCCTGCTGTCTCTGGTTGCTCATTTTCACTTTATTGTTTTTTAGAACACCCCCCCGTGCCATGGCCACAATGGACTGTTCCAGACTGTTCAGTGAGTGACTGTATTCCCTCCTGCTAGCTCCGCCTCCACCCACCACTGCTGCTGCCTGTGTGTGTCTGTCTCATCTCTCTCCGCTGGGGCGGCTGCTTCCACACAGTGAATACAGAGTCCTCCCTAGCTGACTGAGAGCTCGAGGTGGTGAGCGGGGGGGGGGAATTGATGTAAAAAGAGGCTACCCCTGTGCTGGTCTAAGATGGGGGGTCAGTGACTGTGATTGCCATGTCCACCACTCCCTCCCCCTGCCATGTGTATTGTGTAGCTGTCTGACCTGATTGGGGGGTTGATGTAAGAAGGGGCTGGAGGAGTGTGTCTACCCCTGCCATGTGCTGGTCTGGGGGGGGGGGGGTCAGGGTGATTGCTGTGTCCCGCTCCCCCTGCCATGTGTATAGTGTAGCTGATTGGGGGGGGGGGGGGGTTGATGTAAGAAGAGGCTGGAGTATTGTGTCTACCCTGTGCTGGTCTGAGGGGGGGGGGGGGGGGGGTCAGGGTGACTGCTGTGTCCATCACCCCCTCCCTCTGCCATGTGTATAGTGTAGCTGACCTGATGGGGGAGGGGGATTTCAGAATGCAGATATGTCCTATATACAGGGTGCAGAATGTATATATGAGCTATATACAGGGTGCAGAATGTAGATATGTGCTATATACAGGGTGCAGAATGTAGATATGTGCTGTATACAGGGTGCAGAATGTAGATATGTGCTATATACAGGGTGCAGAATGTAGATATGTCATATATACAGGGTGCAGAATCCAGGCGCATGCTATATACAGGGTGCAGAATGCAGATATGTGCTATATACAGGGCGCAGAATGCAGATATGTGCTATATACAGGGTACAGAATGCAGATATGTGCTATATACAGGGTGCAGAATGCAGATATGTGCTATATACAGGGTACAGAATGCAGATATGTGCTATATACAGGGTGCAGAATCCAGGCGCATGCTATATACAGGGCGCAGAATGCAGATATGTGCTATATACAGGGTACAGAATGCAGATATGTGCTATATACAGGGTGCAGAATCCAGATATGTGCTATATACAGAATGCAGATATGTGCTGTATACAGGGTACAGAATGCAGATATGTGTTATATACAGGGTGCAGAATCCAGATATGTGCTATATACAGAGTGCAGAATGCAGATATGTGCTATATACAGGGTGCAGAATCCAGATATGTGCTATATACAGAATGCAGATATGTGCTGTATACAGGGTGCAGAATTCAGGCGTGTGCTGTATACAATAAATATTCTTGAGAAAATAAAAAATAAATTGTGGGTGTTTTTTCATGTAAAATTTGGGGGGGGGGGGGTGCCAGATATAGGATCCGCCCCGGGTGCCAAATGCTCTAGGTACGCCCCTGCTCATGTAACATATTACTAATTTCCAATACATTAAAATGTTCTACACCTGTGTGCTTCATCTAAAGTCCCAAACCTCAGTCCTGTTTGTCTCATTTAGATTGGGATGGAGGCAAATGACCTTACCAGGTCACCGCCTCATTTAAAGTGCCAACGTTCTCTGTTTCTTCATGTATGAATTTCAGATTTTTCTGCTCAATCAGAACCAGCGTTTTAGCTTTGGGTGGATGCTGGAGTTTTGTATCACCATCTGGGTATACGCTGGTAACATTTTGTTTGACATTTTTGTTGTAATAATGTTGGAATGTTCGTTTATACAATCATTAGTGGGGTCATATGAACATCCATTTTCAATCGCAATGATGAGAAAAATCTAAGAAGTAGGATGGAATTTTTTTTGAATGTACGAATTTCTAACAGGGTATGTGGTTTGGAATGTGCAAAGCAAATTAAATCTTGATCTGCTTTTGAATGACATTTGAATGTACTGAGAATTTTTGTATGAATTTTCCTGGAAATCTTTTGTTCGAAGTTATAAGTGTATACCCAGTTTAAGATTAGTCTCTGCACCTGAGATCCCAGTTCCAATGATTGATGTTTTTGAATGGATATCACAAACTCCTCCTGTCCGCTCTATTTCAATGTATTTTTAATTACTCAGCTAACAGCAAGAGCTGTGAGACTTGCTTATATTTGCCATTATAATGTTCTTGGTGAGGGTCCATCCAACTGGCAGATTTCATTACTTGGATCTCGCCTGCAGGTAGTTCACACTGCCTTCTGCAAACCGCTGTGTGAACTCGAACAGGAATTGGATCATATAGGTGAGACCACCCCTGTGATCCAATTCTAGTGTGGGGAAAAACAAGTACCTGTACCTTTTTTCTGTGCGAATCCAGTGCAATTTCAGCCATACAACTGTATGACTGAACTCGCATTGCTCAGACATTGTATGTGATCGGCACCTGCGGCGTAGCTGCAAATCACATGCGATGTAACCTAGGCTTAATAGCAATAAAGTTGATAAAAAAATTTAAAAGGTGCCCCATTTAAAAAAAAAAAAAAAAGTTTAAAGTTCCCCCCATTTAAACACACATGTAAATGGCTATCGCACCACACATGTGAGCGTTCCCACATCGCAGCAGTGTGAACCTAGCCTTAAAGTGTGACATGTTTGGTATCTATTTACTCAGTGTAACATCATCAAATTTATAGGGAATGAGGTGCCTATGTTTCAGGGGTGTTATATGACAGTCTGGACCACTGTTTGCTAATTCATCATATTTTCTAATTTACCAAACAATTGGGTATTATATTGTGTCTTCGTGCATTAAAAACCATTAAAGTGTATTTTTCCCAAAAAAGGAAGAATGCCCTGGACTATTTTTTGTCCCAGTCTGGGCCTGTTTGTGGTCATTGGGAAGAATCTCCCATTACAGATAACCAAAAAGATCACTGTTGTCATCAGTAGCTGATGACTGTAAAATAACCCAACTATGTTTCTGTGGCTTGGTGTATAATGGGGCAGTGTAGGAGCTGTATAAGAAATCCATCTCTGCTTATTTATGTTATTAGTTCTGCAATGAATGAATGAAACACAGAACAAAAACTCTCTTATACAGTTATTAAAGCGGGAGTCCACCGGGACTCCGCGTTTTTTTTTTTTTTTTTTTTTAAAGCCAGCAGCTACAAATACTGCAGCTGCTGACTTTTAAAATAGTGACACTTACCTGTCCAGCGCGCCCGCGATGTCGGCACCCGAAGCCGATCTCTAGGTCGCCTGTCGGGTCCTGCCGCCGCCATCTTGGGTATGGGAATCAGGAAATGGAGCCTTTCGGCTTCATTTCCCAGTTCCCTACTGCGCATGCGCGAATCGCTGCAATAAGGACGCTCCCCGCTGCCTCTGGGATCTGTGTGTTTCCCAGCAGGCAGCGGGGCACTTGCGAGAAGGGGCGGGCACTTGCGGAAAGGGGCGTAAGTTACGCCCCTTTCCGCAGAGAGCTATCCCGGAAGTGGGTGCAGTTACCTGGATTATCCAGGTAACTGCACCCCCCTCCCCCCTGAAAGGTGCCGATTGTGGCACCGGAGGGGGGGAGGGTTCCGATGAGCGGAAGGTCCACTTTAGGGTGGACCTCCGCTTTAATTTAGTGCAATCTGCCAAAAAGCAATTCAGCCCAGAATATGTTAGTGTGGGGGCAAAACCTTTAATGTTAGATGGTTGTGTGAATAATAATAAAATGGAAACTTGATTTTCCATCCTGAATTACTAGACGTTTTTAACAAAACGCATTGACGTTAAAGTGCCAGCCAACGAACCTCCTTAACATAACTTTTGTGGATATTGATGCTGGTTAAAAATGAGTGTGATATAATCTAGTGGGCATCATGTAATATGAATTGGATGCATCATTGTTCATATATATTTAAGAATATCTGTTATCAATAAACATATTGATATTTTTAGCACACAACCCAGACTGGGCTGGTTATTTAATCTTGGGTTCCATTCCCCGGTAGACACATGGCAGCCAGGCACATGGTAGTTCACAGTCACTCAAGTCAGTTAACAGGCCATGCTTGTCGTTTTTTGCAGTTTATTTGCTGAATAAAACTTGGATGGGGTGAGGATAAGTCTTGGGATACTCCAAAAACAGCTAAAACTGATCTGCTCCTTCAGGGTGTAAGCACCTTCTTGAATGTGAAAGGTTATTTGAACCTCAAACTCCTCAGCAGGAGTATAGTTCTGAATAAGTTGTAATGATTTCCCAAAGGTGGCAGGATATGTCCCTAGGATCCTTTAGGCTAGTACTCAATGTGTCATGAGCACTGCAATGCCTCCTGTAGTATCAGCCTTTCTCTGTATTTTGTGCCTGTGGCCTGAATCCCCTGCAGAGCTTTCTGAGCTGCTTCTGGATGATCTAGACAGAGGTTCCCGAGCTCTAACTGGAACACCAAAGGATGGGTATCTGGCCACCCAGGGGTAAGGGGTGAGGGGCCCTCAGGCTGGATCTTGCTCTCCGGGAACTTGAGACCCCTGTTCCCAACTTATTTATACTCCTCTCAGCCCCTTGCTGGTCACTTACTCTTCTGACAAGGAATTGGCTGGAAGAGCATGAATATGCAGGTCAGTGAGACCAAAAACGAAATTTACCTAAAGCTTGGTACACACGGGTCGAATATTGGTGGATATCCAACAGAAGCTGGCTGACATTCGGCCTGTGTGTACAACAGCCTGTCCAATAGACCAGCTTCTTTAGAATGGGCATGCTGGAAAACCAACATCCAATTGGCTTTCATTGGCTGCCAGCGCTGAACGGTATGTTCTGGTGGGGGACAGTCCCTCTGTCAGAACATAGTAGCACAATAGCTCAGCACGGAGATCACTGTACTAGCATCAGCTAGTACAGCTAGCTCCTCCTGAGCGCTTAAATTTTTTTTCCTTTAGCCAGGGCTCGAGTCCTGCATGAACGCATGGGAACGGCGTTCCTGTACTTTTTCCACAGCAGGAACACCGTTCCCTTTTGCATTCCTCCTGCAGGACGCAGCTGCTATCAGTGACCTGGTGTACCAATGGGGCTGCGGGGCGTCGGTCCGCCCCGTGCCACACATTGCGGGGATTGTCAGGCCGGGCAGCATGTCCAAGTGGGGAAAGTAGCCGGGCAGCTCCTTCAGCCCACGTCGCTCACCCGGCCACCTATTTGGTTCAGCAAGTGGGACGGGAACTACCTGTGTGATTATGAAGGGGGAAAGAGCTGCGATGGATCCCGAGCCTATTGCCTGATATCGCCTGGCTGGGAAAAAAGTGAGTGCTCGCCCGTGCAGCAGTCCCCCTGTATGCATGGATAGGAGGAGCAGCAGGACAGTGTGTAAGCTCTGGTGTCCACTGGCGTTTAGACAGGGGGATTATTTCACACTTGCCCCATCCCATACTTTACAGTGTTCAGGCATGCTGACTACCTGCTCAAGCCTGAGAACTGTCACACAGGTGCTCATTCTCCAGCCCCCCTAATGCTCTCCAGATCCCCCCTGCTCTCCATTTCCTCCTGCTCTCCAATTCCTCCCCCAGTGCTTTCTAGTCCCCCCTGCTCTCCATCCCCCCAATGCTCTCCAGCCCCCCCAAGTGCTCTCAAATCCCCCACCCAGTGCTCTCTAGTCCCCCCTGCTCTCCATCCCACCAAGGCTCTCCAGCCCCCCAAGTGCTCTACAATCCCCTCACAGTGCTCTCCAGCCCCCGGTGCTATTCACCCCCCCTCCCAGTGGTCTTCAGTTCCCTGCAGTGCTATCCAGTCCCCCCAGTGCTATCCAGTCCTCCTCGTGCTCTCCAGTCCCCCCCCCCTGTTCTCCATTCCCCCCATGCTCTCCAGTCCTCCCGTGCTCTCCAGTCCCCCCAGTGCTATCCAGTCCCCCCTGTGCTCTCCAGTCCTGCCATGCTCTCCAGTCACCCCCAGTGCTCTCTAGTTCCCCCTCCAGTGCTCTCTAGTCCCAGCCCCAGTGCTATCCAGTCCCCCCTAGCCCCAGTGCTATCCAGTCCCCCCCAGCCCCCAGTGCTATCCAGTCCCCCTCCAGCCCCAGTGCTATCCTGGGCCCCACCCCCAGTGCTCTCCAGCCCCATAGCCCCCAGCTCCAGTGATATCCAGTTCTCCAGCCCCAGTGCTATCCAGTCCCCCAGCTCCAGTGCTCTCCAGTTCCCCCCAGTGATCTCCAGTTCCCCCGTGCTATCTAGTCCCCCATGCTATCTAGTCCCCCATGCTATCCAGTCCCCTCCAATGCTCTCTAGTTTCCCCTAGTGCTCTTGGGTTGTCATCCTCCAGGCTCTCCAGCCCCCCCAGTGCTCTCCAGTTCCCCCCAAGTGCTATCCAGTCCCAGCCCCAGTGCTCTCCAGGCCCCCCAGTCCCCCCAGTCGCAGTGCTCTCCAGGCCGCCTAGCCTCAGTTCTCTCCAGGCCCCCAGCCCCAGTGCTATCCGTCCCCCCAGTTCCCCCTCAGTGCTCTCCAGTTCCCCCCAGTGCTCTTCACTCCCCCCAGTGCCCCCCAACTCCCCCCACCATGCTATCCAGCCCCCCCATGCTCTCCAGTTCCCCTCAGTGATCCCCAGTCTCCCCCCCCCCCCTGTGCTCTCCAGTTCCCCCATGCTCTCCAGTCCCCCTCAGTGATATCCAGTCCCCTAAGTGCTCTCTAGTTCTCTGCTGTACTATCCAGTCCCCCCTAGTGCTCTCCATCCCACCAGTGCTCTCCAGCTCCCCCTGTGCCCTTTGACCCCCCTAGTGCTCTTCTATCATTTCTGCAGTCTCTGACCATCTCCTGTATTATGTCTGCAGTCTCTGACCATCTCCTGTATCATGTCTGCAGTATCCGACCTTCTCCTATATCACATTGGCAGTCTCTGACCATCTCTTGTGTCATGTGCTCAGTCTCTGACTATCTCCTGTGTCATGTCCTCAGTCTCTGACCAACTCCTGTATTTATGTCCTCAGTCTCTGACCATCTCCTGTATTATGTCTGCAGTGTCTGATCATCTCCTGTATCATGTCTGCCGTCTCTGACCATCTCCTGTATCATGTCCTCAGTCTCTGACCAACTCCTGTATTTATGTCCTCAGTCTCTAACCATCTCCTGTGTCATGTCTGCAGTCTCTGACCATCTCCTGTAGCATGTCCTCAGTCTCTGACCACCTCCTGTATCATGTCCTCAGTCTCTGACCATCTCCTGTATCATGTCATCAGTCCCTGACCATCTCTTGTATCATGTCTGCAGTCTCTGACCATCTCTTGTATCTCTTGAGAAATGCAGATAATTCTGGGCAGGAATGGATGATGCTGGGCGGGGATGCATTGTGGAGAGGGATGGATGATGCCTGGTGGGGATGGGGATACATTGTGGAAAGGGATGCGGATTATTCTGGGTGGGGGCGGGATCAATTTATTTTTTGAGGGTGGGGGGGCTTGGGTGAGTTCCCATACTTTTTTTCTCAGGACTTGACCCCTGCCTTTAGCCCACTGGTTGAACAAACTAAAAAACTGTTAGTACCAGGCTTCATACTAGTAGCCTAATGAGGCGCTACTTTAGTTTATCCTGAGTGCTGAATTTAAAGTCACAATTATTCTCTAGCAATTTGCTACTGAATGGTAATAAGATAAATGAACCCAGCAGCGGTAAAGATACAATATGAAGCAGAAATCAGGCTGAACAGGTTAGATGAATCAGTCTGCTGGAGGGTTGTATTGTGCACCTCAGACTTATTTGACACTTTTTTGTACCATGCAGCAGTCTTTTAGCCTAGGTTCATGCTAGATGTGGTGCAAATTTGCTGCTGAGTAAGCACCGCATCTACATTGCAATCCGTCCGTGCTAATCAATTGCAAATCAATTGTGGAGTGTATAAGTTAATGACACAAGTTAACGAAACACCGCAATCGGTTTGCAAAACGCAGCGATTTGCAGAATCAGATCCAATTCTGATGCTGACAAAAAATGGGTCGTGCACCAGTTTGGTGCGAGTGCGATTTAAGTCATACAAATCCATGGTTCAAATCGCACCCCAGAGACACCGCATGTAATTCGCACAGGAATTTATTTCACACCGGAGCACTGAGGAATGTGCTCTGGTGTGAAATACATGTGGTGTCTCGTCCTGCAGCAGTGTGAACCCGGGCTTAATGTGGTGACATTAAAACACAAATGAAGTCACAAAAGCACACAAGCAGTGAGATAATCATATATAGTTGATAATAGATCAGTGCTTCTCAACTAGGGTTCCTCCAAAGGTTGCTAGGAGTTCTTTCAGCATTGGGCAATTTCTACCTCTCAGATAAGTTCCCACCGACACCAGTGATCTTTTTAGCTATCTGTAAAAGAGGCAATTCTTCCCAATGACCACAAGTGTAAGGACAATTCTTCCAACTGACCATCACACTATTGTATCATGAGTTGTAGATTTCTACTTTTTAGCAGGGGTTCCCCGAGAACAGAGAACTATTTCAAGGGTTCCTCTATGTTGAAAAGGTTGAGAAGGGCTATAATGGATGATAAACAATATCAAAAACAACAAACGGGTCCCAAAATCAACAAAACAACACTGTCATAGACGGCCAGGCGGCGCAGCTATTGTGGCGGGAGGCCGTCATATGACGACCTCCTGTTTAAACAGGGAATGCGCACGCATCCCTGTTTCTTTGGTGGCAGCGTGTCATGGAGACACCGCTCGCCACCGAAGGGGGTGAACAGCCATTGGTTATGGCTGTTTACCACGTGATCGGCCGTGATGAAGTCACGGCCGATCACAGATGGTCACACCCCGACTGTGCACGGCGCATGCGCGCGATCGTGAGCGCGCTCCGCGTGCACGTCGGTGGCGGTGTGTTCCCCGGGAACACTGCTCGTCACCGACGCTGGTAAACAGCCATTGGCCGGCTGTTTACCCACGTGATCGGCTGTGATCCTTTCACAGCCGATCACTAAAATGTAAACAAACCGCGGTAACAAGATGTTACCGGGTTCTCCTCCTCACACACCGATCGTGTGTGAGGAGGAGATTGCGGTAACATCTCGTTACCGTCTACAGTACACATCAAGCACACTGATTGCCCCCCCCCAATAAAGAGGACCTGTCACCACCCCTGTACCTGTCAATCACAGTCCATCAGAGTACCTGTCACAGTCCATCAGAGTATTTGAGTACCTGTCCCAGCCCATCAGAGTACTCGAGTACCTGTCCCAGCCCATCAGAGTACCCGAGTACCTGTCCCAGCCCATCAGAGTACCCGAGTACCTGTCATGGCACATCAGAGTACCCGAGTACCTATCACGGCACATCAGAGTACCTGAGTACCTGTCACGGCACATCAGAGTACCCGAGTACCAGTCACGGCCCATCAGAGTATCCAAATACCTGTCACGGCCCATCAGGGTATCCGAGTACCTTTCACGGCCCATCAGGGTACCTGAGTACCTGTCACAGTCCATCAGGGTACCCGAGTACCTGTCACAGTCCATTAGAGTACCGAGTACCTGTCACAGTCCATCAGGGTACCCGAGTACCTGTCACAGTCCATCAGGGTACCCGAGTACCTGTCACAGTCCATCAGGGTACCCGAGTACCTGTCACAGTCCATCAGAGTACCCAAGTATCTGTCACAGTCCATCAGAGTACCCGAGTACCTGTCACAGCCCATCAAAGTACTCGAGTACCTGTCACGGTTCATCCGAGTACCCGAGTAGCCATCACAGCCCATCAAAGTACCCGAGTAGCTGTCACGGTTCATCCGAGTACCCAAGTACCTGTCACAGCCCATCTGAGTACCCGAGTACCTGTCACAGCCCATCTGAGTACCCGAGATGTAATACGTGGTTGAGAAATGAGATGCGTCATTTTTGCTCGTAGAACGTCTGAAGGTACTACATCAATGTTGGTGCTCTGTATGTGGCCAGGCTGTGTAAAAGTCTCACACATGTGGTATCGCCGTACTCGGGAAGAGTAGCAGAATGTATTTTGGGGTGTAATTTGTTGTATGCATATGCTGTGTGTGAGAAATAACCTAATAATATGACAATTTTGTAAAAAAAAATAACAATAAAAAAAATCTTCATATTGCAAAGAATTGTGGGAAAAAATGACAACTTAAAAAAACTCACCATGCTACTTACTTAATACCTTGGAATGTCTACTTTGTAAAAAGGGGCCATTTGGGGGGTATTTGTACTTTCCTGACTTGTTAGTGTCTCAAGAAATGAGGTACACCTGATGTACTGAAGGCCTGATCAGAAGTGATCAATTTTCAGTGATTGACACCATAGTTTGTAGACTTTATAACTTTCACAAAGACCAAATAATATATACTAATGTGGGTTATTTTTACCAAAGATAGGTAGCAGTATAAATTTTGGCCAAAATTTATGAAGAAAAATTACTAATAAGCAAAACTTTATGACAGAAACAAAGAAAAGGGCATTTTTTTTCACAAAATTTACGTTTTCTTTTATTTATAGCACAAAAAATTAAAAACCCACTAGTGATTAAATACCACTAAAAGAAAGCTCTATTTGTGTGGAAAAAAGGACGCAAGTTTCATATGGATACAGTGTTGGATGACTGAGTAATTGTCATTTAAACTGTGAGAGCACTGAAAGCTGAAAATTGGTCTGGTCAGGAAGGGGGTGTAAGTGCACTGTATTGAGGTGGTTAAAGAGGAAAATGCAACATTACAGACAGGATTGGAAGACTACGAAAATCGTGCTAGATGCTCTAATTTGCATATTAGAGGTATTCCTGAAACTGTAGTTGACTTACAAGCTACAATGATAGCACTTTTTCAGGAACTACAACCAGCCATCCTGATAGACCATCTGGAAATGGACAGGGTTCATAAGCACTAACACCTAAAAAATCAGATGTTCCACCCTGCGATATCGTTGCAAAGTTTCATTTCTACAGAACAAAAGAACAACTACTATCTGCGGTAAGGAATAAAGAAACTCTTGAATTTCAGGGACATAATTACTGGCTTTTTGCAGACTTAAATGTATGAAGAAATTTGTTTTTTTTTGGGACCGGTAATGGGATAGAGCCAGGTACTCCCTCCCCCTGCCCATGGATAACATTTCTACTCTAATGACTGTCAAATGTAATTTCTTCAGAATCATTTTTTTTTCTCTTATATTGATTCATTGAGGCGGAAATATCCTTTGCTCCACAAGCGTGGCATCGTTCATAGAGACATCAAGGGAAACAACATCCTACTGGACAACAATGGTCATGTCCGCATTGCAGACTATGGAGTGGCAGTCATGGATCTGTATGGTGATACGAAGGTGACGGGCGTAGCCAAAACAATTGGTTACATGGCCCCAGAAGTAAGTCACGCTCTGTTTACCCATCACTAGATCTCATCTATACAGTATATCACAATCCATTCACTATCCCTCTGATATTTAATTTCTTAATATATGTCCATGGGGGGCAGCTATTGCGTATGGCGGATCTGCCTCTTGGTTAGCTGTTGGGCACAGTGGTTGTTCTTTGCTATTCCTCTTGCTTATAGTGAGCCTAGCTACAATCACTATAATGGACATATGAAATAGTGAACATATAAGAATGTAAAAAAAACTACAGCAAGATTAAGGTTACAATGATTTCTACTGGAGAGAAGATATCACTACCTGCTCTCTGTTACACTCTGTAGAACTATGGCCCATTCATAAAATGCATGCCACTGTGTAGAGCCTGTGGCATCCTACAAAATTCTGTATACTTAACATAACAAAGAAAACTCTGATTTGATTAGGGTGAGTCACATGACTAGGCTCTCCTTCAAGTTTTTTTTAATGTTTACACCCATTCCCTGCAATAGCATTCAAAGTCCCAATTCCACCGCTGTGCTTTATAAATGTCATATTTATTAACCACTTCAATACAGGGCATTTTCAACCCCTTCCTGCCCAGACAAATTCTCAGCTTTCATCGCTGTAACATTTTGAATGACAATTGCGCGGTCATGCAGCACTGTACCCATATGAAATGTTGATCGTTTCCCCCCCAACACAAACAGAGCTTTCTTTTGGTGGTATTTGATCACCTCTGCGGTCTTTATTTTTTGCGCTATAAACAAAAAAAGATCGACAATTTTGAAAAAAAACACAATATTTTTTACTTTTTGTTGTAATAAATATCCCAATTTAAAAAACAAACAAACACATTTCTTCCTCTGTTTAAGCCGATATGTTCTCTTTTACATATTTTTGGTAAAAGAATCTCAATAAACATATGTTGATTGGTTTGCGCAAAAGTTATAGCACTTAAAAAGTAGGGGATAGATTTATTGCATTTTTATTATATTTTTTTTTTACTAGTAATGGTGGTGATCTGGAATTGTTGTCAGGACTGTGATAGTGTAGTGGACAAATTGGACACTTTTGACACTATTTTGGGACCATTGACAATTATACAGCAATCAGTGCTATAAATATGCACTGATTACTAACTGTGGGGAGAGGGGACGTGATGATAGGTGTTTCTATATACAAGGAACGCAGATCTGTCTCCTCTCCCCTGACAGGACGTGAATCTGTGTGTTTACACACACAGATCCACGTCCCTGCTCTGTGACAAACAATCGCGGGTGCCTGGCCGATATAGCACATCGGCTCCCGAGTGACGCAGCGCACACGTGTCCCCTAGACGGCCGGGAAGCCGAGGATGTCATATGACGGCCACCCAGGATGAGAGAGCCACCTTGCAGTCGTCATATTACTATACGTGGGATGACAAATGGTTAAAGCGCTATTGCCATAGTAAGGACATACTGCTGCTTTGTAAATGCCTCCCTTAGAATACATGTTCAATGAATATATATTATTGTTTCCCCTATAAAAGGAATGTAAGTTTGTAGGAACTAAGTAACTGATTTCTCTTCTCTGATTTGCAGGTTATAAACGGCGAGTATTACCAGTTTGAATCCGACTGGTTTTCAATGGGAGTTGTGATATACATGATGGCTATAGGCACTGTGCCATTCTGTAACCATACCTCGCAGGTATGCAGGAGGGCTGTGAGTTTCAAAAATCCTGTTTACCCCCCGGACATGGACCCACACCTGGAGGACTTCATAGAAGGAGTAAGTATAAGACATTTTCTAACTCTGAAGAGGTACAGGGAAGGTTTCTAGGCCTACTGCTGCTGCTTTAAAGGGGTTGTAAAGGTAAATGTTTTTTCACCTTAATGCATTCTATGCATTAAGGTGAAAAAACATCTCACACTGCCCGCGCCCCCAGTCCCCCCGTTTTACTTACCTGACCCCTCGAAAATCCCGCGCTCGCCCCCGCCGTCCTCTTCGCCGCTCAGCCTGGCCGCTGATTGGCTGGAGTGGATGGATTGAAAGCAGCGCAGCCATTGGCTCGCGCTGCTGTCAATCACATCCAATGACGCAGCGCGCCGGGGGGCGGGGCCTTGTGATACAGCGAGCGGCTATAGCCGCCGGCTGTATCACGGGAGCGCGCCCGCAGTGCTTCTCACCAATGCGAGGGAGCTCGCATTAACGTGAGAAGCACCTGCGGGAGGAAGCAGAGACAGCCGCCGAGGGACCCCAGAAGAGCAGGTTTGGGGCCACTCTGTGCAAAACGAGCTGCACAGTGGAGGTAAGTATGACATGTTTGTTATTTTAAAAAAATAAAAATTTTTACTTTACAACCCCTTTAAGGGTATCATTTAGGGCTGTTGCCAAGTCTTGTTGTCAGCTGGACTGTTGAGTAGTTTGGCTTCTTCATCCCACAGTGAAGATCTAATGGTAATACTTCATCCTGGGGCTTAGGACTCAGAAGATTCCACATGGGGTCAATCACTGATGTGTACATTGTATGAGGGTATTAAAGCAGAACTCCTACCCATTTTCTATTGTTTTGGACATAGTTGGGAGGATTAGATCAAGTGCCATCATTTTAATGTTGTCTGTTGTCCCTGTTGGGGACATTTTGTTTCATATCCTGTCCTGGGGACACAGAAAGCAACCACAACCTAACAGAGAGGTTCTAACCATTTCCAACTTCATTAATCAAACTGCTTTTATCACCCTGTGCTGATCAATTATGTTAATAATAAGAAAAAAAAATCGAACCCCCCTCCCTTTTTTTGTGGCTGCAATTCTACTTTAAGTGTCACCGCCAATCAAAAGAGCTCAGGAAGTTAGATGTAATCTAATGGCGACACAGCACAATGTGTACTCATTTGTTGTGCTGGAATAAAGTATGAATTCCATCCATGTGCAATCACTGAGCTGATCAGCGCTTCAGCAGACAGATATCCAACACCTGTATTGGCTATATGTGTGTCTTCACAGGCTAAGATAATCCAATGGGTGAAAGGACCACCCAGGAGGAGACGCACGTAGTCAAAGTTTTATTATTTTTCTAAAAAGTGCAAAATTAACTCAAAATAACTCTTATTTTTTCTTTTTATAGCTGCTATGCAAATCTCCGAACAAGAGGCTTGGAGTCGGCAGAGACGTAAGACGTCATCCGGCCCATCGATTGGAAGTCGCTGGAACAAGGGAAAGGACGGCCCCCTTTCTCAGTAGGCGCGGTAAGTACTAGACATGTGCAGAGTAAAATATTTTGTTTCGGAATTTCGTTTTCGTCCGAAAAATTTATTTATTTAGTTACTCCCGAAATTCGTTTTTATTTATTTAATTTTTCGTTCAAAAATTGCATTCGTCCAAAAATCTACATGAATTACGGTCAAATCTGTCTTTGAAGGCTTATGGTGTCTGTCGAATGTATAAAGAAGATTCGACGGAGCTAGTATATAGCATACTTCGTGTGAACTTTAGAACCCTATTAAAGTCTATGGGACTCCAACGTTCAAAATCTAAAGGCTAATTTGCAAGTTACTGTCGTAAAAAGTGTTTGGGGACCCGGGTCCTGCCCCAGGGGACATGTATCAATGCAAAAAAAAGTTTTAAAAACTGTGTTTTTTCGGGAGCAGGGATTTTAATAATGATTAAAGTGAAACAATAAAAGTGTAATATTCCTTTAAATTTCATAGGGGGGGGGGGGGTGTCTATAGTATGCCTGTGAAGGGGCGCATGTTTCTGGTGCTTAGAACTGTCCCTGCACAAAGTGTCATTTATGCAGGAAAAAAAGTCCTTTAAAATCACTCGCAGCTATTATGAATTGTCGGCTCCATAATTCAGAGAACACTCATTGAAAGTATTATATAAGTAAATATTGATAAAAAATAAAAAAAATAAAATAAAAAAAAGCGTGGGGGTCCCCCAAATTCAATTACCAGGCCCTTCAGGTTTGGTATGGATATTAAGGGGAACCCCGTGTCAAATTAAAAAAAATTGACGTGGGGGTCCCCCTAAAAATCCATACCAGACCCTTTATCCGAGCACGCAACCTGGCAGGCCGCAGGAAAATAGGGGGGGACGAGAGAGCGCCCCCCTCCCTCCTGAACCATACCAGGCCACATGCCCTCAACATTGGGAGGATGCTTTGGGGGTCTGTTACCCCCTCAAAGCACCTTGTCCCCATGTTGATGAGGACAAGGGCCTCATCCTCACAACCCTGGCCGGTGGTTGTGAGGGTCTGCGGGCGGGGGGCTTATCAGAATCTGGAACCCCCCTTTAACTAGGGGACCCCCAGATCACGCCCCCCCCTGTTTGAAATGGTAAGGGGGTACAAAAGTACCCCTACCATTTCACAAAGAAAGTGTAAAAAATAGTTAAATAAGACAAACACACTTTTGAAATATTCCTTTATTAAAAAAAAAAAAAAAAAATATTCCAACGGTGGTAATCCACTCTTGCTATCCAGCGACGGATGATCATCTCTCCGGGGTCCAGCGATGGCTCATCTGAATCAGCGCAGCGAATCCATCCATCTTCTGTCTCCACAGAGGAGACACTGCGGGGATTCCGGCAGCCTGATGTTTGTTATATGCGGAGGGCGGGGCCACCCGTCACCTGACCCCGCCCCCCTCTGACGCAAGGGGAAACCCGGGCTTCCCTGTGACGTATGGGTGACCCCGCCCCCCTCTGATGTAACGGAAACCTGCCTGTGCTACATCAGAGGGGTGTGGGGTCACCCATACGTCACGGGAAACCCCAGGTTTTCCCTTGCGTCAGAGGGGGGTGGGGTCAGGTGACGGGTGGCCCTGCCCTCCGCATATAAGCGTCAGGCCGCCGGAATCCCCACAGTGTCTCCTCTGTGGAGACAGAAGATGGATGGATTCGCTGCGCTGATTCAGATGAGCCATCGCTTTTTTAAATTTCACGCAGGGTTCCCCTTAATATCTATACCAGACCTGAAGGGCCTGGTAATTGAATTTGGGGGACCCCCACGCTTTATTTATTTATTTATTTATTTATTTATTTATTTATTTATTTTATCAATGCCTTTCAATGAGTGTTCTCTGTATTACGGAGTCGACAATTCATAATAGCTGCGAGTGATTTTAAAGGACTTTTTTTCCTGCATAAATGACACTTTGTGCAGGGACAGTTCTAAGCACCAGAAACATGCGCCCCTTCACAGGCATACTATAGACACCCCCCCCCCCCCCCCCCGTAGGAAATTTAAAGGAATATTACACTTTTATTGTTTCACTTTAATCATTATTAAAATCACTGCTCCCGAAAAAAACGCTGTTTTTAAAACATTTTTTGCATTGATACATGTCCCCTGGGGCAGGACCCGGGTCTCCAAACACTTTTTAGGACAGTAACTTGCAGAATCTTTTCTCTCTGTCAAATCTTTTTTCTCTGTCGAATATTTTCTCTATATAATCTTGGACTAATAGAGGTAAGGTTAGGCACATTCGACCACAGGTTCTATAGACACAGATTGTTATTGTCAGAGTCACGTCGAATCTCCTATTCTATATGGAACTGTTGTAACAACTAAAATGAAAATAAAGCATTTATTTATGTCGAATCTTTCGTTTTTCGGATTCTGTGCTTTCGTTATCGTTTGTCAAAGCGAAAACGAAAATAGCTGAAATTCGGACGAAAACGAATGCACATGTCTAGTAAGTACACAAATCTTTATGGGATGAGGATTTGAAAAGAAGATTGTTACACACTGAAAGGAGCATTGCAGCTAATGTAGGGGGCACAGACATATCCCAGCCTGCAGGAAAACTTCAGAGACTAATCAGTCAATATTTATTATTTTCCATGGGAGAAGGAAACAAAAATGAAACTTTCTATGCATCAGACGCAATGTGGTTAAGTTACTAAAACTGGAAAGTGCAAAATCTGGTGCATATGTGTATGGTAGCCAATCGGTTTCTAACTTTCAGCTTGTTTGATAAAGCTTTGAGAAAAAAAAATGGCAGCTGATTGGTTTCCATGCAGAGCTGCACCAGATTTTGCACTCTCCAGATTTAGTAAATAAACCCTAATGGTGCACAGATGGAGGTGAGGAGTGCAATGGTACACATTACAATCTCTGGAATGTCTAGAACATGTGACTTCAGCCATCATGATGTGGTGGAAATCATGGGACTAGACATGTAGTTTACTTCTAGATTTGTATCCTATGTGCTCTCCCACTGCATGGAAAGAAGAAGAATGTTCTAGGTTGTATTCAGGATGTTGGTCAATGTTAAAGCAAAATGTACCCCCTCCCACAAATACTGCAAATGGAGGTTTTAATTATTTCTGGAATTGGGCTTTAAGCAATATCCTGATATTTACTCAGGTTAGATATCTATGAATACAGAATCTCACATTTGTTTTTTTCTTTTTGCAGCCCTTGAACATGGACTTGGAAATGTACTCTCGACTTCCTCCATCAGCGATAGATGTAAAGGCATTGGACATTCCAGGAAGGAAAATATACATGCCTGGATTCATAAACATCGACAGATTGTGAGCACGCCTTCCAAAGACATTGATGTCATCTTCAGAAGACCCAGATGATGAAGAAAACAAGCAGTTTTAAGCTCAAAATCAGCTAAAGATATTGTGATGACCACCCAGCCTGCAGCTGTTTACAGTCAGCCTATGTTACGCTATGGGCCGGAGCAGCCGGGCAGTCGGGAAACACAGCCACAGGTCCTAATTTGTGTGCATTCAGGGCCACTCATTCATACCTGCACACCTGTCAAATTAGGACTTGGACTGTGTTTCTCCAACTGCTGCATCCCCTTACAGGGGTGGACGGACATGATGATGAAGATCCCTCATATTTGGACAATTCTTCTTGATGTGACATAATACCCGGATTGGACCTATATACCGATATATTCATAAGAAATTTGGAGAGGACAGTTCATCTATAAAGACATTGATATCATCTTCAGAAGATCCAGATGAACAAAGATTCCTCATATTTGGACATTACTTCTTGATATTCATCAAACAAGCAGTTTTAAACTGAAAACCATCAAAAGATATTGTGATATCCACCCACAGATGCATAATCCAGGGAGTAATCCGATCGCCTTCGGGGGTCAGGAAGGAATTTATTCCCTGTTGGAGCAAATTACACCACGCTTCATCAGGATTTTTTTTGCCTTGCTCTGCATCAACTGTTGGGTCTGGATAATCATACAAAAGAAAAAAAAAATGCACTTTACAGAGGAGCCTTGACAAGGCCGTGCAGCTTCCGCATACATTTGCAAATGTGTGCAATGTGACTGTCTGCATGAGGATGCACAGAGCACCTGTACCCACTGCCCTCACATGGGTTATGGATTCATAAGTCTTGTGTAAATGAGGCCTTAGGACCTCACTTTACAGAGGAGCCTTGGCGATTAAGTGCGACTTCCCCATTTGCAAATGTGTGCAACTAAGACCATTGTTTTTATTGTAAATTATTAGATTGTGCCATTTTGTTTTATTTGCAGGCTAGCTGGTAAGTGTGTTGGGAAACCTGCAGTGCTGTCCTGTTTTGTATACTGTTTTTAGACAAAACTTTAATAAAAAACTACAATTATTAAAAAAAAACTGGGGTAGTTGGCATGTTTTGTATACTGTTTTTAGATAATATGGTAACAAAAACTGCAATTATAAAAAAACTGGGGTAGTTCTGTTTGGTATACTGTTTTTAGATAAAACTTTAATAAAAACTGCAAATTATAACTTGACACATCCTCAATACCAAAAAATATGCCTAGATGTTTTGCAAAATTCCACCTGGTATAGACCTATTAAGGATGCATTAATAGAGCAGTACATTGAAGAATTCCGGGGCCTTTGCAATGGAGCATTCTGGGAGGGCTCAATTGATAGGGACACCTTAGACTTTATCAATACAAAAAAAAAAAACACGTATGCCTACCTTCTATACATTCCCCAAAACCCATAAAAACATCTGATTTCCGTCGGCGAGACCGATAGTTTCGAGAATTGACTCCCTAACAGAAAATGGCAGAAAATTCATCTACACATTCCTGATGCCCCATGTCCTTAGCCTACCGTTATATATCCGTGACACAACAGATCTGCTCAAGCACATCGAAGGGGTCAAGATCCCTCAGGATGCCCTGCTCATGGCTATTGACATCGAGGCATTATACTCTAGCATTCCCCACAAGCAGGTTGTCCGAATGGCTGGCACCTTCCTGATGGAGCAAGACCGAAATTCTTGGCCTCTAAACATCTTCATTTTGAAATTATTGAAATTTATTTTGACTAAAAACTACTTTATCTATATGGATCAAATTTATCTGCAAACACAGGGTATGGCTATCAGCACATCCTGTGCACCCTCCTATGCCAACCTCTTCTTAGGGGGATGGGAGAGACCAGTGTTTGCAGATGAATCACTCCAACCCTTCTTGAACCAGGTCCTTTGCTGGCACAGATTTATTGATGACCTGTTCCTAGTCTGGACAGGATCAGATTCTCTGATTGAATTTATTGAGTTACTGAATATAAATTACCTTCGCTTTACCCTCAGTTATGATCCCAGCAGTGGCCCATTCCTTGATTTGAGAATTATTAACACGAAAATACAGCTTGGAACAATCTTGACTGTTATCTGAAAGTGATTATAAGTACATAGACTGAGCCCTGGAAGGCATACATATGCAACATTACAGAAGCCAGAGATCAAAGTTAACAGTCTACACCATTTAAAGAATGTTATCATTTCATATTTCTAGAGACAGCTAATTGATTCGGAAGGTATATTGTTTTCTGCCCAAGTTAGGATATGATTCCCCTCTCTCTGGGCCATACGACTTCTCGTGCCCCCTTGGTGATTGATATAGGCCACTGCTGTGGCATTGTTGGATTGGATCCTGACAGGATAATTCCTTAGCCCGAGTTGGTACCAGAACACTGTAAGCCCTCATAGTTACTCTTGGTGAGTGCAAGAACGGGCCCTGCTGTGAAATACTATATCAAAAATTGTAATTACATGCCCCTTTTAAACAGGGGCAGAAAAATTGGGCCTTGGGTGATGGTGGTGGTGCCACAACATTGTAACCCCTCACAGATACTTTTGTTTGGCGCAGAAATAGGTCCTGAGTTGCAATATTATATAAAGAATTGTAATTACATGCCCCTGTTAAACAGGGGCAGACAAATTGTGACTTGGGAGGTGGTGGTGGTGCCACAACACTGTAACCCCTCACAGATACTCTTGTTGGGTGCAAGAACGGGCCCTGCAGTGAAATATTATATAAAAAATTGTAATTACATGCCCCTGTTAAACAGGGGCAGAAAAATTGGGCCTTGGGTGGTGGTGCCCTTAACCAAAAATATTGTTGGAAGCCAGCATCATCAAGATTGAAGAGGAATGGTATAGTCAGCATAGGCAGTCTTCAAGGGATCCCATAGCCATAGAAAATTCAATCAGTTACATCAGTATCATGTGCTTAAAGAGGAAGTAAACCCTGATGAGTTTACTTCCTCTTTCATTCCCTGCAAAGGCAAAGCATAATGGGCTACTATGCATCGCATAGTAGCGCATTATGTGTCACTTACCTGACACAGGAGCCAGCGAAGTCACCGCTGTCCCCCGTAGTTCCGAGCGTCCATCTTCTCGGTGGGTCTCGCAGCTCCGCCGCTGTCATTCCGCGAAGCCGCGATGACGTCACTCCCGCGCATGCGCACGGGAGCCGAGACGCGCGGCATCTTCGAGGATGCCACGCTCAGTGCGCCTGCACGCTGCTGTCTACGGTGCATGCGCCGTAGACAGCGGTGCCCATCTTCGGGCAAATATCTCCTAAACCGTATAGGTTTGGGAGATATTTCTTGGACCTACAGGTAAGCCTTAATTTAGGCTTACCTGTAGGTCAAAGTGGTTTGTAAGGGTTTACAACAACTTTAATAGCTGCTGATCCAAGACTAATTAATTTTTAGGAATTTGAGCCTATCAACAGAGTCTGTGGACAGGCACACTCTATGACCTGTTACAAACCCTCCAGCAGTAGTAGCTCAATTGCATATTGAGCAAGTTCTGGCCAGTGGTCCATCCTCAAAACCCAGTAACCCAATGGATGCTCTGTTAGAAAGGTCTCCAAGTCTGCTTTTGCCCTAGATATTCCTGCATCATGTAATGCGAACGCTGGTGTCATGGATCTGCCACCTAGGGGTTAAAATAGTGCAGACTAATTTCAGTGATTGGTAACAGGCTGCCTTCTTTAAACACTTCAGCAGCACTGTGTCTTTGCTGTCTGGTCTGCAGCTCATACCTGTTCCAGTGACTTCCTGTTCCTGTGATCCGATCTGTTTCCTGTGTTTGACCCGGCTTGTTTGACTACGATTTGATCTCTGCTATTCTGACCCCGGCCTGCCTTGTAACCACGCTCTGCTCTACACTGCTTGATATCCTGTTGCCGAACTTTAACTGTATCCTGACCATTCTCTGCCTGTCGTCTATATCTACATCTGATCACCTGTTACCAAACCAGGCTTGCCTGACTACGTATTCAGTGTCTCCCCAGCTTACCAGCCTGCTTCCTGTTTCCTGCTGTCCCAGCTGAACTGACAAGACCAAAGACGAACCAGGCACCCATACACCGCCAGGCTCTTGCGGCCACTGTTGCATCGGTGGCCCTTGAACCGGGGTTGTATGAGACAGCCTTCCCACTGCACATCTGGCTCATCCAGCAGGTACGTAACAGTACCAGACAGCCATGTCTGAGCCTGCAAGTGGGAAGTCGGCCATGGATGACATCTGTCAGCATCTTGCAGCCCTTACCCAAGCAGTCAAATCTCTACAGGAGGGTTATACACAACTGGAACAACGTGTACAGACTATAGTTACACCAGCAAGCGCTGCTGCGCCTTCTGCTTCAGGGACTGCCACTGCAGCAACCTCAGTGGTGATGTTGCCCTCTGAACCCAGAGTTCCAGCACCAGAGAGATTTTCAGGTGACCGGGGGAAATTTCGATCTTTCTGTAACACATGTGAACTGTATTTCGCCTTGCAACCTCGAACCTTCTCCCTTGAAGCCACCAAAGTAGGATTCATCATATCACTGCTTCAGGGTGAGCCCCAGTCCTGGGCTCATCGGATGTTGGAGAAGAATGATGTCTTGTTACAGTCCATGTCTGCCTTCTTTGGCGTGATGGCCGAATTATACGACGACCCACAACGAACCACCACAGCAGAGGCTGCCCTTCATGCACTCCAGCAAGGCCGCAGAACGGCGGAAGATTACATTACAGACTTTAGATGCTGGAGTGCAGACACACAGTGGAATGACGCAGCCCTGCGACACCAGTTCCGCTTGGGGTTATCAGAAGGTCTGAAAGACGAATTGGCACGTGTCGGAGTCCCAAATACCCTGGAAGCCCTTATCACACTGACCATTCAAATTGACCGTCGGCTCCGTGAGCGACGATCCGAAAGATCAGCCCAGCAGCCACGTCCGGTCTGGATGATGCCACGGATCCCAGCTCCTACTCACTCTGCTCCTGTTTGCTTCACTCCAGTTCAGCCAGCTCCTGTTACTATTGCCACTGAAGCACCGGAGCCTAGAAGTAGACGCATCTGAAGTCGCTATTGGAGCAGTCATCTCCCAACGCCAAGGCCCTAAGGATCTGATGCATCCAGTAGCCTTTTTCTCCCGCAGGCTGTCTCCAGCAGAGAGAAACTATGACGTTGGGGACCGAGAATTGCTGGCCATAAAGGCAGCTTTAGAAAAATGGAGGTACCCCATATTGATCTATACTGACCACAAAAATCTTGAGTACCTGAGGACTGCTAAACGCCTTAAGCCACGTCAAGCACGTTGGGCCCTGTTCTTTTCCCGATTTGTTTTCCACATTACCTACCGGCCGGGCTCGAAGAATGTCAAATCAGATGCACTGTCTCGTATGTTTGATGACCCCAAGGAACCACCAGTGGCAGATACCATCTTGTCTGAAAATAACTTCTTACTTTTACAGGGCAACCTTCTCAACCGAATGAAGCAGGCTTCGACAGATGTTCCTAGCCCTCCAGGGGTCACGTTGAAACTCCAGAAAGGATTGCTGTTTAACGGAAGCAAGGTATTTGTGCCTGAATGTCTACGTATAACCATTTTGGGTCTGTGTCATGATCATCCCCTAGCAGGTAATTTCGGGGTGCACAAGGCGCTTGATCTCCTGAAACGCACGTTCTGGTGGCCAGACCTGGAAGAAACCTGTAAGAGATACGTAAATTCCTGTGCAATCTGCACCTGGAGCAAGGGTACAAAGAACCGAGCCTGGGGTCTACTTCGGCCACTGCCAGTCCCTGACAGACCATGGAGAATGATAGCCATGGATTTCATTGTGGAACTTCCCCGATCGGAAGGATGCAAAGCCATCTTCGTGGTAGTGGACCGATTGTCCAAAATGGCCCATTTCTTGCCTCTGAAGAGTACTCCCTCTGCCATGGAGACAGCTAAAGTGTTTATCAGAGAGATTGTTAGGCTTCATGGAGTTCCTATGAACATTGTCTCTGATCGAGGGGTTCAGTTTCTGGAAAACTCTGTGTGAAGCCCTTAAAATTGAAAGATCTTTGTCCTCCGCCTACCATCCCCAGACCAATGGACAGACAAAGAGGACCAATCAGACGTTGGAGCAGTATATCCGATGCTTCACCACTTTTGTCCAGGATAACTGGGTATCGCTGCTACCACTGGCGGAGTTCGCCCACAATAATGCCACTCACTCAGTCACCCTTCTTTGCAAATTATGGTTTTCACCCATCCTTCTTGCCTGACTTTATTCCAGAGACCACAGTTCCTGCTGTCCAAGACACAGTGGATTTCCTCAACCGCAACAATAAGTTACTTCAAGAAGTGGTTACCAAGGCACAAGCAACAAGCAAGAGGGCTTTTGACAAGAAAAGAAGGGGTGAACTGATTCTCCACCCGGGAGACCAGGTATGGCTGTCTACTATGAATCTCAGGTTGGCATGTCCCTCAAAGAAACTGGCACCTAAATTTGTGGGACCATTCCCAGTCAAGAAGAAACTCAATGAGGTTGCTTATGAATTATCTTTACCTGATTCACTTAAGATACATCCTGTCTTCCATGTTTCTCTCTTGAAACCCGGAGTCCCTGACTCTTTCCCAGATAGAGTATCCAGGCCACCAGAACCTGTGATCATCAATGGCGAAGAGGAGTACGAGGTAGAGGCCATCATAGACTGTAGGAAAAGAAGGAATCAGGTACAGTACCTAGTTAAGTGGAAAGGTTATGGCCCAGAGGATAACTCTTGGGAGGCTGAAGAGGATGTGCACACCTGAGACTTGGTTAATGCCTTTTTTCGCAGTCATCCACAGAAGAGAGACCTGTTGGGCACCCGGAGGTTGCCCGTAAGAGGGAGGCAATGTCATCGATCTGCCACCTAGGGGTTAAAATAGTGCAGACTAATTTCAGTGATTGGTAACAGGCTGCCTTATTTAAACACCTCAGCAGCACTGTGTCTTTGCTGCCTGGTCTGCAGCTCATACCTGTTCCAGTGACTTCCTGTGATCCGATCTGTTTCCTGTGTTTGACCCGGCTTGTTTGACTACGATTTGATCTCTGCTATCCTGACCCTGGCCTGCCTTGTAACCACCCTCTGCTCTACACTGCTTGATATCCTGTTGCTGAACTTTGCCTGTATCCTGACCATTCTCTGCCTGTCGTCTATATCTACATCTGATCACCTGTTACCAAACCCGGCTTGTCTGACTACGTATTCAGTGTCTCCCCAGCTTACCAGCCTGCTTCCTGTTTCCTGCTGCAGCAGCTGAACTGACAAGACCAAAGACGAACCAGGCACCCATACACTGCCAGGCTCTTGCGGCCACTGTTGCAACATCGGTGGCCCTTGAACCGGGGTTGTACGAGACAGCCTTCCCACTGCACATCAGGCTCATCCAGCAGGTACGTAACAGCTGGCGATGGTTGGATTAGACCTTGGCGCTGAGAACTGAAAAATTGTTTAAAGGCAACGGTCAGCCGGCCACCTTCTCCACCACTCTTCCTCTGACTGCACAAAGCCTCAGCAACACGTTGTCCAGCACCAGGAAATTGTAACCTCCCAGGGTTCATCATGAAGATTGAGGAGGAATGGGATAGTCAGCATAGGCAGTCTTCAAGGGATCCCATATCGATAGAAAATTAAATTAGTTACATCAGTATCTGATGCTTGATAGCTGATGATCCAAGACTGATTCATTTTTATGAATTTGAACCTATTAACGGAGTCTGTGGACAGGCGCACTCTATGACCTGTTACAAACCCTCCAGCAGCACTGAGTGTGCGTTCAGAAAGAACGCTGGACGCAGGACAGGCCAGTAGCTCAATTGCATATTGAGCAAGTTCTGGCCAGTGGTCCATCCTCAAAACCCAGTAACCCAGTGGATGCTCTGTTGGAAAGGTCTCCAAGTCTGCTTTTGCCCTAGATATTCCTGCACCATGTAATGCGAACGCTGGCGATCGTTGCTTGAACCGATCAGACCTTGGTGCTGAGAACAGAAAAGTCGTTTAAAGGCATTGGTCAGCCGGCCACCTTCTCCACCGCTCTTCCTCTGACTGCACAAAGCCTCAGCAATACGTTGTCCAGCACCAGGAAATTGTAACCTCCCAGGGTTCAGTGATAATATGCACCTTACCCTGTCCAACGAGGCCAAAACATTGGCTTCCACATGCCGGTAAAGAGCCGGAATGGCCTTCTGTGAAAAGAAATGGCATTTTGGAACCTGCCACTGAGGTACAGCACATTCCACAAATTCACGAAAGGGGGCAGAGTCTACCAGCTGAAAAGGCAGCAGTTGCAGTGCTAGCAATTTGGCCAAGCTAGCATTCAGACGCTGAGCATGTGGAAGGCTGGGACCAAATTTATTTTTTAGATTTAGATATTAATCAGAGGGAGACCCGGGCACAAATATTCCGGCAGCTCCAGTGCTACATAAGTTTGTGGGTTGATGACCCCCTGATACATAGCTGGTTTAGCTCCTTTAATCTGCCCTTTCCTTTAACCGCTTACTACTTACCACTAAATCAGAAAAGTCCTTATCTGCATACTTGTCCTAGGTCGATGACTCATTTTTCAGCAGTGCGCATGTCTAGTGGCACATACTTGTGAAGTGGAAGGAAAATGATAAATGGTTTTCCAAGTTTTTTTTACAAATAAATATGTGAAAAGTATGGTGTGCATTTGTATTCAGCCCCCTTTACTCTGATATCCCAAACTAAAATCTAGTGGAACCAATTGCTTTCAGAAGTCACCTGATTAGTAAATAGAGTCCACCTGCATGTAATTTAATCTCAGAATAAATACAGCTGCTCTGTGAAGCCCTCAGAGGTTTGCTAGAGAACCTTAGTGAACAAACGACATAATGAAAGCCAAGGAACACAGGCAGGTAATGATAAGGTTGTGGAGACGTTTAAAGAGGGGTTAGGTTATGAAAAAAAATCCCGGGGGGGCGTGGTCTGAACATGGCCGAGTGAGGAAGCGTGCCTCCTGAGCTACCGGCCTTCACCTAGCTACCCCAGCAGTTATCACTCGGTTATGCCTGGTATGTACTCAGTGAGGAAGCAGAAGGGTAAGAGAAGCAAGAAAAACATTGGTGCACCACAGCCCGAAGGTGAAATCCAGCGGTACTTCTCCCAAGTGCAGGAGGCATTTCCGCCCACCAAGATGGCGGATCTCGCTACCTCTCACCACGAGCGAACAAATTCACAAGACCCCTCTGCTTCACCAGTGGCATCCAATGTCTTGGAGTCATATTTGGATACCCCAGCAGTGTTCCACTCCGACCCACAAAGTTCCCAACAGCAGCCCCTCATATTGCAGGCAGACGCTGAATTAAAGGCGCTGCTTCAGGCCCTCCCCATGAGAATGGACATTAAGGCCCTTATTAGCAGGTTAGAAGCCACTCACCGCATGGAACTGACATTGGTCAAGAAAGACGTTAGAGCTCTTACAGATCGATTGGGCACTGGTGAATACTCGGTGGCCAATCTGGAGCAAGAGACACAACAGGAATCGCATGCGGTTTCTGCAATTAATCTGCAACTCCAACTCGAGGAGCTAGAAGATCAGGTCCGACGAAACAATTTGCGGATTCAAGGCCTCCCGGAGGTAACAGGGGGTGAGGACCTGGCAGAATCCACCCTGGCCATCTTCTGTGACATAGCAGGAGACACCTATCCTACCACTCTGACTTTCAATTGTATCCATCGGGCTCTACCCTGACCCAGAAAGGCCCAGAGATGTGGTGTGTCGCATACACCACTATGCCCATAAGGAAATTATTCTGCGGAAGGCCTGGAAGAAGGGGGATGCTGAGTTTGATGGCCCCCAGCTAAAGATATTACCAGACCTCTCGAGGGCAACACTGCAGCAGAGAGCAATGCTTCGACCGATACTGTAAGCGGCCCGACAGTCAGGTATTACATACCGCTGGTGCTTCCCCCTCTCTGCAACCTTTTGGAAGGCACATTGATTCTTCACTCTTCGCACAAAAGTGGACCTCCCTGCCCTGTTTACTTTTATGGAGATTGCCCTTATTATGGTGCCAGACTGGCTTCAGCTAATGCCAAGATCGACTGCCAGACCTACCGTCTCGGGACAGCAGAGGACCCAGTCGCCCAGACCGCAACTAGGCCAGCTTCGTTCCCGGGTTGCTTCTCCTGAGGATCGCCGGGAAGCCTGAATGGTTTCCGGACAAAGGTTCGGTCACTATGCTTTTGTTTTTTCTTTTATTACACCTGGCTGAGCCTTTTCTTCTGCTGCCGGCAGGACTATATGGTGCTACTAAGCCTCCAGGGTTCCATTTGACCCACACAGTGCACACCCTGTTGGCTGCAGGAACACATTAAGCCCACACTGTTATGAACATCTGGACACATGTCCGGGGACCGAGAGACAATACCAAGGAACTGGTTCCTGACATCTCTGGGACTCCGGTGGCAGCGTGGCGGACTCCCATGTGCTATACACACAAGGTCTTTGAGCCTTAATCTTTCAGGATGTGACCTCAGCTCACGTCTACTATCTCATTATATGTCTCTGTGGCCACGCAGAGGCTACACACTTTTTTCAGACAAGACGGGAGATACTTCTGATGTGGAGTTAATGTATGGTGATTGTCATGATATTTTTGTCTCTAGTGCTGGGGCCCTGTTACTGGTGGGAAGAGAAGAGCCAATGCATTCAAAGATTTTAATGCCTTCATTTTTTCTGCTAGGAGGTCTGTCAATCCTGAGGGGTGACAGACGTACTCATGTGTCACTCTTGATGCTCGTCTCTCCTCGCTGGTATCGTGACCCCTGTAGAGCTGATGGTCTTGCCCTCGGTTGAAACACTTTTGGACAGCTGTACGGCATACCACCCAAAAATTCATAGACCATAAGATTCCAGACCAGAAGAAAGCCGGGTCTTTCTTCCTTCTCCATGATACCGAGATCCCAGCCAAGCACAACCAAAAATCAATCGCACAACACTTATTGAATGCTGCCATATCCTGCCTCCCCCTGTTATTGAAGAACGGCACGCCACCCTCTATTGGGACTTGATTAAGTAGAGTAGAAGACATCAAGAAATTAGAGGATTTAATCCTTACGGTCCAAAATAAACAAGAGAGGCATTCTTAGGCATGGCGGCTATGGAACATGTTTCTTCTATCTGACGAAGGAGTGGCACTGCTCGGACAATAGCCGACCAAACACCACATGATCTATTTGTACTACTGATTAGTGTAAATTCACTGCTGCCGGATCTCCACTCTTCCACTCCCCTTCTTTCCCATCCCCTACCCCCTTTCCTTTTCTCCTCTTGTGTACCCCTTCCTCCCCTCCCCCTATCTACTCTAGAATCCTTGACTTCTTGTTTCCTCTGACATCTTTCTTTTCTTCCCTGGAGCTTTCTTCAAATTTTTCTCTCTTTTTCTATGAGTTATGAGCACGTATAATGCAGGGATCGGTCAGCTTAAGCTGCATTGTGTTAGTTGTTTATTCAAATGGCTGGTCATTCCACGGCAATGACAATGTTCAGAAATGGACACACCTCTCCTTTACATTGCAGTATCAGATGTACCATTGTTATTTAGTCTATATGTTTAAATGCTGTGAACCAGGAACACCCTTGAGTGTGTAAAAAGCTAAGTCATTATGCCATTCTTTTTTGACAACCGTAACTGAACCTTGCCTTTAACGTGTTCTGCAATAATAAAAATGTATATTTGTTAAAAAGAATAAAAAAAATCCCAAGCTTTTAACATCTTGAGGAGCATTGTTCAATCCATCATTGGAAAATGGAAAGAGTATGGCACAATTGCAAACCTACCAAGACATGGCTGTCCACCTAAACTGACAGGCCAGGCAAGGAGAGCATTAAACAGAAAAGCAGCCAAGAGGCCCATGGTAACTCTGGAGGAGCTGCAGAGATCCACAGCTCAGCTGGGAGAATCTGTCCACAGGACAACTACTGTATTAGTCGTGCACGCCACAAATTTGTCCTTTATAGAAAATTGTCAAGAAGAAAGCCATTGTTGAAAGAAAGCCATAAGAAGTCCTGTTTGTAGTTTGCAAGAAGCCATGCCATGCCACACAGCAATTCCTGGAAGGTTATACTCAGACCGATATTTTTGGTATTTTGTCATTTTTGATATTATGGTGTGTTTTTTTTAATAAAATTTAATCAACTCAACCGTAGTGTTCAATAATTGTGACCCCTTTGGAAGGCCTTGTCCTTTCCTTTTTCCTTACATGACACACAGCAAAAGTGGCAGAAGGTGCTCTGTTTAGATGAGACCAAAATTGAACTTTTTGGCCTAAAAGCAAAATGCTACGTGTGGCGGAAAACTAACACTGTTCATCGCCCTGAACACACCATCCCACCGTGAAACATGGTGGTGGCAGCATTATGTTGTGGGATGCTTTTCTTCAGCAGGGACAGGGAAGCTGGTCGGAGTTGATTGGAAGATGGATGGAGCCAAATACACGGCAATCTTAGACGAAAACCTGTTAGAGTTTGCAAAAGACTTGAGACTGGGGCGGATGTTCACCTTCCAGCAGGACAATGACCCTAAACGTACAACCAGAGCTACAATGGAATGGTTTAGATCAAAGCATATTCATGTGTTAGAATGGCCCAGTCAAAGTCCAGAACTAAATCCAATTGAGAATCTGTGGCAAGACTTGAAAATTGCTATTCACAGATGCTCTCCATCCAATCTGATAGAGCTTGATCTATTTTGCAAAGAAGAATGGGCAAAGATGTCACTCTCTAGATGTGCAAAGCTGATAGAGACATCCCCAAAAAGATTTGCAGCTGTAATTGCAGCTAAAGGTTTTTCTACAAAGTATTGACTAGGGGGGCTGAATACAAATGCATGCCACACTTTTTACATATTTATTTGTAAAAAATTTGGAAAAGCATTTATCATTGTCCTTCCACTTCACAATTATGTGCCACTTTGTGTTGGTCTATCACATAAAATCCTAATAAAATACATTTACGTTTTTGTTAGTAACATGTCAAGATGTAGAAAATTTCAAGGGGTATGAATACTTTTTCAAGGCACTGTATGTATACTCTACTTCTTTGAAATCATTTTTTCTTATTTACTTCCTTTTTCCCCAGTTAATGAACTCGGTATGCTGGCTTGGTTCAATTCATACAATGTGTTAAGAAATTTGCAGGAAGTGTTTGCTAGTAAAGGAGACTGGAAGCTTTTGAATATTACAGTACAGTATGACACCTATGGCTTCCTGAATAGCAAGTGCACAGTAGTCATGTATAAGGTAAATAATAGAACAAAAGCTTGGGTAAAGCAGTCATTCAGAATACAATTATAAGCTCATACTGTATGTGCAAAGCACAGACAGAGCACCTAGACCTGCCTGGTCCAGGCTCATTTCCTTTTTTTTTTTTTTTTTTTACTTTTGTTTTCAAAAGTGCTTTATTGTTGAACAAAGAGTAACATTGAGGCAAAGTGTCACCTACACAGGGGTGTAGTAGGGTATAAATCAGAGAGATGACAATTGTCAAATATTTTCACAAAGCGAGCAAAGCATGAGCAATCACCTTTATATGAAATAGACTTAAAGGAGAACTTAAATAATGAACGGTTATGAGGTACACATTGTGAATCACGGTATGCCGGCCGTAAGTTGCCTAATTGCCCTGGCACCCTTATTGGGAGCAATCTGTTCCATAGTCCACCAGGCAAACCCCGTATTTGGCCACTGAAGGTAATAGTGTACAGTGTAATAGGAGCAAAGAAAATTGTGATTTAGAACTTGTCAGAACTAACTTTGAAACCTTCTTAATATTTGGCACAAGGGCTGGAAGCCCACCCTGTAGAGCAGGGATATGCAATTAGCGGACCTCCAGCTGTTGCAGACCTTCAAATCCCATGAGGCATAGCAAGACTCTGACAGCCACAAGCATGACACCCAGAGACAGAGGCATGATGGGACTTGTAGTTTTGTAACAGCTGGAGGTCTGATAATTGCATATCCCTGCTGTAGAGTGTTAACTTTAAAGTCGCTCTGTGAATGTACAATAGCATATATAGGTGGAAATTGGGGGACTGTTACAGTCATAGCCAATATCCCTATTGGTTAGGGCCAATGTGGGTAATGGGGAAGGAGACAGAAAAGAGGGGAAAGGGATAGACAGGTTGGAATGAAAGGAGGAAGCAGTCAGGAAGGAGGGAAAAAGGGTCCAGGTGCAGCTTCACTAAGAGCTAGGCATTGAGGGAATGATGAAATCAGGAGGGTTGCCATAGAGGTTGGATGGCCATGGGCTATAGAGAGATACCGATATGATGGACCTATGGTTCCCATATACATTTGAAAGTTTCCAGTTTGTCCAGTATAGTGTTAGAAGTTTTCTCTTGGTACATAATCCAAGAAAAGTTTTGCTTGGTTAAGTGAAAAGAAACTGAGGGGGACTTTCAGGCCTGTGCTATCGTTATTTTAGCTTGAAGAAAAATGAAGTGGATCAGCATTTGGGTGTATTTAGTTTTTGGAATCCTCCGGTTCAGAAGTGCTATTGTTGGGTCTTGGTTGACCACTGTCCCGGTAACTTTACAGATTAAGTTACAACTTTTGTTCCAATAGCTTCTGATCCTGGAGTATTGCCAAAGAACATGGAGGAGAGAGCCCAAGTGATTGCAACCTCTATAACAAAGGGGCGATGACTGTGGGAAAAATTTAACTAGTCGAGTCGGAACCAGGTACCAGCGGGAGATGACCTTGAGGTTTGTTTCAACCAGGGAGATATTGAGGATCCCCTTGAAGGCTCTAGCAAAATGAGAGTTCCAAGTGTCTAGGTCCCACTTAAACTCAAGGTCACACTCCCAGCTGTGCATGTAAGGCACTTTCTCCGATGAGTCAGCTAGTGCTGAGTATATCAGGGAAATTCCTCCCCTCACATCCATGGCCGTAGAGCACCATTGCTCATAAGGAGTAAACGCTAGAGGGAGATTGTCTCTGGATGAGAAAGCGTGTAAGAAGTGTGATATTTGGTGGAAGCAAAATTTTTCAGAGGGGGCATTTATAGTATAGCAGTACAGTATCCATTAAAGTTAAAGAAGTTAAAAATTCAGTAGAGGTCGGTCCAGACTCATTTCATGCAACTTGAGCTTTCCTCATCATCACCTGTTTACATCATGTATTTCCATCACCTATGTAACCAACTGAAATTCTGTATATACAGAGGTGTTTACAGAAATATCAAATACATTTTACTTTATTTATACTGCGTGCCATATGGGAGTTAAGAGCTCCTTGATGCTTTGCTTGTGAAATGCAATAATGGAAAATGTGTCACAATTGCCTCAGGTAGTCACTATTGTGACAAACCAAACATCCATGTGTTTAGAATTACCTGGTTTATGGCAATGCATTTGTTGTTGGTAGGATAATCGCTGTCCCATAAACTACTGTTCTCTATGTTTGCTCCATAAAATGCACTCGTGTCCAGACTATGGACATTATAGTATATACATTTCTTTATCATCTTTACTTGAGAGACACAGGGCCATAGTTCTTGGACTTGTTTTTATATTGCCACCTTTAGGAGACTGGCAAAACACAAACATTAGGTCTAACCTCTGTATAACTCTGACTACAACAGATAGTATCCAGAATCGTTGATAGTGCCAGGAATACAAAGCATGTTCTTTGTATCTCCAGCTGAGTTCCCCAGGATGCCATGACTGCTTGAAGTTTTTTTTTCCAAGTTTGCTAGCTGGCCACTGCTGCAACACCACCCGCCAGCAACATTAATATAATAAGTAACACTGCCCTGAGCTCTTTCTGCATCACTGGTCTGGCTACATAATTTGGCTTCATCCTAGGCCACAATCACTTGGCTCACATCAATTCTTTCCTGAGACTCTGGTGAGCAAAAAAATGTAAGAAGGGTGCTGAGGAGAGTGGAGAGGGGGAGTCTGGGGTACAAAAGTATGGCTAGCATGGCTCGGCTGCGTGAAACACTGTTATGCTACGTCGGTAGCATAAACGGACACTAGGGGCCGCTTGCGCGCCTGCGGAGGCGCTCGTGCCCCCCACTTGCTCCCCGAGCCGATGCGAGTGCCCGGCGGTCTCGATTGCCGCCGGACTCCCGCGATCGCTCGGGGCACACGGACAACCAGCATCTGTGTGTGTAAACACACACTTTTCCGGTTCTCTGAGCAGGGAACTGACAGATCGACTGTCCATACAGAGTATGGACAGCGATCTGTTCGTTTCCCTGCACAGTCCCATCCCCCCTTCAGTTAGAACACAAAATAGGATACATATTAACCTCTCCCCTGCCCCCTAGTGTTAACCCCTTCACTGCCAGTGACATTTTTACAGTAATCAATGCAATTTTAATCACACTGATCGCTGTATTAATGCCAATGGTCCCAAAAATGTGTCAAAATTGTCCGATGTGTCCGCCATAATGTCGCAGTCATGATAAAAATCGCTGATCGCCGCCATTACTAGTAAAAAAAATGCCCTAAAACTATCCCCTATTTTGTAGACGCTATACCTTTGGCGCAAACCAATCAATATACGCTTATTGCGTTTTTTTTTACCAAAAATATGTAGAAGAATACGTATCGGCCTAAAGTGAGGAAAAAAAATGTTTTTTTTATATATTTTTGGGGGATATTTATTATAGCAAAAAGTAAAAAATAATGCTTTTTTTTCAAAATGTGTGCTCTTTTTTTGATTATAGCGCAAAAAATAAGAACCGCAGAGGTGATCAAATACCACCAAAAGAAAGCTCTATTTGTGGGGAAAAAGGACGTTAATTTTGTTTGGGAGCCATGTTGCACGACCGCACAATTGTCAATTAAAGCGGCGCAGTGCCGAATCGCAAAAAGTGGTCTGGTCTTTGGCCAGCCAAATGGCCTGGGCTAAAGTGGTTAAAGCATATGTCAAGCCAACATTTTTTTTTCTTGTTTTATTGGGGAAAGATTAGAACTCCTGTCAGGTTTTACAGCTATCCAGGGCCCCATAACCCTCAATTCCTGTCCTGCTGATGACAATTTCACCAGACAGTAAGAGCTAGTTTACACTTGCTTCAAAACATGGTTTTGAACATGTTTTTTTAAAGCTCCCTGAATGCCAGTCAAAGACCCTGTCACTAAATAAAATGGCTGGCTTAACCTTGTTTTTGCTTGGTGCTTCGGTGGGCTTTGATGAGGCTTTGATGGAGCTTCGATGAGCCATTGGTGGGGCTTTGGTGGGGCTTTAATGAGGCTTTGGTGAGGATTCGTGGGGTTTCGATGAGGCTTCAAGCAAGCTTTGCCACGGACTTCTATGGAGGCTTTGAAGACGCTTTGAAGCACAATAAAAGCGATATGGAGTATAATTTTTGAAGCAAAGCAAATGCTGTGTAAACAGGACTGTAAGCTAACCATTTTATTTAATGACAGGAGCTTTGACTAGTGTTCAGAGAGCCTTGTTTTGAAGCAAGTGTAAACTAGCCGTTAATGTGTGTTGAAGCCGAAGCAAGTGTAAATGAGTCCTTATGCCACGTGCACACGATTGGAGTTTTCGTTGGAAAAATCTTGGATGGTTTCTCCGATGGAATTCTGCTCAAGCTTGGTTTTCACACACACGGTCACACAAAAGCTCTCTGCACTTTTGACCGTCAAGATCGCGGTGACATACAACACTAGGACGAACCGAGAAAATGAAGTTCAATGCTTCCGAGCATGCCTCGAATTGTTTCCGAGCATGCATAGGAATTTTGCACGTCGGAATTGCATACAGGCAATCGGAATTTCTGATCGGAACTTTTTCCGTCGGAAAAATAGAGATCCAGCTCTCAATCTTTTGCTGGCGGAAAGTCCGCCAGCAAAAGTCCGATGGAACATACACGCGGTCGGAATCTCCGACCAAAAGTTCTCATCAGACTTTTGCTGACAGGATTTCCGATTGTGTGTACGGGGCTTAAGTGATGGAAAATCTGCCACAGGGACACTGACAGAAATAATGATCAGGTTTGCTAACCTTCTACTATTCTACTAAGAAACAAATATGAATTTTTATTACAGTCTATGCTCCTGTGCGGTAAATGGTTTGTAGCAGAACAGGTAGTAAGGGAAAATCTCTATAGAGGAGTTTTAACCTTCATGCATTCTATGCACAAAGCTAAAAAAAAAAAACCTTCTGTGTGCAGCAGTCCACCAGCAACCAGTGCCCAATACTCACCTGAGCTCCCTCTCAATCCAGTGATGTGCACAAGAGCAGAGCCTCCCATTTCTCATTGGCTGAGACAGCAGCGGGAGCCAATCACAACTAGTGAGCCAATGAGGAGAGAGCCAAAAAGAGGAGGATTGGGGCCACTCTGTGGGAAATCACTGCACAGAGCAGGGAAGTATGATATGTTTGTTTTTTGTTTTTTATTAACTTGATTGTCTTTTTAACAAAGCCTCATATAGTAGTCAGAACTTGACAAAGCATCCAATTCTTCCAATTAAACATTTTGCCAGTGACCAATCTTTCTTAATGCAGCAATATATCACGTAGCCATGGCTTATTTTATCCCTGTGTTCCTCAATAGACTCCAAGAAACAGATTTTATATTAAGCCCAAAAATCTTTTTAATCTTAACAAGCATTAAAAGAGCTTTAAAATAAGCCAATTAAAATAAGCTTGTATTGTGAAGTCATTTCTTCTCAAACATCACAAGGAGGACAGTGAAATTGGGTTTCAATTGTTTTTAACAGTAGAAACACCTGCTCTGTGGTTAGAGTAGAGGACAGACAGGCTGCCAAGATTCTGCTTTCATAAATGGGTAAATGGGAAAGAAGTTGTGATTTCAGTGTCCTTGTGAGGTTTTAGGGCCCTTTCACTCTACTGTGCAGCAGTAATGCACTTGTTACCGCAATATACAGTAACACACATTATGGGCATTGATGTGCTGCCCGGCCATTTATTATGAATAGCTTACCCAGGCCCATCGCGACAGGACAGGCAAAACAAGCAATTGCTTGGGGCCCTGAGCTGGCCTCGGGCCCCAGCTGCGCCGCCGGCCGCCGCTTCCTATAAACTGCAGGCAGCCTGTAGCAAGCCCAAGCTCCTCTTCGTTCCTCCTGCAGTCCGCGCGGTACAGGAGATTCAGTCTCCCGTTCCCGGTCGGACTAACAGGAAGTGCACACACTGAGTGCTCACTTCCTTTCAGTCTGGCCGGGAACAGAAAACTGAATCTCCGGGGGGGGGGGGGGGGGTTAAAAGGACACAGGGGGAGGGAGTAGTAAGGAGGGAGGCAGTCATCAAGACCCATTTAGTAATAAAAATATGGTAGCTTGCTGACCATAATAAAAACAATTTCCATAGCTTTCCTTTCCATTTTCTTTCTTTACTATGCTGTGATTCCTGTAGGCTTTGCGTGCGTGCGTGCGTGCGTGCTGGGGCTGGGGGCGCCTCCATGTCCATTTTGCTTGGGGCCCCCAAATTCCTTCAAACGGCCCTGAACTTACCAGCACACCTTCCTAACGCACCTGCTTTGCAACACACTACAACGCCCAATAACTCACTACTGTATATTGCTAAATGCTTTGTAACAACGCTCTAACTGCAGTAGAAATTTGCAGGAGGGCTTGTTCTGTTGGAAAACAACAAACTTACTGGCTGGATCACCAGGTAAAAGTAAAGGAACGTAAGCCCAAAAAGAAAACAAATGCAACCATCACATCTAAGAATTGGTAAGCTGCAATATAATGAATCTTAACATTTGGGTTCAACCACTTATGGACCGCCCGCCGTCATTATACGTCGGCTGTTTGAAGAGGAATATCGTTGTTATCGCAGCAGCTAGCTTCTTCAGCGGGCGGGCCGCTTACCAGAGTCGGCGGAGGCGATCACGTCCTGTCTCCTGTTAGGTATGGAGATGAGTGAGGGGGAGATGACCCCCACCTGTCCCAATACCATTGCAGGGCGGAAGTGACATCAAAATGTCACTTCTGCCCATAGCTCTTAAAGAAACTTCAAATTACTTTTTTTTTATTGCATTTTAGTGTAAATATGAGATCTGAGGTCTTTTTGACCCCAGATCTCATATTCAAGAGGTCCTATCATGCTTTCTAGACATGTTCAGAGTAAAATATTTCGTTTTGGAAATTTGTTTTCGTCCGAAAAATTTATTTATTTAGTTACTCCCGAAATTCGTTTTTATTTATTTAGTTTTTCGTTCAAAAATTGCATTCGTCCGAAAATCCACATGAATTACGGTCAAATCTGTCCTTGAAGGCTTATGGTGTCTGTCGAATAAAGAAGATTAGACGGAGCTAGTATACAGCATACTTCGTGTGAACTTTAGAACCCTATTAGAGTCTATGGGACTCCAACGTTCAAAATCTAAAGTGCTAATTTTAAAGGCTAATATGCAAGTTACTGTCCTAAAAAGTGTTTGGGGACCCGGGTCCTGCCCCAGGGGACATGTATCAATGCACAAAAAAGTTTTAAAAACAGCCGTTTTTTCGGGAGCAGTGATTTTAATAATGATTAAAGTGAAACAATAAAAGTGTAATATTCCTCTAAATTTCGTACCTGGGGGGTGTCTATAGTATGCCTGTGAAGGGGCGCATGTTTCTGGTGCTTAGAACTGTCCCTGCACAAAGTGTCATTTATGCAGGAAAAAAAGTCCTTTAAAATCACTTGCAGCTATTATGAATTGTCGGCTCCTTAATACAGAGAACACTCATTGAAAGTCATTGATGAAAAAATAAATAAATAAATAAATAAAAAAGCGTGGGGGTCCCCCAAATTCAATTACCAGGCCCTTCAGGTCTGGTATGGATGTTAAGGGGAACCCTGCATCAAATTTAAAAAAAAAATTGACGTGGGGTTCCCCCTAAATATCCATACCAGACCCTTCAGGTCTGGTATGGATATTAAGGGGAACCCCGCGTCAAATAAAAAAAAAATTGACGTGGGGTCCCCCTAAAAATCCATACCAGACCCTTTATCTGAGCACGCAACCTGGCAGGCCGCAGGAAAAGAGGGGGGGACGAGAGAGCGGCCCCCCTCCTGAACAGTACCAGGCCACGTGCCCTCAACATTGGGAGGATGCTTTGGGGGTCTGTGACCCCTCAAAGCACCTTGTCCCCATGTTGATGTGGAGAAGGGCCTCACCCCCACAACCCTGAGCGGTGGTTGTGGGGGTCTGCGGGCGGGGGCTTATCAGAATCTGGAAGCCCCCTTTAACAAGGAGACCCCCAGATCCCGACCCCCCTATTTCACAAAGTAAGTGTAAAAAATAGTTAAATAAGACAAACACACTTTTGAAAAATTCCTTTATTAAAAACAAAGAAAATAAAAAAAAGATTCCAGCGGTGGTAATCCACTCTTGCTATCCAGCGATGGATGGATGATCATCTCTCTGGGGTCCAGCGATGGCTGATCTCATCCAGCGCAGCAAATCCATCCATCTTCTGTCTCCACGGAGGATCTGACGTTTGTTATATGCGGAGGGCGGGGCCACCCGTCACCTGACCTCGCCCCCTCTGATGCAAGGGGAAACCCGGGCTTCCCCGTGGCGTATGGGTGACCCCGCCCCCTCTGATGTAACGGAAACCTGCCTGTGTTACATTTTTTTTTATCAATGACTTTCAATGAGTGTTCTCTGTATTAGGGAGCCGACAATTCATAATAGCTGCATAAATGACACTTTGTGCAGGGACAGTTCTAAGCACCAGAAACATGCGCCACTTCACAGGCATACTATAGACACCCCCCAGGTACGAAATTTAAAGGAATATTACACTTTTATTGTTTCACTTTAATCATTATTAAAATCACTGCTCCCGAAAAAAACGCAGTTTTTAAAACTTTTTTTTGCATTGATACATGTCCCCTGGGGCAGGACCCGGGTCCCCAAACACTTTTTAGGACAGTAACTTGCAGAATCTTTTCTCTCTGTCAAATCTTTTTTCTCTGTCGAATATTTTCTCTATGTAATCTTGGACTAATAGATGTAAGGTTAGGCACATTCGACCACAGGTTCTATAGACACAGATTGTTATTGTCAGAGTCACGTCGAATCTCCTATTCTATATCGAACTGTTGTAACAATGAAAACGAAAATAAAGCATTTATTTATGTCGGATCTTTTGTTTTTCGGATTCTGTGCTTTCGTTATCGTTTGTCAAAACGAAAACGAAAATACCTGAAATTCGGACGAAAATGCATTCGGATGAAAACAAATGCACATGTCTAATGCTTTCTATTACAAGGTATGTTTACATTCCTTGTAATAGGAATAAAAGTGACAATTTTTTTTTTTCAAAGAACTGTGTAAAAATAAAAAAAATTGAGGTAAGATAAATAAGAAAAACATTTTTTTTAAATGCGCCCTGTCCCGCCAAGCTCGCGAGCAGAAGTGAACACATACGTGAGTAGCACCCGCATATGAAAACAATCTTCAAATCACACTTTTGAGGGATCGCCACAATTGTTAGAGCGAGAGCAATAATTCTAGCCCTAGACCTCCTCTCCTCCAAAACATGCAACCTATAGAATTTTTAGAACATCGCCTATGGAGATTTTTAAGGGTAAAAGTTTGTCGACATTCCACGAGCAGGCGCAATTTTGAAGTGTGACATGCTGGATATCAATTTACTCGGTGTAACATAATCTTTCACAATATAAAACAAATTGGGCTAACTTTACCGTTGTCTTATTTTTTTATTCAAAAATGTGTATTTTTTCCAAAAAAGTGCACTTGTAAGACAGCTGTGCAAATACGATGTGACAGAAAGTATTGCAACTAGGGATGTCCCAATACCGAGCAAATGCTCCCGATGCCTGATCCGAAACCTGGGAGAGGCGGTGTTTCATCAGATTAG
The DNA here is from genome assembly GCF_037356315.1 of Lithobates pipiens. Lineage (NCBI taxonomy): Eukaryota > Metazoa > Chordata > Amphibia > Anura > Ranidae > Lithobates > Lithobates pipiens. Next base: position 61,694,280 of record NW_027507686.1, on the reverse strand, counting down.
GCGACCCAACACAACCGGAAGTCATCGGGCAGAACAACAGAAGTGATGCTTGTGTCGATGTCAGCATTTGGACATCCCAACATCCATCTTGGTACACCCTGCACTCAGCCGCAGTAAGCCAGCAGCAGACATCTGGTTACACCTAGCCCATATATATCAGGCTGGGTGTAACAAGATGGCTGCTGATGCTTCTATGCGGCCGAGTGCAAAGAGTACCAAGATGGGAGTCGCAGGCAGGCTTTCCTTTCATGGAATTTCAGTGGCTGCCCATTGATGCCCATAAATGGCACCTATCAGTGCCCAATTCCTGTAAGTGCCGCCTATCAGTGCCAGCCACCTGTTAGTGCAATCTATCAGTGCCAGCCACCTATCGATGCCATCTATCAGTGCCCAATGCCCATAAGTGCCCCTATCGGTGCCAGCCACCTATCGGTGCCTGCCTCCTGTCAGTTCCATCTATCAGTGCCAGCCACCTATCAATGCCATCTATCAGTGCCAGCCATCTATCAGTGCCATCTATCATTGCCAACCATTTGTCAGTTCCAGCCATCAGTCAGTTGTCATTAGTGCTGCATATCAGTGCCCATCAGTGACACCTAATCCTATCAGTGCCACCTAATCTATATTGTGCTCTGAAAACTGTCGCAGGACATTACAAGAAAAGTATCGGTAATCGTTATCGGCGAGTACTTGAAAAAAAGTATCAGTACTTGTACTCGGTCTTAAAAAAGTGGTATCGGGACAACCCTAATTGCAACGGCCGCCATTTTATTCTCTAGGGTGTTAGAAAAAATATATATATAATGTTTGGGGGTTCTAAGTAATTTTCTAGCAAAAAAAATGTTTTTAACTTGTAAACACCAAATCTCAGAAATAGGCTCGGGGCTGAAGTGGTTAAAACTGCGTTAGGCACCTTGCACAAGAACGTCATAATTTACTGATGTTTACTCAGGAACATGTGATACCTGTGTGCAAGGGGCCTGAGTCATGTTGAGCATAGGCAAGTAAAATTCTTCTTCATTGCAAGTATTGTATTATACTCACTTATATCCACTTATACTTGTACTTGCCCCTCACCACAATGAAGATGCCCAAACCCACCCTTCACCAAAATGAACCCGCCTTGCGAGGCGCAAGCTGACAATAACATTTTCCTGTCGGCTCTTGTCTGTGCATGGGCCGTCTCATTGTCACAACAGCTAATCGTATAATCAGCTGTTGTGCAGTTCTGTATGGCGCATTCGCAGTGCAGCGCGGGCACTTCTTGATAGCGGGCAATATCCAACAGGACACCGGCTGCTTTTATCTCAGTTGATGGAGAACTTGTCAGAAGTTATCATGCTGATAACAGAAGAAAGGGATTTGCCCAGCTCAAATGTCATGAATCGAGTTTACATCCACTTAAATGTATAATTTTCTATTTTTGTTTTACTGCTCTGTACTCAACACAGTATTACTGATCTTTATTCAGCTGTGTGCAATGTCCCATAGACAACAATGTATCTCATTTCAGATCAGTAAAAAACTCTGCACTTTATTCTACTGTGTGCTAGAGGCCTTAAAGTGATACTAAACACACACTGTTTAATGTACATTGTCCCTTCTATTTCTGTATGTGAATGATGGCACTGTCATTTATTTGAATTTAGAAAAAAATTAAGTAACCTTTTCCTAATCGATATACAGCTGTCACATGACCCAGATCTTTCCCAGCCTGTCTGCAGGGAAACATAAGCAGGAGAAGCTTCTAGTCCTCTTCTGCTGGTCACGTTAAAAAAAATACAGAATAAAAATAAATAATTAATATCAATAAACTGTTTTCAATTGTCATATATTTGACATCAAAGTTATTATTTTGGCAATAACATGCTATGGGCAGATTTCTGCCATTCACACACTGTGTCACGCCCCTCCAGCCTGTGTCTTAGTATAAGAGTGAGGTAAAGCCTCCATTAATCTACATGTAATATCCCGCCCCCAATGTGTTTAGCTGATTAATGGGCATGAAGGAGGAGGGAGGGAATGGGCTGTCATTTACCACTGTGTATACACCCACACGTGTGACTCTATAGTCACAAGGGCTGCTCAGATATGATAGGGAAGAAATGCTCAGCATAGAAACTCACTGAAAACTCACTGAACATGTGCAGAGTTGTCACCAGAGCTGAAAAATCCTTAACTGAATTGGAGACACGAACAGAAGGTGGAGATGGAGAATGGCGGGATCAACCAGGTTTTTTGCAGAATACAGAAAACAAATCTCATAGTGGCTGAGTGAGTATTATCAGCATGTAATACAGTATTTCTTGAAGACAGAAGTTTTTTTTATCTTAATCCATTTTGATTCCTGATTGGCTGAGACAACAGCGGAGCGCCATTGGCTCCCGCTGCTATCAATCAAAGTCAGTAAGCCAATGAGGAGAGAAAGATGGTGGGGTCGGGCCTTGGCTCCGTGTCTGAATGGACACAGGAAGCTGTGGCTGGGCTCAAGTGCCACCATAGCAAGCTACTTGCTCTGGGGGCACTCAGCAGGAGGGAGGGGCCAGGAGCGCAGAGGAGGGACCCAAGAAGAGGAGGATCTGGGTTGCTCTGTGCAAATCCACTGCAACAGAGTAGATAAGTATAACATGTTTGTTATTTTAATTTAAAAAAATCATTTTAAAAAATGTATATATTTCCACTGATTTAAAACAATATATTGTAACTGTATTTATATTTTTTTAAATGCAGGAATAAATGTAGCTACAATTGTCTTGGAGAGAATACATTAGCTGTTCACTTTGTTTTATCTCTGGATAAAAAAGTCCTTCTTTATGTTAAATTAGTACCCTTTACTACTGGCTGGATATTATTGTAATGGTGTCTGCTTTAGACTCTAATTTCTTTATCTTCTTTTCAAGGTTACAATAAAAAGAACCCCTGTCATCCCACATAATCAATCTCATCATCCCAGCCTGCTTCCTAGTTATCTTAGACATCTGCAGTATGTTCATCTAGAGGTATGAGGAAAGACTTGTGTTCAAAATCAATGTTATTCTCGGGTTCTCCGTGCTCCTGCTGATCCTGAACATTATGTTACCTGCTTCTGGTAGCCAACCTATTAGGTATGGATGTAATCATTTATGGATCTTCTTACTTCTTAGTACACCAAGGGGTCTTTTTTTATTCATCAGAAATTTACTCCAGATGAATCAATCACTGTAACCTAAAACACATGCACAAGAAAAGATTCACCTGCATTGAATGTTTGGTGAATGTGACATTCAGTGTTTTATAAATACACCACTAATAGTATGAAGCATAAAAAAATGATCATGTGTAGAAACATTTATGCTGTTTAGTAAACCCGTTAAATTGATATACACTATATTGGCAAAAGTATTGGGACGCCTGCCTTTACACACATGAACTTCAATGGCATCCCAGTCTTAGCCCTTGTACACACGGTCGGAGATTCCGACAACCAAATCCGTCGGATTTTGTCCGTTGGATTTTGTCCGTCGGATCTTGTCCGAAACTGTTGCATACACACGGTCGGACAAAGTTGTCGAAAAATCCGATCTTTCAGAACGTGATGACATAATTTCATTATGATGGGACTACATTCAGGCTAGTAGCCAATAGCTTTGATGTAGGAATTTGATCTGAGCATGCGTGGCACTTTGTCCGATCGGAATTCTCTACACATGATCGGAGTATGTCCTATCGGACCAGTTTGTCGGAAAATATTTCCAGCGAGTTTGAAAATTGGGTCCGACGGATATTCCGACGGAAACAGTCCGATGCATACCACACACAGTCGGATTATCCGACAACACGTTCCGATAGGACACATTCCGACGGATTCTCTGACCGTGTGTACAAGGGCTAAGTCTGTAGGATTCAATATTGAGTTGGCCCACCCTTTGCAGTTATAACAGCTTCAGCTCCTCTGGAAACGCTGCCCTAAAGTTTTAGGCACGTGTCTATGGGAACGTTTGACCATTCTTCCAGAAGCTCATTTGGCACCAGCATACCAAGCCATTTTGGGCAATTTCATGCTCTCAACTTTGTGGGAACACTTTGGGGATGGCCCCTTCCTGTTCCAATGTGACTGCACGACAGTGCATAAAGCAAGGTCCAAAAAGACATGGATGAGTGAGTTTGGGGTGGAGAAACTTTTTTTAACAAGAAGTGGGGTGGAGAAACTTGACTGGCCTGCACAGAGTTCTGACCTAAACCCGATAGAACACCTTTGGGCTGAATTAGAGTGGAGACTGAAAGACAGGCCTTCTCATCTGCATCAGTGTCTAACATAACAAATGCGCCTGTAGAAGAATGGTCAAACATTCCCTTAGACACGCTCCTAAACCATCTGGACAGCCTTCCCAGAAGAGTTGAAGCTGTTATAGCTGCAAAGGGTTGGCCAAAGCAATATTGAGCCCTACGGACTAAGACTGGGATGCCATTAAAGTTCATGTGCGTGTATCATTTGTTGGAAATAATTAATAATATACTCTATTCATTCTAGTGCAGGCAGAATTTTTCAGTTAACATATAGCTTCAACCTAAAGGTTTGCTTTTCTGTTTTGTATAGGTATTTTGTACTGATGTATGGCAATGATGGTTCTTAGTATTATTGGAACAATTTGTTCCTCTTTTGTGTTGTACCATTCTTTCAGCCTTCAAAATGTTTCTCCATGGCTGAAAATTTTTGTTTTAACCACTTTCAGACCGGACCATTTTGCTGGTAAATGACCAGAGGTCTTTTTACAATTTGGCACTGCGCTGCTTTAACTGGTAATTGCGCGGTCATGCAATGTTGTACCCAAACAAAATTTGCGTCCTTTTCTTCCCACAAACAGAGCTTTCTTTTGATGGTATTTGATTGCCTCTGCGATTTTTATTTTTTGCGATATAAACGTAAAAAGACCGCAAATTTTGAAAAAAAATGATATTTTCTACTTTTTGTTATTAGAAAAATCCAATAAACTCAATTTTAGTCATACATTTAGGCCAAAATGTATTCAGCCACATGTCTTTGGTAAAAAAAAAGTCAATAATTGTATATTTATTGGTTTGCGCAAAAGTTGTCACATCTACAAACTAAGGTACGTTTTCTGGAAATTACGCAGCTTTTAGTTTACGACTGCCTATCTCATTTCTTGAGGTGCTAAAATGGCAGGGCAGTACAAAACCCCCCAAATGACCCCATTTTGGAAAGTAGACCCCCTAAGGAAATTGATAAGTGGCATGTTGAGCCCATTGAATATTTTATTTTTTTGCCTCAAGCGATTGAATAATGACAAAAAAATAATTTTTTTTTATTTTTACACAAAGTTGTCACTAAATGATATATTGCTCACACCTGCTATGGGCATATGTGAAATGACACCCCAAAATAAATTCTGCTGCTTCTCCTGAGTACGGGGATACCACATATGTGGGACTTTTTGGGAGCCTAGCCGCGTACGGGGCCCCGAAAACCAAGCACCGCCTTCAGGCTTTCTAAGGGCGTAAATTTTTGATTTCACTTCTCACTACCTATTACAGTTTTGAAGGCCATAAAATGCCAAGATGGCACAAAACCCCCACAAATGACCCCATTTTAGAAAGTAGACACGCCAAGCTATTTGCTGAGAGGCATTTTGAGTCCATGGAATATTTTATATTTTGCCACAAGTTGCGGGAAAATTACAAACTTTAATTTTTTTTTATTTTTTTTTCACAAAGTTGTCACTAAATGATATATTGCTCACACATGCTATGGGCATATGTGAAATGACACCCCAAAATAAATTCTGCTGCTTCTCCTGAGTACGGGGATACCACATATGTGGGACTTTTTAGGAGCCTAGCCGCGTACCGGGCCCCGAAAACCAAGAACCGCCTTCAGGTTTTCTAAGGGCGTAAATTTTTGACTTCACTCCTCACTACCTATTACAGTTTTGAAGGCCATAAAATGCCAAGATGGCACAAAACCCCCACAAATGACCCCATTTTAGAAAGTAGACACCCCAAGCTATTTGCTGAGAGGCATGTTGAGTCCATGGAATATTTTATATTTTGCCATAAGTTGCTGGGAAAATTACAAACTTTTTTTTTTTTTTTTCACAAAGTTGTCACTAAATGATATATTGCTCACGCATGCCATGGGCATATGTGAAATGACACCCCAAAATAAATTCTGCTGCTTCTCCTGAGTACGAGGATACCACATATGTGGGACTTTTTGGGAGCCTAGTCGCGTACGGGGCCCCGAAATCCAAGCACCGCCTTCAGGCTTTCTAAGGGCGTTACAGTTTTGAAGGCCATAAAATGCCAAGATGGCACAAACCCCCCCCAAATGACCCCATTTTGGAAAGTAGACACCCCTAAATTTAGGGGTACACTAGTGAGACTAGGTAATAAATGGCGGGTGCCCTGAAACTATAAAAAAATAACTAACCAACCAGCGTCACCTGTAACAGTTATATGGTGATCACTGGTGAAAGGGTTAACTAGGGGGCAATCAGGGGGCTTTATGCGGTAGTATATGGGGGTCCCTGGCGCTATAAAAAGCTGCGGCGAACCTAAATACCTACCTGCCTAACTAGCGTCACCTGTGACACTAATACAGCGATCAGAAAAACGATCGCTTATTAGGCTGGGTTCACACTGGAGCGATGCGGGAACGCCACGAATCCGCGGCGGGTTCCCGCATCACATGCCTCCCGGCGGCAGTTCACACTGCCCTATGCGAACTGCTGGGAGTGTCAGTGAAATGTTAATGACACCCCCAGATCAGTTCGCATATCGCAGTGCGATCTGCAAACTCGGATCGCATGGTGTGAACACCCATGCGATCTGATTCTGCTGCGGACCAAAAAAAGGGTCCCGTGCGAGTTTGCGGCGGGTGCGACACGAATTCAGCCATACTATCTGTATGGCTGAACTCGAATCGCACAGAGATCGGATGTGATTTGCACTGCAGTGCGGTGCGAATCACATCCGTTCTCATAAACCGCTGCAATGTGAACCCAGCCTTAGTGACACTGGCGACGGGGGGTGATCACGGGGTTAAACCTTTATTGGGGGGGTTAGGGGGGTACCTTAGAACTAAAGGGGGCTAACCCTAACTGCCCTAACAGTTATTACAGTCACAAATGACACCCGCCGGGTGATCAGGGGGTTAAACCTTTATTAGGTAATAAATGGCGGGTGCCCTGAAACTATAAAAAAATAACTAACCAACCAGCGTCACCTGTAACAGTTATATGGTGATCACTGGTGAAAGGGTTAACTAGGGGGCAATCAGGGGGCTTTATGCGGTAGTATATGGGGGTCCCTGGCGCTATAAAAAGCTGCGGCGAACCTAAATACCTACCTGCCTAACTAGCGTCACCTGTGACACTAATACAGCGATCAGAAAAAACGATCGCTTATTAGGCTGGGTTCACACTGGAGCGATGCGGGAACGCCACGAATCCGCGGCGGGTTCCCGCATCGCATGCCTCCCGGCGGCAGTTCACACTGCCCTATGCGAACTGCTGGGAGTGTCAGTGAAATGTTAATGACACCCCCAGATCAGTTCGCATATCGCAGTGCGATCTGCAAACTCGGATCGCATGGTGTGAACACCCATGCGATCCGATTCTGCTGCGGGCCAAAAAAAGTGTCCCGTGCGAATTTGCGGCGGGTGCGGCGGGTGCGATGCAAATTCAGCCATACTATCTGTATGGCTGAACTCGAATCGCACAGAGATCGGATGTGATTTGCACTGCAGTGTGGTGCGAATCACATTCGTTCTCATAAACCACTGCAATGTGAACCCAGCCTTAGTGACACTGGCGACGGGGGGTGATCACGGGGTTAAACCTTTATTGGGGGGGTTAGGGGGGTACATTAGAACTAAAGGGGGCTAACCCTAACTGCCCTAACAGTTATTACAGTCACAAATGACACCAATGCAAAAAAAAAAAAAAATGACATTGGTGTCACTGTGACTGGGGGGCAGGGGTAATTGGGGGGGTGATCGGGGGGGTGTGAGTGTGCCTGGCATGTTCTACTGTGTAGTGTCGTGTTGGTGCAACTCACCGATCCTCTCTCCTCGGTGTCGGAACGAAAAATACCGACACGGAGGAGAGATTACATCACTTCCTCTCCTGTGTTTACATTACAGGAGAGGGAGTGATGTCACGGAGGATTTTCAATCGTCGGGAGCGATCGCGAGGGGGTGGCCATGAATGAATGGCCGTCCCCTCATCCGGGATCGCTCCCGAACGAATACCGACCGCCGCAGGCACCGGGCGGGGGCCCGGTCGGGCCCCCGACCCGCGGGCAGGCAAGGACGTACATGTAAGCCCTTATGCCTGCCCGTGCCATTCTGTCGACGTACATCGTCGTGCGGCGGTCGGGAAGTGGTTAAAGTACTTGACACGAGCACTGTGCTTAGGGAAAGCACCTTATCCCAAAGAGATGACAAAGAAAAAAGGTTTGTGTACAATGTAAGGTATACAATATATTTTTGTTACTAATATTCTGAGCAACTGTTTATTAATGTTCTGTGTTCTTTGGTTCAGAGCCAAAAACAAAGGCCACAGTACAAAGGATGAAGGATTTACAGGAAAAGGACAACCTAGAAGTAAAGCTGTTGAAGAAACTGCTGTTAGAAATCCTTAAAGCGGTTCTTCACCCTAAAGGGGAAGTTCCGCTAGTATTATCCCTCCCCCCCTCCGGTGCCACAATCGGCACCTTTCGGGGGGGAGGGGGGTGCAGTTACCTGGATAATCCAGGTAACTGCACCCACTTCCGGCCAGACCGCCGCATGGCTCCGCCCACCGCCGCATGGCTCCGCCCCCCCCCCCCCCCGTTGTGTTCTGGGAAACACACAGTTCCCAGAGACACAGCGGGGAACCAGCGCAGCGCGACTCGCGCATGCGCAGTAGGGAACCGGGCAGTGAAGCCCTCTTGCTTCACTTCCCGATTCCCTGACAGAGGATGGCGGCGGTGGCTGCAGCGAGACGAGCGATCGCTCGTCATCTGCCGCCGACATCGCTGGAACCTGGGACAGGTAAGTGTGATAGTCAGCAGCTGCAATATTAGTAGCTGCTGGCTTTTAATATTTTTTTTTTTGTGCAGCTCCTCTTTAAGATCCACAAGAGGTTAAACCTCTCCAAGACTGAAGAAGATGCCAAGTTAGAATGGTTCCAAGTTGTACAAGTCATCGATAGGCTGGTTCTCATTTTGTATTTTCTTACTGTGACTACGTTATTTATCATTCTCATCTATGCTTGAACACAATGAATTACAGATCGAGTTTGATAAATCATTGGACACCTTTTGGGTTACATAGTTCCCTGCATTAAACTATATTTAAACCCCAACTGTGAGTTATACAAATAAAAATCCGGTGTAATCATATTTCCTAGTTGTGAACCTTAGATCTACTATACACACCCTAAAGAAATCTTCATCTAAGTCAGCCTTTCTCATCATTTTCAACACAGAGGAACCCTTGAAATAGTTCTCCGGTATCGAGGAACCCCTGCTAAAAATTAGAACTCTACAACTCATGATACATTAGTGTGATGGTCAGTGAGAGGAATCGTCCTTACACTTGTGGTCATTGGGAAGAATTACCTACTTACAGATAACTAAAAAGATCAATGGTATCAGTGGGAACTTATCTGAGTTGTGTGACGTGTCCCAGAAGGCTGCAGGCAAAGAAAGAAGGCACCAATCTTCTGCTCGTATCACCTAGGCAATCCAAGCAGAAGTGGGAGCGGGTACTTGTCAAAGCCAGATAACTCCCCCCGCCTCCAAAAAAAAAAAAAATTAAGCATCAAAAGTTGAAGTGGGGGAGGAGGCAGAAAAGGGGAAATCCTCTTTTGGGTGAAGTTCTGCTTTAGGATGTAAAAATGTTATTATTGCTTCTTTGTAAATACCCTTGTTTATTCATAGCAGATCAGCTCAAAGGGGCAACCTCTGATATTAATTAAAGAAACCATGCAAGTTTAAAATAACAAACAAATATATAATACATTGTGTTTCTACTTAACCTTTTATTAATCATAATCAGCCCTAATTAACACCTTCCTCCTCTTCTTCCCTTATGTAGTATTTTGCTGCTGATTTTTTCCCCCTTTTTTACCATTTATATTTAAACTTTTTTCATTTTCATTATTCTGTTTGCTAATTTTTTTCAGTGCTTTATTTAAAAAAAAGTGCAAAATTGAAAACAAATGAATGTATTTGTAAATAACTTTTGCATGAAGGGGTTAATTAACACTGTCATTGACCACTAATACAGCACACAGGGGTTACAAGAGAAGTATGGGCAAAACTTTTTTTAGCCATACTTCTCTTCTGAGTCACAGGAGTGCACTTAGTTTAACTCTCCTGTGACTGAGAGTCAGCTTCTAGTGGGCAATTGCCCACTGTCAGCTGGCGACGCAGAGCCGCTCCAGCCTCTGGAAGGATCCCGGCCATATTGGGAGAAGCCAACCAGCTGCCTGATTGACAATTGGCTCTGGTTTCTGGCACCTGAAGCAAAGGGAACTGCGCCTACCCCCTCCCCAGGCCTGCACTCCAGTGAGCATTAGAGGAGCTGAGTGGAGAGTGATGACTGACAGTCACTGCCCTCCACTTGGGGCTGACTCAGTTCTTAGTCAAGGACTGAGCAATCAGCGGTCATGTGATCACTCAGTTCTCAAGCTTATTATTGCCTGGTGGGGGTGGGGGGTCTAGGTGGGTGCAGTTTGGTGTTATTGCAGTGGGCACCAGATAACCTTGTTTCAGCACTGATGTCCTTAAAGCAACCTTGCAAGTTGAAAAAAATAATAACAATAAAAAATAACCAATAGAGCACAAACAGTATCACTCCAGCTCTCAGTTGTATGCTTCTTTGTTGCATGAGCCCTCCCTTGTCAATATACCATCAAAATCTATAAAGATGAGTACATTTCCTGTTATGTGTTCTGTATTTCTACCATGGGGAATGTTTAACTTTATATGTCTATGTGTTATGCCCCGTACACGCGGTCAGACATTCCGACAACAAAATCCTTCAGATTTTTTCGGACAGATGTTGGCTCAAACTTGTCTTGCATACACACGGTCGCACAAAGTTGTCAGAATTTCAGATCGTCAAGAACGCGGTGAACCACGTACACCGGGACTATAAACAGGCCAGTAGCCAATAGCTTTCATCTCGTAATTTATTCTGAGCATGCGTGGCACTTTGTGCGTCAGACTTGTGTACACATGATCAGAATTTACACGATTGGATTTTGTTGTCGGAAAATTTTAGATCCAGCTCTCAAACTTTGTGCGTTGGAAATTCCATCGGAAAAAGTCCAATGGATTTTCTGACATGATCCAATCGCACCGTTGGAAAATCCGACCGTGTGTATGGGGCATTATGCCAAGCATTTTCTACATTGTGTTGAATATTTACTTGTGATTGGTTTAAAAAGTAAAATAGAAAAAAAAAAAGTAAAAACAAATAGAGAAAATTTAGCAGCAATTTTCGACTTTGTTTTGCATTAAAGAAAAATAGACAAAAGTTTGTGTGTATTTGTTGTAAAACCTAAGTAAAACTAATCATCACAAGGGACATGACTTACTTATAATTTGATGTGTTCTTTGTGCTGTTGCCTCCTGGATTCCTTGAAATGCTCATTCTTGATCCACCACCCCCCCCCCCCCCCCCAGTGCAGTAGGGGTTGATAGAACTGAGGGAGCTGTGATAGGCACACAAGACGACCCAAATATGTCTGCCTTTTCCGTCTTTTTTTGCCATTTACAGTATCTCACAGAATTGAGTATACCCCTCACATTTTTGTAAATTTTTTATTATATCTTTTCATGTAGCAACAGTGAATAAATTAAACTTTTCTACAATGTAAAGTAGTGAGTGTACAGCTTTTATAACAGTGTACATTTTTCTGTCCCCTCAACACACAGCCATTAACGTCTAATGCTCTGGCAACAAAAGTGAGTACACTCCTAAGTGAAAATGTCCAACTTGGGCCCCAAAGTGTCAATATTTTGTGTGGCCACCATTATTTTTCAGCACTGCCTTAACCCTCCTGGGCATGGAGTTCACCAGAGCTTCACAGGTTGCTTAACAACCACTTTAAGTCACAACATGCATGTCAGACACCCTAAGGCTGGGTTCACACTACAACATGCAGAGGCTCACAGCAGGGGTCCGGAGCGTCTCCATTCACCATTATAGGTGTGATTTCAGCCTGAATTTTGGCTTAAACTTGGACCTGAACAGGACCAAAAGACACACACGAAACCTGCGCAATTCGCACTGGAGCCACTGCGGAGATGTGTGAACCAGCTTCATAGAGAGCCGGTCACAATCTCCTGCTATGCGAACTGGATGCGGGGAAAACGCACACACAGCACTGCACACCTCCTACCTTAAGCCACACCCCTAACAGGGCCCAATCATAGAGATGAGGGCAGTTGGGGGTTGGGGAGACCGTTTAAAGATCTGTAATACAACAGGATTGACTAATCAATTTAACAGTTGTTAACCTATTAAAAGCATTCAAAAGCAGCATAATGTGTCCATATTAAAAATCTCACCTGACTCCGGCTCCAGCGGTGTGACTTCCAACCCGGCATCTCATTCCCACCCACCCCGGGCATGTCACTGCTGGCCCCAAGGCAGAGAATTCTGGGAGATGTAGTTCCATTGGGGGTGCAGTGTGGACAAGATACAGCTCGCATGGATGGCTGTTCAGTGTGTGTGGTCAGTGTGCAGTCTTCTTCCTGGCATCCTGGCATACCCACAGAAAGGGCTCTGCGTGCCATCACTGCACTAAGAGGTTTATTGATTGCCAGTCGTGCATGCTGGGGGAGGATATAAATATTTTGGGAATGGCCTGGTGAGCTCTCCTCTCCCCAGGCTACAGCCTGAGGTGAGTGCAGTAGTTTGTTGTTGTTAGATTGGAAGCCTGTTTAGGCCTAGCACATAATCTCCAAGCTGCCCTGCCTGGTTGAAAAGAGTACAGTATCCAAGGTAGACAGCCAGGGAAAGTTCAGCTGGAGGATGTCTGATCCTCAGAGGATCCTAGTACTTTTTTTGGAAGGAATGTATGGAGGCACCTACATTTATAGTAAGCCAATTAGATGCTGCTACCAGACTAATGTAAAAGGAAAGCTGGAAAGATAATTACTGGTGTGCATTCTGTAACCCGATCATGAGAAAATACAGAAGTCTGGCAATACGGCATGTAATCTAGTCTTTTGTAGCAATCCATTAAGACTGAAGGGGAATTACAAACAGGTTAACACAGGCTTTAGCCCTTGTACACACGGTCGGAGATTCCGACAACCAAATCCGTCGGAGTAATTCTGACGGATTAATTCCGGAAGAGGTTCGGAAGTGATGTTGCATACACACGGTCAGACAAAGTTGTCGGAAAATCCGATTGTACATAACGTGATGACGTTATTTCGTTACAACGGGACTACGTTCAGGCTAGTAACCAGTAGCTTTGGTCTAGGAATTTGTTCTGAGCATGCGTGGCACTTTGTCCATCGGAGTAGACTACACATGATCGGAGTATGTCCGATAGGAGCATTTTGTCGGAAAATTTTACCGGAAATTTAGAAAACTTGGTCCGTCGGATATTCCTACGGAAACAGTCCGATGCAGACCACACACAGTCGGAATATCAGACAAAACGGTCCGATAGGAAAGATTCAGACGGAATCTCCGACCGCGTGTACAAGAGCTTAGTCATAGCAATAAATGCACATGGAATGGTTCAATATATAATCAATTCAACAGCCCAGCTGGAGAGGAGGGCAGGTCAGGGATTAACCCTGTAAATTCCCACTCCAGCTAAGATGCAAGAAAAGCACATAACATTATTCCATATAAACAAATACAAAATAATACGAAAAACAAACTAGCAGAGAGGCAAAAAAGCTAAATATACTAAAATAAAAAATTAAACCGAATCTCAAGAGTTAAAACAACATGGGTGAGGGAAACTGTGAGTGAACTGGAGAAGGCCACTAGAGATCAATGGAAGTGCAGATCCAAGTCCCACTTGAGGTGTAAGCCCTTTGGAACCCTGGTCTGCAACCTAAAAATCCACCAAGCTTCTCTCTGTAGCAATCTGCAGTGACGGTCGCCTCCTCTTGGACCCAAAATAATACGTTCTGTGCTGAAAAATCTAAAGGATGTAAAATCCCCTCCATGAAATTCTCTAAAATGCCTAGAGGCGTTGGAAATAAATTTGGCATTATTGTTAGTCTAGTCACAAAAATGTTCTCCTATTCTGGTTCTGAGAGAACGAGTGGTGCATCCCCTGTAAATGACAGGTGACAGAAGAAATCAAATAAACTACAAAAGTGGCTTCACAATTAATATACAGTGGTACCTTGGATTATGAACATAATTTGTTGCAGAAGAATGCTTGTAATCCAATGCACTCATATATCAAAGTGAGTTTCCCCATAGGAGTCAAGGGAAACTCAGATAATTTGTTCCACAGTGACTGCTATTGTATGCAGTACCGCATGTGGCTAGAGATGAGGGGGTGCCAGCAACCCTCGGAGACTGCTCAGAGCCGCTTGGATGCACTCGGAGAGGTCCAGAGACTATCAGGGACTTGATGGCCATTGCAAAGCAGATGTGCAGAGGCGGATTCAGGCAAAAACCTATGCAAATGCACGAATGTGCATGTGTACGCGTGTCCATTAGAATTTGTGCCAATTGCAGTGTATAGAGATGGCAGATGCATTAGGGCCTTTGCTGTCTGATGTGAAGCTTTTCCCCTGCATTCTGTTCCCAGTGCCTGCCCTTGATCTAATTGTACCCGACTTCCTGACTCTGATTCTCTCCATTCCTGACCTCGACTTGCTTGACCTTTCTTCAGTCTTATGTCCGGGTTCCCTGTTGTCAAAACTCTGCATGAACTTGACCATTCTTATTGATATCTCTGATGTACCTGATTCTTCCGTATCCGACCTGTCTTGTCTGACTCTGCACCAATCTCCTCCCTTGCTACAGCCTCCACGTACCTGTATCTGCAGTGTTCCGGCACCAGCAGCCTACCTGCATCTGCAGCACGCCTGCATCTATGAGTGCCTGCATCCATAGCCACTAACCGCAGCTACACTACCATTGCCGGCTGCTACAATTGTCCCCTTGCAATGGAGAACACCACAGGCAGTTCTACCTCACCATGCTCTTGTGGCCGCTGTTGCAAACTCAGTGGTCCTTGAACAGGGGCTGTATAACCTAAGAGGAGCATACAACTTGGTCCGCATCAGAGAAGGGGACAAGTGGAAGACAGCTTTTTGCACCAGGTTTAGCCACTATGAATATTTGGTGATACCCTATGCAATTCGCCAGCTAACTTTCATCACTTCATCTACAATGTTTTCCGGGGCTTTCTAGACATCTTTGTCATCGTGTATCTGGACGATATCCTAATCTTTTCCTTATCCCTGAATGACCACTGGGGACATGTCAAGAGTGTCTTGCTTCGACTTCACCAACACAGGCTCTACCACAACCAGGAAGAATGTGAGTTTGAATGCCAGAAGATCCATTTTTGGGATTGATTATCTCTCCTGCAGGAATCAAAATGGACCTCAAAAAGATTCCGCCATACTGGATTGGCCAGCACCCACCGACAAGAAGTGGGTACAGCAATTCATAGGATTCGTCAACTTCTATAGGAGATTCATCAAGGGGTTCTCAGCCATTATAATCCCCATCCCCCAGTTAACCAAGTCGCACCTGAGATTCAGCTGGAGTACAGAAGCAAAAGAAGCGTTCCAGACCTTAAAGGAATTGTTCAACTCTGCACCTATCCTAAGCCACCCTAACCCAGCACTACCCTATATCCTGGAGCTAGATATCTCAGAGTAGCAATAGGCGAGGTGGTGTCACAACGCCAAGGACTGGAGGACCTGATGCACCCCGTAGCCTTCTTGTCCCACCGACTCTCCCCAGCGGAGAGAAATTACAATGTGGGTGACCGAGAATTACTCGCCATTAAAGTGCCATTAGAAGAAAGGAGATACCTACTCAAAGGCGCAGCACACCCCATACTGATCTACACAGATCACAAGAACTAAGAATATCTACGATCTCCCTGACAGCTGAGGCCACGCCAAGCTCGGTGAGCGCTGTTCTTCACAAGATTCACCTTCCATATCATGTACAGACCTGGATCCAAGAACGTTAAGCCAGTTGCGCTATCAAGGCTGTATGATGACCCAAGGGAACCGGCTGTACCAGTTATCATCTTACCTGCAGGTAACTTTTTACTTTTACAGGCCTCCACTGGGGTGACCTTCGTAGCCAGAGGTGGGTTACGATGGCGGGAGACTCTGATTTTTGTACCAGACCAAGTCCAGGTACAGGTGCTAAAACTTCTCCACGATCACCCACTAGCAGGCCACTTTGGCATTACAAAGACAATAGACTTGGTATGTCGTACCTTTTGGTGGCCAGATCTAAAAGGGTTCTGCAGGAGTTATGTGAACTCAGCAGCAAGAATGCAAGAAGCCGAGCTCGGGGGTTACTGAAACCACTACCTGTCCCCGATAGACTATAGAAAATGATTGCAATGGACTTTATCGTAGCGCTCCCACCATCAGAGGAATGCACTGCAATTTTTGTGGCAGTAGATAGGCTATCAAAGATGGCCCACTTCCTACCATTAAAGAATACTCCCTCTGCCATGGAAACGGCTAGTCTTTATTAAGGAAATTGTGAGATCGCATGGGGTTCCAGTGAACATTATTGTATCTGACCGGGGTGGGGGGGGGGGGTGGGTGATGGAGGCAGTTCACCCAACGGTTTTAGAGAGCATTGTGTAAAATAATAGACAGACAGAGAGGACAAACCAGACACTGGTGCAGTACATCCGGTCTTTTAAGTACTTTGTACAGAATGATTGGGTGTCATTTGTATTTGTGAGTTTGCATATAATAACGCCAGCCATTCTGCCACAGGGAAGTCTTTTGCATGTATCTTTTACCTGATTTTGTTTCTGAGTCCTCAGTTTCAGCAGAACAGAATACAATGGAGTTCCTCAGTCACAATAACAAGATCCTACAAGAAGCGGTGACAAAGGTATAGATCAACCATTCTCAACCAGGGTTCCATGGAACCCTAGGGTTCCTCCAGAGGTGGCTAGGGGTTCCCTGAGCTGTGGCTGATTTACCTCCTGTTTGATGGTGCCTACATACTTCTGAGTCAATGCCACTTGGAGGAGCCAGTGGTATGACACCAATGATCTTTAAAGCTCTCTGTAAGAGGGCCATTCTTGCCACCACTGTAAGAAAGGGCATCTCACTGACCATCAAAGTAAGGGGTATTGTTCCCACTGACCCCCCAATGAATGGGTTTATTAGGGGTTCCTCGAGACCTGAAAATTATTTTAAGGGTTCCCCTGGGGTAAAAAGGTTGTGAAAGGATGGTATAGATGGATAACAAGTGGGCATTCGACAAGAAGAGGAGAGGGGAGCTGAATCTTCAAACGGGAGCTCGAGTATAGCTATCCACAGCAAACCTCAGGCTGGCATGCCCATCAAAGAAGCTGGCGCCTAATTTTATGGGTCCCTTTGTGGTAAAACGGAGATTAAATGAGGTATCGTATGAACTATCTTTGCTGGAATTGTTTAGGATCCACCCGGTTTTTCACGTGTCACTGCTGAAACCTGAGATACAGGACCCTTTTCCTGACAGAGGGTTGGATCCACACGAACCAGTGTTATTCAATGGTAATGAAGAATATGAGGTGGAGGCCATTCTGAACTACAGGAGAAGGAGAAACCAGTTGCAATACCTCATAAAATTGAGGGGTTATGGGGAAATATCCATGCAAAGGAGTTGATACGGTTATTTTCTCCGTGGCACCTACAGAGAGAGTGCCAGGTGGGCATCCGGAGGCTGCCTATAAGGGGGGGGGGGGGGCAATGTAAGGAACTTGCTGGCCATAGCAGAGCAGATGTGCAGAGGCATGTCCATGGGTTCGGGCGAACGCCTATTGCGCATGCGCGCACGTGTACGCGTGCCCATTAGCATTGGTGCCAATAGCAGTATATAGAGATAGCAGATGCACTAGGGCTTTTGCTGTCTGATCTTCAGCTTTTCCCCTGCATCCTGTTCTCAGTATAAGAAAAAAGAAATAAGAAAAAAGGGAGCTGCGCTATAACTATTGATTTATGAGCCACAAATCACTGCAGTCACAATACCAATGGTATATCACAACAAGTGAAAAATTGATAATTATGTCAAAGTGCACACATAAACATAAATACAATGACGCAACACCAAAAAAAAAACTTCAGTGTAATAGGAGCACAATATCTATGAAATATTGTGATATATAGTGAATAATAATATTGTATAAATAGCACAATTAAAAAAATGACTAAACTGTACCAAAGATAAACAACTAGTCAGTATAAAGTGATCAACAAAGGTAAAAAAAATATCATCAGTGATAATAGTGAAATAATTAAAATCAAAAAATTGAGGTCTGATGAATATGTACTGTAATTACCTAGATGATATTTAACAGCACTGAGTCTAATATCCTGGGGGACCGGAGAATACAGTGCTACTAAATATGTCATATAAATGTCATAAATATAGCCTGGCAATCAAAGCACAAAAGGCTGCAGGTTTAACCACTTAAGGACCAGGCCTCTTTTTCAGATTTGGCATTTACATGTTTAAAACAGTTTTTTTTGCTAGAAAATTACCTAGAACCCCCAAACATTATATTTAGTTTTTTTTCTAACACCCTAGAGAATAAATTGACGGTCATTGCAATACTTTTTTTCACACCATATTGTGCAGCGGTCTTACAAGCGCACTTTTTTTGGAAAAAAATTAACTTTTTTGAAGTGTGTGGTTTGACCGCCGTTTTCATATGTGGGCGCTACTGTGCGCGAGCTCGTTGGGACGGGGGGGGGGGGGGTTTAAAAAAAAATTCTTATTTATTTTACTTGATTTTATTTATTTTTACACTTTTAAAAATAAATAAATAAATGGATCACTTTTATTCCTATTACAAGGAATTTAAACATCCCTTGTAATAGAAAAAAGCATGACAGGTCCTCTTAAATATGAGATCTGGGGTCAAAAAGTCCTCAGATCTCATATTTGGACTTAAATGCAATAAAAAAAAAATGTAGTTTGAAAAAATGACATTGAAAAAAATATACCTTTAAGAGGTATGGGCGGAAGTGACGTTTTGACGACGCTTCCGCCCTCCTATGGTATAAAGACGAGTGGGGGCCATCTTAGCCCCACTCGTCTCCATACTCAGCCGAGGAAAGGACCCGATCGCCTCTGCCGCTACCGACGGCTCAGATAAGCGGCGGAGGGTGCGTGAGAGTGGCGGGAGGGGGATGGCACCTCTCTCGCCGCTAATAAAACGGTGATCTTGCGGTGAACCCGCCGCAGAAACCACCGTTATCATACACAGGACCGCCTCCTGTAAAGAGGGATATCTCAGTTGTGGCAGCAGCTGCTGCCGTTCCCGAGATATCCCTCTTCAAAATAACAACGGATATATACATGAGACGGTCCTTAAGTGGTTAAGTTCACCCATTCTCCTAGGCACTCAAGGAGTGACTCTATACCTGCCCAAATCGGGCAACCCTGTTAGGGGTTGCCCAATTTATAGATCTTGAGCAAATGGTAACAGTAACAGGGTGCGCCAGGACAGGATAGCCAGGTGGGCATAACCTTATTTCAGAAAGAGTGCTTTCACACTGAGGCGTTGGGGGCGTCAGCGGTAAAGTGGCGCTATTTTTAGCGACTCTTTACCATCGTTTCAGCGGCGCTATTCAGCCTCTTACTCCCACTAGCGTCCGAAAAAGGGTTCGGCGGCACTGCCCGAAGATGCTGCTTGCAGGACTTTTTTTACCATCCTGCAAGCGCACCGCTCCAGTATGAAAGCACTTGGGCTTTCACACTGAAGTGAGAGGAGAGGCTCTTTACAGGTGCTATGCAGGCATTATTTTTAGCACTATAGCGCCTGTAAAGTGCCTCAGTGTGAAAGCAGCCAAAGTGAAAAGACTGGGAGAAAGTACATTTCCCAATGTGGGGGCCCAACGACTAACAAACCTACACTGGAGCACTGGTTATCGTTGTTTGCCTGAGTATAGGACAGGGAGATTCCTTTTCACAATCTCCACTACCTGTCAGTATTCTTTAGAAAAAGTCGTGACAAAAGTGACTGGTTGTTGTGAAGATTTAATACCTAATCCTTTCCTTTTTTTTTTTCTTTTTTCCACCATTGTTTTTTGTAGAAGATCACTTCTATCTTTTTTGTTAGCTATGTCTCTACCACTTTCAATATAACTGGATGAGCAACCTCTCTGTGATGGGCCTAGACTGATGGAATTATACTCTTGTCTAAAGATGTTATCTGAAGAGCTGTTTCTTTGGGCTCTAGGGAACTCTCCAACTAGTATAGCATGGATGGTATGAGATGGATAGCAGCTGGTGGCAAATAATGTTGTCCTACCAGAAAAAAATATATGATAGGTACAATAAGAAATTTTACCTGTATGAAGGTTACTCTTCAAGGTAACATCCAAGTAATTGTCACAACATGGTGCTCACCAGAAAAATTAAGATGTAGTTGATTATCGTTAATGTATTTTAAAGAATCATCCAAAAGATCTGCCTCTCCGTCCCACGCCATCAGAATATCATCTATATAACGACTATACCAGTAAATATTGTCCTTTTATGGATTATTAGGAGAAAACATAGTTAACTCTTCTCTTCACTCTATGTACAAATTTGCCATGGACAGTGAGAATTTAGCCAGCCATCAAAGTACTGTCCATCTAACAGGGAAAAAATATGACAAAGACAAAAATTCCTGAATCTCTAATGAATATTTAATGTAATTACTTAGATGAGTCCAATATCCTGGCGGACCGAAGAATATAGTGCTTCTAAATATGTCATATAAATGTCATAAATATAGCCCAGCAATCAAAGCACAAAAGGAGTGACTCTATGCCTGCCCAAATCGGGCGACTCCAAACAGGGTTGCCCAATTTATAGATCTTGAGCAAATGTTATAAGATAACAGGGTGGGCCACAAAAAGATATTCTGCTGTTTTGGTGGAAAAAATTCCCAGCTTCCTGCCTATACAATGGATAAAAAAAGTCTACACACCCCTGTTAAAATTTCAGGTTTCTGTAATGTAAACAAATTAGACAAAGATAAATCATTTCAGAACTTTTTCCACCTTTAATGTGACCTATAAATTGAAAAACAAACTGAAATCTTTTAGGGGGGAAGTAAAAATAAAAAAATAAAATAATGTGGTTGCATAAGTGTGCACACCCTCGTATAACTGGGGATGTAGCCGTGTTCAGAATTAAGCAATAACATCCAAATTCATGTTAAATGGGAGTCAGTACACACCTGTCGTCATTTAAAGTGCCTCTGATTAACCCCAGTTAAGCTGTTCTAGTAGCTCTTTCCTGACATTTTCTTAGTCGCATCCTACAGCAAAAGCCATGGTCCACACAGAACTTCCAAAGCTTTAGAGGGATTGCCTTGTTAGAAAATATCAGTCAGGAGAAGGGTACAAAAGAATTTCCAAGGCATTAGATATACCATGGAACACAGAAAATATAATCATCATCAAGTGCAGAAAATATGGCACAACAGTGACATTACCAAGAACTGGACGTCCCTCTGAAATTGATGAGAAGAAAACTGGTCAGGGAGGCTACCAAGTGGCATACAGCAACATTAAAGGAGCTTCAGGGATATCTGGCAAGTACTGGCTGTGTGGAACATGTGACAACAATCTCCCATATTCTTCATATGTCTGGGCTATGGGGTAGGGTGGCTAAGATGGAAGCCTTTTCTTACGAAGAAAAACATCCAAACCCGACTAAATTTTGCAAAAACACATCTGAAGTCTCCCAAACGCATGTGGGAAAATGTGTTATGGTCTGATGAAAACAAGGTTGAACTTTGTGGCCATAATTCCAAAAGACATGTTTGGCGCAAAAACAACACTGCACATCACCAAACAAACACCATACCCACAGTGAAGCATGGTGGTGGCAGCATCCTGCTTTGGGGCTGTTTATCTTCAGCTAGAACAGGGACCTTTAGCCAAGGTAGAGGGAATTATAAACAGTTCCAAATATCAGTCAATATTGGCACAAAACCTTCAGGCTTCCACTAGAAAGCTAAACATAAAGAGGAACTTCATCTTTCAGCATGACAACGACCCAAAGCATACATCCAAATCAATAAAGGAATGGTTTCACCAGATGAAGATTAAAGTTTTGGAATGGCCCAGCCAGAGCCCAGACCAGAATCAGATTTAAAATCTGTGGGGTGATCTGAAGAGGGTGGTGCACTGTAGATGCCCTCGCAATGTGAATTAAATAAAATCATAAGGTGCTTCAACAAAGTATTAGTGTAAGGGTGTGCACACTTATGCAACCATATTATTATTTTTGTTTTTGTTTTACTTCCCTCCACCTAAAAGATTTCAGTTTGTTGTTTAACCGAGTTGTACAGTTTATAGGTCACATCAAAGGTGTAAAAAGTTCTGAAATGATTTATCTCTGTCTCAAGTTGAACCAATTCTTACACAATCACAGCTTGAAAGGCATCAACGGCAGGAATATGAGCTTGTACTGGATAACAAAACCTATTTCCTTTATATAGCACACTGCTGTCGGTGCCATGCAAGCCGCCCAAATGCTCAACCTGCAATTGCTCCATATATAGTCTGGCACATTGATCAGCAAACACAAAAGACTGTTGTAGCATGATCCACCTGTTATTAGCTTTCCAGATCCTCCACAGACTCGCCCCTGAAGTGTTTCCGTAAGAGGATATTTGTAATAAATCTATTGATGATCAGAATAGAAGAAAAGGCACGAAAGTGGTGTGTGTGGGAGAGAAAGAAAGGCCTTGCTTTCTCTCCCACACACTACTTTAGTGTTTTTCTACTATTCTGGATGTCAATAGACTTATTAGAAATATCCTCTTACGGAAACACTTCAGTGGTAAATCTGGAAGGAATAATGTGGTCCTGAGAGAGCTAATGACAGCCATTAGGTGGATTATGCTACATAGTCGTTTGTGTTTTCTGAGCAATGTGGCAGACTATATATGGAACAGTTGCAGGTTGAGTCTTTGGGCGGCTTGCGCGGCATCGACAGCAGTGTGAATATCAATAATGTTGTCTCTGCGCTACAAAATAAAAGTACAAATTAATAACAAATGTAGCAGCGGCTCCTGAAGAGCACACGCTATGTGTTTTTCAAAGTTAAAGTTATGCCTAAACTGCAGTTTGGTTTGGGTGCAATTGTCTAAATTTAGACTTCAGCACCAGTCTGACTGGACTGTGAGATGTTCAGCCTGGCCACAGGGGGCACTGTCTCTTCTGGCAGGCATGGAACTATGGTCTGGTTAGGTGCTTAAGTTACTCTCTCTCGGAGCCCGCCCAGTGGGAGTGACGTTCTCGCTGTGCTTTTTAGGAGAGGGTATTTAAGATGCAGACATCACGTGGTTCGGGGTTCCAGTCCAGAATGAAGTACTGACTTCATGGTCCTGGTCCTCCTGACCAGCCCCCAGGAAGGCTATGGCCTGGGGTGCGGATCCATCCGATTTTGGCTGGCTAGCCCGAGGCAAGGAAATTAAAGAAGGATTCTGAGGTGGTTGGGTGCCGTCTCTGGTTTGGGAGAGACCCAGTAACTTCAAGCATTCCAGGGGAGGACTCTTCAGAAGAAGACCACGTATGGGTTGGTTTCTTAGTAAGAGCCTGGAAGGGCTGAAGTACCAGAGAGAATCCGGTCTTATGGATATCACCAAGCTGGCTGAAAGATCCAGGTATCCTATGAGTGTGTTCAAGCTTAGTTTCCCTACGTGTTCAACAACAACGTCTGTGGCAGAGACATTATCTTGCACGTTCTACAACGTCTGTGGCAGAGACTTGTTCCTAAGTAAGCACCTTGTTGGCTGCTAGGCCTTGTGAGAGAGGGACTGTCCAACCTGAGTGATCATCCAGTTGCGAATGGCTATTCTCTGGAAAGGAAAAACTTCTCCTGCGCTCTGGTGTCAAGGTCCTCCGTATGTGGTGCAATCGGCTTCACAAGGTAGTGTCTAGCGTCTTGCAGCCCTCCTCAGAATGATGGGTATTCAAAGGCTAAAGGAAATAAAACAAAAAAGGAGGGCGCACCGACCTAGTGCATTACCACTGATAGAGCTTTATTCGAATCGAACACAAATCAAAATGAATACTCACAAACGAGTATTGATAAAAAGCATAATCAATACAGCAGTGTCCACTTCTCCGAACATCAACAAGCCCGGACCTGATGTCAAGTAAATCAACCGATACGCAATGGCTGACGCGTTTCAGGGGAGAACCCCTTTCCTCAGAGCCTGAACTCTATTCTCTGGATGCAGTCAAAGTAAGCAAGTTCTTCAACATTTTGACTTTGACACCAAGTACAAGAGTACCTGAATTTCCTTTCCAACCCTAAGATCCCAATTTAAGAGACTGTTCATTGTCTACGTTTTGCAAATAAAATCCATTCAAGTGGATCTGTTGTCGGTCTCTCAAGTTACTGGGCCATTTACCACGGGACACCCCTAGACGTGCAACGAGGAAAACAAAAGGTAACGGTAAGCCCAAATCTAACCAGCAGCTCCTTCGGGGATTAGTGCTACACAAAGAACAGATTTCAAACAGCACTGACATACGTGCCAGCATCAACAATGATAATGTTCCTAAAAGAGTGCAGTGCATCAAAATCCAAAGAAAAAAAAAAATCAAAAACGCACCTCTATCATGCGTCAACGTGCAAACCCATGAATAAATAAACCGCTTTCAATAAAATATATAAATAATATAATAAATAAGCAAGGGAGCATAAGATGATGGAACTTATCTCTCAACTGGCATTGGCTGATGAGGCCTGAAAAGCCCACCCTTCAACCATGACTAAAAAGAGGCACGACCAAACTTGACCTGATCACCACAGAGAAGGTTGAAAAGACTCTCAGATTGGCCAAACAATAATCTATACTTGTGCAAACAGGCGGGGCATGAGGCTGGCCATAAAACTGGGTCATTCACACAGGTTGATACAGCTACGGACTCGTCATGACAATCCCACTTTTGACCCCTCCAAAATTACCTCTCTTTTTGCTGACTTCCTATCCTCTCTATACAGCAATAAAACCCTTTCCCCACTGAGCAAGCGAAATGCTATTTTCATAACCTGCATCTCCCTCCTCTCGCTGAACCTGTCCATGACTTCCTCAATGCAGAAATAGCTGAACGGGAGGTCTCCCTTGCCATCAAGGCCATCCACCTCTCCAAAGCCCAACAAATTATCTGGTTTGTATTACAAGAATGGAAGGATAAAATTGAGAGCTAGATTAGCGCAGGTCTGCAATATTCTGAAGCATAGAATGTAGTCCTCAATATAATACTAAATCTGCTGAATATGTCTGTAATCATACACTATTATGTGCAAATATACAAACAAATATGTGTCATTATACAATGTGCAAATGTGCAGTGGAACTTATTTTACATGTGAATAAATCAATAATATTTAATGAGTAAATAATTATATAAGTTGTATATATTATCACCACTCATCACTGCAGATTGCTACAGAGAGAAGCTTGGTGGATTTTTAGGTTGCAGACCAGGGTTCCACAGGGTACCTAAGTGTGATTACAAGTTTCTGGAGTTATACCTGGAGTGTTCTAAGTTAACTTTCTCTACTTCCCCCTTTGGATTACAATCATTTGAGGAACTATTTAAGCTAGCGAAGAAAGAAGATAAAGGAAGAAATACATTAAGTGAGGCCTCACGTAGACTATAAATAAGGGGAGCTCGCAGGTCTAGATAGTAACATACTTGCATGTTATTTGTTGTATTTGCCTGTTGACTTATATTTTGCTGACATTCTACATTGGAACAACAGTGCAAACTCTGTAACCACCTATTTACTATATTTTTAGTAAAAGTTTCCCTGTTTAAGAGTACAAGTGTGTGGTTTACTGTCTTTCCCCACCAGGTGGAGCCAGAGGATCCTGAGGGATAGACACAGGTACATTATACTGTTTACATTGTACTGTATTATTATTGCACCACAGCTGTGCCTAGGGGACAGAGTCATTCAGAAGGGGGTTTCTCAGTAGAGTGCAGGCCCAATTCAAATCAGCAGCTCCTTTGGGGGTCAGTGCTACACAACTATAAAACTGTAATTTGGGTACAGCATTGCATGACTACGCAATTGTCATTCAAAGTTCGACAGCACTGAAAAGCTGAAAATTGGTCTGGGCAAGAAGGGGGTTTAGGTGCCCAGTAGGCAAGTGGTTAATAGACAGCTTTACATAAAGCAGCAGCAGACACCAACACTCAGTCTAAGAGGGGGTTGAAGTAGTCAAGAGTCAAGACCGGCTTGTCCCCTGATTCCATACCCCTACAAAAAAAAACACAGGGCCCCAAAATCCATATCCAGGTCCCTTCTCCTTCCTGGAATCCCAGAGTCTGGGTGTTTTGGGGAGACCTGCACCCGAATCCGAAACACAGCCATTCCAAAGGTCCCCTAGGCACACACCTCCCAAAGAATAGAACCCCCTCAAAAGCCAGGGCCCATAGTTAGTAGGCAAGAGGCTACCCTGCAGTCCTCTCCAAAAGCCCCTGTCCCATTTGGGTCTGTCACATGTAGCCTTTAGGTTTTAGTCAGACAAATGCCCCGTACACATGAGCGGACTTTTCAACATCCAAAGTCCGAAGGACCGAGTCCGTCAGACTATCCGATCGTGTGTGGGCTGCAACGGACTTTTGATTCGCCAAAGTCTGACGGACTTTAGAAATGAAGCATGCTTCAAATTTTCCCGAAGGAACTCCGCCGGACCCGGTCCCCTTCGAAAACTCCGCTCGTGTGTATGCTACTCCGACGGACTAAAACCGACGCTAGGGCAGCTATTGGCTACTGGCTATGAACTTCCTTATTCGAGTCGGGTCGTACGTCATCACGTTCGAATCCGTCGGAGTTTAGTGTGATCGTGTGTGGCCAAGTCCGTTCGGCCGAAAAGTCTGTCAGAACTCCGGCGGAACTCCGGCGGAACTCCTTTGGAAGTCTGTCGGACATAAGTCCTCTCGTGTGTACGGGGCAAAAGTGAGCTTCCAGTCAGTCAGTGCTATACCCATACCTAACACATATTGTTCTGCAATTTCTTTGTTGTGTGTTAAATGTTTACTTGTAAAAGATTGTATACAGTAGCAACAATCAAATAGAAATGCTATAAATGGTAAAAATAAATTATTATTATGGTTTCTATGAAAATTACCCTAAAAATGCATCAGCAGTTTTGCTAAAAGTCACTCATAACCTGAGGAAATACTGTAAACAATAGATAAATAATTTAGTAACCGAATGACAATTTAAGTTATGTAAAACTTATTTACCGAAGGAACGTGATGATGATGGGAAACAAGTTTTTCCACTATTTGAATATACTTTGAATTCTATTACATCCCTCCCACAGCCAGTTCTAGAAAATCTTTCACCATGGTGAAATGCTGGAGCTATACTAATTCCTCTATTAAAATGTCTCCACATATGCTGCTGATCTTGCTGCTCTCTTCGATCATCCAAGGTAAGTGATGCACCACATAGCATTCATTACTGAGGGCAGAAAATTGTATTGTATTTATTTTTTGTTTCATACACAAGATACACTCAGTTACATAATATATTAATATAATATCTCCAATTTTGCCAAGTTACAACTGAGTTCTGTGGGGAAAAACAAAGTTAGAATGTTTTTGGAATCACACAGTTTAAGGGCTTGTATACTACACTACACAGAAAATAAAACATTTTAAGAGATCCTGCCCACACATATGCTGAGTGTGTAGAAAACGTTCAATAAATCTTGAAAGTGTTTATTCGAACTTTCTGGTAGATAAATAGAACCCGTAAGGCTCGGTTCACACAGGGGCGACTTGTCCAGGCGACTTTGCCGCCTGACAAGTCGCCCCCGTTCTGTACTACGGAACCGTTCTAATAGGAGCGACTCAAGTCGCTCCGACTTAGAAAAAAGGATCCTGTACTACTTTTGCGGCGACTTCGGGCGAGTTGCATTGACTTCTATACAGAAGTCGTTTTGCAAGTTGCCGCTGAGGTTGCGGCAGGTCGCGGTGCTGCAAGTCGTGCCGCCTACGGTGTGAACCGAGCCTAATGCAAAGCTTATTAACTCATGTCAATATACAGAAATGCATTACATGTTAACAAATATTTTTTTTTATCAACACATCTTAATATAGTAGTGTGTGTGTGTGTGTGTGTGTGTGTGTGTGTGTGGTTATACAGTACGTGTGTATATACTGTCCTTTTAGTATTCAGTAGTATGTTGCAGTGCGTATGAGCTGCTGGGAGGAATTGGAACAAACCTGTTACTTTGTCCTCCATTAAAAAAGCACCAGTTTTCTTTAAGTTCCAAAAATGAAAAAATTGCCTTCTGAAGCTCTGTTGGGGTGCAATTACAGTGCCTTGAAAAAGTATTCATATCCCTTGAAATTTTCCACATTTCAGATATTTGTTTGTAAAACAATTTTGAAAAACATTTATCATTTTCCTTTGTGTTCACATAAAATCCCAATAAAATACATTTATTTTTTTTGTTGTAACATAACAAAATGTGGAAAGTTTCAAGGTGTGTGAATACATTTTCAAGGCACTGTATGTAGCTTGCAGTTTTTTGTTCATTAGAAAGTTGATCATATCCCATTTTGCATGTTTTTAAGTGCTGCTGATGTTCTGTCCATATGCCGGTAAAAGGATTGGATTAAATATCATCTTTTAATATTCATGTACTGAATTTGTTTTGTTTTTTCACATAAGAATATAAATGAGAGATGCACATATGTACCTCTGAGAAAGCTATTGCTGACTTGTTTTTAACCACTTGCTTACTGGGCACTTAAACCCCCCTCAGTCCCAGACCAATTTTCAGCTTTCAGCGCTGATGCACTTTGAATGACAATTGCGCGGGCATACAACACTGTACCCAAATGAAATTTTTATCATTTTTTTCCCACAAATAGAGCTTTCTTTTGGTGGTATTTAGTTACAGCTCTGAGTTTTATTTTTTGCTAAACAAACAAAAAAAGATGCAAAAATAAATAAATAAATAAATCATGTTTTAATAGTTTGTTATAAAATTTTGCAAACGGGTCATTTTTCTCCTTCATTGAAGTGCGCTGATTAGGCGGCACTGATGGCTGCATTGGTGGGCACTGATGGGCTGCATTGGTGGGCACTGATGGGCTGCATTGGTGGGCACTGATAGGCTGCACTGGTGGGCACTGATAGGCATAGTTAAGGCGGCACTAATAGGCACAGATAAGGCGGCACCGATGGGCACAGATAAGGCGGCACTGATTGGCAAAGATGGGCACAGATAAGATGGCATGGATGGGTGGCACGGATAAGTGGCACGGATGGGTGGCACGGATGGGCACTGATAGGTACCACTGATAGATGGGACTGATGGGCACTGATAGGTGGCACTGATAGGTGGCTCTGATAGGTGGCACTGCTGGGCACTGATGGGCGGCACTGCTGGGCACTGATGGGCGGCACTGCTGGGCACTGATGGGCGGCACTGGGTCGCAGCACCTTTGAGGCAGATTGTGGGCACTGTGGGTGGCACTGTTGGTGGCACTGCTGGATGGCACTGTGGGTGGCATTGTGGGTGGCACTGTAGGTGGCACTGTGGGCACTATGGGCACTGATGGGGGCACTGATGGGGGGCACTTACTTTTATTCAGGATGGCACGGCGGTGGGCAGGTGGGCACTGGCAGGGGGCAGGTGGTCAGCTGTATTGCTGGCCGTGATCGGGACTGATGTCCCGATCACGGCCGCCGGTGATCGGCTTTTTTTTTTCTCTCCTCGCGCTGTCAGCGCGAGGAGGAATAATAGCCGATTACCGGCTCCGTTCTATCACATGATCAGCTGTCATTGGCTGACAGCTGATCACGTGATAAGGGGTCGGGATCGACCCCTTGCACGGATCGGTGATCAGGCGAATCTCACGGACTCGCCGATCACAGAGCGCAGGCCGCTCGTATCCGGGACGACGTCAATAGACGTAGTCCCGGAAATGTAGGTCCGCGCTAATGCCGTCATTTGGCAATAGCGCGGATCTGTAGTGGTTAAAGTGTATTTCTAGAAATAACTTTTTTGGGTATACTAGGGAAGAGTTAAACCCTCTGTCAAGTTATGCACAGTCAGAAAACCAAAATAAATCTGTGCTTCTGAAATCTGTGTGAACAAAATAATATAAAGGGGAAAGGGTAGTGATATGGATTTGTGACATAGTTACATGGTAGTAGGGATGAGCTTCGGCTGTTCGCACGTTTGGCGAATACCGAACGTTATGGGCCGTTCGTGCCAAATTCGTGTGGCGCTCACGGCCCACAAAGCACTGCGCCATCGCAGTGCATTGCTGGCTCATGATTGGCCAAGCATGCACTGTGACCCCGCATGCTTGGCCAATCACAGCGCCGGCAGGGTGGAGAGCCATGATTGGCCACAGGCAGGATGCCTGTGGCCAATCATAGCACAGGCTGTGTAGTACATGCCCCACACTATATAAGGCCGCCAGCGCGGCGGCCTTGTGTAGTGTGTTGGCATCTGTAGGAGTTAGTGGGTGTTCTCTGTGTACCTTCAACACAGTATACACCGTTCGTTATCGGCCGATTTTGCGTTCTTGCTCTTCTGTAATTGAGCTGTTAGCAATCTGCAGGAGTTTGTGGGTGTTGTCTGCATGCCCTGACTGCACTATACACCATTATATCCACCTATATAGCTAGCTATATTGCTCTTCTGTAATAGAGCTTGCAGTCAGTTGCAGGAGATTGTGCGTGTTGTCTGCTTGCCCTGATCGCACTATACACCATTATATACGCCTATATAGCTAGCTATATTGCTCTTCTGTAATAGAGCTTGCAGTCAGTTGTAGGAGATTTTGCGTGTTGTCTGCGTGCCCTGAGCGCACTATACACCATTATATCCACCTATATAGCTAGCTATATTGCTCTTCTGTAATAGAGCTTGCAGTCAGTCGTAGGAGATTGTGCGTGTTGTCTGCGTGCCCTGACCGCACTATACACCATTATATCCACCTATATAGCTAGCTATATTGCTCTTCTGTAATAGAGCTTGCAGTCAGTTGTAGGAGATTGTGCATGTTGTCTGCGTGCCCTGACCGCACTATACACCATTATATCCACCTATATAGCTAGCTATATTGCTCTTCTTTAATAGAGCTTGCAGTCAGTTGTAGGAGATTGTGCGTGTTGTCTGCGTGCCCTGAGCGCACTATACATCATTATATCCACCTATATAGCTAGCTATATTGCTCTTCTGTAATAGAGCTTGCAGTCAGTTGTAGGAGATTGTGCGTGTTGTCTGTGTGCCCTGACCACAGTCTACACCATTATATCCACTTATATAGCTCTTCTCTAATTGAGCCATCTGCCATCTGCAGGAGTTAGTGGGTGTTGTGTGCCTCCAGCACAATATACACTACCCAATTGCTGGTTTTCCCATCTCCCTTCAGGCCATTACCATGTCTAGAAGGCCAACAAGGAGAGGGAGACAGGCACGAGCCGATAAAAGAGGGCAAGCAGGCTCTGTGTCTAGAGACAATAGTGCTGGTCGTGGATGCGGTGCATCGTCATCATCAGCACGTGGCCATGGGACACGCTTGTCCTTCTTTTCGGCAGCTTGAGCCACATCATGCCGAAGACTTGGTAGAGTGGATGACCAAGCCCTCTTCATCCTCCTCATCCTCTCTCACCCAGGCTCAGGGTACCAGCAAAGCAGCTGCCAACGCATCGTCTTCCCTCGTCTCAATGTCATCATCAGTGACTCCTTCCCTAGACCCACCACGTTCTCCTGAGGAGTCCCCTGAACTCTTTGAGCACAGTGTTGGGTACAAGCTCCAGGAGGATGCCCAGTGTTTTGTAGGCTCTGATGATGATACTCAGCTAGAGGAAGGCAGTAGCGTGAGCGCAGAGAGAGGGGATGCTCAAGAAGGACAGCAATCTGGCAGTCATGTTGCACAAGCTGCAGCATACTGCCAGGTTTGCTCCAGCGATGAAGAGGGAGGGGATGATGAGGGCACTGACTCCACGTGGGTGCCTGGCAGGAGAGAGGAGGAGGAGGAGGAGGCACATGTCCAACGAGGCAGGATGCCCTCCGGGGACCAGCTTAGGGGCAGCACATCGACTGAATCACACCGCAGAGCTCCGCCTGTGTAGGGCGCTGCCTCTGCGCTTTATTCTAAAAGTTCTTTGGTGTGGGCCTTTTTTGAGATGAGTGCATCAGATCGCTGCTATTTGCAACATATGTCTCAAGTGTATCTCGCGTGGTCAAAACATCAGCCGCTTGGGCACCACATGCTTGACCAGAGATATGTTGACCTGCCATGCAGCTCGTTGGCAAGCGTACCTCAAAGACCCACACCAAAGAACAAAGCGGACCTCTCCTTGCTCCTCATCAGCTGGGATCTCCAACCCCACTAGACCTTCAGTCCTCTCTGAAACCTGCTCTGAGAGGAATGAAGGTGTAGAATTAGGTGTGTCGCAGCCAAGTGCTTCCGGGCACTCTGCTAGCAGTACACCCACGTCTGATTATAGCAGGCAAATTTCCCTGCCCCAGCTGCTGGACCATCGAAAGAAGTTCACTCCCAGCCATCCACATGCCCAGCGGTTGAATGCTAGCTTGGCCAAATTGCTAGCACTTCAACTGCTGCCTTTTCAGTTGGTAGACTCTGCCCTCTTCCGTGAGTTTGTACACTGTGCGGTTCCTCAGTGCCAGGTCCCCAAACGCCACTTTTTCTCACAGAAGGCGATTACGGCTCTCTATCGGCATGTGGAAGGCAATGTCCTTGCCTTGCTGGACAGGGTCAGTGGTAAGGTGCATATTACCGCTGACTCATGGTCCAGCAGGCATGGACAGGGACGTTACCTGTCTTTCACGGCCCATTGGGTCCCTCTTCTGGCAGCTGAGAAGGATGCAGGACAAAGTGCAGTAGTGTTGGAGGTTGTTCCGCCACCACGCCTCCAAAATGCTACTACTGGTTGTGATACACCTCTCTCCTCCACCCCCTCCTCTTCTTCTTCCTCCATGGCCTCTTCCAGTGCTCTGTCCTCAGAATCAGCGGTGCTCCGTAGGCGTTCAAGTACGCAGGCAAAACGATACCATGCTGTGCTTGCGCTGGTTTGTTTGGGGGACAGGAGCCACACTGGGGCAGATATTTTGTCAGCTCTGCAGGGGCAGGCCGAGAGGTGGTTGACGCCACGCCAGCTTAAGCCAGGAATGGTGGTTTGCGACAATGGCACCAACCTCCTCTCCGCCCTCTGACAGGGACAACTGACCCATGTGCCCTGTGTGGCTCACATACTTAACCTGGTGGTGCAGCTGTTCAGGGGCAGGTACCCGGGCTTACAGGATGTCCTGAAGCAGGCCAGGAAAGTCTGTGTGCATTTCCGCCGATCATTTAATGCCTGTGCTCGGCTGGCTAAGCTCCAAAAGGAGTTGAACCTGCCCAAGAACCGCTTTATATGTGACATGCCCACCGGGTGGAACTCAACGTTGGCCATGCTGCAGCGGCTGCACATGCAGCAGAGGGCCATCAATGAGTACCTGTGTGACTACGGCACCAGGACAGGGTCAGGGGAGCTCGGTTTTTTCTCACCATGCCAGTGGGGTATGATCAGGGATGCATGCACTGTCCTGTCACCATTTGAGGAGGCCACAAGGATGGTGAGCAGTGACAGTGCATGCATCAGTGACACTGTACCTCTTGTCCACCTCTTGGAGCATACGCTGCGTGGAATAATGGACAGGGCACTTGAGGCAGAACAGAGGAAGGAAGAGGAGGACTTCCTTGCCTCTCAAGGCCCCCTTTATCCAGACAGTGTTCCTGCTGTCCCACCCATCACACTGGAAGGGGACAAGGAGGAGGAGGAGGAGGATGATTGTGTCCGCATGGAGGTGGAGACTGGCACTCAGCATCAGCAGCAGAAGTCTTGTACGGATGATTTACAGTCCCAAGAAACCCATGGACTTGTACGTGGCTGGGAGGAGGTAGCTGCGGATCATGTTGTCCTTAGTAACCCAGAGGACTCCTGACAGAATGCCTCAGCTAACCTACGCTGCATGGCCTCCCTGATCCTGCAAAGCCTGCGGAAGGATCCTCGTATTCTTCGGATTAAGGAGAGGGACCATTACTGGCTGACCACTCTCCTTGATCCATGGTACAAGGGTAAGGTTGCCGACCTTATCTTGCCATCGCAAGAGGGAGCAGAGGATGAGACATCTCCGGGAGGCCTTGCAGAAAGGTCTGTGCAATGCGTTCCCAGAGACTGGGAGGTTACAAACTCCTGGTCCTGGACAACGTGTTGCTGAGGCATCGGTCAGAAGGAGCAGTGGAGAAGTTGGCCGTCTGACCGATGCGTTCAGACAATTTTTTAGTCCGCAGCCCCAAGCTATGATCGGTTCCAGCAACCATCGCCAGCGTCTGATTTACATGGTGCAGGAATACCTAGGGGCAAGGTCAGACTTGGACACCTTTCCCACCGAAAATCCTCTGGCTTACTGGGTCTTGAGGATGGATCACTGGCCAGAGCTTGCACAGTATGCAATTGAGCTACTGGCCTGTCCTGCATTCATCGTTCCTTCGGAACGCACCTTCAGTGCTGCTGGTGGCTTTGTTACCGATCACAGGGTGCGCCTGTCCACCGACTCAGATGATCGACTGACCTTCATAAAGATAAATCAGTCTTGGATCACCCACAGCTACCAAGCAACTGAAGCTGATGTAACCGAATAATTTTCTTTTGAAATATCACATCCCTTCAAGACTGCCTATGCTGATGCTGAGTGACTGTCCTGTTATGTTGATTGTCTATCCTCTTCCTCCTCCGCTGATATGTTGGAAGAACATTCTTGGTTCTGGGTGATGCCACCAGCCCAATTTTTCAGCCCCTGCACTACAACTAGAGTATATGGGAGAGATTGCAGTGTCGTGGCACCAGCACCAGTGCCTAAGGCCCAATTTTTCAGCCCCTGTTTAACAGGGGCATTTAATTACGTTTTTTTATGCAATGCTTTGCAGCAGGGCTCATTCCTGCACCACAACTAGAGTATATGGGAGAGGTTGCAGTGTCATGGCACCAGCACCAGTGCCTAAGGCCCAATTTTTCTGCCCTTGTTTAACAGGGACGTTTAATTAAAATTTTTCATGCAATGCTTTGCAGCAGGGCTCATTCCTGCACTACAACTAGAGTATATGGAAGAGATTGCAGTGTCGTGGCACCAGCACCAGTGCCTAAGGCCCAATTTTTCAGCCCCTGTTTAACAGGGGCATGTAATTACAATTCTTGATATACTATTTCACAGCAGGGCCTGTTCCTGTGCCCACCTAGAGTAACTGTGAGGACTTATAGTGTTGTGGCACCAGCACCACAACCACCAAAGGTCAATTTTTCTACCACTGTTCAACAATGGCATGTAATTACAATTCTTGATATAATCGTTCACAGCAGGAGCGCTCCAGCGCCCACCAAGAGTCACTTTGAGGGCTTACAATGTTGTGGCAACACCAACCCCTTGTTCCGCCATTTCTGCAGAGCATATAGAGCAGGCCTCTACTTTCAAACATCCAACTTACAAACGTCTCCTACTTGCAAACCGAAGGAGACAACAGGAAGTGAGATGAAAAAAGACAGACGGCAAAACAAATTATACTGGGGTGATAACCCTTCCCTATGTTTTCCAAAAAGCTTAAAAATAGATTTTTTGACAGGAGCTACACAAACAGATTCTACTTAACACAACAAACCTACCTTCCTAGCCTTCCTTTTTTATTTTTTTTATTTGGGTACGGGGTTCCCCTTAATATCCATACAAGACCCAAAGGGGCTGGTAATGGGCGGGGGGGGGGTACCCATGCAATTTTTCTCAATGATTTTCATCCGTATTGACAGAACCAGATATTACATTAAAACCGCAAGCAGTTTTAAATGACTTTTTTCCCGTTAAATGTCATTTTGTGCAGGGACTGTCCTAAACACGGGAAACACGTACCACTTCACAGGCATACTATAGACACTCCCCAGGCATGATATTTAAAGGAATATTTCACTTTTTTTTTCACTTTAATCGTCATTAAAATCAGTGCTTCTGAAAAAACCTCAGTTTTAAAAAAAAAAATAGACATTGACCCACGTCCCCTGGGGCAGGAGCCAGGTCCCCAAATCCTTTTTAGGACAATATCTTGCATATTAGCCAATTAGCACTTTTTATTTCAAACTTTCGAGTCCCATAGACTTCAATGGGGTTCTAAAGTTCGTACGAATTTCCAGTCCGTTCGAAAGTTCTGGTGCGAACCGAACCGGGGGTGTTTGGCTCATCCCAATCACTACATAGAAAAAATAGTTTAAGACACCACATTAACATATTGTAGTGAGGTATAAAACCAAGGTGGTTTGAAAAAGAGAAGAAAATTATGGATATTGTTCGCCATGTTAAATAATATCACCACACACCCAACTCAACTTCTCTTTGCCTCTGAACAAGAGCAAAGGATGCTGTGATGGACACCAGGGGGTGCACAACAAGGGCCCAAAGGGACTAAACCATAATGTAATAGTACTACGTTAGTTGTCTACTCAATAACTGAGTTATTGCAAAGCATAAATAGAACAGGGACAGTTTGGTGTGTCACTCCTATATGTAATGTAAACACACATACACAAAAAAAACTCTTTCTTTTATTTACCCTTTTCTATTTATGATTTGCAATCACTCAGTTGACAGTATGGTTTCATTATCTAGGGAGGCACTGACCTGTATGAATTAGACAGTCAGCAAAGTCTAAACATGATAAACTTCCATCCTGCATACTTGTAGGTGGGGTGCAGTGTGTTGCAGCAATAATAATTCACACAGTCAGGTGCAGTAAAGAACTTTTATTGAAATAATACAGCAAAAGTTCACAACAAACTCGGTGGGATGTCTGCCCAACAGGGTGTACTTACAGTCTCCAGTAATGTGAAGAGAGTAGGTATCAGCCAGACTGACAGCATCTGTGGCCTGGCCTTCTTGTGCACAAATGGGAAGAGGTTCAAAGCAAATGCATCCTTGCACATCAGGAACCTTTCCCTTACCATTAGTACTGTCCCTAACAGGCAGGGTACATGTCCCCACTCTATCAACTCGCAAAAAAACATGCTAAATCTGCGAGCCAGGGCCTTAAATAGGCTCTGCTTGACCCAAGATGGCTGCTGAGTCACATGGGGTGGTAGCATCTAATCAGATAGTTTCCCCAGTGACCACGTTCCTCTAGACTTCCTCTCCAGCTGCAATGTCGCTGCAGAATAGCACAACTTGCAGTGGAGAAAGTAGACTGCACCTGCCTACATACTAGTTTCAAATTAACACATGACTAGGTAGCAAAGATCAAGATGACTTGGTGCCTGAAACTAAAAATAAGCCAGCAATGGCAGCTCCCATGTGTTTGTGCTCAACGATACTCTTTATATGTTAGGGGCTACACAGAAAGTTCCCTGAAATACTCTAAATTCCTGCTACCCAAACTGTGGCCTTTTTTACTTACAGACCCAGGTAGTGGAAATGAGGGCATTTAATTGCAAAGGGGCTGTAATGACAATGATCTCTATCAGTCTCTGCTAACAATCTCCAGTCTCAGTCTGTCTTGTGGAGCAGATTTCCATTTCTTAACAATAACTGTAGCATGTCTGCTGTTTCTGACCCTCTCGTATGTCTGCTTCTGACAGTCTTTGTAGAATTACATATGATGAGTATTATGTGTGGCCCTTTGGTGCTTTCAGGGGCCACAGTTGAGACCCTATACCCCATAAGTTTATATCCACTGATCTAAATTATGTGGCTTTTTTTTAATTCACAGATAAAGTCTGGTGTCAGTCTGACTGTAGTTACCAAAAGCTGCTGCAATCATTAAACCTAGCAAATGCCTCAAAGGTGCGTCCAGTGAGGAATTGGAAAAATCCATCCTTTGTGAACATTGATATGACCTTATACACCATCGTAAATTTGGTAAGTTCTTCATAAGATTCTGTGTGTTTTGAATCTAATTCATTCATTTACTTTATTTTCACAAACAAAAAAATATTATCTAAAAGCTCTAGAAGGTGGGGCCTAGGGTTGGGGTACCCAGTCAAGGAGAGATCATACACACACTTATTGCTGTAAATTGTCTTCTATATTGTATTTGGGTTAACAATAATGAAATAAGACAGTGTCTATAGGCTTTAGCATTCAGGCAAAATAGCAGTGGATATTTGCATAGTATTATAATATAGCAACTGTCAAAGCAATTATATAGAAGTGCACACCGGAGAGTTGCCAAATTCAATTTGTATCAGAAAGGCGTCAGTTTTGCCTCCTCCCAAGCCATGCTCCTCTAACATGTTTCACCTACTCATGGGCTTAGTCATAGAGGTCTTGAGGGCATGGATTAAGAAGGAGGCAAATTAAGCAACTGGCTGTATTTTGCCCCACTTGTTTTTCCTTCTATCCTGACAAGCACTCCAGTCCCTGCTGCATAGAAACACCCCCATAACATGAATTTTACCACCTCCATGCTTTACTGTGGGAATGGTGTTATTTGGATTGTGACATGTCCTGGATTTCCACCAGACCTATCATTTGGTGTTGTGGACAAATGATTAAATTTTAGCCTCATCTGACCGTAAGACCCTTTTTCATGTGGCCTCAGAATCTCCAAAGCTCAGTCATGACTGTATGTGGCCTTTCTTGTAGATCCTCCCATACAAGCCACATTTGTGGAAAATCTGTGATATTGTTCTCGCATGCACACAATGTCAAAATTCCTGCAACTGCTTCAGAGTTGCTGTAGGCCTCTTGGTAGCCTCTTTCACCAGTTTCCCCCTGGCTCTTTCATCCGGTTTGGAGCGACGTCCTGGTCCAAAGAGGGTCTGTGTTGTACCAAATACCTTCCACTTCTTAATAATAGACTTCACTGTACTTGTAGGCACTGATAAAGCCTTTGAAATGTTTTTGTATCCCTCTCCTGACTTGTGCCAGTCCACAACTTTATCCCGGAGATCTTTGCACTACCAGAGACTGAAATGCTCCAGAAAAGCTCTTTTCATGCTGAGCTAATCAAAATGACCACAGCTGATCACAGTTGACAGTCAAATGGCTTTGTGTGCCATTGAGAAAATGATTAGCTACACCTGATTGAGTTTACAAGTCATTTTTAGGAGGGGGGTGATCCCTTTTCCAACTCAGTAATTCTGTTTTTTAATGATTTTTTTCTACCATGTTGGTGTTATATCTTTCACTTGGATTTATATATTGTAAATACAGCAGGATAAAACAAAAACTGTGTCTGTCTTCATTTCAGGTTGCAAAGCAACAAAATGTGATTATTTTAAAAGTGGGTTATTCTTCTTTATACCCACTGTAAGTCAAACAGACTGTAAGGGACATTGGTGTAACCCAAGTTGAGTGATAATGCAGCAAAATGAATTCACAAGAACACACAAAGAAATAACAATAACAGTAAGACAAAGTGTTATAATGAACTGGTTGAGCAAAGGATTTAAGACCTCAGAACAAGAGGGAGAAGAGGAGACTTTTAGTCCACTACCTCTAGTCCCTGATGCCACAAGAAATAGGAGGTAATAATCAGTATAAAAGATCTGTGTTGGAGTAATCGTTAGTGAGTTAAGTTCTGCCACAAGTTCAATAAACAGATTCTCTCTCGAAGACAGAAAGTCCTTGAAGTGTGGATATCCTTTATTTTTAACTAGCTATGATGGGGCCCAGAGACGTTACAAGGCACTGACAATTTAACGATGCTTAATGTAAAAGGTGTTATATTTTCCTAGTAAAGATCCTCCAATTGATCAGGTGTAACGATGTCTGCATGCAGTGTCCTTCAGAACAGTGTCAGAGATAAGATGGGCATTTGCCCGCT
The DNA here is from genome assembly GCF_037356315.1 of Lithobates pipiens. Taxonomy (NCBI): domain Eukaryota; kingdom Metazoa; phylum Chordata; class Amphibia; order Anura; family Ranidae; genus Lithobates; species Lithobates pipiens. The sequence continues at coordinate 61,654,227 of NW_027507686.1, read as the reverse complement.
CTCCAATCCAGTGATAGAGGGGTTTTGCGAGGCAATAAGCCCCTGTGCAGGCTTTTGAATGTCCACAGGGAGTTGTGAGGCATCCAACTGACCACCTGTGGACTCTGGAAATCAGTGGTGACTGTTTAGGTGTGCAGGGGATGTGGACCCAATCAGCGGTGCAACGGATGTGGTGACAGTGACAGCCATCCTGCACCCATCGATGTAGTCCTCAGGGCGTGAGTTCCCAGCCCTACCTAGACCACAGTGCCTGCCAACAGCACCAGCACCAGACACTCACTGTCTCTGAAGCCTGTGCCCCATAAGAGCAAGCCCACCCAGAACAGTCCAACTTACCTGCTTGCCCAGAATTCCTTTAGTCTTCAAGCGCTCTGGAACTGGTAGTTTCAAACAGTATAAAGTCTATGGTAACTTCAGATGACCGGACTACACATTCCACAATCCTCTGCTATCAGTGAATAGCTTTTCCACTGCATTCAGAAAGTGATGTGATCATCTCCTGGTTGAGCACTAGAGAGAAAGGTTCCACTGTCTACAGAAGTAAATTGGCTGAAGCTGTTATTTGCAGGCAATTTAATCTGCATTTATTATTATTTGTAAATGTCATTTTTGCTGTTGTAGGTTGTATACATTTCTTGCTTGGTACAGGTCTCCCAGGCCATTGCCCAATCGCCCATACAAATAGTTTGACATTCCCTTGCTTATTAGCCCAGAAAATGTCCATTACTGGTTTTTTTACCCACTTAAGGACCAGAAGATTTTCCCCCTTAATGACCAGGTCATCTTTTGTGATACGGCAAACAAAATTGATGTCCTTTTTTTCCCCACAAATAGAGCTTTCTTGTGGTGGTATTTGATCACCTCTGCGATTTAAATTTTTTGCACTATAAACAAAAAAAACGAAATTTTGAAAACAAAACAATATTTTTTACTCTTTGCTATAATAAATATCCCAAAAAAAAAACTATTTTTTTCATCAGTTTAGGCCAGTGTTTCTCAAATCCAGTCCTCAGGCCCCCCCAACAGGTCATGTTTTCAGGATTTCCCTCAGATGAAACGGCTGTGGTAATTGCTAAGGCAGTGAAACTGATCAAATCACCTGTGAAAAATAATGGAAAACCTGAAAACATGACCTGTTGGGGGGGCCTGAGGACTGGATTTGAGAAACACTGGTTTAGGCCAATATCTATTCTTCCACATATTTTCAGCAAAAAAAACAAACAATCGCAATAAGTGTATATTGATTCATTTGCAGAGCTAAAAATAGCCACTAATTACTGTATAAATGTCACTGGCAGGGAAGGGGTTAACACTAGGGGGAGATCAAGGGGTTAAGTGTTCCCTAGGGAGGTGTTTCTATCTGTGAGGGGAGTGGACTGACAGGGAGTAGAGATAGATCGCTGTTCCTGATCACTAGGTACAGCAGATCTGTCTCTACTTCCCTGACAAAATGGGGATCTATTTGTTTACTTTGACCAGGGCCGTTTTTAAGGCAGGGCAAAAGGGGCAGCTGCCCTGGGCCCTGCCATTGTTGTGGGGCCCAAGGCAGCTGCTTCATACTTGCCAACTATGCTGGTTTAAATTCCCTCGCCCCTTGAGGTTTTAGTCCTGTGCTGTGTCCCAGACGACTCACCTGGAGACCCTGTGTTTACATGTAAAATTACTGGCATTCATATGTAAATAGAGTTGGCCGGCAGCATTGATATGTATATTATGCCCCCCTGAGGTCATATCCACAGTAATCTCTAGCAACCAATCAACAAGTAGAAATCATGTGCTGTAACCTCTAGCAACTACCCAGTGACCTGTAATGTGTTCTGTAACCTCTAGCAACCAGTCAGTGAGCTGTAATGATACACTAAAACCTCTGGCAACCAATCGCAATAGCTGCCTGATCTGGTTCAGTAAACTGATTTTGAGTCTAGCTGCTATTTATTGTATGTCTCAGAGCAGGTGGAGAGCGAAACTGCATGGGGAGGGGGCCCCCAAGAAAAGTTTTGCCCAGGGTTCAATCAATATTAAAGACGGCCCTGACTTTGACAGATCCCCGTTCTGGCTCTCTGAGGAGTGATTGCGGGTTGCCAGTAAACAATGCGGCTGCTGGATCCGGTGTCGTACCCATTATAGCCCTTAAAGCAGCCGCCATACAGCTATGGCGATTCACACAGGGGAGCCAGCCTGCCACCATTTAACAACAGCGGCTGGTCGGAAGGTAGTTAATTTGACTCCCCATAATGTCAATGGGGTTCAGATTCGGCACCTTCACTTTAGTCATGTTTTCAGAACCTGCCTTAAACAGAATCTGGCCACAATTGTATTAGAATTCAGCTGGTTTAGCAGGGACCAGATGAATTTAGGTCCATGTATGACTGTCACTGTTTGACAGTCACTGTTTTGAGAGTTGGAAAACCTTTGTCAATCAGCAGCTGCAGCCTCTGATCAGTAGATTCTGACAACGGAGAGTCCCACAGTCAGCAGAGAGGATTCCTCTATCCCCTCAACTGTACAGATCGAAGTAGCCATTTGTTTTCTTTTTTTTTTTTCTTTTTTCAATCAGCCCTCCGGCTGCTCGAAAAAAGATGAATCATCTATGGTCATGTAGCACCCTGGAGTTTAGACAGGGTTGCTCCTCACAAATGTACTTGCCAGGAGTAATTATCCTGGTTGATTTCTAGAGCTTTATTGATCTCTCCCTAAGTGTGGCCATGTTGCATTTTTATCCTCTACCACTAGGTGGCCAGGTACTTGGTGGTACTAGATAAAAGAAGGGCAACGCAAAGTCAGGTTATGGGTATATGGGGTATCTCAGCCTATTGACAGGGGTTTTCTTGAATCCCTTGACCTGCTGGGAAAGCCTATACAGTATCTCAGAACACCCTCACATTTGTGTAAATATTTTATTACATCTTTTCATGTGACAACACTGAACAAATGACACTTTGCTACAATGTAAAGTAGTGAGTGTACAGCTTCTATAACAGTGTAAATTTGCTGCCCCCTTAAAATAACTCAACAGACAGACATTAATGTCTAAACTGCTGACAACAAAAGTGAGTACACCCCTAAGTGAAAATGTCCAAATTGGGCCCAAAGTGTCAATATTTTGTGTGGCCACCATTATTCTCCAGCACTGCCTTAACCCTCTTGGGCATGGAGTTCACCAGAGCTTCACAGGTTGCCACTGGAGTCCTCTTACACTCCTCCATGATGACATCACAGAGGTGGTGGGTGTTAGAGACCTTGCACTCCTCCACCTTCCATTTGAGGATGCCCCACAGATGCTCAATAGGGTTTAGATCTGGAGACATGCTTGGCCAGTCCTCCACCTTTACCATCAGCTTCTTTAACAAAATAGTGGTCATCTTGTAGGTGTGTTTGGGGTCATTATCCTGTTGGAATACTGCCCTAAGGCCCAGTCCCTGAAGAGGGGATCATGCTCTGCTTCAGTATGTCACAGTACATGTTGGCATTCATGGTTACTTCAATGAACTGTAGCTCCCCAGTGCCGACAGCACTCATGCAGCCCCAGATCATGACACTTCCACCACCATGCTTGACTGTAGGCAAGACCCACTTGTATTTGTACTGCTCACCTGGTTGCCACCACATACGCTTGACACCATCTGAACCAAATAAGTTTATCTTGGTCTCATCAGACCACAGGACATGGTTCCAGTAATCCAGTCTGCTTGTCTTCAGCAAACTGCTTGCGTGTTTTCTTGTGCATCATCTTTAGAAGAGGCTTCCTTCTGGGATGACATCCATGCAGACCAATTTGATGCAGTGTGCGGTGTATGGTCTAAGCACTGACAGGCTGACCCCCCACCCCTTCAACCTTTGCAGCAATGCTGGCAGCCCTCATACGTCTATTTCCCAAAGACAAGCTCTGGATATGGCGCTGAGCACATGCACACATCTTCTTTGGTCGACCATGGCGAGGCCTGTTCTGATTGGAACCTGTCCTGTTAAACCACTGCATAGTCTTGGCCACCGTGCTGCAGCTCAGTTTCAGGGTCTTGGCAATCTTCATATAGCTTAGGCCATCTTTACATAGAGCAACAATAATTTTTTTCAGATTCTCAGAGAGTTCTTTGCCATGTGATGCCATATTGAACTTCCAGTGACCAGTATGAGAGAGTGGGAGCAATAACACCAAATTGAACACACACGCTCCCTATTCACACCTTGGACCTTGTAACACTAATGAGTCACATGACATTGGGAAAATTGCTAATTGGGCCCAATTTGGACATTTTCACTTAGGGGTGTACTCACTTTTGTTGCCAGCGGTTTAGACATTAATGTCTGTGTGTTGCGTTACTTTAATGGGACAGCAAATTTACACTGATACAAGCTGTACACTCACTAGTTTCCATTGTAGTAAAGTGTCATTTCTTCGGTGTTGTCACATGAAACGTTATAATAAAATATTTACACAAATGTGAGGGGTGTGTTCACTTTTGTGAGATACTGTATATTCGGGTGAGGTCAGGTGATCTGTGTTCTGTGCCACCTGGACGGCTGTCTGGGTGGACGTGTGTTGTATCGCCTGGGTTGCTAGGCTGGAGATGGGTCTTATCCCCATCACATCTAGGCTGTCTGAGGGACTATCCAGAAGCAAGAGAGCAGTGCAGGGTTGGGACTGTGGCTTGCAGTCCAACCAAAAGTGACGATTCGGTCGGCAGGAGAACCTTTGTTAAGAGAAACTAAAACTTTTTTGCATCCAAGAAGTGTTTGGCACCCAATAACTTTAACAAATATACACCCACCATGCCTCACAATCCACTACATGCGGAAGGATGTCAGCTATCCCTGGCCCTGGAGGTTCTCATTAGATCAAAGAAGGCCTTGGACCTTGCTACAGTCACATTGAACCCAGATAGACGCATGGTACAGGGAAACGCGTTGGGTGAAGCCTCATCTGTGAAGTCATCATGCATGGGTTGGCTGGCAAGGAACGCAGCCGTGCTTGCTATTTGTTAACGCTGGTTTCAGTGTAATACTTTTTTAATAAATAGTTTGTTTTAGCATATTATACTATGAAGATTCTTCATTCTTTCATATATACATGAACCTAACTGAGAGTCGGCATTCATGTGCTCCATGTAAAGATCGGCCAATACTCTCGGATGATATTGGCATTGGGATTGGGTCTGGAGAAGTTGTTTTCTAGCTGTTAATTCCTATGGAGAGCTAGTGGGGATTGGAGTTTTGGAGCAAGTGGGATCTCTATAACTTGAGATCAGATACTTCTGGTAAGAGCCATGATTTTATGTAGGGATAACACTTCCATGAGCACCTTTACACTGTGTTGTTGATTTGAGCACTTAATGGTCACTTGAACATTAACTTTGCAATTGGATTTATTGACTTGGGACTGAAATTTATGAATTTCCTTATGAATGTATTTATTGGCACATATAATTTATGTTTATATGTATTGTTGTTTAGAAATTGATCTATGTTTTTGCTGAGTATTGATCATTTGTCACTAAGAGAAGCGTACCTGATCATCTTAAAAGTTTCCTTCCATCCATAGTTGTCCCTGCTGTAAGTAATAGCTAGTACAGCAAATAACAATCATTTATAGCTTATAGTGGATTGAGTTCACATTGTTTTCTTATATCTCAATATTGTCATTCCTATAACAATGATCAAATCTTATTTGTTTCAGGATATGAGCATGCAAACTGCTACAACCTTTGTCTGGTTCTACATGGTAAGGTCTTATGGATTAAGACAAGTAATTTAATCTTTTTTCTTTTAGATAACATGTGAACGAGATCAGTTTTGTTTTGTATCAATCAATAAAGCTTGGGAGCCGCTGTTTTCTTATTTATGGCAGTAAAGAGCTACAGTTCTTTGTACTCAAAATAATGATGTGTTAATTATAACATATATGTTGTTATATATATAAAAAAAAAACTGGTGCTAAGTTAATTGGGGCTCTGGAACTGCTGCAACTTGATCTTGAATACTAGACCCAATATAACAGGTACCCTGTCCTCACTTCCGACGGACCTTGCCACAGTGAGGTACGTCAGAAGTTCGGCCCCTACTTCCCCTGCTGCCGGAACCAGTAAGGAAAAGCAGTGCGCTTCGCACATGTGCAGTAGGGACCCGACTGTGAAGCCACAAGGCTTCACTGCCGGGTTCCCTTACTGGCAGTGGCGGGGGCAGCACCTGACAGCCAATGGAAACATCGGCTTGGGTGCCGACATTGCTGAATTTGTAGACAGGTAAGTGTCCTAATACTAAAAGTCAGCAGCCACAGTATGTGAAGCTGATGATGACTTTTCATTTTTGCAGGGGGGGGGGGGGGGGTTGGAACTCCGCTTTAAAAACCAGTGCATATAGTTAAAGTATTAGCCCTTGTACACACAGTCGAAAAATTCCGACCACAAAATCCGTTGGATTTTTTCCGACGGATTTTGTCCGAAACTGGTGTTGCATACACATGGTCGGACAAAGTTGTTGGAAAATCCAAACGTTCGGAATGTGTTGACGTTTGTTCGTTCCGACGGGACCACATTCAGCCTAGTAGCCAATAGCTTTGCTCTCGTACTTCTGAGCATGCGTGGCACTTTGTCCGATCGGAATTCTCTACAAACTTTGTCCGATCGGATCATGTTGTCGTAAAATTTTATATCCAGCTCTCAAACTTTGTTGGTCGGACATTCTGATGGAAAAAGTCCGATGGAGCCCACACACGGTCGGATTATCCGACAACGCGGTCCGATCGGAAATTTTTCGTCGGTATGTCCGACCGTGTGTACAAGGGCTTACACATCCGTGCACATGATTGAAAATATACATGTAAAAATTCAGTGATAACTTAAGAAATTCATATAATAGAACCTTTACATTTTTGGAGCACAGAGCACTTTGAAGGCACATGGAAACTTTAAGATGGATTATGAATTTATTGGATATGGACTTTTGATTTAATTCATTTTTGGCTGCATTTTTTTGTTGAAAGAACAACAGCAAGTAATATAAAGTACTGTGAACTATATACTGTATGCATTATACCTATCTATCCAGCAGGTGGTACTGTAGTGTGTATCTATGGTAATCTAATCAGAGGAAGTGTTCTCTTTCTCAGTGTATGTGTTCTCTTATATTCCTGCTTCCTATTCCATGATATAGACATGCTGTAAAGAAATGTTCCTCTAATCCTCCATAAAAGTAAAGCTGTTTGCTGTATCCAAAAAGCTTCCAGCGCATGATTTTAATAATCTAACAACAGGTTATGGGCTCAGGCACACCCAGCGTACCCAGCAGGCACCCAGCAGAGACCCAGGCATCCAGGCACTGGAGAGGTTATTGCAAGTCAGTGAGTACTGTATACAAGCTACTGAAAGATGGCAAGCAGTTCAAATGTGAAGTTTGCAATTGCAAAGCTGAACAATGTCAATTACCAGCTGTGGAAGTTCAAGCTAGAAATATTTTTTTTAGCATGTATGACTTGTGGCAAGTGCTGAATACAGACAGGCCCACAAACAGAGAGACAGAGGACTGGGGCAGGAAGGATAGACAGGCAAAAGCGACTATAAGCTTATTAGTGGAAGATAAACAGCTTATCCACATAAGAAAAGAGAAAACAACCAAAGATATGTGGACTTCATTACAAAAACTGCTTGAAGGTTCAAGCCTCAACAGCAAGCTCTTTCTACTAAGAAAGCTTTATAAGATGTGTCTAAAAGAAGGCAAATTTGTGACCACGTGAATGCTATGCTACAGATCTAGCTGTGTGCCACTGGAGAGGACATCAAAGATAACCATATTGTTGGTTGAGGGTAATAGTGGAGTCAGCAGTGATAATACAGCCATAACATCATATCTGGGGGGAAACTAAGGAAACCTGAGGAAACTAAAGGAGGAAATAATATGCACTGATACAATACTAAGAGGCGCATACACAAATACTAGGAGCCTAGCTAATAAAATAGAGGAACTGGAGCTGCTATTACACGAGGAGGACTTAGACTTTGTGGGAATAACTGAAACTTGGTTTGACAGCTCACATGATTGGCTGGCAAATATCCATGGGTATTCCTTGTATCGGAAGTATAGGGAAGGTAGAAGAGGGGGTGGGGTGTGTCTATATGTAAGAATGATGTAAGGTGCAATGTTATGACTGGGACAAGGTGGAGGTGAAATCAGTGTGGGTAGAACTTCAAAGAGAAGTAGTAAGTGGGAAACTAATAGTGGGGGTATGTTATAGGCCCCCAACCTGAAGGAAGAGGAGGCGCTGGACCTCCTATTACAGTTAGAAATGGCGGCGAGACAGGGTAATATCATAATGGGGGACTTCAATTATTCCAATATTGACTGGGCAAAGGGGACAGCTCACTCATTAAAGGCCTGTCGTTTCATGAATGTCTTACAGGATAATTTCATATCCCAATTGGTGGATTTCCCAACTAGAAAGAATGCCCTGTTAGATCTATTAAGTACGAAGTCCAAGTCTGATGTGGCAATGCAGGACAACTTGAGATCATAGGATGATATAATTTAATGTAAATTATAGAAAAAGGAGGCACAAGGGAAGAACACTGAATTTCAAACAAGACAATTATTCTGAACTGCGGTCATTACTACATGACATCAGTTAGGACCAAATCTTAGAAGCATTGAACATCGAAGAAAAATGGGATTGTTTTAGGAGCATATTAAACAAAGGTATTATGCAGTGCATTCCAATGGGCAATTAATATAGAAGAACAAAGGTTAAACTTGGGTGGCTAAACTGTAAAAAGCTTCATTAAAGAGAAAAAAAAATGTCCTTTAAACTATATAAAGGGGATGGGTCACCGTCAGCATTCCAACACTACAAGGAATGCAATAAGAAGTGTAAGAACGCAATCAGGACAGCTAAAAAAAAGACTACGTGAGAAACATAGCAGAGGAGATTTAAAAAATCCAAAGAAATGTTATAGGTACTGTATATTAACCGTGGAAAGGAGAAAAATTGCGCTAATTACAGTCCGTGTATCAAATTGCAGGGCATGACAGTTCCAATAGTTGTATATGTGGTTGAAGAACTTTAAAGAGGGCACCCCAGTGATATAATCACAAGTAAGTGTACCACCACCTCATGCTTACCAAATAGCAAACACATTTGGGCAGATGGCTATAACCCGGCCCAGGCCTTTGCTTTCCACGATTCACCAGGTTTCTGCATACATGTTGATATAACCTTCAAACAGATACCATGAAATCATGAAATCTGTAGCTTCATAGGAGATGGTTTAACAATCAGTCCAAAGAGAAAAAATATAATAGACCATTGCGTGAAACTGTATTGTATAGGGAAAACCCCAGTGATATTTAACACAAACAAGTGCACGCCAGCTCACAGAGAGCACGCTTACCAGATGACACACCACATATGGCTTTAACCCAGCCCAGGCCTTTGCTCAGCAGAGGATCCCAAGGATGATATGGAGGGTATGGAGGCGGAGAACGTAATCTTCATGGCTCCGTGAACAGAACGTCAATAATCAGCCTCTCTATGACAGAGGTCAGTAACAGTAAAAAGGCAAAATCCATTGCCCACAAGAAAGAGGAGGATGGGAGGATTGTTACGGATGACACAGAGAAGACAACTGTACTAAATGCCTTCTTTTCCTCAGCTTTTATGCTGGAAAAGGAGGCGTATACAGACCAAGACAGTACTGTTAGTGACACATCACAGGGCATACCCTGGGGGCTTACCAAGGCCAGAGTGAAAGAAAGACTTAGGCCTCTTTCACACGGGGCGGATCAGTAATGATCCGCCCCGTGAAGATCCGTTCGCTCAGCGGGGATCGCTCCGTTGTCCCCGCTGAGCTGGCTGCGGACAGGGCGGTCGCCGCACACTGTGCGGGGACCGCCCTGTCAGCTCTCCATTCTCCTCTATGGGGATCGGATGAGCACGGACCGTCTGTCCGTGTTCGTCCGATCTGCTCTGCAGACGGATAGAAAAATAGGATTTTCCTCCGTCTGCAGAATCGGACTGTTGCGGATCCGCAGACACCCGCTATCCCATAGGGATGAATGTATGTCCGTATTTCATCCGCAAACGGATGGATGAAATACGGACATACCATCCGCATGTGTGAAAGGGGCCTTAACAAACTTATTACAAATAAATTACCAGGACCAGATGGCGTACACCCAAGAGTCCTCAGAAAACTCAGTGAGGTTAAAGCCAGACCATTGTTCCTAATCTTTGCAGACAGAATACTGACAGGATTGGTACCAGCTGATTGGAGAAAAGCCAATGTGGTTCCAATATTCAAAAAAAGACAGAGACAAATCCCTGGAAACTATAGGCCAGTCAGCCTAACATCAAAAGTGGTTAAATTATTGGAGGGGATGATAAGGAACTATAGCCAAAAATGTACTGAAGGAAAAAATATCATTAGTAGTCATCAGCATGGGTTTACAAAGGGTCGTTCTTGCCAAACCAACCTGTTAACATTCTATGAGGAAGTGAGCTGCCATATAGACAGGATTTTGCACAAGCATTTGATACAGTTCCCCATAAATGATTAATTTACTAGCTGAGGTCTGCAGGCATGGACTATAAGATTTGTTCTTGGGTAAAAAAACGGTTAGAGGGGCGTGTCCAAAGGGTGGTGATAAATAACGTGACTGGTCTGAAGTGGTAAGTGGGGTACCCCAAAACGATAATCCTACTACTTTATAAAACTCTGGTTCTGGTCACCAGTCCTCAGAAGGGATATTCTGGAACTGTAGAGAGTCCAAAGAAGAGCAACAAAATGAATAACGGGCCTGGAGGACCTCAATTACAAGGAACAACTGCAAGCACTAAATTTATTCTTGCTGGAGAAATAATGCTTGAGAGAAGATATGAAACCTATTTACAAATACCTCAATGGTGCATTATTTCTCCAGCAAGAATACATTTAGTGTATTAAACTTCAGAAACTGAATATTAAAACAAAGTATATCCCTCTATAGTGTGTACTTGTTTCAGTTAGAAGCACTTATGCAGCATACACACGACCAGACTTTCCGACAGACTAGGTCCGACGGGATCAGTCCGTCGAACAATCCGATTGTGTGTGGGCTAGTCCGATCGTTTTCTGGAAAAAAAATCAGACGGACCTAGAAATAGAGCATGCTTCAAATCTATCCAACGAACTCAATTTCGACGGACTAAAAATCTGGAAAATTGTTCGTCTGTGTGCTAGTCTGACAGACCAAATATGGCGCAAGGACAGCTATTGGACAGCTATTGGCTACTGGTTATTGAACTTCCTTGTTTAGTCCCGCTTATGTCATCACATTCAAAACTAATGGACTTTCGAATGGACTCAGTCCATTCGTGTGTGGCCAAGTCCGTTCATCCAGAAAGTCCGTCGGACCTCAGCCGAAAGTCCGTCAGGAAGACCATCGGACCTAGTCTGCCGGAAAGTCCGGTCCTGTGTCATAAGTGTCATTTCTGCCTGCTGCTTCATTCCACTGTAATATGCGCTCATCAATTGGTCTCCGTAGGGCAATCCTAGCCTGCTATTTTTATATGAATACATTTTTTGCACTGATCTATGTAGGTATGTTTTCATTGAGTTCAGTCTGACACTTCTGCTTGCTATCAACTGATGGATACAGAGATTTTCCTGGAGGGATCCTATACCATGGGATGTTTGTGAGTGCAAATTTAACCATTTTTTTCTACATTTTTTTTCTCAAAAACGAAACACTAAATGTGAACAAAGGAAGTGCACTTAAGAATGTGGTTTGGTTTCATAAATGGTTTAGTGAACAAAGAAAACAGTTGACCATAACAAAGAGTTCCAAGTACATGACATACAATGAAAAGTAGGTACAACGTGTAAAATCAGAGCGTCTGTAAAAGTAGGAAACAATGTATTGTGACGCAAATGTATGATTTACACCACTCAATGAGGCTGAAGCCTAGGGGCATGTACCTGAACATTGTATAACACAAAAAACTGTTAAACACATAAATTGACCTAAGCAGTAGATCAGTAAGCAGACATAAGGTAGGTAATACAATCTTAAATACATAAAACAGTGAGCGCACAGAAATCAAAAGCAGCTAACACAGGTGACCAACCTGACAATTAAAATAAACAAAAAACGTGCAGCACATAAAACAAAAAAGTCTAGAAAATTCATATAACAATAAACATAAAGTGCACCCAGAATTCAATAAAGTGCAAAAATGTACAGCGCCTTGAAAAAGTATTCACACCCCTTGAAATTTTCCACATTTTTTCATGTTGCAACCAAAAATGTAAATGTATTTTATTGGGATTTTATGTGATAGACCAACACAAAGTGGCACATAATTGTGAAGTGGAAGGAAAATGATAAATGGTTTTCAATTCTTTTACAAATAAATATGTGAAATTTGTATTCAGCCCCTTTACTCTGATACCCATAACGAAAATCTAGTGGAACCAATTAACTTCAGAAGTCACCTAATTATTAAAAAGAGTCCGCCTTTGTGTAATTTAATTTTAATATAAATACAGCTGTTCTGTGAAGCCTTCATGAGGCTTGGTAGAGAACATTAGTGAGCAAACAGCATCATGAAGGCCAAAGAACACACCAGACAGGTCAGAGATAAATATCCCAAGCTCTGAACATCTCACAGAGCACTGTTCACGTCCGTCGTCCGAAAATGGAAAGAGTATGGCATAACTGCAAACCTACCAAGACAAGGACGTCCACCTAAACTGACAGGCCGGGCAAGTAGTATTAATCAGAGAAGCAGCCAAGAGGTCCATGGTAACTCTGGAGGAGCTGCAGAGATCCACAGCTCAGGGGGGAGAATCTGTCCACAGGACAACTATTAGTCGTGCGCTCCACAAATCTTCCCTTTATGGAAGAGTGGCAAGAAGAAAGCCATTGTTGAAAGAAAACTATAAGAAGTCCCATTTGCAGTTTGCGAGAAGCAGAGGCGGCTCTAGACTTTGTGAGGCCTTAGGCAAAACTTAGACATGAGGCCCCATTCACGCCCATAATGGGAAAAATATTATAAAAACAATAAAAATTAACTGTATAAATGTGCATATATTAACTTAAATCCTATGAACCATGAATTCACAGTTTCTATAAATTTGTCTAACCAATTATTCTTTAATCAAATATTAAACATATGGTGGGTTGGTGTGTGTGTGTGTATATATATATATATATATATATATATATATATATATATATATATATATATATTATAAATATATATGTTACACGCACACAGATATAGATCAAATTGTGCAGCTGCCTGCTTATTATGCTCTGTGATGGTCATAGACTGCGGAAAATTATACAGGAGATGGTCAGAGCCTGCGTGTGGACAATGATATAGGACAGGGATATGCAATTAGCGGACCTCCAGCTGTTGCAGAACTACAATTCCCATGAGGCATAGCAAAACTCTGAGAGCCACAAGCATTACACCCAGAGGTAGAGGCATGATGGGACTTGTAGTTTTGCAACAGCTGGAGGTCCGCTAATTGCATATCCCTGATATAGGAGATGGTCAGAGACTGTGTGGGGCCATAATACAGGAGACGGTTAGAGACTGTGTGCAGCCATGATACAGGAGATGGTCAGAGACTATGCAGCCATGATACAGGAGACGGTTAGAGACTGTGCCGACAGTGATACAGGAGACAATCAGAGACTGTGCAGACAATGATACAGGAGACGGTTTTATGGTAATGACAAGCAAACCCTTACCTGGCTAACACGGTAAGAAAAGTTGAAGCCACAGACAGGGTGCTGACAGACAATCACACCAGAAAGATACAGGAGATGGTCAGAAACTGCGCAGCCAATGATACAGGAGACGGTCAGAGACTGCACAGACAATGATACAGGAGACGGTCAGAGACTGTGCAGCCAATGATACAGGAGACGGTCAGAGACTGTGTGGCCACGATATAGGAGACGGTCAGAGACTGTGTGGCCATGATAGAGGAGACGGTCAGAGACTGTACAGCCATGATACAGGAGACGGTCAGAGACTGTGTGGCCATGATACAGGAGACGGTCAGAGATTATGCAGCCATGATACCGGAGACGATCAGAGACTGTGCTGCCATGATACAGGAGACAGTCAGAGACTGTGCAGCCATGATACAGGAGACGGTCAGAGACTGTGCCGACAGTGATACAGGAGTTTTATTATGGTAATGACAAGCAAACTCTTACCTGGCTAACACGGTATGAAAAGTTGGAGCCACAGACAGGGTGCTGAAAGACAATTACACCACAAAGATGCAGGTGATGGTCAGAGACTGTGCGGAAAATGATACAGGATATGGTCAGAGACTGTGTGGCCATGATACAGGGATAATCAGAGACTGTGCGACCATGATATAGGAGATGGTCAAAGACTGTGCAGACAATGATACAGGAGATGGTCAGAGACTGTGCGGACAATGATACAGGAAATGGTCAGAGATTGTGTGGACAATGATACAGGAAATGGTCAGAGATTGTGTGGACAATGATACAGGAGACGGTCAGAGACTGCGCAGCCATGATAACAACATAATTAGCATAATTGATAACTGTCTAATGCTTCTTCATCGTCAGCAGGTTTATGGAGAGGGTAACACTGCTGTATTAACTGTAATAGAGAAGGTGGTACTGTCACACCATTCTGGGTGTACTGTCTGGCAGAGGAATATGAATCACAAAAATATCTGCACAGAATTATATATCTTTTGGTAGAGGAAACATTTCACATATGTGTGTGAATAGATGTTTGCCTGGCGTTAATTTTGAAAGCAGAATGAGCAAGATAAGTAGCAAGATAAATAATTAAAATAATTAAAATTAAAAATAAAATAAGCCCTCCAGTTTGAACAACAGCCAGCCTCATTAAATGGCATTCAACTGGAATGTACATGCCCTCAGCCTGTCATTCAACAAGTAAGGAGAAGGGCACAATGATGATCCCATCCAGTGGTGGCTGGCGCTCAAAATTTTTGGGGGGGGTGCAAACAAACTGTGTCATCAAACGCAGCCACTGTGCCCATCAAACGCAGCCACTGTGCCCATCAAACGCAGCCACTGTGCCCATCAAACGCAGCCACTGTGCCCATCAAACGCAGCCACTGTGCCCATCAAACGCAGCCACTGTGTCATCAAACGCAGCCACTGTGCCCATCAAACGCAGCCACTGTGCCTATCAAACGCAGCCACTGTGCCCATCAAACGCAGCCACTGTGCCCATCAAACACAGCCACTGTGCCATCAAACGCAGCCACTGTGCCAATCAAACGCAGCCACTGTGCCCATCAAACAAAGCCACTGTGCCATCAAAAGCTACTAAGGTCCAAAGAGAATAAGAGAACCAACCTTCAGTATGGTGGAACTATTTTAATCCTATTGATCCAGGCAAACCAAAACCTCAGTAAAGCAGATGACAAGTTATTTTTACAATATGGGAAAATAAAACTGTACATGATACATGAACTATTATTAATTTGAGAAAAGAAGCATTTTGCCATGAATGAAGAAGCTACTCCAAAAATTGATAATATGACCTAAAGCCCATGCAGAGATAATATAGTCTTTGACTTGGGGGTGCATTGTTGTAGTTATATATATATATATGCACTATAATATATATATATATTATAGTGCATATATATATAAAATATAGTGCATATATATATATATATAAAATATAGTGCATATATATATATATATATATATATATAAAATATAGTGCATATATATATATATATATATATATATATATATATATATATATATATATGCACTATAATATATATATATATAAAATATTGTGCTTTCGGCTAAGTCAATGCTGTATTCTAACTTGACATTACATTGGAGCAAGTACAATTTACATTATATATATTACAGTTATAGACACTACCTACCCCTGCTCCTCGCCTTGCTGACTAAAGGTGGCAGGATTTAGAGAAGCAACACACAATGCTCTCTCTGTGCCCTGCAGTGCAATCTGGGAGTTGTAGTCTCTGCAGAGCACAGGCACCAGACGGCCATGTTGAAGACTGTGTGCCTGTGCTCTGTGGGAGAACTACAATTCCCGCCATGCACTGGGGCCGCCGTTGGTGACTTTAGGGGAAGGGCTAGGACACGGAGGACGGCGCTGCAGCAGTGGAGCCTGCTATTGGACGCAGGCAGACTGACCATGCCCACACCATGTCGAGTGACTGTGGACATTAGTGTTATCCCCCCCCCTCATCCACCAACGCGGAGCGCGGCGATGGATCAGCTCACTCTGCACCACAGCTGTGTGCAGCGTGCCCGCCGCCCACTCCACCTGCCGCTTGCAAATCCCAGTCCCAGTGTCCCACACTGAGACACAACAGCAGCACAACACCTGAAAGGCAAATTAGGCAATTGCGCGACGGCGAGGCCCTTTCTGTAGGCGAGGCTTAAGGCAATCGCCTAATTTGCCTAATTAAAGAGCCGCCTCTGGCGAGAAGCAATGTGGGGACAAAGCAAACGTGGAAGAAGATGCTCTGGTCAGAAGAGACCAAAAGTGAACTTTTTGGCCTAAAATACTATGAGTAGCGGAAAACTAACACTGCGCATCACCCTGAGCACAATATCCCCACCATAAAACGTGGTGGCAGCATCGTGTTGTGGGGATGCTTTTCTTCAGCAGGGACAGGGAAGCTGGTCAGAGTTGATGGGAAGATGGATGGAGCCAAATGCAGGGCAATCTTAGAAGAAAACCTGAGTCTGCAAAAGACATGAGACTGGGGCAGTTGTCACCGTCCAGCAGGTCAATGACCCTGAACATACAGCCAGAGCTACAATGGGATGGTTTAGATCAAAGCATATTCATGTGTTAGATTGGCCCACTCAAAGTCCAGACCTAAATCCAATTGAGAATCTGTGGTAAGACTTGGGCGAGTTTAGAGGGTAGTGATAAATAACGAAAGTGGGGTCGCCCAGGTTTCTGTCCTGGGGCCAATCCTATTTAATTTATTCATAAACTACCTGCAGGATGGGGTGAACAGCTCAATCTATACAGGCCATCATTTATCTAGGCCTGAATGAGTCCATCTCATACTCCCTTTTTAAAAGGCTTCACATCAGGAAAAACTCAATAAGATTCCTGCATTGTAGCATGCTTTAAAATAATGAAAGTCTTTGGTTTGAAATTAGACATGTAAATAGGTGGGACTATTGAAATAACACACAGCTCTCTTAAAACAAAAGACAAAATAAATTGGTCTTTGTAATTTTAACAAATGTGATCAAATAAACAAAATAATAAGTATAGTATATGATAATAATGTATGTCTGACATTAATGTTTTACATATGTAATTTCGTCTATTGCAGATTCCAGTGGGCTCGGGTTCTCCCTGTCGCCCCCCTTGGGTGGGTCTCAGCTCCTCAGGGCTTCCTGGCAAGGTGGGGGGATGTGATACCTTCACTTTTCCCCACTCACTAACTGGCACAAATTCACATTTGGCCACTAGAGTGAGCACCTTCTTGCCAGTGTTCTGCCGAGAAAGGTCTCGATTCTACTGTGCAGGCGCAGCGCTTGCCCAGTAAGAACCACAAAGGAGCCGCGGAAAATAGCCGAAGCAGAAAACCTGTGAGTCAGCTGTACAGGACACCTACGTTCCAACACTGTTGTAAGACACGATTTTATAACAGGGCCCCTCGCGGGCTCACTTTGCTCACCACGCTTCGCTCGCCATGCTTTGGGCACAGCCTTGCTTCGCTCGGCATAATTATATTCTAGCTCTATTTCCACTTGGATAGTAGGGCTTGAACCTGGACTAAGGGCAGAATGTAGTGCGCAGGCGCTGTGTAGAGCTGACGATCAGCTGTTCATCTTCGGAGACTTTCGGCGGCTCCGTAGTCGCATTATCCCCCGGGGGACCTTTTTCGGCAAGACACCAGCTGCGTTTCTTGTTCATTTCCGAATGATCCTTGCAAGGCACACATATTGTGGGGGAAATGACGACACCCGCCTTCCGGGCGTTTTCACATCGGCTAGGATGCCATCATCCTTTGGGTGGGAGGAGGGCGGCGCCTGCACTGGATCCCCCTAATCACAGAGGCAAAATATAAATGTCTGAGTGCATGAGGGTCAATGTATGATCCCACACATATCTGGACTGATCATTATGACACACACACACACACATCTCTATGTAAGTAATCAATTCTAACTATGCTAGATTGATCAGTGTTTTTACATTGGCTGACACAGTGTTAGCCCAGGTAACATTTACTATAATGCACTGTATTTAAACCATACCTCATACAATTGCATGGCCCTCTTTTGTTTATAGAGCCCCTGCTCCTTTTATATATTTGCAGCCAGGTATCGTCCACATTAAATTAACGACCCACATTAGTTATATCAGCACTAAAGCTAAATGGGGTCATTTTATTTGTACATGTGTTTTAGTTTATTTGCACTTTTGTTTGTTTTTTTGTTTTCATGGATTAGCACACATCAAACTGACATTCATTCACTGCACATAGTCGCTTTTTACCATGTCAGTACACAATGGATTGATATTGTTCACTTTATTTTATTTGTTTCTTTAATCAACTTTTTACCCATTTTTTAACACTTCACATCAGCAAGTTTCACTGTTGTCAATGTTATCACTTACAGATATTTTCTCTATACCCCTTATTCACATGATCAAATCATTCAAATAGTTTCACTCACTTTTCCATTTTGCATATATGTCACCTTAATGAAGTTACACACCAACGATATAGCAATAAGCTTACATTACTGATAATTTAATAGGCGTTTTTCGTCAATATGCTATGAATCAAATAATTTGATCTTCCTCTGTTTGACATATTGTCATGATTTGAGACATTGCTGCAGGTGCTGCTCCTCTCCTTCATTTGAGGGTGTCAAATAGTGTGGCTCCTAGCAAGCCCTCTCGAGCTGAGCCCCATTCTTGGGGGAAGTGGGGACAATCGTGGAGTCCTTCGGATCACTCAACTGCTTTTAAACCTCTGGTTACAAGACCATTTCATTCTATTCCATTTCATTCTATTCTTGAGTGGTAAATATAACACCATTATGTATATGTGATTTGGTGCATGATGAAATATTTGTATAATGTAATTTGAAATGTTGAATGTAATTTTTTAAAGCAAATTACCCCCCAGAAGAAGACCGCAACTGCACAGGTAGAAAGGCGTCGGGACATCCACACAGCCAACATTATGTAATGTAATGCTGTGTACATGTATGTTTGCATTATCATGGAATATGTACTGTTTAACCAGAGTTCATATTTTAATTGCACATGATATTGGATATTTATTGTAATAAAGAATTTTTTATTCATATTTATCCCCTTCTTTGACATTTATTACACTGCTGTTAAAAAAACCCTTGGGGAACCTTCTTATGTTGTTCTACAAAGTATTGACTCAGGCGGGCTGAATACAAATGCACGCCACATTTTGCAGATATTTATTTGTAAAAAAAATGTTGAAAACCATTTATCATTTTCCTTCCACTTCACAATTATGTGCCACTTTGTGTTGATCTATCACATAAAATCCCAATAAAATACATTTACGTTTTTTGGTTGTAACCTGACAAAATGTGGGAAATTGCAAGGGGTGTGAATACTTTTTTCAAGCTACTGTATATAAGTCTGAAGATACATAAATTATATATATGAAAAAACTAGTGAAAGTGTCACCAAAGTGACCATAATATACAGTATATCGTTCTAAAATTGCATTCATTATATATAAGCGTTGCACAAACTGTTGGCGCTATATAAAACTTGTATAATAATTATATACACTATATTAAGATACTAGTGAAAACATCACCAAAAGACCATGAAGTGCCAGTGCTATTACACAAATGAACAGTCCAATGAGTGTCCAAAAAAATCAAGGAATATCTGCTTTAAGACCTCCAACATTTATAATTCCCAGTGCTAAGCTAATGAGGATCAGCATATCATGTCACATTAACCTTACAAAGTCCTGCTGCGTTTTTCCATAAAGACCATGTGTATCCAAAATGGAGTCCTGTGTGAAGAATGCTCACCAAAAGACCAAAAATGCAGTATATAGTGTAGTATTTATTGTATATTAAGATCAGCTTTAAAAACATCAGCTTCCACGTGGAACAGTACAAACAAATGCAGCCGGGCTTACTAAGATGACTGCCGATCCGGGACCCAGAAATGGCAGCGTGACATCAGCGCGTAAAGCCTGACCCAACAATTAGCACTAGAATTAATTTTAAAAAATATATAAAAAAATAATTTTCATAAAATTTAATAAAATCTCAAGACATCAACAATAATAATAAGCAGGCTATTTAAGCTCTCCACTAAAGGTAGACATAAAACACCATAATAAACATAATTTACACATACATATAATGGCAAGATTAATCATATACAAAAACAAATCAATGTACATAATATATATAATTAAACATTAAACAGAAATCTCATACCAATACACTGTGTAGTCTAGAATAGAAAAGGCACCAGGAAAATTATATAAATCAACAATAACTCTACTATTATCAATAAAGCAATTAATGTTGATGTCAATGTTGAGACCTCTGGGTGTCAAAATGCCCATCTTATATATACTTTTGGTTTCCAAAATGGACACCATTCTACACTTATTGCACCCCCTCTAAAGTGGGCAAATCAAATCAATCCCCATTAATGTAATACCATCAGGCTCCTTATGGTGGCACTCCCCAAAATGTTTCAAGAGAGAATGCTCCCTAAGACCCTTCCTAATATTGTAGAGGTGTTCCCTCATACGGTTCCTCAATATCCTGTTAGTCCTCCCTATATATTGCTTCTTACAGGAACACTCTAATAAATATACAACATGTTTACTATTACATGTGATAAATTAATAAATAAGATAACTTAGACACAAAAGAGGAGACCTTACTACGTTGGGTACCATCTAATCTGCATACTATACATCAGTTACTAAACAAGAAAGCTTTATTGTCAGAAAAAAAACATTACCTCTCTAGGGGAGTCAAAAACATTCAAGGCTATCCTGTCCCTTAAAGTGGGTGCTCTATGAAAGACAACTTCTGGTCTTTCCGTTAATCAATTCTCCAAAGCTGGGTCACCTCTCTAAATCCCCCAATGCTTCTTTATAATACTCCTAACTTGCACATGTTGTGTGGAAAAATTTGTAATGAAGGGGCAAACCATTTTGTATTGTGTCTTATCTCTGAGTATTTAGCAGGGTCTCCCTACTCATTTCAGCTACTTGTATAGCATTATCTAAATATGCCGCATCATATCCCTTCTACAAAATCTATCTTCCAATATTCCTAATTGTGATTAATAATCATTAAAGTTGTTACAATTCCGCCTCATCCTTACAAATTGTTCTCTAGGAATGTTCATTGGCCACAGGGGATGATGACAGCTCAAATCAGTAGAAATTAAGCTGTTTTTTTCCATAGGCTTAAAGGATGATTTAGTAACAATTTCAGTACCATCATTAATCAATGTTAAATCTAAAAAAAATATTATTTCACTACGGCTATAGGTATGCATAAATCTGATGTTCAAACTTTTGGTATTCAGGGTCCCAACAAAATTGTTAAGCGATTCCTCACTACCTTTTCATAGGAGAAGGACATCGTCTATAACTATAGCTGGTAGAAAATTTACCTCTGGCTAATCTCTAGAATAGATGATGTCTTCCTCTCAATCAAGAAATTGCAAAACAAACTCTTTGCTGTCACAAGATAGGTGGAAGAATCTGTCACAACATTACTCAAATCATTAAGAACCAGTTTGGCATCTTTTAAAAAGTCAGAGGTTCTAGCCACAGGCAGCTTTAAAAAAAAAAAAAAATCTATATATTTTCTTAAAAACAGGGAGCCGGTGCCACTTATAATAGGTCTTGCACCCAGCCTGGCCAATCTCTTTATGGCCAGGTGGGAGGAGGACACCATCTATTCCAGAGATTGGCTCAAGTTAATTTTCTACCGGCAATATATAGATGATGTCCTTCTCCTATGGCAAGGTAGTGAGGAATTGCTTAACAATTTTGTTGGGACCCTGAATAACAATAGCTTGAACATCAGATTGACTCATACCTATAGCCACAGTGAGATTAATTTTTCATATTTAACATTGATTAATGATGGTAGTGGAATTGTTACTAAATCTTTCTTTAAGCCTACGGCTGAAACTAACTTCATTCCTACTGATAGCTATCATCATCCCCTGTGGCAAAGGAACATACCTAAGGACCAATTTGTAAGGATGAGTCGGAACTTAAATGATTATTATGTACAATCAGGAATCTTGAAAGAAAGATTTTTAGAGAAGGGATATGGTGCAGCGTCTTTAGATAATACCATTGTCATGCTTACCCCTAACGCAGGTGGTTAAACTTTATAGCTAGCTGCTGTGTTCTTCACCTATAGCAGCCCCCTTTCCCATAAGACAAGCAGGCCTACTTGGCAGGTACTTGGTTGCCCCTAGGTCTAATAAACGATGCTATAGAGCCTGGCCACCACGCTGGGGCAGGCATGAACTGAGCAAAGCAAATGGGTACTTTCGGTTGGCAGACAGGCAGGGTGGCTCAATGATAGTTTAGATACAAGGCAGATAAGGTTCAGAATAGTCATGGTCAATCCATAGTTAAAAGGCAGGAAGAGTTCAGAGAATAGTTGATACCCGATCCCAGGTTGTCAATGAGGGAATCCAATCTAGCAGAGAAGGGCAGGCAAACAGGGAGCTTTGGAACACATATTACACACACGATCACATGCATGAGCCTGCAGGCTTGACTGGCTTAAATCAGGTTTGGTCTCCACTCAGAGACTGGCCAAATTAATCACCTTGCAGATGGACAGACAGACAAGGAGAATGCCACAGCCAAAACCAGAATGCTGGAACAAGCAGATATGACGGAGTAGGAGCCCACACACTCCTGTCAGCTATAACAACAATAACAAGTAGCTGAAATGAGTAGGGAGAGATAAATACTCAGACATAAGACACAATCCAAAATGGTTTGCCCCTTTTATTACTAACTTTTCCTTACAACATGTGCAAGTTAGGGGTAATATTAAGAAGCACTGGGAGATCTTGAGAAGTGAACCAGTTTTGGGGAATTTGTTACTGGAAAGACCAGAAGTTGTCTTTCATAGAGCGCCCGCTTATTGGGACAGGATAGCTCTGAATGTTGTGTACCCCCCCAGGCAGATAAAATTTTCTGATATGAAAGCTTTCTTTCCTTGTAACCAACGTATGATATGCAGATAAGATGGTACCCAACATAGTAAGGTCTCCTCTTTTGTAGCAAGCTCTACTAGTAAAAGTTATCTAATTCATTTGTTTATCACATGTAATAGTAAACATTTTATGTATTTATTAGAGTGTTCCTGTGAGAAGCAATATATAGGGAGGACTACCAGGCGATTGAGGGAACACCTCTATAATACCTCTTTCTCTGTCAAAACATTTTAGGGGGTGCTACCATAAGGACCCTGCTGGTATTAAATTTATGGGGATTGATTTGATTCACCCACGTTGCAGGGGGTGCAATAAGCGTAGAATGGTGTTCATGTTGGAAACCAAATAGACATATGAGTTGGGCACCAAAACACCAAAAAAACATAATTTACACATAAATACAATGGCAAGATTAATCATACATATATATATTTATATATATATTTATATAAATGTCAGAAGAATGGCCAAAGGAGAACTGGCAATACTGCCAATACTTTGCTGTTTTTTTGTCTACCATTAGTGGAGAGTTTAAATAGCCTGCCTATTATTACTGTTAATGTCGCAAAATTTTATTTCATTTTTTGGGAAACATTTTTTTTAATGAAATTTGTATATATATTTTTACTTGCCAGATATATATATATATATATATATATATATATATATATATATATATATATATATATATTTTTTTTTTTTATTTTTTTCCTTTTTTTTAATATTTGAGCTGGAAATATTATTGCTAATCTATAATATTGTGGATATAGGTAATATATAATGTTGTGATGATTTTTTGTGCTTTTAGGCTTTGTCTATTTGGACCAGAAAATAATGGCTGTTTTATTGGAATTATGCACTTTTTTCATGTAATTTGCTGCTTACTTGTATGGTGCTCTGTGTTCCAGCTTGTTTATCTGAACCATGGCAATATGGCTGAGCGTTAGTTCACAATAAAATGGCACACCTCATTTCCTGTCTTTTGCCATGCCCGCAGGCTATTTGAGGAGGATACGACTGATGTCAGCAGTAAGCATATCCCTTGAGTACGTGCATGCTTATGGAACGCATTGGGTGAGGCCTTACAAAATGACATCATGCCGGGTCCTGGATCGGTGGCCATCTTAGTAAGTCCATCTGCATTTGTTTGTTCTGTTTCATGTGGTAGCTATTGTTTTTTAAGCTAATTTTAAAATATAATAAATACTACATTATATAACGCATTTTTGGGCTCTGTGTGGTGATTATTCTTCACACGTGGCTCCATTTTGGATACATAGTCGGCATGCAAGAGTGAAGCAGGACTTTGTGAGGTTGATGTGACATGATATGCTGATCCTCATTTGCTTTCCGATGAGTGCATAGTGGTGGTGGATTCACATGATGGACACACTATGCATGATTTGCTGCACTGGAAATTATTAGTTTTTAAGGTCTTCAAGTGGATATTCCTTGATTTTGGGACACTCATTGGACTGTTCATTTGTTTAATAGCACTGGCATTTTTATGATCACTTGATTGAATTTTTAATACATTTTATGTTTATGATTATATGAATTTTCTAGATGTTTTTGTTTTATGTGTAGTACGTGTTTTTGTTTAATATAAGGCTGGTAATATCCCCAAACCCTGGAATGAATGGGCCCCTCCCCACTCTACAGCACCCACACTATCCCAGACAAGAGGGTGCCATGGGAGAGGAGCCCCCGGCACTAAAAAATCCCCATTGAAAGGGCAGCATATCCAAACTATAGCCTTTAGAGTCCCAGAGTCCCAGATAACAGTAAAACCTGACAGGCTGGATATACACTAAATGCCCTGTACACACGGTCAGACATTCCGACAACAAAATCCGTCTGATTTTTTCCAACGGATTTTGGCCAAAACTTGTGATGCATACACACGGTTGGACAAAGTTGTAGGAAAATCCGATCGTTTAGAACGAGGTGACGTTTGTAGCGTACGATGGGACTATGTAGAGGCTAGTAGCCAATAGCTTTGGTCTCGTCATTTAATCTGAGCATGCATGGCACTTTGTCCGTCGGAATTCTCTAAAAACTATTGGAAAACGTCCGATCGGATTTTGTTGTCAGAAAATTTTAGATCCAGCTCTCAAACTTTTTCCATCGGGATTTCCGATGGAAAAGTCCAATAGAACCCACACACGATCAGATTTTCCGACAACATAATCCGATCGGACCTTTTCCGTCTGAATTTCCGACCGTGTGTACAGGGCATTAGTCATTCTGCTAACAGCTTTGACCTAAGTGCTGTTGATAACATTGCTAAATAATATATCATCTGAAAAGATTCACTGTGTTGTCTGTTACTACCAGCAGATGGCATTGCTCTCCTAGTATTATTCAGGATATGTGACTGTATTGAGGAGCACTACATTTCTATTCACCAACAGTATCATATCCTCAAATCCGAAATACAGGCTGGTATAAAAGAAAAACAATAATGCATCTTTGTCTTCATTAATGCATTGTTAAATGTATTTTTTAAAGCAGTATAAGTACCTGAATTTGACTTGGTATCATCCTGTGCAGCAGAGTTTATAGGGAGAGAGGAAGAAGCAGCAAAATAAGTCAGCTGGACTGCAGTATTAATTTCCTAACAAGCGGCATAGGGGTAGATTTACTAAAACTGGTGTGAACTCAGAATCTAGTGCAGCTGTGCATGATAGTCAATCAACTTCTAACCTTAGCTTGTTCAAATAAGCTTTGGCAATAAAACCTGGGAGCTAATTGGTTTCTGATTGGTTTTCTTAAGATTTACCAAAACCATGTAGTACAAGAGCCTGCCTGATTGCATACAAATTGAAACTCTTGAGGTTTGACCTCATATTATATGGTTTTGGTAAATCTGAAGACAAAAATCTGAAGAAAATCGAAAAATGTGTATGGGGTCTAAAGCCACACGATACGATTGTTAGCAGTGGCGGCCCGTCCATAGGGGGTGTCCAGACGCCACCCCCCCCCCCCCCCCCCCGCTGTAGTCACACAGAAAAAAATTAAAAACATTTTTTATTTTAAAGATTTTTTTTATTTTTTTTATTTTTATTTCCTTTACCTAAGTGCACTGTTTTTGGGCACCGGACACAGTGCACTATGGGAAGCGCCACGTCAGTGCAATCACGAGATTGCAGACACGACGCTTTATTGGCGGGGTTTTGAGATGCTTTGTGGCGCAATCGGTCACGCCGACCAGCATCCGCCCTGCCGAGTGCTTTGTTCTCATTGTGAGAACAAAATCACTTCCGGCGGGCTACAAAACAATGGCCGCCATGAGGACTAATCCCTGTGTGTTCAGTG
The DNA here is from genome assembly GCF_037356315.1 of Lithobates pipiens. Lineage (NCBI taxonomy): Eukaryota > Metazoa > Chordata > Amphibia > Anura > Ranidae > Lithobates > Lithobates pipiens. The sequence continues at coordinate 61,627,652 of NW_027507686.1, read as the reverse complement.
GGGAGGGGAGGCCCCTCCCCTCTCCACTGAACACAGGGAGAGACCAGGAATGGACGGGCCGCCGTTGAGTTTACCAAGATGTCCTCACCCCCACCAGAAGAATTTAACTGTGCAGATTCTTGTCCATGCAAAGGCAAGTGAGTGTTTTGCCCGTAAGCCTGCTTGTGTGGAAAGATCAAACTTTTATGGTAACCTGAGGATTACTTTTGTTAGCTCATCTATTCAGCTGTTGGTGAAGCCAGATTAGATCCCCTCCCCCCCCCCCCCCTTTTCACTACACATTAAAAAAAAGGTAATGCAAGTTTGATTATAACCCTCCTGCATTTACTCCACTGAGTTTTGCTCACAAATCGGCTGATATTATCAGAACTCTGTATGTCACTCTGCTCTTCTCCCCCCTTCAGGCAGACTGCTCCGGATGTCTCTTCTGCACATGCAGTAACTCATGGCATGGCAGCTGCCAGCTACTTTGTGGGACTCTGTGATAAGATGGGGAAGAGTCACAGCAACAGGTTGTTTTAAAATATGGCAAACTCAAAACTGACATTCAGGCTGGAAAGAAGTGTGTTCTGTGTATGTATTGTATGTACTGTGTGTTCTGTGTGTGTGTGTGTGTGCATTGTATGTACTGTGTGTTCTGTGTGTGTGTATTGTATGTACTGTGTGTTCTGTGTGTGTGTGTATTGTATGTACTGTGTGTGTTTTGTGTATGCTGTGTGTGTTCTGAGTATGTACTGTGTGTGTATTGTATGTACTGTGTGTGTTCTGTGTGTGTATTGTATGTACTGTGTGTTCTGTATATCTACTGTGTGTTCTGTGTATGTACTGTGTGTGTATTGTATGTTCTGTGTGTTCTGTATATGTACTGTGTGTTCTGTATATGTACTGTGTGTGTATTGTATGTACTGTGTGTTCTGTATATGTACTGTGTGTTCTGTGTATACACTGTGTGTTCTGTGTATGTACTGTGTGTTCTGTATATGTACTGTGTGTTCTGTGTATGTACTCTGTGTGTATTGTATGTTCTGTGTATGTACTGTGTGTGTATTGTATGTACTGTGCATGTACTGTGTGTGTTCTGTGTATGTATTGCATGCACTGTGTGTTCTGTGCGTGTGTATTGTATGTACTGTGTGTTCTATGTGTGTTTGTATTGTATGTACTGTGTGTGTGTGTGTGTATTGTATGTACTGCGTGTTCTGTGTGTGTGTGTATTGTATGTACTGTGTATGTAGTGTGTGTGTTCTGTGTATGTACTGTGTGTGTATTGTATGTACTGTGTGTTCTGTCTATGTATTGTGTGTACTGTGCGTCCTGTGTGTGTTCTGTGTATGTATTGTATGTACTGTGTGTTCTGTGTGTGTGTGTGTGTGTGTGTGTATTGTATGTACTGTGTGTGTTCTGTGTATGTTGTGTGTTCTGTGCATGTACTGTGTGTATTGTATGTACTGTATGTTCTGTATGTACTGTGTGTTCTGTGTATGTTCTGTATGTACTGTGCCTTCTGTGTGTGTTCTGTGTATGTTCTGTATGTACTGTGTGTTTTGTGTATGCACTGTGCGTTCTGTGTATGTTCTGTATGTACTGTGTGTTCTGTGTATTTACTGTGCGTTCTGTGTATGTACTGTGTGTATTGTATGTGTTGTGTATGTACTGTGTGTTCTGTGTTCTCTTTATGCATTGTGTGCTCTGCGTGTACTGTGCACTCTGTGTATAATGTGTTCGGGTATTAGGAGCCATGACAGTGGAGGATGGGTAGGTAGGTACCTGGAGGGGTTTGCGCCCCTCCAAAAAATGTTATCACCAGCCGCCACTGTTTGTTAGCCAACCGAGCGTCTGATTTTTGTCAAAAGGGCGTGTGCCAGGGTCTTGTCTTGCATACTAACAGTACACAAATTGTTGGTCGAAAACACTAACGTAGTGACCTACTAGACATACTACGAGACTATAAAGAAGAAGTGGCAGAAATACCTGGAATATTTTGTGGGTAGAGGGGCAGTCTATTGGCAGCAAATTGTAGCTGATAATTTATATATTTTTTGGAAGATCATAAACTCCTATTTCATTTGAACTACTGTTGTTTGTGTTTCTTATATGTCTAATATGTTTCCAAATGGGCTTTATTATATATATATTATTATATAAGATATATTATCTTCTTCACCTAACTATTATGGTGTGCTGTGGGTCTGCTATACACACACAATGTTTTTGTTCTTAATGGATCTAAAGCATGAAGTTCAAAAACATTATGCCTTTCCAAATCCTTTATTTTTTTGAGGCCTAAAAATTTCAGGAGGTGTCCATATTTAAGAGCATAAAATATTGAGGAAGGAAACTTTGGAGAAACTGGTGGAGTTGGTCAAACCAGTGTAATCCAGGGCAGACACCAACTATTTAAAGCAAAAAATTGCTAACCTGAGGAGTACATTTAAAAGTGAGCTGAACAAGGTCCTGGAATCTGACAAGACCTATATGTCCCCAGGCTGTGGTATTACAACAGCATGCGGTTTTTGACAGACCAGACAGAACCCAGGCCATCGCTGTCTATGCTCCCTTCGGCATCTGCTGAGGCCACAGCTCTTGAAGTCCGCACAGGTCCTGATGCATAGGATGAAGATGTGGAGGAGCGCAGCTTGACCCAGGTATAACATTGTTGAACATATTTGTATCAAAAAATATAATGATGATAACTAGACGATATTGGTAAAATATTTCTGCCTTAACAAAGTGGTTTCCATATCAATAGACAGTACTGACCAAAAATGATTTGAACAAGAATGAAAAATGCTGGGGTCAGAATGATAGTCTTTTCTTTTACTCCACATTCAATTTGCAACAGTGAGGAGATCAAATTTGTGTGTGATTGATGACCAAACCCTAAAAAAGATTCTAATTATGTTCCATTTTCATACACAGGAAAGTGTCAGTCTGGAGGAGCCACTGGCCAGTAGCTAGACATATTCGCATATCCCTCCCCTATGTCCTGCTGCTAAAAGGGCCAGGAAGAGCAGGAATCTGGAGGAGGCCACAGCTTCCTTCCTCAGCCAGGCCACTACTGCGTTCCGTACAGACCCGATGAGGCTGAGGCATTTGGGTGTGTGACTGCCAATAAAGCAAAGGAGCAGGTGCGAGGAACTCATCCTGCAGCTCCTCAACAAGGGGGTGAGGGGCCAAATTTCTGAAAGCACCCACATTTTGGATTTTGTGGCCCCACCTTCACAGCCAACCCACACACCACAGCTATCCCACCCACCACAGCAACATGGGGGTCAGTGGCAATACCAGCCACAAGACCCCCCCCCCACAAGGCTGCTAGACTGGGTATTTTAACCCCTTCCCCACTCAGCTCTTTTTTTTTTTTTATAAAGATTTTTTTACATTATATTTTCTAGATTTTTATATGCATAGAATGCACTTTTTGATTAAGTTCTTTGTATTTGGATGGCAGACAGCATATCTAATTTAATTTGTTTTATTTTTTTTCTGCACAATAAAAAAATGATGTAGAATAATAGTTGGCTATGTGTTTTACTTCAAATGACAGTTTGGGAGTAGGCAGTTAAATAAAAAAAAATACAATGTAAAATTAACACGGGACACCAACATAGTTGTATCTTTGATCTTAAAAGTCCAGGAATAATGGTGTTGTGGTAACTTGCCTAAAAAGACAAACAACAAGCATTATAATAATATTCTTGATATCACTATAAAAATGCCTTTTGACCACTTCAATGCAGGGCATTTTCACCCCCTTCCTGCCCCGGCCAATTTTCAGTTTTCAGCGCTGTCGCATGAAGTCGCAGAGTTCCAAGCTGAAGACATTTTTATTTCATTTCCAAAGCTGGAATATTTCCCTTTTTTGGACAAGTTTCACACATGGAGACACCCCCTAGTACCCACTGGAGCACCTGTGTGGGACACCCTAAAAAGTTTGTTCTGGTGTCCCACACTAGTGACAACCAGAAAAAATGATGTTAAATACATGTTAGTTTTGATTACTAATTTCTGATTTCCCAAAGTGTTTTACATATCAATAGACAGTAGTGGCCACAAATGATTGTGACAAGAATGAAAAATGCTGGGGTCAGATTGATAGTCTTTTCTATTTATTAAATTCAATTTGTAACAGTCATGAGCTGAAAATTGTGTGTGATTGATGAACCAAAAACTAAAACTATATCCCTTTTTCATACACAGGAAAGCCTCAGCCAGGAGGAGGCCGTGGAAAGTGGCAGCCAGGAGGTGGCGGGGGTAAGTTTCAGCCATGAGGTGGCCAGGCCCAGTAGCCTGCCCGAATCCCAGGTCACTCCCATCGGCCTTCCACAAAAAATTCCAGGAAGAGGAGTGACCTGAAGGAGGCAGCAATTGGCCTATTTCTGAAGGCTACTGCGGCCCTCAGAAACCCGCCCAGTGTTCAAGAGGACTATGCCTATATGACAGCCTACAAAATGCTGGAAATGGAAGAGGGCCAATGTCTCTTATGTGAGGAAGTGATCTTTCAAGCCCTAAATAAGGTGTTGAGGGGCGAACTCACAAGCCAAAGTCACATTTGTGAGTTGAACTATGGTCCTCCTCCTCCAGGTTCTCCTCTTCCTCCTCCTCCACCCCCTACCACACCTCCAACACCAGAGCCACAGCCTGGAAGGAAGTGTGTAAGGAAGATAAGAGAGTGATGGCCTGGGTTCAGTCTGGTCTGGCAAAAGATGCAGGCTGTTGTATGACCATGGCCTGGGGACATAGATGTCATCTGCTGCTGTTCCTGATTTCTTGTATTCCTGGACCGGATTGTGCTCACTATTACAGTGCCTTGCGAAAGTATTCGGCCCCCTTGAACTTTTCAACCTTTTGCCACATTTCAGGCTTCAAACATAAAGATATACAATTTTTATTTTTTGTGAAGAATCACCAACAAGTGGGACACAATTTTGAAGTGGAATGAAATCTATTGGATTTTTGAAACTTTTTTAACTAATAAAAAAATGAAAAGTGGGGCGTGCAAAATTATTCGGCCCCCTTGCGTTAATACTTTGTAGAGCCACCTTTTGCTGCGATTACAGCTGCAAGTCGCTTGGGGTATGTCTCTATCAGTTTTGCACATCGAGAGACTGAAATTCTTGCCCATTCTTCCTTGCAAAACAGCTCGAGCTCAGTGAGGTTGGATGGAGAGCGTTTGTGAACAGCAGTTTTCAGCTCTTTCCACAGATTCTCGATTGGATTCAGGTCTGGACTTTGACTTGGCCATTCTAACACCTGGATACGTTTATTTGTGAACCATTCCTTTGTAGATTTTGCTGTATGTTTGGGATCATTGTCTTGTTGGAAGATAAATCTCCGTCCCAGTTTCAGGTCTTTTGCAGACTCCAACAGGTTTTCATCTAGAATGGTCCTGTATTTGGCTGCATCCATCTTCCCTTCAATTTTAACCATCTTCCCTATCCCTGCTGAAGAAAAGCAGGCCCAAACCATGATGCTGACACCTCCATGTTTGACAGTGGGGTTGGTGTGTTGAGGGGGATGAGCTGTGTTGCTTTTACGCCAAACATATCGTTTTTCATTGTGGGCAAAAAGTTCGATTTTGGTTTCATCTGACCAGAGCACCTTCTTCCACATGTTTGGTGTGTCTCCCAGGTGGCTTGTGGCAAACTTTAGACGAGACTTTTTATGGATATCTTTGAGAAATGGCTTTCTTCTTGCCACTCTTCCATAAAGGCCAGATTTGTGCAGTGTACGACTGATTGTTGTCCTATGGACAGACTCTCCCACCTCAGCTGTAGTTCTCTGCAGTTCATCTAGCGTGATCATGGGCCTCTTGGCTGCATCTCTGATCAGTCTTCTCCTTGTCTGAGCTGAAAGTTTAGAGGGACGGCCAGGTAGATTTGCAGTGGTCTGATACTCCTTCCATTTCAAAATGATTGCTTGCACAGTGCTCCTTGGGATGTTTAAAGCTTGGGAAATCTTTTTGTATCCAAATCCGGCTTTAAACTTCTCCACAACAGTATTACAGACCTGCCTGGTGTGTTCCTTGGTCTTCATGATGCTCTCTGCACTTTCAACAGAACCCTGAGACTATCACAGAGCAGTTTTTTATTTGCTAAAAAAGTTTAAATTATCCAATAGATTTCGTTTCACTTCACAATTGTGTCCCACTTGTTGGTGATTCTTCACAAAAAATTAAAATTTTATATCTTTATGTTTGAAGCCTGAAATGTGGCAAAAGGTTGAAAAGTTTAAGGGGTCCGAATACTTTCGCAAGGCACTGTATATGGACTCCTCGGGCCACCAATTTTGACTGTAAAATAATTGATGTGTGCCCTGGGGTACAAAGGCTTTGGAAATTTTACCAGTTTCTCCAGCGTTGCCTTCCTCTTTATTTTGTTATGACCCATAATAAATTGATATTTATTTTTCACAAATACTTGCCTATGTGTTTTACTTTAAAAATGACAGTTTGTTTGTGAGTAGGCAGGTACATTTCTAAAATACAATGTCAAATTAACAAGGGACACCAACCAACCTTCTTGAGGTTAAAAAATACAAGATAATAATGATGTTTTGGTAAATTGACACACAAAGTGAGAAATAATATTATGGAGAGCACTAGAAAAAAAAATGCAGAACTTGAAAAAAAAAAACAAGTTTTATGGAGATCTGACGAAAAAAAAAATTAATATTATTCATGAGATCACAAGAAATTATAAAGAAAGAAGTTTGTGAGAACTCTGTGTGAGCATGTGAGCAGCATATGAGCAGCAAAACAACCTCATTTTTCTAGCATTATAAAGAAGACGAGAATGAGCTGCATTAAAAGATTTCAAAATTTGCAGCGTGACAAATGTGCTATGTCCATTACGAATGCTAGTTTTACCAGACCGAGCACTTCAGTCTCGTAATTTATTCTGAGCAAGCGTGGCACCTTGTGCTTCAGAATTGTGTACACACGATCGGAGTTTACGCAAACGGATTTTGTTGTCCGAAAATTTAAGAACCAGATCTCAAATTTTGTGCGACGGAAATTCAGATGAAAACTGTCCGATGGAGCCTACACACGGTCGGAATTTCCGACAACAAGCTCCAATCGCACATTTGCCATTGGAAAGTCCGACCATGTGTACGCGGTATTAGGCTGAGTTCACGTTGGAAAGGCGTTTGCACAAGATATAATAGACAGCATAATGTGCTGTTAACACTAAGCGTTAGCTTTGCGTCGCATCAAAATTGAAGCCTCGTGTCAAGTCAGGAGGTGTTTGAAGCCTTCTAATGCCTCCCATTCAAGTCTATGGTAACGCTCTAGAAACGTTCTGGCAGGCATTTTTGTTGTGGTTTTGGTGCGGATGCAGCGCATTATAATTTGTTTATTTCTTTCACTTTCCATTGTGGAGCAGTTTTAACGTTCATCAAACACTACGAAACCACGCATAGGGCGTTTCTAAAGCTCATTGACGCTTTTAATAACGCCATACAAACGCTATAGGAGCCCTTATACAAGCTGTACCCTCACTACTTTACATTGTAGCAAAGTATCATTTCTTCAGTATTGTCACATGAAAAGATATAATAAAATATTTTACTGTACTGTATATAATCAACAGGTTGGGTGCTGATTTGATATATTTTATTTGAATGTATACTGTATGTATGTCAATATTCTGGAGATTTTAACTTGTGTCTAGGTATAAAAAATTTATATTTTTAAAAAACATAAATATTGGTTTCAGATCAATTTAGTAGGAAATAAAAAAAAATCTTCCACACGTTATTTCTTTTCAATATTTGCATTAAATATCCCATCATATAACATGGAATAAAAAATATTTCAAACAAACACAAATAATTATTCTAAATGAAAATGTCTTCAATATACCTGCCACAGGCCTGGGAAATTCAAAATTATTTTATAATAAGCTATAAAAAAATGCATAATCAGAGATTTTTTTTCTGTAAAAATGTAATGTCAAAATGATCAGCAGATGGATATACATGGGCAAAACTAGACATACCATTAGGCACATATCTGACAACAGATTTCTCTCTGAAAAATACAGTTTGGTTTGTTACTAATGGTTTGTTACTTCTAAGAATAGCTGGGAGTAGTTACATTTAGCTAGACTTGTTTTCTATTGTTGAAGACTTTCCACTGATCACCCAAACAGCTTCTTCAGATTCAACAGGAGAGAACTGGAAATGTTTAACCTGGGGGCAAACACACCAACCTAGCCTTTTCATGGTAGAGACAGATTTTTGTGGGCTAAAGAAAATGCACCACGGAATGTATGCTATAATAGTGTAGGAAAGTGGAAAAACAACACTGGGCCCATATTATTATCTAATTTGTAATTGTTATTTGTAATTGGATCTCACTGTCTGAAAATGGAACATATACATTTTAAAATCAGAATAATCATATAACAATATATACTTAAAAATGTTAGTCTGTTTAGTGAGGAGAGCCATAAAAACACATGGACACATAAAAACAGAAAACAAACAAAAAAAGGATATAATGGTATGTAACAATATCTCTTACAAAAAGATTTGTCTCATATAAGGTATTGTTATTATTCCATTATATCCTTTTTTTATGTTTTTGTATGTATCCATGTGTTTTCATGGCTCTCCTCGCTAAACAGACTAACATTTTTAAGTATATATTGTTATATCATTATTCTGATTTTAAAATGTTCCATTTTCAGACAGTGAGATCCATTCTCTTTATTTGCTGTCTGTAGAACCTTGATCGTACCCTGAAGAGGCCTAACGGTGAAACATGTTGATACACAAGGGTTCACTGTACATTATTATTAGTATACATGATTTTTACTCTTCTTTGAATGTTTCATTCATGTTTTGTTAATTTTTCTAATAAATATTGTTATTTTTTCATACTTTTTTGTTGTTTCCTACGCCTTCAAAGTCCAACCTAGGTTTACTGGTTTAGTATTCCTTTTCTTTTTGTGTATTTCCTCAATTTACGGATGTGGCTATGTGAATGCGTTCCTTTTAGTCTATAGGTGGCAAGACACTATAGCATAGTGTATAAGTCCTGGGAGCAACCAAGTACTGGTAGGCCTGCTTGTCTTAAGGGAAAGGAGGCTACTATAGGTTTAGCACACAGTTTCCAGCTATAGTGTCTGACCACCTGCGTTGGGGTAGACGTGATATTCATGACAGTTTGGCAAGGTATATCTTTTTGTTGATAACACAAAGGTGTTTAAAAGGGTTGATAGTAACATGGAAGAGGTATCTGTAACATGGAATATGATTTAGCATTGCTTGAAGATTGTAGATCAGCTTCTGGGTTTTATTGTCAAAGCGTAATTGAACAAGCTGAAGTTAAAAGCTGATTGGTTACTATGCACAGTTGCACCGTGTTCTGTGTTCACCATCTTTAGTAATTCTCCCCCACTGTGTCCAGCTCTGGAGACCTCACTTACAAAAAAATAGAATGAGTCCAGAGACAAGTAACAAAACCGGTGAAAGTTTTTATTGATAGGTGAAGCAGGTGGGGTAAGTGGCACTACCTATAAAGGGGAACAAACCTAGTCCCGACCAATATTGCACTCTATCACACTACAGTGCTGAAGTGAACAAATAATAATAAATCATATAACGTGGTATATATGTGCATTAATAAGCCATAACATGCAAAGAGAATATTAATATCAGCATCATGTATGTGATTGATGCTTAATGTGCAAAAAATTTATTAATTCTTTACGTGACAAAAAAACCCAAATAACATAAGAAATTACATAAAGAATTCTAATCCAACAATTAGTGACCAGTGTGGCAGTCAAGGAATATAGAGTGTGCCAACCAAAAAATTAAGTGTACCAGCCAAACATATACATTTACAATATATAAAAAAAATTAAAAAGTCCAAAAACACAATAAAGTAGTTATAAAGTTAACGAAGCTCCAAAATGACCACGTGTTCAAAGAAACAGGTGACTCTTGTGCTCATCAGATCAGGTGACTCTAGTGCTCCCCCTCAAGGTCCCCACTCACCGACTCCTGCTACCCCTACAGGGGTAATAGGCATATATAAATGGCCATGGATAGTCTTCCTTAATGGCTTCCTTAGCGGTTTACTGGTAGCCCCTCTCACTGGCTCCCCAGACCAGGATATCCACACCGATCTCCTACTCAGCACTTCCCCAGTCACAGTATCCAAAAAAGAAAGGAAGCTTCCCAGGGCTCCTCTGCTGTTACTTTCAGCAAAGTCTTCTCTTCTCTTCAATGAAGTTGTATCTGGACCTCTTAGAATTTTTAGTACAAGTGTGCTATGATGCCATTGGTGGGATTAGTGAAAGGCGGGTGTTCCCAAAGGTAGTGCGTCTATCAGATTCCAGATATAAGGGAAAAGAGCTGTCAACCTGAGTATGCAATAATTCTACATGAGGGGGAAGGTGTAACTATGCTAGTGTAAATGAGGTTGTTTTCTCACCTCTAAACACTCTACCACATAAGGATAAGATTATACAGGTATCCTGGGTCATTTCATTTTGTTTTTACCTACCAGGCATGGAGCGATGAATACATTAGCTGGAACCCAGATGACTTTTGTGGAATAAAGAAACTGTTTGTTAACAGTGATTATTTCTGGAAACCAGACCTTTACATCTACGAAATGTAAGTGAGCTCAGTGTGATGGTTCTTATATGGAGTGACAGCTTCCCAGTGTTGATACCACACCAAAAACTTTCCCTACATTATGGTGTGTCCAACTTCCTTGAATTGAGAAGACCATAAATGGTAGAAACGGAGGTTGTACTGAACATTACCAGGTCTCCAATATACAGTGCCTTTCAAAAGTATTCACCCCCCCCCTTGGCTTTTTACCTATTTTGTTACATTACAACCTTTAGTTCAATGCTTTTTTAATCTGAATTATATGTGATGGATCAGAACACAATAATCTAAGTTGGTGAAGTAAAATTAGAAAAATATATACAACTATTTTTCAGAAATAAAAAACTGATAATTGGCATGTGCGTATGTATTCACCCCATTTGTTATGAAGACCATAAAAAGCTCTGGTGCAACCAATTACCTTCAGAAGTCACATAATTAGTGAAAAGATGTCCACCTGTGTGCAATCTAAGTGTCACATGACCTGTCATTAAATAAACACACCTCTTTGAAAGGCCCCAGAGGCTGCAACACCTAAGCAAGAGGCACCACTAACCAAACACTGCCATGAAGACCAAGGAACTCTCCAAACCAGTAAGGTACAATGTTGTTGAGAAGTACAAGTCAGGGTTAGGTTATAAAAAAAATCCAAATTTTTGATGATCCCTAGGAGCACCATCAAATCTATCATAACCAAATGGAAAGAACATGGCACAAAAGCAAACTGCCAAGAGACGGCCACACACCCAAACTCTCGGATCGGGCAAGGAGGGCATTAATCAGAGAGGCAGCACAGAGACCTAAAGACCTAAGGTAACCTTGGAGGAGCTGCAGAGTTCCACAGCAGAGACTGGAGTATCTGTACATAGGACGACAATAAGCCGTACACTCCACAGAGTTGGGCTTTATGGCAGAGTGGCCAGAACAAAGCCATTACTTTCAGCAAAAAACAAAATGGCACGTTATGAGTTTGCGAAAAGGCATGTGGGAGACTCCCAAAATGGAAGGTGCTCTGGTCTGATGAGACTATTTTTCTTATTGCAATATAAGCCCTACCCCCCAAATAATCCCTACTCTGTTTCCCCAAAAATAAGCCCTACCCTGAAAATAAGACCTACAAAGACTTTAACTAGGGCTTATTTGGGGGGTAGGGCTTATATTGCAGCCATCACCAACAATCACATTAGGTCTTATTTTCGGGGGAAACAGGGTATATGTTGAGTGGTGTGGCGTAGCATGGGGGGGGCAGCTGGTTCAGTCGCCCTGGGGGCAACATTTGGAGGGGCGCAGACAGGGTAGACAGGGCCACCAAAAGGCAGCCCAGGCAGCAGGCAAACTAAAACCTACACACTGTGCCTGGTAGGTGAGAGGGCGCAGCATGGATGTTTTAGTTTACTTGCTGTTTAGCTGCTGTCACTGAGAAAACAGGGAGAATAGATCCAAGCATGCAGAGGAGGGCGGAGTGGTAGACGGATCCCGATTCCAAGGGTGTGCAGGCAGTGAGCGATGCGCTTTGGGGTGTGGTGGGGTGGGGTAGACAGGCCGGGGGGGCGCAGGTGTGCCAGCAAAGGAAAAGGTCAAGGTGGAGGAGGCTCCCCGCTGGTTGCAGCTGCTGCCACCGGAGATCATGGTGGAGAAATACTCCTGCCTGCTCAGGACACAGTTAACCCTCTTGTCCCTCGTGCTGCAGGACCAGTGAGATGTGGGGAATTGTGTGTGTGTGTGACAGGTGAGAGGGTATCTGGGATGTGTGATCAGAGTGGAGGGATCTGGTGGGGTATCTGGAGGTGTGATCAAATTGGAGAGATCTGGGGGCATCTGGAGGAGTGATCAGAGTGGAGGGATCTGGAGGTGTGATCAGAGTGAAGGGATGAGGGTGGGTTCTGGAGGTATGATCAGAGTGGAGGGATCTGGTGAGGGAATCTGGGGATGTGATCAGAGTGGAGGAATCTGGGGGGGGATTTGGGAGTGTGATCAGAGTGGAGGAATCGGGGGGGTATCTGGGGGGAGTGATCAGAGTGGGGGAGTATCTGGGGGTGTGATCAGAGTGGGGGAGTATCTGGGGGTGTGATCAGAGTGGGGGAGTATCTGGGGGTGTGATCAGAGTGTGTGGAATTTATCTGGTGGTGTGATTAAGGTGGGGGTATCTAAAAGTCCACAGGTTGGGGGGGGGGGCAAATTATTTGTCTTGCCCTGGGAACTGACAACCCATGCTATGCCACTGACTGCTATTTTCTTACTGCTGAATTTACTATTCAACATTTAGTAATGGATTTTGTCTGTCGCTGTAACACAATTGGCTGGAGACCTTTGTTTGCTGACAATAAATGAGTTGTGCGATTATCAGATACATTTAATTACTATGGCATTTTAACACCTTTTGAGGGAAGTGAGTAAAGTGTGGTCGGCATATAGCTAGAAGTATATCAATAAAATGTGCCCCTCCTTTCTGATCTCAGAAATTTAGGAGGTGTGCATAAAGTGTAATCTGGGTTAAAATGCATTATCAGTATAATGGGATATTTGTATTATGCTTTGTAGCTAATCCCTTGTCTTGTCCCATAGGACGGAAAATGATAATAACTCTCCAGAAATTCCATATTATATACTGCGTAACAATGGGCAAATCATTAATGCAATGCCACTACGCATTATCAGCACCTGCAATTTGAACATTTACAAGTTTCCTTTTGACGTCCAGACATGCAGGCTCTCCTTTGGCTCTTTTATTTACACAGGTATGCTTGTTGCACAGATCATGTGTTTGACATATTTGCTCTGTAATAAGTTCTAATGGAAGTAAAAGTATTTAATTTTTTAGAACACAGCTTTGGTATTCATACCTACTATATATCATCTGAATGGCAGCACTAAAAAAATAAAATAAATCAATCTGTATAACTAGTTAGCATTACCAGTATAAACGATAAAAATTCAAGCAGATGGAATGACCATTGCTGGTGTTTATAATATTTTTGGCAGTTCCAGTCTATGGACAGCACTAGGGAGGAACAAACAAGAGAACATTTGCACACAGCTCCTTCTTTGCCCCCCTAGTAGACTTACTATAGACAGACAGAACCAGTGGCATCAGGAGGGGGGCTTTTGCCCCAAATGGGTCCCCGAAAATCCCCAGGTCTCAGGCATGCACCATTCTATTGTTAGCCCAGAGGGCCGCCACTGAGCGGGGACCGATCTGATCTCAAGCGCTTCCGATTGCAGTCAAGTGACATAGCAGGTTTCACCTTCTGGAGCCTGCAGCACCTATGATGGACATCCCACTGGTCCAATGCCGGGACTGCGCTCATCTCTTCCACCACTGTAGCTCCCCGCACATCTGCCCCACTGCTATGCCTCCTGCACATTTTCTCCACCGCTGTACCCTCTTCTCATCTATGATATGGATGATATACAGAGTGATGAAAGGAAGCAGAGATGAGACACATCTCCTTGTCCTGGCACACTCATCCTGCTGATCCATCTCTCGCATCCAGCCCACGTTCTTGTTTGTGATGTATGGGATGTACAGTATGTGATATATGGGATCCTGGGGAAAAAAGTGTGGGAACTCCCACCCAAGATCCACTCCCCTACCAAAAAAAATAAAATGATACAATCATATACACAAACACTTCAAAAGTGGTATTTTTCATCCAATTTTTGTATTGTGTGTATGAAGCTTAACTGTTAGTACATAAAAAAATAAAAATCCTCAATAAACATAAATACATTAATTCTCTGAATAATCAGCATTCATTCAAGTGCTTCCATGCAAATGTGAACATCATGTTCTTCTCTTTATTGGAGAATGTTATTTTGTATATGGAGTGTTTATGTGGTGAGTTTACACTTTTCATTGAACAGAGTTTGGATAACACAGGGTTAAACGGAAAGGACATAAATGAACTGCACATTATCTGGACAGAATGCTTGGGGAGATAGTGATGTGTTCCTGCTTAGGAGATGTATGTTAGCTTGGGTGGCTGCAAACTCTGCAGGGCTCCAACACACACTCACTGCTATTCCAACCCTTCACATATTTCCACATAAACTTCCCTCCTGGCATTAAACTTTGCCAGGTATTGTGCTCAGCTTACCACCCCAAACTGATGTTCCTCCCTCAGCACACCTCTCTCCCTGCATGTCCTGTGAGCAGAATAGCTGTGCTCCTCCTCTCGGTTCTCTCATCATATGGCACTGAAGATAGAGGAGGGGGGGATTCAGCGGGACACACAGAGCAAGTATGCAGGAGACTGGGGGGGGAGATGAGGAGACAGAAAATCAGGAGGGGCCGACGGGGAGGAGGGCATCACAAAAGGTCGGACTAAATACAATCTCTTAGCAGCAGGGACCTGATCAACCTGTCAGCTAGCTGGGATTGACAGGTAGATCGAAGAGGAAGCTGTAATGGGGCCCCCTACTGGCAATGCCTGAATGGTCAGGTGCGTGCCACTTACTATTGCAAGCTGTGTCGGCGGCTGCTGGTGCTGCACCTGCCACACAGCTTGCATACTTCAAAGTCTTGCAGGACGTGGCTGCTAACGGGAACCGAGTTCCTGTTGTGGAAAAAGTACATGAACTCCGTTCCCATGCGTTTCAGGACTTGAGTCCTGGATGTATGAGATGTATGTGATGTATGTGATGTCACATACAAGCAAAAATGAATGCACAATGATGAGCTAATTTTCTAAAAGCAGTGGGCCTGTGTGTAGGATCATAAGTTGGGCCCCCTGCAGCTGAGAAAAAGTGCAGCTCTCTGCCCCACAGGAAAAGTTGGGTGTGATTTTCATTGCGCTGAATACTGGCTGTGGCTTAAAGGGACACAGAGTGCAGGGGTCCACTAGTAAGTGAAGCAAAGGTTCAGGAATAATTTCATCAAAGTTCCCAGAAGCTCAACAGTAATTCCACAAACCGTCACCTGATTGTGGTTTTCTCAATCACAGTGAAATCCTTTCTTTCTGAGATTGGTAGTGGCAACCAAGAGAGTCATCTTCCTCCAGATGGTGGATGGGGCTAGCAGGACTGTGATTGGCTTTAGCAGTGGCCAATCACAGTCATGCTTCTGGAAACAGGGACCCCCCCCCCAACCCCAGCAGAACTGCACCTAATCTCTTCCCCATAACAAAAGCTGTAGATCGCAGATTGCATAGTGTATGGCCATCTTTATACGAGTACATAGGAGGGAATGGACAGAGACACTGAGGTTTCAGGCCTCGTTCACACCTCTGTTTTTTTGGGTGTTTCGGAGCGTTTCCCCTTGTCACACATAGGGTAGCCCATTCACTTTAATGGGTTGCCCTACACGCAACAATCACCCCAAAGAAGCTCCAGAACTTATTTAGAGTGGAGTGGGGTCCATTCACACATAGCATAGTGGAGCGCATGTTTTTGGTAGGGCGTTTGCTGCAGCACTCATAGGGCAGCCCATTGATTTCAATGGGCTGCACTACACAGGGCAAAGTACTGTAGCTCATTGAACATTTTGACATTTTGTGGTTTGCACGCTTTTACTGCATATTTTGTTGCATCTGACGGCTGTTTTTTCACATGGCAAAATGTGTGTTTGCTTCTGTGTTTGGGTTGCCGTTAACAATTAGTGGCACCAAAAGCCAGAGTAGCTCATTTTAGGTGTATAAAAGTGGCTATACACTATTCAATCTGTTTCTACAATCTCTGTATGATCTCCTTTAGATTTACCAAAACAATATAGTAAGAGATCCCACCTATTTATTCAATAACTCTGTACCCAATCAGGCAGACCCTTGCACTACATAGTTGAAAATATGTCATAGGGCAAAGTGATGGGGGGGGGGGTCATCACGTTCCCCTTGCAGAGGGGGGGTGGGGATAATTTCCTGGAGGGGAAGGGCAGGTGCAGAGTGTGTGTTAATGAGGTCAGCTGCTGAACTACTTCCTTCTAAAGGTTTTTCTGTCCGAAATACCGAATTTCAGGATGGAGCAGGAAGTAATGGAGGGGTTTTTTATGGAACACACTAGAGGCTGGGGTAAAGCCTGTGCTAAAAGATATTGAAAGCTTTGGTACATTATTGGTACATTGGGAAGCTGGAGTTTAGAAAAAAAAGAGAATGTCCATCTAAGTCAGGCTTTTACAGTCAGCTGTTTACAGTTGGATTGAGAAATTTTCATATGTTTGTAGGCACATTCAAAACCGCGGGGGATGTCCCCTGGCTGAGTGTTGGATTTTCTTGGCCAATGATTATTTACTTCTGCAGCACCCTCTAGTGTGCTGGTGTATATAGTTGTAGTGTAGGAAAATTTGGCCAGGCTGAGAACCAGGCCTGAGTTGAATCTGGGTCAGGGCTTAGTGACTCCGGGAGGCTGGATGACTCAGCAAGCAGTATCTCTAGTGACTCCCCTGCTTTCTGGAACCTTGGAGAAGCTTCCAAAACTAGAGAGGGGAGTCTAGGAGGAGCTGCTTGGAGTATTGATGATGGCCCCAGCCAATCCCCAGAAAAATGGGCTGTCAGGGGGCAGGCCACTTTATAAATACTCTTGAGTCATGCCAGCAGGGAGTAGTTGGTGGAAGATGGATAAGGAGTGCTGAGGAAGCTGTTGTGGCCTTTGAGGGTGCCCCTTGTCTGGGGATTAACTTCAGGCCTGGGCTCAGGTGCTGGACGGACCCTCTACAACACACTGAGTAAATCCTTCCTGGAGGCATGGGAGCAAGGAGCGGACAGCAGGAGCAGGTCACCATGTCCAGGAGTTCTCCAGAGAAGTCAGGGGGATGGTGAGTGAATAGTCTGGGAGGACTGTGGAGAAAGAGAGTGTCAGTCTGGAAGGACTGTGGAGAAGTAGCCAGGAGGGCTAGTGAAAGGGGCAACTGCAGCCAGCCAGGCTGGCAGTGCCTGAAGTGGTGGTGCTGGGATCAGTAGCCACAGAGATGTAAGCTCAAAAGTGGACTTTGCTTCAGAACCAATGTGCCCGAGGTCCTTGCCTTTAAAGGGCTTTTACTTTGATCTGTGTCCTAAAGAGAAAATGTATGTGTAGCGCTATGCCAAAGTATCAAATTGAAAATATACATGTCAACATATACTGTATATATCTCAAAACATTTAAATAAAAAACATATCCACTGGTGCTACATAAACACAGAAAATCAAATCAAACATTTAAGTGAAAAAAATAAATATAATCATTCACAACTTTATCTCAAAAAGTGCAAGTGCTAAATTAGTTCCAAAATATAAAGTCCAGTGCCAAATTGCAAGAAAATTTCCAAGGTGTATTCTTCATGCATACAACACCACCACCACCGTGAAACTGGGGAAGGCTTACCAGAAGACTTGGACTTAGCTAGGCATATGCCCCCCCAAGTCATGTAGGCTTATGGATGGAATTCAACCCAATAGGTATAAGTAATCCACAGGTTCGGCTCGCACCGCAACATCAATTTGGCAAAAATTTGTTGTTATCCAATAAGAGATGGGGTAGTGGTATCGTACATAGAACCATAAAGATAGAAATCCAACATAGCGAAATATTGTCACAAAAAGTACTTTAAAAAAGTACCCCAGATGACGACCCGTAGTCGAAACACGTTGCGTGGACTCCTTTGCAGACATCGCTTGCATTCATTCATGTACAGTGCCTTGCGAAAGTATTCGGCCCCCTTGAACTTTTCAACCTTTTGCCACATTTCAGGCTTCAAACATAAAGATATAACATTTTTATTTTTTGTGAAGAATCACCAACAAGTGAGACACAATTGTGAAGTGGAATGAAATCTATTGGATAATTTAAACTTTTTTAGCAAATAAAAAACTGAAAAGTGGTGCGTGCAAAGTTATTCGGCCCCTTTACTTTCAGTGCAGCAAACTCACTCCAGAAGTTCAGCGAGGATCTCTGAATGATCCAATGTTGTCCTAAATGACTGATGGTGATAAATAGAATCCACCTGTGTGTAATCAATTCTCTGTATAAATGCACCTGCTCTGTGATAGTCTCAGGGTTCTGTTGAAAGCGCAGAGAGCATCATGAAGACCAAGGAACACACCAGGCAAGTCTGTAATACTGTTGTGGAGAAGTTTAAAGCCGGATTTGGATACAAAAAGATTTCCCAAGCTTTAAACATCCCAAGCAGCACTGTGCAAGCAATCATTTTGAAATGGAAGGAGTATCAGACCACTGCAAATCTACCAAGACCTGGCCGTCCCTCTAAACTTTCAGCTCAGACAAGGAGAAGACTGATTAGAGATGCAGCCAAGAGGCCCATGATCACTCTAGATGAACTGCAGAGAACTACAGCTGAGGTGGGAGAGTCTGTCCATAGGACAACAATCAGTCGTACACTGCACAAATCTGGCCTTTATGGAAGAGTGGCAAGAAGAAAGCCATAAAAAGTCTCGTCTAAAGTTTGCCACAAGCCACCTGGGAGACACACCAAACATGTGGAAGAAGGTGCTCTGGTCAGATGAAACCAAAATCAAACTTTTTGCCCACAATGCAAAACAATATGTTTGGCGTAAAAGCAACACAACTCATCACCCTCAACACACCATCCCCACTGTCAAACATGGTGGTGGCAGCATTATGGTTTGGGCCTGCTTTTCTTCAGCAGGGACAGGGAAAATGGTTAAAATTGAGGGGAAGATGGATGCAGCCAAATACAGGACCATTCTGGATGAAAACCTGTTGGAGTCTGCAAAAGACCTGAAACTGGGACGGAGATTTATCTTCCAACAAGACAATGATCCCAAACATACAGCAAAATCTACAAAGGAATGGTTCACAAATAAACGTATCCAGGTGTTAGAATGGCCAAGTCAAAGTCCAGACCTGAATCCAATCGAGAATCTGTGGAAAGGAAAGAGCTGAGAACTGCTGTTCACAAACGCTCTCCATCCAACCTCACTGAGCTCGAGCTGTTTTGCAAGGAAGAATGGGCAAGAATTTCAGTCTCTCGATGTGCAAAACTGATAGAGACATACCCCAAGCGACTTGCAGCTGTAATCACAGCAAAAGGTGGCTCTACAAAGTATTAACGCAAGGGGGCCGAATAATTTTGCACGCCCCACTTTTCATTTTTTTATTAGTTAAAAGTTTCAAAAATCCAATAGATTTCGTTCCACTTCACAATTGTGTCCCACTTGTTGGTGATTCTTCACAAAAAATAAAAATGTTATATCTTTATGTTTGAAGCCTGAAATATGGCAAAAGGTTGAAAAGTTCAAGGGGGCCGAATACTTTAGCAAGGCACTGTATATGCTGTTTTGATACCTTCAAAATGTGAGTGTTTCTTTATAAGCCGTATTTATTAATACGGAGCTCAGGACCGGGTTGGGAGTGCGCCGCCGGCAGCGCGCTCCCAACTCATGGCTGGGCACTTAAAAAGCAACGTACAGGTACGTGCTTGTGCCCAGCTGTGCCATTCTGCTGACGTACATCGGCGTGAGGCGGTCCTTAAGTGGTTAAGGTATTTAGTAAGAGGCATGGTAAACGTTTTGAAGTTTACATTTTTACTACAGTTCTTTGAAAAATTAAGACATTAAATAAAATTTTTATTTTTTTCACAAAATTGTCATTTTAAGTTATTTCTCAAACACGGCATATGCATACTTGCAATTACACGCCAAAACACATTCTGCTACCCCTCCCAAACAAGGGAATACCACATGTGTGAGATTTTTTAACAGCCTAGATGCATAGAAGGGTTCAAAATTTAAGGAGCACCTTTGAGCTTATAAGGAGTATAAATTATGGATCTAATTTCCTGACTACCTATCACATTTCTGAAGGCCCTGGAGTGCCAGGACAGTGGAAACACCCGCAAAATGACCCAATTTTGGGGTAGGCAAACACCCAAAGGTATTTTCTATGAGGCAAAATTAGTCTTTTGAACATTTCATTTTTGGCCACACATTTTTGGAAAATGTGGAAAGAAAATGAATACATATTTTTTTACACAAAGTTGTTAAGTTATATGATATTTATAACACATAGCATTGACATACTAAGAATTACATACCAAAACACATTCT
This sequence comes from Lithobates pipiens, assembly GCF_037356315.1. Classification (NCBI taxonomy): domain Eukaryota; kingdom Metazoa; phylum Chordata; class Amphibia; order Anura; family Ranidae; genus Lithobates; species Lithobates pipiens. The sequence goes on along the minus strand of NW_027507686.1, from coordinate 61,607,022 downwards.
GCTACTCCTGCTGAGTATGGTGATACCATACGTGTGAGACTTTTTCATAGCCTATCCACACAGAGGGGCCCAAAATCTAAGAAGCACCTTTGGGCTTTCAAGAAACATAAATCAGGCATAAACGATGCATCTGACTTCCTGACTACCTATCACATTTTTGTAAGGCCATGACCAGGATACTAATGTGGCTGCACTGGCATGGATGACTGGCATGGTAGATCGTGACTCTGATGTGGCTGCATTGGCATGAATAACTGGTGTGGCAGATCAGGGCTCTAATGTGGCTGCACTGGTGTGTGACATTGTAATATGTAAACAGACTCAAAGATTCAGTGCAGATTGGTTCTCCTTCCCTCACACAGTCTCTGTGTGGGAAAAGGAGATTCAATAACTGGCAAAGGACCTTTTGTTTATTTACATTGTGACACCTGTGATTGGACACAGCTGATCACAATGTAAAGGGCAGCTGTGATTGGCCCTTTACCCCAATCTGTGATCCGCTGTGTCCAAGGCACACAGCAGTCACAGAGAGCTCCCGATACATGCCCCAGGGGGTGCGCAGGAGGTGTATACATGGGAAGACATCCAGGGATGCCCTCCCAGAACTAGAGAGTCACTCTGAGACTGTATATTCAATATACGGTGAGCAGCAAGTGGTTAAGCCACTCCCAATTTAATCCCAATTTAACCATACCCGTTTTTAAATCTTCTCCATACCAGAGTATCTCTCCCTCTTAAAGCAGAAATAAAGTCTCTCAATCAACATTAACAATTTTTAATCCTTATGCTGCTAGCATTGGTATATAGATAATTTCTTGTTTTAAATTGTTTTTTGTTTACATTTTTTCAGTTGCTTCCTGGTTTCTGGCCTAGGCCAAAATGATGTCATACATCGCAAGAGTCTTCATGGGCATTTTTTTCTTTTATTTGGAGGAGGGGTATTCTCAGTTAAGCACACCAACCTGCCTGCATGCTTGAGCTAAAGGCAGATGGACTCAAGGGAGTAAATGCTACATGAATCATCTGTCATTACTCAAGATGGCTGCAGCTAGAAATGCTAGGGGGGGTTTTTTCCAACGTGTTTTTTTTAAACAAAATAAAGCATAGAGACATGGGTGAGTTTGCTTAAATATTAAACATGAATAAATTGTGTATTCAGTTTGTGTTGTTTAGATACAATTTAATTCCACTTTAAGTTACAAAGTTGGGTAGTATGATGTATAAGGAAATAAATGTGATCTACAGTGTGGACATTAGTGTCTTTCTAATAGTCACTTCATTACCAATATCTTGCCAAAAGATTGTGCTTTTACATCCACCATATTTTTCCTGGTTAATCTATAGTTGCATTAGAATGTTCATCAGAATGAATAGTTACTAGCAGCAGTGCCACTCTTTGTAGTTTCAGATATCGTTCTATGGCCAAAAAGCAACTCTTCAGTTGTCAACCAAAATGCACAAACTGTGTTTGCCTCTAAAGATGAATGGGAGCTGCAGTCAGTAGCAGTGTACAACACGACATATACGACCATGGGACTGGAATACAGCCAAGTCATCTACAGTGTAAGGAATAACAGTGCATATTAACTACTTGACATCCCTTCACCTTTCTCACTGTATTTTGCTATGTATCTTCTCTTGCAATTATTAAGAATAATAATAATCTTTTGGGGACTGATGCTGCATCGACCTAGATAAGTATGATGCTAACACCCCCCCCCCCCATTTCTTTTAATGAATCCTTACTCCACATTGTAGACACCAAAGAACAACTCTCCCAAGCCTTAACTGAGCTTTTTCAGCTTAACAAGGGCTCAATGTCAGGAGCATCTACACCGTGGGAGGACCACAGGGCTTATTTTAGAGGGCAATGCATTTCTGCAGGTTCTTGTCTGAAGAAAGATGCAAATATTGTAAAGGCCTGTTTATTGGGGAAACTGTGCACTGCAGAGTGCCTTCTTGTACTCTCCCCCGCAGTATCACGCCTTCCCACAGTGGTTTCTCTGCATAACCAGATTAAAACCCTAGCCATGAATATTATTGCTAAATCCTTTCTGTGGGCTAAACATAAACTTTATGAGTACTCTAATAAGCCCCATAAACAGCTGGTTATTAAAATCAGGCCATGTCCCCTTCATTCTTTCCATGATTTTCTTCTCAAATCAGATGGTGTGCCTACGCACTGCCCCCAGACTATGGCCAAGGTCTTCAGAGATTTTTATAGAAAACTTTATAACTGCTTAACCCCTGAAAATCACTTCTCTTTTAAACAAGAGGATTTAATTTCCCTAAAGCCCCGTACACAGCAAAAGTCCGATGAGAGCTTTTGGTCAGATATTCCGACCGTGTGTATGCTCCATCGGACTTTTGCTGGAGGAATTTCCAAAAGATTGAGAGCAGGTTCTCTATTTTTCCGACTGAAAAAGTTCTGATTGGAAATTCCGACACACAAAATTCCTACGCATGCTCGGAAACAATTTGACGCATGCTCGGAAGCATTGAACTTCATTTTCTCGGCTCGTCGTAGTGTTGTACGTCACAGCGTTCTTGACGGTCAAAAGTTCAGAGAACTTTTGTGTGACCTTGTGTATGCAAGCCAACCTTGAGCGGAATTCCGGCACTTATCCTGAGCCTGGATGCCCAAGAAGCATTTGACAGACTAATGTGGCTGTATATGTTTGCTATTCTGGTTTTTACGGTCCTTTTATAGTGTCCTGGCAGGCTTTATATTCTAATCCTAGTTCCCAAGTTCAGTTATCTTCCTTCCTGTTGCAATCTTTCCCAATGTCTAATGGCACCAGACAGGGGTGTCCGTTATCACCACTTATTTTTATCCTGTGCCTAGAACCTCTGGCTGCTGCCATTCGCTCCCACCCAGACAGTTGGGGTGGGGGGGGGGGGTACCTATGCAACAGCGGGAATATAAACTTTCCATTTCCATTTTCCTTTTGCTTACAATATTCTGTAACTTCACCAATCCTCTTCCTTCCTCTACCTTCCTTACATAGCCTGTTAACTCAGTTTGGATCTTTGTCTGGTTATAAGGTGAACACTTCTAAAACAGAAGCTATACAGCATGACATGTTCTCATTCTCTTAAATATTTGGGGGTACAGCTGACACCTACGTACTCCTCCAACTTTGCTGCTAACTATCCCCCTCTCTTACAGGAAATTAATAACATGTTGAAACTTTGAGACACCTATCCTATATCTATGCTGGGTAGGATAAACGTTTTATATATTTCTGTAATGACTAAATTACTTTATTTGTTTGAAACTTTGCCTGTTCCCATACCCTTGACCCAACTTAAAGTGGTTGTAAACCCTTACAAACCACTTTGACCTACAGGTAAGCCTAGATTAAGGCTTACCTGTAGGTCCAAGAAATATCTCCTAAACCTATAAGCGGCATTTCCAACAACGGAGCTGCCGCGCGTGTCGGCTCCCGTGCGCATGTGCTGGAGTGACGTCATCGCGGCTCCGCCGAATGACAGCGGCGGAGCTGCGAGACCCCACCGAAAAGATGGATGCGCCGGACTACAGGGGACAGCGGTGACATCGCTGGCTCCTGTGTCAGGTAAGTGACACATAATGGGCTACTATGCGATGCATAGTAGTCCATTATGCTTTACCTTTGCAGGGAATGAAAGAGGAAGTAACACCCATCAGGGTTTACTTCCTCTTTAAACCTGTACAACGCTGGCTCCTCAATTCTGTATGGCACAATAAAGCACATCAGATTGCTGGCTCTGTGGTGCTCTCTCCTCGGTCTCATGGGGACTGGGAGCTCCTGATGTTATTAAATATTATTACATCACCCATTTATGTTCTGTTGCCTCCTGGTCTAGTCAATATGCCCAGAAAAGATGGTCAGAAAATGAGATGGATTCCCTTTACCCCACATACCCTTGCTCTTCGATTTGGTCTCCCTCTACACATACAAATGCTGCACTAAAACAGTTATGTCTGAATGCGATGCTCTTCACCATGCCCTCCGATGTCCAACATGCTTTCTAACCCCCTTATCCCAGACAGTTTATCTTATACCTGTGTGGGGCACCCTGGGCCCAGGCTTCCCTCTTTCAGCTACGTCACTATGTTAACCCTACAACCCGAAGGTCCTGCACCTTTGATGATTTGCAGACTAAGTATCACATTCCCAAGAATATATTCTTCTCCTTCCTCCAACCTCCAAATTAAACATGATTTCTCCTCCCTATCCCCATCCCTTACCCTGTTTAAACCCACTGCATTTGAATATATTTGTTCCCAGGGACCTTATCAATTGCACCTAATATTCTCTATTTATAAATTACTTTACTCCGCTTACTGTGGACTATTATACTTATATGCGTATTCTCCAACAGCCTATTACCCTTCCCTGTTGGGACAAGGTTTGATCCTCCCCTTCCAAAATTTCCCATTGCGTGGTGCAGAGAGAGACCCTTAAAGTATAACTAAAGGCAGAACTTTTTTATTTTGTTTTGGATAGAGTGGAGAGGAATTATAATGCATGTCAGGTTTCATTACTGTCTGTGCCCCCCGAGGAGATACACCCTCTCCATTTGTCCTGTTTACCATCATCATTGAAAGTCAATGTAAAAGAAAATCCCAAATTTTGGGTTGTCTGCAGAAACGTAACAAAGGGGAAATCTTCCAATAGGGACAGTGGTTCTGGGGGTCTCCAAGGAATTTCCTCAATTTGCTGAGTTTTTACAAAGGGACATAGGTGGCTGAAGAAAATCTGACAGGGATTATAGCCCTCCGTTGCTTTATCCAAAATGAAAAAAAAAAAGTTTCCCCTATAGTTCTACTTTAACTTTCTCACTTATGCTGCGCTGTCATACTGATTCATACCAAATTGTCTTGCATTGTTCAGTAGTTGTACCCTTCTGCTACTCTGTAATGTCTCTTCTTCAATGATTAGTTGTTCATTAGTTGTACCCTTCTGCTACTCTGTAATGTCTCTTCTTCAATGATTAGTTGCTCTGTCTTTCCTGTTATATTATCTTTTAGGTCTCCTTTCCCTGGTTTCAGTAAACATGTGAAAAAGTTAATCTCTTACATTTTGTTAGCAGCGAAGAGGACTATCCCATTAAATTGGTTGTCCCCTGTTCCCCCTTCCATGGCCCAGCTCCTGAATATTATAGTTGATTTTCGTAGAATGGAATACCTAAGGGCCCTTTCACATGGGTTGTCCGATCAGGTCCGCCTGTCAGTTTTTCAGGCAGAACTGATTGGACAATCTATTTATCCCTATGGAGCGGCGGATGTCAGCAGTGACACTATGGTGGTCCTGTTTTCCATCAGTCTGGCGGATTGGATGAAAACGGACAGGTGGTCCCTTTTCATCTAATTTCCCTATACAGGAGAGCTAGACTCTGTTGTTCTTCACTCTGCATAGTGAGCGGAGGCAGACCTGCCATCCACATGTTTAGCGGGGATCAGGGGAGTGATCCCCTGCTGAGCAAGCGAATCCTGCAAAACGGGGGCACTCATGTGAAAGGGGCCTAACTGCCTTTAGTCAATGATGCTCTGTCTGAATATGGCTCACCCCTTGCACAATGATTATGGCCATCCTTAATAGTCTATCCCCACAATGGTTCCCTTTTCTTTAGGTTCCTACAGCGTTTTTGATGGCCCTCTGGTGTATTTCCCATAAATTGTAGTAGTCCATTTACTCTGCAAGTTGATTTTGTTTCTTGCAACTAACTTCTGTTTTGTATGTGCACACTAATGCGCGTACACACGGGTGGACTGTATGGTGTACTTAGTCCGTCGAAACACATTTCAGCGGACAGTCCGCTCGTGTGTGGGCTTCAGCGGACTTTTTCAGCGTGCAGTCTGGCGTACTAAGTATTTCGGATTTTTCGAACTTTGGTTTCAGCGGACAATCCGCTCGTCAGTATGCTAGTTCGACGGACTAAGAATGGCGCATGCCCAGAAAGGATTTACACGGCGGAAGGGTGCTTTGCTGTGTCTTGGACTTCCTATTTCTAGTCCCGTCGTACGTGCTGTACACGTCATCGCGCAAGCTTTCGACGAACTGTTTGTGCATCCGTGTGTGGTCAAGTCCGTTCAGTCGAAAGTATGACGGACTGTCCGTCGGATTGTATGACGGACTAAGTATGCCATACAGTCCGCTCGTGTGTACGCGGCATAACACTTTGTGACTTTGACTTTTACTATGACTAATGAGTGCAATGTGTTATTGTATCTATATGTAACAGTTGGGCCTTTTCTGTGCTTTTGGTCCTTTGTGTACAATATTGTTTCCTTTTTTTGATTTTTTATTTTCTTTTCTTGTATATGCCTTGAAAACTGCTGTGTGAAGAGGAAAAGAGGGGAGAAGAGATGCAGCCACACACAGCACTAGATCTCTTCTCCCCTCTCTTCCCCTTTACACAGGGAAAGGGTAGGACAGAGCAATATAACATGTTTTTTTCATTAATGCTAGGAATGCATTAAGGTACAAAATTATTTTAGCTTTAGTATTACTTTAATTGAACAAGCTAAAGTTAGAACCCGATTGGCTACCATGCACATCTGCCCCAGATTTTGCACTCTCCAGTTTTAGTAAATCAACCTCTGGGCATGGGCGTCCGCAGGCAGGGGCAAGGGGGGGGGGGCAAGGGATCGGATCAGGAGTGATGACCCCCATCACCAATCTCTGTCACCCCCTCTTTCTCTCTCACCCCTCTGTCTTTTTCACCCCCCCTCTCTCTCTGTCACCCCATCTCTCTCTGTCACCCCCTCTGTCTCTTTCTGTCAGCCCCCTCTCTCTCTCTCTCTATCACCCTCCACATGTATGCAGTTTCTGACAGTCTCTTGTGCCATGTCCGCAGTCTCTTGAGCCATGTATGCAGTTTCTGACAGTCTCTTGGGCTATGTATGCAGTCTCTGGTCATCTCTTGTGCCATGTCCGCAGTCTCTTACAGTCTCTTGAGCCATGTATGCAGTCACTGACAGTCTCTTGGGCCATGTATGCCCTCTCTGACAGTCTCTTGGGCCATGTTTGCAGTCTGACAGTCTCTTGGACCATGTCCGCGGTCTCTTGGGCCATGTCCGCAGTCTCTCACAGTCTCTTGGGCCATGTCTGCAGTCTCTCACCATCACCTGTACTATGCCTGCAGTCTATAACCAAGATAATGTGATAATGACATTGTCGAAAAAAGGGTCAGAGCATGGGTGACCTTAAAATGATGCCCTTCCCTGAAAAAAGTTCTGCGGACGCCCATGCCTCTGGGTACTTTGCAAGGACATTTGCCCCAAGAGTTAGTAAATGAAGTGGAGCTTTGCTGACTTTGTCATCCAATCATGTGCAAGCAAAAATGCTGTTTGGGTATGTGATTGGGTATTCTTTGCAAAGTGAAGCTTTAATAAGCTCTGAAGTAACTGCACTTGCAAAGTGCACAGTCTATTTTAGTAAATCAATCCTATTGTTTGCTCCATATAGTTTCAGGAGCAGAAAATAATCGTTGGTGGTGTCTGCATGCAATTGTTTTGCTGAGAGAATGTGCAATATATTTATATACTGTTTCCATATGATTTTTTTTTCATAGATTAATATAAAAAGAGTTGCTGTTGTATACGTTTTAAACCTCATTGTACCTGCCGTTTTCTTGGTATTCCTGGATATTGCAAGTATGTTCATCCAGAATTACACAAATAGACTTGATTTCAAGATCACCGTTGTTCTGGGTTTCTCCGTGATGCTGCTCATTCTGAATGCCTTGCTGCCCAATTCTGATAGCACCCCCATGTTAGGTATGTTATATTATGATAGAAGTAAATTTACAATTCAGTGAAATATGACATTGGTTTTAAAGAAAGCCTGCCATGAGAGAACCTGCTAAATGTTTGGCTGTCAGAACAATAATGCTGGTAAGGACTTTTCATTTCTCTCATCCAGAAGTGCATATTAGTTCTGGATCAATAACCCAATTTTTTTTAAAACCAAATACAGCTAGGCAAGTAGTATATTTAATCTAAATTGATAACATTTAAAAAAAACATAAAGTGATACTCAGCAATATATGTTTTCTTTCTTTCATTTTAAAATTAATTTTAATTTTTTATTTCTATGTAGCTTTTCCCTGGGGTACTCAAATCACTTATGCATTTACCTTTTAGTCTAATGTATCTAGCTAGTACCTTTCTATGCCCCCTGTCTCCAAACAATTACCTGATGTCCCTTGTCATCATCACTGGCTTCAGGTTGATCTGCACCACTTCCCCAATCTTCTGGGTTGTGCAGCAAGGTACTGAATACAGTAGACCGATAGGCTTCTGCTGCTATTAGCCCAGTTGTTTGCAGGAGGGAGCATTGGTGTTGCTTGCCCAGAGCTATTTGTATCTATGGATGCACACAGCACTGCCCATTGGGTTACTAACCCTTCCCTGCTCTATCCAAAACTAAAAAAATGGCTTTAGATATACTTTAAGATTACTGAAATGTAACATCTTTCCATTCAAATTGTCATTTGAATTCTAAAGGCAATATTTGAGCTGCCAGTGACGAAGCAGGATTATAACCACTGCTTTTTTTTTTTTAGAGAATATGTGCAGGAATTCTAAAGTTGGCATTTTTTTAATTATAAAATCGGCATGCTAAATTTCTTTGAAAACATTTTTCGCCACACTGTACTCAAAAGGTTGTCTACCCCTGATAATCTCAAAATTGTATCAAAATATATATTTGAAGGTATTGGAGAAAGACTTGCAGCTAGAGAGCAGAATAAAATGGGAGATGGATGTGGGAAAACTCATAGATGACCAATGGAATAGTATTGTGGCCTCAATAGACTAACTTTCTCTATCACCAACTCAAAGACTCAAAAACTGTTTTACATTTTACATAGGGCATATTATACCCAGAAAGATTATCTATGTTTGGGGGGCGTCCAGAAAACTTTAGGAACTTGCTTAAAGAACTTTAAATGGTGTGTCTAAAATATAATGCTGTAAAATACACAGGGGTAATTAAACCTTTTAAAGACCAAACCCAGTCAAAAATAAATCCATATGACTGCAAGTTCAGCACTATTCTGGCTTCCCATAACTCTTAGGCCGGTCATAAACAGTTTGAATCATGTATGGGCAGGTTGAATGTACCAAGTTGATCGATCGTTCAACTTGGGTACCATCAGCCTGATAGATTTAGCCTACTATAGCGGTTAGCAGTAATCACTATCTTCTCTCTCCGCCCCCGACCCTCCAGGAGAATACAGTGTTTCAGCAGAAGGGATTACCGTCAGAACTGCCTGTGTTATTGGGGAAATGGGGCCGATTGCTTTCCTGCAACCACAGGTGAAAGAAATTCACACCATCTTGGCCTGCCTAAGCCCTTGTACACACGGTCGGAGAATCCGTCGGAATGTGTCCTATCGGACCGTGTTGTCCGTTAATCCGACTGTATGTGGTATGCATCGGACTGATTCAGTCGAAATATCTGCCAGACCCAATTTTCCAACTTGTTGGAAATATTTTCCGACCAACTGGTTTGATCGGACATACTCCGATCGTGTGTAGAGAATTTTGATCGGACCAAGTGCCACGCATGCTCAGATCAAATTCCTACATCAAAGCTATTGGCTACTAGCCTGAACGTAGTCCCATCGTAACGAAATTACGTCATCACGTTCTGAATGATCGGATTTTTCGACAACTTAGTCCGACCGTGTGTATGCAACAGTTTCGGACAAGATCCGACGGATTTGGTTGTCGAAATCTCCGACCGTGTGTACAGGGGCTAAGAGTTAAGATGTCCTCATTGCCTTTAACAATTCCATCTAATTGTTGTGACCATTACCAAGCCAAAGTAATGTATGATGTTGTGCTGTCCAGATGGATTATCCACAATGTACAGTGTACTAAGATAAAATCTGCTTTGGAGGAAAATTGCAATTAATGGCTCTAAGAGATACTATGGGTGATTCAGTTCTCCAGTGCTTATCCAAAAATTACCTTTGCATGCAGACAAATGTATTTAGTAATATATATATTTTTTATGGGATAACACCTAACACTAATCTTTTTTTAGGTACTTTCTGTTGTATTTGTATGGCCATGATGATTCTTAGTATCATTGGAACAATAGCTACTTCCTACATGACAGAACAATCTACCAATGCACAGGTTCCTGCATGGGTCAAGATACTGGTCTTGAAGCATCTGGCACGTATTATGTTCTTTAAAAAAGATTCTGCCAAAGATGAACTGGTCACGCCAGTCACGGCAGACAATGGTAAGTGTTCACTACAAGATTTTTTTTACATCTCTTTGCCTATCCTCTTTACAAGGCTTCATTTTATTTTACAGATCCTGAAAATGCAAAAAAAACTGAAACAAATGAAGATGTTTCAGACGGGAGGAGAGCACTAGAGAATGATTCAAATGTTAAGAAAGAAGTTAAGCTGTTAAAAAGAATCTTGTTAGAAATTTTAAGGATCCATCATAAACTGATACTTGATATGCAGCAGAAGGATGCAAAGACAGAATGGTTACTAGTAGCCAAGATTGTAGACCGACTAGTCCTTTTTCTGTATCTTAGCATTGTAACGTTGGTGTTTATCATTATGATTTGTGTTTGGACCATTTAGGGTTCGCTTTGACATAACTAAGTTCTGAGAGTCAGCTAGTGGAGGTTTTGTACAGCAGAATGAGAACCTTCAGATGTTTATGAACTGTAAATTCCTATGTGTGGAGTCAACCAAGGGTGGGCTGTATGCTAAATTGGTTCATATTGAAATGCATAGTTGGGCATAATGCTTTTATGATATTTCCTTGCAATAAAAGGTCCAGAAACAAACCATGATGTTTGTGCTCTACCTTCCTCTTTGGATATGCTAAAAGCAATTGATTCATAGTAGCAGTATAGTCGCATAGTAGTAGTAGCAGTATAGTAGTAGTCTCTTCAAAGAGACTTGTCACTAACTTAAAACTTTAAAAAAACCTTCTAAACAAGAGCATTTAGAAGGTGTGCACAATAAAAAAGTGTTTTTTTTTTATTTCGGATTCATTCTCCAAGTAAATTATTTTGTTTTGTCATGTACATATGACATACATATGACGTTATGTTAGAATGATTCGTTTTCTAAATTTGTTTTGTATATTTGGATTTATTTCATATATTTGTTATTCCAAATCTATTTTGGAAATTTTGGAAGTTTTTAACTTGTTAATTCGTTATTTTGGGAGATCAATTATGCACTTTGAGTCATCCCTGCTAGTCCAACCCACAAAGAGAAATGGAATGAGTTCATCAAATAATATTGAATGGAACTGTGCGCATCTGAAAGTAATGAACAAAACCAAATTAATTTCGAAGTCATTCATTATGTTATGATTTGGAGATTCTGATGGATCCACCTCCATCCCACCCAAACACAATAAGTTGGAATCATCATCTTATGTCACTTTTATACCTTACTGTATTTATTGCAATATTTCCATTTCATATGTAGTGTATTTTTTTTTTATAATAATGAAAAATGTTAATGCAAAAAGAATAGGCTGAATATCCAAGAGTCAAAGACTACCACGCTGCTATCATCCGAATACGATGATAAGATCCAAAACAATTTGGAATATTTGTAATGTCTTTGTTTTTTTTGGAGGCTTCAAACATTATTAAAAAGTCCAAACTATCGCGTACTACCATCTGAATAAAATAAATGAATACAAATGAATTTGTTGTTTTCGTTATAATTTATTCAGAATCATTGAAATTTGTTACTGTTGTTCGGAGATTCAGATAATTTAGATTCAGATAATTTAGATGTGTAACAAAACAAGTTGCACGTCACAATCACGTCAGATGCAACTTGAGTCGCACAGAATTGCATGACAAGGGAAATCGCCTTGTTTTCAAAGGTGTTGTTCACAAATCAGCATAGTGCAATTTTGGAAAAGGTTGCTGTACTATTTTGGAGTGGTTCCAGTGTGATTCCCCATAGAATATGCAAACCACAACCAAGTTGCACTACATAATCACAGTAAAAATTAGATACCCTCCTGCTCCTGTGTTGTTGAAGAGCAGCCTGTGCTCCAGAGGACAGAGCGGCTCTGTGTGTCTGCCCCCCTCCCCTCCTGCCCTATCTCTCCTAGCAGCATAAGCAGCAATACACTGGGGAGGACACTTCTGCTGCAGGGAACACTGGGAACTGTAGTATAATGGGGTTTCAAATCACAGGTGTCACAAAGAAACCTTGAAAAGGGAGAAGAGCAGCAGAGTTTTCCCAGGTTTTGAGCTGGAGGTCTGGGCAGAGCAGTACTGGGAACCAGAGTGTGACCTCTAATTCCAAAACTGCTAGTTGCTTGGCTGAAATTATTGATGCTAATCAGGGCTCTAGTCCTGCAGGAACACATGGGAACGGCGTTCCTATACTTTTCCACAGCAGGAACGCTGTTTCCTTTTGCATCCCTCCTGCAGGATGCAGCTGCTATCAGTGGCCCGGTGTACCAACGGGGAACGGGGTATCGATTCAACCCATGCCACACAATGCGGGGGTTGTCAGGCCGGTGTTCTGCCGAGAACTGTCATCCCATCGGATAGGCACAGCTCTTGCGCAGTACGGAGGACAAGGAGACGCCAAAAGTCACCAAAGATAAACGGCACCTGCGCACTTAATAGTACCTTTTGCCCTTAGTCCAGGTTCAAGCCCCACCATGCAAGTGGACATATGGTGGATTATGTTAAACGGCACTTAGTAAGAGGGCCCCTCGCAGGCTCGCTTTGTTCGCCACGCTTCACTCGCCAGGCTTCGGGCAGGGCCTCGCTTTGCTCTGCAATTTTTTATTCTAACTCTATGTCCACTTGGATGGTGGGGCTTGAACCTGGACTCAGTGCGCAGGCGCCATTCATCTTCAGAGACCTTTGGGATCTCCTTGTCCTCCGTACTGTGCAAGTGCAGTACAGGGCAGACACTGTCCAATGGGGACAGTATTTGACAAGACACCGGCATCACCGGGCAGCATGTCCACCTGGGCAAAGCAGCTAGGCAGCTCCTTCAGCCTGCACCACTCACCTGGCCGCCTATTTTGCTCAGCAGGCGGGGGGGGGGAACTACTGTTTCTGAGGACTTGACCCCCTGATGCTAATGCTTTGGTTTCAATGACAATGAGTCTGATTTTTCTCTTTAATTTTTTGAACAGATGTAGTGGTTCAGGGAATTTGAGGCATTGAACCTACATACAACCAGATAGCTTTTACAAAAGTAAACCAGGAAAGGGTAGCCTCCATGTGTCTTTTATTACAGGTGTACCGTAATCTGTGTATAACACGTATGCTGTTTTAAGAAATAACACCTTTAATTCTGACTGAGTTCAATTAAATTTAAACTACATTCCAGATATAGAATGTTAACTGCAGTTGTGTATTTTAAAAATAGTTGAATATACCTTGTATATATACAAAAAGCATAAGTGCCTAAATTTGTTATGATATCAATCTTTGTTGTCCCTGCAAAGCAAAATGAATAATGATGTAGCCATCAAAAAATATATAAAATAAAATGTATAAAATAAAGTTCATAAAGTCCAAGAAATAAAGTGCTATCCACCACCAATGTGCTATGATGATTGAAGCTTTAGATCCACCAAATGCCATACTGACTGTGCATGCATCCACCTAGTCTAGGTAATTAACGTTCACCTCAAAGTATTGATCTAAATAAATCAAGGTCAACTACAGAACTTTATTTGCCCCTCCTTGGGCTGTATTATCAGCTTTTCCCCAAAAGATTATTTTCTTCTCTTGGAGCAGAACCACACTCAGATGCAGATTGCATGCAAGAAAAAATAGGACTGATAGTGATCTCTGTATAAATGATGCTTTATTAAATACCAAGATAAAAAAATACACTCACTTTTAAAAAGCACACTCTATAATGCTTATAATGCTATAATACAAGCTTCATAAACAACATGGGCACATCTATCCACATCTTTCACACCACATAGACTCACCTGACCCTTAGGTGACCACTTCCCAAACGTAACCAGTGTAGCTCTACCCCATATGCGTTACACCCACTCTCTGTACTTCTTCAGTAGGGGAGGGTGCACAACAGTACTTAGATTGGGAGAGGCAAGGGCACAGCAGTATGCACATGGGGTGGGGGGGGGGCACAGCAGACTGGGAGAGGAAGGGCCATAGCAACACCCAGACTGGGAGAGGAAGGGGCACAGCAACACTCAGCATGGGAGGGGTAGGAGCGTTGCAGCACTTAGACTGGGAGAGGAAGGGGAACAGCAGCACTCAGACTGGGATGGGTAGGGGCATTGCAGCACTCAGATTGGGAGAGGAAGGGGCACTGCAGGACTTAGACTGGGAGAGAATGGATTCATAATAGCACTCAGACTGGGAAAGTAAAGGGAACTGCAGCACTCAGACTGGGAGAGGAAAGAAAACAGGAACAACAGAACTCACACAAGGAGAGGAACGGACACATCAGCATTTAGACTGGGAGAGAATGGATTCATAATAGCACTCAGACTGGGAAAGTAAAGGGAACTGCAGCACTCAGACTGGGAGAGGAAAGAAAACAGCAGCACTCAGAATGCAAGGGTGGTGGAGGCAATCTACATGCATGTATTTCCACTGTCTGTGTAGCTGTTTTTCTGGAGTTCACGTTTACAAAATAAAACACAAAAGGTACATTCATTTTTTGTATACAGATAATGTTACTTACTGTGCTTTTAATGCTAAAAATCTGTCCTTTGGTTAGCCAAAGTATGTATAGTGCACCGTGGATGTATTTAGTACAATACATTTTTAACATCAGACATTGAACTCTTCAGAAACATGGGTACTCAGTGCTTTCATTACTAAATCATGCTAGACAATATCTGATACCTGTCAGTGATAATGTGATGGGAGTCACTTTGGGCGGGGGGCTTGTGGAACCCAGCTTACCTTAGAGAGGTTTGGAAACTCCTTGTCCAGCTCCCCCAGGCCCTCTTATGTGTAAGCCAGACTGTGTCTGTTTGGGGCAAAAGGTAACCGAGAACCCCAGTTGGGTCTGTCCTAACCAGACTCACAGTAAAAAACCACACCGGACTAAACATTTTGTGTTACTCCTGTTATTCAGAGTTCTATATGTGTGTTTTGTACTGAAAGAATGAAGGGGCTCTTTCACTTGGGACAGTAATATTTCTGAATAATCTCCCTCAAGAAATATGAAGATAAATTCCACCTTTCGTCTCAGACCATTGCTAGTTTGAGGTGGGGTGGGGGTATATTTGTTAAGTGGCTGTATCCCATTGTTGTTTTGTTTCTGTCTGTTTTGGGAGCAAAGTATTATGGGATGTATATGTGTATGTGGATTAGATGCTGGAGGGGGGGGGGGGTTTGTTCAGCAGCCCCTCCTAAGACGGTCTACTGCTGGAAAGTTGAATACATCTGTGTGTCATGTTACTGGAGGAGGTAAAGTTTAACCCACACTGTGTCATTATGCAAAGAAGGGGGATTTTCCCCTGAGTGTATATCTTTGTGTATCTACTGTATGTTTCAATAAACAGTCTTATGCTTCTTACCACCCTACACTGATGCCTTGGCAAGTGACTGGGTGGGCTAAGGGATCTTGGATTGTGCTGGTACTGGGCAAAGGAAGCTTATACGGCAGACATACTGTTATTGAGTACGGGGGTTCGTCACAGATAACAAGAATGTTAACCAGCCAGGAACTGATATGTTTAGCTCTACTGTGACCAGGGCCGGTCTGACTACACATAGTTATGAGATAATCAAGGCCTGATCTGGTGGATAATGATTGGTCAGGAAATTATAGTATGTCTGTGGAAAGTTTGCCCTCTGCAGACACCACCATGTCAACTAATGTTAGGTGAAAAATAATTAATTTGGATATGACTATATCAAATGATTGCTATTGCTTCTTTAAGATAAGACCAATGCATGTACATATTTTTAATGGGAGGCCATAGTTCTATTTTAACTCAAGAGTAAATGTAAAGGATAACTCCATGTCCGTGAAAAATAAATATAGCATAATAAAAAAGCTATTATCTGTGAATGATCGGCCCTGGATGCTGAGCGTCTGCAAGTGCCCATGATTAGCTTTTTGAAGCTGTCAGCCTCCTATTGATTTTAACTACTTCAGCTCTGGAAGGTTTACCCCCTTCACAACCAGACTATTTTTTGTGATATGGCACTGTGTTACTTTAAATGACAATTGCACGGTCATGTGACACTGTACCCAAATAAAATTCATGTTTATTTTTACCACACAAAGAGAGCTTTCTTTTGGTGGTATTTGATCACCCCTGCGTTTTTTATTTTTTACCATATAAACAGAAAATGACCGTCGATTTTGAAAAAAAAATGCAATATTTTTTACCTTCTGCTAGAAAACGCTTCCAATAAAAAAAAGAAAAATTCTAATTTCTTCATCACTTTAGGTCAATGTGTATTTTGCTACATATTTTTGGTAAAAAAACACCAATAAGCGTATCTTGATTTGTTTGCGCAAAAGTTATAGCATCTACAAACTATGGAATATATTTATGGAATTTTTATTTATTTTTTTCACTTTTACTTGTGATGGCAGTGAACAGCGACTTATAGCAGGACTGCGATATTGCGGCGGACAAAATGGACACCTGACACTTTTTTGGGAACCAGTGACACCAATGCAGTGATCAGTGCTAAAAATATGCAGTCACTGTACTAAGGACACTGGCAGGGAAGGGGTTAACATCTAGGGTGATCAAGGGGGTTAAGTGTGTGGTCATCATGTGTTACTGAGTGTACTGTTTTTACTAAGAAATGTGCTGTTTTTTTTACTTGCTTTGCAGACAGAAACAAAACAGCACATTGCTGCTGTCAGAAGAGAGCCCTGTGTTTGTTCACCTACACAGGTCTCTCTTTGGTAATGTCCGGAGCCAATCGTTGGGTACTGGCGACCAATCAGCCGCTGATTGGTTGGTGCTATAGCCAATCGTAGCACAGCTTGGGTGGCGGGGGCACACTCTCTACCTCGGCACGTAGATCATGTACTAGCTATGCAATCCGGCACAAAGCGACCACCCAGCTGCAGTATATCTATGGTGGGCGGTCCGCAAGCTGTTAATGGAGCATCCACCCGCAGCTAATTACCACAAACCCTTTTTGGGTCACCTGCATATAATCGCTAATGGCCCCCTTTGCAAATGCGAATGGGACCCAAAAACATCTGAAAGGATATAGACACAGCAGCTTTTCTCATTAGAACATTGAACTTTAACCAACTGGTTATTATCAACCAGACCTCCCTATTCAGAATCAGTATGCAAAGAACATGGTGAAACAACAGCTATTTCTTCGAGCAACAAAACCCAGAGGAATTGTTTTTTCACAACAAAAAGTAGAATTATTCTCACGCTTTTGTTTCCTTTTCTACTAAGAAAACATATACCATCAAACAGTATATTAATTGTAATTCTAAATCGTGGTTTATGTAATTCAATGTAGTGCCTGCAACCTGCAATATGTTGGGTGTGCTATACGCCTGTGGATAGAATCTCAGAACATGTGAATGACACTACAAATGCTAATGCTAAAAATATTTCAAATGTGTCACAACATTTCCGAGAAGTACACCATGGCAATCTTGATACCTTTTCTTTTTTTGCGCTAGACAGGTTAAAAAACTCACAAGAAGAGGTGACACGATGAGTGCAGGAGGAGGAGGTGACACGATGAGTTAAGCAGTAGTGATGGACGAACTTCCGACGGGACGTTTCGCGAACGCGAAACGCGAACGGACACAAACGTTCGCGAAAACGACCGTTCGCCGCGGGCTCCATTGACTTCAATGGGAGGCGAATTTCGCAAACCTTTAGGTCGAATTTGCGGCCACGGGGTAATTATTAGGGGGTAGCACGTAGTCCCACCACCTGGACAATAGCATAATACATGTATGAGGTGAATTTGGGATCGATAACTACAAGCATTTTTTTTTTATTTGGGAAATTGTTCTGACAATTCAGGACTATGGAGCTAATGAAGGCAATGGAGGAGAGGGAAGGTCAGGGACCAGGGTAGGCAAACAAGAGGGTGCAGGAGATACAGAGCACTGACAGCAGCACCGTAATACAGAGCACTGACATCAGCACCGTGACATACAGCGCTGACAGCAGCTCCGTGACATACAGCGCTGACAGCAGCTCCGTGACATACAGCGCTGACAGCAGCTCCGTGACATACAGCGCTGACAGCAGCTCCGTGACATACAGCGCTGACAGCAGCTCCGTGACATACAGCGCTGACAGCAGCACCGTGACATACAGCGCTGACAGCAGCTCCGTGACATACAGCGCTGACAGCAGCTCCGTGACATACAGCGCTGACAGCAGCTCCGTGACATACAGCACTGACAGCAGCTCCGTGACATACAGCGCTGACAGCAGCTCCGTGACATACAGCGCTGACAGCAGCACCGTGACATACAGCGCTGACAGCAGCTCCGTGACATACAGCGCTGACAGCAGCTCCGTGACATACAGCGCTGACAGCAGCTCCGTGACATACAGCGCTGACAGCAGCTCCGTGACATACAGCGCTGACAGCAGCTCCGTGACATACAGCGCTGACAGCAGCTCCGTGACATACAGCGCTGACAGCAGCTCCGTGACATACAGCGCTGACAGCAGCTCCGTGACATACAGCGCTGACAGCAGCTCCGTGACATACAGCGCTGACAGCAGCACCGTAAGCAGCCCCAGGAGGAAGTCAGCACAGCACAGGGATGGTGTGATCCCCTCATAATAAGAACCCCCAGGAGGAAGTCAGCACAGCACAGGGATGGTGGGAGCCCCTCATAATAAGAACACCCAGGAGGAAGTCAGCACAGCACAGGGATGGTGGGAACCCCTCATAATAAGCAGCCCCAGTAGAAATATGACACCGCTCAACCTCTTCAAAGAGGAGGGTAGGGGCATATAGTACGGTGTGCTTTTTTGGGTCAGGGAAGTGAGCCAAATGAATTAAGAAGGTCTGTGTGCTTGATTCCAAAAATTGTTTATAGACATATACATGGTCTACTGATCACATGTGTTGAATTCCTCCGAGATCCATGCCTCATTCATTTTTAGAAATGTGAGGTAGTTAACACTGTGGTGAGCTAGGCGAGTACGCTTATCGGTCACAATCCCCCCTGCTGCGCTGAACGTCCTTTCGGACAGGACACTGGATGAGGGGCAAGCCAACAGTTCGATTGCAAATTGGGCAAGCTCTGGCCAGAGGTCAAGCCTGCCCACCCAGTAGTCTAGGGGTTCATCACTCCTCAGAGCGTCCACATCGGCCGTTAACCCAATGTAGTCGGACACCTGACGGTCTAGGCGTTCCCTGATGCTGGATCCGGATGACACCTGTCGATGGGTCGGCTGAAAGAATGACCTCATATCCGAAGTCACCAACACATCTTCAAACCGGCCTCTTCTTGCAGGCGCTGTTGGATTGGTACCCGCAAATCCTTCTCTGGGAGTGGGAATTGCTCCTCTGCCAGCGCACGCAAAAGCAGAATGCAGCATTTCTCGAAGCAAGGCCTGGAAGTGCTGCATTCTGACAGCCCTCTGCGACGGCGGTAACATTTCCGCCATTTTGTGTTTGTACCGGGGGTCTAAGTACGTTGCCACCCAGTACTGGTCCTTGACCCTCATGCTTTTTATACGGGGGTCCCTATTAAAACACTGGAGCATGAAGGCCCCCATTTGCACTAAAGTGGAAGCGGTGTGGTGGCCTGGCTCCTGCTCATCATCCAGGATAATGTCGTCCTCTTCATTCTCCTCTCCCCATCCTCGCACAACAGGGATCCCAGAAAGGTTTAAAGCATGCTCTTCTTGCTCCTGCTCATCCGCCCCGGCACCATCCTCCTCTGACTCCTCATCAGACTCCTGTTGTTGACTTGTCTCAGATAGAGTAGCCCCCCCTGGGAATTCATCCAGCATTGCGACTTCCTCATCTTCCCGCTCCTGCTCCTCCACAGCCTGATCAATGACACGACGCAATGCACGCTCCAGAAAGAAGGCATAAGGTACCATGTCACTGATGGCGCCATGGCTGCGACTGACCAGTTTGGTGATCTCCTCAAATGGCCGCAGAAGTCTGCATGTGTCGCGCATGAGCAGCCACTGGCGCGGTGAAAAAAAACCCAGCTCCCCAGAACCGTTTCTTTCGCAGAGTTCATACAGGTAGACGTTAACTGCACGTTTCTGCTGGAGCAGCCTATCAAGCATATAGAAGGTTGAGTTCCATCGCGTCGGGCAATCGCAAATAAGACGTCTGACCGGCAGATGGTGTCGCCGCTGAATGTCAGCAAGGCGAGCCATGGCCGTGTAAGATCTTCTGAAATGGGCCGAGATTTTCCTTGCCTGCCGCAAGATGTCCTGGACCCCAGGGTATTTGACAAGGAATCGCTGCACGACCAAGTTTAAGACGTGTGCCATGCACGGCACGTGCGTGATTTTGCCCTGTTTCAATGCGCTAAGCAGATTGGCACCGTTGTCACACACCACTTTACCAACTGTCAAATTGAGCGGTGTTAGCCACTCATCTGCCTGTGAACGCAAAGCTGAAAGGAGTGCCGGGCCAGTGTGGCTCTTTGCTTCCAGGCACAACAGACGCAGCACGGCATGGCAACGTCTCACCTGGCATGTGGAATAGGTTCTGGGGAGCTTGGGCGGTGCAGTGGAAGAGACGCTAGCAGCGGAAAAGGAGGAGGCAGCTGAGGAGGAGAGGGAGGAGGATGGAGTAGGAGGAGGAGAAGAAGAGTCAGGCCTGCATGCAATCCGTGGCGGTAAAACCAAATCTACACGGGTGCCACGGGTTACATGCTTGACGGCCGTCAGAAGGTTCACCCAGTGGGCAGTAAAACTGATATACCTTCCCTGCCCGTGTTTGCTAGACCACGTGTCTGTGGTCAGATGTATCTTGGCACCGACACTGTGTGCCAGAGATACATTCACTTGCCGCTGAACATGGCCATATAGCTCTGGGATGCCCTTCTCTGAGAAATACTTCCTTCCTGGGACCTTCCATTGTGGTGTTCCAATGGCCACAAATTTGCGAAAGGCCTCCGAGTCCACCAGTTTATATGGCAGTAGTTGGCGGGCTATGAGTTCTGACAAGCCAGCCGCCAACCGTTGGGCAAGAGGGTTATCCGGCGTCATCATTTTTTTACGCTCAAACATTAGGCCCACGGAAGCCTGCCTTTTTGCAGAAAAATGTGAGCTTGGCGTGATGGAAGGTGGAGTGGAGGACAATTGTGAGGAGAGAGGAGAAGGAGAAGTAGAAGACGAGGCTGGACGGTGAGAGCCTGCAGTGTGGCTTTGTGTGTTCCGTTGCTCCCACTGGGCTCGGTGATGGCTGCTCATGTGCCTTCTTAAGGCGGTCGTCCCTAGGTGAGTATTGGGCTTACCGCGACTAACGCGTTGACTGCAAAGATTGCAGATGGCAACGCTATTGTCAGCAGCGGACACGTTAAAAAAAGCCCACACTGCGGAGCCATGTGCCGGTGTCCTGGGAGCGCCAGATGTGACCGTACATGGTCGATGACTCGCTCCTGATACATTTGCAGTCTGCTTTGTCCCTGCTGTGCAATGTAAGTCATTGCTGCTTCTCCTCCCTATCTGCTGGTCCATATCTCCCTCTGAACTCCCCTCCTCTTCCTCTCTTGTGGGCACCCACGTGACATCACTAGACACGTCATCATCAACGTCACCTTCCCCACCGCTATAAGTAGAGTAGGCAGCAACACCGGGGACCAACCTCCTCCTTGGGCTGATCTGGGTACTGGCGTCAGACTGCTGAGTAGCGCTTGTTGCTACCTCCTCTTCCTGATCCAATACCAAGAGTGGCTGCGCATCAGAAATGTCCTCTTGATATGGATCGGAAAATAATTCCAGTGACTCAAGCGGAAGGTATGTGGTGGTGGTGGTGGTGGTCGTGTTGTTGGTGGTAGTGTCTTTGGGGGTGCACATAGCAGAGAGTGAAGAAGAGGGTGCAGATCGAGAGGATGAGGAGGGTGCAGAAGAGTAAGGCTGAGCGAGCCACTCAACCAAGTCTGGTGCATCCTTTAAAGTAATTGAACGCACCTTCTGCAACTTCCCACTTTGGCTCAAGCCTGTTGCTCCTGCCCTACCCCTACCACCCCTGCGGAAGGGCCTGCCTCTTCCTCTGCATGTCATTTTTTAAATGACCCTGTGACAAAACTCTTAGTCCCTATACCGCTGAAGGACTGCTGCAGTATAGGTGAGCGGTCAGCAGTGGTGCACGTCAACCCTATCTATTGTGGACCTATAGCGGTCCTTACAGAACAGCAGACTGTACCGCACTCAAGCCTATGTACCGTAGCACCCTATACCAAGTTACCAGTCCTTATAAGAACTTTTGTGGACCAAGCAGGTTGTGTATTAGTGTTTAGCAGACTGTACGTCAGTCCCTATACCGCTGAAGGACTGCTGCAGTATAGGGCAGCGGTCAGCAGTGGTGCACGTCAACCCTATCTATTGTGGACCGATAGCGGTCCTTACAGAACAGCAGACTGTACCGCACTCAAGCCTATGTACCGTAGCACCCTATACCAAGTTACCAGTCCTTATAAGAACTTTTGTGGACCAAGCAGGTTGTGTGTTAGTGTTTAGCAGACTGTGCGTCAGTCCCTATACCGCTGAAGGACTGCTGCAGTATAGGGCAGCGGTCAGCAGTAGTGCACGGCAACCCTATGTATTGTGGACCGATAGCGGTCCTTACAGAACAGCAGACTGTAACGCACTCAGGCCTATGTACCGTAGCACCCTATACCAAGTTACCAGTCCTTATAAGAACTTTTGTGGACCAAGCAGGTTGTGTGTTAGTGATTAGCAGACTGTACGTCAGTCCCTATACCAATGAAGGACTGCTGCAGTATAGGGCAGCGGTCAGCAGTAGTGCACGGCAACCCTATGTATTGTGGACCGATAGCGGTCCTTACAGAACAGCAGACTGTAACGCACTCAGGCCTATGTACCGTAGCACCCTATACCAAGTTACCAGTCCTTATAAAAACTTTTGTGGACCAAGCAGGTTGTGTGTTAGTGTTTAGCAGACTGTGCGTCAGTCCCTATACCGCTGAAGGACTGCTGCAGTATAGGGCAGCGGTCAGCAGTGGTGCACGTCAACCCTATCTATTGTGGACCGATAGCGGTCCTTACAGAACAGCAGACTGTACCGCACTCAAGCCTATGTACCGTAGCACCCTATACCAAGTTACCAGTCCTTATAAGAACTTTTGTGGAACAAGCAGGTTGTGTGTTAGTGATTAGCAGACTGTACGTCAGTCCCTATACCAATGAAGGACTGCTGCAGTATAGGGCAGCGGTCAGCAGTAGTGCACGGCAACCCTATGTATTGTGGACCGATAGCGGTCCTTACAGAACAGCAGACTGTACTGCACTCAGGCCTATGTACCGTAGCACCCTATACCAAGTTACCAGTCCTTATAAAAACTTTTGTGGACCAAGCAGGTTGTGTGTTAGTGTTTAGCAGACTGTGCGTCAGTCCCTATACCGCTGAAGGACTGCTGCAGTATAGGGCAGCGGTCAGCAGTAGTGCACGGCAACCCTATGTATTGTGGACCGATAGCGGTCCTTACAGAACAGCAGACTGTAACGCACTCAGGCCTATGTACCGTAGCACCCTATACCAAGTTACCAGTCCTTATAAGAACTTTTGTGGACCAAGCAGGTTGTGTGTTAGTGATTAGCAGACTGTACGTCAGTCCCTATACCAATGAAGGACTGCTGCAGTATAGGGCAGCGGTCAGCAGTAGTGCACGGCAACCCTATGTATTGTGGACCGATAGCGGTCCTTACAGAACAGCAGACTGTAACGCACTCAGGCCTATGTACCGTAGCACCCTATACCAAGTTACCAGTCCTTATAAAAACTTTTGTGGACCAAGCAGGTTGTGTGTTAGTGTTTAGCAGACTGTGCGTCAGTCCCTATACCGCTGAAGGACTGCTGCAGTATAGGGCAGCGGTCAGCAGTAGTGCACGGCAACCCTATGTATTGTGGACCGATAGCGGTCCTTACAGAACAGCAGACTGTAACGCACTCAGGCCTATGTACCGTAGCACCCTATACCAAGTTACCAGTCCTTATAAGAACTTTTGTGGACCAAGCAGGTTGTGTGTTAGTGATTAGCAGACTGTACGTCAGTCCCTATACCAATGAAGGACTGCTGCAGTATAGGGCAGCGGTCAGCAGTAGTGCACGGCAACCCTATGTATTGTGGACCGATAGCGGTCCTTACAGAACAGCAGACTGTAACGCACTCAGGCCTATGTACCGTAGCACCCTATACCAAGTTACCAGTCCTTATAAGAACTTTTGTGGAACAAGCAGGTTGTGTGTTAGTGATTAGCAGACTGTACGTCAGTCCCTATACCAATGAAGGACTGCTGCAGTATAGGGCAGCGGTCAGCAGTAGTGCACGGCAACCCTATGTATTGTGGACCGATAGCGGTCCTTACAGAACAGCAGACTGTAACGCACTCAGGCCTATGTACCGTAGCACCCTATACCAAGTTACCAGTCCTTATAAGAACTTTTGTGGACCAAGCAGGTTGTGTGTTAGTGATTAGCAGACTGTACGTCAGTCCCTATACCAATGAAGGACTGCTGCAGTATAGGGCAGCGGTCAGCAGTAGTGCACGGCAACCCTATGTATTGTGGACCGATAGCGGTCCTTACAGAACAGCAGACTGTACTGCACTCAGGCCTATGTACCGTAGCACCCTATACCAAGTTACCAGTCCTTATAAAAACTTTTGTGGACCAAGCAGGTTGTGTGTTAGTGTTTAGCAGACTGTGCGTCAGTCCCTATACCGCTGAAGGACTGCTGCAGTATAGGGCAGCGGTCAGCAGTAGTGCACGGCAACCCTATGTATTGTGGACCGATAGCGGTCCTTACAGAACAGCAGACTGTAACGCACTCAGGCCTATGTACCGTAGCACCCTATACCAAGTTACCAGTCCTTATAAGAACTTTTGTGGACCAAGCAGGTTGTGTGTTAGTGATTAGCAGACTGTACGTCAGTCCCTATACCAATGAAGGACTGCTGCAGTATAGGGCAGCGGTCAGCAGTAGTGCACGGCAACCCTATGTATTGTGGACCGATAGCGGTCCTTACAGAACAGCAGACTGTACCGCACCCAAGCCTATGTACCGTAGCACCCTAGACAGACCAAGTTACCAGTCCTGATAAAGAGCTTTGTGGAACAAGTGAGTTGTGAATGATTAGCAGACTGCAGCAGAAGGGCAGCAGTCAAGTATAATATTCTTTCTATATTTGGAAGAAAGAATATTATACGTGTACAAGCCTATTACCGTACCACTGATACCAGTCCTGAAAAGAACCTTTGTGGAACTAATAGTAACAGCAAGTCTTTAAAATTATCCTCACTGCCTGACACACTGCTTCCTGCCTGTCCCTATACAAATTGGCAAAAAAGAGTAGGCTGGAACGATTAGCTGGAACAGCTCTTTTGTGGACCTGATAGTAACAGCTAATGATGATGATGATGATGATGATGAAGAAAGACTAATCTGGCTGAGCTGTCCCTAAAATAGCAGCATACAGCGCTCTGTCCCTTTATCTAAACTGACAAAAGAAACTCAGGCTGCTGACCTAACACCTATACCAGTCCTGAAAAGAACTTTTGTGTACCAAATAGCTAGCGTTTTCTCTGTCCCTACTCCACACAGGATCCTTTCCCTACAGTGACAGAAGAAAGAATGTAAAATGGCCACCGGATCGGGTGTATTTATAGGTTAGGGGGAATGTCCAAGTGTCCATGAGCTGTCATGTCTCAATTGGTTGTCCTGTAACACATGATAAACGTGTCACGAAAGGTTAAAGTTCTTGTATACATTAAACACGTAAGTCCGCCGGGGCGAACGACGGAAAAAGGCGTTCGAACCCGCGGACGGCGAAAGTCGGAAATTCGCCGCGAAACGACCGCCGGGCGAACCGTTCGGCCATCACTATTAAGCAGTATTCTGCTTAAACGTGAAGTGTGGTGGATCCATACCCTCAATACTAAAAAAACATATGGCTCGAATGATAGGATGGGCATAAATCTTTTCTTAACATAACTACATTGTTTTGATATATTCATTGGAACACTGGCAGAACATGTTTTATTTGTTCATGATATGTCCTCCATATGCCTGCTGTGTCTCTTTCTTTTTTCTCCATGTGTTTTTAATTGATTTGATTGTTTCTGATCAGGATGCACCCGCCTCATTTGGAGGGCTTACTTTGTTATAAATATCAGTTTTTATATCAAACATGTATGCTTTGGTGAAGGCTTCTTAGCCAAAATGCGTCAGCATATAGCCTGTACCCGTGTACCCATGTAACTAATAAAGTACTTTTATTCAAGAGCATCCAAGTTGCCAGCCTTCCTTATTTAAGAAGGGTGCTGACGGGGCCCCCACAGCCCGAATTTCAGGTGATTAAGTAAGAATCGTAAACTCCCACCTGGGCTCAACTTCTTCTGCATCTGCACGCTACAGTTTTCATCTATTTCAATGCAGAAGCTGTTCATCACTGGGATGAATAGTGGACGTCTTTCCATAGAAATAAAGGGGGATTTTGGCACAGATTCATAAAAGAATGGCCCAACTGGGAAATTGAAGAAGCAATGACTGCTAATATCTGGGAGGAACAATGAAATTCGAGTATTAGCCCTTGTACACACGGTCAGACATTTCGACAACAAAATCATTTTGTCCAAAACTTGTGTTGCATACACACGGTCGGACAAAGTTGTCGGAAAATCTGATCGTATGTAATGTGATGACGTTATTTCGTCACGACGGGACTACGTTCAGGCTAGTAGCCAATAGCTTTGCTCTAGGAATTTGATCTGAGCATGTGTGACACTTTTTCCGATCGGAATTCTCTACACACAATCGGACAAAGTCCGATCGGATCATGTTGTCGGAAAGTTTTATAGCCCAGCTCTAAAACTTTGTCCGTCGGATATTGCGATGGAAACAGTCCGATTTAGCCCACATACAGTCGGATTATCCAACAACACGGTCCTATCGGACATTTTCCATCGGAATGTCCGACTGTGTGTACAAGGGCTAAGACTTGGGTTGTGCTGGTACTGGGCAAGAGAAGCTTATACAGCAGACATATTCTTATTGAGTACGGGGGTTCCTCACAGATAACAAGAATGATAACCAGCCAGTAACTGATATGTTTGGCTCTACTGTGACCAGGGCAGGTCTGACTACACATAGATATGAGATAATCACGGCCTGACCTGGCAGATGATTGGTCAGGAAATGGTAGTATGTCTGTGGAAAATTTGCCCTCTGCACTTGGTCAGGGAGGGAGGAGGATCTTTTAGGTTCAAGAGAAGGTTTCTCTTGAACATAACTTTGTTCCGTTCAAGAGAAAACTTCCATTGCCATTCTTCTGAACTGTACGCCTGCAGGAGTGCCAATCTTCTGTATCCTGTGCTATGCCCTAAGATTCCTCCAGCTGATCCCCCACATCACTACAAGAGAGAATTGTCACATGGAGGTTGGGGGGAACCCCTAAAGGGAGAGGTAAGTATTCATACACTTCTGAAAGCACTAAATGCAGTATAAGAAAAAGTAAAAAACAAAACAAAAACTAAAGATCACAAATTATTGCCTGAATGCCTGGAATCAACTGCGTTTCAGCTGTTAACTAGAAATAAGATTATTATTTTGGGATGTTTTACAACCCTTGAAAGCTGTAAGTGAAAAATAACAAAAAAGTAAACAATTGCAGAAAATAGTTGGTCCACCTGAGATCAAAAGTGGAGAGCAGGACCTGGCAGTGAAAGGGTAAAGGGATATCTGTATCAAACGTACAGTTAAACGTTAGGAGCCCATGGGAAGATAAAAGGGTGTAAAACATAATATATTGTATTATGCCTTTAGATGAGTACCCAAGTCATTTTAAATGCAACATGTCTGTGTTTGGTATGATTGTATGTGTTGTTAGATTGAATGGACTGGCTCCCGTAGTCAGAACTAATTCATCCAGTCCAGTTTACATGCAAAACACCAGACAATGCATTTGAAAAAGATTTCTCTTTCTTTAGCACCTAAGGAGTTATTCTACGTCTTCTCATCTGCATTTCCCCTGCCGTTGCACCATTATGTTATTTCCTTTGGGAAATATATTTTTCTTGTATTAATTCACTTTTTAATTAGCGTTTTGCTTATTTAAAAATAAAATAGAAAGTTGTACTGGAATAATAATCACACTGATTACCATGTTTAATGCAGTTACATTTGTACTGGCCTTGGTATAATAAAACTTTGACCAAATTAACCCAACTTCCCATCACTTAAAATGAACCTGTCACCTGACCTTATACTCTATTGTAGCAATTCATGCTTCAAAGAAAAGTGAACTTAAAACGGAGTTCCGCACAAAATTATATATATATATTTTTTTAATTGATCCTAGCATTATTAATAATTATATAAAAAAACAAGTATACACGCTTCATTTTGGATGTTGCAAAAATAAAAATGTCATACTCACTATTTTCTCCCTCCTGTTGTGGCCATTGCCGTCATGATTGTGGGCATGTGAAGCACAATCGATACCTCTTTCTAGAAAAGCTTTGGAGAAGGGCATGCTGGGTAACCAGCATGCAAATCTTGATCTCACGCATGCGCGAGCCGTGAGATCAAGCCGGCGGCTGTAGCGCGAATTGTTTTTAAAGTTGCCATAACAACGGGTGGGGATGGAGGAAGGTACCGCCCTGTTGTTAAGGCTAAGCGACTCTCTCCCAGAAGGGCGCGCTGGGCTCTTTTCTTGTCGAGCTTTAATTACATTGTCTCATTCTTACCCGGTACTAAGAATGTAAGGGCTGATGCCTTGTCACGACAATTTTCCTCCACTTCCAAGTCAGAGTCAGTTCTGGTTCCTATGATTCCTCCTGATCACCCTATTCAGGTTGAGAACCATGGGAGTATGAGGTACAATCCATTGTTGACTCCTGTAGGTTCCGTGGGCGCATACAGTACCCGGTGCATTGGAAGGGGTACGGTCCGGAGGAACGCTCCTGAGTTTCATCCTCTGACGTACATGCACCTGTCCTCCTCCGCGGGTTTCATAGACGGTTTCCCCTCAAGCCCGGTGGCCCTCCGAGGGAGAGGGGTCATTGAGGAGGGGGTACTGTTAGGGCTGGCTTAGCCCTTCCTTCTCTGGGCTGGCCGCTCAGCTGTTGGCTAATTGCCAGCTCTCTTCTCTCTCTACAGTTACCAGCTGTTCCTGATGATGCTTGTCTGACCTGCCTACTTAAAGCCTTCCAGCTCACTTCACCTCTGCCTTCGCCTTGGTCACATCACTGAAACCATCTCCTGCGGTTTGTTTAAAGACTGGCTTGCTGACATCCCTTCTGGCTCCTTATCCTGCTTGCTGTGCTCTACTTGGATCCCTGACTTCTGGCCTGGCTGACTACCCGGTCTGGTTACTGGACTTTGGCTATGCTTGACTACGCTTTTTCTATTTACCTTTTTATTTTTATTAATAAACAAGTGTGATTTAATTGTACTTCTGTCTCAGCGTGATTCATGGTTTCTGACAAATCCCAATCATTCTGTTGCTGATACTATTTACCCAATAGGGAAGAGGTGATCAACTTCTATAAAACCAGCCTGCTTATACATGGATTGAAATTTGGCCAGTCCCTGCTGCACCGGCCAAATTTCAAACCATGTATGGTTGGCTTTAAAGAGTAACCACTTTTGTTGAGAAAAAAAAAACATTCCCCTCTGGGTGATTTGTGTACATTAGATTTTAACAAACTTTGTTGCAGTTTCCTACCTTTTGTTATTCTGAAGAAATAGCTGTTTGTCTGTGTCCAATAGCTGTTTGTCTGTGTTTCTGTATGTGTGTGATGATATGCCAACTGCCATTGTTGAGGTTATGTTCTGGCACCTTACCCCCAGAGAGCTTGGTGCATCTAAGCAGTGGTGGCTAGTGCTCAATATTTTGGGAGACGGACAGCAGCGATCAGTGGCCTTACCTTAGGAGGCCGATGCTGCTCTTTTCTCCAGGGAAGAGCCAGGGCTGTTGCTTCTCCTCCTGGTTAAATAGGAAGTTGGTCCTCCTGAGACCCGATTGTTCTAAGACTCCTCCCTGATTGGCCGGGGAGGAGAATCAGGAAGACAATAGCGCATATTAATTCACTATTATAACACAACTGGGTGGGTTTAGGGCTCAGTGCTCTGCATCCAGAGCCCACCCCTTTTTTAAGCCAATCAAGCCTCTGGTTCAAAAAAAATAAAAAATCCCCCCATTGAAATCCATGCATCTCACTCCCTGCATGTACATTAGGAGTCGGGCGCATGGATTAGGGGGGCGGCGCTCCTAATGGACTGCCTGCCACTGCCCCTAAGTATCAGGCACTGGCACTTTGGCAAGGGTAACCTTTTTCTTTAAAGCATTCCTCTCTGGGTGATCTATGTACATTGCAAGAATGATAACAAACTGTTGCAGATTTCTACCTTTTGTTATTCTGAAGAAATCCATGTGTGTTTGCCTGTGCCTCTGTTCTGAGTCGGGCTAATGGGAGTGTTTTCATAATTATCTTGCAGGTGTGGAGCTGAGGGGCACTAATGAGGAAAGCTGCTGGGCCTGCATCCCTTTAGACGTGTTCCTATTGAAAGTATCCCTCAAAAAATGAAATTTTTGTTGAAAGGGATGCCTGAAATCTGAATTGTATTTTAGGCAGACTTCTGGGAAAATCAGTGAGCCAATTACACAAGCAGGAAATTATGTTTCTGGGAGTGGTCAGTAAACATTCTGTGTACAGAAAATTCCAGCTAGCCATATTGCAATGTATTCTCATAAAATTACATTGGCTGCAGATTGAAAAGGAAAGGTAATTTTTAATAACATTCAATTACAATATGATTAGTGTCGCAATTATATGCGCTTAATCAACCCTCAAAAATTCCACTCACCTGCTCGTTGCATTGGGGACACAGGCTGCATTGGTGATGCAGGCTGCACTGGCGAGCGCAGGTTGCATTGGTGACGCAGGCTGCACTGGCAGGCACAGGTTGCATTGGCGGGCGCAGGCTGCATTGGTGGACACTGGCAGGCTGCATTGTTGGGCATGGATAAAGTTATTGTTACTTTTTGTTTTTATAATTTAATTCTGCATTAAACATTTAAGTGTAATTTCATGAGATAATTTATGAGGGCATGGTTAGGGGTGGAATTAGGGGTGGGCAGGGTAGGGCAGGGCAACTGGTGGCGAGTAACCCCTGAGGCCTGGCTAGTAGCTCAGGACTTGAAATTTTGAGCCCTGTGCTATATTATATTTTCTTTATTTGCTATTTTTTTTCACCCACGAAAGTGGAGTTACCCTTTAAGGAAACCCCCTAACAGTTTTCACCCAATACTGAGCAACATGCAGGCTGGTATCAACATTGCTAGGGGGTATGCCTGGTGTGCGGGACTGGTTATTTCTGAAAAGGGGTGGATGAGCTTTTTCTATAATTTCAGCACTATGGTGATTTCAGGCAGGCAAATAAATCTGCTGGGTTAAAAGCTGTTTTTACAGCTTGTTATAAAAGTGACATTTCTCTTGCGGCTGTCATACTCCTCTGGTGCGCATTCACAGTAATAAATATAATGAATGTGGGCCAGGTAAACACAGACAAATTGCAAAGTAAGGTAATGTTTTTTAAATTAAAGGCTTATACCTTTTTTCCAATGTACTCATATTCCAGGCTTTGCAAAATGGAATATTTTACTATAAGCCCCAGTTATTTCTCATCCTCTAAAAGTATGCAATATACATATGGAACAACTTATGGAATAACTAATTACAAATTGGGATACATATGCCCTGTATTTAAAAAAAATTTAAATACATATTTACTTCTTTCCGGCCCATAGAAATCCTAAATTTGCAGAACAGAAAGAAGCAGATTATATCTAGTTTGTGTCAATGCTTTGCTTACCAGTCATGTTAGAGGTTTTACCTATTTTACCTATACCATCCCATCGCCTGAAAAAAAACGTATTCCCTTATGACTTGCTATGTTCTCTTTTTGCCAACAGACTGGTTAATAATATAAATAACTGGCATGGCTTGAAAAAAAGGGCTCATTTACACTTGCGTTCGTCTCTGAAAAGCAATCCACTGCTGATCGATTTTCAGAGAGTGGTTAAGAAGCTGCTGTCAGGCATTCCAAAGGCAATTCTGTCCTCCTGGATTCCTGTTTTTTGTAATAAGAAATATACGTCAAAATTTGAATGGGAATACAATGCCGCAACTTTGAGGCAAGTGTTTGGCTAACTGTTATGGTGCATTCCTATTAACTTGAATGGGTCACATTGAGTGGCAATACTGTTCACTGAACATGAGGGGGATGAACCTTGGGGTATAAACTCTGTGACTGCAGCAGTGAGCCGGTAAAATTGCCTATATAAACTTATGCTGGCCATAGATGCATCGAAATTCAGCAGGAACTGTGGAATTTCGATCCATCTGAGGCTTCTCCCATTAGAGAAAAGTTGATCTAACGATATTGACGGGAATGTTGGAGATTTGTCATTCAATAATGCCGCATACACATGGTCGGAATTTCCGATGGACCAGTCCAATGGGAGCTTTTCATCGGATTTTCCAACCATTGTATGCCCATCCGTCTTTTTCTGTCAGCATTTCCAACGGTCTTTGGATTGAGAGCCTGTTCTTAATTTTTCCGACAGAAAACCTTTCTATCGGATTTTTCGATCGTGTGTATGCAATTCCGACACGCAAAATTCCGACACATGCTCGGAAGCATTAAACTTCCCTTTAAGGCTGCTTTCACACTGGGGCGGTATTCAGGCGTTACAGCGCAAAAAATAGCGCCTGTGTAGCGCCTGAAAAAAACCGGCCCCTTTCACTCCAGTGTGAAAGCCGGAGGGCTTTCACACTGGAGCGGTGCGCTGGCAGGACAGTGAAAAAAGTCCTGCTAGCCGCATCTTTGGAGCGGTGAAGGAGCGGTGTATTCACCGCTCCTACCCATTGAAATCAATGGGACAGCGCGGCAATACGGGCGGTTTTAACCCTTTTTCGGCCGCTAGCGGGGGTTAAAACCACCCCGCTAGCGCCCGCAGACCGCCGCTAAAACGACGGTAAAGCGTCGCTAAAAATAGTGGCGCTTTACCGCCGACGCCCGCACAGCCCCAGTGTGAAAGCAGCCTTATAGTGCCGTTGAAAGTGTTGTATGTCGAGGTGTTATTGACCGTCGGAATTTGGTGTGACCGTGTGTAGGCAAGACAGTTTGAGCAAAATTCCGTCGGAATTCCGACGGGAAAACCATCAGAGCTTTTTCCGACAAGAATTCCGATTGTGTGTACGTGGCATTAGAAATGGCAGTGCTGATCAGTGTATTGTGACAGAAGAGGAGTCCCCATTGTCACAATACCATAGCACAGCGGGGACGATTCCTTCCTCCACCTCGAATGTGTGGATTGGGGAATTAGTCTATCCATGTATGGCTTTTAGCTTTAGTCCTAATGTCAAAGCAGCCAACTAGGTTGGGTAACTCATCTCCAACATGATAATAATACACAGAATGACCATTTGACATCTTAATGCCAAATCGCTCAGTTCCTGTTGAAGAAAATCACTCCATTAGGATCTTATCCCTGGTAATAAACAAGATTTACACATCTGTGCATAGATTTGTATTATTATAAGTTAGAGCAAAATCAGCAACCTTAACAACATGTTACATGAAAAACAAGGCAGTATGTAAGGCCCCTTTCACATAGTGTGGAATCGGATTAGCTCAGCAGAGGATCTGTCCACCGAACAGTGCAGGCAGATGACAGGTTCGTGCTGTTTAGGAAGAGCAGATATGGACAAAGCTTGTTGTGCTTTATGGGCGGCTGAGTGTAAATGGATGAGCTGTCTGTTTACCCTGACTGCCCTCTGATCCGATTCCCCTAGACCAGTGGCTCTAAACCGAGGGTCGAGTGACATTTTGTCAGGGGTCACCAAATCCTGGGCTGTTCCTGAAGCCCGCAGCGCTCTCCCAGCCTTTTTGCGGCAGCCCAGCAAGGCTGTCCCTGGAGCCTGTGGCCACCCAGCAGGACTGTCTCTGGAGCCTGTCACCACCCAGCAGGGCTGTCTCTGGAGCCTGTGGCCACCCAGCAGAGCTGTCTCTGGAGCCTGTGGCCCACTTGGCCTCTTTGCAGCCACCCATTCAGTTCATGGCATGGCTGGGGGGCAGAGACTAGAGGTAAGCTGACTGTTGAGGAATGTTAAGTGGGAGGGGCTGGAGGAAACCCTATCTCCTGATTTCAGCATAGGTGTCACTGCTACGAAACACCACAAAATTGGAGACACAGTGACTCCGGAGACACAATGAGTAACAATACCTGTGATTATAGTTGCCATTAAAAGTTCCCACTAGAGTTCTCAGATCAGCAGATGACCTTGATCAAAGTCGAAGTTGGCTGATCAGAACTCCCCCCCAGCACTGCCACTGATCCCACCCCCCACCAGCACTGCCAGTCATTCCATTCCCCCCACCAAGGAGTAAGAGAAGGAATAAAAATAGAGAATACATGGAAAGGAGAGGAAAAGAGGGAGAGGATCAAAGAAAAAAGGGAGAGAAAGAATAATGTCCTGTACAAACGGTCGGACATTCCGACCACAATATCCGTCAGATTTTTTCAGACGGATTTTGGCTGAAACTTGTGTTGCATACACACGGTCGGACAAAGTTGTCGGAAAATCCGATCGCTCTGAACGCGGTGACATTTGTTGTGTACGACGGGACTATGTAGAGGCCAATAGCCAATACCTGTCTTCTCGTAATTTATTCTGAGCATACATGGCACTTTGTCCATCGGAATTCTCTACAAACGATCGGAAAAAGTCCGATCGGATTTTGTTGTTGGAAAACTTTAGATCCAGCTCTCAAACTTTTTCCGTCTGAATTTCTGATGGAAAACGTCTGATAGAGCCCACACACGATCAAATTTTCCGACAACATAATCCCATCGGACCGTTTACATCAGAATTTCCAACAGTGTGTACAGGGCATTAGAGAAAGAACAAGAAAGAAGGCTAGAGAGAGGGATAGGGGAAAAAAACAAGAAATTAGAATAGAGAGAGATAAAAGGGAAAGAAAGAAGAACAAAGAGAAAGAGCGGTACATCCTAAAATGTACCATAATGGGTTTTAATACTGTACGAGTGGAAGGGACTAAATGTCCGTGGGTTAATGGCACAAATTATTCGTCTTGCCTTGGGTGCTGAGAACCCACGCTACAAAACGCTTTTTACTGTTAGGGGTCCCCACAACTTGGGAAATTTTATCAAGGGGTCACGGCACTAGAAAGTTGAGAACCACTGCCCTAGGTGAAAGGGGACAGATCCCCTTCCTTTTTTTTTGTGGAACGGATTGGAGGAAGGTGGGTGTAAATGGATCCAAATCCATTTACATCAACCAGTCCATAGGGATACCTCAGAGAAAAGGGGCAGTAGAGTTTACTCCATCGATGGACACGGAAGAACTCGCTTCAGGTCTTTACTAGAAAACTAGAAGGAAATTTAAAGAAGCCATTTACCACTGCTAGGACTTCCATATACCACTGCTATGAGTTCCATATTGGTTGGGTACTTCTATCTAGACACTAGAACTGCTAGGACCTGTAGTTTTTTCCCTGCTGTGTAATTCCGCATACACACGATTGGA
This sequence comes from Lithobates pipiens, assembly GCF_037356315.1. NCBI lineage: Eukaryota > Metazoa > Chordata > Amphibia > Anura > Ranidae > Lithobates > Lithobates pipiens. Next base: position 61,571,263 of record NW_027507686.1, on the reverse strand, counting down.
CATTCCGACAACAAAATCCATGGGATTTTTTCTGACAGATGTTGGCTCAAACTTATCTTGCATACACACGGTCACACAATGTTGTCGGAAATTCTGAACGTCAAGAACACGGTGACATACGACGAGCTGAGAAAATTGAAGTTCAATAGCCAGTGCTCTTCTGCTTGATTCTGAGTATGCATAGAACTTTGTGCGTCAGAATTGTGTACACACGATCGGAATTTCCGACAAAGGATTTTGTTGTGGGAAAATTTGAGATCCAGATCTCAAATGTTGGGTGTTGGAAATTCCGATGGAAAATGTCTTATGGAGCCTACACACGGTCAGAATTTCTGATAAAAAGCTCCCATCGGGAAATCCGACCGCGTGTAAGCGGCATAGTTCCGAAAACAGTTGAGACTTGTAGTTCATCCATTGCCAGTATTGCTAAGAACTGTGGGAACTCATAATCCTATTTGTGTGTTACTACAGAACTGACTGGTCTCTGGCTGGGATTCCTAGCTCACCTGGTGCCAGACTACTGTAAAATGCCCCCCAATAACCCCATTGTGAATTACTGGAATTGTGACCATTACCCATTTTTTCAGACTCCCCTAATCAAGTTGTTCTCTCGCCCATTAGTTTCTGTGTGCTTTGTCTCTGTGTGCTCTTGCTCTGCATTCCTAATTCACTACATCGCCCTCTTAACAAAAGCTTGTGTCCCATTATTAGTCCCATTATTAGTGCCATTTTCTTGTACTATTGATTGCAGGTAATGCCTTTTTTCTATTGTAAAACTTGGAAATCGAATACAGTTTTTGTACAACAAAAGCTTGAGGGCACAAAATAATTTGAAGCTGGTCTTGCAAATACAACATTCGCTTAAACACTACTACACCAGTGGCATATATTAACTGTTCTTTCACCCTGGTCAGCTTTCAAGAGTGATGGAAATAAACATTACCTCTTTCTTTTATATAACGGAGCTTGGTGTTTGGTGATGGCCCAGTGCTGACACATGAAGCCTGTGTAAGTGTGATTAGAGATACGACTAGAGCTTACACAGGGCTCAATTTTCTTGTTCTAGTTGGCAAAATGGAGCAGCAGGCAGCCAAGGAAAGGATAGGATGCCGGGGAGGAGGCTTTAAAACAAAGCTGTTCATTTGCCTACATGGACATACCTGTGTTTAACTAAATAGCCAACCACTCAAGACTGATATTTAAAGGATAACTATACCCATGAACAATATATGATACACTGCAGGTACTCCTTGGGTGAGGTGACTGCATTAATTTTCATGTTCAAGCTAAGAACATTTTCAGCAAGTACAGAAATCGCCTGTTCATCTTGGCAGAAATGTACAGTAGCATCCTTGTATATAAAAGCAGAAATAATGTTATCTTTCTTCTATAAACTTCTAATTTCTCCATCTGCCATGTAATGGCAATGAACAAGGGCAGACAGGGTTAGATACATTTTAACATATTGGGAAATGTTAAAAAGGTACCTTTCCCCCCCAACCTTAAAGTGACACTAAAAGTTTTTTTTAAAGTAACAAACATATACTTACCGCCACTGTGCAGCTCATTTTGCACAGTGGTCCTGAACCTGCTCTTCTGGGGTCCCTCACGGCTCCTCCCCACATCAGATAATCCCCTGGGAGAAACGCTCTCCCAGGGGTTACCTTGCGGGCGCGCTCCCGGGTCCAGCATTCGGCATCCATAGATGCTGAATGCAAGACTCTGCGACCGCCCCCGCATCACTGGATTTAATTGACAGCAGCGTTAGCCAAAGGCTGCGCTGCTATCAATGTATCCAAACAAGAGCCAAGAACCCTGGGCAGAGAGATAGCGCATCCCCGTGGGACAAGTTCGAAGATTCAAGTAAGGAAAAAGGGGGGCGGGTCACTGACAGGTGTTTTTTCCACTTAATGTATAGGATGCATTAAGGTGAAAACACACAAACCTTTACAACCCCTTTAACAAAATGCCAATGCTATTTAGGAAAACTATAAAATGTACAAATGGGAACATACTTCTTTCTTTATTGGATTGTCCCGTTTACAGGTCTTTCATGGCTAGGCTCCGAATCCCACGCATGCACCATACAAGATCTGGCGCAGCTTTACTAACAGGCTGTCCCCTATCTAGTATGACACACAAGCAAGAGCTAGCCAGAGTTCTTGCAAGCCAGGGTTACATCACCGTTGGCTAAAGGGAAACCAGAAACTAGGACAATAAAAAGCTTATCATAAGCTTTTGATTCTCAAAATTACTTGTATTATGTTTATGAATGGGCTTGTAGTGTGTTTTATGTTTGGTCTGCTTTACCCACTTGACTCTCTCGCTGGCTCCATGTACCTTTAGAAGACTTCCACGGTAGAGCTGGCCATACAATGTATGCATATTGCTTAGTGGATGGACCTGCCAGCCCCCTCCCTCCTTTGATCAAAATTGTTGGCTGAGCAGGCAGGGCCAGCTGTCAAAAAACAATAGCCACATGTTGTTACTGGGCAATGAACTCTGCATTCTGGTGTAGAAGCTCCGACCTGCCATGTCATCAATAAATGTAGTGATTCATTTTGCTTCTAGTAAACAAAAACTCCATCATCTGAATCAGTAATATTTATTCAACCATCTGGTCATATCAAACTCTAGATCGTTCTACATAAGAATGGATGTTGGATAAATACAGACAGAGGTTTGTAATTTGGAGAACCAGTCATCACTGCACACTTTGCTGATGGCCTTAACCCTTCCACAGCCAAAGCTGCATGTACCTCAGTACAGATGGGTTAATGGGACAATAACCTGGAACACCACACAACATTTCTATACAATATCTGAGAGCATTTCTGGATTGTATATGTGCTCTCTAAATCCAATCCATAACAACAGGAACATCTCTCTTATATCTCAGATCTTGTAGAGTTCACGTTCTACTTCTCATCCCGACATCAGATATGGTTTTACCATTATCAGATCAACAGTAGAAAAGGTTTGGCTCCACTCTACATTTTGAACCGATGAGAACCAACTGTTGCTTATGCCCAACGTAATGTAAAAAAAAAAAAAGTTCAATAGCACCAATTTCAAGATGTTTTCATTTGCCCTGACAAGTGTGTGAAAACACAGAGTACATGTAAAGTTATCACCTTGTTATGACATTTTAATGAGTTCTAAATGACTTCCAGAAAATGTCTGGGAAATGGTGGCTGGCTGGACATGCTGGGACTTGAAGTTGTTCAACAGCTGGAAAGCTTCAGTGAGCTTAATGGTACACTGCAGGCTGAAATGTGTTTTCTGATGTGCCATTCCATGTCTATTTTTCTGTTTTAGATGTCCAATAATTTAAATTAAATTCCACTATTATAAGGACATTAGCTACAAACTAATGGGGGGGGGGGATGTGGGGGGGTTGAACTGCAAGTCCAGATTAGGTTAAAATGCATCTCAAGCCAAGCTTTTTTTCTTCTTTAAAGTAGAAAAGTTAATACCTTTCTTTATCGGGCATGTAATGATGTACAAGACATCACCAAAACAAGTGAAGAAAGTATCCAACAGGGACACGTACCTTTCACTAATGTAGGGAAAGGCAAGAACCCCCATTAACTTTTAAAGGAGAAGTATAGCCTAAGCTAGTTTGTTCTGCACTCCTGTGACCAGTCACTCAGCTGGTCCAGGCTCAGGAAAGATTCCGGCAGCTGGCTCGGCCTCTCGGCATGTCACTGAGAGCCTGAGCCAGCCCCTCTCGCCTCCACCGCAGCCCGGCTCTCAAGTGAGTGCTGGAGGGGCAGAGCAGGGGGCAATAAATGACAGTCACTGCTCTCTGCTCAGAGCAGAGGCGGATGACTGAGCGATCAGCAGTGTTTGATTGTTCAGTTCTCTGGGTGGAGCCAGCAGGGGGACCGATGCAGTTGGGAGTATGTTCTCAGTGCTGATTTTCCCTTACATATTGTCTGATGATAACATTGCCACATAAAAAGAAGGTAGGGTTGATCTCCCCAAGGAGACCTCAAGCCAGCCATACATTAGCAACACAGATGCTAAACCTAGCCATACATGACTAGATTTTGACTCAAATGTTCATAGAATAATTGTTCTACAGAACATTCTTGATTGCCATCACTGAGTCAATTAATTAATTTGAAAGGCTCTAAAATGTCAACCTGCTATTTGAATGCAATTCTAAGCTGGCCATACATGTTTTTATTTTTTTTTCAACCCTCTGGTTGACTGAAAAAACCGACTCAATTCCCTCATCCGTCCATCCAACATTCAAGGTGTATGGGGGAATCCTCCCCACAGTGTCACCGCCATCAGAATGCAATGATCAGTGCTGCACTCTATTGCCTGCAAACCTGATTGAGCGAGAGTAAACTGACAGGGAAGCTGAACAGAGGTCAATCACTAAACTGAATTCTGTTTAACCACAGTGTCTACACATTGATCGAAATTCAGACAGTCCCTGCTGAACTCTCTGAATTTTGATCCATGTACGGCCAGCTTAAAACAGGTTTCATTACAATAAGCATGATTTTTTTCAACGAAAACCACATTTTCATTGAGAAATTTGTTTACATTTTTTTAAAATCCTTGTCCTACAAAAAAGAATGAAATTCTACTGTTGTATGCCCAGCTTTACCCTTCCCCACTCTATCCAAAGGTGAAAAAAAGTTTTTTTGTTTGAGGTGCACTTTAAAGATAGCTATGGTGACCAACAGGATATTTTTAGGAAACGTAACTGGAAATGCATCCCTATGTACACTAGCCCTGTTGTGCCCAAAGCACACCACTTTGTATTGAACTCATTTGCTGGTAGCCACTTGTAAACAGCACAAACCTTCTGGCAGATCGATAGTTAAATACAATAATATGCTTCCTCCAATTTACAAAAACTGGAGAAAAGGAAAGTGTATAGGTCGTCTCTCTATTGTTATCAGTTGCATTTCTAGTGCAGGTTAGAGCTATTGTGATGCTTTACAAGAATACAGACAAACCATTATTATTGCCACCAAGACACATTTACAAGGTCTTCTATGGAGCATTGGCGATGTACTTCCTCCATTGTGTCCACAGTCTTCTTTATATGTGCCAGCACCAATTAGGAGTTCCCAGAGCAATCCGTATGAAAAGGGCATCAGTTTGATGTGGTCTTATTAAATGAGCAACAGTTCTACTATGAGATACTCCTGGATCATTGAATGTCTCACCTTATTCATTCCTTTCACTTGGTGCGCTCGTCACTTTGCTCCTTTGGTCACTGACCACAGCAATGGATAAGACAGGTGAGGATAACGGATGGAACGTTGCTCTGATTTTCTTCTAAGCAACACAGACACTTCCTTTCTGGTTTTCCAATGTGCCCTAATGAACAAGTTATCATTGAAAACATAATCTGCTTCCAAACCATAGGACGTAATTGTTCTCTACTACTCTGATAAATTTCCGAGTACAATAATGACATGAACAGAGATGAGGTCATATTTGTTGGAAGATTATGTCCAAACTCCAAGACAGAAAAAAAAAAAAAACATGTGCAGTCATTACTTCCAATGAGATTCATTAATGCCACAACAGTATATCCTATTGTGACAATATTTTCTTTACCTTATTTTTCTCACATAAAACATAGCCCTACAAATAGAAAATCTATGTCATTCATCAAAATACACTGAATTCTCCCAAATCTGAACACAAAAATTACATCCTAAGAGATTCAATGTTACCGCTGACCCAATGGTTCAGGCTTCACTGAAAAACTGAATAATGATTGGTTCCTAAAAATGGATTAAGGCATAGTGTCAGGCCCAGGGATGTATGGGTAATCTGCAATGTGGCTGCCTGTGTAATCTCCAAGTACAACCTCAGTGTCACACTGAACAGCAGTGCAAGACAGGCTGGTAATAAGAAGACAATGGGAGTTGAGGAGAGGCACTTCTGTCTCTTAGTGTCACCGTCTCTGGTTACTTTGGTGTGTGTAGATTTTGAGCTATGAAGGCTTTATTAAGGTTGTGCACACTTTACTTGGACATGCACCACCTTCATGCTTCTGTAAAAATACAGATTCAATTATGTCTTCTTCTGGATTAAAAGACCTGGCACTCTCAATCAGAAATATATACATAGCAATGACTGAGAAAGTCCGGGTTGGGAGCTACAAGGTCTTATTATTAGACTTTCTATTGTGTAAAGGCCATAGTATAAGGCTATATAAAAAGCAGTCTGTGTAGACCCAGCATGCAGTATGGCTAGAAGCATTCCATAACATTAGCTATAATTACCATTGCAATATCCTTACTCTGGCTTAAATTCTGAAATTTGTTGGGCCAGATGGTACTGACAGGGCTACCCATGGCTTGAATTCTGTCAGATTCAGCAGGAATTGTCCGTACTTCGAGCCATGGGTGGCACCTGGCTCAGCAAACTTCAGTCTGGTATTCGTTCGGGTATACTACCCTGGGAGCAGTGTTTGGCAGAATACAACAGCCAGCTGGGAAGATTCACCTTTCCAAACTTTTTATTGTGGATCCATTGATTACTTAATGTGTATGGCTAGCCTTACTGGGTAATACTCCAGGCACAGACCAGAAGTGGCAATTGTGTCAGGGTCTGCTAACATAGGGCAGATAAAGTGGAACTGGTAAATGTGCTGCCCTTAACATCCAATCAGAAGCATGCTTACTTTTTTAAAAGATGTTATACAATACAGCTGTTCACAAGTTTTCATGGACAACAGGCTCTTCCTTGACTTGTTAACATTGGGTTTCTCTGTGAACAAGGTATAGTAGGGCACAAAACTACACAGAAAACGTATTTGTGCCCAAGTAGCCACCAAAACTACACACAGCTCCAAATATCTTAAATTTATATTGTCTTATGGTATGCCAAGATGTTGGTTTATGCATTGTAGAGTATTGCATCATCCTGTTTTAGTGTTCTAAGTGATGTGTTACACAGGCACCCAGAGCAATGACAGATTTTCAGTGGATTAACCTCTGTGGTATTGCAGCTTAAAACATAATTATTAAAATGCATTGTCAAAAAAAGTTCATACATGACAACCTGGGGACATGGAATGAACATGTAATCCCAAATTATTTACAAATGTAGCTAAGAGCTAATTGTTGTCTGACATTCCTCTGTTTTGTGAAATGTAGAGTGTAGTAGATAGAGTGTAGTTTGAGGGTAAAGAGTCACTGTTCATTACATTTATTTTTCATGAAGTAGAATTATAGTTCAATAAAGTTTCTAAGGAGAAGTCAAAGCTCAATGAGCAATTAGGACCTCTTGTCTTCTCTTGGTGTCAAACCTGATGTTTGTCTCTTGATAATGAATTCAGCTGGCCTTTCAGACGGCGACCAACTGACCAAGCACCATTCTGAACTGCTGGGTGCTATTACTGAGATCATTGACTCGTTCCACCATATCCTTGGCTGCCGATGGGGATGGGTACTGAAGTGCTGCTGTTTTGGTGGTCAGAACTATCTCTTTGAGCTTGTCACACATGAGGTTGCTGTAGTGGGTAACCTTGTTTCGGATGTCCTGAGCTTTGGCTTGGCGTGACAAAGTGTCCCCTATAAAGACCAACTTGTGGGCACTGAGGATGACAAACTTGCTGTGAGCCACAAAAATCTTGGGAGGCTGGTTAGTACTGATGGAGCTGTAAAAGGCATCAATGGCGTTGGTAAGGGTGGTGACATTGGCCTCGCATTGCTCTTGATAGAAGAGAAGAAGCTGCCGGTCAGAGTTGCAGAGGGTGCCGCGGACTTGGCTGTAGTGTTGAGGGGGTGTCCAGTTTGACAGGTCATTTTCAATAGGCCGGGCAACCTCCTCTTCCAGACGTTCAAACTGTTTTAGCTGAAAAGAGACATCAACATATTTTGTGAATTTGACTTGGTAAAACTGTTCTGTATCCAGTTAAAACATTGAGCTCTACATTGAGTTCGCAAGATTTAAGTTTAATTACTGTCAGTGCTGGATAGCTCCTCAGTTTTTCCCTTAAATTTTCTACATAATCTTATGTAGCTGCTGGGGAAAGAGCAAAGGAGCATACTATAGAGCAGTGATGCCAACCTTGGCACTCCAGATGTTTCGGAACTACATTTCCCTTGATAATCAACTACACTGCAGAGAGCAGGAGCATCATGGGAAATGTAGTTCCAAAACATCTGGGGTGCCAAGGTTCACCATCACTACTATAGAGTGACAGCTCTGAGTCTTCTGTGGCTATTGATATCACATGTGTGATGGTGATGCCCAGCAGCAATCTTCTGAAGGTCTACACAAGAAGGCTTTTATAGGTAAATATTATATAATGCCGTACAATGAAATATTTTAGTTTAAACGAATGGTGTGGTGACATGGCCTCTATGAGGTGTTAGGGTGGTCATAGGCAGGCTCATGGTGAATATTTGTTTTAATATAAACTCTGCCAATTATATATTGACAGAGTGTCACCTTGCTCATGCAGGGGAAAGTTATGGAGTCTCTAAAAATGTCACCCTCCTACTCCCCTATTCTTACTTTACCTGTGCTTCCTTGCTCCTCCTCAGTCATCAAGATTACCTGCCATTCGGGTATGGGGGAGCATGACCTGCTCCTGTGACATTGCCTCCACTTCCATGGGTTGCTGACAGCCTTTTGAGGTTGGGGGGTTCCCTTTCCAGATACACCATCACTTTGCCCTGCATGGGCAAGGTGACAGTGTCTCTTTAAGAATAAGCATTTAAGAAGAATACAACTTTTCTGAATAAGCCTACTTGTCTTTAAACTACAGCTTATTAGCCATTATTTAACACTATTTAAACTCACTGTAGATTAAATGAAAGCACAACTCCAGCCCCACATTGTTTAAAGCTTTGAATACGGGGTGGGAAATCCACCATGGACCATAGATTGCTCAAACTTCGGACAATTACTGCTGAATTGCTCGAAATTCGACAGCCCTCTCAGCACTAAAAATTATTGGCTGAACAGTGACTTAATCCTATCAGATGCAATCACTGATTGGGTATTCAGACAGGCAGAACAAATGCATAGACACTGTGGGAGCAAGGAGGTCAGCACAAAACACGTTGACTGTGTTTCCATGCTTCCACGGAGTCTACTGTTGCTGCATATAGCGTTTTAAAGATTATTACTAAAGTAGGTGCAGTTTTCAAGTGTGCAGCCCTTTGGCTCCTATTGCATTTGTTCCACATTGCTGGATGACTGATGCTTGCACCTGAATACACTGGAGGTGAAAGGGACTGTGTGGGGGACCCACCTGGATCAGCACCATACAATGGGTATTCAGACAGCCGTGGGTGCTGTGGTTGCCTGAATGCAATAGCCGGCAGTGGAGATTCCCCCATTCATGCTAAACAGATCAACTGATTTTTAACTACTTGCCTACTGGGCACTTTTACCCCCTTCCTGTCCAGGACAATTTTCACTTTTACCCCCTTCCTGTCCAGGACAATTTTCAGCTTTCAGCGGTGTCACACTTTGAATGACAACTGTGCGGGCATCCAACAGAAACAAAAACTGTATCATGTTTTTGAGACAGATAGAGCGTTTTTTTTTATTTTTATTTTTTATTGTTTTTGAAAAAAAACTAACATTTTGAAAAAAAAAGTTTTTCTTAGTTTCTGTTATAAAATTTTATAATATATAATTTTTCTCCTTCACTGATGTGCGCTGATGAGGCTGCACTGATGGGCACTTATAGACTGCACTGATGAGACGACACAGGAGGGCACTGATGAGGTGGCACTGATGAGAAGGCACTAACATGCAGCACTGATAGATGGTACTGATAGGTGGCACTGATTGGCGGAACTGATGGGTGGCACTGAAAGGCAGCACTAACTGGCATCACTAATGGGCACTGATTGGCATCACTGACTGGGATCAATGATGGGCACTGTTGAGGCTGCACTGATTATGAGTGCCCTGATTATCTCTGAAGATCCTCCCTGTGAGGAAATGCCACTGATTGGCTCTCTCCACGCGGTCAGTGTGAGGACAGGAATGCTGATAACCGTCATTTCCTTGTTTACATGTGATCAGCTATGATTGGATCTTGTCATCGGCTCTATACCGAGATCAGTGATGTGCCGTGTCCCAGGGAGTCGTCCCAGAACAATAGAGCATTTAGGCATATAAACCATTTGTGGAGATTTCCATCAATTCCTGCATCTGTGATGCATGTGCAATAATGGGGGTGCAGGAGTCACTGGGACAGAGACCCTAACCCTTATATGTCATGGGAGACATAGAGAGGCTACAAATGCTAATCTTTCCTTCTGGGGAAGCTAGTTGCTTAACCACTTCAATACTGGGCACTTATACACCTTCCTGCCCAGACCAATTTTCAGCTTTCGCACTTGACAATTGCGTGGTCATTCTACACTGTACCCAAATGAAATTTTTATCATTTTGTTCCCACAAATAGAGCTTTCTTTTGGTGGGATTTTTATTTTTTGCTAAACAAATAAAAAAAAAGACTGAAAATTTTGGAAAAAAATTTTTTTTTTTGTTTCTGTTTCTCCTTCACTGATGGGGCTGCACTGACGGGCACTGATAAGGCAGCACTGATGGGCACAGATGAGGTGGCACTGATGGTGGGCACTAATATGCGGCACTGATATTCAGCACTGATGGGTACACATAAGTGGCACTGATGGGTACTGAAAAGTGGCACTGATGGGAAGTGAAAGGCGGCACTGATGGGCATTGAAAGGCGGCACAGATGGGCACTGATAGAAAGCACGAATGGGCACTGATAGGCGGCACAGATGGGCACTGATGTAGACCAATGGGTGGTACTGATGGGCATAACTAATTGGCAGGTATTATTGTTTGGCACTGATTGGCATCCATTGCGGGCACTGATTGGCATCCCTGCTGGCTATGGGTGGCATACCTGGTGGTGACTAGTGGTGGGCATCCCTGGAGGCATCCCTGGTTGTTCAGTTTGGGGGGGGGGGGGCTGTGCTGATAATCAATCAGCACAGACCCCCCTGTCAGAGGAGCAGCCAATCGGCTCTCCTTTACTTGTGTCTGACAGATCCGAGTGAGGAAAAGCCGATCAACAGCTCTTCCTGTTTACAATGTGATCAGCTGTGATTGGACCTGGCTGATCAGGTGGTAAAGAGTCTCCATCAGAGACTCTTTACCTAGATTGGAGTTGCAGTGTGTCAGACTGACACCCTAGGGACTTGTTATCCTGAAAGACGTCATATGATGTCCGGTCAGGATAACACAACCACATTGCCGATGCCATTTTGCTATATGGAGGGTGGCAAGTGGTTAAACATCATGCTATTTTGCTCACATACTTTAATTGATATTTCTGACTCTGGACCTGCATATATGATTTACTAAAACTGGTGAGTGCAAAATCGGGTGCAGATGTGCATGGTGGCCAATCAGCTTCTAGCTTCACCTTGTTTCTATGGAAGCTGATTGGTTTCTATGCAGAGCTGCACCAGATTTTGCACCCTCCAGTTTTAGTAAATCAATCTCATAGTCTGGGGGTCTGTGAGAAAGTATCAGCACTAACAAAGTACAATCACTAGCATTTTTAGAAGGACTTCAACAATGGTAACCTCCATATAAGAACAACTCCTGATAGGAGAGAGAGATGGAGACGTGTTACCATTACCTGATGCTGTTCTAGGTGACTTTTCCCCTGTCGGATAATGTTTCCTTTCTCCAGCAGTTCCTTCTGTGTTTTCTCAAACTCTTCCTTACCCTGCAGAAAACGACATTATCATTTACTCTCTATGAAAATATCAGATCAACTCATAATGAACAAACCACTTTCATTAATATTTTATAAAAGCTATTTTTTTTTTCTTGTGCCATAAAGTGTATTGCTTTTTCATCTCTCTCTTTCAGCTCCAGGCAAGAGAAAAGATTCAGTCATAAATATGCAATATGTATACCTAGTTACCTGGGTCTGTTCTTATAGAAAATATCATGTTCTGTACACTATTGGGGCTGCAGCAGTCAATGAGGCCTCTCTCAGGCAGCCTATTCCTTGTTTAGGAGGAAAGAACTAATAACAGTTCAATTATATGCAACTGTCAGCATCACTAATTATAAATTTGGACTGGCCATACATTATACAATTTTCTTGTGCAAGTTTCCTTTAGATTTATTAAAACCATGTAATAAGAGGTCAAACCTAACCACTTTCAATTTGTGTGCAATCAGGCCGGCACTTGCACCACATAGTTGACGGTAAATCTAAAGAAAATTTAAAAAAACATTGTAAAATGTATGGCCCTTTGTTGTAGACAGCAAATTTTTAATGGCGTCTTATATGTAGAGGTAATGCTGCAGCTTACAGAGAAGGGGCAAGTCTTTAAATGACATGCATACTCACTGGTTGTGAATTCTGGCAGATCCACACTGTGTGGTTATTAAGAACAAATGAAAGGTCTGTCGTCAGCATATCTTTAACTTCTGCAAAAGGAATCACCTTTATTGATGTTCACCCAGCATGCTATACAAAAAAAGTCCAATGGACCAAAAGTACCAGGAGTCCCTTTATCGAGCAATCATTTAAAGGAGAGGTCTCCAAACTTTCTAAAAAAAAAAAAAAAAAAAAAGGGCCAGTTTACTGTCCTTCAGACTTTAGGGGGGCCAGACTAGGACTAGTGAGAGTAGAAAATGTCCTGGCATCCAGCGGGAGCAAACAATGCCCCATCTTTGGTATCAATGGAAGGAATAGTGCCCCATTGTTGGTATCAATGGAAGAAATAGTGCCCTTTTGTTGGTGTCAGTGGAAGGAATAGTGCCCCATCGTTGGTATCAATGGAAGGAATAGTGCCCCATCATTGGTATCAATGGAAGGAATAGTGCCCATCGTTGGTATCAATAGAAGGAGTAGTGCCCCATCATTGGTACCAATGGAAGAAACAGTGCCCCATTGTTGGTGTCAAGGGAAGAAATAGTGCTCCATCATTGGTATCAATGGAAGGGATAGTGCCTCATCATTGGTATCAATGGAAGGAATAGTGCCCATTGTTGGTATCAATGGAAGGAATAGTGCCCATCGTTGGTATCAATAGAAGGAGTAGTGCCCTATCATTGGTATCAATGGAAGAAACAGTGCCCCATTGTTGGTATCAATGAAATAAATAGTGCCCCATCGTTGGTGTCAATGGAAGAAATAGTGCCCCATCTTTGGTGTCAATGGAAGAAATAGTGCCCCATCGTTGGTGTCAATGGAAGAAATAGTGCCCCATCGTTGGTGTCAATGGAAGGAATAGCGCCCCATCATTGGTATCAATGGAAGAAATGGTGCCCCATCATTGGTGTCAATGGAAGAAATAGTGTCTCATTGTTGGTATCAATGGAAGAAATGGTGCCCCATTGGTGTCAATGGAAGAAATAATGCCCTATTGATAGTTATCAATGAAAGAAATAGTGCCCCATCGATGGTTATCAATGGAAGGAATAGTGCCCCAATGTTGGTATCAATGGAAGAAATGGTGCCCCATCATCTGTGTGAATGGAAGAAATAGTGCCCCATCGTTGATGTCAGTGGGAGAAATAGTGCCCCACTGTTGGTACCAGTGACAGGAATTATGCCTCATTGTTGGCATCAGTGCCCCAAGAGCCAGATAAAAGGCAAGCTAAGGGCCACATACGGCCCCAGGGTCAAAGTTTGGAGACCACTGATTTAAAGGATAGCTGTATGAACTCGTATATACAGTTATATTACATTATGTCTTGGACAGCTTTCTGCTGAACATAATTGAATGTCACGTGTTCCATTTGAACTTAATGTGTAGCATGTAACATGTTCCAGCTCCTGCCGCCTCTCCCTCCCCTCACTGCGATAGCGGAGGGGGTTTTCTTTTCAGAAGCACCCGCTGTCACAATTCAAAAACAGCAGGGCTGTGTGGGGCTCTGCCTACATGGCCGCGTTATTCATTTAGAGTTTTATGTGAACAAATGAACTACGAGTACCATCAGTCACTGCAGCCGATGGCTTGTAGTTCTGAACATGTTGGAAAATTGGGTCGGATGGAGATTCGGACAGAATCAGTCCGATGCATACCACACACAGTCGGATTATCTGACGACACGGTCCGATAAGACTCATTCCGACAGATTCTCTGACCGTGTGTACAAGGGCTTATAGTTTATTTACAAGCCACAGGTGGGCCACAGATTGAGCACCTCTCAGCTAGTAGTATTAATAGAATTAATTAAGCAGTACTCTGGAAAATGTAAACCCCTGCTTCTACCAAGATGGCCACCCCCACACAGAGACCATGGGGAAAGAGCAGCTGCAGGGAGACCGCAGGGAATACTGGTGACCGGTCCTTTGCCCTCTGCATATACAGCTTCCAGAGTTCAGTTCCTCTTTAACCCTTTAAAGTCCACATTTTTCAATGAGTTAGCGTGACTCAAAATGTGCGCTACCAAACGGCGGAGCAGAACGTTAAGGGGTTAAATAACACATAGTGGCTTTTTCCTAACACAGTCATGTGCGGTAAACATTATACGTTATATTCTTCTGGTCATATAGAGCAGCATAATCTGTTTTCCATTTAAAATAAATTGGTATTGAAAATGTATTATTGAATTAAAAGAAAACATGTTTCCTTCTTCTTCATATTTCAATACAAATTATTAAGTGAAATAAATTAAATTTGCAGTTTAATATAAATCCACTTATGAAACCTAGTGTTATCTAATTAATTATACATCTGTTATGCAAGTTATTTTTTTTCTGCTGCTTTAATTGCAATGTGCAATGCTTGCTGTTTACTATATCAGCACTAGGTGGTGCTAGCGGCTTTTAACATAGAAGCCTGCATGAACAATGTTAGATTTTTTTCACATCAAAATGATAGCCTACATATCAAAACAGCCTACTGCTTCCAGGATTCTACAAAATATACATTTCACAGACTCACATACTTTTTTTTTTTTTTTCAGTGTATTTAAAGTGGAAAGTGACACCAGTTGTGGGAAACAGGAGTCAGAAGGTTTCCAGTGACAAAATGAGGCCTTTGGTGTAATGAGGGACATATGGGAACTCTACATTGGCTGGAGGACATATGGCCTATGTGGCTAAAATAAAGACATAAAAGCGAGCAGGTGACCAATGTACAGGTAACTTTATACCGGTGAGAAGATGAATGGGGCATTTTCAAAGAAATCATCAATATTACATGCATGGAGAAGAATCACGTTTACAGTGATGTACATGTTCCAGCAGGATCATTTAGATTAGAATGTGTCTTGTCAGAGGTCCCAACCAGTTACATAGTTAGTAAGGTTGAATAAAGACACCAGTCCAACCTGAGTGAGTGTCTACAATTGTCCCTATCCCTGAACATTGCACACTCACATTGTTCCCTACCCTCAAGGAGCCCACAATCCAAGGTCCCCATTCATATGCCAAGGCCAATTTTGGACAGAAGCCAATTAACCTACCTGCATGTCTTTGGAGTGTGGGAGGAAACCGGAGTACCTGGAGGAAACCCACGCAGGCACAGGGAGAACATGCACCAGGCAGGTAGTGCCGTGATTGGGATTTGAACCAGCAACCCTTCTTACTGCTAGGTGAGAGTACTAACCGCTACACCACTGTGCCACCCAGTTGAAAACTTTCACTTCTAGTCTAACTGAAATGTAGTGTTAAACACACTAAAGATAACCTATCATCAGTTAAAGCAGAACTTCAATGGAATGGTTTTCGAAAAACAGTTACGTTCCCGGATTTGCTTGTGCTTTCAACCAAACCATCAAATATCTAGTGTCATAACTAATCCCATGTGAAAAACTATGTACACTGTAAATAAAGTGTATTTACTGCTTGAATGTTGTCTGATTCCAGCTGAGTTGGCCAAGTTTCAAGCCATAGGTGGCACTGCTGGCACCACCAAGTTTGATAAACTTTGATCTTAAAGTTGATGGAGCTGGGCAGAAAATGTAACCTTTTGTTAAAAGAGAGAGCAAGATTGGGACTTTAAATGAAGCACACATCAGTAAAAAAGTAGGTCAAGTGACTATAATATTTATTATATAAAGTCCATGATATGTTATACAAACATTTCGGGTATCAACCTCAAAAATGCCAAGGGCATACAGCCTCCACACGATAACTCATGGACTGGTATTACACAATAATTTACAATCGAATACAAATTCATATAAAACATAAAAAGCAATACATACATGTATAAACATATCCTACTGTAGTTGAACCCAAAATGGTCAAGATAACCATGGTAAGTGAATAATAGATTAAAAAAAAAAAGTTTTTTGAATAACCATGCCTAAGTAATGAATTATAAGACGGAGAAGATCAAATAAGTCTTGATATTCCATGGTTGAGACAAATGATAATGGCCAACGGCTCTACGCGTTTCGCGGTATTCCAACCGCTCATCAGGAGCATACAACATGGAATAATTCTGAAAATTATATATAAAATAAAATGAAAATTTGGATTAATTGATAAAAAATTAGCGGAGTAATTTAATTATTATAATTAATTTCAAGGCTGGGCGTCAAACTCACATCTGCATCAGCGGGCCAATAAAACAGCATCTGGGTCCGCAAAAAGAATCGCAGTGCATAGCCACCAGGCACCGAGGCAGCCCGCGGGAAAGGTAACCACCAATGCAGACACTTCCAGGGTGGGAGGATGCAATACCTTCCGCAATCACACTGGGGAGATGGATTGGCGCTAATCGCCTGACGGCTGAGCCGCCCAGGTGAAGGCAGTCCTACTCTCCGGTAGTGTGTTCGCCAGCATGGCGCCGGTGTTTGGGATCAGGATGGTTCTCCAATGTGGGCGCTTCACAGGTTGGGCTACATACATTCATCTCTCTTTTCCTTCCTGAACTTTCACTTATTCTCACGATACTTAGCTCACTTATCTAATCATCTTAGTCTGGTATTTTCTTGCTCACACTTTTTATCTTCATGTTTTGGTGCCCCCCCTTTTTTCTTGCTCCCTCATTCTTCACCCTAGTTTCTTATACAAATATATTTTCACAGAAAGACAGATCCTTATCTGGTCTGTCACACATAGATTTTTCAGATAGATATTTGCATTCACTTCACAGGTATTGCATCCTCCCACCCTGGAAGTGTCTGCATTGGTGGTTACCTTTCCCGCGGGCTGCCTCGGTGCCTGGTGGCTATGCACTGCGATTCTTTTTGCGGACCCAGATGCTTTTTTACTGGCCCGCTGATGCAGATGTGAGTTTGACGCCCAGCCTTGAAATTAATTATAATAATTAAATTACTCCGCTAATTTTTTATCAATTAATCCAAATTTTCATTTTATTTTATATATAATTTTCAGAATTATTCCATGTTGTATGCTCCTGATGAGCGGTTGGAATACCGCGAAACACGTAGAGCCGTTGGCCATTATCCTTTGTCTCAACCATGGAATATCAAGACTTATTTGATCTTCTCCGTCTTATAATTCATTACTTAGGCATGGTTATTCAAAAAACTTTTTTTTTTTTAATCTATTATTCACTTACCATGGTTATCTTGACCATTTTGGGTTCAACTACAGTAGGATATGTTTATACATGTATGTATTGCTTTTTATGTTTTATATGAATTTGTATTCGATTGTAAATTATTGTGTAATACCAGTCCATGAGTTATCGTGTGGAGGCTGTATGCCCTTGGCATTTTTGAGGTTGATACCCGAAATGATTGTATAACATATCATGGACTTTATATAATAAATATTATAGTCACTTGACCTACTTTTTTACTGATGTGTGCTTCATTTAAAGTCCCAATCTTGCTCTCTCTTTTAATATATTTTTGATAGGGATGGAGACAGGCATTCCTTTAGTGCCAGCCTCATTTAAAGTCCCAAAAACTTTTTCCCTTTTTTAGTAACCTTTTGTTGTGTACAGTCCATAGTATAATACTAGGGATGCACCGATACCAGTTACAACTTCCAATACTTTTTTTCTCAAGAACTCGCCAATACCAATTACCGATACCTATTTTTTGTGTAATTTGAGTGAGTTTTTTTGAAGCAAAAAGGAAGTTCTGGACAGCCACACTCCGGAACATAGCCTCTATTGTAAAAAAATCCAACAGATACAAGCCACAGCAAAAAATGCGAAAAATTAATTGACGTGTTTCACACTTAACAGTGCTTAGTCAGCGCTATGATTAAGCACTGTTAAGTGTGAAACGCGTCAGTTTGTTTGTCCCATTTTTTGCTGCGGCTTGTATTTGTTGGATTTTTTACAATAAAGGCTATATTCCCGAAGTGCGGTTGTCCGGAACTTCCTTATTTCTTTCTTTTTGCCATTGCTTAGCCTGCACCTGGTGCTCCCAATTATGAGGAAAGTCTTGAATCCACATATCCACCTGGAGCAGTGATCTCCTTCCCCTCCCCTTTTTTTTGGAAAAAGAAAAATTATGACAAAAGGAGCAGAACGGTAATATTGTCCCAATATAGTGCAACATCCAGTATTAGAAGCAGAAAAGAAAATATCGCCTATGGTGGACTTTAAAGGCACATATGAGTATAGTTGAAACAGTATACAGAGTATTTTTAGTACAAAATTTTTTTTATTAGTGATTAAACATAATAGCTAAAATTATACATATGAAAATATGAAAAGATTGCAGGTCTAGACAGTTCATGATGTTGTCACCATGTTGTAAGAAAGAAAATATATATGAAGTCCTCTTGCAGCTAACGCGTTTCGGAGTACAATCTTTCTCCTTCTTCAGGGTCGTATGAAGAGGAAAATATCTGTCTGGTAATAGTAGAACAGACGAATGTATGGAGAATTTAACTCATACACTTACATTACTTACAGTTTATGGTGGCAAGAAGAATTTCAACATTCCATCACATTTTTTTTTTATATATTACCAGACATTGATTGTTCCTGAACTATATTATAGATATATTTTCCTCTTCACACATCCCTGAAGAAGGAGAAAAATTGTACTCCGAAACGTGTTGGGTGCAAGAGGACTTCATATATATTTTATTTCTACCAACATCGTGACAACATCATGAACTGCCTAGACATTCCATCTTTTCATATGTATAATTTTAGCTATTATGTTTAATCAACAATAAATAATTTTTTGTACTAAAAATACTCTGTATACTCTTTCAACTATACTCATATGTGCCTTCAAAGTCCAACATAGGAGATATTTTCTTTTCTGCTAATGAAAAATTATTACCATTTCTTTATAATTATGAAAAACTGTAAGCCGTTGTACACACGGTCGGACATTCCGATGGAAAATGTCCGATCGGACCGTGTTGTCAGATAATCCGACCTTGTATGGGCTCCATCGGACTGTTTCTGTCGGAATATCCGAACGACAAAGCTTTAGAGCTGGGCTGTAAAATTTTCTGACAACATGATCCGATCGGACTTTGTCTGATCGTTTGTAGAGAATTCTGATCGGACAAAGTGCCACGCATGCTCAGATCAAATTCCTAGACTAAAGCTATTGGCTACTAGCCTGAACGTAGTCCCGTCATAACTAAATAACGTCATCACGTTACGAACGATCGGATTTTCCGACAACTTTGTCCGTGTGTATGCAACACTAGTTTCGAACAAAATCCGTCGGACAAAATCCGATGGATTTTGTTGTCGGAATGTCCGACCGTGTGTACAAGGGCTAAGGGTTCACATATGTGTGGGCTGGTTTGCAGTGTGATTTCAAAGCCCCGTCCGGTCCGATTTCGTTCAGCAGTTCAGGTGCAATTCCAATGCGAATTGTAGTGTATGAGATTAGAAATTGCACCTGAACCAGACTGAAATCACACAGGACTTTTTTTCAAATCGCACTGCGGCCGGCTCGCACATATGGGAACAGACTCCGGTGAAAAATCTTTTGGTTTAGCTGTCCCTGCCAGGAGAAGACATTGATTAACGATAAACGCAAGAGAATCCGGCAGGCTGGTTGTACCCAAGTTGATCGATCAATCATTTTGGTACATTCAGCCTGACCATTAACGGTTCGAATCTCAGCCGGTTCAGCAGGAACCAGCCAAGATTTGAACCGTGTATGCTCGGCCTTAGACAACTGTATTTTCCAACCTATGGCAACAGTTCATGGAAGGCATTTTTTCTGTTCCAGCAGGACTGCTTCTCTGTGCACAAAGACAGCCCCATAAAGACATAGTTTTATGAGGAGGAACTCGAGTGGCCTGCACAGAACGATGACCTCAACCCTACCGAATACCTTTGGGATGAACTGATTAGGTGCAAGGTCTTTTTGTCCAACATAAGCACCAAAGTTCAGAAATGCTCTTTTGGCTTATTTGACACACATTTCCACGGCAAGCTCGAAAATGTTTCGGAAATTCCCCTCTGGATAAGATCCGCCTGTCTGTTTTTTAGGTGGATTCAATTGGACCTTCCAGTTATCTCTATGGAGCAGCGGATGTAAATGGACTTGGGTCCGTTTACACCCGCCCACCTCCAATCGGATCCGATAAACAAAAAACAAAAGGGGATCTGTTCCTCTCCATCCTGGTGGATCAGATCAGAGGGCAGCCTATAGAACAGAACGGGCTGTATCGGTATCTGCTCTGCATAAGCGGAACGGACACAGGTCTGTCACCTACCTTCTCTCTTCAGCGGAAGATCAGCGTACAGTGATCAGTGCACAGTTCCCCTGCTCAGCAAAGCAGATCCACCCCGTGTGAACGGGACCTAAATGTGCATTGTCTCTCTTAGATTAAATGTACTGAGAGCGGGAGTTGTAAGGAATTAGGACAATGGCAATTGATGTGTTATTTTAAACCAAACCAAATAAAAAGTACTAATGTAAAATCGGGAATAAGGTTGGAATTTATCCATAGTACCAACAATGATAAAAAGTGGTGTTTAGTAAAATAAGCTGTCATGAATCAGCTTATAATAACAGGCTGCGATTTTCCCACCCATTAAATTCCCCCGCAGACTGGGACTTTGTATATCGGCTCATGTGATGGGATTATATCCCCTTCTACCTCGGATGTCATTCACTTTACACCATAGAAGCTTGCTGAAGCCTATCAAATATCAAAGGCCTTGGGGCCAGCACAGACAAAATCACTGTGACTAAGTCCATTGAAAGATACAGTTGTTCTCCAAAGCAGCAGTTTGGTTCAGGGCAGCCCTACAATAACTCTAAGATGTGATGTTAAGATGTCAAGGAATGAAAGGAAAATGGACAGCAAATGCTTTGTCCTGGTCGTGAGAGACCTGCTTGGTCTAATCTACAGAAAGCTTCATTACATGTACGTAGGATGGTTTCCTTCCACACTCCAAAATCATGCTGATAGGTTACTTATCCCGTGCATATGAGATAGGGACCTTAGATTATAAGCTCCTTAAGAATGTAAAGCACTGCCTTAATTGTCAGCTCTATAAAAATAACTATAATAATAAACATTTCCATGCGGCTTAGCTGATATTTAACTCCTTACCGCCGGGTCTTACCAACCTTTTAAGTGGTTGTACATGCCGGAGGCCAGTAGTTGGCTCTGGAATATGCGGTTATTGTGATTGGCAGTCATGTGGTCAAGCTCCCATCCTACATGCTCTTGATCATAAACTGTGAATAGGAGCTGTTGGCGAAAGCTGGTCACACTGCTAGAGGTGCCAAGTGAACGCACTCCCAGCATAGAACAGTCCACCACTGTGATGCCACATACTGTATATGGGCAAGAGGAACTGGTGAAATTGACTTTTGTCAAGCTGGTTGGTGCTGACAGGGGCCACTCAAGGCTTGAATTGCAATTTGAGACATGCCGGTTCAGCAGGGACTGGCTGAATTTTGATCCATGTTTGGGAAGAGTGATTATACCAAAGTCAAACCATCAATTGACTTGAGTAGACCCAGCCTGACGGATTTTTCTACATGCAATTACTGCGAGGGGATACAGATTCTAGCGGTAATCATTGTATTTTCGCCAGTCGGAAAGGTTCCCCGTGCCCCCGTCTGAGGATACAATAGCACCGTGGGAGGGATTTCCCCATCAACACTGACACTGGACTGACAAACCCATAGTACAAGGAAAGAAAATCGATTCATCTATGGCTTGCCTTATTCATGGGGCCCATGGTGGCTATTTATAATACTGAGAGTCCCCTCTCTGTAGGATATATCCATGTTTACTTTACATTGCACCTTTATTTTACACGTCATTCATAGAGCCAGTGGCGCCCAACCACTGTGTTCTCTGCTTAAAGCTACATAGAAGCTCTGTGATAGGACAAGAGCTCAGTCACATGCCTTTGACAGGTCATATAATCAAGCTCTCCTCCCACCACTTTTTCCTTATTCATTAAAATGAACAGGGCTTTGCCGAACCTGAAAGCAAGCAGAGAATATTATGCGCATTTATAAAACACACAGCTATGCTTTAGCCACATTCACTCTTGACATTTCCGGAATGCACAACAAAGCACACAGAAAATGCACATTTTGCTGCGCATTTCAGAAATGCACTGCAAACATGTATCACATTTGCAGTGCCATTGTTAATGGCAGTCCAAGTGTGGCTAGCAGACATGCATTTTTCTGCGCACCAAAAATACACCACGCTCCATCTGCCTGAAAACGTTCTGGAGCTTCTTTGATGCATTTTCCTTCCATAGGACAACTCATCCAACTGGATGGGCTGTCCTATGCAGGACACGCAAAAAACGCACAGACGACCTGCAACCGGGAATGCACATTCCCACTATGCAAAGTGTAAATGGGACCTTTGAAATGATCCTGGGTAGCTTTTTACGTAAAGCACTAGCATGGCCACAATAGGGCCATACCACTGCTTCATAAATGGCCACCTAAGCATGTTTTTTTTGCACCAAAAGGTAGATCATTTAAAATTTACAGATTCGTTTAACCATATTGTACAAAGGGTAATTAAATTAAGTAAAGGAAGGCAACCAAAATGAGATCTTTGAGCCCAATTCAGGCCTCTGAAAACCTGTTTCTGAAAGGCTGCTTTGAGTTACCAAACACCATTACCATTTCTACTGTGTTATTAAAGAACCCCAATAATCTGTTTAATGTCATTTCCATGTACTGCTCTAATGGGGTATTCAGGAATATCTTGTAACAGTAAGCTAAATCATGTTTCCCTGGATTTCTGCTCATCGGTAACATTTGGAGTGACTTATTTTAACAAGCATAAATAATGGGATGTCAGCACTTTGAAATATCCGTGGATAGCACATCATCATAAGATATTACAGGTTCTGCTTTAGTAATTTTCAGATGCTGCCATCAAAAACAGAATCTATCCCGATGTACATGCAGAAAGTAAGCAGTTTTTGACTGCATGTGAAGAAATCCGGAGCACAGCATCTCTCCATCCCTCTCTGTAGGGAAATGCTCATTATAAGGTGAAACAAGAGTCAGGCTGCTGATTCAGCAGATTTGCAGCGAGGTGCTCGATCAGTCTCCTTTAAGCCATGTATCAGAACAGCTGTACACACCTTTCCCAATCTGGAGGCATTATTTAGTGTGCTACAGCAACAGACCTTTAACGGCAAAATGTAAATATCATTAAATAAACAGCCTGCCTGCCAACTATACAGGATACTCTGATTTTAGCAGACGCAGCATTTTGACAGCGCGTCTGCAGTTGTCGCCAGATGGCACGAAAGCCCCGGCTCCTCTTTTGATGTGCATGAGTTTGCAAAATGATTGAAATAATTAAAGTCAGGATTAATTAAACGTTCTCCGCCTGGAATGAGGGAAAGGCGTATACCAGTTAAAGTGGCAGTGTCTTCCATCATCTCACCTTCTCTTGACCGTGCAAAGTTTCAGCAAAGTTGCCGATTACATAGACAGAAGAGTCGCGACTTGCAAGGATGCTAACAAGAGATTTGCCTTCTGACTTCTCATTATTGGGAATATTTTTAGGTCAGCCGACTTGCCAGACAGGTGGTGTCTTCACAGATCACATATGAGTGCACACAGACATGCGATCATATCCCAATTGAAGAAAAACTGGTTTATCCCTCGTTTGAGCACAGCTTTGAAATACTGCAAATTCTGAACTCACGATTTCAAAGCCACAATTCAGACCGACTTTAGGGGCAACTTAAAAGACATCTGTGTGGGTTCATGCACAGATGTCTATTGAAATCGCCCCAAAGTCATCAAAAGGAGTGCAGGAACTACTTTTGGAAATTAGTGCAGCGCTGCAAAGTCGGTGGCGCACCGATTGGGACGCTCTTATTTCTGGCAATAGGCTCCGATGTAAACAGGGGCTTAAAGTGGTTCTAAAGCCTTAAGGATTTTGCCCTTAATGCATTTTCTTCAATAAGGTAAAATAAAAACTTGTGTATCCAGGATCCCCTCCACCCCCCCCCCCCCCCACCTTATACTTACCTAAGTCTGTTCTCAATCCAGCGCTGTGCACGAGAGTCTCTCCACTCTTTCCCACCTCACCGCAGTGGGGGCCATTGGCTTCTGTTCCTGTCAATCAAATCCTATGACAGGGGAGAGGGGGGCAGGTCAAAGCCCTGCTGTGTATGTCTATTGACTCAGGAAGCGGTGCTTGGGACAGGTGAAGAAAAGAAGTGGAAGGCACGTGATCTGACGCTTTGATCAAATTGATACGGTTTATTCATATGCAGAAGCGATAAATGCATATAAAAAGTATCTACGTATTCATATAAACAGGATTCCAAAATATACACATTAAAATTTTAGAAATTAGACATGCCCATACAAGAGCAAGTGCTCAAAGGTGGGCTGACGCGTTTTGAGGGGTTCCCTCTTCATCGGAACCTTGAAGAACAACAAGTGTCTGTACTATATGGTAGACCAACATGAAAAAGAGTGGCTAGTGTGGAGATGTATCATATGGTAAGTGATGGATTATCATTAGCTTTAGAGCTGTCCACATCCCAGTGCTATATAACGTAGAGAAATGTGGTTCATATGTTGTCTCACACAGATGGAGACAGCTACAATCCTTTTGACAGCACAATGCAACTCTCTGATAAGAGGTATATAGAACCCACACTGAAGTAACTGTCTCCTGTTCTTGAATTGATGCATGCAGGCTGCAACATCTTTACACACTCGGATGCAGACACAACTGACAGACATATATGGAATCCCTCTAGTCTAGATATATATAGATCTATATATATATATATATATCTATATATCTATATATATAGATATCTATCTATCTATCTATATATATATATATATATATATATATATATATATATATATATATATATATATATATATATAAAACATACGAACCAAATTTCTCTATGTTATATAGAGCGCTGGGATGTGGACAGCTCTAAAGCTAAGGAGAATCCATCACTTACCATGTGATACATCTCCCAACTAACCACTCTCTTTTATGTTGGTCTACCATATTGTACAGACTTCTCTTGTTGTTCTTCAAGGCTCTGATGAAGAGGGAACCCCTTGAAACATGTCAGCCCACCTTTGAGCACTTGCCCTTGTATGGGCATGTCTAATTTCTAAAATTTTAATTTATTTTGTAACCCTGTGTTTATGAATACGTAGATACTTTTTATAAGCATTTATCATTTCTGTATATGAATAAACCATATCAATTTGATCAAATCGTTAGATCACGCGCCTTACACCTCTTTCCTTCACCTGGCTCTCTTTGGACCACCCCTGGTCAGTTTAGGCAGTGGGACATGCACGATCATCTTTTAATTCCCTTCCTTTGAAAGTACTACCATTCTATACAGTACTACCATTCTATATATCTCTCTTTGTTTATATTTTTATTAGCAAACAGATTGCTGGTGGGGTACTCAAAAAGGGGAGGACCCCAAAGGAGGAGGATCAGGGCTGAAAGATTTAGAATCACTTTAAATGACAACCATCTCGGTATGACCATGGGCACCAAAACAACACTACCTATATGAAGGAAGCCTCTGACTGATTTGATTGACTTCTACTCTACCACTCAGTAAAATGCAATCCAAAGAAGGAGCACAAACAACTTCCTTGAGAAAAAGAGATTGAAGTAACTTGGTGACATGGAATCAGCAATATGGACAATATGATTTCAATGTGGAGACAGGCAAATTAGAGGCCAGGCAGCCAATACACACAAGACCCAGTACTCACCAGCCTCCCATACCAGATTAAGTCATAGACTCTGTAAAGTTGTCTTTTTATGTTGTACTTTAGGTTACTAGCCTCTTCTTTATACATTTACATGTATGATACTAATGTGAAATAATGAACTATACTCAATACACTTTTTTACATTGTAATCTTAAAACAGGCTTCAAATCCCTAGAAAGCAAACAATGATCAACTAGTGTATTTATGTAAGAGCTATCTGAGCTAGTTATGTAACACTCTCTAGGTCTATGAACCGTAAGGATCTTACATTAGGTTGCCTTTTGATCTGGAATAGACCTGGGGCACAGTTAAATATTACTCATATTGTAGCTCTCAGTACTAGACAAAGCATCACACTTCATGTTCTGCTGCCCCTTAGGATATGTAACCTACCTCTGGCTCTCAAATGTGTTTGAAGTAGACACATCGCAGGGTGAAGTTGGCAGTCTACTGTGACACAAGTTGACCTCTACACAATAAATTAGTAATTAATTGTAAAGAAATGTACATCTTGAGTCACCATAGGTAACCTAATTCTAGACCAACCTGAGCATTTCTTGTGAAGATGTATGGCTTTAATGTAATGTTGAAAGCACTAAAGAACACGTCCAGCTAAATGTGATTACTACCAGGTATGGAATTACTTGGATAACCTTCACAAACATTGCACATAGACCATTGTTCTACTCGTAAAATAATTTCTAGACGTAAGCACTGTGTTTGGCTGAGATGGTAAAAAATAAAAGTAGTGAATCTTATTTATTATACGAAGAAGGGTATATATTAGTATGTACACTGACCTGTAAATGGACATAATCATAATCTTCCATCCAGCCACTCTCGTTGTTTTCATACTGCCCGTCCGGAGATTCTTCTGCTATAAACTTAGGTGGAGATGGCAAAGGCCTTGACTGTATACTTGCCTTTTCCGTGTGTCCCGTTTGACCAACAGACAAATTATTATTGTTATTAGGCAAATGATTGCTATTGTCCTGCCCAGATTGGGACTCTCCTAACGAAAGTTGCTGCTTGGTCCTTTTAAAGAGCAAAGAAGCATTTCCATGTAGAAAAGAAGCCAACTGTTTGGTGTCATCTGGTATCCCTCTGGAATACATGACGAAGCGATCAAGGTCATCTGTAGCGCCCGTCTTGCTGGCTACCAAAACATTTAAGGCCCAGTTACAGCTATCCAATGCCTGGCTGTGCTTAAGCAGTTGTTGGTAAATATCTTCCATCTTCTGTAGTTGCTTGCTAAGCTTTACATGCAGAGTCCGATCAGATGCTTGAGTTGAGTTTACAACTGCTCCTCTGGCAAATTCCAGCAAATCTTTAACTGTGGCTTTAACCCCTTCCACTGCAGCCTGGATGCTTTGTGTATTGGCTTCCATCTGCTCCGGACTTCTCCAAGTACTGCTGATGAAGGACATTAAATAGGAGATGGAACTATTAACACCATGCTGTAACTTTACCAACATTTCCATGGCAGCTTCTAAATCAAGATTCAGCTCCTTCCCTGCAGTCTTTGGTTGAACAGAAGATTCTTTCACTGGAATTGTATCAAGGGAAGATGTTGAAATATTGCTTCTGGTGCTACCTGTGCTGGAGGCAGATAGCCTTTTAAAGCTTCCAGCCAGTTCATCAACAGCTTTGACCTCCCTATCTACTTGGGGAGGAACATCATATATATAATCCGACTCAGTCTCCAGTGAGGCTTTTCCTCCATGGAATTCTCTCGGAACATCATAAACATCATGGAAATTTTGTTGTCCAACAGGTTTCCTTAAGCTAGGGGGGACATCATATATCTCCTGGGAAAATGACAAGTCATTACCCTTAACAGCAGCAGGAGGAATATCATAGATATCTTCAGGGATGTATGGCTCAGGATCATGAATGTGACTGGGAGCCTGGGGTGGCATTTGCATTTTCTGATTGGAGAAAGCAGGTGGGAAATCATAGGTTTCTTCTCTTTGAGGGCCATCTGGAACATCTTTACTCACCGAGGGTGGAATATCATAAATCTGCAGGAATAAAGGGGTAATGTTATGATGTTACTGATGCTTCACAACTAGTTGACAATGACTTCACACTACACTACAATGAGTTACTAAATACTAATATTATAGAAAAAATTCACAAATCTGGTGATGAAATTCTTTAAAAGAAGCCAATCAGATAAATGATTTCATTAGCATGTAACCTGCTAATAATAATCCAGTTCTACGTGATTACCACAATTCCTCTTTTAGAATTCTTTGCTACACACATGTAAAGGTTACTACTTGCCTGATTCCTGATTCTTAGAGTAAGAAAACATGGTTCAAGGCCAAAACTAAAATTCCCCCCTACAAGTTTCCCATAACTGACCCATAAAACTACTTTCAGGTACCCCCTGCTCCCTCTGTGCGGGGCACTGCGTGCCCTGTGATGGCATGTGCCTTTTCTGGGCCTTACCAGGCCCAACACCCTATGACCTGTCTGATGAGAAACACACCCTAATTTCTATTTTTTTGTGGTACGGGGGAGAAATTTGGACGTTGCTGTCCCATTTCTATACTCTTATAACTTTTGGTACCCTTAATAGTTTACTGATGCAATATCTGACATGCTCCCCGTGTTGCAAATTTTGTATGCACCAATATGCCTTGTGATCCATCATATCTTTTTATACTTTGTACATTGTACAACCATTTTGTATGTTAAAAAACTTCAACAAATATCATTGAAACAGAAACCTACTTTCAGGCACTCATGTATGTACCACCTTTTCTATCACAACAGTCAATCAACATACCCAGCTAAGGCTCTTCTGTGACAATCCAGGGTCAATTTTAAAGAAAGCGGAACCTTAAGTAGAAGTAATGTAACTAAATAGCACAGAATTTATGAATATGCAGTATCCACAATGGTTTTTCCTAGTGATCACCAAACAAACTGTTGGAAGGGATAGCTAAAACAGGAAGACGCTACATTTAATGTCTCGAATGCATGTGAAGCCTCTTCCTATACAAATATAGATAGTGGCTGGGGGAAGGCTGATTATAGGGGATAATGTAGTCAAACCAAGATATAAACCCAGCGTGGGGCAATGAAATGAGTTCCCAAAAATGAAAGGCTTCTGTATTTGGTTATAAACTAAGCAAGGATGAGAAGAACCTATTCTGAGTGGCCTGAAATGCAGCTTAGGGGCTCCTGGTCAGGCATCCAAAGTCCAGTGAGGTAGAAGCCACTAGATGGGTGTAGACTGGAAGTGAGACCATCTAGACCAGCCATTCTCAACCAGGGTTCCATGGAACCCTGGGGTTCCTCCAGAGGTGGCTAGGGGTTCCCTGAGCTGTGGCTGATTTACCTCCTGTTTGATGGTGCCTACATACTTCTGATTCAATACCACTTGGAGGCCCCAAGACCTGAAAATTATTTTAAGGGTTCCCCTGGGGTAAAAAGGTTGGGAAAGGCTGATCTAGACTATGGGTGCTCAACCTGTGGCCCTCCAGCTGGAATTACAAGTCCCATCATGCCTCAGCCTTTAGGAGTCATGTTTGTAATGGTCAGCCTAGCACTGCCTCATGGGACTTGTAGTTCTGCAACAGCTGGAAGGCCACAGGTTGAGCACCCATGGTCTAGACCAGTATTTCTCAACTCCAGTCCTCAAGGCACACCAACAGGTCATGTTTTCAGGATTTCCCTCAGATGAAATGGCTGTTGAAATTACTAAGGCAGTGAAACTGATCAAATCACCTGTGCAAAGTAATGGAAATCCTGAAAACATGACCTGTTGGGGCGCCTTGAGGCCTGCAGTTGAGAAACACTGGTCTAGACTCAGGATACACTATGATGATAGAAGGTTATTCCCACAGCCCACACCTATCCTGCCATTGCATTATGAAGTAAAAGCAACCAAAGCTCACTCCATCAGAAGCCATGCCCCCAATATGTTTCACCCCACCCACAGGGCTTAATCATGGATTGAGCCCCGGGAGGAGACAAAACGCATTGAAGCGTGGCTTCACATAGAGCAGCTGAGGCTGCTTTTACTTCATAATTACATGGCTGGATAGGTGTGTAGCTGTAGGAATACCCCTCTATCTTCATAGTATAACCTATTTTGACTAATTTTATTTGAAAAATTATTACTCACTTTTCCTTTTTATGTATGCACCACCACCTTTTTATGTATCCACCACCTTCCAAGCCCACAAAGAAACCAAAATAGTACAGTTCCCGGGGGCCAACATCCTGGATGCCCTAATCTACTGCTGACCCTGGGAAGAAATATACGTTGAATAAAAATGATTACTGCTTTAAAGAGCTCTGTGGTCAGATACCATATTCCTGATTCATAACCATGTAGTGACTCACCAACTGTAGGAGGAAAGCAAATAACTGAGTCTAATTCTTGGTTTTAATGAATACTGATTCCATGCTTCATGTTAAGTATTAATGTCAGATGATGACAGATCACATCACCAAACCTACATTTTAGAAATATAATTTTTGTGTTGCAAAAGTACATGTGGCCTTTCAGTTAATAGAAAACTTGAGGCACAATTAAGTAAAGCACACAGAATCCGTTACAGATGTGATCTGTTGGGTCAACAAAAAAGAACATTCATTTGACTCCACTAACAATTAGAAAATCAAACGCTTTTAAAACAAAAAAAAAATCTAATGAAATTCTAATCATTTATAGTCAGCTTATTCCACTTTTGTAGGCATTGTCAATTCAGCCATTATTTATTATATTTGCTATATGGCATGGATTGAGCAAATTGGCATATTCCAGTGGCATTAGGCACAATTCTGCTCAAGTTGCCCATCAATTCAGTGTCCAATTGTGCTCATTGGCTAATCTCTAAATCACACTAGATTTAAAGAGGAAGTAAACCCTGATGGGTTTACTTCCTCTTTTTTTCCCTGCAAAGGTAAAGCATAATGGACTACTATGCATCGCATAGTAGCTCATTATGTGTCACTTACCTGACACAGGAGCCAGCGAAGTCGCCGCTGTCACCTGTAGTCCGCCGCATCCATCTTGGTTGTGGCGTCTCTCGCAGCTCCGACGAATGACAGCGGAGAAGCCGCGATGACGTCACTCCCGCGCATGCGCACGGGAGTCGCGTCTCGGAGCTCCGACGCTGCCATTCGCCGGAGCCGCGATGACGTCACTCCCGCGCATGCGCACGGGAGTAGACAAATTTGGCAAATCCATTCTTGGACTTGCCGCATTTAGTGCGCCTGCGCGCCGCTGTCTACGGCGCATGCGCCGTAGACAGCGGTGCCCATTTTCGGGCAAATATCTCCTAAACCATATAGGTTTAGGAGATATTACTTGGACCTACAGGTAAGCCTTAATCTAGGCTTACCTGTAGGTCAAAGTTGTTTGGAAGGGTTTACTTCCATTTTAAGCTAGCCATAGATGGATCAAATCATTGCCAGTTCAGCAGAGACCAGCCGAGATTCGATCCATCTATGGGCAGGATGGTTGTGCAACCAGCCTGTCAGATTTTTTTACATGCAATTACTGCTGGTGGCTATAGCCACTATCAGTAATCATTGTGTTCTGTCAGCTGGGAAGGCTCCCTGCCAACAGACCACAATAATAGCGTTGTGAGAGGGATTCCCCCATCAATATATTTGAGAGATTTTCTTTACTTCCACCTGTGGGGGTGGCAGGAAAGAAAATCAAATCATTTATGACTTGCCTTAAAGTGGAGTTTTGCCCCCTCCAGCAAAAGACACATACTTTAGCTGCTGACCTTTAATATTAGGACACTTACCTGTCCTGGATCCCAGCAATGTCGTCACCCCAGCCAATGTTTCCATCGGCTCTCGGGTGCTGCCGCCGCCATTATCTGTAAGGGAGATAGGCAGATTCACAGCCAATTCCCTACTGCGCATGCGTGAAGCACGCTGCGCTTTCTGAATGGCACGGCAGTGGGGAAAGGAGAGCCAAACTTTCAAGTGATCGAAGTGTGGACAGGTACCTATTAAAACAGGTAAAGCCCCCCACCCCCGGGAACGGAGGGGGCAGAAGTCAGATAAGCAGAGCTTTCACTTTTGGGTGGAACTCCACTTTAAGCTGGCCATAGATGATTCAACTTTCTTTCCTGCAACCGTGGGATGTAGGAAAGAAAACCGCTTTTACACAGTTAGCCATTGTGTTCTCTCAGTGCGGGGGGGGGGGGGGGGGGTGGAACGTCCGGGGGAGAACACACAGTTGCCGCTTGCAAAAATCACATGTAAAATCCGACAGGCTGATTGTATCTAAGTAGTTTGATCGATCAACCTGGGTGCAACCAGCCTACCTATCCATGGTTTGAATCTCAGCCGGTCCTTGCTGAATGACGAGATTTGGACAGTCTATGACCAGCCTTATAAAAAAACATCTAAATTTAATTAAGATAACAAAAGTTGGAAGGAGAAGTGTTTTCTCATATACACTAATGGAAATTGTAATCCGAATAACTGTTATGCCCTGTACACACCATAAGATTTTCCGACAACAAATGTTCGATGGGAGCTTGTTGTCGGAAATTCCGACCGTGTGTAGGCTTCATCGGACATTTTCCGTCTGAATTTCCAACAAACAAAATTTGAGATCTGGACCTCAAATTTTCCGATAACAAAATCCGTTGTCGGAAATTCCGATCGCGTGTACACAATTCTGACGCAAAAAATTCTACGCATGCTCGCAATTAAGCAGAAGAGCTGCACTGGCTATTGAACTTTATTTTTCTCGGCTCGTCTTATGTGTTGTACGTCATCGCGTTCTTGACGTTTGGAATTTCCGACAAGATTTTTGTGACCGTGTGTATGCAAGACAAGTTTGAACCCGCATCCATAGGAAAAAAAACATGGATTTTGTTGTCGGAAAATCCTATCGTGTGTACAGGGCATAAGAGGCAAGAGGCAGCGTTTTGTTTTGTCCATCAGGCTTTCCACCCGCTATCCCCCGAGTGAACAGGGCTCTGTTCTGCCTATGCATACAATCTGAAGATTAAACACAGCAGACAATAAGTCTGGAAAGGTCCAGAGTGCAGCAGCAATGAATAATTGCAGTACATTTACTTAATGAAATCAGTAAGCAAATGATTCCTCTTGAGGACTGGTGCACCAAAATGATTAATCTATTCTGTAACATCCCATGAATATAAATACATTACCTGTTAGAAGTATACATCTTTTGAAGTTGTTTACCTGGAAACCAAACCATAGGCTCATTCATTTGTTTTACTTCTTTTATAACCACCTCTGTGATTTATAGGACTACGCAGAGCCGGGTAACATAGTATTACGTAGCAAATCAGTCCTATGTGTCTCTAGGAAAGTCAGATACTTCACAAGGTATAGATGCTTGACAGTTAAAGTGGAACTTTACTCATA
Organism: Lithobates pipiens; assembly: GCF_037356315.1. NCBI lineage: Eukaryota > Metazoa > Chordata > Amphibia > Anura > Ranidae > Lithobates > Lithobates pipiens. The sequence continues at coordinate 61,537,777 of NW_027507686.1, read as the reverse complement.
ACAATATGATAAAAAATAATGTTCTTTAGTAAGGAACATACATTCCAAATTAATAATTCTGCTAGCACAATTAGTGTGTGCTGTAAATTGCCTCCAGCATTGCTCCTGATTCTTCTTGCTGGAGGCTGCCATTTTGCTGAAGCCCAGAGCCCCTGAACAGCAGTAAATCATAGAGCGTAAATAAACCCTTCGATTTTAAATAATGGTTACATTCCTGAAATGCCTGGATTGCTAACTGTCATATTTGCTTGTGTCCTCAATCAACCTGTCAAACCATCAAATGGTTGGTATCATAGCTGATCACATGTGCAGCACTACTGCAGTTGCATGTCAAACAGAAGCAGCTTCCTTGGCTGTAAAAGATAGGAGGGTTTAATTCCGCATTAAAGAAGAACTCTGTGAAATAAGTTTATTCTCCCGTGCAATGGGGCTGTGTTTGCACTGCATGGGTAAAAGTGGTTGTAAACCCTTACAGACTTACCTGTAGATGCTTGAAATATCTCCTAAACCTACACGGTTTGTCTTGGAACAATGCCGTTTTCTGCACATGTGCCAATGTATTCGGCGCTTGCGCACTCTTGAAAGGGCACGCTGTGCCGTTTCAAGCTGGGGTCATGTTGTGACAGGCACTCCCACGCACATGCATGGGAGTGACGTAACGCAACTCCGGCCAGTCACAGAGCCCCGGAAGGAAGAGGGGTGAAGAATGGATGCTTCCTGCCAGTGAGGAAATCTGGGACATCGCAGGCTTTGGTTTCAGATGCATAGTAGCCCATTTTGCTTTACCTTTGTAGGGAAACAAAGAGGAAGTAAAACCCATCAAGGTTTACTTCCTCTTTAACTGCTTGCTTTGTCTAGGGGAGCCAGGAAAAGCTATACTTACCCGATCCTTCGATCCTCTGGAAAACCACGCTCCCCTGTGTCCAGCGGTGGACTGTTCCTGCCATCCTCATGTCCAGAGGTGGTCTATTGGTGTGATGATGTCAGGAACAGTCCATTCACAAGATCACTAGCATGCGGGGGGCAGGAGCAGCAGGCACCAGTCTCTGTTTTGCAATCCCCTAGACACAGCCTCATTGCATCGGAATTTTTTTTTCAGGGAGTTCTTCTTTAACCGCTTCCCGACCAACTGTCACAGTTATATGCCCTGTATACACGGTCAGACATTCCGACCACAAAATCCGTCTAATTTTTTCCAACGGGTTTTGGCCAAAACTTGTGTTGCATACACACGGTCAGACAAAGTTGTTGGAAAATCCGATTGTTCGGAACGAGGTGACGTTCGTTGCGTACAACGGGACTACATAGAGGCTAGAAGCCAATAGCTTTGGTCTCGTAATTTAATCTGAGCATGTGTGGCACTTTGTCCGTCGGAATTCACTACAAACGATCGGAAAAAGTCAGATCTGATTTTGTTTAGATCCAGCTCTCAAATTTTTTCCGTCTGAATTTCCGACGGAAAAAGTCCGATAGAGCCCACACACGATCAGATTTAATGACAACATAATCCAATCGGACCCTTTCCGTCTGAATTTCCGACCGTGTGTACAGGGCATTACACTTTAAGGCTGTCAGCAGATTGGCCTCTACTAATTTGCTAGTGACTAAAAATAGAGAGCAACTGAGCATGTGCAGAGCAGGGTGAGACAGAGTGTATTACTGCATTTAAACAGTATAGGCACTTATTTTTAATGTTTTACATAACTATGCCTGCCAAAGGGGCCATCCTGAAGTGATCTATCAGCACTGATCTATCAGGACTTAATTTTCTGACTAAAGTTCCACATTTAGCCCTTGTACACACGGTCGGACATTCCGATGGACAATGTCCGATAGGACTGTGTTGTCGGATAATCCGACAGTGTGTGGGCTCCATCGGACTGTTTCCGTCGGAGTATCCGACGGACCAAGTTTTCCAGCTGGGCTATAACATTTTCCGACAACATGATCCGATCGGACTTTGTCCGATCATGTGTAAAAAGTTCCGATCGGACAAAGTGCCACGCATGCTCAGATCAAATTCCTAGACCAAAGCTATTGGCTACTAGCCTGAACGTAGTCCCGTCCTAACGAAATAACGTCATCACGTTAAGTACGATCGGATTTTCTGACAACTTTGTCCGACTGTGTGTATGCAACAGTTTCGGACAAAATCCGTCGACGGATTTGGTTGTCGGAATGTCCGACCATGTGTACAAGGGCTAAGAGTCTATTTATAAAACATTAGTTGGATGAATACCAGAAGCATTCGTGAACGCTGAATAAAATGTCCACATATTTTTCCTATTAAGTCATTTCCTGTATTGTCAGTTCAATCCATTGGCCCAAATGCAGTACAGTTTTCTGAAATACCTCATTGAGAAAATATACTGATCCAGGAATTAATCTATTAGAAAAAATACAGGGAAATTTTGTTCAGCTTGCACGGACAGCTTTTGATGTTCGTCCAACAAAAGTGTTATAAATTAATATTTGAAAAGTTCAGAATAAAGGTTGAACAGTAATATTACAAAAAAGGGCCTGTTGTATGACTATTATTAGTGGTGATGAGCTAAGATTTGGGCTGTACCCAGTTGAGCCCAAACCCGCCCATCGAGCTACGGCTGGGGAATTCCCTGCCCCACAGTCATGAGTAACAAAGGATTTGGGGATACTGGAGACATCATTGACCTATTATGGTCATATTTGGATGTTGTCATTGACCAAATCCGGGCATGTGGCCCCACTACCCCTGCCCCATTGTTGCGTGCAACTGCAGGACGGGGAATTCGCTGTCTGCGGCAGATTGGGCCGGCGGCCTGCTATCATGCCACAGCTTCCCATGGGTTCAGGACAAACCTTAGCTCATCACTAGTTATTAGTAACAATTGAAGGTAATTACCCACAGCCACCGGTCGGAGACAAATTTGCAGGGATGATTTGACTCTGACTGATGACTAATGGAAAATAGCTCCAGTTTTTAACATAAAAATGTCAATACATCATCCGTAAGAAGTTTGTTATAAGCTTAATGGGGGGACAGGGAAATTTTATAAATCTATAGAAATGTACATAACATAACAGCATCAATTCACAAAGCCGTATGAGTTATGTTCATTATTATCTCATAGATCCTGCATCAAAAATTCAGTTCACACAAGTAGATAGATACTGCATTCATTTCAATGTATTCACTTTCCACATGAAATGAACATGCAATCTCTATTTCTCATGAATCAATAATTTATAGATTGTTCTTTTTATCCCCCTCTTAGCACAGTAATGACAATTCTGCATGTATAAGGCTTTGGTAAATTGACACAAAATGTATTTTTCTGCTGGTACTCAAACATTTATTTTATAGACGACTTCCACAAAACGTTAATTTTTATAGGGTATGACATTTATTTCATTATAGCTTTGCCTTTAACCAAAAGACCTGTTTATCCAAAAAGACAGCAGTGGTTTATTTTGTAGTTGGTGTAGAATTGCTGTCTTAGCCCTTGTACACACGGTCGGACATTCCGACAACAAAATCCGTCGGATTTTGTCCGAAACTGGTGTTGCATACACGCGGTCAGACAAAGTTGTCGGAAAATGTGATCGTTCGTAACGTGATGACGTTATTTCGTTACGACGGGACTACGTTCAGGCTAGTAGCCAATAGCTTTGGTCTAGGAATTTGATCTGAGCATGCGTGGCACTTTGTCCGATCGGAATTCCCTACAAACGATCGGACAAAGTCCGATCGGATCATGTTGTCGGAAAATTTTATAGCCCAGCTCTAAAACTTTGTCGGTCGGATATTCAGACGGAAACAGTCCGATGGAGTCCACACACGGTCGGATTATCCGACAACACGGTCCGAAGGGCTTATAGAACTAATGAGGTTTGTCCTGAGGATTGAACCTCTAAAGCCCCATACACAAGGTACGATTGTTGGCCAACCGAGCGTCTGATTTTTGTCAAAAAGGGCATGTGCCAGGATCTTGTCGTGCCACAAACACGAACGTAGTGACGTACTACCAGGAATTTCAGCTCTTGAGCGCCACCCTTTGGGCCCCTTCTGCTAATTTTGTGTTTGGTGAGCATTGAGTTATGCGTGTTTGTACTTTTGTGTGCTGACCATATGAAAATCTGACATCAAACCGCTGACCGACGAAAATTTACTAGCCTGTCATCCAACATTTTATGCGGAAAACTGGACAATTGTCAAAAGCATCATGCTAAGGGTCAGATTTTAGGACAACAGTCTGTCAACAGAATCCCCTTCCAACAATCAAACCGTGTGTACGAGGGTCAATGCCCTGTACACACGGTCGGACTTTCCGACGGAAAACGCGCAATCGGATTGTGTTGTTGGAAAATCCGATCATGTGTGGGCTCCAACAGACTTTTTCCGTCTGAATTTCCGACACACAAAGTTTGATAGCAGGATCTAAAATTTTCCGACAACAAAATCCGATCGTTTAAATTCCAATCGTGTGTAGACAATTCCGATGAACAAAGTGCCACCCATGCTTAGAAAAAATTACAAGATGAAAGCTATTGGCTACTGGCCTCTTTATAGTCCCGTCGTATGTGTTCTACGTCACCTCGTTCTGAACGATCGGATTTTCCAACAACTTTGTGCGACCGTGTGTATGCAAGACAAGTTTGAGCCAAAATCCGTCAAAAAAAATCAGATGGATTTTGTTGTCAGAATGTCCGACCGTGTGTATAGGGCATAAGGCTGGGTTCACACTATTGTGAATTAGACGTGGGTTTCCCCGCATCCAGTTCGCATTAGAGCTGCACGATTCTGGCTAAAATTAGAATCACGATTTTTTTTCTTAGATTAAAGCTCACGATTCTCGTGGTGTAACATCTTTCCCATTATACAAAAAAATTGGGCTAAATTTATTTTTTTATTTATTAAAGTGTATTTTTTTAAAATTGTGTTTGAAAGAATGCTGCGCAAATACGGTGTGACATAAAATATTGCAACAACCACCATTTTATTCTATAGGGTCTCTGCTAAAAAATATATATATCATGTTTGGGAGTTCCAAGTAATTTTCTAGCAGAAAATAATGATTTTTACTTGTAATCAACAAATGTCAGAAAAGGTTTGGTCTTTAAATGGTAAAACTTCCTTCATTTACACACTGCAGTTGTTTCTACTTATTTGTGTGTTGTGATTACACTTGGCACGCTGCCCGATTTTTAAATTTTTTTCCCTCAGCTGTGAGAACTCTCTGCACTTGTTAGATAGAATGGTGACATGTTGTTTTGAAGATCGGGAAGAGAAAAAGATCGCGATTTTGATTCTTAACGATTAATCGTGCATCTCTAATTCGCACAGCAGGAGATTGTGATCGGCTCTCTATAGAGCTGGTTCACACATCTCCGGAGCGGCTCCGGTGTGATCTGCACAGGAGCCCTGTGTGTGTTTGGGTCCGTTTCAGGTCTGAATTTGACCAAAAAATCCGGGCTGAAATTGGAACCTGAATTGGTGAATGGAGACGCACCAGACCTCCATCTGTGAGCTACGTCGTGCTCTAGGTAGAACAAAGTCTAAAATTCAGTCCAGGGCTGGCCAAACATATGACCAGTGGGGTTAATGAAAAAAAAGAAATAATCTGATTCCCCCATCCACACATTTCAGGCGGATGAGTGATTATTTCCTGGTGTAGAATTGGAGTCTTAAATTCTGATGGTAGGGAGCCTTCCCCGTTGTCAAACTACAATGGTCAGTGTTGCTGGCTATAGCCGGTGGGACTGATCATTGTGGAAAAAAAACAACAGGCTGGTTGTACACAAGTCAACTGATAGACTAACTCGTGTACAACCAGCTAGCCCATATACGAATCAAAATTTGGCTGGGCCCTGCTGAACAGTCCAAATTTCAACCCATTTACAGTAAGGTAGGCTTTAGTCTTGGTCACCTCTCTTGCTATAGAGGGCCTTAAATCCAGCCACTGACATCACCACAGAGCTACACATAATATTTACTAAGGTAAAAAGAAAATAGTGGCGCTAGCAGGGTCTTAAACTGGCAGCCCACTAGCTGTTGCAAAAATACAAGTCCCATGAGGCTTTTGTCCTCCAGATGAAGCCACGAGGATGGTGGCGTAACTCGTAGAGGTAGAGCCTTGGCGGTGATTTACGTGAGATTTGTTGGATTTATATGCTGTTTTTATAAATGTGTGTGTGATTTATGAAGCTGGGGTAGTGAGGTTTGTTTCCACTTAACATCTGCTACTGTACTATTGGAAGTACTTTTTATTTTCATGTCGGTTTGGAGTTGCTGGTGAACTTCATGGAGGCATTTTTAAAGAAGCATACGGAGTGCAGAGTGGGTTTAACATCTGTAGGGTCTTTATGAGAGCCATTGGAAATCAATGTGAAGCCATCTGCTGATGTGAATCATTTGGGCTACAAGCGTGTTTGACCCTTTAAGGGTCTATTAAGGAGGTGAGCGTCCATTACACCTGGTGAGGGGTGCACTCATCACGGATTGTCATTTGGTTTATGAAGCACATTTCTACACAGTGAAGCTTTTATTGTACTTTATTTTTTCATAAGAAGACTTTATTTTATTTTATTTTTTTATTATTTTTTATATGCATTTATGTTTCATCACAACTTTATTGTTTTTGGAATTTCGTTATATGTAATTAGCACTCTATCAACATTTTGACACTGTTTTTATTACATAAATTTTAGGAGCGCTATCACACTTCATACATCATATTCATGAGGCATTGCAAGGCTGACAGTTATGCCGCGTACACACGGCTGGTTTTTCTATCAGAATAAACACTGATGGGTTTTACGACGGAGTTCCGATGGGGTTCCGCTGAAACTGACTCGCCTACACACGATCACACCAAAGTCCGATAGTTTAGAACGTAGTGACATACAACACGTACGACGGCACTAGATAAAGGACGTTAAATAGCCAATAGCTGCCCTTGAGTCGTTTTTGGTCCGTCGGAACAGCATACAGACGAACGGTTTTCCCGATAGGAATTGATTCCGTCGGAAAGATTTAAAACATGTTCTATTTCTAGGTACGTCAGAATAAAAAAAAAAAAAAGTCTGCTGAAGCCCACACACGATCGGAATATCCAATGAAATGATTCCGTCTGACTTTTTCTGCCGGAAAGTCCGACTGTGTGTACACAGCATTACAAGCATGACTCAGGCAAAGGTATGATGGGAATTGTAGTTTCCCAACAGCTGGAGGGCCGCCAGTTTGAGACCCCTGCACTAGAGGGATGGGACGTAATCGAATCATACAATAATAATCACAAAAAAGTATAAAACTAAGAGTCCATAGTTCATAAGTCCATGTTGTGAATTGGCTGTAGTCAACACCAGCACACTTACAGTGGATATAAAAAGTCTACGTGAAAAAATTAGACAAAGATAAATCATTTCAGAACTTTCTCCACCTTTAAAGTGACATATAAACCGTACAACTCAATTGAAAAACAAACTGAAATCTTTTATGGGGGGTGTAAAACTAAAAAAACTAAAATAATGTGGTTGCATAAGTGTGCACACCCTCTTATAACTGGGGATGCAGTTGTGTTCAGAATTAAGCAATCACATTCAAACTCATGTTAAATAGGAGTCAGTACACACCTGCCATAATTTAACGTGCCTCTGATTAACCTCTAATAAAGTTCAGCTGTTCTAGTAGGTCTTTCCTGACATTTTCTCAGTCGCATCCTACAGCAAAAGCCATGGCCTGCTGAGAGCTTCCAAAGCATCAGAGGGATCTCATTGTTAAAAGGTATCAGTCAGGAGAAGGGTACAAAAGAATTTCCAAGGCATTAGATATACTATTGAACACAGTGAAGACAGTGATCATCAAGTGGAGAAAATATGGCACAACAGTGACATTACTAAGAACTGGACGTCCCTCCAAAATGTATGAAAAGACGAAAAGAAAACTGGTCAGGAAGGCTACCAAGAGGACTACAGCATTATTAAAGGAGCTGCAGGAATATCTGGCAAGTACTGGCTGTGTGGTACATGTGACAACAATCTCCCGTACTCTTTATATGTCTGGGCTATGGGGTAGAAGGGCAAGATGGAAGCATTTTCTTAAGAAGAAAAACATCCAAGCCCGGCTAAATTTTACAAACGCACAACTGATATCTCCCTAAAGCATATGGGAAAATGTGTTATGGTCTAATGAAACCAAGGTTGAACATTTTTGCTATAAGATATGTTTGGCACTGCACATCACCAAAAGAACACCATACCCACAGTGAAGCATGGTGGTGGCAGCATCATGCTTTGGGGCTGTTTTCCTTCAGCTGGAACAGGAGCCTTATGCCGCATACACACAATCTGAATTATGGTCGGAAAAGGGTCTAATGGTTTTCCCAACGGAATTTCGCTCAAGCCGTCTTGCCTACTACACGGTCACACCAAATTCCGTCTGTCAAGAACGCAGTGACGTAAAACACATACGACGGGACTAGAAAAAGGAAGTTCAATAGCCAGTAGCCAATAGCTTCTGTCTGGTAGTTGAATCTGAGCATGTGTGAATTTTTGCGCGTCGGAATTGCATACACAAAATCGGAATTTCCGACAGAAGGTTTTTCCGTCGGGAAAAAAAAAAAACATGTTCTTACATTTTTGCTGGCGGGAATTCGGTCAGTCAATATTGGCACAAAACCTTCAGGTTTCTGCTAGAAAGTTGAACATGAAGAGGAACTTCATCTTTCAGCATGGCAACGACCCAAAGCATACATCCAAATCAACAAAGGAATGGCTTCACCACAAGAAGATTACATTTTTGGAATGGTGCAAGACACAAGTATACGAAATCAGGTTGTAATAAAAGTGTCTTCCCACCTTAATAACCTCACTCTACATTTAAGCTCTGGATGGAGTGAAATGCGTCAGTCGGCAGAGCAGCAGGTGGAAAAGCTTTGTACTGAAAAAAAATAATATTATTTCATAGGAGGCTTTTATGATAGAGAGAGATTCCTTTTTGTGTTGAAATGCTATGATTGTGGAGCAGATACCGGACTGCTTGAAGCAACTGCCAATGGAGTGGGAGCTAAAGGCCGTAGTTTGTTAGAGATCACTTTCCAGTACAACCCCTTTACAAATCAATGTTTCCAAATTTGTGTTACTACAGCTCCCTTAAAATGTATCTGTACCACCTTTGATATTTTTCTCAGCAAGATCCAATATAAAAGAAAAAAAAATACATATATACACACATATATATATATATATATATATATATATATATATATATATATATATATATATATAAAAGGAATGGACAGCATAGGAATAAATAACCGTTTAAATACCGTAAGATGTTCTAAATAACATTTTCCTTCACTGTCTTGAGTAAGCACCTAGGTAGGAAACACACAGTCTACCATCTGCAGGGGCCCAAAGGGCCACACAAGTGCCAAGGGGCTGCTGGTTGGGCACCAGGACTCAAAGATATCATCTTGCTTCTACTTACCATTAAGTGAGACTGTAACTGCTCCTGCATGTTTTTTTCCACGCTGGGAGGGATGTCATATATCTCTTGGGTTTGTTCTCGGCTGACAGGGCCTTTTACTGCCATTGGTGGAATGTCATAAACCTGAGAAAACCCAGAAAGCAGTTAGATTCATCACAATAACAAGACTTCCTAAATGTAAAATTCCATAAAATGTTATTGCAATGTCCCTCTGAGGACAAGATCTATGATCTTTAACAATCCAAGAGTGGACAGGTTGTCATTGTCTATAACACTGGATTATCTTCAGTACAATTATTGTTAGTAAACTATTGGGATATTTTCATAGCCCTGTGCAGTAATGTGAGTGTTGTTGCCACTGTAATGCCCCATACACACCGTCGGACATTCCAACCACAAAATACATCGGATTTTTTCTGACGGATTTTGCCCAAAACTTGTCTTGCATACACACTGTCGCACAAAGTTGTCGGAAAATCCGATCGTTCGGTACGAGGTGACGTACAAAATGTACGACAGGACTACGTAGAGGCCAGTAGCCAATAGCTTTCATCTCCAATTTTTTTCTGAGCACGTGTGGCACTTTGTGCATCGGAATTCTCTACACACCATCGGAAAAGTCCGATCGGATTTTGTTGCCGGAAAATTTTAAATCCAGCTCTCAAACCTTTTCAGTCGGAAATTCCGACAGAAAAAGTCCGATAGAGCCCACACACGATCGGATTTTCCGACAACATAATCCGATCGGACTTTTTCCATCTAAATTTCCGACCCTGTGTATGGGGCATAGCCCTTCCTTCTATGTTATCTATATTAAAGTGGTATTGAAATGATATCTTCTGCCATAAATGCCGGGCAGTGGTAATGCAAGCTGAGCTGCATGTGTAGCTCAGACCACATTTATGGCACCCCTCTGTGCCGTGGTGATGTGACTCCTGTGTGCATGCATGGGAGTGATGTCATCGCCGCCCAGCCATTTAGGCAGCTGAAGAGGTGAAATCCGGAAGTAAATATGGTGAAGATGAAATTGTCAGGACCGTTGCTAAAGGGCTCTGACAGGTAAGTCTGTCATAATGTGTATGCAGTGCATAGTAGCATATCATGACCATAGTTGTGAACACAGAGTGTGCCAGACACACCCTAATTTGGGGTCGGCAGCCCATTGATTATGATCCACCTGTTGATTGCGGGAAAGTGTCGGGTAGACTGCTATCCTTCCTGCCGTGCCTCAGTACCAATCGATCACTGTGTCCATTCACAATTGAATATTAGTAAACTGTGTTTACTATGCTTCAAATTGTGAATGAACAGGAAGCTGTTCAGCACAGAGCACTTCCCATTCATTCACCAGTGCAGCTGAGGCTGCAGAGAAAGGGACTGGGGAATCTCTGTCCTCAGTCCCTTTCTCTGTGTAAAAAATGAGACATCTGATTAGACCCATGACATTTCACCAATAAGCCCCAGAGGGACTAGTAAAAACAAAACTGATAAAATACTGTGAACAATAATGGTAAAAATTATATTAAAAAAAACAAAAAAAAACTATTGACACCATCCACTGCTCTACTGACACCAATCTCTGTCCTACTGACTGACACCATGCACTGTCCTACTGTCACGCCCACTGCTCTACTGACACTGTCCATATTTTAATACTTTGTAAAGAGATTTTCTATATATTTTTTAAAGAGTGTGTGATTAAATAAATATACTATATATTAAGTATCTCACAAAAGTGAGTACACCCCTCACATTTTTGTGAATATTTTATTCTATCTTTTCATGTGACAACACTGAAGAAATGACACTTTGCTACAATGTAAAGTAGTGTGTGTACAGCTTGTATAACAGTGTAAATTTGCTGTCCCCTCCTAATAACTCAACACATGGCCATTAAAGCGAAGTGCCACCCAAAAATGGAACTTACGCTTTAAGTGTTGGTGATCCCCTGAAATGCAACATTTGGCATGTAATTTTTTTTTGGGGGGGGGGGGGGGGGAGCGGGTAGCCTGTTTTTAGAGGCACCCAGCTCCCACTTCCTTCCCTGGTGCCTTGGAACTGGAAGGAAGATTATCTTTCCCCCCTCCCTCCTTGCAATCTTCTGCATCTCAGGTCCCAGAAGATTGCCTGGCCATTCACAGCTCGCAGAACGGCTTGCGCATTCGCAGTACGCCCACAGTTAGAGGAGGGGGGGGAGAAGCGGGGCTTCGTGTGTCCGCATCGCTGGACCATGGGACATGTGAGTGTCTGATTATTAAAAGTCAGCAGCTACAATTTTTGTAGCTGCTGACTTTAAAATGGGTGAAACTCTGATCTAATGTCTAAACCACTGGCAACAAACGTAAGTACACCCCAAGTGAAAATGTCCAAATTGGGCTAAATTAGCCATTTTCTCTCCCCGGTGTCATGTGACTCGTTAGTGTTACAAGGTCGCAGGTGTGAATGGGGAGCAGGTGTGTTAAATTTGGTGTTATCGTTCTCACTCTCTCCTACTGGTCACTGGAAGTTCAACATGGCACCTCATGGCAAAGAACTCTCTGAGTATCTGAACAAGAAGATTGCCAAGACCCTGATACTGAGCTGCAGCATGGTGGCCAAGATCATACAGCGGTTTAACAGGACAGGTTCCACTCAGAACAGGCCTCGCCATGGTTGACCAAAGAAGTTAAGTGAACGTGCTCAGCATCATATCCAGAGGTTGTCTTTGGGAAATAGACATATGAGTGCTGCCAGCATTGCTGCAGAGGTTGAAGGGGAGGAGGATCAGCCGGTCAGTGCTCAGACCATACGCCGCACACTGCATCAAATTGGTATGCATGGCTGTCATCCCAGAAGGAAGCCGCTTCTAAAGATGATGCACAAGAAAGCTCACAAACAGCTTACTGAAGACAAGCAGACTAAGGCCGCGTACACACGGGCGGACTGTTCGCCCAACTTAGTTCGTCAGACAATCCGACAAACAGTCCGCTCAAAATTTGCATGAACGGACTTGACCACACACGATGAGCAGACAGTCCGCTGAAAGCGTGCGCGATGACGTGAACGGCACGTATGACGGGACGAGAAATTCGACGTCCAATACACTGCAATGCAACCTTCGCCGTGTAAATACTTTCTGAGCATGCGCAAAACTTACTTTGTCGAACAAGCCTACACACGAGCGGACTGTCCACTGAAACCAAGTTTGGGCGGACAGTCTTACGGAAATTCCGAAAAACTTTGTTCGTCAGACTGTCCGCTGAAACAGTCCGCTGAAGCCCACACACGAGCGGACTGTCCGCTGAAACACTGTTCAGCGGACAAAGTTGGGCGAACAGTCCGCCCGTGTGTACGCGGCCTTAGGACATGGATTACTGGAACCATGTCCTGTGGTTTGATGAGACCAAGATAAACTTATTTGGTTCAGATAGTGTAAAGTGTGTGTGTCATCAACCAGGTGAGGAGTACAAAGACAAGTGTGTCTTGCCTACAGTCAAGCATGGTGGTGGGAGTGTCATGGTCTGGGGCTGCATGAGTGCTGCCATCACTGGGGAGCTACAGTTCATTGAGGGAACCATGAATGCCAACAAGTACGTTGACATACTGAAGCAGAGCATGATTCCCTCCCTTCGGAGACTGGGCCACAGGGCAGTATTCCAACATGATAACTACCCCAAACACACCTCCAAGACAACCACTGCCTTGCTAAAGAAGCTGAGGGTAAAGGTGATGGACTGGCCAAGCATGTCTCCAGACCTAAACCCTATTGAGCATCTGTGGGGCATCCTCAGATGGAAGGTGGAGGAGCGCAAGGTCTCTAACATCCACAAGCTCTGTGATGTCATCATGGAGGTGTGGAAGAGGACTCCAGTGGAAACCTGTGAAGCTCTGCCCAATAATGGTGGCCACACAAAATATTGACACTTTGGGCCCAATTTGGACATTTTCACTTAGGGGTGTACTCACTTTTGTTGCCAGTGGTTTGGACATTAATGGCTGTGTGTTGAGTTATTTTGAGGGGACAGAAAATGTACACTGTTATACAAGCTGTACACTCACTACTTTACATTGTAGCAAAGTGTAATTTCTTTAGGGTCCTTTCACACGGGGCGGATCAGTTCTGATCCGCCCCGTGGATGTCCGTTTGCTCAGCGGGGATCACTCCGCCGATCCCCGCTGAGCAGGGAGATGACAGGTCTGTCTCCGCACACTGTGCAGGGACGGACCTGTCACAGCGCCGCTCTCCCCTATGGGAGATCGGATGACGACGGACCGCAGTGCCCGTCGTCATCCGATCCGATCCGCAGACGGATGGAAAAATAGCTTTTTCCTCCGTCACACTTTTTCGGATCGGAGCGGGTCGGATGTCAGCGGACATGTCACCGCTGACATCCGACGCTCCATAGAGCTCTATGGAGCACCCGTTCAGGTCCGCCTGAAAAACTGACAGGCGGGCCTGAACGGGACGTTAGTGTGAAAGGGGCCTTAGTGTTGTCACATGAAAAGATAGAATAAAATATTTACAAAAATGTGAGGGATGTACTCACTTTTGTGAGATACGGTATATATAGATATCTTTAATATCACTTTAAGCAGCTATCATCTATATATCACTATTTAGGTATGTTAGAAGTTTAGTTACTTGTACATTGCTTATAAAAATCTGTTTGGGCAGGACTTTCCCAGCATGCATCACAGACTGCTTATCTGCTCTAAATGGCATGTGCAGTCTAATTGGCTCTTTAGCAGGGCATTTGACACACTAGATAGACTCAACATAGTGTTACAGTAATTATACAGTGCACTATAGCTTCCACTTTGAAGTTTATTTATTAAAGCTTAACGCAAGGCAAACATATTTAAGTAGATCTGTGTAGAAGTATCTCCAACGTACCAGAACTGGAAATTCCTAGCGAAGAAAATCTTGCAAGTAATCAGAAAAGACTTTCCAAACCGATGCTCAAAACCTCTACAAAGATGGAGCTTCCTGTAATGGAGACTGGTCACCCCAGCACGCTGTCTTCATCCTGGGTGACAGATCAACTGACCACCCATGTGTTTTTCTCTGCAGGTTGTGCTGACGTCACATTGTTGTTGTGTGGTGTGCTGGTGAGTGCGGCTGGTCTTTTTGCCATTCTCACCACACTCTCCTTTACCCTGCCGTGGCCTGGCTGATGACCGGTATACTCCTATCATACTCCCACCCTCAAGATTTACTACACATAATGCATGTATCCAGGGGGCTCTTGGGAATTCTAGATCTGCACCAAAGTGTGTGTGTAGAGACGTTGAGTACATTCAGAGGCACATCAAATGATGTCACATCAATAAATGACAGGTAATTACAGCGCTTGCAATGAGAATAACCAAATAACCAAACCAATAACCTTGCCCCACTTGAAGTCCTTTGGGACGAAACACGTTGGGCTTGGCTCTCTGCTCCCCACATTGTTTTTTTATTCTGTGATCACCATTTTTATCTTATTGACGTATGCTGGATTTAGAAATAAAAAAACTTACTCTTTTTGACCTACACCATATGGAGGCATTTTTTATTTCTATAAACCTTTTTGACAATAGTTCCTTTGCGGTCCAGTCTGGTCCTCCACACCTGGATTACAGCCCTGGTGTTCCCCACATCTGAGGTCTGGTTGGGTGGTCATCTGCATACCCCTTGTAGTCGTGTTTGGAGGTCCCGGGTCCGTTGGAGTCTTGCCAATTATGGCATCCTTGCCTAAATGACTGGTTGTCGCTGACATTCACGTCCACCTGTGTCTGTAGTAGATATACTTCCCTTTTTCAGTTGAAGATGTACCATCTCTGATGCTCTCTATGCTGGACCGTGCCAGTGTACTTCATCCCTAATTAGCCACTAATTGGTGGTGGACTCACACGGGTCCTTTTTTAGGACCTTTATACCCATTTGGACTTTGTCACATTTCATTTTCCTTTCATTTGTATATGATTTATTCATTACTTTTTAGCGCTACATTATTTATCGTTCATTATCCAATATATTCGTCACATGTTCATGTAACAGCTTTTCACCATTTATTTGAGTTAGAGCAGTATTATTTCCCATTTACAATGAGAATAACTAATTTTATGTCAGAAGGCTTGAAGAAACATGGAGAGGGATGAAAAAATATAATTGCCTGGAGCTAAGCTTTAGGCCAGGATCACACTGCAATGTGGTGTAGGAAACCCGCGATCCATGCACATTTCCACACCGCATTTTGCTGCCCCGGATCGCATAGAACAAAACGACTATGCGATCTGGTTGCAATCAGGTTCCAAAATTGGCGCATGCATAACTTTGATGTGATTTGTGCCCATTCAAAATGAATGGGTTCAAATCGCACCGCACTGAATCGCTTGTGAATTAAACAGGAATGTGGTGCAGTTCATGTGCGATTTATAGTGTAAAAAGAGGCTTAATGAGAACCATACATTGTCAATGTTACAGAAGTTTACCATGGTAGTACCAACCTCTGGGCTGTAGTTGTTCACTAAACACCTGGTGGGGACATCATAGATCTCCTGGGGTCCAGCTGGGACCAGATGCCTCGGAATATCATATTCGTCTTGCTGCTCTGTCTTGGGTGAATCGTACACATAGACTTGGCCTTTCCGAGTAGGAAGGACCACCTAGGAAAAAAAGACAAAAGGATTGTAATATTCTGTGCCACACATCGAACAATTTTACAATGATACAAAACTTGAAGTGACCCTGCAGGAATTGAAATGTGGGCGTTTCCACTGCTGATTTCCTTGTAAAGGTAGCGGTTTCAAGGGCTGTCATCCTCACTTGTTTTTGTAGATCCTGCACTTCTCTTTTAAAGCAAATAAATTTTTGTTTCTGAAAAAACCTGTGCTGAAATTCCAACAGCCACCAATAGATGGAGACACAATCTAAGCAGGTGAATATATAGAATAAAACCTATACATGAAACTATATCCTATATCTCTTTATAGTGCGATGACAAGTATATTTTATCAGGTTTTAGGCTGATCGGTAATGGCCATAACCTTTGTGACTCTGGGTGGTTCTGAACTAAGCACACGGAAAGTAAATATCAATGTATTCCAATCTAGGATCTTTGTTCTGATTGCCTATTTTTACAATGCGTGATCTCTGAATAGGAAAACTGGGTGGAGAAATATATAATGCATACAATGTTACTAATTTACCTTGGCGATCAATTGTATTGGGACAGTATAAAGATATCAGATATCTGTTCATTCAGATACAGTAAGGCCTCATGCACACGGGTATGGGAATTTCTGCTTAAAATATGTTGGATTTTTTTCTTCCAGAACTTGGCAGCAAAAATGGCTCTAATGTTGTGTGCGCAAGTATGTGCATATGGTGATGAGCATAAATGCATTCTACTGGCTAAAATATTAATTTGTACTGGGCACTGGAATACATTTACATGCATACGTGTATGTCTATGCATGTAAATTATGCTCAAAAGCTCCTCCCTGAACGTACCTTTGGTGTGCTTTTTTTCTGCCTGAAAACGCCTATGTGTGTATGGCCTCATAGGCTAACATAGAGATGCATTTACAGGCGTGAAAAAAATATCTCAAAGCGCCTATGTGTGTATGGCCTCATAGGCTAACATAGAGATGCATTTACAAGCGTAAAAAAAAAACCTCTGAGCACCTGTATAAGCAGCATACTTTAACCACTTGCCAACCGCAATATGTATATTTGCGTTGTGGTTTGCAAGTGCTTTACTGGGATTATGGCTGAAGCTATCAGCCATAACCTCGGTACCGTTTTTTTTACAGCCGGCGGCTGGCTTTTACATTCATAAGCCGCCTCGAGCTTCGCCCAAAGGAACGGTCTGACAGTGACCTCCAGCTGATCACACAGGAGATCAAAGAGTACACCCTCTTTGATCACCTCTATGGCCTTGGAGGACTGGAGCGACGTCATGATGTCACTTCTGGTCTGGGCTGGAAGTAAACAATTTTTTTTTAAAGCATAGGATCATTTTTTTTTTTTAATCTTTTGCTTTTAAAGAAGAGATTTGGGGTCTTTTTGACCCCAGATCTCTCAATAAAAAGGACCTGTCATCCTTATTTCTATTGAAAGGGATGTTTACATTCCTTGTAATAGCAACAAAAGAGAAAATAATAATAATAATAATAATAATAATAATAAAAAATATTAATAATAATAAAAAATATATATTAATAATAATAAAAAAATAATTTAAAAAATGAAAGGGACAGTGTAAGATTAAAAAATAAAAAGTCAAATAAATACGATTTTTAAAAAAAAATTAAAGCGCCCCCCCCCCATTCCTCACGTGCAGAAGCGAATGCATGTGTAAGTCATGCATGCATATGTAAATGGTATTTGTTACACACGTCAGGTATCGCACGGGAGCCGCCGGTAGTGGCGCAGTCTAACTGAAGCAACGGCACGTACTTGCTGTTGCTTCAGTACGCATTGGCGGATGACGACGGCACGTGCAAATACTGGTATATCTCCTAAACCGTGTACTAAAAATTGGTTGTAAGTGGTTTACAACCACTTTAACATCATTAAAAAAAAAATGGGGTAAATATTGTGTTTTTTTTTTTATTCATTAAACTGTATTTTTTGCAAAAGAACTTTGTTTGCAAAACGCAGCACAAATACCATGTGAATTGCAACAATCGCCATTTTATTCCCTAGGGTCTCTGGTAAAAAAAAAAATATTAAAGTAAAGTTGTAAACAAAAATGCCAGAAAAAACCTGGTCTTTAAGGGAAAAGCCCTAAAAAGGTTGCCACAGAGGCTTTAAAGACAGATGGCTCATTGAGAACAAAGGTAATGAGGTGTACAGAATGCATGTCTTCGGACCACTGGGTGTTACCTTACAAATTGTCTGTCATGTAGCAATGCACATCAAGTTAACACCTTCCTTACATGTTCTTCTGAAAAAATCTGCATGCCCAGATATTAATATTACCACTTCACTGGACTGCCAAAGTGATCGCCTTTCATACCTATGTCCCCCGCCATGCACTGTTGTTATATCCTATGGCCCCTGCATCACTACTGTGTCCTATAATGATGCACAGAGGACGGAGCTGCAGCACACAGTGGGGAACACAGGCATCCGACACTCCTGGAACTGTCAAATGCCAAAGATACTTACAGAGGTTGCAGTATTGGAACACAGGGAAGGAAGGAGACTTGGGCTGCAGGAAAGGTGAGAAGAACTGTTTTTCTATTGTGGAGAAATTCAGTTAGAGATTATTGAGCCATTGGCTCTCGCTGCTGTCACTCACAGCCAAGTAAGCCAATGAGGAGAGAGCGGGTGCTGGGCCGAGTCATGCTCCATGTCTGAATGGACACACAGAGCAGTGGCTCAGGAGCGAGTCTGCTTAGGTGCCCCCATAGCAAACTGCTTGCTATGGGGGCACTCGGCAGGAGGGAGGGGGACCGAAAAGGGGAGGATCGATGATCGGGGCTGCTCTGTCCAAAACCATTACACAGCGCAGGTAAGTATAACACAGGGGCGTAACTATAGGGTGTGCAGCAGTTGCGACCGCAACCGGGCCCTGTGATGCAGGGGGCCCATGCAGCCCCCTCTACATATGGCAGCAGCATAGGCAGCTAGGGGTACCAGTGCACCATGCACACGGGTGGCTGGAGGTGGAGGGTGACTAGCAGAGCTCTATGCTCGATTATCGCACTGGCTGCTCTTTAGTTGTGCATTCCCCGCATGACCTGTGTCCTCGGCTGGCTCCTCAGAGTACCCCTCTCCTGCTCCATGCATTGCCACTCAGTCCGATGTCTGTTCTCCCCAGCCAGAGTCCCGCCCCCCCCCCCCCGAGTCCGGCCCACACTGCACTGCATACTCCCGGGTAAACAAACTTTAAGCACACAGATGCAGTGCAGCCCTATGAGAGCTTCCCGGAGGACACTGCAGGCTTGTCTGCTAACCCCCCTTCCTCCCCCGTCATACACAGATGATGAAAGGTCTTTCTGGGAGATATGCTGATCGCCCATCCAGCACACTGGATGGAGCCCATGTCAACATGGATGAGTGCGTGGCCTACAGCTTGGTCATGGTGAGTGAGAGGACCTCATCCCCCACACACCATTACATACCCCCTCCATCTCCCCCTGGGGACAGGGACCCTTCTCACGTAGGGACAGGGACCCCCCTCCTCCCCTGGGGACAGGGACCCCTTCTCACCTAGGGGCAGTAACTTCATCTGCCCTGGAGAAAAGGACCTCATCTCTTCTGGGGACAGGGACCCCATCCTGCCTAGGGACAGTCCCCCAATGGGGCACCTAAAAAAAAAAAATCTACTGATACCAGTGGTGGAACTACAGGGCTTGCAAAGGTCATACCTGTGACCACACCCTGGAGTTCCACTGCCGGACTCGGAGGGAAGGGCCCTGGCTGGGGTTCAGGGGGGCCCTTCATGGTTTCTTGCATCGGGGCCCTGAAGGTTCTAGTTACGCCACTGGTATAACATGTTTGTTATTTCAAAGAAAAAACAAAACCTTTAATATTACTTTAAGACTGATATCTTCACATACTAGAGAATGATGACTGGGGGCAGCTTGATGGTTTGTAAATCAGCCTTTCTCACCATTCATACATAGGTCCACATTGGTGACGGTCTTTCTCCACTCCCTGCTAATCCCAGAGGCCATCGATCATAGTGCGGGACAGCGAATGATACAGCCCATCAATAATTAAAAAGGATTAGCTCAACGGGCAAAGACATTGACATGACATACAGAAGGTTCAAGTGTCATTTTCTTCTCCTGAAGGCATTATACATGTGATTGGATTGGATTATAACATCTCAGATTAAATCTGGTAGCAATGTCCTACTTTCCAAAATCTTTATGTGCAGTCAAATCTAAAATGACATTTACTCCATTTGTCTCCAAAAATTGAGCAGTGACACTGTTCTTTATGGGGGGGGGTGGGGGGGAGGGGGTCATTCATGAAATGAAACAGGACTCCTTAAGGATGCATTTGCAGCCTTATATATAAGGAGTTGTTTGCCCTGTTCCGCGTTATAGAGGAATGGTAGGTCTGCTTGAAGAATTTCTATAGGATTGGTAGGTCTACATAACCCAACATATTGTGTTTTTATATTTTGGTTTGTTAACCACTTCCAGACCGGACCATTTTGCTGGTTTAAGACCGGACCACTTTTTGCGATTCGGCACTGCATCGCTTTAACTGACAATTGCGCAGTCGTGCGACGTAGCTCCCAAACAAAATTACGTACTTTTTTTCCCACAAATAGAGCTTTCTTTTGGTGGCATTTGATCACCCCTGCGGTTTTTATTTTTTGCGCTATAAACAAAAATAGAGCGACAATTTTGAAAAGAAAACCACATTATTTTTTACCTTTTGTTATAATAAATATCCCCCAAAAATATATAAAAAAACATTTTTTTCCCTCAATTTAGGCCAATACGTATTCTTCTACATATTTTTGGTAAAAAAATCGCAATAAGTGATTATTGATTGGTTTGCGGAAAAGTTATAGCTTTTACAAAATAGAGGATCATTTTATGCCATTTTTATTAATATATATTTTTTTACTAGTAATGGCGGCGATCAGCGATTTTTATTGTGACTGCGACATTATGGCGGACACGTCGGCCATTTTTGGGACCATTGTCATTTATACAGCAATCACTGCTATATAAATGCACTGATTCCTGTGTAAATGACACTGGCAGTGAAGGGGTTAACCAGTGGGTGGCAGTGTAGGGGTTAAGTGTTCCTAGGGGTGTGTTACTAACTGTGGGGGGCTGGGCTTTGTTTTAGTGAACACTGATCTCTGCTCCAATCACATGGAGATCAGCGTCACTTGTTGCTAGGCAGAATGGGGAGATGCTGTTTACAACGGCATCTTCTCGTTCAGCCGTCCCGTGAGGCGATCGAGTCCACGGGACCCGCGACCGGACTCACGGGGGTCCCGGCCGGCTGCCGGAGGTGCGCTCACGATGGCAGGGAGGCATTTAAAACTGGACGTACCTGTACGCCAGTATGCCTGCCCGTGCCATTCTGCCGACGTACATCGGCGTGCGCTGGTCGGGAAGTGGTTAAGGAAAAAAAAACATACCGTATTTGTCGGCGTATAACACGATCCCCTCTAATTTTCCAGTTTTTGCCTATATTCACCATATAAGACGACCCCCCTTCCGAGGCTTCATATTTCCTTCTTCTTGCTGGAGCCATACCGCGCTGAGCCAATCATAGCAAGCAATGTATTCTATTAATAAATACAAAGCCTGCTCAGATTGCCACAGGCCGTAACATCATCAGCCCGCACCTCTCTGACGCTCAAAGCCAATCCGAGCAGGTTACTGTATGTTGTCTGCTCGGATTGGCAGAGGTTGTTACTCCAACCCAAGCAGGCTCTGTATTCATTAACCACTTTCAGACCGGACCATTTTGCTGGTAAATGACCAGAGGTCTTTTTACACTTTGGCACTGCGCTGCTTTAACTGGTAATTGCGCGGTCATGCAATGTTGTACCCAAACAAAATTTGCGTCCTTTTCTTCCCACAAATAGAGCTTTCTTTTGATGGTATTTGATTGCCTCTGCGATTTTTATTTTTTGCGATATAAACGTAAAAAGACCGCAAATTTTGAAAAAAAATGATATTTTCTACTTTTTGTTATTAGAAAAATCCAATAAACTCAATTTTAGTCATACATTTAGGCCAAAATGTATTCAGCCACATGTCTTTGGTAAAAAAAAAGTCAATAATTGTATATTTATTGGTTTGCGCAAAAGTTGTCACATCTACAAACTAAGGTACGTTTTCTGGAATTTACGCAGCTTTTAGTTTACGACTGCCTATCTCATTTCTTGAGGTGCTAAAATGGCAGGGCAGTACAAAACCCCCCCAAATGACCCCATTTTGGAAAGTAGACCCCCTAAGGAAATTGATAAGAGGCATGTTGAGCCCATTGAATATTTTATTTTTTTGCCTCAAGCGATTGAATAATGACAAAAAAAAATTTTTTTTTTTTTTTTTACACAAAGTTGTCACTAAATGATATATTGCTCACACATGCTATGGGCGTATGTGAAATGACACCCCAAAATAAATTCTGCTGCTTCTCCTGAGTACGGGGATACCACATATGTGGGACTTTTTGGGAGCCTAGCCGCGTACGGGGCCCCGAAAACCAAGCACCGCCTTCAGGCTTTCTAAGGGCGTAAATTTTTGAGTTCACTTCTCACTACCTATTACAGTTTTGAAGGCCATAAAATGCCAAGATGGCACAAAACCCCCACAAATGACCCCATTTTAGAAAGTAGACACCCCAAGCTATTTGCTGAGAGGCATGTTGAGTTAATGGAATATTTTATATTTTGCCACAAGTTGCGGGAAAATTACAAACTTTTTTTTTTTTTTTTTTTTTTTCACAAAGTTGTCACTAAATGATATATTGCTCACACATGCCATGGGCATATGTGAAATGACACCCCAAAATAAATTCTGCTGCTTCTCCTGAGTACGGGGATACCACATATGTGGGACTTTTTGGGAGCCTAGCCGCGTACGGGGCCCCGAAAACCAAGCACCGCCTTCAGGCTTTCTAAGGGCGTAAATATTTGACTTCACTCCTCACTACCTATTACAGTTTTGAAGGCCATAAAATGCCAAGATGGCACAAAACCCCCACAAATGACCCCATTTTAGAAAGTAGACACCCCAAGCTATTTGCTGAGAGGCATGTTGAGTCCATGGAATATTTTATATTTTGCCACAAGTTGCGGGAAAATTACAAACTTTTTTTTTTTTTTTTTTTTTTTCACAAAGTTGTCACTAAATGATATATTGCTCACACATGCCATGGGCATATGTGAAATGACACCCCAAAATAAATTCTGCTGCTTCTCCTGAGTACGGGGATACCACATATGTGGGACTTTTTGGGAGCCTAGCCGCGTACGGGGCCCCGAAAACCAAGCACCGCCTTCAGGCTTTCTAAGGGCGTAAATATTTGACTTCACTCCTCACTACCTATTACAGTTTTGAAGGCCATAAAATGCCAAGATGGCACAAAACCCCCACAAATGACCCCATTTTAGAAAGTAGACACCCCAAGCTATTTGCTGAGAGGCATGTTGAGTCCATGGAATATTTTATATTTTGCCACAAGTTGCGGGAAAATTACAAACTTTTTTTTTTTTTTTTTTTTTTCACAAAGTTGTCACTAAATGATATATTGCTCACGCATGCCATGGGCATATGTGAAATGACACCCCAAAATAAATTCTGCTGCTTCTCCTGAGTACGGGGATACCACATATGTGGGACTTTTTGGGAGCCTAGCCGCGTACGGGGCCCCGAAAACCAAGCACCGCCTTCAGGCTTTCTAAGGGCGTTACAGTTTTGAAGGCCATAAAATGCCAAGATGGCACAAACCCCCCCCAAATGACCCCATTTTGGAAAGTAGACACCCCTAAATTTAGGGGTACACTAGTGAGACTAGGTAATAAATGGCGGGTGCCCTGAAACTATAAAAAAATAACTAACCAACCAGCGTCACCTGTAACAGTTATATGGTGATCACTGGTGAAAGGGTTAACTAGGGGGCAATCAGGGGGCTTTATGCGGTAGTATATGGGGGTCCCTGGCGCTATAAAAAGCTGCGGCGAACCTAAATACCTACCTGCCTAACTAGCGTCACCTGTGACACTAATACAGCGATCAGAAAAACGATCGCTTATTAGGCTGGGTTCACACTGGAGCGATGCGGGAACGCCACAAATGCGCGGCGGGTTCCCGCATCGCATGCCTCCCGGCGGCAGTTCACACTGCCCTATGCGAACTGCTGGGAGTGTCAGTGAAATGTTACTGACACCCCCAGATCAGTTCGCATATCGCAGTGCGATCTGCAAACTCGGATCGCATGGTGTGAACACCCATGCGATCCGATTCTGCTGCGGGCCAAAAAAAGGGTCCCGTGCGAATTTGCGGCGGGTGCGGCGGGTGTGGCGGGTGCGGCGAATGGCTGAACTCGAATCGCACAGAGATCGGATGTGATTTCCACTGCAGTGCGGTGCGAATCACATCCGTTCTCAAACCGCTGCAATCTGAACCCAGCCTTAGTGACACTGGCGACGGGGGGTGATCACGGGGTTAAACCTTTATTGGGGGGGTTAGGGGGGTACCTTAGAACTAAAGGGGGCTAACCCTAACTGCCCTAACAGTTATTAGTCACAAATGACACCCGCCGGGTGATCAGGGGGTTAAACCTTTATTAGGTAATAAATGGCGGGTGCCCTGAAACTATAAAAAAATAACTAACCAACCAGCGTCACCTGTAACAGTTATATGGTGATCACTGGTGAAAGGGTTAACTAGGGGGCAATCAGGGGGCTTTATGCGGTAGTATATGGGGGTCCCTGGCGCTATAAAAAGCTGCGGCGAACCTAAATACCTACCTGCCTAACTAGCGTCACCTGTGACACTAATACGGCGATCAGAAAAATGATCGCTTATTAGGCTGGGTTCACACTGGAGCGATGCGGAAACGCCGCGAATCCGCGGCGGGTTCCCGCATCGCATGCCTCCCGGCGGCAGTTCACACTGCCCTATGCGAACTGCTGGGAGTGTCAGTGAAATGTTACTGACACCCCCAGATCAGTTCGCATATCGCAGTGCGATCTGCAAACTCGGATCGCATGGTGTGAACACCCATGCGATCCGATTCTGCTGCGGGCCAAAAAAAGGGTCCCGTGCGAATTTGCGGCGGGTGCGGCGGGTGTGGCGGGTGCGGCGGGTGCGGCGAATGGCTGAACTCGAATCGCACAGAGATCGGATGTGATTTGCACTGCAGTGCGGTGCGAATCACATTCGTTCTCATAAACCGCTGCAATGTGAACCCAGCCTTAGTGACACTGGCGACGGGGGGTGATCACGGGGTTAAACCTTTATTGGGGGGGTTAGGGGGGTACATTAGAACTAAAGGGGGCTAACTCTAACTGCCCTAACAGTTATTACAGTCACAAATGACACCAATGCAAAAAAAAAAAAAAAAAAAAAAAAAATGACATTGGTGTCACTGTGACTGGGGGGCAGGGGTAATTGGGGGGGTGATCGGGGGGTAAAGGGGGGGTGTGAGTGTATCTGGCATGTTCTACTGTGTGTGTAGAGTGTTGGTGCAACTCACCGATCCGCTCTCCTCCGTGTCGGAACGGAAAATACCGACACGGAGGAGAGAATACATCACTTCCTCTCCTGTGTTTACATTACAGGAGAGGAAGTGATGTCACCGGGGATTTCCATTCGTCGAGAGCGATCGCGAGGGGGTGGCCATGAATGAATGGCCGCCCCCTCATCCCGGATCGCTCTTGAAGAAATGCCGACCGCCGCAGGCACCGGGGGGGGGCCCTATCGGGCCCCCCACCCGCGGGCAGGCAGGGACTTATATATACGCCCATATGCCTGCCCGTGCCATTCTGCCGACGTATATCGTCGTGCGGCGGTCGGCAAGTGGTTAACCACTTTCAGACCGGACCATTTTGCTGGTAAATGACCAGAGGTCTTTTTACACTTTGGCACTGCGCTGCTTTAACTGGTAATTGCACGGTAATGCAATGTTGTACCCAAACGAAATTTGCGTCCTTTTCTTCCCACAAATAGAGCTTTCTTTTAAAGGTATTTGACTGACTCTGCGATTTTTATTTTTTGCGATATAAACGTAAAAAGACCGCAAATTTTGAAAAAAAAATGATATTTTCTACTTTTTGTTATTAGAAAAATCCAATAAACTCAATTTTAGTCATACATTTAGGCCAAAATGTATTCAGCCACATGTCTTTGGTAAAAAAAAAGTCAATAACTGTATATTTATTGGTTTGCGCAAAAGTTGTCACATCTACAAACTAAGGTACGTTTTCTGGAATTTACGCAGCTTTTAGTTTACGACTGCCTATCTCATTTCTTGAGGTGCTAAAATGGCAGGGCAGTACAAAACCCCCCCAAATGACCCCATTTTGGAAAGTAGACCCCCTAAGGAAATTGATAAGTGGCATGTTGAGCCCATTGAATATTTTATTTTTTTGCCTCAAGCGATTGAATAATGACAAAAAAATATATTTTTTTTTTTTTTTACACAAAGTTGCCACTAAATGATATATTGCTCACACATGCTATGGGCATATGTGAAATGACACCCCAAAATAAATTCTGCTACTTCTCCTGAGTACGGGGATACCACATATGTGGGACTTTTTGGGAGCCTAGCCGCGTACGGGGCCCCGAAAACCAAGCACCGCCTTCAGGCTTTCTAAGGGCGTAAATTTTTGATTTCACTTCTCACTACCTATTACAGTTTTGAAGGCCATAAAATGCCAAGATGGCACAAAACCCCCACAAATGACCCCATTTTAGAAAGTAGACACCCCAAGCTATTTGCTGAGAGGCATGTTGAGTCCATGGAATATTTTATATTTTGCCACAAGTTGCGAGAAAATTACAAACTTTAATTTTTTTTTATTTTTTTTTCACAAAGTTGTCACTAAATGATATATTGCTCACGCATGCCATGGGCATATGTGAAATGACACCCCAAAATAAATTCTGCTGCTTCTCCTGAGTACGGGGATACCACATGTGTGGGATTTTTTGGGAGCCTAGCCACGTACGGGGCCCCGAAAGCCAAGAACCGCCTTCAGGTTTTCTAAGGGCGTAAATATTTGACTTCACTCCTCACTACCTATTACAGTTTTGAAGGCCATAAAATGCCAAGATGGCACAAAACCCCCACAAATGACCCCATTTTAGAAAGTAGACACCCCAAGCTATTTGCTGAGAGGCATGTTGAGTCCATGGAATATTTTATATTTTGCCACAAGTTGCGGGAAAATTACAAACTTTTTTTTTTTTTTTCACAAAGTTGTCACTAAATGATATATTGCTCAAGCATGCCATGGGCATATGTGAAATGACACCCCAAAATAAATTCTGCTGCTTCTCCTGAGTACGGGGATACCACATATGTGGGACTTTTTGGGAGCCTAGCCGCGTACGGGGCCCCGAAAACCAAGCACCGCCTTCAGGCTTTCTAAGGGCGTTACAGTTTTGAAGGCCATAAAATGCCAAGATGGCACAAACCCCCCCCAAATGACCCCATTTTGGAAAGTAGACACCCCTAAATTTAGGGGTACACTAGTGAGACTAGGTAATAAATGGCGGGTGCCCTGAAACTATAAAAAAATAACTAACCAACCAGCGTCACCTGTAACAGTTATATGGTGATCACTGGTGAAAGGGTTAACTAGGGGGTAATCAGGGGGCTTTATGCGGTAGTATATGGGGGTCCCTGGCGCTATAAAAAGCTGCGGCGAACCTAAATACCTACCTGCCTAACTAGCGTCACCTGTGACACTAAAACAGCGATCAGAAAAACGATTGCTTATTAGGCTGGGTTCACACTGGAGCGATGCGGGAACGCCACGAATCCGCGGCGGGTTCCCGCATCGCATGCCTCACGGCGGCAGTTCACACTGCCCTATGCGAACTGCTGGGAGTGTCAGTGAAATGTTAATGACACCCCCAGATCAGTTCGCATATCGCAGTGCGATCTGCAAACTCAGGTCGCATGGTGTGAACACCCATGCGATCCGATTCTGCTGCGGACCAAAAAAAGGGTCCCGTGCGAGTTTGCGGCGGGTGCGGCGAATGGCTGAACTCGAGAGATCGGATGTGATTTGCACTGCAGTGCGGTGCGAATCACATCCGTTCTCATAAACCGCTGCAATGTGAACCCAGCCTTAGTGACACTGGCGACGGGGGGTGATCACGGGGTTAAACCTTTATTGGGGGGGTTAGGGGGGTACATTAGAACTAAAGGGGGGCTAACCCTAACTGCCCTAACAGTTATTACAGTCACAAATGACATCAATGCAAAAAAAAAAAAATGCATTGGTGTCACTGTGACTGGGGGGGCAGGGGTAATTGGGGGGGTGATCGGGGGGTGAGTGTGCCTGGCATGTTCTACTGTGAAGTGTCGTGTTGGTGCAACTCACCGATCCTCTCTCCTCGGTGTCGGAACGAAAAATACCGACACGGAGGAGAGATTACATCACTTCCTCTCCTGTGTTTACATTACAGGAGAGGAAGTGATGTCACGAAGGATTTCCATTCGTCGGGAGCGATCGCGAGGGGGTGGCCATGAATGAATGGCCGCCCCCTAATCCCGGATCGCTCCCGAACGAATACCGACCGCCGCAGGCACCGTGGGGGGGGCCCGATTGGGCCCCCCACCCGCGGGAAGGCAGGGACGTACAGGTACGCCCATATGCCTGCCAGTGCCATTCTGTCGACGTACATCGTCGTGCGGCGGTCGGCAAGTGGTTAATAGAATACATCGCTCACTGGAATTGGCTCAGCAGTGTATACCTCGCTTTGACAGGCGATCCGAGCAGAAGTTCTCCTTCCCTCCCCGCAGTGTTCTGGGACACATCACAGGACTATTCACAAAGCACAGCACAACTCACACATACATAGTTGCATAGTAGGTGAGGTTGAAAAAAGACACAAGTCCATCAAGTCCAACCCATGTGTGTGATTCTATGTCAGTATTACATTGTATATCCCTGTATGTTGTGGTTGTTCAGGTGCTTATCTAATAGTTTCTTGAAACTACTGTCGCCCCCCCGCTGAGACCACCGCCTGTGGAAGGGAATTCCACATCCTTGCCGCTCTTACAGTAAAGAACCCTCTATGTCATTGGTCATCAACTCTGTCCTCAGGGCCCACTAACAGGCCAGGTTTTATGTATTACCTTGGAGAGATGCAGACTAGAATACTGCAATCACTGAGCAGCAAATGATATCACCTGTGATGTTTTTCAGTTATCTTGCAAACCTGGCCTGTTAGTGAGCCCTGAGGACAGGGTTGATGACCACTGCTCTATGTAGTTTAAGGGTAAACCTCTTTTCTTCTAATTTTAATGAGTGGCCACGAGTCTTGTTAAACTCCCTTCTGCACAGCCGGTGTTTCGTCACATATGGCAACCCATCACATTTGGCTACCCGCTGGACTGCGCAACGCCACCGTATGCGTTCCACTCATGAGTCCAGGTTCAAGCCCCATCATCTAAGTGAACACAGAGTGGGATTATATTTATGCAGAGCGAAGCGAGGCGAGTGCAGGGGACCTGTGTTGGAGTGCATATGGCGGCGTTGCGCATGCTCACTCCAGCAGGTAGCAAAATGTTATGTGACGTGACACCGGCGCTAAAGCCAAAAGTCACACCTGGCTGCCCACAGTTAGTATTCCGGCACCAGGAACCCGGTGGCTAGTGAAGAACTACCCTGGGTGAGGATGGCGTTGGATCACTGGATGGGTAAGTGTCCATTTATTAAAAGTCAGCAACTACAGAATTTGCAACTGCCAACTTTCAATTTTTTTTTTTTACAGGCTACGAGGGGTAAGTGTCCATTTATTAAAAGTCAGCAACTACAGGATTTGCAACTGCCGACTTTCAATTTTTTTTTAACAGACTACGAGGGGTAAGTGTCCATTTATTAAAAGTCAGCAACTACAGGATTTGCAACTGCCGACTTTCAATTTTTAAAAAATTTTTTTTACAGACTGCTGCTTTAATATCGTTTTAATTATTCCAAATATAAGTGTATCTTATAGACTCGCGAATGTTCATTAATGTCAGTGTTACATTCCCAACAATGTACTATCATTGCTATAGAGAGTGGAATGCTCTTTAATTCACCCATGATTTTATACGAGATTACAAACGACCTTAATATGGCAACTTGCTTTCTAGCGATTCGAAACAAATCTCTTCTATACAGTTATTTGAAAGGCATCATAAAATATTTATAGCAAGAGCGTAAAAAGGGGTCGAAGTGTGTAATACAAATCAACTGTGCGTTTACAAAGAAAAAAAGACGCATTCTAGAAATGCCTTGTCGCTCTGTTCTCTTTTCCAATCACGGGTGGAATTCTGCGAATAGCTGTGTCAGGTGGACACTTCTATTCTACAACTTTTATTAGGTTAGCAGAACAAAGCGAAGTGCAATGCTAAATGGCTCGAGATTCCCACCAGCCACCATGAGGTTACCATAGCAAACACGTCTAATTACCCTGAAAGCCATAGGCTCAGCTCCGCATTATACATTCATCCACTCCAGAGGTCACACATGCCAAATCATACGAAAACACAAGAGGACCACTCAGGGGTGTACATACAGCCATATGTGATGAAAAAAAACAGCACTTTCCGGGGGCAAATGTCACTGATTAAT
Organism: Lithobates pipiens; assembly: GCF_037356315.1. Lineage (NCBI taxonomy): Eukaryota > Metazoa > Chordata > Amphibia > Anura > Ranidae > Lithobates > Lithobates pipiens. Next base: position 61,507,051 of record NW_027507686.1, on the reverse strand, counting down.
AGAAATTTCCCCATTAAAAAAAATATTTCAGAATGGAGGTATTCCTCTAGGGAAAGGGAAAAGATCTTATTTTTTCAGCAATTTCTATTGTATTATTGTGATATTTTTTTTTATGCTTTTTATGATATATTGTTATAACCAGATGTATGGGGTATGCCTGTTGAGACTGCAGTTTTCCCATGCAATCATTCTTGCTGAACGAACGACTGCTGGATTGGCTGTTCAGAGGGACACAATGGATTAGATTACTGAAGGAGTCATTTTCACTTGGTTTTTGGAATTTGGTGGAAATTTCACTTTAAAAAGAATACCCAATCAACTGCAAGAAAAATGGAAACAGGATTTCTGCTTGCACGTGATTGGATGATTAACCGCTTCAGCCCTGGAAGGATTTACCCCCTTCCTGACCAGAGCACTTTTTGCAATTCGGCACTGCGTCGCTTTAAATGACAATTGCGCAGTCGGGTGACGTTGTACCCAAACAAAATTGACGTCTTTTTTTTCACAGAAATAGAGCTTTCTTTTGGTGGTATTTGATCACCTTTGCAGTTTTTATTTTTTGTGCCATAAACAAAAAAAAGAGCGACAATTTTGAAACAAAACGCATTCTTTTTTTACTTTTTGCTCTAATTAAAATCCCCCAAAAATATATACATTTTTTTTCCCCAGTTTAGGCTGATACGTATTCTTCTACATATTTTTTGTAAAATAAATCGCAATAAGCGTATATTGATTGGTTTGCGCAAAAGTTATAGCATCTACAGAATAGGTGATAGTTTTATGGCATTTTTTTAATTTAATTTTTTTATTAGTAATGGCGGCGATCTGTGATTTTTATCGGGACTGCAACATAATGACGGACACATTGGACACTTTTGACTCTATTTTGGGACCATTGTCATTTATACAGCAATCAGTGCTATAAAAATGCACTGATTACTGTGTAAATGACACTGGCAGGGAAGGGGTTATCCACTAGGGGCGATGAAGGGGTTAAGTGTGTCCTAGGGAGTGATTCTAACTGTGGGAGGATAGGCTTCAAGTCACATGACAGCGATCACCACTCCCGATGACAGGGAGCGGTGATCTCTGTCATGACACAAGCCAGAACGGAGAAATGCCTTGTTTACATAGGTACTTCCCCGTTCCGAGGCTCCATGACAAGATCGCCGGGAGACCGGCAGACTTCGAGTCCACCAGTCCTGCGGGCACAGTCACACTGTACGCGGAGGCGCGCGCCTGCTATCCCCGGCTCTTAAAGGGGACGTACAGGTATGCCCATTTGCCCACCTGTGCCATTGTGCCGATGTATATCGGCGTGCAGGGGGTCGGCATGTAAATGAATGCTTAAGTGTTACTAAACTCAAAACAGTAAAATCATTCTGTATATGCAGTAAAGCATGCTTGTAAAAAGGATTGAGTAAAAAGGGTGTATGATCCTGTCTCTTCTGATCCTCTTCTTCTTGCATTGTCCCCAAAACATGTCCGGATAAGACAGAGTTAGTGGAATCAGGCTGCACATGCTCAGTTTGGTGTGTATTGCTAGAGTTTTTTTTTTTCTTGGGAGAGTGCATATGATCAGCACAGGGCCAATCAGCACTGTCCAGCACCGCAGCCAGGGGCAGGGGTTAAAGAATATGTACCATGTACTTGTATGAAAACAAATTATATTTTCTTTGTATTGCTTCCTTTGTGTGAAATACCTGGTGATCCTGCCAGTCCCTCTGCTTTCCTAATAAAAACTGACCACATTAGGCATGAGAGAATAGCATGGCCATGACTTGTGCTGACACCCCTCCCCACATTTACTGGTGAAGACCAGTGTGCTGCTGTTTTTCCTCCCCCAGCTCTTTGAGCTCCTTATATAGCTGAGAACAGAGGTTATGTGATCACGTATAAAAAAGAGGAACATAAGATAATTATAATGTTTTTATATGTATGCACATATGTTTTGCCTTATTTCTACTTTAAACTGAACAGTTGTTTGTTTACAAAGTGAAAATTGCGCAGTTTTCTGCAAGCACAGAGCTAAGAACTGTCAGTTTTCGGCTCTCTGCTCCGACCCATATGGTTGGGATCTTTTTAGATCCTGGACCGGCTCTGTGACGTCTGCACACCTATGACCCATAGGATACGTATAACCAAAATAGCTTTGGTTTTACTTCTCCATTAAGGACTAGATGGAGCTGGGAATCATCCCTTTTTCCTATGATATTCAGCTTCATCTAGTGGCCATAATGTAGTATTTACCTGAACCAGTCTATTTTTTTTACGAATGAATAACATTTGACCTGTAGAGGAAACAGAGTACATTCAATTTTGCCCTATTTACACAGAGCCAGCAGGCTGGTCACAACAAGCTGGCAAAAAATGGGCACCTTGGTACTGAAGAGTTTAACTCATGTATACAATGCATATTATTAGTGTGCAGGTAATTCACAGTCATTAACAGATCAGGCTACCGATATTAAAGCAAGTATGGTATGATTGTGAAGGGAAGGAAGCTGACAAGTTGAAGCTGGAGATGACAGTAACAACACAGGAAACTACGCTGATTTGAGACTTTAATAAAATGCCACTGTGGCTCTCGGCTCGGAGACATTGGTATAATGTGATTGTGCTTCCGAACAACAAAGACTTGCTGATATGTTACAGCTCCATAATTTGATCTTCGGTTGAGAGGTTATGTACACATTGCTGTGTTATACAGCAGCATCCTGTCTGTCCTCCGGTAATCCCATATCACAGATACCAATAGTACAGGAAACCTTGGGTCCTGCCATTCATGTGGATGTTACTTGACAAGTACCACCTACCTAAACATGGATGCTGACCCAGTATATGCCATCATGGAGATGATATTCCCTGGTGGCAGTGGCCTTTTTCAGCAGGATAATCAGCACTGCAAAAATAGTTTAACCTCCTGGCATCTGCGCTATGGCCGAATGACGGCCACAGCGCGGATGTGACTTTCCGGGAGGCCGTCATATGTGTGCCCTAAAAGGGCCCCCATGGAGCACGATGTGATCACCGAGTCACTGAGACTCGGGTGATCACCGAGCCGAGTAAGGGGCTGGTCCCGGCCCCTTACCATGTGATCAGCTGTCATCCAATGACAGCTGATCACATGATGTATACGAAAGCTCGGTGATCGTTTTTTTCTCCTCGCGCTGACAGCAGAGGAGAAAAAAAAGCCGATCACCGGCTTATCTTAAAGGGACATCGGTCCTGAAAAGGAAGAGGCAATTATGCCTCATTTATAGAGTAATTATGCCCACAAGTGCCACCTATCAATGCCCACCAGTGCCACCTATCAATGCCCACTAGTGGTACCAATCAGTGCCACCTAGAAGTGCTGCCTCTCAGTGTAACCGATCAGTGCCCATCACTGTCACCCATCAGTGCCCATCACTGCCACCTATCGGTTTCCCATCAGTGCCGCCTCATCTGCGTACATCAATGACGTACAAAAACTACCTGTTATAAAATTTTAAAACATTTTTATTTATTTTTTAAATTAGGTCTTTTTACATAAAAAAAAAATAAACAAATAAAAATTGTACAGGTAATCAAATACTACCAAAAGAAAACTCTATTTGGGGGGAAAAAAAATTATAAAAATATAATTTGGGTACAGTGCTGTATGACCGCGCAATTGTCATTCAAAGTGCGACAGCGCTGAAAGCTGAAAATTGGTCTGGATAGGAGGGGGGTTTAAGTGCCCAGTAAGCAAGTGGTTAAGGGCTCATGCACACCGCAGCTCAAAAAAAAACAAAAAACTGCTTTTACGGGTATTTGAGCTTTTATTTCTGCTTGAAGAAATTTGTACTTTTTTGTGCTCTTCGGCACGTTTTTATTGAGCTCCTTCGAGCCTCTTTGAGCTTTTTTTGAGCATAAGCATTTTTTTCACAAACGCTCCCCCCCCCCCTCCCCTTTTTTTAATTTTCAAGCTTCTTTGTGCATTTTCACATTTTCATACACTTTCTGCTTGAAAGCTCCTCTCAAAAACGTGAGTTTGGTGAGGGTTTTTTTCTGCCTGTAGGCGCATATGCCTGAAGAGACCTGAAAAAGTCCCAGTGTGCATGGACACATTGGCTAACATGGAGGGTGTCAAGGCTTGGCTCAGCCCTTCCTTCTCAGAGCTGGCCATTCACCTGTCAGCTAATTGCCAGCTCCTATCTCTCCACAGATACTCAGCTGCTGATGATATCCTGCTCATCAGTCCTGCCTACTTAAGACAGCTTTCACACTGAGCCACCTTGGGCGTCGGCGGTAAATCGGCGCTATTTTTAGGCACCGCTTTACCGCCTTACCATTTTAACCCCCAGTGGAACTCCGCTTTATTATGGTGGGTGGTCATAAAGTTCTTGTTGATCGGTGTATGTGGGCACAGGTGCACTTTAAGTAAGGTGTTGGTATCTATAAAAGATTCTATCCTTACAAACAATCTTTGCTGATCAGGAGCAAAGGTGTTTTTTTTTTGTTTTTTGTTTTTTGCATATATATTGTCAGCTGAAGCCCTGATCTGCCATAGGAAGAACAGGGAGTAGCACACAGGAAACCCTTAAAACAGGACTTCCTGTCTGCCAGTTCCATGGCGGTGTGGAAGAATACTGGAGGGAGTTGCAGAAATATGACTATACAAGTATAGGCAGATGAACATATATTTATATTTTAAATATAAACAACTTGATGACCAACAAAAGACAAACATAAGAAAAAATCGCAGCCACTTAGCGATGTATGCAACTACTAAAGGGAGAATAAAAATACCAATGCGGCCTCATAATCCTGATATCTGAACATAGTGACTGCTTGGAATTTTTTTCTGGCAAATTTTAATCCTCATAAATGTTACCAAATCTCACAATACAATTAATTATTCTTACAAGTAAAGAGTGTTTATCCAAATGTTAAGCAAGTGCCGATCTTTGGGACAGGTACTTGCTCCAACTTCCACAATCCTCGCCTAGATGAGGGTGACGAGGGACACATCACAGCAGAGGCGCCACTGGCTCCCGCTGCTGTCAATCAAAGGCAGTGAGCCAATGAGGAGAGCAAGGGGAGCAGGGCTGAACCGCAGCTCCGTGCCTGAATGGACACACATAGCTGCGCCTCGGGTGTCCCCATAGCAAGCTGCTCGCTGTGGGGGCACTCAACAGGAGGGAGGGGCCAGGAGCAAGGACCCGAGCAGGATCAGGGCTGCTCTGTGCAATACCACTGCACAGAGCAGGTAAGTATAACATGTTTGTTATTTTTAAAGAAAAAAAAAAAGAGACTTTAGTATCACTTTAATGCATTTCTTGCATTAGGATAATAAATGTTTAGGCACCATTTTTGGCCCCTCACTCCCCCTTTTACTTACCTGAGCCTCTTCTCTGCTTTCACTTCCGGGTCTCACTGGCTTTGCTAGGACACCAGAAGCCATTGGTTCCCACTGCTGTCAATCAAGCCAGTGACGAGGGGGCGGGGGATGTCCTGAGTCCCGCTGCCTGTGTCAATGGACTCAGCAACGGGGCTCAGGAGCGAGCAAACACAACTGCCCCAATGGAAAGCAGCTTCCCATGAGGGCTTTGAACAGAGAGGAGAGTTCAGGAGCGTTCAGGGTACGTATACAGATGTTTATTTTATTTAGTAAAACTGGAGAGTGCAAAATCTGGTGCAGCGCTGCATAGAAACCAATCAGCTTCCATTTTATTTGTCAAAACTTAATTGAACAAGCTGAAGTCAGAAGCTCATTGGCTACCATTCACAGCTGCACCATACTTTGAACTTTCCAGTTAAGTAAATCAACCTCAGAGTGTTTCAGATGAGCAGAGGCTCACCAATCTGTGAAAAGCTGCTTCTAAAAATTGTCGAACAATTTCAGAACAATGTTCTTCAATGTAAAATTGCAAAGATTTTAAATATATCATCATTCACGGTACATAATTTCAAACGATTCTGAGAATCTGGAGAAATCTCTGTGTGCAAGGGACAAGGCCAAAACACAATATTGGATGCTAGTGATCTTCTGCCCTCAGATGGCACTGCTTTAAAAAACAGTCTTGATTCAGTGGTGGACATCATTGCAAGGGCTCAGGGATACTTCCAAAAATCACTGTCTGACCACAGTTTGCTGTGCTATCCCAAAACGGAAGGTAAAGCTTTATCATACAAAGAAGCCATATTTGAACATGACCCAGAAACATCGCTGTCTTCTCTGGGCCAAAGCTCATTTGAAATGGTCTGTTGCAAAGTGGAAAACTGTTCTGTGGTCAGATAAATCAACATTTTTCTTTTTTGGCAACCATGAGCCCCACATCTTATGGACTAAAGAGGAGAGGCACCTTCTACCTTGTTATAAATGCTCTGTTCAAAGCTTCCAATGGTATGGGGATGCATTAGTGCATATGGAATGGACAGTTAGCACATCTGGAAAGGCACCATCAATGCTGAAAGATATATCCAGGTTTTAGAGCAGCATATGTTTCCATCCAGATGATGTCTTTTTCAAGGAATGTCTTGCATAGCTCAGCAGGACAGTGCTAAACCATATACTGTACCTATTGCAACAGCATGGCTTCATAGTAGAAGAGTCCGGGTGCTTAACTGGCCTGCTTGCAGTCCAGACAGGGTGCAAATATTTGGAGCATTAAAAAACGTGACAAAGAAGATCCAGGACTGTAGAGCAGTTAGAACCCTATCTCAGGCATGACTGGAATGACATTCCTCTCCCAAATCTCTAGCAACTGGTCTCCTCAGTTCCCAGATGTGGAGACTACACCGTGGTAAACATGGCTTTGTCTTAACTTTTATGAGACGTGCTGCTGCAGTCAATTTCAAAATAATATTTTTTTCCCCATTTTCTTAGTTTAAACATTTGATATGTTTTCTATTGTGAAAAAAAATTAGTTTACGAGTTTTGCAAATTATTTTGATTCTGTTTTTATGTAGATTTTAGATTTAACACAGTGTTTAACTACAAAGCCCAAAAAAAAAAAAACAGAAATAAGAAAAGTTTTGGTTTTTGGATATACTTTAGGGGAAAGAGGCTGTGTCTGTATACGGCATCTGCAATCTCAAGAAATCATCAAGCTTGACTTGTAACTTATTGTCTGTCTGTGTAAAGTAAACTGGGATTTTGCACTGTGCTATACAGAAGGTGCTCTTCTTCTGCAGATATATCACTCACCTGCCAGACTTTCCTGATTAACATAGCTGAATATGAATCAGAATCCTGCAGACTTCTCCGAAAACCTGACCTCTTTGCTGCCCCTTACTGGGGGGAGGCCTGCCCTGTCTTTAGCATTTCCACATGTCAATTTAACCTTTTCGCAAAAGGGCACACCATCAACACATTGCCCAAGAAGCGTGAAAAGAGGCAGAGCTGTGGGAATGGCTCTTGGTTTGAGATCTGCCTTGCAAAGCCTGAGGCCTTGACGTTTAATGCTGCGCTGGCAACTGACGTTCCAAAAATACAGTCTAAGGGCAAAGACCCAGCGTACCTCCGGAGAGAAGCTGCCTGGAAAATTCCTGACGCAAGATCCTGTGTCGGAGAGTCCCAAGTGCTGGCTGGCTCTGGCTCAGCTGGTCAGATTAGGTTTCTTCAGCATTCAAGCTGCTCATTTTTGGTGTACGATGTGCTATTCCAGGAGCTCGAACTCAGCTGCACAGAGAGAAGTACCATCCAGCGCAGTGCAACAATTGGGCAGGGTTCATCGACCGAGGTCGACCGATATATCGGCCGATATTTGCAATTTGTTAATTAATCGGCATCGGCCGATTGTGCTGATAAAAAGGCCAATTAGAACTACAGCGCGACTTGCAAATTACTTCTGTAATAGAAGTCAATACAAGCTGCCTGATGCCGCATACACACAATCGGAATTCTCGTCGGAAAAAGCTCTGATGGTTTTCCCGACAGAATTCCGACTGTCTTGCCTACACACGGTCACATCAAATTCCGATCGTTTATAACGCGGTGACGTACAACACGTACAACGGGACTAGAAAAAAGAAGTTCAATAGCCAGTAGCTAATAGCTTCTGTCTCGTAGTTGAATCTGAGCATGCTTGATTTTTGGCATGTCGCAATTGCATACACACGATCGGAATTACCGATAGGAAGTTTTTCCGTCGGGAAAATTGAGAACATGCTATCAATTTTTGGCTGGCAGAAATTCAGACAGCTAAATTCCGATGGAGCATACACACAGTCGCATTTTACGATGAAAAGCTCTCATCGGTCTTTTTCTGGCTGGAATTCCGATCACGTGTACGTGGCATGAGTCTTCAGAGAAGCGACTTGTTCCCTCCCTGGGCAGTCTGCCAAGAAAAGAGTAAGGAGATACAATGTTTACACTTATGACTGAACTCAACTCAGTGTGCAAAGTTCTCAGTTTAACCATTTAGACCCCTTTCACACCACACCGCCCATTGCGGTGGCGGTAAAACGTCGCTATTTTTAGCGGCGTTTTACAGCTGGATTTGCGGCGCATTTTGCACACTAGCGGGGCGCTTTTACCCCCCGCTAGCGGCAGAGAAATGGTTAGCCGGCGATATTACAGCGCTGCCCCATTGATTTCAATGGGGAGCAGCGGTGGAGGAGCGGTAGACACACAGCTCCAAAGAAGCTGCTGGCAGGACTTTTCCCTGACGTCCTGCCAGCGCACCGCTGTAGTGTGAAAGCCCTCGGGGCTTTCACACTACACACAATGGTGCAGCTTCTTTAGGGCGGATTGCAGGCGCTATTTCTAACGCTATAGCGCCTGCAAAACGCCCTGGTGTGAAAGGGGTCTTAAAGACTAAATCTTTTCTGACACTTGTTGCTTACAAGTAGAAATCCAGAAAAAAATTCTGCCAGAAAATCACTTAGAACCCCCAAAATTATATATTTTATTTTAGCAGAGATCCTAGGGAATAAAATAGCTGTTGTTGCAATATTTTATGTCACACGGCATTTGCGCAGAGGTCTTTCAAACGCAATTTTTTGGAAAAATATACACTAATGATTTAAAAAACAAAAACAGTAAAGTTAGCCTTTTTTTTTTGTCCAAAAGTTTTGACTACCTGTTTTTATTTAACCTCCCTGGCGGTACGATTATTTCGGATTCTAGGTGCTAAAAGCGGTACCATTATTTTGCATGAAAATTTGGCGTTTTATATTGTAGTCCTGCAATTCTTAGGAATAACTCTCTTAAATCTGTCCAAACCAGAGTCTAGCAGACATCCCGGGTATGATAAAGTTTGAAAAATTAAATCATAAATTATAATATAATAAATAATTATAAATAATTGTACCAAATAATAATATAACAATAATAAAAATTATTCAATAATGTAATCAAATCAAAAACACTGAAATTTGCTCAGTTGCAGAATTGTCACTGTCATTACTTTTCAGTATTTGATGACGGATCTCCCCACAAATCGCTATCGCTCAATTCTGCGAGTGATTCTAATTTATTATCGCTGTTTTCTAGCTGCTCTAAAATCATTTTTGATGTACAGTGACAGTTTTGGTTGCTATGGGCAATCTCCAGTTTCCAGGCATAAAGAACAGTTTTTATTACGGTATATAAAACTGCATGCAGGACACTGGGCAGACCACTAGGGACAACGGGGATGTGAAATATTTACATACAGCAATGTAATCTGTAAGATTACATTATACTGTATGTATACTGTTTGTTTCACTTTTTGAATTTGGCGCCGATCTCCGTGCCCGTGCGTCGCAACGCTCGCAGGGCACGGAGATCGGCGGTGTGATGCATCGAGCGAGACACGGCTCGCTCGTACAGCGGGGAGACAACGCTGGATCCGAAGGAGAAGGTAAGTAAACCTCCTCCTGGATCCAGCGATGCAGTCCCGAGTCTGACTCGGGGATACCGCTTTTGGTATGAAAAATCCACCCCGAGTCAGACTCGGGAAGACCGTCAGGGGGGTTAATATTTAATATAGTTTTTTTTTTTTATCTAAATTATACATACAAGTAAACTGATTGGAAGTTTGTTTAAATATAAGAAATTTTTTGTATCACTTATTAAGGCTGCTTTCACACTGGAGCGGGCAGGCGTTGATAGTAAAACGCTGCTAGTTTTAGCGGCGCTTTACCGGCATTTTAGAGGTGCTATTCGGCTGCTAGTGGGGTGCATATAACCCAGCTAGTGGCCGAGGAAGAGGTTAAATGTGCCGTGAAGCGCCGCTGCCAAATCGCATTGCATGCGCTTCGCCAGTGGTGCCCATTCATATCAATGGGCAGCAGTGGTGGAGGAGCGGTGTACACCACTCCAAAGGTGCTGCTTGCAGGACTTTTTTTAACATCCTGCCAGCGCATCACCTCAGTGTGAAAGCACTCGGGCTTTCACACAGACTGCAGGGGAGCCATTTTGCAGGCACTTTACAGGCGCTATTTTTAGCCCAAAAGCGCCAAAAAAATTGGCATCATATATCGGCTGCCATTATTTCTACATATTGGCATCGGCATCGGCCAGAGAAAAAAACCATATCGGCCGACCTCTAATCCCAAAGTTATTAAAGTGACAATAACGTTTTTTTCTACCCTAAATAATAAAGACTTGCCTTTCGCAATGCCTCTTGGTGCATACATCTTCCTCCTTCCACCAGATTAAGGTCCTCTCACCGCTAGCGCCGCTATACGCTCTTTTGGTTTCTCCTTCTTGTACAGCAGGCAGACTGTGGTATGGTCCAAGTGAAGATTCTATCAGGACCGCCAGCCAGCGCCCAATGCAGGCTCCCCCTCTCCTCCACAGTGATTGGTTGTTAGGACCACTGACATTTCAAAAACCAATGATGTCACGTGTGCCAAGACCTGCCCCCTATGGAACTTCCTTATGCCAAACCTGCAGCCTGCTTCAGCTCCCATCCTCTGCCTGCTTGGCTCTAAAGAGTATGGGGGCACTCTGATGGAATACTCAATTTAAAGGGCCACATTGAAAATTGACAATAAATATTATTGAAATACTATGGAAATTGTACATACGGTAGATAATTTTTTTGATGGAGAAAAAATTACTGCATTATACTAGCACTGCACAAATATGAGATTTGGACCCCTGCTGGAAGAAAATGTTTCTGGCCGGACCTCCTTGAATTTTAATTGATAGTGGCACCGCTGTGTCGCCGGTGTGGTTAATTCCTTGACATTGCTCATAGAGAAAAGCTCCTCCTACCCCCCCCCCCCCATCATCCTCCATTGTGCATGCTCCTCCTATCCTCATTGTGTACTCCGCATGTGCCCTCCTTTACCTTGAATTTGGGGTAACCAGCACTCTGTGGTGAGCGGCATACACAGGGGGGTTAAGTGTTTGACAACACGGGGCATTTACACACATTTGGGGCATATTACACTACTTGCAAGCTGTAAAATACCAGTGAAAAAAAAAAAAAGATGAGTGTTTAGCATCAAATTCATGATTTATCATTGGACCGTAACACTGCTGATGGGAAAATAGTCTCATTTGTTACTGTTAATTTGTTAAAATGCGTGTCACCAGAAAAAGCTACATCGCTATATTGTTTAATGCCTTAAGGCTGGGTTCACACTGCTGCGGCTAGGAGAACCGGATGTGATTCGCACCGCACTGCAGTGAAAATCACATCCGATCTCTGTGCAATGCGAGTTCAGCCATACAGATAGTATGGCTGAATTCGCATCGCACCCGCCACAAACTCGCACAGGACCCTTTTTTTGGTCCGCAGCAGAATCGGATCGCATGGGTGTTCACACCATGCGATCCGATTCCTGTCCTAGTTTGCAGATTGCACTGCGATATGCGAACTGATCTGGGGGTGTCATTAAGGTTTCACTGACACTCCCAGCAGTTCGCATAGGGCAGTGTGAACTGCCGGCTGGAGGCATGCGATGCGGGAACCCGCCGCGGATTTGCGGCGTTCCCGCAACGCTTCAGTGTGAACCCAGCCTAAAGCCCAGATGAAGCCTTTGTATTTATTACTGTAAGGCAGTAACACAACACAATTATTTGCTTTAGATAGTCAGTCAGTTAGGGCTTGTTCACACGGACAGCCAGAGGGTGGTCAATGGGATAGACTTGTGGTCGGAAGAAAGATTGCTCCATACACTGGTGGCCAGTGGGAAGATTGCTCCATACATTGATGGTCAGTGGGAAGATTGCTCCATACATTGGTAGTCAATAGGAAAGATGGTTCTCCTTACATTGGTGGTCAGTGGGAAGATTGTTTCTTACATTGGTGGTCCATGGGATAGACTGTTCCTTAGATTTGTGGTTGGAAGAAAGAATGTTCCTTACACTGGTGGTCAGTGGGAAGATGGCTCCATACATTGGTAGTCAATAGGAAAGACAGTTCCTTACATTAGTGGTCAGTGGGAAGATTGTTTCTTACATTGGTGGTCAATGGGATAGACTGTTCCTTAGATTTATGGTCAGTGGGAAGATTGCGCCTTACATTGATGGTCAGTGAGAAGATTGCTCCATACATTTGTAGTCAATAGGAAAGACGGTTCCTTATATTGGTGGTCAGCGGGAAGATTGCTCCATACATTGGTAGTCAGCGGGAAGATTGCTCCATACATTCGTAGTCAGTGGGAAGATTGCTCCCTACATTGATGGTCAGTGAGAAGATTGCTCCATACATTGGTAGTCAATAGGAAAGACAGTTCCTTACTTTAGTGGTCAGCGGGAAGATTGTTTCTTACATTGGTGGTCGGTGGGAAGATTGCTCTTTACATTGGTGGTCATCGGGAAAGTTGTTTCTTACATTGGTGGTCGGTGGAAAGATTTCTCCTTACATTGGTGGTTAATGGGAAAGGCTGTTCCTTGCATTGGTGGTTGGTTGGAAGACTATTCCTTACAATAGTATAAGGTGGAAAGAATGCCCCCCCATACAGATAGCTAAAAAAGATGATTGGTGTCAGTGGTTACTCATCCAAGAGGTAGATATAGCTCATTGCTCTGGGAACCCCAAGCAACCTCTGGAGGACCCCTAGAATTCCACAGACCCAAGCAGGGAAAAGTCATTTTACAGTGACAGAGAATACTCTCAGCCTCTCCAAACCTGGAAAAGTCTACACTCAGCATTTTATAAATTGCCCGGAGCTGGCATACGATTCCACACTGACATCAGTGCCAGGGTTAAAATAACACATAAACCGCTATGAATAAATATGACTACAGACACATGGAGACTTCAGCGTCGTTTTATTAAATGTATTTGTATGCAGAGTTCACATGTTCCACTCTTGGAAGTAAAGTACAAATAACGATAGGCCTCCATGTACAGCGTGCCAGGGCTAAAAAAAAAAAATATGTGTTGTCCTAGATATGAACCATCTTCTCCCTTTCATTTTGGAATTTGCCCTAGAAACAAAGGGAGAGACTGACTGGTGTTTACAGGCAATTTTCCCGCGTCAACCCTGAGATTCGATACGAGCGGCGTGTCACGGTCTGACATGCTATTACTAACTTTATAATGAAAAATGCACATTTCTAAAGTTATATAGCCTGCAGAGTAGAAGCATTCCACAGCTTTTATGGCAACATATCGTCAGCAATCACATAAATTCAGTGCCACAAAAGCGACACTTTAAAGTGGACCTTTTCAGCCTTGCCTGTACATCCATAAACATACCAGTTCATTGGTACAATCAAAGATTTTTGTCACAATACAGTGAAAACCTAGGCCTTCTTCCACGATCTCGGCGCGATGGAAATATTAGATCTTATAAAATATAGACCATTCAATAATCAGTGATTCCATCTTTCACAGCGATTCATAGTGTCAGCTGCCGCTTAACCGCTTCAGCCCCAGAAGATTTTACCCCGTTCCTGACCAGAGCACTTTTTGCGATTCGGCACTGCGTCACTTTAACTGACAATTGCGCGGTCGTGCGACGTTGCACACAAACAAAATTGACATCCTTTTTTCCCCACAAATAGAGCTTTCTTTTGGTGGTATTTGATCACCTCTGCGTTTTTTGTTTTTTTTTGCAACATAAACAAAAAAAGTGACAATTGTGAACAAATGCAATATTTTTTACTTTTTGCTATAATAAATATCCCTAAAAATATATAAAAAAAAAATGTTTTCCTCACTTTAGGCTGATATGTATTCTTCTACATATTTTTGGTAAAAAAAAAAATCGCAATAAGCGTATATTGATTGGTTTTCTCAAAAGTTATAGCGTCTACAAAATAGGGGACAGTTTTATGGTATTTTTATTATCTTTTATTTTTGTATTAGCAATGGCGACGATCTGCGATTGTTATCGGGACTGCGACATTATGGCGGACACAGCAGACACTTTTGACACTAGCGTCTACAAAATAGGGGACAGTTTTATGGTGTTTTTATTATAATTTTTTTTTATTAGTAATGGCGGCGATCTGCAATTTTTTATCGGGACTGCGACATTATGGCGGACACATCGGACAAAAAAATACCATAAAACTGTCCCCTATTTTGTAGACCCTATAACTTTTGAGAAAACCAATCAATATACACTTATTGTAATTTTAACGGGACTGCGACATTATGGCAGACACATCGGACACTTTTGACACTATTTTGGGACCATTGTCATTTATACATTGATCAGTGCTATAAAAATGTACTGATTACTGTGTAAATGACACTGTCAGGGAAGAGGTTAACCACTAGGGGGTGATGAAGGAATTAAGTGTGTCCTAGGGAGTAATTCTAACTGTGGGGGGATGGGCTTCAACTGACATGACAGGGATCACTGCTCCCGATGACAGGAAGCATTGATCTTTGTCATGTCACAAGGCAGAACGGGGAAATGCCATGTTTACATAGACAATTCCCTGTTCTGCTGCTCCTTGACATGATCACCGGGAGACCGGCGGACATCGAGTCCGCAGGTCCCACGGGCACGGTCACACTGTATGTGCGCTCCCGCTAGTCCCACCATTTAAAGGGGACATACAGGTATGCCCATTTTCCCATCGTTGCCATTGTGCCGACATATATGGGCGTGCAGCGGTCGGCAACTAGTTATAGTGCAAAATGCAGAATAATAATCCATACAATATAGTAAAATGTCCACAGGTACTCCAAAGGTACCTCTGCTTACTAAAGCAGCACTACTGTCATTGCTTATTATGACCAGCATTCATATGGTAATGGAACATGAGAAAATTGAAGAATGACAGACCTTACGGCGACCGGAAGTGACGTTTGCGTTCCACGGCCAGGAAGAGACAACCGGAAGTAAGCGGTGGACACTGTCTTCATTAGTTTTGTGTGTCTCATGGTTCCCTGCGCTGTGTAGAACGCTTTTTTAATGCTGATAAGTATTCATTGACTGACGGATTTTTATGGAACATGTTATTTTGAGTTTTAATAAACGATAGAGAAAAACGTAATTACGCTATTTGAGCCCCTTTTTCTGCCCGAGAACATGTGGGAGATCCAGTACAAGATCTGACACCCTCCATGAAGTTGATGACAGCAGTGGTTAACATATCTAAGCTTGATGTGTTCCGCTTTCTGGTGAGTGAGAACCCCTAAGGGGAGTGTGATGCACGGCTTGCGGATTCTGGTGTGAATTGCACATCTTTAATACCACATTAGGACCACCATCCGTGTCTTCTTGGACTTTTAACACCAGGTCATTCTTCAATTTGTTCATATTCTATTACCATATGAAAGCTGGTCATAATAAGCAATGACAGTAGCGCCACTTTGGAGTACCCGTGGACACATTTTTACAATAGGTACCGGTGATATGACCTGAGCCCCCCAACTGTACCCTGGGAAGGCAACCTCACCAGTTCTTTCAAGGGAGATTTTGCCTGATCTGCTCCATATGGCAAGCAGAGCCAGATCTTGAACATAACCCTTGGCTGGATGATCTGGTGCATGCACCATGCGAGATCTGGCGTGGCTTGTTATCAAACAATAAAAACTGGTGTCAGATCTCATACAATGCATGCGCAAGCTCAGACGCAGACATCACTGTACTGGCTAAGTGGAATAAAAAAGAAGCTGGCCACCAGTGATTTTTTTTATAAAATGGTGGCTCAGAATGCAGAGCCCAGGTGAGAAGGACCACTGGAAAAGGGGCAATCTAAGGCCTTATTCACACAGGCGCTGAGGACCACACACTTGAATTAGCTGGTTGTTTATTTGGCTGGATTCACAGGTTGACCATGCAAAACGTAGGGTGTTGCTCTAGACATACATCCAGAAGTCAAGTGACTCCTACTGTGTGGGGGCAGGTGGAAAAGAGGGAGCTCGCCCTGGCTCTATGCAGCTCAGAGTGAAAAAATAGCTGACTGTCCTACACTAGATAAGCCTGTATTTATAAATGGCTTCAGCCTGGCTCCATCCAGGCCTTGCCATCAACACGTTTCACCCCAACCACAGGGCTTAGTCAGTGGGGCTATGGATTTATGGAGTCATGGATTCACAATGGTGCTGCATACAGGCATCCCATATATGTTTTTGGGGAGTAGGGGCTCACCCGCTGTAAAACTTGGAGGAGCGGTTGTGTCTGAACAGCTGCTGCATCTGCATCGAATTAAGCAAGCCATACATTCTACAAATTTCTTTCCTTCAACCACGATTTGAAGGAAAGAAAATTTCTTGATTCCCCCATTAACACAGTCAGCTTTATTCCCCGGTCATCAGAGGTCCCCGGAGGTTCCCCGGCCATCGGAATGCAATGATCACTGCCAGCAACTATAGCCACCGACATTGATCGCACACAAAAAAACCTGACAGGCTGGTTGTATAGACGTTGATCGATGGACCGACTTCAGTACAGCCAGCCAGCCCATAGATGGATGGAAATTCCTGCTGAACCAGCCGAACTTCGATCCATCTATGCCCAGCCTGCAAGCACCACCTGGCACCCCAACTGCATAAACGAATGGCTAATTTACATTGTATGGACTTCAGTGCTTGTGCAAACAAGGCCTAATAAAAAAAGAAACATGTTCCTAAGGGTTTCCCTAAATACATTTATTTAAAGTGGACAGTTTGGTAAAGGACAGGGAAGTAAGACGTGTCCCCCACACATCCTGGGGCAAATGTGGAGATCTGAGTGGAAATTCCAAAATAAAAAACCACATAGCGCCAACATTTAACTGCTTCCAAAGAAAACTTCGATGCTGAGCTGTGTAATTAGGTACATTATGCAGAATATAGTACTGCAGGGCCAATGGGGAATACATAGCCAGTTATGATATGCTTGCAAAGCTGCAGTAAAAATAATTAACAATATTTATTGCTACTTAACAAATATTAACTTAAAAACCAAGAACAGCTTTAACAGATTATTAAAAAATGAATTTAACATACAGAAAAAGAGGGATTTAGTCAGGCATTTAGTAATTACCGAAAACCACAGACCTTGTAGGACAAAATATCCAGGGAAGAATGATCGATCGTCTGGTGAAATCAATAACTTATATACAGATGATAGCACTGGCATGAACAAACTACTGTGGTTAAGTGTATTGATTACATTGGGTAAACATTCAAACTAACAAATTAGAAATTGGGATAAACATGCTCATTAATTCTCAGATATAAAGTGTAACTAAAAGAAAAAAACAGCTAAATATACAGTTGTTTATGCTCTTACATACATCTGCCACACTGCACAGCCAGGTAGGTCACTCTGCCACTTCCTGGTTCAGGTTTACAACTTTCTGAATCACCCCTTACCAATTAGATAGGTAATGATATCAAATAATATCAAATAATTACCCCAAAAGCAATTTGGGGCAGAGGTGGCACAGGAAGCTGTATAACCCAATCAGGAAATAAGTGAGTCACTTTTCAACTTTCAAGTGGTGGTAGGCGTGGGTACCTGTGAAAACTAGGTACCCGCTCGCACTCCTCACCAAATACACATTGCAAATATGGCAGAGGAAGAAGAGAAAAAGTGGAAAAGAAGCAAAACCTACCAAAAAAAGCAACAAAGATAAAAGGGCACTACTTTCAGAGAAGTCACTTCTCCGATTCCATCCACTGAAAATAACAGCACTACTAAAATGTTAGTTTGAAAAGCTTATAAAAGAGCAAAATTAATTAATTTTCCAATTATAATGCGGTAATGATATTGAAAACATTTTCCTTTTTTTCTAATTAAGAGAAAAAGGTGAAACCTAAAGTGGTTGTAAAGGCTCAACTTTTTTTATCTTTATACATTCTATGCATGAAAGTAAAAACCCTTCTGTGTGCAGCGCCCACCCCCTCCCCTGAGCTCCCTCTCGATCCAGCGAATTGTACGAGAGCTGAGGTTGTACCGGTTTCTCATTCCTCATTGGCTGAGACAACAGCGGGAGTCATTGGCTCCTGTTACTGTCATTTACAGCCAGTGAACCAATGAGGAGATGGGGGGGGGGGGAGCTGTGGCTCTGTGTGTCCTATAGTCGCATAGAGTGGGGCTCTGGAGTGAAAATGCACCAGTGACCCCAAAGCAAGCAGATTGCTATTGGGGCACTGGCTGAAGAGGAGGAGCCAAGGGCACAGGCAGGGGACCTTAAAAAAGAAGGATTGGGGCTGCACTTTGCAGAACCATTACACAAAGCAGGTAAGTATTGTGACGGATCCAATCCCCGTCTATTGCTAATATGGAAAATACCTATCCAGAGTCTGTGTGTCTGGGGGGGACATGGATCTGAATCCAAGTAACACCACCTCAGGGGTCCCCAGGCATACAGCTCACAAAGAGCACCGTTCCCCCACATGCCAGGGTCCATAATCGCAAGGCAAGAGGCTCGCATTCTGTCCCCTCCAACAGCCTCTGTCCCGGCTAGGTTGGTCACAAGTATAACATCTTTCTTGTTGTTTATTTAATTAACCTTTAATGTCACTTTAAAGTGATTGTAAAGTCATTTTTTTTCCCTTAAAATAATAAACATGTTCTACTTACCTGCTCTGAGCAATTGTATTGCACAGAGCGCCCCAGAACCATCCACTTACGGGATCCACTGCCTGCACACGTGGGCTTGATCCCAAGGCAGGCTTCTTCTATGTGAGAGCGGAGAGAGGAGAGAACCCCGGCAGACAAGCACAAAGCTCAGGTAAGTATTTATTTATGGAAGGGGAAAAAAATATATATATATATTTTTTTTATTATTCTCTTAATCAATAGAATGTATAATGGTAAGAAACCTTATGACTTTAGAACCACTTTAACAAAAAGAAAAACATGAAACATCAGCATTTCACCCCTGCACTAGGTCACTAGGTCCCAGTGACTGCCAGGGCCATAAGTTCACATCCTGACTGGAATGATTCTTGTCCTCAGAGCTAGTATGCTGAATGAAAAGTACAGAGATCAGAGGAACATTGTGGGTGAAACCACATAGAAAATGCCATAAAGTCAGAGCAAATGAAGGGTTGCTATACAGTTAAAAGTGTTTTATACGTTTATATTTTCACAGGAAGAGCTTGAATGTCACCCAACAAGCCCACCTCTGACTTCTCCAATTCATGTCTATGTACATTGGATCAAAGTGAAGCGGCACAATCCCTGGCACTGTTATCAAGAGTAACCTGAGGGAACAGAAACTCTTTTTTTATCAAATTTTTAATGGGTACTACCTTAGATAAGATTCTCTTCTTCCTTCATTACAGAAAGGATCAGATAAGTATAAAGTGAGGTGATGTAAACCTGGACTCGACTTACTAAAGTGTAAGGTGAGATGAAGCGATAAAGGACCTGTTTTATGAAGGCCAGTCATACACGGTTCGAATCCGGCCCGAGATTTGAACCGTTAATGCTCAGGCTAAATGTACTAAGTTGATCGATCAATAAACTTGGGTACAACCAATCTGCACAATTCTCTTGCGGTTATCGCTATAGCCACTAACGATAATCACTGTCTTCTTCCATTACGGCTTCCCCTGCCCACCCCCACCGGAAGAAAACAATGGCCAGGCAGGAGGAATTCCTGCATCAACACTATCTGCGATGATGGGGGTATTGAACTAAAGTGTAACATGAGGTGACGACATCCTGGACCTGACTTGCTAAAGGAAAAAGTGAAGTGAAGTCATTTTCGGTTTTCATTTACTAAAGTGGAATATGAGGTGACATGAAGGCATCCTACATTTGACTTACTGAAGTCAAGTAATCCCAGTTTTAATTTACTTAAGTGGAACATGAAGTGAAGTGATCCTGGACCTGTTTTACTAAAATGTAACATAAGGTGACATGAAGGGCTACTGACTTACTGAAGTGAAGTAATCCCTGTCTGACACCTCACATGAGGTGAAGAGATCCTGGTACAAACACTCTTGTCAACACTACAAAAGGAAAAGTCCCTCAAGACTACAGATCCATGTGAGGGCTCAGAGTAGACCTCCTCTTCAATCTTGTCTATATGAGTAGGCTATCCATCACTGGAAAACTCCACACAGCACACTGTAAGGGCCTTTATGCCCGCTTCAGTTGGAGGAAACCAGTATAGGAATAGAAAAAAAAGAAATAAGGCGCACCGGCCTAGTTCCTAGTTCTTTTTGCTCTGAGGAAGAGAGCTTTGACCTTGAAACACGCAAGCTGTGCCCCCTTGGATCTATACATTTTCTGGAACTGGACCTGCTACATGATTGATTGAGCACTGTTGCAAGTACATTGGAATTTGGGTTTTATTTACTTAACGAATCACTACATTATTGCACTAGGCTGGAGCACCTTCTACCTTTGTTTTCTATTGAAGGTATCTTCGATCTGACTAACTGAAGTGACGTAATCTCAGATTCGATTTGCTAAAGCTGAATATCACATGATCAGACACTTAAAATGAAAACAGGTTCACATCACCTTGCCTCAAACTTTAGTAAATCAGGTCCTAAGAGCTCCATTTATAAAGCATGACCTTACCTCTACCATAGCGCTTCTTTGGAAAGCAAATAACATGAAACATTTATAATGCACAGAGGTACATCCAGGAGCGGAACTTGGTCTCGTCTCGTGACCTGCAAAGTCATGCGACTAGCCTCTTCTGCAATCACAGAGTTATCCTTAACATACCGAAGACTCGACACTATGGCCTGTGTGAATGGACCATAAAAAGCAGGCCGAAGTGTGGAGTAAATTTGCATGTATAGTGGAGATAGCAGCATCTGCTCTGTTATAAACAGGCCATTTAGTGTTGCAGACTCCCCTGCATCACATCCCACTACTGCTAAAGGGGTCAGTTTTTGTGGGACTTTTACCAAACTGGAAGATTTCCGTAAATGACGTTAAAAATTGCTTTCTAGCCACTTTTTTTTATTGTGTGTGATTCTCACAGCGCGGCTTACCAGCTCAGAACTTGCCAAAACATTTGGAAACGTGGCATGTTATAAATGTTATAAATGTATTTTTAGCCTTTTCTGTATATTTTTTCCACACAGCATATGTATTTAATCCAAAGTGCATATTATTTATTATTAACTATTGTTAACTAATGTTTTGTTTGTGTGCTATTTATTAAAGGGCAGACAGTGCCAGTTTTATTGTCTGTGTGTCTTTTATAAATGCCCCCATGGGTATATCCCAGCATTGATACTACATTTCATTGCCAATTCGAACTGTTTACTTTGTGCTGGAGACCAGAGCTAGGCAAACAATGAAGGGGGAACTGAAGGCTAAAGCAAGCATTGAATTGTCCCTGACAAAGGAGAGGGGTTCACACAAAGGGCTAGGAAATGGCTGTGACACTCACATCTGTGACTGGGACTCAGCATCTGTCCATACAATGGTCACACAGACATGGGGCACCCCCACTGCCTATTAACACTTTATTTTCTGCAAAAATATCTCGATTTATGCAAACACAAAGCAACAGCTAAGTACACAAAGGAAAGTACTAAACGGAAGAGTGTTGCCAGTGGGAAGCTTACAATCTGATGAAATACCATATTTATTGGCGAGTAACACGCACAGGTGTATAACACGCACCTTCATTTTAAGAGGAAAGTTTCAAGAAAAATGTTTTAATTTGAAATAAGGAACTTTGAAGCAAAATAAGGGTCAGTGCCCATCAATGCAGCCTTAGTAGTGCCCATATGCAGCCTCACCAGTGCCCATATGCAGCCTCACTAGTGCCTATTAATGCAGCCTGATCAATGTCAATGCCCACCTGCAGCCTCACAATTGCCCATCAATGCAGCCTGATCAATGTCAATGCCCATCTGCAGCCTCAGAATTGCCCATCAATGCAGCCTGATCAATGCCCATCTGCAGCCTCACCATTGCCATCCATGCAGCCTGATCAATCCCCATCTGCAGCCTTACAGGTGCCATTAATGGAGCTTAATCAATGCCCATCTTCAGCCTCGCAGGTGCCATCAATGCAGCTTGATCAATGCCCATCTGTAGCCTCACAGGTGCCATCAATGCAGCCTGATCAGTGCCCATCTGCAGCCTTATCTCAGAGTACTGCTGCCTGGGGGGTGGGTTGGCGGGACAAGCACCATACATACAGTGAGAATCTGGAGTGCATTACGCTCAGAATGCACTGTGCAACAAAAAAAAAATGAAAAGGGCTAATTTTAGTTTTTTTAACCCCATTATGTTACTAAACGCCTTAGACCTATATTTACCACTGCATAGAGATATTTAAGAATAAACTGCCTTTTTATTAAATTTTACATATTAATTAAATTATACACCACACTTTTTTTAAGGTTATTAAGCGGTTAATCAAAACAATAATCTAAATAAAAACAAATTGGTTATGTAAATAATCGTTAGTTGCAGCCCTAGTGTGAAAATCCACGCAATCCGATTCTAGTGCTCAGAAGAAAAAAAAAAAGTGCATGCACCTTTTTCACGCAGGTCTGGTGCGATTTGAGTCATACAAAATGAATGAGTTAAAATCACACTGCAAAGAATCGCATGTGATGTGAACAGAAATGTGGTGCGACTCCTGTCTGAATCACATTCCCCGCACCGCACCAGTGTGAACCCAGGCTCAATGTTCTTTTCTCCCCCAAAAGCAATTGGTTGATTCGTGGAGCAACTACTACTGCAATACAGAGAAGAAGGGGGGGGGGCACACAATGTGAATGATGTATATTAAAAGGAAGAGAGGAAATTATTTGGGACTTTAAATGAGGTAATAGGGGCCGTTCACATCCCCTCCTCCATCCCGATTTAATAATTATAACTGTGCAATAACATGTAAATATATGATCACTTGTATTTATTAAAAACTTGCTTTTTACCAAATTTTATGCTTCTGCTCCCGTGTGCCTCATACAAAGTCCCGCCTGCTGCTTTCGTCTTGAATGATGTATAGTTGTCTAGTACACACAAATTTAGTATCTGAACTATGAACAGAATCTACATACAGCATATCATATCAATTGATTAGGACCTAATGATATTACAAAGATACAAGGAGCACAATGCCTCGTGCCTCAGCGCTATCCCGAGCCTCCAATTTATAAGCTGTATACTCGTCCTTCAGGATTCTTCTTCTTCATCTATAGATACAAATTCTATGTTCATCAGCATAGTGCATGACAATTATATATATATATATATACACACACATACACACACATACACACACAGATATATATATTGGGGAGATTGGTCTCCATTAAAATTTTAAAAGGACTACAATTTATATGAAACCATTTAAATATGTACAAAAACTAGATATAAGTGATATGCGTTTATTCCAGAATGCCGTTTAGTTGTCATGTACCGTCAGCCTCCATTAAAATCCGCACAGCGCCTTTCATTGACGGATCTTGTCTCCTGGGTATAAAAAGCATTACATCATCTTCTATTTATATCACCAATCCCATTCACCGGGGTAAACAAGATGAGCGTGTGTGTATGTGTATGTGTGTATGTGTGTGTGTGTGCGGAGGGGGAGGTGGGACAGGGACACTGGGGATTGATAAGCAGGGAGTGAGATGACAAGATGTAGAGATGTGTGTGTCTCCTCTTCAGAGCGCACCGGCTGCCTAATTAGTACGAGCCAGATGTGAGATGGAACGCTTCCCTATGCTAGCACATTATGCTGCAGTGGAGGCTGGAGAAGAGGATTGTCTAAACAATACTGAACCCACCAAGATGAAGAATGAGGACTCCAGGCACATAGAAATTGGTCATAATATTATATCTATACATAATATATCTATCTATATATATCTATATCTATATATCTATATATATATATATATATATATATATGTATATATATAGATATATATACCGTGTGTGTGTATATATATATATATATATATATATATATATATATATATACACACATATATATATATACACACATATATACACACATAGATATATACTGTGTGTGTGTATATATATATATATATATATATATATATATACAGTATATATCTTTTTTTTTATGTCAAATGGTAGGGTTGCACCAATACGTTCAGGCTCGGTTCTTTGAGCTGTCAGTGGGTCTCCACTGTTGACAGCTGAAGTGTTAAAGAAGTCCGGTAATTGGAGCTGTGAAAAAAAAGCGGCACTTTACCATCGTTTTAGCAGCGGTATTCGGCCGCTAGCAGGGCTGTTTTACCCCCCCCATAGCAGCTGAAAAAGGGTTAAAACCGCTCGCAAAGCGCTGCTGCAGGTGGTATAGTCGCGCTGCCCCACTGATTTCAATGGGTAGGAGCGGTTTAGGAGCGGTGAATACACCACTCTTTCACCGCTCCAAAGATGCAGCTAGCAGGACTTTTTTTTACTGTCCTGCCAGCGCACCGTTCCAGCACACTGGAGTGAAAGGAGCCGCTTTTTTCAGGTGCTATACAGGCGCTATGTTTAGCTCTACAGCGCCTGAAAAAGGCCTCAGTGTGAAAGGGGCCTAAAATAAAAATAAACATTGTTTCTTTTTGAATCTTTCTGTTTCTTCATCTGCAGATCAAAGGGATGAACAAATGCTCCTCTGTTTAATCCCTTATAAACCCTTAATTTACTCTAATCAGCCTTAATTAACTCCTTATTCTCTTCCATTTAATTATTTTCCTTCTTTTTTTTTTTTTTTCACGTCTATTTTATAAATGATAAACAATTAAAACTTTTTTGTTTGATATATATATATATATATGGTATATATATGATATATATATATATATGATATATATATATATATATATATATATATATATATATATACACGGTATATATATATATATATATATATATATATATATATATATATATATATATATATATATATATATATTAACATATATTTACGCATTTCACATTCGGCGAGTACTAAAACAAAAACCCATACTTGTCCCCGTCCCCACCGTTTCTTTCCCCTGATTGGCTAGCTGACTTTGATTGACAGCAGCGGAAGCCAATGGCGCACCTGCTGTGTCTAAGCCAATCAGGAAGAAGAATCTCGGATGGCTAAGACATTCATTGACATTGCTGGAACTAGATGAACCTCAGGTAAGTGTTAGGGGCCTGAGGGGGGCTGCTGCGCACACAAGGCTTTTAATCTTAATGCATAGAATGCATTAAGATAGAAAACCTATGGCCTTTACAACCCTTTTAACCACTTACAGACCGGAAGATTTTCCCCCTTAATGACAAGGTATTTTTTTGCAATACGGCACTGTGTCGCTTAACCACTTCAGCCCCGGAGGATTTTACCCCCTTCCTTACCAGAGAACTTTTTGTGATTCGGCACTGCGTCGCTTTAACTGACAATTGCGCGGACGTGCAACGTTGCACCCAAACAAAATTGACGTCCTTTTTTTCCCCACAAATAGAGCTTTAGTTTGGTGGTATTTTATCACCTCTGCGGTTTTTATTTTTTGCACTATAAACAAAAGAAGACCGACAATTTTGAAAAAAACACAATATTTTTTACTTTTTGCTATAATAAATATCCAATTTTTAAAAAACAAAAACAAATTTTTTCCTCAGTTTAGGCCGATACGTATTCTTCTACATATTCTTGGTGCAAAAGTTATAGCATCTACAAAATAGGGGATAGATTTATGACTTTTTTTTTTTTTTTTACTAATAATGGCGGCGATCTGCGATTTTTTTCGTGACTGCGACATTATGGCGGACACTTTTGACACATTTTTGGAACCATTCACATTTACACAGCGAGTGGTGCTATAAAATTGCACTGATCACTGTGTAAATGTGACTGGCAGGGAAGGGGTTAACACTAGGGGGTGCTGCAGGGGTTAATTATGTTCCCTGGGAGTGATTCTAACTGTGGGGGAGGGGACTCACAAGGGGAGGAGACCGATCGGTGTTTCTCTGTACTGAGAACACACCATCGGTCTCCTCTCTTCTGACAGCACATGGATCTGTGTGTTTACATACACAGATCCACAGTCCTGCTGTGTTCCTGGGCAATCGCGGGTGCCCGGTGTTCTGGCAGATAGTGTCCTGCCATCATATAGTGTGCACATGAGCAGTACGGGGCAGAAGAAGCTTCGGAAAATCTCCGAAGATGAACGGTGCCTGCGCCATAAGTGGGGGTGGTAGCCCCACCATCCAAGCGGACATAGGGTTGTTAAAATTAGAGGGCCCCTCGCGGGTGAGCTTCGCTCGCCACGCTTCGGGCTCGGCTTCGCTGCGCTCGGCTCTTTTATATTCTAACTCTATGTCCACTTGGATGGTGGGGATAGAACCTGGACTCACGGCACAGGCGCCGTTCATCCTCAGCTGTTTTCGGAATCTGTGTACTGCACATGCGCAGTACACAGCGGACACTATCCGATGGGGGACCATATATGATAGGATACCGGCGGACACATGCACCGGGTCCCGAGCGTTGCCGCCGGAGGCGCGCGCGCACCCCCTAGACGGCCGGGAATGAGAGGACGTCATGCGTAGCTCAGTATACAATCTCAGCATCTGCCAGGTTCTGTGAGCATGATGGCCAAAGATCGAAAGCCCACAAAAAGACCAGGTGAAGATGTCAGCACCTGCAAGGGAGCTCAGGGACATCACATCACTGGAGGGGAGGTAAGTATTCACAGACTTGTAATCTGTTTTAAAGCAGAATTAAACTTTAAAATTAAAAAACGGTTATCTGGCTCTCCCTACCTATCAGTGATTGTACATTTAAAACATGGATTTGTGTTGAGACAATGTGACTCTTGTGTGCACGCGTGCGAGCAATGCCATCCTGGCTTGGTCAATTGAGGAGTCCAAACCTTGGTAGACCAAAAGAAGATGGAGGCTCTCCTGACTGCTGGAAACGCTGACGCAACAGTGCTGGTGGGGATCCCTTCCAAGGTAAGTCTGCCATAATGTGCAATTATCCTGTGCATGCCAGCATATTATGGCTAAAGGCTCCTGGGGACCATTTTTTACAATTTTTGTTGAGGTTTATTTCCACTTTAAAGTCAATCAGGCCCACTGATCTGATCAAATGGGCTGGTTACTTCTTCCCTGTTGAAGTTTTATAACCAAAGAGTCAGCATATGACTTCCACGAAACTAGCATTTACAAAAGAAGGTCAGCAATGGCAGCTTACATATTTCTCTCATAAAAGGTTTCCTTCAAACTAGGCCAAGTTCACAATTCACCTTTATTGCTCAACGGTTTATTACCCTATGTTCCTGGCAGCAGAGACAGGACCAACACTGACCCAACTTTAACTTATCTCATGCAACAAAATGTTCTAAAGTAAAATACCCTGTAAATTTACAGAGACATCATTTCAGAAAAATTACTCGTTAAATTTCATCTTTCACTCCTCTCAGTGACCGTTAAATAAAAATGAATTCTAACATTACATTTCGTACATTTATACAGAAAATATTCCGGAATTTGGGCTTGCTCAGTCAAGATTTTAATTCCTGGGTTGTGTCCTTAAAGAGGCAAAGCATACAGGATGCTGGCATGCCAATAAAGGAGTAGGGCCAAAGCTCTTTTGGCCCTACTTCTCCTGTGGCTTACAGGAGTGCACTTACTTCTGCACCCCTGTGTCTCGTATTCGGTCTACAGTGGGCTAAAGTCTGCTGTCGGCTGACATCACTCAGCTGGTCCAGGCTCTGGAGAAATCCAGACTTTAATGTCGAGATCTGCCCAGATTCCTGGTCAGCCGCTGGCCCAGCCTCTCAGCACGCCGCTAACGACCTGCGCCAGCCACTCCTGCTCCTTCTGCAGCTCAGGACTCCAGTGATCACTAAAGGGGTAGACCAGAGAGCCGGTGACTGATAGTTACCACTCTCCGCTCACTGAAGACAAAGAACCCTTTGGTGACCATTACATGTCTTAATGTCTACCTGGTTCTTGGATAAGAGGCTTGTTGGAGCGTGTGATAGGATGTAGTGTGTCTAAGCCCTTGTACACACGGTCGGACATTCCGATGGAAAATGTCCGATCGGACCGTGTTGTCGGATAATCCGACCATGTGTGGGCTCCATCGGACTGTTTACGTCGGAATATCCTACCGACAAAGTTTTAGAGCTGGGCTATAAAATTTTCCGACAACATGATCCGATCGGACTTTATCCAATCGTTTGTACAGAATTCCGACCGGACAAAGTGCCACGCATGCTCAGATCAAATTCCTAGACCAAAGCTATAGGCTACTAGCCTGAACGTAGTCCCGTAATAACGAAATAACGTCATCACATTCCGAACGATCAGATTTTCCGACAACTTTGTCTGATCATGTGTATGCAACATCGGTTTCGGACAAAATCCGACGGATTTGGTTGTCGGAATGTCCGACCGTGTGTACAAGGGCTAAGTATAGACCAGAGTAGTACTGTGCGATAAATGACAAAGACACGTTTCATGTCTCACATTTGCCACTTCCTCAGTTTAGGGCGATGCACAAAAGTTTCTTGCTTCCTGGATTTGGATTTCCCTAGAGTGCCCACACCACCTGCAATCATGGAGGGCCATGTGCCTTACCCCACCAGATAGATGTCAGTTATTCTGGTTTTCTAATAAATACTCAAATTACTTTTTCTGAAATAAAGGCTCTGCTTTTATTTTTCCAGTGGGCACACAGAACCATACAATGGGTCATCATTCTGCCTCTTCAGCTTGACCTTATGGAACACCAAGGGACCACCACCTCTCATATCATATGTCTACCTGATGCTCTTCTGACTGTGATAGTATGCCCAAAGTGGTGGCCATATTTTGAATAATGTTTTTCTATGGTCATTGTGCATCCATTGCTTATCCTTCATGTTATTCATAGTGCAAACTAAATACATGTAGCTATTTTAAAAAAATAGGGCAAAGAACAAGTCAGCTGCTCTCACTACAATCAAGTCAAGTCACCCCTAAAATGTGTTGGCTATATCTGACATTTCTATTCAATAAACAGTTTAAACAAACCTCAAAGTGAGACGACTGTTTCCCACTAGGCGATCCTAACCACATATCCATGAGTGATCTTATCACCACCAAAAAAGTCAGCAGCTGAGGACTCCACTTACACCACTTCTATCACGGGCTTGCCTTCTCCAATGAACACACTTCTCCACTTCTTTTCGGATTTACCGTTTCTCTTCTATACCGGTCCGATGATACTGCTTATGTAACTTAAATATTAATCATGTGACTAGAAAACACTAGAAAAGCAATTTCTTTAGAGTTGAACTCCAGCCTGGTGACTGGTGTCTTCTTGTGGAAAGGGTTTACTCTGCTATATCCGAAAGTTACAAAATAGTTTTGACTGGAGCTCCACATTAGGACTCATTCGCGTGAGAACAGAGGGCAATGCACCAACAGAATTCAGTGCATTTCTGTGCCCAGGAGTCACAGGCGCTTTGCATATACGTCCACTGCTAGCAGCCTGTACAAATCAATGAAAGCTGACAGATGTCATGGCTGTATGCACATCGGAACCATTACATGTGTACAAGGACAGATGAACAACTCTGGACACAAACAGTATTCATCCAGGGCTGCTCATCCATCGGTGTGTGGACTCATGTGAACGAGTCCTTCATGCGACCTTGGAGCAGTTGACAGTCTGACTAGTCTTTGGACAAATTTGGTGTCTACAGAAAGCTGCTGATGGACTATCGAATATTAGCTCTAATATTACCTACCACAATATAACTTCACAGTTTAGGACCAAAATCATCTTAACAATTTTCAATAATATTTTAATTTTTATTTTTATTTTCAACTTGCCCATTCACTTAACACTGTTCACCCCACTGTTTTGATCCAACTTAACTCTCACAGTCACATCCCTTGACTTGTAGACCCTTATCTCACTTCATCACCTTACTCACAATTTTCCATTTCATGGTTTTTCAAAGTACACAGTGTACCCATTACATTTGCTCTATTCTATCTATTCAGACCCCAGTTCATTGCTCTATTAGTCCCTCCTGGTTGCCAAGGGGGACCCCCCTTATTGGTAACACCTTGTACCCCGTGCCTGCCGGGATGTGGGTAAGCAGCCTCACTCCTCCCCTCTCTACATACAATATTTCGTCTAATTGACATGTTGCATTCAATTTTGCTACTTTTTATGTTTTTGGTAGAATTATACTGTCCTTGATCATCTATTAATCAAATTACGGATACCCTCCTGATGAAGCGTCAATAGTCCGCAAAACTAGTTGAGATGTTATCCATCTGCGATCAAGTATCCCATTGTGATCTCCTCTGTCTGGGGATCATTGCCTTGGTCATATACATGGATTGTTACCACCATGCTTTTAACCTGTAACTGATTATTACTTTTGTATTAATAAACGTCTGTAGTACTTTTATATATCTGCCTACACATTTGAATTTATATGCCTCACTGTACCGAGATAGTCCATTCACCCTATTCCTCTTGGGAAGCCTGGTTGGGGACCAAGCTCCCGATTCTTTTATTTCACAGTTTTAGAGGTATGTTGCTTTGATTCGGGAAGCCGCTGTCCAACCTAAGCTGGAAAAAAACGAACAAGTTTTTCAACAAGTCCGTTTGACAGAAGTTAATGTAATGATCAAATTCTGTTGAATGGGCATAGCCACCCATGGGTTGGAATTCGGCAAGTCCCTGAAGAATCACCCAAAATTTCAATCCATCTATGGCTAGCTTTAGGCCTACAAAGCTAACACATAAAATAAGCATATTTAGATAAAAACAGTGAAAGTCTAATGAAATAAGAATAAAAATAAAGATACTTGTCCTTCTATCGTAGTATTGCAAATTAAACCTATTGGCTGGCTAGTTTTGAACTTGTGCAAACTTATTTAAATAATGCCACCCTGGTCAATTGCAATACTGTGCTCCTTTGTTATCATTTCATGTCGCCAGCATGGATTACCACTAAAACACGATGACTGTATCACAATTCTGTAATACCACAACAAATCGGAAAAGAGGACACCACCAGTAAAAGGCAGAGCTCAGCTGCTACAGTTGTCTCCATGAAATAAAACCCACAATGACAAAAAAGAATTTTTGTCATTCAGGCATGATGTTTGCCACATACCGCAAATAAACCTCACGCACACCCCAAAGCACATGGGCAGAGAAATATGAAGGCTGTCTAATGCCGCACATGATTTATCTTTGTGTTAGATGTCATTTTATATACATGGTAGCCCTTTGAAGCTACAAATGAGTGTGCTGAGGCTTCTATGTATCGGAATCTCATTGAATATTCAGAATGTATTTCTCCATATTCTTTTCACATAATACTCATTTCCTCAACAATCACTTATCCTAACTGGCCAGCACAAACTCTTGTTTGCCTGCTCATGCATTAGAAGTAAACCTATTCCATGGGCAACTGAAACGGAGAATAAGATGAAAAAATACAAATGCAAAAATAATCGTGGAATAAAGTTGTTTAAAAAAAATTCTGACATTTCCTGTTGAAGATGTGGAGGTCCTTCCCTCCCAAACACCAGTCCTTATAGGAAGGAAGGAAGGTGTGTGACAAGCTAGACTTTTCCTGCTTTTTGTTCCCAATTTTTTCCGTCAAACACTCCATATGAATTTCCCAGTTTGTGACAGGTTCACTTTAAAAAGTGCAAAGTAGCACATCTCCGATGTGTTGTCTAAGGCCTCTTGCACACGATATTCCTGTTTGAGCATCTACTTATTCAGATGGGTTTTTTTGCAATGTATTTTCATGCATTTTCGTGTATATGTATGCACACAAATTTGCGCACATTTCACCTATTGAGCATGTCAATGGGCAAATCTGTGTGAATTTGCATGCAAACGTGTGCGAATGCATGCTTTTGCACGCAAGAGGCGTAAATTACTGACCAAAAATGCAGATTTTTCTATTTATTTATTTTTTTACTGAAGAATACACGGTGCTTGTTTGCGCGCCTGTAGGCATAGGCATTACAATTAAGAGTCTGTATTTTAGCTCAGTAAAAAAATAAGCTGCACTGAGCTTTGTCAAGCTGCAGTGTGCAAGAGGCCTAAGTCATATCTGCTTTATTATCACAGCTATGCTATGAAGAAGTGGTTAAAACTGTACTCCGGGAAATCTAAATGCCCTTGCTTGCAGTGGGGATGCAAATGAAATGGCAGGATTAGCTGCTTGTTCTTTTCTGGGGGAAGAGCAGGAGAGTTTTGCCTATCTGACCCTCCGCACTGCTAGACCAATCCCTGCAGCCTCCTCTTCTCTGCGCTCCTGCTGTCTAAGGTCCTCTGACCTCATCAAGACCGAATCAGGGCCGATAGCCTTTCACTGGAAATGAGGACGTCAAGGGACAGGCCACCACTGGAGCACTAAAGGAGCTTTGTGAACTTCATGAAGAAGATTGCTATCAGCCAGGCAAGATTCCTTTATTGTAGAAGAAAAAACATAGCATGTCTCTTCTGCAATAAAAGCCAAGTACGGTAAATAAAATATAAATGTGCATAAAGCTTTACTTTAAACTCCGTCTGGCAAATAAGTTCTTCCAACGTATCATTCGTCTACCATAGCGGTCTCCTCCCAGGTAGACATGACTGTCGAAAGCTGCTGATGGAACCTCCTATAGACATTCTTGTAAGGCAATTGTGAACCGTCAAACCTCAACAAAGGCAAAGTTGTTATTTTTGCAATCCTAATTCAAAGCTGATGACTAGTGAACCATTGCACAAATCCAATTACTCAAAACACCGCCATCGTCGGTGTAAACTGTCAAACTTTGTTTGCAAGAACTGGATCATTTCCTGAGAAATAGTAGCTTTCTAAAATTACAAAACAGTTTTGTTCTGTCAAAAGCAGAGCCAATACAGGCAAATGTAATGGTGGAGCTCACACACAAACATGTATGCCTGGTAAAACAAGCTCAAGTGGCAAATGTTCGAGGTTATATTTACCAAAGTACGCCATGTTATAATGGTGCAGCACATATCCTTATTACAGGAAGGGAAGCTGTTGCTAAAGCCATTTGGCTCAAGAAGAGCCTATTGTTTAAAGAGAACTGTGTCAATGTTTATGGAAATAGAAGTGAAATACTGATTAATACTAACAAAAATGTGGTTTCACGCTACTCTCGCTTTCTCACGGGTGAGTCACGAAGAGAGTGCGAGTCTCGACTGTCACCTGTTTTCATTTGTACTTGTCAAACATCCATCAAACTTGAGTTTTATGAGAGAAAATAGCGAATACTGAGCTAGTCTTCGACTTCCAACAGGAAGGCCATTAAGAGCCACAGGTTCCTTTTTTTTTAGGCGTTTTATAATCATGATAGTGATCATAATGAACACAATCATACACGTATACAACTGGTCATACAAATATGGGCAGTAATATCTGTGTAAGCTCTTGAGTCTACAGCCAGCTATAGACAGGCAATATTCGGCACATCTTAGTAGATCCCTCTATTATGGCCTACAATGCAGTAAGTTGTCATTGGTGTGTTGCTTCACTAGACAACCTGTATACAAAAACAATTTCCAATTTTTTTGCAACACACGTGGCAATTTCTTAAAGAGGAAATCCAGCCAAATGTAGTTGTTGGATAGAGCAGGGTATGGCTGGAAATTCTGTTATATATAATTAGTACAATTACTATTTTTCCTTTGAAAAAAATAATGCTTCTAACATAAAACTGGGGGGTGCATAAAGCCAAAGGTTCCTTAAAGCCCAACTCTGATCAAAATAGAAATGATCCCAGTTGTGGTGCTGTGCCTGAGCTTCAAGGGTTAATTTCTTGTTTTTTCTACGGGAGAAGAGATATTGTTTTACTTATATTATCTTCCACACCCCCCGACAGGCGGCACTCCCCCACAATCTAGTTACAGACTGTCAATTGGTGTTCTGATGTCCAGAGCAGGGCTATGGACCTTGCCCTGATCTTGGTGACATCAGGACCCTAGCATGGTGGAGAGTGGGAGTGCAGATGCTGCTGGGACAGGTCTAGCTATGGAGATGACTAGAGGATTGGGTAAGTAAATGTTCTTTTTTTTCCCCAATATGATTAGTCTTTCCACCAATCATGCCATTGTCTGCGTGGGAGAGGAACTTACAATAAAGGTATTCCCCCCCCCCTTTATACATGGGGAACCTTGGTTGGTGTAATATTGTATTAGAGAGAAAATGAAAACACATGTATATTCTTTTATTCTTTGTTTCTTATATTCATTATTATGTTATCTTCAGTGTTTTTTTTTTCTTGTACAATCCCATTTTGTGTCATTGAATGCCATGGATCCCGAGGAAGTATAATCTTGGCGAAACGTGTTGATCCATGATGCCAGCTTAAAATCATGAGATCTGTCCTACTGTATTTATTTATGACTTCATGGTATGCTTTATCGCATCTATAAAGGAAATGGCATTTATGTACCTTTAAATTGTGTTAAAATTATTTTAAAATGTGTAAAAAAGTACTTGGTGATGTTATAAGATGGTGTTGTTATATCCCTATAGAATCACATTTAATATAGCTTTATTGTAAGATTTTTCCCACCTGGGGGATTGGTGGAAAGACTATTCATATTGAATTGAGGATTAGGGATGATGCCAAATGAGGGATATTTTGATCATATTGGCGGATTTAATGACAGTTAGATGGAAATGGAATGCCTTAGATACCCCCATAGAAAACAGTGGGCTGTGTCATCTGTCTGCGCAGGGGGGATCAGTGGAGAGATCCCCCACTGAGCAGGCAGATTCGCTTAACGGATTTTGCGCCGTCTGAAATGTCCCTAAATGATGTGTTAATGAATACACCACTGCCATCATTTTTGTCATTTATATCTGCCTGGAGTTCGGCTTTAAAACAAACTAGTATGAGTTATTCAGCAAAATACTTTGTTAGTTAAATTTTTAACGTGATTTTTAAAAATACAGTTGAATTATTTTAACGTTTTATTGGGAAATCAATAGTTTGAATTTTCTACTTTCTTATAGAATTTGTATGATATTGGCTTCTCATGCTGGTAGGCAATGGCCCTCATTTTCACAAACCTCAAACATATCATTAAATCTCATGGGAAAAAGATTAATCTCTGTTAAATCCCGTTGGCAAATCTCTTTCTGTTGAATGGTTTAGTATACTTCCTTTAGGCAGAAAAAAAAAGATCTTGCATAACTAGACTCATTTAATGCTCGAGATAAATGCAATTAAATTTGCCGGTCCCTTCGAGGACTACTCTGTTCTAATTTCACTTTTAAACCATTACACACCCAAAAGTCATCCCTCTGCAAACATAATTACAAAAACACCCATCTTGCAACTGGTTTAAAATTTTCAAAGCAGTTGTGGTGAATTTCCATACTAAGGTTTGGCCTAACTATGCTAGTAACAATGGTACCTGAACAAATATTCTACAATTCTGCTTCATCTGAACTGTAGATGTAGATAGTAGGGATGGGCCAAACGGACTCCTGTTCAGTTCGCACCAGAACTTCCAAACACCGCAAAAGTTTGGACCCGAATAACGAGCCCCATTAAAATTAATGGGGCCGAATGTCAAAAATCAAAACTGGCCATTTTGAAGGCTTATATGCAAGTAATTGGGCATACAATGGTTATAGGGGTTCGGGTCCTGCCCTGGGGGTTCGCACCAGAACTTTCAAACAGTGCAAAAGTTCGGACCCGAATAACGAAGCCCATTAAAATCAATGGGACCCGAATGTCAAAAATCAAAAGTGCCCATTTTGAAGGCTTATATGCAAGTAATTGGGCATACAATGGTTATAGGGGTACAGTCCTGCCCTGGGGTTCGCACCATAACTTCCAAACAGCGCAAAAGTTCGGACCCGAATAATGAAGCCCATTAAAATTAATGGGGCCGAACGTCAAAAATCAAAAGTGCCCATTTTGAAGGCTTATATGCAAGTAATTGGGCATACAGTGGTTATAGGGGTACAGTCCTGCCCTGGGGGTTCGCACCAGAACTTCCAAACAGCGCAAAAGTTCAGACCCGAATAATAAAGCCGATTAAAATCAATGGGACCCGAATGTCAAAAATCATAAGTGCCCATTTTGAAGGCTTATATGCAGGTAATTGGGCATACAATGGTTATAGGGTACGATCCTGCCCTGGGGGTTCGAACCAGAACATCCGAACAGCGCAAAAGTTCGGACCCGAATAAAGAAGCCCATTAAAATCAATGGGACCCGAATGTCAAAAATCAAAAGTGCCCATTTTGAAGGCTTATATGCAAGTATTTGGGCATACAATGGCTATAGGGGTGGTCCAGGTCCTGGGGGAAATGTATCAATAAAAAAAAAAGTTTGTGAAAAACGTTATTTTTAAATGAGCAGTGATTTTTTGATTTTTAAAGTGTAAGCCTAAAAATGAAAAATTCCTTCCAATATAGTGCCTGGGGGGTCCCCTTAGTCTACTTGTAAAGTGGCAGATCTGTACCGTGTCTAGAATATGCTGCAGCAATAATTGCATTTATAAAGCCAAAAAAAAAGACATTTTCCCTGCAAGTTGCCTTTATTTTGTTCAGCAACAGCTGGGGAGCCAATGTGTATGATGAAGCCACAATGTAATGCACTGGGAACAAGATTAGATATTTTTTGGACATATTCTGGTGTCACTTTGACTTTGGATAGTAGTAACGGGTGCGTAAAAATTGGTCTTTGGGTGTCGTGGCGCCTTCCCACCGTAAACCCTATAGAGGTAATCTTGATGAAATTGGCCTTGCTGTAAAAAATTGTAATTGTAAAAAAAAGTAAGCTTGTAAGACCATTGCGCAAATACTGTGTGCCAGAAAGTATTGTAACAACCGCCATTTTATTCTCTAGGGTGTTAGGAAAAAAAATGTATAATGTTTGGGGGTTCTAAGTAATTTTCTAGCAAAAAAAAACGTTTTTAACTTGTAAACAACACATCTCAAAAAGAGACTCGGTCCTTAAAGTGGATGTAAACCCAATCTCATCCTTTCTAAACTACTGCAATATTGGTTATCTAGAAGGATATGCATGCCTCCTGCATGTATACTTATCTGTCAAATGTCTCCCCTCTGTCTGCTATGAGACCCGAAAAACTGCAGATTTTGTGGGTGGGTCTGTTTTCCAGGGCTCAGTGGGTGGAGTCGTGATCTCAGTAGACTCCCCGCCCACCTCTACACTCCCCTTGTCAACATGCATTTTCTCCTGTGTATTTCTCACACTGAACTTCTGCTATGATCACTAACATCCAGTCAAAACCCAGAAAAGTCCCCATATGACTTCAGCATGCCAAATCATGCTGAGGCATGGAACAGCCAATTCTTGCAGAGCAGCAGAAGAAAGGAGTGGGAGGGAATTCAAAAATAATGCAAGTCTTAGGCTAGTGCACGAGATATGTAAATCACCTGTCACTCACAGCAAGGGGGAGGATTTGACAAAGTTTTTCTCTGTTTGCCAAGATTTATCTCACTGAACAATAAAAGAGGATTGCTCAGAGCTGGATTAACTCTTTGTGGCAAGACTGGGCTCAAATGATAGGAAATCTTATACTTTACAGTTTTGGGGATAAACATGCATGATGGAATGGAGCAGGAAGAGAAAATGCAAGCAACCACCTTTTGGCATCGGTTGACCTTATGAGAAAGAGAAATAGCAATTTATCAGAGGTGCTGTTTCAATACCCACCTTTCAGACAATATAATATTGTATGAATGGTGGACACCACATTCTCATCAGATGCCTGGGGTTGCAGCAATAGGAATACTATCAGCTCACCACAATTTGGGAAAAGGTTAATAGCAGAGAAATTGGTGGATAAGAATACATTATTCCCCTGTATATAAGTAGAATTTTTCCAACAGTTGGATTGCTTCCTGACCACATGTAAAATCCATACCCAGGCTTAACGTATCTAGTAAGCTTCTAACGCAAGCTAGACATAGACATTGCACTGAGTTTAGTAGATGTTTATCCCCATGTGAAATCACAGGTGTAATTTATACCAGCTGCTATAGTGATGGTATGTGACACCTTATCAAAGTTGGGGCAAGCTCAGTGTGAAATGGGATCTAAATGGATTTCATGGACATAAATTGACCTTAGGTCATACAATCAGCTCCTCAACCCGTCTCTGTAGAATGAATCTCTTGTCTGGTATTACATACACAATCACTAATCATCCATGCAGCAAATCTACGTCTGTGAAATGAGATTTCCGGGATCACGGAAAGTCAATGCATGTTTTTAAAGATATCCGTGTATCGTATATAGAGGTGTGTGAGTTACAGATAATGCTTACAACCCAAATACTTATTTATACATTTTGTTTAAGCCCTTGTACACACGGTTGGACTTTCCGACAACAAAATCCGTCGGATTTTGTCCGAAACTTGTGTTGCATACACACGGTCGGACAAAGTTGTCAGAAAATCCGATCGTACGTAACGTGATGACGTTATTTTGTTACGATGGGACTACGTTCAGGCTAGTAGCCAATAGCTTTGGTCTAGGAATTTGATCTGAGCATGTGTGGCACTTTGTCTGATCGGAATTCTCTACACACAATCGGACAAAGTCTGATCGGATCATGTTGTCGGAAAGTTTTATAGCCCAGCTCCAAAACTTTGTCCGTCGGATATTCCAACGGAAACAGTCTGATGGAGCCCACACACAGTCGGATTATCCGACAACACGGTCCGATCTGACATTTTACGTCGGAATGTCTGACCGTGTGTACAAGGGCTAAAAGTATAATAACTATGGAAATGATAAGTTTCCTACGTTTTCAAAAACCATGGACAACACGCAAAAGAACGGCAAAGTTAAATTCACTATACAGTATATTATAACATACAGTATAAATTGATCAATCTTAGGCTGGGTTCACACTGGAGGGGTCCGGTGCGTCTCCATTCACTGTTTGAGTTCCAATTTCATCCCGAATTTTGAGCTGGATTCAGACCTGAAACCGACCAAAAGATGCAAAGCACTCCCATGCAATTTGCACTGGAACCGCTATGGAGAACCGCTACGGTCTCAATCTCCTGCTATGTGGATTGAATGCAGGGAAACCCGCATCCAATTTGCATAGGTGTGAACGCAGCCTTATATAGACCCTCTCCAGCCAAAATCGTTTTTGTTTTGGATACAATGGAGAAGGCCTAATTCCTCTGTAAAGCTTTGAATTCTGCATGCTTGAGGAATTATCCACTAACTTCCTGTTGTATACAACATCCATAGCTGCACAGGAAGGGAGGCAAACCTAAATGAGACAATCATTTTTTGTTGAAGTTGACTTTAAATCTAAATGGCTTTGTTCCCTAATAATAGACGTTAAATCTAAATGGCTTTGTTTCCTAATTATAGACTGTAACCAAGAGGCCATAAGATAATGTTGATTAGTGCAGAAAGTGTTCTAAATAACCAGTTCAAGTGTTGATTATTAAGGAGAGGCTAACAGATTGGTTGGGACAATTTCTACTTGCAAAAGGTCAATTTAAATTGCCCCAACCAACCTACTATGCCACTAATAAACACGTACTTGTCCAAGGATGCAGCACCACCCTCACCTGGACCGGTTTTTCACAGGTCTTAGGCTGGATTCACACCTATGCATTTTTATTGCTTTTTGCATTTTGCAGATTTGGACTACAGTCCATTTAACACGGTTTCCTATGGAACACGTTCTGTTGTGCAAATCTGCAAAATGCAAAAAGCACTAAAAATGCATAGGTGTGAATCCAGCCTAAGCGCTAGTTCATACCAGATGCAGTTCTGCTCCGAAAACTGACTGCATGGTGTGAACTAGAGCCATTGGAATACATGGAAAACACTGTGCATGTATCTTTAGTGCAGAAAAAAAGCACATGGAACTGAACGGAACTGCGTCTGGTGTGAACTAGCACTTAGAGTCCCTGGCACTGGCATGTTAACTGTGGGCAGCCAGCTGTGGAGCCTTGAAGCTTCACAGCTGGCTGCCCAGTGTGCATGTGTGAACCATGCTGCACTTTGTGACTGGTCCCACAGCCTTCTGGGACCTGTGACATGTCCCAAAAGGTTGCGGGTGGGGGGCAGAGGAGAACTTTTGCTTAAATCCCCTAGGCAAAGATTAGAAAAATTCACTCATGTTTCTGTAAGGGATTGCAACATCCTGTTCTGCATCTGAGTCTGAAGGCCCATTCACACCACATGATTTGGGTTACACTAGGTAGCCTTGCTCAAAGCAAACCCAATGCATAGAAAAGGCAATGTGTTTTATGTACTATTAGTACAGTTCACACCACTGTACTGCGGTGCTAATGCCATCTCTCACCATACTTTCAAAATACTTTCACACCAAAGCACGCTTCTGAGAGCCAGCAGGCAAGGAGTATTAGAGAGAACCAAGACGTATCCTCCCTGCTCATTCAGTCTTAGCAAATAGTTGTTTCAGGAAAAAAAAAAAAACTGTTTACTGTTAGCATGGTAAGTAGGGGAGGCTTGGTACTAGGGTTGCACCGATACCACTTTTTTAAGACCGAGAACAAGTACTGATCCTATTTTTTAAGTACTCGCTGGCACAATTACCGATACTTTTTTGTCATGTGACCGTGGACTGTGAGTGTTTTATTTATTTTTTACAAATTTATTGTATACAATTTTTCTTTTTATTATTATTATTTTTTTACAATTTTTTGGGGGGGGGGGTGGGGGGGGGTGTCAATGTTTTTTTATGTTATTTTTTTATCTTTTTTACAATTTTACCTTTTAAATATTTTTTGTATTATTATTATTTATTTTTTATCAGCCTAAATAGACTAAAGACTAAATGGTGAGATCTAAACAGACCCCTGACATCTCCCCTTTGAGACAGGGGAAAGGGACTGAGGACATAGATTCCCCAGTCCCTTTCTCCGCAGCCTCAGCTGCACTGAAAATAAATGGACAGGAGACACTGGCTGCTCGTTTACTCTGCTCAGTTATGAATGGACAGAGTCAGTGATCACTGACACTGTCCATTCAGAAAAGGAAGGAGTCGGTAAAGTACATATTTACCGGCTCCTTCCTCTGCTCTCTATCCTGACAGATCCAGGACAGTGGGAGAATGGAGGAGGACAGGGGGGGACCAGAGGAGCATGGAGGACACGGAGGAGCATGGAGGACACAGAGGGAGAGTGGAGGAGCATGGATGACATGGAGGGGGACTGCAGGAGCACAGAGGACATGGAGACCGGAGGACACAGAGGGGGACTGGAGGAGGACCAGAAGAGCACAGAGAGGGGGACCAGGAGGAGCTCACACAAAGGAGGACACAGGGAAGGACACAGGGGACAGTCAGGGTGATCGGTGCGGCGGTGGAGGGAGTTACAAGCACCGATCTCACTGTATAGATTTTAATAAAGCAGCTGAAAGCTATGGGGGGGGGGGGCGCATGTCAGATGCTTTAATTAAATGTATACAAGGAGATCAGTGCTTGTAACTCCCCCCACTGCCACGCCGCTGACTGCCCAGGTATCGGGTCAAGTATTAAAGCATTGCAAATGCTCAGTATCAGCACCGATACTAGTAAGAAGGATTTAGGATGGGGGAGATTGGAAGGAGCAAATAGTAAGGTATTTTGAAAAAAAGTCTTAACTTTAGAACCACTTTAATTTGCAGCTATGAAGTTACATACAGTAAGCAAAAAGTCAACCTAACCTTTCCATGTTGGCATCATTCCTCATTTGACATGGTTTGTGAGTCACAAAGGAATACTTTTTCACCCCCTCCACACATAAAAGCAAGTCAGACAGGGAGCGGGTGCACAACTCCTGCCAGTCCCGCAGTGGCCCATCTGCATGGGTTGCATGTTAAATGAGCCATAATTAGAGTTAATTTCTAATTAGTAGCCTGCCAGCTGCATGCTGTCTCCTAAACTCGGAAAACACACTTGTCTTATGTCTCTTTAGAGTTCCCTGTTTAAACGCCCCCCCCCCCCCCCCACATTATTACCAATTATGTATCTGTTTATAATAAACATTCTTAAAGAGGAACTCCGCTAAGTGATGTCTGCATTTAAGCTGAACACATAACATAACCCAGTTACCAAAGCAACAGTCCTGATATGTTTGCAGGATAATTCCTATAATGGAAGGGGCAGACAGAGCATGGCTTCGTTAACTGCCAATGATCTAATAGGAGGGAGGGCAACAGACATCAAATTATAGCCCGTGTCTGATTCAAAGTACATCATCAGCAGCCCCCCAGCTTCAGAAACCAGAACAATTGTTTAGAGATTTAATGAGCTCTGCCAAAAGAAACGACATACATATTTTGTGTATATTCTTAGTTCTTCTTATGTGCTTATAACATTATGCATAGCGAACTGAACAAAATCAATCAGTGCTTCATTATAAACAATGAGCCCTGGTCCACACCTGAAGAAGGGCTTCAACGCTTGACATGTATGTGGATTCCCATTGTGTCCTATGGTGTCCGTTCAAACCTGAGCATTTGTTGCTCGAAGCTCAAAAAAGTACCTGAGCTTCTTTGAGGCAGTCGTCTGTTTTTGGTCCCTGTAGACTTTAACAGGAAAGCCTGAAAACATCTGGATTTCACCTTTTTGTTGAAATTATTTGCCTCTACTTCACCTAGCTTTCAATTGGCTATAACAAAAACACTCAAGCCCATAAAGGCCTGAGAATTGTGTGTACAAACACAAATTCATAATAATAAAAATGCTTAAAGAAGCTCAAGCTTGAAGCTAGCCACCATGAGACACCTACTTTAGCACCATTAGAGGTGGAGCCCTCTAATGTGGCCCGTGACCTCAAACCAGGGAAAGGCATGTCCATGCTCTGGGATGGTGGGTTGGCAAGCCCAGATCACGATCAATGGGTCGCAGGCCTGCCATCCCAGAGCACATCAGAGTGCATGGAGCCGGCTCCGGCAGTGGAGGCAGCAGGCGCCCATGGAAGAGTCTGTGTTCTGTCAAAATAGCCAATTCATCAAGATCTCCAATTACGTCACTGTAAACCATCAGTAATTGGAGATAAAGCATCATCTGTTTTGACACAACACCAGCAACCGTATATAAAATGTTACATGGTATTATCAGCGGACTTGGTTAGTCTGCTCAGATACTAACCAAGAAAATGGCCGACTCCAAGGTGGCGACAACTTTTTCCTCTTTACCTGCTGTTGTGTCAAGTACCAGAGTGTATATGGTTGCAGATGTTGTGTTGAAACAGCAAGTCTTTGAAATCTCCAATTATTGATGGTTTATAGTAACAGGAAGTGATGTATTTGGAGATCTTGCTGAATTGTCAGAACACCGGGGCTACAGGGGAAGCATTGGCTTATGCCGCTTGCTGCTCCCAGCACTGACTCCAGGCAGAGTGATGCCAAGTGCACTTCACCTGGGACCTTTATAGCAGCATGCAAAGCGTACCCAGCAGAGGCTGGAAGAGGAAAAGGTCCATGTATTAAACATCACATACACTGCACTTTTGCAATGGGCATATTAACAGTTATAAAAAAAAGTTATTAGGCTGGTTTTACATTGCGGGTAAACTGCAACAGATTAGTGTGATAGCAGCCTTATATGGGGCTCGGGACAGGATGAGCTTACATTTTTGGTTGGGGGGGGCAGTAAAACCCCTTAGTTCAATCGGTAACCAAATCACCAAAGTGGTCTTTGCTCTTCAAAAAGGTGCCCTACATCCATATCATAAACAATTAAGCTAGCAACTGAAATGAACTACTGACAGGGAATTATTCTTTGAGTTTACAAGGATGATGGGTGCTCTTCTGCATTATCGACTCTTGTATCATAATATTTCCCTTGCTGCAGGTTTAGGAGCTTATTTTTCATTGGTCGGCTGAAAGTTAAATGACGAATCCGCAACCTGCACAAACATGGACTGTCAGTAAAGTCCCAGGAGGTAAGGGGAGAACAAGCTAAAAGGGTCTACTACCAAGAGGATCAGTGTTTCTGGGAGTTTTGTGCTTCAATCTTCACACACTTCTTATGCCCCGTACA
The DNA here is from genome assembly GCF_037356315.1 of Lithobates pipiens. Lineage (NCBI taxonomy): Eukaryota > Metazoa > Chordata > Amphibia > Anura > Ranidae > Lithobates > Lithobates pipiens. Next base: position 61,462,800 of record NW_027507686.1, on the reverse strand, counting down.
CACAATCAGATTTTCAGCCAACAAATGTTGGATGTGAGCTTGTTGGCTGAAAGTCCGACCATTTGTATGCTCCATCGAACTTTTTGCTGTCAGACTTACCACCAACAAATATTTGAGAGCAGGTTCTCAAATTTTCCACCAACAAAAAACTTTGTTGCCGGAATTTCCGATCGTGTGTACACAAGTCCGACGCACAAAAGTTCACGCATGCTCGGAATCAAGCAGAAGGAGCCGCACTGGCTATTGAACTTCCTCTTTCTCGGGTCGTCGTACGTGTCCTACGTCTTGTACGTCACCGCGTTCCCACGTTCGTAATTGTTGGCCAACATTTGTGTGACCGTGTGTATGCAAGACAAGTTGGAGCCAACAACCTTCAAACAAAATTCCGCGGTTTTGTTGTCGCAAAGTCCGATTGTGTGTACGGGGCATAAGAGTTATGCTGGCCATACATGTGTCAAATTCCGAGCGATTTTTCAGTTGATTTAAATTTTCTAGTATTAGTGGGGCCTCAGCAACGACCCATTTTTGTGCAGCCATCGAATTTGAATGAACGGACGTGTTGTACATTTTTGGAAAAACAAATGGATTTCTAAACAATGGTGGGAGAATCTTGCGAGAAATTTAATTGAAAAAGAAATGCGCATGAGCTGGGACCTGGAAAGAAAAGAAGATTCCCAGCCACAATTTTTTTTCTCCCGTAGCAACATGAGGTGAAACTGAAGGCTTGGTTGGTAGAATTTTGAAATCAATGGTGGCACCATTGGATTACAAAACGCACACATTTTCGATTGACAAATAGTTCGGAAAAACCTATGTATGCATTAGTGTTGTCTATGAGGGGAACTGCTACACTCTACAGAAGCTCTATGATGTGTACTGTAACCAAAGCTTGCATAGTCGTCATGTAGCCTTCCTTATCCCAATTACCTGCATCTCCCTATTGGTCAGTGAGGCCACCCATCACATTTACTAGCCAATATGGAGGCAGGAATGGCTCCCAATGGAATCGGCTCACAATGGAGCCGATTCACACAGGTCTAGGGCGGCCGTAGTCCACATCCCAAAAAGGGTCCTTAGTTTCTTTGGGTCCAGTTCAGGTGTGAATTCAGGCAAAAATTTTGACATGATTTGCCCTGAACCGGTGAACAGGGATGCACCGGACCCCATGCTGGGAACCGCGGCCGCACATATGTCAACCTAGACTTAATCACTGAAGAACCCAGGATTTCAGGCTCTTGCAGTGATCTACAAAGATCCCAAATATTCATGTAGGCAGCAAGGATAGGTGCTAGCTGCTGCAGAGATTGACAAAGTGATGCCAAATTCAGGAACCAGTCAGGCCAGTCTAGGACGGACCTAAGTAGTCAAAGTCATATAATACCATTGATAATAGAAAAGGCTCAAAAAGGTGCCAGCTTTTATTTTTAGGCTACCTAGCTCCTGGGCATTGACATGAATCAAACCGGCCCTTATATGTCTGAGGAACTGATCATAGGAACATACAAAGACATGCATGGACACATATGCTTGTACATACAGGAACAGACATTCCCCCGGGCCTCAGCTTTTTGCCTTGGTTGGCTTCAGCGATTCCAAGAAAATTTTATGGGCTTAACATTAAAGCCAAAAAAGAGAAACTAAAAACGCATCCAAAACCAGTTTCCATGAAAACTTTGTGAAAACAAGTCATTTGCGTGTGTGCTCCTCCCACGGCCCTATGTAATTATACAGCAAATTATTACCTTGCAGGCTTGACCAGCTGCTTTTAGTTAGGTCTTGTTTTTCATTATCAGAATATTTATAGTATATGTTATGTACAATAGACATTGTTCCTTTTAAAAAATACCAAAATAATGACAAATCATTTACTGCAAATAGCACAGTTTAGCAGAATTTTTCACAGTAAGAAAAAATCAGTACAATCCATATAGGACAGCTGTAATGTCAAGCCTGTGTGATATAGGAACATGAGGGGGTCTATAAGGTCCTATAATATATGGAACATATGATACTTCATTCATTAAATGGCAGACATGGCACCTTACACTGATGTAAACACATACTTGGCTAAATAATAGTAATTTGTGGCCTATGGGCAGTCATAAGGAGGGACTAATGTGAAACAAAAATGAAAAATGCATTTATTGTAAAATATATACTGCTTACTATATTATTTTTTATTTGGCCTTTGTTCTCTCTTGTATCCCATGCATTGTGTCACTTAAAGTGTTATTAAACCCTCAGTATTTTTTTGAATTAAAATACCAAACATGTCTATACTTACCTGCTCTGTGTAATGGTTTTGCATTATACTTCTTCTGGGGTCCCCCTCGCCAGCGCTCCAGGTCCCTCCTCTTCATCAGGTACCCCCATGGAAAGCCGCTTTCCTTGGGGGCACCTGTGGGTGCTCGCTCCCGAGTCCACTTTCTGCATCCATTGACACAGACAGCTCCCATGTAACAGCTTTTGATTGACAGCAGCAGGAGCCAATGGTTCCTTCTGCTATCAATCTGTCCAATGAGGAGGGAGACAGTGGCAGGAGCCACTGCTATCTTACATGTTGCTGGATCAGATCAGGCTCAAGTAAGAAAAAGGGGGGTCTGGGGGGAGACCTGCAGCACAAAAGGCTTTTTACCTTAAGGTAAAAAAACTTAAAGTGATTGTAAAGGTAATTTTTTTAAATTGTGTCTATACTTACAGAGCAGCTACAAACCTCCTCTTTTCAGGTCCCCCGCTGGCGCTTCTGGCCACTCCCCTCTGTCCAGTGCTCCCATAGGAAGCCATTTCCCCATGGGAGAACTCGTGCGTGCTCACACCCGAACCCCACTGCTGTGTCCATTGACACAGACAGTGGGACTCGGCCCTGCCCCCTGCTCCCTCATCACTGGCTTTGATTGACAGCACTGGGAGCCAATGGCCCCCGGTGCCCCAGCAAAGCCAGTGAGTGAGGGGAGAGAAGAGGCACAGACGTGCACGGCGCTGGATCTAATGAGTGCTCAGGTAAGGAATTGGAGTGAGATTTTAACATGTCACTACTGTCCTGCTTAGGTTATTTTTATACTGGGGTGGTGCCAGCGTTAGCGGTAAAGCGCTGCTTTGCCGATGTTATAGCAGCGCTTTTCGACCGATAGCAAGGCACTTTTAACCCCCGCTAGCGGCAGAAGAAAGGGTTAAAATTGCCCGTGTTGTGGCACTTCGGCAACGATGCCCATTCATTTCAATGGGCAGGGTGTTTTGGGAGCGATGTATATACCGCTCCCGCACTACACCAAAGATGCTGCTTGTAGGACTTTTTTTTCCCATTCTGCAAGCGCACCACCCCAGTGTGAAAGGGGTCTTAATGTTCATGCTGGAGAGGAGGCTGTACCTGAGGAACTGCAGTGCAAGATTCTCCCTGCTTCTGCTTCATTCATTCATTCTGTGGATCTCTACTTCTCCACCTCTCCTGATGTTGGTTCAATATCTCATCAGTAATCTGGTAGGAGGGAGCAGACAAAAAAGGAAGCAAATTCCTGCCTCTACCAAGACAGTCATCTCCACACATAGACACAGAACAAGGCATGGTAAGTCAGCAATGAGGAAAAGATGAGATGAACAGCAGCTGACAGGCAATAGTGCTGGTTAGTACTTTGCTCTCTGCTTGTGGTTGTTTCAGCAAGGACAGGCCCTCAATAAAGTAGAACTGACCTCCAATTAAAAAATATGTGCTGCAGCACTTCATTGTAAATGCATCTGTACTTACAGTTTTCAATTAGTTTGCCTGCAAAGTCCCACAAATACTTGCTGATCCTGCCAGTGATGCTGAGCTTTGGATGTGCTATATATTTATTAACAATTGATAATTGAATTACAAAAGCTATGTGCATAATAATAAAACAGTCATGCTGAGAAGACAACCTTAGCAGTGCTGATGTCTATGTCTATTGTGCGGTGACATTATTGATATGCTGCAAGTTCAGCAGACACCTCTTCCAGCTCCCAGTTATGCTTAATTTCACCATAATGGCCGTCAGTACAAAGTCAGTGGGGGGAGGGGCTGGGTCATGGCACACACAAAGGGAGCCGAGATGAAAGCAATGCAACAAAAGACAAAACGTGCTTTTAAAATATGACTGCAGATGAATGGGCGCTTTAATTATGTTCATTTAACGTGGCAAAAATGATACGCAGTGCATAACGCTATTTGTAGCTCAAGGTTAATTAGAAAATTCCAACCATGAATTTAAATTGGGCCCAAAATCACAGCGACTTTTTAAAAAGTGTTAACAGTCCTTTTAAAGAGACATCCAGCAAAACGTCCCTTCCACTGTCACTATCCGCTCCATTCTATGATCTGGGCACCACACTATACAGGAAAGAAGCCCCCCAAAACTCAGTTTCACAAGCAGTAGCCAGGAAGGAGGCCTTAAAACGGAAGTTCCTTTTTTGGGTGGAACTCCCCTTTAAATTTAATTGAAATGACATTTTGTCTTCCACACTGCTGTATGGAATGCTATCATTGCTTATGCTACCAAAATTAGTGTGTGTTGTAAATTGCCTCGGGCATTGCTCCAGTCTCTTCTTGCCGGAGGCTGCCATTTTGCTGAAGCCCAGAGCACTTGAGCAGTTAAAAATAAAGGGTATACAACTGCTTTAACCACTTGCTTACTGGCCACTTAAACCCCCCTCCTGCCCAGACCAATTTTCAGCTTTCAGCACTGACGCACTTTGAATGACAATTGCGCGGTCATGCAACACTGTACCCAAATGAAAGTTTTATCATTTTTTTCTCACAAATAGAGCTTTCTTTTGGTGGTATTTAATTACAGCTGGGAGTTTTATTTTTTGCTAAACAAACAAAAAAAGATGCAAAAAAAAAATCATGTTTAATAGTTTGTTATAAAATTTAGCAAACAGGTAATTTTTCTCCTTCATTGATATGCGCTGATGAGGCTGCACTGGTGGGCACTGACAGGCTGCATTGATGGGCACTGATAGGCACAGTTAAGGGGGCACTGAAAGGCACAGATAAGGTGGCACTTATGGGGACAGATAAGGCAGTACTGATGGGCACAGATAAGATGGCAGTGATGGGTGGCACAGATGGGTAGCACTGATGGGTGGCACTGATAGGTACCACTGATAGATGGGATTGATAGGCACTGATAGGTGGCACTGATGGGCGGCACCAATGGGCACTGGTAGTTGACACTGATGGGCACTGATATGTGGCACTGAGGTGCAGCACTGTTGTTGAGGCAGATTGTGGGCAATGATAGGTGGCACTGTGGGCACTGATGGGTGGCACTGTGGTCACTGATGGATAGTACTGTGGGCACCGATAGGCGGCACTGTTGCCTATTCTTAGGTGGCACTGGCAGGGGGCACAGGTGGGCATTGATGAGCTGGCGCCAGCTCGCCATGATCTGATGTCCCTCTCACGGCTGCCGGTGATTGGCTTTTTTTTTTTCTCCATTTTTTTTTTTCATTGGCTGACAGCTGATCACGTGGTAAGGGGTCGGGATCAACCCCTTACTCCGATCTGTGATCCAGCGAGTCTCAGAGACTCACTGATCACAGAGCGCGCTGCGTGGACCCTTCAGGAGGTCCGCAGACTGCTCGTACACGGGACTACCTCAATAGACGTAGTCCCGGCAAAGCAGGTTTGCGCTGTACCCGTCATTCGGCTATATCGCGGATCTCTACTGGTTAAAGTGTTACTGAACCCAGGGCCCTGCATTCACTATAACTGGTCTCCCACAGTACACAGAAAATGGAAATGCAATTATTTTAGTAAATATCAACTGGTAAATAAAAAAATTTCGGTCAGAAAAAGTTCCGTTCGGAAATCCGATCGTCTGCAGCACTTCCGACATGCAAAATTCCTACGCATGCTTAGAAACAATTTGACACATGCTCAGAAGTATTGAACTTAATTTTCTCAGCTCGTTGTAGTGTTGTACGTCACCGCGGTCTTGACGGTCGAAAGTTCAGCAAACTTTTGTATGACCGTGTGTATACAAGCTAAGCTTGAGCAGAATTCCGTCAGAAAAACCATCCAAGATTTTTCTGATGGAAAATCCGCTCGTGTGTACGCGGCATATCAATGTCTGGTTAAAGCTTGTAGAAGGAGTTTTCATACTGCACTGGCTGTCCTATCAGGCTGCAGGACCCCTGACCCTCTGTCTGGACAGTGCTGATTGACCCTGTGCTGATCACATGCACCCTCCCAAGAAAAGAAAAAAAACACTCTCTGGCAATACACACCAAACTGAGCATGTGCAGCCTGACTCCACTAACTCTGTCTTATACAGATATGTTTTGGGGGTAATGCAAGAAGGGGAGGATCAGAGAAGACAGGATCAAACAGCCTTTTTACACAATGCAGAGGATTAACCCCTTAGGTTCCACAGTGAGTATAACAAGCATGCTTTACTGCATATACCAGCTGATTTTACTGTTGTAAACGTTTTCATTTTCTGACTAAAGTTCCACTTTAAATAAGAACATAGCTCAGATGCAATCAACTATATAGATAGAGCTCCTCTTAGCACTAAATACACACAAATACTAGCTACCGGCTGATTTACCACAATTATATTTTTAGCAAACATGCATACCTCCCCTCTGGCAGCAGATTATCAGAGTGCAGCTCAATCAAAGCTCATTTCTAGCAGATCAATAACTAACGGATATCACTCAGTCGCACCATGTACGATTGCTTGATCTTTACTGCTCATTAGTCCAACAAAACATTTAGGGGGGAAATTGATCTTAAAGGCCCACAAATTCTCTGCAGTGAGTTAATCTGCACATCAACCTTTTATATACATCTGACTGCTTTATGTCTAAAGCAAAGCCTGAAAGTAAAGCCGCAACGCAAGGTTTGTGGTGTCGACATTAATGTTCCCGTGCAGACCTAGTATCTACATCAAACAATACATGGAACTTGTGTTTGAAGAGACAGATCGCACAAACTATACACTATAAACCTGCTATGACTTATTCTGTATTATCAATCTATTAATCGTGATATTGCTGTTTTTTGTTATTTTTTTGCATCATAGATTGTAGGGTTTTTTTTTTGTTTTTTTGTTTTTTACATATATGCTGTATGAGTTAATTACATATACAGAATATACAGATTGTGCTCACTAAATCTGCACAACCATTGTATTCATTGCTTCTGCTGTACTGTGCCAGTTTTTACCTAAATAGGTAATTTCACCATCTTTTTGCACTGCACTTTAAAACCACTTCCCACCCAGGCCAATTCTGACATTTCTCCCCTACATGTAAAATTCATAATTTTTTTGCTAGAAAATTACATAGAACCCCCAAACATTATAGATGTTTTTTTTTAGCAAAGACCCTAGAGCAGCCATTCTCAACCAGGGTTCCTCCAGAGATGGCTAGGGGTTTCTTGAGCTGTGGCTGATTTACCTCCTGTTTGATGGTGCCTACATACTTCTGAGCCAATGCCACTTGGAGGAGCCAGTGGTATGACACCTATGATCTTTATAGCTCTCTGTAAGAGGGCCATTCTTACCACCACTGTAAAAAAGGGCATTCTTCTCACTGGCCACCAAAGTAAGGGGCATTGTTCTCAATGACCCCCAATGAATGGGTTTTATCAGGGGTTCCCCAACACCTGAAAATTATTTTAAGGGTTCCCCTGGGGTAAAAAGTTTGAGAAGGGCTGCCCTAGAGAATAAAATGGCGGTCGTTGCAACTTTTTACCTCACACGGTATTTGCGCAGCAATTTTTCAATGTTTCATGCTTTAAAAACAAAACATTAACGTTAGCCCAATTTTTTTGCATAAGGTGAAAGATGAAGTTACGCAGAGTAAATAAATACCTAACATATCATGCTTCCAAATTGCACACACTCATGGAATGGCCCCAAACTTTGGTACTTAAAAATCCCCATAGGTGACAATAGGCACATTTTTTACTGGTTACATGTTTTGAGTTACAGAGAAGGTCTATAGCTAGAAGTATTGCTCTCGCTCTAATGTTCACAGCGATACCTCACATGTGTGGTTGGAACACCGTTTTTATGTAAACAGGACTTACGTATGCGTTCGCTTCTGCGTGCGAGCACAAGGGGACAGGGGCGCTTTACATTTTTTTTGTTAATTTTACTTTTCTTTTTTTAGTTTGACACTTTTAAAAATATATATATAATTTTGATTACATCTATTCCTATTACAAGGAATGTAAATGTAATAAGAATGTGGCACGATCGGTCCTCTTTACAGTGAGATATGGGGTCAATAAGTTCCCGCATCTCACCTCTAGGCCGGGAAGCCTGAAATGAAAAAAAAATAAACGATCTCGGCTTCCCAGCCGAGGTGGCGCCATTCGTTTGAATGCAGAGGCCGGGTGTGATGTCATAACATCACGCCCAGCCTCTGAACGATCATCGAGACTGCAGGGACCATCTGGTCCAACGGAAATCTCTATGATCACCATCTGGGGCCAGCGGATCCTGTCTCCGACTCACCAATGGAAGTGGTAAGTCGGTAGAAGAACCAGAGGGGGGCGGGGGGGTGCTATAACTGCTCTTATGGTGTAGGGAATCGCCGGCTGAAAAGGCCGATATCTGAATGATGCCTGCAAAGTCCATGACGTCATATGACGTACCTTGGGCGGGGAGTAGTTAAAATCATAGTTTTCTAAATTTTGGTCTGAATGGAGAGAAATAAAAATCATATATTATGGTAGTCTTCGTAAATTGGCCCCATTAAAATTATTACCTACTACCGTATACAGTTTCATTCTAAGTAATAAGTTAAAGTGGGTAAAACTAAACCTTTAGCCCCCGTTCAAACCGGTGCGACTTGATGTGATTTAAAAGGTCCAAATCGCACCCTAGGTACATAGACATCTGTGCACGAATTTGCATTGATGTCAGCCAAGTCGCACCGAAGTCAGTGACCTGCACAATTTCAGGGCGACCTGGGGCTTTGAACCGTGCAATTTCAAGTGAAGTTGCACAGTTTCAAAGTCAGATTCGGTGTGAACAGGGACTATTATTTTATTCATATAGAATGAAATTAGTAATAATTTAAAGTCTAAGTCCAATCAAATTTGAAAACTTACCGACAAGGTAAATTGTTTACCAATGTTACAAATCTCTCATTTAGCCCTGGTTCACATTGATGCAATTTCGGATGCATTCCAGAACTAACATATTGGAACTGCATCAACTCGCACTGGATGTGCTCCTTGAAGATCGCACTATAAAACATATTTAAGTCACACCGCATCAGTGTGAACCAACCTTACTGATATTTTTGGCAGAAGCATCTCACCACTCAAGTCTCAGTGAACGATATTTCAGGCTTACTCTAGTATAATCAGCCAATTTCATGTATAAGTCAGTAGCTTGGTACTTTACCTTTCCAGGTGCTTTCCTGGGATCCCCCCCTCGCATATCCATAGATGGTGGCACTTGATAAATGTCTTGTGACTGGTTCATTGATGGTGGCACCTGGTAGATTTCTTGTCCTGCTCTAACCGATGGTGGGACTTGATAAACATCCTGAGACTGAGGGGGGCTGGTGGATCCCACTGGGACTTGGTATAGTTCCTGTGGTTGATTCATGGAAGGTGGAACCTGATAAATGTCTTGAACTTGACTAGAGAACTGGTGTTGAGATAGCTGGCTCTGATACAAGGTAGATTGCTTGGAAGGGGTTGTTTGACCTGGGTGCTGTGGCCCCTGAGGGCTCTGATAAAGTGTCTGTTGCCCTTTAGGTGGTGCTGGAACCAAGTAAACATTGTCTGCACTCGGGCTCTGGTAAGGATGCATAGGTGCATACTGGTTTGAGGAGACGACATTATAGACACCTTGGTTGTTATAAGGCAATGGAGTCTGGGGTGGCTGCAGCTGGGATTGTTGCTGAGGCTTCTGTTGACCTTGATCACCAGCAGCACCTTGTTTCTTGTCATACATACCCACTAGAATCTTAAGCCGATTTCCAGGAACAATGCCCTGTCGTCCATGTAGAGAACACAACCACCATCCATCTAGACCTTGAGTGTTACGCTCCAGCACTGTCATGATATCCCCTTTTCGGAAGGATAGCTCGTCGGGGGACTCTGCCACATTGTCGTATAGAGCTTTGGCCAGTACATTCTGCAAAAAAACAGATACAAAAATGTTACTCATTAAAATACTTATGTTAAGTTAAATCAGAACTTCTAATTCACATTTTAATGAGTCAACAGGGGACATGTCAGATGTACCAAACAACACTATTATCTACAATAAAATAGTACCTAATGCTTGTACACAAAAGAAGATTATTTTCATTAGGACAAGCTTTCTCATTTATATATCTAAAATATATTAAAAGACTATAGCATTCATTGAAGTTGATGCTGCACCAGTCAATTGATACAACTATTCAGCCTGACCAGTATTTTCTCCCAAGTCAAGCTGCTGAATGGTTCACGTGACTATAGAAATGGTGATGACAGCCTATATGTATCAACGGTCTTCTTGCAAATGGAGTTTTCCATTATGAACATTTACTATCTGCAGATGCAAGAGGCACTGATAGCCAACAAGAGTATAATTGAAAGATCAAGTCTAAAATATCCAAATGTGTCATAATTACATCTTTCATGTAGAGGTATCTGAACACAAGACAGTGACGCAAATGGCAGTTTTTACATATACAGTACAACAGAATCCAATCAAATTAAAGTGGAGCTTTACTAAGGTCACTCAGGTCACGGCCCAGCCAAAAAAACGGTGTCACGTACAACAACAACCCCCCGGTTTCCGGCCTTGGACTTCAGGCTGAAGCCCCTGGTCCTTTTGCCACCTAGCAACGCCCCTGACTGTCACCAGTCAGTGTCCCTGATTACCGCCACACCAGTCGTATGTATTAGTGACAGTATGTAAAACATTTTGAAAATGTTTTTTCATTTCTTAATTTTTCCAAAAATTGTGAAAGCAATTACAACTTCAAAAAACTCGCCATGCCACTTACTAAATACCTTGGACTGTCTACTTTCAAAAAATAGGTCATGTGGGGGATATTTGTAATGTTCTGGCATTTTCAAGCCTCGCGAAATGAGACCGCCAGTACATTAGGATTGATCAATTTTCATATATATATATACCTGTTTGTGGACTGCATAACTTTCCTACAGACTAAATAACTAAATAATATATACTGATTTGGGTTATTTTCACCAAAGAAATGTAGCAGGACACATTTTGGCCTAAATTTATGAAGGATTATTTATTTGCAAAATATTATAACAGAAACAAAGAAAAACACATTTTTGTCAACATTTTTAGTCTTTTTTTGTTTATTTTGCAAAACAAAGCTATATTTATGTGAAAAAAATTATAAAATAATTTCGGTACAGTGTTGCATGTCGCATTGTCATTTAAAGTGTGACAGCAATGAACGCTGAAAATTGGCCCGGGCAAGAAGGGGTTAAAAGTGTCTGGTATTGAAATGGTTAATAGCCAAAAACCTCTGTGCCACACTCCATGGCTTCCTTTCTCAAACCAGATTACAGGGTACCGGAGGTTGCTAGGGGTTCCTTGACATCTGAACATCCATCAACATAAGGGGCAAGGTCTTTCTACAACTTGCTGATCACATTATTATACCATGAGCTTGAGGTTGAGAAAGGGCGTTCTAGGTGAAACAAAGGCAAAAATATCTTAACCTCACCAACAGTTTTTTTTCTTTGTAGAGAGGTGCTAAAGGCATTTCCATCAGGAACCCCATTAATAGTCTACTTTGATCATAACACTGATATATTGAATATAAATTTGCAGGAACATGGGATCTCTGAAAAAGTAGTGTAGTGTTGTGAAATATTATCTTGGCAGAGACTCGTGGTGGAATGCAAAGTATCCAGCAGCAGAGATTTAGAGGTCAGGGATCTCAAGTTCAAAGCCAACGCTGCTTAAGCTCTGTGTTTCTGAGGGCGAAGTGGAAATAGTCTCCCCAACCATAAGAGGCACCAGCAAACAAACCACTACATTCCAGCCAACAATCAAAGGTCTATATGTGCACGATTCTCCCATGGAAAGAAGGCAACATGGACAACAAACACAAGGCAGATAGTTCTTATAATGACTGTTTGACATGTTGGTGTCAAGACCAGCTGTCAACGTCTGTCTTCTACTTCATATAGAATTAACAAATGCATTTTGTTTTAGACTATCTCTAACTAAATACCCATGCATTGCTTTCAAGTGGAACTACTTCAAAGATCCCTATGTTGTTCCTTACCAAGCAGTATCCGCTTCTAATTAAAGCACATTTTCTTGTCATTTGTCACCTTTTGCATGCTTTTTGTTCCATATTTTTATCTGCTCTATGAAATATATACTCTTCCTCTAGTAACTACCAAAATTATTGCTAAATACCAACTGGTTACTGGAAAGTTGGTTACTGGACAAGTCTCCTAGAAAATATATTGACTTTAGTAAAGTCTGTTGCTATGAGGAGGGTAACTGTACTATCTGCTCTCATGTTGTAAATGCTGCACAAACTGTTGGTGCTATATAAGTCCTGTATAATAATAATAATTATTATTATTATTCAAGATTTATATAGCTCCAACAGTTTTCGCAGCGCTTTACAACATGAGGGCAGACAGTACACTTACAATACAAATCAATACAGGAGGGATCAGAGGGCCCTGCTCATAAGAGCTTGCAATCTAGAAGGAAACAAGTGGAAACAAAAAGGTAATAACTGTGGGGGGGTGAGCTGATGGAGAAATTGAAAAAACAGTTGTTAGGTGTGGGTAGGGTAGGCTTCTCTGAAGAGAAGGGTTTTCAGGGATCATCTAAAAGCTAATAGAGTAGGAGATAATCGGACAGATTGGGGTAAGGCATTCCATAGGATTGGAGAGACTTTGGAAAAGTCCTGGAGGCGAGCATGGAAGGAGATGACGAGGGAGCAAGAGAGTAGGAGGTCTTGAGAGGAATGAAGAGAACGAGTAGGTTGGTATTCAGAGACTAGGCCAGTGATGGCGAACCTTGGCACCCCAGATGTTTTGGAACTACATTTCCCATGATGTTCCACTACACTGCAGAGTGCCAGAGCATCATGGGAAATGTAGTTCCAAAACATCTGGGGTGCCAAGGTTCGCCATCACTGGACTAGGCTAGTGATGTAGTTGGGGGCTAAATTGTGGATGGTTTTGTAATGTGTTGAATTAAGAGATTTGTTGTGTCGTTGGTTAGAAAGGGGCGTATTTTGGAGATGTTGCGGAGGTTTAGGTGGCAAGATTTGGACACTGATTGGACGTGGTGCTTAAAGGAGAGTTCAGAGTCCAGGACTACACCTAGAACCTTGGCATGTGGGGATGGGCTTATAGTTGTCATCGATTTTGACAGAGAGATCAGGGGAAGGGGAAAGAGCACATGGGGGACGAAAATGTATAAGTTCGGTTTTGCATAGATTGAGTTTAGGAAGTGGTGTGACATCCAGACTGATATATCTGATAGTAAATTAGTGATAAGTGAGGAGACATAATAATGTTTTGTCCATAGACAACAGATAAGAGGAGCAATTCAGTGCAATCATTATGCTCGTTATGCTACACCAGCTAGCGGAAGCACAGCACGAAGAAAGATTGCACCACCACCGCCACTAAAAAATGTAAAATAAAACATGTGTTGCAATCCTTGATCAAAGTCTTAAAAGCGGACTGCGCTCCTTCAAACATTGCTTTTCCTTATCTCTGCTGCAAGACCCATGAGTATCTCTATACCTTTGTTTTAATTAGACAGAACTACGAACCCTTTAAATGGATGAAGTCCCATTCATTCATCCATCCACTTGCCATTCTATTAAAGTGAAACAGCTAAATACAGGGAAACCGTTTAATACACACTTAAATACATATGTCTACTGTTTTACCCGCCAAAGCATTAGTAATTCTCTGCAGCTAGTCTTGTGATTTGCATACATTTTTAACATTGCACAGCCACACAGGTAATACACATAGTTCCTGATTGGGCAATTTGTCTTTTTAATGCAGCAATTCAACTAGAACCATATGCAAAAGTTTTTTATTTTTTCATTTTGGACAGAGCAAGGGAGTACTATAACCCCTGTCAGTTTATTTTTTTCCACTGTTTGTGTCTCATCGCCGAGATTTCCCTTCACTTCCTGTCCCATAGCCAAACAGGAAGTGAGAGGAAATCCCTAAAAATTAAGGGAATTTCCTGGGGACTCCTAGGTCACCAGAACTAGTGACCCCATTGGAAAATGTCCCCTCTATTACGTTTCTTGGGTCAACCCAACATTTTTACTTTCAATGATAATGGTAAACAGGACAAATGGAGAGGCTGAATCTCCTTAACAGGGGCACAGACAGCAATAAAGACGGACAGGCATTCAAATGCCTCTCCACTCTCCACCTGTCTTTAATTATAGTTTCAGCTTCCTATATCACCTTTCTGCCTCCTTATTGGACAGTGTTCAAGCATCAACAATGTTGTCCAGTTGGCAGAAAGCTGGCCCACGTGCACTATTTTTTGTCAGTGCATGGCACTGTAAAGCACACAGTCCCATCGCTCTGCAATACGCATCCAACGAAAGGTGCATAGGAGTGCCTTTTAGAATGAATGGCATCACACTGTCACCAGCGCACTTGATGTGTGTTACATTAATGTGCACTTTACTGCAAAAACATGGTGTGAATAGGCCCTAAGAGCACCTAGAAATCAGAAATAAGAATATATTAACCATTTAATGTCCCTAGTCTGGGCAAAGGTGCACTTTAAGGGAACAACCATATCTTACACCATGGCCATTTCTCACTCCTAATTGGCCAGTGAGGCCACCCACTAGAGGTGCCTGCATTATTATTTTAATGATGGTTTCTGATGTTTATAAAGCCCACAGGTAACAAACTTTAAGGTATACCTGTACATAAAAACTATATTCAGAGCTACTAAAAATGTATGTACGTGCATTAAAATGTATATATCAGCGACGTATCTATAGTGTTGAATAGATGTGCATAGAGCAAAACCCTTTTTATTTGGCTGTTTACAAGGCCACAAAGAATTCATGTCCGATCACTTACGTAAGTTCAATATGCGTGTTATCATTGCCGTAAACACAGCTGTCAGCTGACACACCTGTGGACAGATCTGTCAAACATTAACGTGTCTGCTCACTGCTGAGTTTCTGGAACTATCTTACCATCTCTATATAATCTATATTCAAGGCTAATGCATTATTATACTGTAGCAGGTTGTTACAATCCTGTGCTGTCTTCTCAAATTAAAGGACAAGCCCACACAAAACTATCTTTATTGGTTTTAAGTGGAAGCCAGGAGGCTGAATAAAGCACATGCTTGCTTAACTACTCAAGTACCAGCCTGTAAATCCTCTTTATTACCAGCCCATTTTTTCATAAATGTTCGAAGCTGTGATATTGTGACTGTGAATTACTAGATCACGTATTACTTTACCCAAATCAAGTCTATATCATTTTTGAGACAGTTAGAGCTTTCTTTTAGTATTATTTAATAACCACCAGTCGTTTTTTTATTTATTTGTTGCTATATAAGGTATATAATATATATGTATGTATGTATATATATATATATATATATATATATATATATATATACACACACACACACACATTCAGCTTCGAGATTGCAGGAAAACAGCAGTCAGCCAAGCCAGGTAGATAATTTAGCTGACCACTATTGTTCTCTCCAGTAAAAAGGCCAAAGTTGAATGGGCTTTCCTTGCCTTCCTTAACATTCTTCCTCTGCATTAAGCAAATTATGAACATAAAGGTGACAAGGCTAGATGTCTATACCTGACCATTCACGTTAGACATTCTGGTTGAGGAGTTTACCCAACCATGTCCTTTGGAAAGGCAACTCATGATGATTTGCTTTGTTTAAGTCACATTGGTGCTCAACCTGTGGCCCTCCAGCTATTGTGAAACTACAAGTCCCATGAGGCATTGCAAGGCTGACAGTTACAAGCATGACTCCCAAAGGCAGAGGCATGTTGGGACGTGTAGTTCCGCAACAGCTGGAGGGCCACAGGTTGAACACCCATGGTTTAGGAGTTCTTTGTTGGGTGAAAGAAATCAAGAAAGAACCCAACAGCGAGAGTGCAACACATTTGAAATGGCCTCCTCAGCAGAATGGAGATGGGAATTATAGCTCAACTGGAATCCTCACTACTTTTCATCTCTTTATAGTCCAATACACCCATAGGTTATGATCTCTTACTGTTTGCATTGGGTTTAAAGAAGAAAAATGGCAGAGATACTCACCATGCCAACAGTCTCTCCAGTGCCACCATCTTCTCCTGTGTTCCAGTTTTCACAACTCTTCATTGGTCTCCACTGGATGAAGTCACTCCTGCACATGCAGTGTGGCCTGAATGGAGTCTAGGTTTATTTCCACTCTTTACGTGATGGGTTTGTGTGATGTGAGGCTCCTAGGCAGGTAGGTGTAGTTTACTGCACAAGAGACAATGCATGTCTTTCCTGCAATAAAAAGCCTGCCTGCTCCTAGTGACTTTAGTTCCGCTGTAAGCTGACCACACATGGAGAGAATTTTGGCTAGTTCATCAGAACTGAACTATATTCGTTCTATGGGTGGCCCTGTCCACACCCTACTGTCTGAAATCCTTTGACTAAAAAATCTAAGTAGCCATGTGGAAAATTGTTAACCGAACAGCACCAGCAACCAATCAGATGCAGCCCCTGTTGAGATATGAGACAGCTGGTAAAGGGAGATTTGTCCATCTGTTGCAGCTCTTTGCATGGATGGCTGAATTGATTCGATTTTTTTCATTCAGTCTCTGGGCTGAATGGAAAAAACATTTATTTCTATATGACTAGCTTTGCCCTGGTGTTTGGTTGATACCCTACAACTGTTCTTTAATCAAGAGTGAAGCAAAGACTATGAAAGCAAGATGGTTAGTACAAAAATATATCTCTCTTCATATCTTTATGTGACTACAGTTGGGCTTTAAATTCTCCGTAATCCATGCAAAACTAAATTATACAATTTGTGTTTTAAATGTCTAGAAGTATATATTTGATCATCAAGAGCATACATCTGAAAACAAGGGTCAGAGGGCAAAAAGATGTTTCTATTAGAACATAACACTGAAGAGGAACCCTCTGAGTGATTAATAGTAAAATGGGAATTGCAGAAAACCATGGAATAAAGCTGTAACCTAAGCTTCTTAGTCCCTTGGGGTCTTCTGGTCACCCTTGCAACTGTTGCTATATAACTGCCATCTTGTGGAACATATGGAACACCATCTTCTAAAGAACCAAAGTAAAGATAGAAGAGATAGGGCTCCCAACCCCATGCCCTGCATGACCTTTTCCTCTTTTACCAATCCCACTACCACTTATGTCATCTTTATAGTAGGGATTGCAGGAAAAAGGCTAATTGTATTTCTTACTTCAATCCCTAATCAAGGGAAGACTGTAGAGGCTGTGCAAGACTGAAGAGAACTGAGTTTTGAACTTTGATTGCATTGCGATTTATTTGTATACCGCCATTGCTTTTTTTTTTTTCATATTAGTTGCTTAGCGAGATGAACTAGTAAACCTTTTTTCTGCCAGCAACACCATTTTCTGTTCTTTTATATTCTTGTAAAGTTTTTTTATGGGTTGGCTGCCACAAGTAACACATTATACTTGCTGTTATGTTCTATAGAAGCTCATATTTAAAAATTAGCCATGCCAAACAAGATTACATTATGGAGCAAGTGGGAGATTGTCCAAAAGCCACTTAAATCAGTCACTATACTCATCCTCAAGCTCCAACAATCATCAAGTCTGATGATTATAAAATGATTTGTTAATTACTTTATCTCCAACACATGTTGTTTGATGATTTAGGGATTACGCGTTAATTACCTTATCTTATTTCTTACTCCCAAGACATCTCATTTAAATATTTTTGTCCTACACACAGATAATGAAAGAGTCTTCAGACTATTTTGGAATTAGTTTAAGACCATAATTTGCACGTTATTATGTTTTTCTTATCTTCCATTAATTGAAATGACACAGTATTCTGTTTAT
Organism: Lithobates pipiens; assembly: GCF_037356315.1. NCBI lineage: Eukaryota > Metazoa > Chordata > Amphibia > Anura > Ranidae > Lithobates > Lithobates pipiens. Next base: position 61,444,739 of record NW_027507686.1, on the reverse strand, counting down.
TCCCCTTGTTAACATGACTATTTAGTGCTGCACTGCTCTAGTGGTCCTATCAATCCCTAGTTAAACTACAACTGGGGCCCATGTATCCTCCCCGCTTGACCTGTAATTGTCAAGTGATTGGTGTGGTGAAAGGTGTCCCGTCATTCTTGCTGCGGTGTGAACAGCCCCACTGCCAACCATTGGCAGCAGTGTGTTTCCCTTGGCATGAACAGCCACTGTAAAGTATATGGGTTAAGACCAATTTACAACGTCAGCAAAGCGGTGTTCATTTTTATCTAGTAAAAATTAGTGGGTTGAGATTTTTGGCATTGGAACTTCGACACTAGAAATTTTGGCATCTTAACATTCAGCACTAAAAGATTTTACCCCAAGTGTTAAACAACCATAGTATACATTACTAAAGACACCAACGTTGAATTCAGATTTGTGATGTTAAGAAGCGTTATGTCCTTTGTTGCAGTAAAGCTGGGCATACACAAAGATTTTTTTCTGTTCAGCCGCCAGATTTCTCCATCCGCTCTGCATAGTGTGTATGGATGAAACTCCTATTGTATTTTGACAGCCGGCATCGCCAGCCGGCATCGCCAACTTTCAAAATACCCAAACAGTGCCTGCATCTGATTAGATGCAGGCGATATTCGGCCAACAATTTTCTACTGGGCTCCTTCAACATTTCAATCGAGTGATATCAGGCGAGAGGTGGTCTACAGGGCCACCCACCAAGCTAAAATCGGTATGCGTATGTCCAATTTAAGGCAGCCTGTGCATTCTGACCTATTAACAGATCTGAATTTTTTTCCAGTTCATTAAAATACACAGATGGGTCATAATGATATGTTAGTGTGCACTAAAATGCAGGTCTGTTGAGGTGCATCAGGGATATGTATTGGGGTACCATGAAAAATGAATGGCACTGCAACAAACCTCATTTCGCAGTTACCATGCATTTTGCCAACTGCCAAACTTACACATATGTGAAATTGGTCCTACTGAACCAAAATGTGACCCCTAAGCCTAACCCAAATGTGAAACCTCTGGCAAGTTTTTATTGCTGTCTGTGACTCCATCTAGGAGATTTCTGCTGCCTTAAAGTATAAGGCCTGGTTCACACCTATGCAGGTTGCAATTTGCACATTCCGGGTGCATTTCACATTTTTCAATAAACCAGACAAAGTCCCTGGCCCTTTCCATAAAATGCACAGATGTGAACTTGACCCATAGGACTGTAGTGTGTTTTTGCTAAAGTGATCAGTGTAGCTGTCCCCTGTGTGGATTTCCTAGTGAAGAGAGGGCTGTAGATAACCAGCAAATCCTGTTTACACCGTGATCAGCTGTGACTAGGCACAGCCGGTCAAATGGTAAAGAGCCGTGTTATTGTTTCTTTACCCCGATCTGTGATCAACTGACGCTGATCACAGACCTGTGCCAATGCGCACAGCAGGGGTTGCTAGAAGCGAGATCACAGGAAGACGCCCATAGTTGCCCTCCCGGCAATGTGAGCCTGCGCTCTAGCCATCAGCTATAGCATGGGCGGGAAGTGGTTAAAAGATTTTCACTTTACTGTTGTCTCATTGTATTAAAAAAAATCCTACAAACAACCCCTTCCCTATTTTCATTTCTTCTCTCTCCTTTCCAATTCCCAGACTCTCTCTTGCTTGTTCCCGAGATGGATTGTGGTCTATGGGATTTGTAGTGTGCATAAAGTAGTGCACATGACTGCAACTAGCGTGCACAGGGGGCGATTTACTAAAGGCAAATAGACTGTACTTTGTAAGTGCAGTTGCACTCATTTTCCCCAGAGCTTTGTAAATGTGGTAAAGCTCTGCTGATTTCCATTATCCAATCAAGTGCAAGCAAAAATGCTGTTTTTTATTTTTGTTATACTTGAATGGGTATTCTTTACAAAGTGAAGCTTTACCACATTTACTAAGATCTGGGGAAAATGAGTGCAACTGCACTCGCAAAGTGCACAGTATATTTGTATTTAGTAAAATAAACCCCACTGTTTGTTTCGAACAAACTGAAGCAAGGTTGGGAAAAGGAGAGGTTCAGGAGCTCACAGAGAATGTTACAAAGATACAGAAAAACACAGTAAGAAAAGAGGTGCAGCGATATAAAATAGATTACAGTGCCATTAAGTAATGGATATTAATGGTGTATTTTTTATAAGAGAACTAATCATCACGGGTTAACCAGAGGATGTGAACCAATGAAAACCCCCTGCATTATTCCTGCAGGAACTTCCTGTGTATGTTTTGTGGGATGTGAAGGAGGCTCACAGCTGGACCTCAGCAACACTCCATTCCATGAATAGCTCCCACTTCTGTACATATGGACTCGGCTGCAAGCCTGTGAATGTGTGTTGAAACAAAGACAATGGGTGTCTGCGTACGCCTGCTTCCTTGAAGGGCCGGAACTAAAAAGCATGAATGGCCCATATGAAAATGACAGCGCGGCTTGTGTTTAGGAAGCAAGCAAAGAATTGTATGCAGTGTAAACCTGAACCACAGCCAAGAAGGAAATATTAATAAAAGCTATGACGATCGACAACGCACAGACAGCAGTCAGGAATCAGACAACTAAAAGAGACAGCAATGGATCAGTCATCGCTACCTTCTGATTGGGTGCTATTGGTAATTTTGCTTGCTTATAGAAGATCTTCACCTAGAGAGAAAAAATTAAAAGTCAGCAGCTACAAATACTGTAGCTGCTGACTTTTAACAAAAAGGACACTTACCTGTCCAGGGATCCAACTCTGTCCTCACCTAGGCCGGTTCTCCACTAGTCTTCGGCGCTGGCATGTTTACTGTGGGAAGCTGGTTGTGACTCTGTGCGGCTTCCCACTGCGCATCCTATGACGTATTCCAGAAGGATGCGGGCAAAGAAAGGGGGCTGAACTTCCGTTTTGATCACCTAGGTCATCCTAGTGGAAGTGGGAGTAGGTACCTATCAAAACTAGGTTCCCGCTCTCCAAAAAAATTTGAATGTGCCAAATGTAGTAGAGGAGAAGGGTGAGGAGGACATAGAGCAGAACTGTCCCTTTATGGTAAAATTCCACTTTAAGCTGGCCATACACTAGTAAAATTTAATTATTCCTTTTTTATTTTTAAAACATTCAATATTCAAATTTTTTGTGGGTTCAAATGAATGCTTGTTTTTGACTGTAGTGATGCAGAAATACAAAGGAGTACAGTTAAACCTTGGATTGCGAGCATAATTCGTTACAGAAACATGCTTGTAATCCAAAGCACTTGTATATCAAAGCAAATTTCCCCATAAGAAATAATGGAAACTCATATGATTCATTCCACAACTATTTATTCATAGGTCCTTTAGTTTATAGTCCATATAAAAAGATTATAGCAATGTGATAGGTAGTGTAACCATAAAATGTCCATCCACAAATGGAAGCCTCCACAAGGGGATAAGAAGTAAAATCCAGCAGGAGCTACAGAATATAAAAGGGAAGAGAGGCGCCTCTAATGCCCCGTACACACAATCGGACTTTCCGCCAACAAAACTGTGGAATTTTGTTCGAAGGATGTTGTCCTGCATACACGCGGTCACACAAATGTTGGCCAACAATTACGAGCGTGGGAACATGGTGACGTAAAACGAGACAAGAAAAAGGAAGTTCAATAGCCATTGCGGCTCCTTCTGCTTGATTCCAAGCATTCATGAACTTTTGTGCAACAGACTTGTGTACACACGATCGTAAATTCCGACAACAAAGTTTTGTTGGTGGAAAATTTGAGAACCTGCTCTCAAATATTTGTTGGTGGTAAGTCTGACAGCAAAAAGTTCGATGGAGCATACAAATGGTTGGACTTTCAGCCAACAAGCTCACATCCAACATTTGTTGTTGGAAAATCTGATCATGTGTATGGGGCATAAGTGTAGCAATATGCTGCTAAATGTTGTACCTTCATTAAATGTAACCATATTGCTACACTTAGAGGCGCTTCATACTGTTGTGACATGACGCTACTTGTATATCAAGACATTGCTTGTATATCAAGTCAAAATGTATTAAAAAATGTTGCTTGTCTTGCAAAACACTCTCAAGCTAAGTTACTCTCAAATCAAGGTTTTACTGTATTATGACAATGTTTTACTCAAATGAACAAATTTCTAACAATGAACGTGGTTCTCGTTCAGAAAAATCCATTAATTTTGATCGCTGAAAAGAAATTAAGTTTAGAAGTACCTTTGAAAGTAATTTGTAAAAGCGTGGAATGTCCTGAGAAATTTTGTAATAACGTTTCTTCGGAAATCTACTATTGCATGACCAGCTTTACAAATACACCTGTTTTAGCCCTTGTACACACAGTCGGACATTCCGACAGAAAATGTCCGATCAGACCGTGTTGTCGGATCATCCGACCGTGTGTGGGCTCCATTGGACTGTTTCCGTCGGAATAGCTGACCGACGAAGTTTTAGAGCTGGGCTGTAAAATTTCCCGACAACATGATCCGATCGTTTGTAGAGAACTCTGATCAGACAAAGTGCCACGCATGCTCAGATCAAATTCCTAGACCAAAGCTATTGGCTACTAGCCTGAACGTAGTCCCATCGTAACGAAATAACGTCATCACGTTCTGAACAATCGGATTTCCCAACAACTTTGTCCGACCGTGTGTATGCAACACCAGTTTCGGACAAAATCCGATGGATTTGGTTGTCGGAATGTCCGACCGTGTGTACAAGGGCTTAGAGGCACAACTGTGGACCATTTTGATATTGTTACGATGAAAACCAACATTATAATTACAAAAAGATCCGATGGCCTGAAAATTTTCATCATTCCCCAGAAATACAGAAATAAGCAGCCAATGTGACCTACAGAATATGGAGAGCACATTATATTTGCAGGGTATAATAAGGTTCTTCTGACAAAATTATCTGATTCTCCTATGCACGTTAACAATAGTTTAATATTATTGTGAGCTACCTGATTAAGGACCTCCTGGTCCCTTTAGCAGGCACTTCCAGGTGCTACAAGTGACCACAACTTATGTAGCTATGCTCTGACCCTACCTCCTCCTCTGCAGAATGTCAGAGGAATGAGAGTGCAAAAAAAGTGTGGATAAGGCCCATAGGAATTTTATTTTTTTAAGGCGTGTAAAACAGTAAACCATCAGAAGCTCAAGAGTCACCCTTCACCAGTGCTTGTATGCCGGTAGTTTGAATTAGAACTGGACAACTGTTGAAGATTAAAGCGAATAGCACCAGAATTCAAGCTACCAAACTGGCAGCGATGTCAGAACAATGTAACGTGTTTTGATGCATTGTAAAAAAAGGTGCAGTTGTGAACTGTAAAATAAGCTTTATGCAGAAAGGACTTTATGGAGTCCACACCGCACTCTTTATGAATGAGCCATAAAATGCAGAGCACAGTAAAAATTGAGATGTCTTTCAGTGAGCAGATAGTTATATCCACTCTTTTTCATAAAATGGTGCCTTAAGCTGGCCATAGACTGATCAAAATTCAGTCAGTGGGTGGCCCTTGCCACTTAGCCCAACAAAGGTCGAATTTTCAATCAAGTTTTGTTAAAGAAGCCAGGCAAAAAATTGTTGGCTGGACAGTGCCAACAGACTTCATGGATGAGCTCCTAGTCTGAACCCACCTGAGCTATCTTTCCAGAATGCTGTCACTGCACACCACCAACCATAGATAGCAGAGGCAATCCCTGCTCCGAAGCTGCATGTATACTCGCCCCTTGTATATGTGCAGCTGTGGGGCATGCCTTAGTCGTTTCCGATTGGCAGTGTGCTGTGACAGCTTCCTGGCAGGACAGCTCAGCTGGCTTTAGACTATGATCTGAACACAATTGAGCTCATCCCTAGCAGGCACTGTTTGGGTATTCTGACAGTCGCAGGTGCTGGTTGTTAACATACAATAGCCGGCACTGCAGATTCCTCCATCCATGCACTTTAGCATGCTTTGGAGAATCGAGTGACTTCTCTGGTTCAGACCATGAACTAGGGAATGGAACAGTGTGAATAGACCATGGGTTGCAGGACAAAAAATTGCATTATTCCCCCGTCAACACAGATATGCTGACAGGGGAGTCCCTCCTGCTGAGAAATTGTCTGCTCCCGGGGGGAAGCCTTCAACGGCAGGAGAAGACAGTGATTATTGCTAGCGACTATAGCAGCTGCTTGCGATAATCACAAGCAAATCCAGAAGGCTGGTTGTACCCAAGCTGATCGATCGATCAACTTAGTCCATTCAGTCTGCCTACACATGGCTCAAATCTCAGCTGAACCGGCTGAGATTCAAACCGTCTATGGCCGGCCTTAATGTGCATGGCTAGCTTTATACACATGCATAAACACCATGCTATCAAATCGCCATTGCTGAAAAACATTCACACGTGTTTATCTATGTAATCAGTCTGTCCACGTAGGGATATATACTTAAACTCACACCCCATATGATATCTATTCAGACGAAACGCGCTGGATTGAGTGCTGCCATCACTACTGCGCCATCTTATGTTCGTCAAGCCTTTGATTGATTCAAAAAATGTGAGTGTCCAATTTTATCCTTTTTTTTTAAAATAAATATTCCCTAAACAATATCACACTATGTGGAACTTTGTTTCATTTCTTGGTTTCAACGTGTGGGTATGTGAAACTTCTCTGGTCATTCCTCTCTTCATCTGAACCTACTTTCCTGTTTATGAGAATAACTAGCTGACCAGTGCCGTTCATAGTCCCTAATTTTATCGTGGTTATCTGGATCGTTGATGGTTCCATATCGTACATAATGTTTCTCACTACAAGCCTGGTTGACTTAAGTGGTATATGCCCCTTTAACTCCACTATCTCCGGTAAGCCTTCATGCAATTGGTGGCAGTTTCCTCACAAGATTCTCCTTCATTCCTTCTCAACATGTCTATCTTGAAGGCTTTTTTTTAGAAGTTTTTTGAAATTTTATAAATGTTGTTTTTGATGCCAATCAACATTCACGTGGTGGACTTTATATATATATATATATATATATATTTCAATTTTTCCAGTATTTTTGTCAGTCTATTGATGCTTATTATTCACGTGGTGGACTTTATATCACTATTTGTTAGTACTGTTGATATATAATATCACTTTTCATACAAAATTATTTTAAGCGTTGCATTTTTTCTATTTAGGGATATATACTTAAACAATGTGCATAGAGACAGATAATTTAGATTTCTAGAGTTTTTTAGAGTGCTCAGGTCTAAGCTAGAATCAGACATCAGCAGGAGCCCTAAGCCCTTGTACACAGGGTCGGACATTCCGACAACCAAATCCGTCGGATTTTGTCAGACGGAATTTGTCCGAAACTGGTGTTGCATACACATGGTCGGACAAAGTTTTCGGAAAATCCAATCGCTCAGAACGTGATGACGTTATTTTGTTAAGACGGGACTACATTCAGGCTAGTAGCCAATAGCTTTGGTCTAGGAATTTGATCTGAGCATGCGTGGCACTTTATCCAATCGGAGTTCTCTACAAACGATCAGATCATGTTGTCGGAAAATTTTATAGCCCAGCTCTAAAACGTTGACGGTCAGATATTCTGATGGAAACAATTCGATGGAGCCCATACACGGTCGGATTATCCGACAACACGATCCGATCGGACATTTTCCGTCGGAATATCCGACCGTCTGTACAAGGGCTAAGAGGCCAATCTCCACAAGAGGAAATTGGTGATTTTAGACTTTTAAAAGGAAGCCTATAAGGGCACTATAGGATATATTGGGCTATAACAATGTTAGCAATGTTTCTGAAGACTGGATAAGGTGACATTCAGTTTTTTTTATCAATTTTGAGAGATGAGCCCACCCTTGCTGAGATCCATGCACACCCAATCCCACTAGAACTTTTGCACCTGACTCATACAGCTTTCTTATATGGTGTAAAGTGTAAATATTTCAAAGGAGGAAAAAAAAAGCTAATTATCCTTAATTAGTAACAGAGATTCTCTAACAGGGTGGGAAACCTCTGCAACAGATGTATGAGGCTTCTGACAGCAGCAAACACTCACTGACACTGAATAATTAACCTGAACGTTTGCCATTATCACGAGCAGTGCTTGGCTTAGGCACATCACTAGGAAAAGCTAGCCTGTGTGTGGCATTGGCTTCTTTACATGGAAATATATTCTATATCCATATGTTGTTCTTACAGCTGAACACCACCCAAGAAGCTAAATACATGGCTGAAATACTTATATGTGAACGGCTTTACTTTCTAAATGGCATGAAGTTCTGTTCAGCCACTTGGTGGTTGGCGACCTTACTCTACTAGGGATATAGTTTGGTCAGCTTGCCGACTGGACAATGAAGAGGCTTCAACATGTCACTCCTACACCCCTTTCTACAAGCAGCTCCCAGTACTCTGGTTGGCACTTGGCAGGAAAACAGATTTAAATTACTGAATATTACCAGAAAAATAATATATACAGTGCCTTGAAAAAGTATTTATACCCCTTGAAATTTTCCACATTTTTTTGTTACAACCAAAAACGTAAATGTATTTTCTTGGAATGTTATGTGATAGACCAACACAAAGTGGCACATAATTGTGAAGTGGAAGGAAAATGATAAAAGGTTTTCCAAATTTTTAACAAATAAATATGTGAAAAGCGTGGCGTGCATTTGTGTTCAGCCCTCTTTACTCTGACACTTCTAACTAAAATCTGGTGGAGCCAATTGCCATTAGAAGTCACCTAATTAGTAATTACCTACCTGTGTGTAATTTAAAGCGGGATTCCACCCTAAAGTGGAACCTCCGCTGATCGGATCCCTCCCCCCCTCCGGTGTCACAATTGACACCTTTCAGGGGGGAGGGGGGTGGAGATACCTGTCAAAGACAGGTATTTTCACCCACTTCCAGGCATAGACTCCCGTGTGAGTCTACGCCATTTCCTGCCCTGCCGCGCTGTCTGCTGGGACACACACGGGTCCCAGTGACAGCGCGGAGATTTCCTATTGCGCGGCGCGACTCGCGCATGCGCAGTAGGGAACCGGGAAGAGAGCCGAGCGATCGATCGGCCTCGGCTGCCGGCATCGCTGGAACCCGGGACAGGTGAGTGTCCATTTATTAAAAGTCAGCAGCTGTAGTATTTATAGCTGCTGGCTTTTAATATATTTTTTTTGGTGGAATCCCTCTTTAATCTCAGTATAAATACAGCTGTTCTATGAAGACCTCAGAGGTTTATTACAGAACCTTAGAGCCGGTTCACACAGGGGCGACACGACTTGCAGCGCGACTCACAGACGCGACCTGCACACGACTTCAGCAGCGACTTGCAAAACGACTTCTGTATAGAAGTCAATGCAAGTCACCTGAAGTCGCCCCAAAAATAGAACAGGAACCTTTTTCTTGAGTCGCTCCTATTAGAACAGTTCCATTGTACAGAACGGAGCACGACTTGTCAGGCGGCTAAGTCGCCTGACAAGTCGCTCCTGTGTGAACCAGAACTTAGTGAACAAACAGCACCATGAAGGCCAAGGAACACACCAGACAGGTCAGGGATAAAGTTGTGGAGAAGTTTAAAGCAGGGTTAGGTTTCAAAGAAAATATCCCAAGCTTTGAACATCTCACGGAGCACTGTTCATCATCAACAAATACTACAGAAGCCACCATGCCAACAAAGACATAGTTTATCATTGTCACGCTCAGTAAATCAATCAAGAGTGGGCATTGGAGCGAGTAGCACCAAGTGCCCAAAAAAAAACAAAAAACACTGAAAGCAGTATTTTATGGGAAAAATAACTCATGGAAACTGTTTGTGATACACAAAGCCATAGCAAACCAAATGCTGTCTAAGGTATAGAGCTACTTTTAATGGTTTCTAAGTTCATCTATATAAAGGGAAAAGAAAGATGAACGTCTTGGCTTTTTATGTCTTGAATTCAACTTGAGGACTAAAATACATAAATTAGAAAAATTCTCAAAAAACAACTTAATTTAGAAAAATTTGTATAGTTTATGGATGTAATACAGATGATTTAGATTAAATACAAAATAGTGCTGACACATAGTTGAATTCTTTCCCAGCGATCATGCAAGTCTAAATCAAGCAGCTGTCACCTCCAGCCCCATTTTGCTTAACATGGCAGCTAACATAGATCAACAGGCTACAGAATAAAAACGTGATCAAGGTATCAATGCCATTTTCTGTACAGCTGTGAGAACTTTAAATACATGGCTGGGAATGGGGAAAGTAGCTCATATTTTTTTTTTATGATTAATTTAATGTTAAGTTTTTCTTTCTGTAAAAAAAAATAAAAAATAATATATATTTTTTTTAATCTTAATTTTATTGGAAGATTATTATACAAATAGACACATATGCATACATTAATGGCATAGTCATGCCATCAATTTTTTTTTAACCAAAATCAAAACAGTTCGATATTATTCAGTATATGCAGTGTTTCAAAGCACACAATCCCCATAAGCCACTAACCTTCAGTGATGTCACAACATTAAAACAGAATGACAGGTTCATTTGTGTGGGCTGCAGCAGGGACAACTGACGCGTAATTGCTCTGAGAATATTACTCCTTTTTGCTGCAGGCATTCTATTGCTCTATATTAACACTGCACAAACAAGAGATCTGATTTTATCAACTTCACATGCATACTAAATTCTTTCTTCTGGTGAATGCTCTAGGGAAAGCTGCCATTTTATAATGTTACACATCGTATTTCAACTGCTCTGTATAAAAGCATCTTTACAAATAAAGGATAATTTCCTTTCTCATTTGCTACCAAGATTCTGAGTAGAGACAATAGTATTCATTGTACAGGACAAGGCCATGCAATGTCATATCTCGATGTGTACCAGTACTACTATAAAAGTTTAAGGCACACAGGGCCGCTGCTACCACTAGGCAAACTAGGCAGCCACCTAGGGCCCCTGGCCACTGGTTTTCCTACTCTCTTCTCTCTGCAGCAAGCAACTAAGTATCAGCATCAGCAGGCAGTCGCCACTCCATTCACACATATGCCAGTGGTATAACTGTGGGCAGCACAATGGTGTAGGGGTTAGCACTCTCACCTAGCAGTAAAAAGGGTCGCTGGTTTGAATCCCAACCACGGCACTACCTGCCTGGAGTTTGCATGTTCTCCCTATGCCTGCGTGGGCTTCCTCCCACACCCCAAAGACATGCTGGTAGGTTAATTGGCTTCTGTCCAAAATTGGCCCTAGTATATGAATGGGGACCTTGGATTGTGGGCTCCTTGAGGGTAGGGACCGATGGGAGTGTGCAATGTACAGGGATAGAGACAATTGTAGACACTCACTCAGGTTGAACTGGATGGACTGGTGTCTTTATTCAACCGTACTAACTATGTAACAGTGTCAGAGGAGCAGCAGTGGCGGAGGACTATGTCTGTGTCCCAACTCTCAAATGAATGGAAGCAAGCAAACATTCATTGATGGGTGCTGGTGAGGCTGCATGCGTTTGATGGGTGCTGGTGAGGCTGCGTTTGATGGGTGCTGTTGAGGCTGCATTTGATGGGCGCTTCATTAAAATGGTAGGCTTTACATGGGCAGGGAAAAGGGGGTGGAGCCAAGGGGGCCAAAAATCCTTGCACCAGCCCTGAAGGCATATGTAATTGCAGATACCCAAAGTCTCAGTGGTCCTCAAAAATCTTGTCCCCCAGAAGTACCTAAAGCCTAGGGAGCTCTAGTAAGTCAACACCTGCCCTGCCAACTTCACTAACAACGTTGAACTGTAATTTCAGAGGAGCCTGGGTTTAAAGGATGCCATTGGCACCTTAGAGGACAGATGGAATGGCATGCATGAACCTTTGGGTGCTTGCTATTGACCCTGTCCAGATTTATATTCTTATATTCCAGAGCCTTTGACAAATATCTTGTGTTGCTTCCATTCTAGCCCAGTCTACCTAAGCCTTTACGCCAAATGTCTTGTGTTGCACCCATCCTACTGGAGTCTTTTTAGTCAAATATCTTGTGTTGACCCGTCTACCTTTGCCTTTAAGTCAAATGTATTGTGTTTCCCCAATTCTACCTGAGCCTTTAAGCCAAATGTATTGTGCTCCCTATCCTACCCCAGTCTAGTCAAGCCTTTAAAGGGGCGCTCCACCAAAAAAGGGGAAGCTCCACTTGTCTGTCTCCTTCCTCCTCCCCTCCGCTGCCACATTTGGCACCTTTTTGTGGGAGGGGGTACCTAGTTTTGACAGGTACCCCCTCCCAATTTTGACTCAGTTCGCCCCCCTCCTTCCCCCACAGCCTTCTGGGACACTTCACAGGTCCCAGAGGACTGCGGCCCATTCACAAAGCGCAGTGCACTTCACGCTTGAGCAGTAGGACACAAGGCTTCGCTGACGGTTTCCCTAAGTCAAGATGGCATCGCCAGCAATCGATAGCCAACCGAAGAATCGGCTCGGGTGAGGACACTGCTGGATGCCTGGACAGGTAAGTGCTCTAATATTAAAATTCAGCAGCTACAGTATTTGTAGCTGCTGACTTTTTTTTTTTGGGGGGGGGGGGGAGCCTTTAAGTCAAGTGTCTTGTGCTGCCCCATTATACCCCATTCTTACCAAGCCTTTAAGTATATTTTGTTGCACCATCCATCTCCAGTCTACCTTAGACTTTACATCAAATGTATTGTGTTTTCCCCATTCTACTCAGTCCTACCTGAGCTTTTAAGCCAAAATGTATTGTGTTTCCCCTATCCTACCCCAGTCTACCTGAACCATATAGTCAAATGTCTTGTGCTTCTCCATCATACCCCAGTCTTCCCGAGCCTTTAAGTGAAATATCATTTGCTGGCCCCATCTCACCCTCATCGACTAGCTAACCGCAGTATTTCACTAGCAATATCAAATATTGTTAAATAAAGTTTCCCACTTCGCAGCAGCACACCTAGGACAAAGAACTAGAAGTTTAGACAAACTGCCTTACCCAGCAAGTATTTAGGTTCTAGTATTATGGACCCAGATTGGGTGAACCTAATTAAATAGTACAATATTTACAGGCAAAAATGTGCTATTGACAGTAAATAACATAATGAGTAGGTTGCCCTGTGCCGCCCCTGAAGGCAATTGCTGCCCTAGGCAATGACCCATAAAATCCATGTAAACAATTACCTAGAAGTGTATGCTAAATGTTGGTCAACCACTGATCAAACTATAATGCTGCGTACACAGTACGCCGGACAATTCGATCGTGTCTGGGCTCCAGCAGACTTTTTCATCGTAAAAGTCCAGCGGACTTAGAAAGTAGTTTTGACTCAAAATTTGTCCACCGGACTTGGCTTTCAGCGGACGAGAAGGAAACTATTGGCTACTGGCTAATGAACTTCCTTTTTCTAGTCCCGTTGTACGTGCTGTACTTCATCATGTTAGAACATCGCCGGACTTATAGAATGTCCGTGTGTGGCCAAGTCCGTTCGTTATAAAGTCCAGCGGATTGTTTGCCGGACCAAGTCCGCCGGACAATTCGATCATGTGTACGCGGCATTAGAATTAGCAGAACTCTAGAATTTGCATCATGTAGCGTGAGAGTAACATCATACTCCAAATGCAGGAAACCAGAGTGCAATGAGCAGATATGCTCTTCTCAAAAATTCCCAGATACACGCTGTATATCAAAAATATGTAAACTCCGACAATCAACTTCTTTTACTTGCTCACTTTTGGTCTATTAAATAAACCATTAAAAGTGTTTTACTATATTTGTTTGATAAGTGCAAGAATATACCTGTTCATCAAGCCAGAAATCCAGAGCTGTGTCCAGTGCCCACTTACTGTGTTATCTAAAGGAGTCTAATTAACCCTCCTAGTTGTTATCTTGGGACAACAGAATAATTAGACTGGCCATAAATGGATCAAAAATTGGCCAGTTCAGCAGGGACCATCTGATTTTCAATCCATGTGTGGCCTTTCATGCACAAGAGAAGTCGTAGAGTCGCGTTCTGTCCAACAGGAGTGTTGGAAAACTTTTCTCGATCAGCCAGATGCAGCCAATCGTCTGCAGCCACTGATCAGTGTATTCTGACAGCAGAGGAGTCAATGGGAGGATTTCTGCCCTGAAAGAGAACAATCTTACTGAACATTCGTCTATGGCCAACCTTATTCTCTGTGTTGTGGAGAATAGAAAAGGTAGACGATTTTCTTAGTATAGCAAAAGAAACCTGCACAGGGCTGACACCACTCAGGTTCCAAAAATGCATTGTGTTTCAGTCCACAAAAGGACTGATTTGCTGAGTGCATTTCTGCGATACCAATAGGTATTTTTCTGAACTTGCTGTCTTTAAATGGAAAAAACGTGGGAAATATTTACATATTGCACAGATATTTAATATTTACTTGTCCCACTATCCATGCCACCAATCTTAAGTGTCTTAGAGAGCAAGGTTAGCTGAAAAACTTCTGCATCCAACACTTTCGGGAGTTTCAAATGCTTGGACCCGTCAGTGCTCTGATTTCAACCACCTGACCCTACGTAATCACAGGTTAGCAGTAGGGACCAGGCATCCAGCTGAAGTGTCAGATGCTGAAATTTCCTTAGAAAGTTGATCTTACCCAATCTACAGAAGATTCAAAGATCAGGTGGCAGGACAGATTAGTAAATCTTTACTTTGCAGGGTGGCATTTTTTCTGTTTTCTTTTTTTTTTCTTTGCAAAATTTGCAAAATTCCAAATTCAAAGTCGTTTTGAAGGCAGATGGTTCAATTAATCAATTCAGTCAATCAAAAGCCAGTGATGCGGGATCGGAGGGGTGAGTCTGAGTCCTGCTGTCTGTGTCAATAGACACAGACAGCGAGGCTATGGCGGGAGCCCACATGAGTGCCCCCACAGTAAACAGATTGCTATGGGGATGCTCGTGAGGGGGGAGGAGCCAGGAGCGCTGGTGAGGGACCCAAGAAGAGGAGGATCAGGGCTGCTCTGTGCAAAACTATTGCACAGAGCAGGTAAGTATGACATGTTCCTTATTTTAAAGAAAAAAATTACATTTAGAATCACTTGAACAACCATTCTCTAGAATAATAGTTTATTGGTTTACATATTAAATGCAGCAATCAAAACCAAAGTAGAAATGTGAAAGTGTAATCAAAAATGACTTTCATGTAATTGTTAAAACAACTGAAAATTAGTATTCACTAAGCATGCATCATGGCTTTCTATTTACAAAATGCCACATTTGCCCTTGATCTCTAGCAAGTAATATTGCCTTGATCTCCAGGACGTTAAGGATTAAGTATTAATGTTATAAGAAATGCTATGCTGGAGTAGCACTGAATCATTCACTAATGAGCAATGGTCCTAGAATCTGTCCATTGTTCAGGCTTAGATGAATCACTTATGAAGAATGTTTGTAGACGGAGGACGCAGCAAGTCTTACACAGGAAGTACTATTTGCTCTACTTTAGGCTGCTTTTACGTCACTCCACTTTATGCTTTATGAAAAAAAATCAAATGGACGAGGTTTTCTAGTTTGTTGTTCAGGAAGGTCATAACTGATCTTCTAAGAACTGCCCCTATGTGGAGGAGGCAGGCCTGATGACCCCCAATTCTTTTGCTGCTCTCTCAGGCTACCAATTACACTACATCATGGCAATAGTTAGTGTAGGTTGGCAAAAGAGCTGCACGATTAATCGTCAAAAAATTGCGCAATCCTTATCCGGCATTTCCACAATTCTATGTAACAAGTGCAGAGCCATTCTCTGCTCAGAGCTGTCAAAAAAAACTGGCAAAGCTGAGATAAAAAGAAACAACGTATCATTTGGCGCCTTTAGATCAAAGGGATGAACTTTGGTCTGTAAATGAGGTCAGTTTAACCACTTAAAGACTAAGCCTTTTTTCTGGCACAAGTTAAAATCAGTATTTTTTTGCTAGAAAATTACTAGGAAACGCCAAACATTATATATTTTTTAGCAGAGACCCTAGAGAAGAAATTGGCAGTTGTTGCAATATTTTATGTCACACTGTATTTGCTCATTATTTTGGGAAAAAATACACTTCAATGAGTTACAACAAAAACTAAACAGTAAAGTTAGCCCTTTTTTTGTGTTTAATGTGAAAGATGATGTTACGCCGCAGGCATCGTGATCTTTATTCTAAGCAAAAAAAATTCAAATTTTATACAGAATCGTTCAGCTCTAGTTGGCATCAATCCTTAAAACACTGGAGGATCCATGTTAGGACTATAGTGTATTAGGGGATTCCTGTGTGCCGGTTCACACTTATGCAACAATCGCTCTGACTTTGGAGTACTTATCGCATCAGAAGTTGGACCCCATTCTGTGCAATGAAACCGTTCTAATCGGTGCAACTTGACTTAGAAAAAAGGTTCCTGCACTACATTTGGTCTGACTTTGGTAAGATTTGCATTGACTTTTGCTAAAGAAGTCGCATGCAAATCGTGCTAAAATCGCGCTGGGGTCCCACTTCGAAATCACACGGGCTAGGGAATATAAAATAGAGGGGCTCAGTTCAGTGCCATGTGCCTTGAATCTAACTAGTTTTACTAGTCAGTGATGGCTTCTTCAAAGGGGGATATATAAGGGCCCTTTCACATGGGCAGATTAATTGAGTCCCCCTTTCAGGAAGACTCGATCTCACCCTCCACTTCCCTCTATGGAGCAGCGGGTGTCATCAGACATGTGTCCATTGATACCCAAAGACATACGATCCAACCCTGACTGCTAAAAACAGACAGATGGACATCCGTTTCCCATCCATCTAGTGGATCAGAAAGCAATCGGTGTAACTGGACAAGTGATTTACATCCGACCGCCCATAGAGCAGAGTGGGCAGTGTCTGTGTCTGCTTTGCATAAGTGGAGCAGACACGGACCAGCCATTCGCCTGCTCAGCGGTATCAGCAGACAGGTTCCCCTCCTGAGCACCAATGGAGTAAGGGGCCTAAGGCAGCAATGTATATTTATGTAGATTATGGGAATATGAGCTTTCACTCCCTCTCGCAGCTCTGCTGACCGCAGCAGTATTCAGGGAAGTGTGTCGGCCTACTGGAGAGTCGGGCCACTGCTCTATGTGAGATAGACTGTCCTATGCGCTGGCAGCACTGATTCTTTTAATCCTTACTGCAGCACTTAACAGTGTAAAAAAAAAGTCAAAGAGCCGCATTATTACTGTATATGCAGCCAGCCTGCAGTACAGTAATTAATAATAAGGGTTCAATTGGGTTTAAACATTCCTGAGAACTCATTATCTGCTATCTGCATGCAAAATCTGTAACTGTGACGGATACATATAACCTCATGTAAAAAAAAAAACAGAGCTTCAAGCTACTCATTTTGGCAGGCCTGTTTATTTGTGGTCAGTGGCGGCCTAGGGCATCACACATCTAGATCTCATTAACACTGCTTGGGAATATAGGTCTCCTTGAAGGACTCTGTTCCATTGTTGTTAAATGTAGGAATCCTTTTAAAGTGTGATGATGATCAGCTCAGGAATGTGCTAAGAGATCAGGACTGATCTTGCTTCGTCTCCATCTGGCCCTGAGTCAGTGGCATTGTGAGTCACCATGGATGGGGTCCTCTGTATCATGCATGGCAGAATAACCCCTTCTCTGCCAGAGGGGGTATCAAAGTGCTTATTGTTGCTCCAGGAAGAAGTGCTCCCTACAGATTATGTCTGAGCCTGCAGGGATGGGTGAGATGCTGGCTGACATCCCAGACACAGCATCTTCTGACCCAGGGCAAGTTAATTCATCCATAAAATCCGATTTTATACTGTTCTGGGAAAGACATGTAATCTCATCTATTTCTGTGCCTAAAACCTCAACATGCAGATACACAGGAGTATGTATCAGAAATACATTGTCATTTGTCTTCAAAACTGGACTCCAGGAAGATATAGATATAAAAGCAACAGAAT
Organism: Lithobates pipiens; assembly: GCF_037356315.1. NCBI lineage: Eukaryota > Metazoa > Chordata > Amphibia > Anura > Ranidae > Lithobates > Lithobates pipiens. The sequence goes on along the minus strand of NW_027507686.1, from coordinate 61,426,865 downwards.
GTGAAATTGTGTATGAAAAAAAAAAAAAAACTGTAAATGCAGCTAGTTTCGTTACATCAACGTAACTCGGTATCGGTCTCTTTTAGACCCCTTTCACACTGGAGGTGTTTTTCTGGCGCTTTAGTGCTAAAAGCAGCGCCTGTAAGGCCCCTTTCACACTGGGGCGGTGCAGCTGTCGGCGGTAAAGCGCCACTAAAAAGACCGTCATTTTAGTGGCGGTCTGCGGGTGATAGCGGGGTGGTTTTAACCCCCACTAGCGGCCCAAAAAGGGTTAAAACCGCCCGCAAAGCGCCGCTGCAGTGGCACTTTGCCGGCGGTATTGCCGCACTGTCCCATTGATTTCAATGGGTAGGAGCGGTTTAGGAGCGGTGAATACACCGCTCCTTCACCGCTCCAAAGATGCGCCCTCTGGCTTTCACACTGGAGTGAAAGGGTCCGGTTTTTTCAGGCGCTGCACAGGCGCTATTTTTAGCGTTGTAGCGCCTGAAGACCGCCTCAGTGTGAAAGGGGCCTAAAGCTCCTGAAAAATGCCTCATCTGCAGTCCCAGTGTGAAAGCCGAGTGCTTTCACACTGGGGCGCTGAGCTGGCAGGACATTAAGGCTACTTTCAGACTGGGGCATGCGTCGGCAGTAAAGCGGCGCTATTTTTATTGCCGCTTTACCGTCGTTTTAGCAGCGGTGTATACACCGCTCCTAACGTGTCCCTGCCCATTGAAAACAATGCAGCGGCGCTTTGCAGGCACTTTTAAACCTTGTTAAAACCTCCCCGCTAGTGACTGAAAAAGGGTTAAAACCACCCGCAAATCGCCGCTGCATTGTTTTGAGTGGGCAGGGACGCTTTAGGAGCGGTGTATACACCGTCCCTAAAACGACGGTAAAGTGCCAATAAAAAAAGCGCCGCTTTACTGCCGATGCCTGCCCCAGTGTGAAAGTAGCCTTAATGTCCTGCCAGCGGGACTGCAGATGAGGCATTTTTCAGGAGCTTTACAGGCGCTACTTTTAGCGCTAAAGCGCTTGAAAAACACCTCCAGTGTGTTTGCATTAAGTTATAAACATTCCATTGTCAGCCCCCCAAATACTTACCTGAGCCTAATCTTGATTCACCACTGCGCCCACCTGCAGTGGCACTTTCCTCTCTCTTTTCTCAATTGACATGGCGGCATCAGTAGAAGCCATTGGCTCCTGCTGCTGTCAATCAAATCCAGTGAGGAGAGAGCAGGGGCGGGAAAAAAAACATGCTATGTGTGAGTCAATAGGCGCATGCGGCCCAGCTTGGAATCAAGCCCCCATAGCAGGAAGTCGGAAGGGAGGAGGAGCCCGGAGCACCAGCGGGAACCCCCGGAAGGGGAGGCTCTGTGCAAAACTGTTTCACAGAGCAGGTAAATAAAACATTTCCATTTCCATTACCCTGTGTGCTCCTTCTTAAAGAAAAAAGAAAAGCTTAGAATATATATATGTGAAACATATACCTTTTTACATTGCCATTTCTTTTATTCACAGAGACCTGACAGTACAGGCCAGGTGTATCGACTTTAAGGAAAAAAAAAGGCTTCTAAAAAAGGTATGTTTTAGTAGTCTCCTCTTCTCTTCTTTCCCAGCCTAAGATTAGATAAGGAGCAGCAGCCCACTGATGAGGTCATCACTCTACTCTCTGAAATGCGCCTGTCTATGGCCACCATTACCCTTAGCTTCGTACTGCTCCCTTTCCTACTCATTTCAAATCTTGGAAGCCTGAAAACATAAAGAGGCCACAGATAACCGCAATCCCTCTTGTTGCCACACAATATTGGAATGTTCTGCCTATCAACACAAATCACATGCCTACGCTTGCCATCTTCAGGCCTCACCTCAGAGTTCATCTTGTGGAGAGGCATTTTTGTAATTCCATTGTCAGTAGTACAGAAGATCACAATCAACCACAATACATCATCATTCAATCGTTGTCTGGAGTCTCTCATAGTGTTTTCATCACTACTTATATATCCCATTGTAAAGCTCTAGGACCAATATTACAATATCCTCTTACACACTTAATGCATTCATGTCAATAAACAGCCTCCATTGTGGATTCCGACCATGTAGCAAGGCGCATTTGTAATTCTTTACCTTCCGACTGGATCATGGCCATAATCATACAGTGCAGTGTATGCCTACTGCCAAGAGAAGATTAGAAACAATAAGAAAGCATTTAAACATCAAGCATATTGTAGCTGGTAAACGAAATCTCCATTACTGGAACAAGCATAGGGAAGATGCTGAACGCAAAAGGCTTAAAGAGAACCTGTCAGTCATTTTAAATTGTTAAAGTCTAATGTACTCAGAAAACACTTTCTGAATGATCACTTCACCAAATGATCGCTCTTATTAACCAATGCAGCACCAGAAGATTGGGGGTATGGGGGGCAGAGGACTTCAGATTTCAACTGTAAGCGCCAGTCCCCTTGTGCTGATACTTTTTTACCAAAACTTAAGCCTAGTACACACTATTAGCTTTTTTGTTAAAAAAAAAAAACGGACAGCTCAGGTCGCAGCCACTGTACTAACAATCCGATGTTAGTACATAGATCTCTGTGTTCTAACAGGGGGATGCTGGGGGACACTGGCTGAGAACGGCAGACTTTTTTGGCCATGCCCCTTCGACAAAAGCCAGCAAACTTCTGTCAGACCGGCTGCAGTACACACCGGCTGAATATCGGCTGGTTTCTTTTGAACTAGCCGATGCCAATCAACATTCAGCCTGTGTTTGGGGCTTTAAAGTGGTTGTATACCCCCAATGTGGAAGTTGTACCTATAGGTAAGTCTATAATAAAGCTTACCTATAGGTACTGTAAAAATCTCCTAAACGTGCGCAGTTTAGGAGATATTTACCTTGTAGTGCGCAGATGATGTCATCGGCGCATGCGCTGTGAAGAAACGACCCTCCGTGCTGTTTCTTCACTAGCAAGTGCCGTGACTGACGGCTCCCACGTGATTCCGGACAGTCACAGAGCCGGAGTCCGCAACTCCAGAAGGAAGAGGGGTGAAGATAGATGCCGCCACCAGCGGGCACAGTGCAGGCTTCAATTGCAGGTAAGTGGCATATAATGGGCTAATATGCAATGCATACTAGCCCATTATGCTTTTACTGTGCAGGGGAAAAAAGAGCTTTAAGCTAGCTATATGTAAAACCCTATACCAATAGGTAGGTGCTAGTATAGGATTTTTACTAGTTACTATTTTTACTAGTTACTAGTCTGTTAGCACAGGTACATTTAGGCAGGCCTATGCTTTGAGCTAGGCCTGTCTGTTTTGATCTGGGGGCTGGGAGTGGTTACTGAAGCAGTGGGTGTGACCACCTGTGCTCTAGTTCTGAGGCGCATCCCCTGTTTCCAGGGAGAATGTTCTGGAAGAGGGGCAGGACCTGGAACTGGAGTGGCAGGCAGCTTATGTGGGAGCCCTGACCAATCCCCAACTGGTACTGGCATGTGGCGGGCCTCCTATATCAGCTGAAGTAACATTCCACTGGAGGGAGTCGTCGGCTGGGTGAAGTGGAGAATGGAATACTAGACAGCAGCAGGAGGGCATCCCCATCTGGGGGGGGGGGGGGGGTGCACCAATCCCAGGAGGAGGCCCGGGGAGAACTGTGAAGGAACTTTGCCTTTACGCGGTCATTGGCGATGTCCTCATCATTACACGGTCATTGATGAGGAACTCCTGGTCCGGTTAAGTTCTCCATCAAGGACTCAGGACAGAGAAAGGTCAGTGAGTGTACCACAGTGGAGGGCTGGATATGCCAGGAAGTCTGTGAGGGAACTTCACTTCTACACGGCCATTAGTGAAGTCCTCATCATTAAACGGTCAATGATGAGGAGTCCTGGATCAGAGGAGAGACTGTGGGGAGTTATGTCAAATCCATGTGTCTTAAGGGCACAGGATTTGCAAGCAGGGCTAGCTGGGAACAGTAGTCCACCGTTCAGCATGTGCTTTTCAACTACTAGGTCTCTGGGGAGGGGTACTGCAGGCCTCTGGCCTAGTAGCAGCGAGCAACCAGAGTCTGCAAGAGGAACTATTCAGCGGGTCCTTTTTGCTTAAAGAAGAAGACATGACACTACACTAATAACTACAGTATAAGTTTGTGCAGGAGAGGATTTCTGGAACATCACCCTTACAAGAGTGATGTCCTCATCCTTACACGGTCATGGGTGAGGAAGTCCTGGAAGCAATAGTCTGCATGAAGTAGTAGCACTAGCATGGTGATACAGGGAAAAGACTGCAGTTAAAACATCTACATAATTTCTTCAGACTTAAACTATGTGCTAATCTGTAAAATATCTCTAAATATATTGGCAAAGTGAACTATTCTATGGGCATCCTGTATACCCCTTTCCCCAACCAAGTTGTACCCCACAATAAACAAAAACAAAACCAGCAAAGGAATGCTCATTGTCTCTGCTAGTGATATATGGTAGTCTGGCAGCGGGGTGATATGGTGGATGTTTGTTGGCAACTACACCGCTACATATACACCCTATAGATTCCTCCTCGTGTTTATAGTTGATGAAGGACTCCCTCCTGTCTGTGATTTTATTTAGCAGCCAGTGAAACCCACGGCTGTCTGAATGCCCAAACCTCGACTGTTCAGCTGACCATTTTTTACCCAGCTCCTTCTACAAAAGTTAATTTAAACAAATCGATTCTTGTCCAGCCAGGTGGTGCCGACAGAACCACCCACTGCTTGAACTTTGACCGATTCAGGTTGATCAGACAAAACTTGAGCTGTGTTTATCTGGCCTAAGGCCCCTTTCACACGGGACGGATCCGTAATGATTCGCCCCGTGATGATCTACTTGCTCAGCGGGGATCGCTCCGTTTATCCCCGCTGAGCCTGCGGATGACAGGGCGGTCCCGGCACACTGTGCGGGGACCGCCCTGTCAGCTCTCCGCTCTCCTCTATGGGGGATCGGATTAACACGGACCGTCTGTCCATGTTCATCCGATCCGCTCTGCAGACAGATAGAAAAATAGGATTTTCCTCCGTCTGCAGAATCGGACCATAGAGGAGACGGACAATATCGGGTGTCTGCGGCTGTTCATCCGAAGACACCCGCTATCCCATAGGAATGTCCATATTTCATCCACAAATGGATGGATGAAATACGGACATACAGTCAGCATGTGTGAAAGGGGCCTAACTCTAGACAGAATTCACCTATTCCTGATGAGACAACAGTTACCTGAAATCTGATTGGTCACCAGTGCGCTCTACATATTTCACATCATTATTTTTTTGCATTGCCTTGTTATACAATCTTTTGTTGCTTTTTGACACATAACATGGCAGACACAATGACATCTTTTTACACGGATCAGTTATACAAAGGCCTGTGTGTTGTCTCTTAACTGAACAGACAGTTCTATTGGTCATAAGTACACAAGGCATTTTCCAAAGTAGCTCTATGGTTTAGTTTTTTTCAAATCTCACATTAAATAAACAGCATCTAGTAAGGACGGACCAGTAGCTGAGCAGGTACTTATTTAAACTGGGAGCATCTTATGAAGATAGGCCAATGTTATGGCCTCATCTGTCTCCTTCCTCCCGTCTCACCCCCCTACCCCACTTTGTGAATACATTCACACAGCAGCAGCCGGCCTTGGCATTTCAAGCCAGAATCATCCCAAATAAGGTTGTTATGTCTACGCTTCCTCAGCTTAAAAAAAAAAAAAAATTCACACTGCGACCAAAGTCAGCCCCGCTGTGGGAGAAGGAGGATCTGGCTTACTTTGAAAATACTGGCCAGGAGGACATTACAATCTGTACACACCAATGAACCGAGACATGAATGGAAATAACACAGCCTCATTCTCTTAGGATGATTTCATCACTAGTTAAACATTATCCATCTACAGAAACTACAACGCAATGGATCAGGCGGAAACGACATATTACATTGTCCACAACCTCAAACCTGTCTGGTTCTTGCCGGCTGTTACTCTACAGACCACAAGATCCGATTTGCACTACTACTACACCTAGAGACACCAGCTATTTCTTCATACAGATAGTATTGAGGTATATTTCCTCCCCTTTCATAGTTTAAAATAATGAGAATAGTACCATAAAATGTCCCTCCAAACCTGTGTTAGTCGGATCAGCTTGTGAAAATACTGGTAAGCCCCCCGAAAAGGGTAAAACACGTCTGAGGAGTTCTCTAAAAAGGTATAGAACAGGAGCTGAAGCCATATTTTACCCATCTCATTACATTTAAGCAACAGGGAGTCGGTGTCTGTGTGCTGAGAGCCACCATTTTGTTGAAGTCCTTGTATATTTTGTTAAAAAAGTGATTTGTGAACCAAGGGCCCTTTCACGCGTGCCATCGGACTGTCCCATAGGGGTGAATGGAGCTTCCGATCAGGTCGTTTTTTCAGGTGGACCTGATCGGACGCTCCATTCACCCCTATGGGACAGTCCGATGGAGCAAACACACAATCCCATTTTCCGACCAAAAGCTCTCATATGTCTTTTTCTGGCCGATTTTCCGATCGCGTGCACAGGGTTTTAGCGAATTGATCCCAATGTGTGCTACCTATCCCCTAATATTTATTTTATTTATAAAAGCAGGTTGTTATAACCATCACCATGACTGGTCTTCAGCCAGTAGTCAGCAGGTTTACATGTCATTTCAGGTTGTAAGGAGCTTGAGCAGGTCTGAACAGTTCTAACCTTTAAATCTTTTTACAGGTGTGCCTTTTCACATGATGCAACCAAACCTGAAGGCATTTGAAACTGACAAATGTAGACAAACATATAAAAGATCAACAGACAAATTCTTCGATAAGTGTCTCCAAACTCTAGGCTTAAACGTGAGTACTGAGTACGACATTGACAAATCCATAAAGCTGACAATAGATGGATTGAAATTACAGCAGGGCCCGTCTAGGAAAATTTTCGCTTGATCAGTGCTGTTTGCTATAGCCGGCAGAGGTGATGATTGTATTCTGACTGTGGGGAAGTCTCCCCACTGTCAGTATACAGTACCTTCAATGTGTGGATGGGGGAATTGATTCATAATCATATTAGGGGTCTCCAAACTGTGCCCTGGGGCCAGATGTGGCTTTTATCTGCCCCTTGAGGCATTATTCCTGCCACTGACACCAACAATGGGGCATAATTCCTGACACCAACAATGGGGCATAATTCCTTACACTGACAGCAACAATGGGGCACTATTCCTTCCACTGACACCAACCATGGGGCATAATTCCACTAGCAACAAAAATGGGGCACTATTCCTTCCACTGTCACTATTTCTCCCCCTAATACCAAAGATTTGGCATTGTTTACTTCCACTGGGCACTATCCCTAAGGTCTGATGGACAGTAAACTGGCCCTTTCTTAAGAAAGTTTGGAGATCCCTGATCTCTATCATACGAATGTTTTGGTTTCCAATAAAGATAAAACCAAAGTGAGTGACATTTCCTCATGTTTTGTGGATTACATAAGTGAATAATCAGAGTCAGTGAATGGTCTACCTCTGTACTGTAATTTTGCCCTATTATGCATTGTACGGTAGCTCCCCTAAAGGAGGGTAAAGTCCTCTGTTTCTAGCTTATTGCATTGTGCAGAATAAAAAAAGGCTCATATTGTAAATGTACATGGGGGGGCACAGGTTGGGCCATGTCAATTTCTTCAATGGGAAATACTGCTTGATTATGCAAGAGTTGGGTTTTACAAAGATTTTTTTATTTTGTGCAGCTTTATCACTAGTCACGGTGACACCATTCTTTTTATTCTAAACAATAACTGTCATTGGCCTTGGAATGAAGGCTAACCCTGAAACGCCCTACACCTTTACAGAAAAAAAAGATGTATACTAGAAATCAGTATATTGTGAAGGGCAGTCAAACCGGGACCAATGCATGACCACCAACTGTTCCTCATTCAGAGGGACAGCCTTTCTTTTGGAAACCAAATCTCCTTGTACCTTTCTTTTTTCGGTCTGATAGATGGATCTCAATTTTAAAAAAAAGTACTATTTAACTACCAAAGTGTAATTCTACACTAATCCTTTCATTCAACCTCTAAATTATTGCATTTGTTATTTTGAAAAGCCAGCAAAAAGGAAAAGCAGTAGTGGGGTTTAATCCATTTTTTTTTTTGCACGTTCAGTAAATTCTTCATGGTCTGCGTAACTGGGAGTGCCAAGAGGTTTCTTATCTCAGAGAGCTCAGAGGTATGCCAATGGCAGAGGATCTTCACTCCATCTGAGCACCACAAACCAAAAACACTATTTAATTAATTATTAATATTGAAAGCAAACTCTCCCATCCATTCATGTGTACCATGCTTTATTTTGTTAAGAAATTGCTTTGAAAAACACCCCCATTTCTGCCCATGGTCATCTTGAGTAAGGGCAAACGATTCATGTAGCATTTACTTCCTGGAATCTATCTGCCCCTACTTCAAGCATGCATGCAGGAGAGAGGCTTATGCCGCGTACACACGATCGGAATTCTCGTCGGAAAAAGCTCTGATGGTTTTCCCGACGGAATTCCGACGGAATTCGGCTCAAGCTGTCTTGCCTACACACGGTCACATCAAATTCCGATCGTTTATAGCGGTGACGTACAACACGTACGACGTGACTAAAAAAAGGAAGTTCAATACCCAGTAGCCAATAGCTTCTGTCTCGTAGTTGAATCTGAGCATGCGTGATTTTTGGCGTGTCGGAATTGCATACACACGATCGGAATTACCGATAGAACGTTTTTCCGTCTGCAAAATTAAGAACATGCTATCAATTTTTGGCTGGCGGAAATTCGGACAGCTAAATTCCGATGGAGCATATACACGGTCGCATTTTCCGATGAAAAGCTCTCATCTGTCTTTTTCTGTCCGGAATTCCGATCGTGTGTACGTGGCATTAGCTGAGCAAATCCTTCCCCTCCTGAAGACTCCTGGGATGTATGACATAATTTGCCTAGGCAAGAAACCATAAAGTAACTGAAATGCAAAAAAAAAAAAAAAAAGTTTGGAGACCATTGTTCTTTAAAATAAGTAAATACGATATACTTTCCTATCTTTTTACTAATGTTAGCAACGAGGTTTAAAAATAATCAATGTTGATTGGGAAAGTGAAGTTCCACTTAGCCACACAGTGGACACTACTGCAACATTATGGCATATATGATCTACTGCCAATCCAAACTTGTGGCAGACCTTCTAGGGCAGGGGTTGGCAACCTAGGCCCTCCAGCTGTTGCAGAACTACAAGTCCCATCATGTCTCTGGGAGTAATTGTAACTGCCAGCCTTGCAATGCCTCATGGGAAATGTAGTTCCACAACAGCTGGAGGGCCCCAGGTTGCCTACCCCTGTTCTAGGGTATCTCTGTTGGAAAGGGCATTTATTGAAGATGGAAAATGTAGGTAAACGGCCAATTAATTTCCTCGGTAACCTGCACAGTTGGTGTCTCCGTAGTGCACACACATGCCCGTAGCATACAAACATGTATGTACATATGCTTGATGCCTGATAACAATTAGTAGGTAGGTTGTTTACCAATGTCTGGTCACCATCTTCTGTTTATAGTAGGTTTTCACAGACTAGATCAGTGATGGCGAACCTTGGCACCCCAGATGTTTTGGAACTACATTTCCCATGATGAGAGCATCGTGGGAAATGTAGTTCCAGAACATCTGGGGTGCCAAGGTTCGCCATCACTGGACTAGAATGTAAGCTCCGCTGAGAGAAATCTCTCAGCACACATCAATAACCCGAGCATGTCCAGCAGTCTGCCTTTATGCTTTATGCAGCATTTAACCTTACTGTGCAAAACCACTGACATTTTCCTCCATTATTCAGAAGCATTAGAGACAATAAAGATGATCTGCTGAAAATGATCTGTCATGAAGAGGTCTCATTCCAAATAAAATGCAGAATGCCTCATTATATCCTCCAGACTGACTCAGTGTCAGCAGTTAACATATTCGATCTCCAGCTGATTGTTCAGTCCTCTCATCTAGCAGGCACCATCCATGCTGTGATGGCTCAGAGCAGAGCTGTGACTTCGTCTTTCCACAACAGGATCCTCTTCCTGTCTATTTTCCTCCTGCACAGACACTAGACCTGTATACCGTGATCTGCATGTTAACCGATTCCGGAGTTTGTCCTGAGAAATCCACATGAAAATGCCTAATAACATCTTAAAGGAGCAAACTAGATAAATATCCATGTTTGGCATTTAAACCTACTCAGGGGATGTTGCCTAAATACAGAGAAGGTTTTATTCTTATTCTGACATTCATGTTGAGTAGTTGACTGCACTGCTAGGTAAATCTCCATGGGTACTGGGGTCCCTTATTCAGCCTACAGTCAACTCACCCTAAAATTATGGAATCGCTGGGTAGTTGTCTGATCTCATCTGGTCTCCCTACATGATACAGATCTCCCATAAAGCAGACTTGACAGAGGTCTCCAAACTTTCTAAACAAAGGGCCAGTTTACTGTCCTTCAGACTTTAGGAAGGCCAGAGGGAGACTGTAGGCCAGTAGGAGTAGAAACTGTCTTGGTGTCAGTGGGAGGAATAGTGCCCAATCTCTGATATTAGTGGGAGGAATAGGGCCCCATTGTTGGTCTCATTTCAATGGGAGAATAGTGCCCCAAGGGCCGCATAAAGGCAAGCAGAGGGCCACATCCAGCCACAGGGCCAAAGTTTGGAGACCACTGTTTTATAAAAAAAAAGAAAGGTCTGTTCTAAGCCCGTGTACACGCGGTCAGACATTCCGACAACAAAATCCATCGGATTTTGTCTGACGGATTTTGTCCGAAACTGGTGTTGCATACACACAGTCGGGCAAAGTTGTCAGAAAATCCAATCGTTCGTAACGCGATGACGTTAATTCGTTACGATGGGACTACGTTCAGGCTAGTAGCCAATAGCTTTGGTCTAGGAGATTTGATCTGAGCATGCGTGGCACTTGTCCGATCGGAAAAAGTCAGATCGGATCACGTTGTCGGAAAATTTTATATCCAGCTCTAAAACTTTGTCGGTCGGATATTCCGACAGAAACAGTCCGATGGAGCCCACACACGGTAAGATTATCCGACAACACGATCCGATCGGACATTTTCCGTCGGAATGTCCGACCATGTGTACAAGGGCTAAGAAAGCCATCTACGCCTCAAAACCAAATTGCTGAATGTGTCCCTACAATGGATTGGTGTAAATTCTCATAGGATTTCTTGCCCCCAATTATCCCAGAAAGCACTGATCGACCGCAATCACTTTGACTGACTTTTTTCCCCTCAGCTTCTTCAATTTTTCCCTCAATGTTTGTTTAGCCAGGAGTAGTTGGTAGGGCCAAATTTAGTTTGAATCACAGGAATCGAACAAAAACAAAATAATTTTCTTTTGAATTTTGCACCGTTAGTGGGCTGCAGCAACAGGCAATTTTGGTGCGGCCATAGAATTTGAGTGATCGGGCATGTTTGAAATTTTTGGAGAAACAAACTTCTAATCAATGATGGGAGAATCGTGTGATAAATATAATGGAAAAATAAATGTGCATGAGCTATGTAACCTGGAAAGAAAAGAAGATTCCTGGCAACGAAAATTATTTTTTCGGTGAAACTGAAGGCTTTATTTGGTCAAATTTCGAAATCAATGGTTGGTATCATCGAATCACAAAACTTATAAAATTTCTGATTCTCGAAAGAAAATTTTTTGGAATTTGACCCATGTATGGAGCTTTTTTGCAGCTGCTTCTCTCCTGCCATGAGAACATCGTTTAGAAGAGCCCCAGTGTGCATGAAGCCTTTGTGCAATATACAGCTTCCTATGTCTGCTCAGTGTCTAATTCTGCCTTTCTCAGGCCGCGTACACACGGGCGGACTGTTCGCCCAACCTTGTCCGCTGAACAGTGTTTGGGCGGACAGTCCGCTCGTGTGTGGGCTTTCAGCGGACAGTTTCAGCGGACAGTTGGACGGACAAAGTCTTTCGGAAATTCCGAAAAACTGTCCGCTGAAACTGTGTTTGAGCGAACAGTCCGCCCGTGTGTAGGCTACTTTCGAAATGAGCAAACTGTTCCCGCCCAGAGGAAAGTCTGCTCATTTCGAGCGCGTGTGAAGGTAGGCGGGGCCCGCGACGGAGACGTCGCGGGCTCCGCCGCCTGGAATGGGCTTAAAGGGGAACCCCAACGCCGAAAAAATCGGCGTGGGGGTTCCCCCAAAGTCCACAACAGACCCTTGTCCGAGCACGCTACCCGGCCGGCCAGGAAAGGGGGGCGAGCGAGCGCGCCCCCCCTCCTGAGCCGTACCAGGCCGCGTGCCCTCAACATGGGGGGTGCCTTGGGGAAGGGGGGGCCGCGCGGCCCCCCCACCCCAAAGCACCCAAAGCGGCCCCCCCTTCCCCAAGGCACCCCCCATGTTGAGGGCACGCGGCCTGGTACGGCTCAGGAGGGGGGGCGCGCTCGCTCGCCCCCCTTTCCTGGCCGGCCGGGTAGCGTGCTCGGACAAGGGTCTGTTGTGGACTTTGGGGGAACCCCCACGCCGATTTTTTTCGGCGTTGGGGTTCCCCTTTAAGCCCATTCCAGGCGGCGGAGCCCGCGACGTCTCCGTCGCGGGCCCCGCCTACCTGTACACGCGCTCGAAATGGGCGGATTTGCCTCCGCCTTACGTGGGCGAGTCCGTTCATTTCAAAAGTTGAGCGAACTGTTTGGCAAACAGTTCGCTGAAACAGTCCGCTCGTGTGTGGGCAAGTCCGCTCATGCAAATTTTGAGCGGACTGTTTGCCGAAACTGTTTGACGAACAAGGTTGGGCGAACAGTCCACGCGTGTGTACGCGGCCTCAACCTTTTCAACACAGAGGAACCCATTAAATAGTTCTCTGGTCTCTGGGAACCCCTGCTAAAAATTAGAAATCTACAACTCATGATATAATAGTGTAATGGTCAGTGGGAAGAATGGTCCTTACACTTGTGGTCATCGGGAAGAATTACCCCTTACAGAGAGCTAAAAAGATCAACGGTGTCAGTGGGAACTTATCTGAGAGGCATAAATTGCCCAATGCTGAAGGAAACCCTAGCAACCTTTGGAGGAACCCTAGGGTTTTCACTATGTACTCTGTAAGCCCTTGTAAACACGGTCGGAGATTTCCGACGGAATGTGTCCTATCGGACTGTTTTGTCCGATATTCCGACTGTGTGTGGTATCCATCGGAACTGTTTCCGTCTGAATATCCGACGGACCAACTTTTCCAACTTGCCGGTAAAATCTTCTGACAAAATGCTCCAATCGGACATACTCCGATCATGTGTAGCCTACTCTGACAGACAAAGTGGCACGCATGCTCAGATCAAATTCCTAGACCAAAGCTATTGGCTACTAGCCTGAACGTAGTCCCGTCGTAACAAAATAACGTCATCACGTTATGTACAATCGGATTTTCCGACAACTTTGTCCAACCGTGTGTATGCAACAGTTTCGGACAAAATCCGTCGGACAAAATCCAACGAATTTGGTTGTCAGAGTGTCCGACCGCGTGTACAAGGGCTAAGTCTACTTTTTTTTTTCTTCCAGTTATAAGCCAAACTACTAAGAGCGCTTGTGCATCAATGCACTGCTGTAATGTGCGTGTTTACCACGGGTTACTGCAATACATGCTTGAACTCAGTGCATTGATCTGAAAATTGGCTAAGTCATGTAAAATTCAAAAAGTGAGGCCCACAACTGTAAAAGGGTTAAAGACATATGACACCGACTTTCATAATTCAAAGGCTCACCCAAAACCAAGTTGTATTCATGATTGGCTAAATAACCGACCTGGATAATTATTACCTCCAGATTGTTGTTCTCTTAATTTACTGCTCTAAAAACCCACAATGCTTTGCAGCAAGGTTCTGACACATGAAGATACAGAAGAATTTCCAGTTGACTTCAGTAGATAATTGATGTGACTATTGTAGAGCAGAAAGTGAACAGAAAGGAAATGGAAATGAATGTCGTACAGGTTGATATGTTGTGTATAAATGAATTAACATGCCGGAAAAATAATGGTATTTAAAGCCTCACCGGTTCCGACAACAAGCCTCACAAATAACCTCTACTCCGGGAAAGATTTCCAATGACAATATTTATTTAGTACCATCAATGGAGATTAAATCACAAAGTTGTTCTAGGTAATGGGTTGGCGATTAGCATCGAGGTCTTTTCATTACATGTCAGTGGACAGACAGAGCTTAGAGGTAACACTACCTTCATCCACCCTGGTGTTAAACTAACACACGCACCACCCTTCCAGCTCTCATGACGTTATTATTGTGTTAAAGTTATCACGTAAGCGCTGACATTGCTTCATGGGGGTTAAAGCTGAGGAACACCTGGGAGGTCCCAAAGATAATCTGTAAGGATTTGTGTTCCCATATGTAAAATGCAGGCATTCTGAGGTCAGAACTATTACTTCAGGATACGACTATGAATCCCCAATTTACTAGGAATAATTGAGTATATTCCTCATTCACAGTGATGTCACTAAAGTTGGATAAACACTTATGCCCCGCACACACGATCAGACATTGATCGGACATTCCGACAACAAAATCCATGGATTTTTCCCCATGGATGTTGGCTCAAACTTGTCTTGCATACACACAGTCACACAAAGTTGGTCGGAAATTCCGAACGTCAAGAATGCGGTGACGTACAACGCGTACGACGAGCCGAGAAAAATGAAGTTCAATAGCCAGTGAGGTTCTTCTGCTTGATTCCAAGCATGCGTGGAACTTTGTGCGTCGGAACTGTGTACACACGATTGGAATTTCCGACAACGGATTTTGCTGTCAGAAAATTTCAGAACCAGATCTCAAATTTTGTGCGACGGAAATTCCGATGGAAAATGTCCTAAACACGATCGGAATTTCTGACAAAAGGCTCCCATCGAACATTTTCCATCTGAGAATCTGACTGTATGTAAGGGGCATAAAGGTTTACTCATGCTGGTGGTTTTAACCGTACCAGGGCATACTTCACCACCCTGGTCTGGTTCATTTGTGTAATCAGAGTCCTCTAATCAATGATAGGGAATGGTTAAGCGTACCATGCCTGGTAGACTTGGGTAGAAAAGGTTCAATTGAGGTGATCTAAAGTTTGCTTAAAGTGAACTGTACATCAACACTCACTTTAAAACACTGTGAGTTTCAACATTAAAGTTACATTTCACCCTCCACCCCTATAATTCTTTTTTGCTCCCCCGCTTATCCAATGCTGAGTTAGGCTGACCATACACGATTCTATTCTCGGCTAGTTTAGCAGGAACCGTGGAAGATTTGAAGAGTTAGGGCAGGCTGAATGTACCAAGTTACCAAGTTGATTAAATCGATCAACTTGGGTACAACCAGGCTGGTTTATCACTAGTGGTAACGACTTCTTCCGGGAGCAGACAACTGCCCGGCAGGAGGGATTCTCCTGTCAGCACTGTCTGTATTGATGGGGGGAATCATGCAAATTTATTCCCTGCAAACCGTGGTTGCAGGAAAGAAATTCGCACCGTGTATGGCCAGCCTTAGCCACAGTTCACCCACACAGAAGATCCAGCATTGTCCTGCTGAGATCCTCTTCTCTGCAGCCACTGCCAGATTCCGCACCTACATGTTTATATGTGATGTCATTGGGAGGCTGCTCTTCTGGGTTCTGGCACAGACTACTGATGATGCGTGGCTAGGCCTGCCCCCTCCTCTGTTGGTGAATGGGGTGATATGCAGGGCTTCCTGTGCCTCCTGGGATTCCACCGACGCCGCCCCTCACCCCAGGTCAGCAAAGGAAGCCTCCCCCCAATCGACAGTCTCTTTCCTCTTCCTCATGGCGGTCAATCCGATCGCCTGTCCTTTCAGCCAATTGGGTAATGGGTCTCAGGACCTGCTTCCTGATTGGCCGGGAGGAGGATCAGTGTGACAATAGTGAATATTCCTTTGCTAGTATCACACAACTGGGTGGGTTCGGAACGCAGTGCTCTGCGCCCCGAGCCCACCCTTTTTAAAAGCCTATTAGAGCCTCTGGCTCTAATCACATGCTTCCAAAAAAAACACCCCCCCTCACTGGAATCCATGTGTCCGGCCTGTGTGCCCCTAATGGATGGGCCGCCACTGCTCCCAGTGCAGACAGTGTGTGTTTGTAGAATACGACATTGCGCATGTGGGTGCTTTACACAACCCCCAGCACATAACCGCATATAGCAGCATCTTCTACTTCTCCTCAATGGACAGCTGTATGAGGTGGTAGCAGGTCTTGCGAGAGACAATACACAAGCTCTACCCCTTGTACAGCCCCTGTACGGCTGTGTGCGTGAAGTCTAAGGGCCCTTTCACATAGGCAGACTGATTGGGACAACCTGTCAGTTTTTTTAGGTGGACCCGATTGAACCACTCATTGCCCTCTATGGAGCGGCAGATGTCAGCAGACATTTGTCTGTTGACACCCATCGACATCCAATCCGATCTGCCAAAAACAGATGGATGGGTGATTCATTACCCATCCGTCTGGCGGAACGGATTGGATAACACCCATAGAGGAAAGCAGGCTGTGTCCATGTCCACTCTGCATCAGCAGGGCGGACACAGACCTGTCATCCACCTGCTCAGGGGGCATCAGGGGCCTTAAAGAGGAACTGCAGTCTGCTCATATAATTTGTAATAAAAACATCTTTGCCATTCTGAAGCTTCCCTCCAATCACTTTGCATATTATTTTATATATACTGTGATTCTGTACTTGCCAAATATGCTGCAGAAACCTCCCTCCACTGAGTTTGGCTGCATCCATTTTAACTGTAGGCAGCTGAAGCTGCTGCCTGTTCACTTCCTGGATTTACACAGACACACAGAGGCACACCTCCAGCTCTGCAGCTCTCATTGGCCCTCTTATGACTCCTCCCTTCCAGGCAAACTCTCACTAAAGTGAGAGAGAGAACTGTGCATGATGTCATAAGCCTAGGCTTTTTTCCAGACAAGAAACAGGAAGTGGGCTGTATAAGGTATTTACTGGCAGAAAAAAAATCTTTTACTATCGAAAGTTAAAACAACAAGTGGAGAAGATTTAATAGATGGAAAGACGAAAAATGACTGAAGGTCGGCTTTAAGGAGAAGCCATGCACTAGTGTGATCATTCAACTACTCTAACCTTCTGTAAGCAAGTGAGGTCACCTACAAGATCTGCTGACTGTTTTTACTTTGACATCAAGTTTTGACAGAAGGTAGCCACTGATAATACATTTTTTCAACATACTCACAGTTTAGTTTGCCCACGTTTGTGCCTGCTTTAACTTACAGGCCACCATTACATGATGATTTGCTCTATCTCTCAGGAACTCAGATGGTGAGATTTACTGCTGGCTCTGTCTCCCTAACGTGCTCATTACCGGGCCAAGTGATGATGATGTCACGTCTCTAATACTGGTTGTAAAAGAAAGTGAAGAACGTAGCAGTGAGCGTGTGACGCCCTAGTTATGGCCTTAGCAGAAGGGTGGAGACAGAATCTGCTAAAGAGAAATCTTTTAGTGTGAATACTCTAACATTATAGCTATAGCTATAGGTGATTTAACCACTTGCTGAACACTCACACCTAACTAAGGCTGGCCATACATGATCGAATTTCAAAAGAATTTTCTATTGGAAAACAGAAAATGTGTGCGTTTTGTGATCTGATGATGCCACCATTGATTTCAAAATTCGGCCAACCAATCCTTCAATTTCACCTCATGTTGCCACAAAAGAATTTGTGGCTGGGAATCTTCTTTTCTTTCAGGGAATTTTCTTTTTCTTGCACATGCGCATTTCTTTTTCGATTACATTTCTTGCATGATTCTCCCATCATTGATTATAAAATAGTTAATTTTTCAAAAAATTTCCAACATGTCTGATTACTCAAATTTGATTGTCGCAGAAAATCGGCCGTTGCTGCAGCCCACTAATGGTGCGAAATACGAACAAAAATTCTTAGATAAGATAGTCCAAAGAAAATTCTTTCAAAATTCGACCCATGTGTGGCCTAAGTGTCTGTTGACTGTGCTTCCAAATATAAATACTGAACTGTATAACTTGACTCACGACCCAGTCCAAATCTGGCCATACGTGGATCAAAATTCAGCCGGTTCTACAGGGACCAGTCGAATTGTGATCCATGTACGGCCAGGGTGGTTGTACAGAAGTCTATCTTCTAAACGACTTCTGTACAACTGCCGTGATGAATCTTTGTTGAACGAAAAAAAAATTAATCATCTATGGGCTGCTTAATATCTACACCCCTAACCAGCTATGGCCAGAAATGACCAGTTCCGAAAAAACTTGAATCAAAACCGTTACGTTTTAAATAAAGCAGGGAAGAGTTCAACCATCTATCTATTCTTGATGCTTGTGTCCAATTGTAGAGATTTTCTTTTTACTTCCTACAAGAAGTGAGACTGACCGATCTAGGTAAAATGAGGTACCGTGTTTAGGTTGCTTAGAGTGCAGTCTGATTCTGCATGCATGTCTATCCATCCTCAAATGTCTACTGACTAGGGATGAGGTGTGAGTTTGCTTCTACAATGGGTTCATGGTGAATCCTGCGGGTTGGAAACTTGCAGTCCACAAATTATAGCTCTGGTAAATTTTTTTCAATCATAATCCATTGCATGGCCTTTGAACTATGGCCAGTTGTGTTTAAAGTGGTTGTAAACCCTCCCCCACAACTTTGTCCCATGTAAATCAGCATTAAAAACCCGAATGAGCACTGCTTGTAGATCTCTCCTTACTTTCTTAGTATTGTTGTAATCCTTTTTGTTCTTTAGAATGAAGTCACTGAGCATGCCCAGATCTCCCCTGATTTACAGCACACTCTCTATATCTTATCTATCTGTTATCAGGACTTCCTACGCACAGCACTGAACTCCCAGTAGACTTCAGAATCATTCAGAGCTTCCTCCTACACACCATGTGACCATGTGACATGACATGCAGTGTAAACTTGGCCATTACTGCAGTCTTATCAGCTGAAGCTGATAAGACTGACAAAGGGAAACATTAGACATCGGCACAAGTAAATACTATGAAATACTATGAAATAAAACAAGTCAGCTATGAACAGGGAAGTAGGGTTGCCATAGAAACGTTGGATTGAGAAGGAGGCTTGGTTAACAGTACAGGAAGTGCTGTAACGGTGGAAATACACTCCACTGTGGACTCAGAAAACAATACTTAAGATGGCGCTGCCTAACCCCTGGAAACAAGTTTTTAAAAGTTTCTTTAAACAGTAAGTAATATGCAATTTGGGCTGGATTACAGTGGCTATAGTCTGATAATAACTTATTATAATGGACTAAATGAAGAGAAGCATCAGAGTGGGAGAGTTTACTTCTTCTTTAAAAGGAGCAATATGGGGATATTTGATAATCCACATCCTTCGTTATAAAAGTGTGGACACAGACTAACCAGAGTATTGGTAGCTGTTGTAGGGAGAGGATAGGGGGGTATGGCAAACTGTATAGGGAAAGATTAGAGCTGGGGTTAGGAAACAGTTTTACTTTGGACTGCTAGCTTGTTGGTTTTTATGTTTGTGGTAGGGCCTTTTTAAGTCTGAGGTGCCCAATATGCATCTGTCACTTGTTGGCATTAGTTTGCAGCACACGGCTGCACTTCTGTGCTGTAACTACTGTGCACTAAATCACCAAACATTCACCCCGCTATTGCCATGCTGTAAACAAGAGCTAGGCATACCATTACATTAAGAGGATGATGCAGTGCTGCGATAATAAGAAGCTCACAAAAATACATATTAAACTGTTGTGCCACTGGTCATTTTTTTAGAACACTATATCTGTTACAGCTGTATTTTTTTAAAGATATATTTCTATGGCAGGGCCCAGGTTTCCATGCCTTTTATTGAAGAACTTGTTTATTTGCCCTACAAGTTCCCAGAATGGATAAACTCCAATGGTGTTTATAACATTCATATAACAGTATGCAAACCGAACCTGGGCAGATTTGCTTATCCCTACATTTCTATCCATTAGACTGAGACTTTATGAATGATCCCTAGAGGACTAAAGCTGGCCATACATGCATCAAATCAGCCAATTCATGCTGCATTGGCCGGTATTAACTGTTGGTGGTGTTGGTGGTAACAACATGATTTTTCAATGTTTCTAATGAACAGTGCCTGCTTCCAATCAGATGCCGACACTATTCAGGTATTCTAACAGCTCAGTGGGAGAAGTCGTCCATCAGTCTTATGCGCATGGCTAGAGGAATACGTTCAATTTCTTTTGTTCATCCTGCAGGCTGAACAAAAGAACTCTATATATGTATGATCACTCAGCTTAAAAAATGGCATTCGATTGGAAAACCATTGTTTATTCATAGTGGATATGGCTGTCCAGACTATATGTGCAGCACATCCACTACAGATCTAAGACCACTGAGCTGCCCTGGTGACTGCGATGCAGATGGCAGATTCTGATATTTATGATGGTGGAATACATGTACTCTCATTTTGTGCTATCTCAATACATTAATGCAAATTATGGTCAATGGAGCAATTAGCGCTCACTGGGAGGAGGTGTGAAAACATATTAAGATATTTATTTTGAGTAGACCCCAGAAGCCTATTTATACAAGCCAGGGGCAATAGCCATTTTTAGGATGCACCAAATAGAGTCACGAATCTCTGCGCAGCGAGCTCCTGAATCCCTCCACTGGGATTAATTTATACAACATTCAGAGGCAATGTGTCTGTGTGCATTACTCTCAGTTATAGAAAACATCCACCTAGTTATGTATTGTGTTTGCACAGCAAGGCAGGACAATCTGACATGTAAAACTGCACATATTCACCATAAAAGATTTACCGGAATCAATGCTGCACGTGCCAACAAGATAAGAAGTAAAGTTTGCTTTTTGTTTATTTTTATTTTTTTATTACATTTTATTGAAGCACTAACAGAATTTTAGTATGAATAATGAATATATTTACTCAAATTCTAAAAAAAAAAAAAATGCAATATACTGCTTTGTGTATACTTTTTTTCTATCTATGGTGGATGCATTTTAGTTAAAATGCAGCAAAAAATACTTTACAGTCATCACATATTTTACAGTTTCCATCATTACACCCCTTTTCCCAAAATGTATAGCATGCAAATTATATATATTATTACTATTATATTATTGTGCATTGTATTAGGTTTATTAACATAGGCTAATAATTAATAAAACATTTAAAACAAATGGATTCCACTATGCTCACAAGAGATTTGGATTGAGGAATCCTCCCCACTGTGTCCTTATATTCTGAGAGTGGGAACTCTTCATTGTCAGAATACACTGATCAGCGACTGCAGCCACTGATCGACGTCAAATGGGGGGGGGGGGGGTGTCACACACAGATCGAAATTCAGCAAGGTCCTGGTGAACCAGACGAATTTCGATCTACTATCTAAACCCACCTTAAAGTGGTTGCAAAGCCTTAAGGTTTTTCACCTTAATGCATTCTATGCATTAAAGCGGAGTTCCATCCAAAAGTGGAACTTCCGTTCATTTGTCTCCTCTCCCCCTCCGGTGCCACAATTGCCACCTTTTGGGGGGGGCGACAGGATACCTGTCTTTGGCAGGTATCCTGCTTCTACTTCCGGGAGTCCAGGCATCCCCTCGGCCCGTGACATCACCGCGGGCCTCCCTTCTCCTCTCCCTGTCCCTGGGCCAGTAGGAGAGAGGAGTGGGGCCTCCCGAATGCGCAGTAGCGTTCCCAGTGTGAAGCCATAAGACTACACTGCCGGGTACCCTTACCCGCAATGGCGGCTGCAGCACCTGACAGCTGATGGAAACATCAGCTGTGGTGCCGACATCACTGGACTCCAGGACAGTTTAAGTGTCTTATTGTTAAAAGCCAACAGCTGCAGTATGTATAGCTGCTGGCTTTTCTTCTTTTTTTTGGGGGGGGGGGGGGGGCGGAACACCGCTTTAAGGCAAAACAACTTCTGCGCTGCAGCTCCCCCCCCCCCCCAGAACCCCCCTTTTTCATACCTGAGTCCGATCCAGTGATGTGCATGAGCGCAGAGGCTCCAGTCACTGTCGCACTCCTCTTTGGACAGATTGATAGCAGCAGGAGCGATTGACTTCCACTGCTGTCAAACAAGAGCTATGACACCGGAGCGGAGGGCAGGGTCGAGTCCCGCTGTCTGTGTCAATGGACGCATCAGAGGGACTTGGGAGCCAGCCTGCATGGCTGTCCCCAGGGAAATCGGCTTTCCATGGGGGCACCCGATGAAGAGGAGGGGCCTGGAGACCCAGCAGGAGGACCACAAAATAGTAGGATTGGGGCTGCTCTGTGCAAAACCATTGCACAGAGCAGGTAAGTATAGGCATATTTGTTATTTTTATAATAAATAAATCAAAGGTTAAGTATTACTTTAACCACTTGCCGACCGCCGCACAACGATATACGTCGGCAGAATGGCACGGGCAGGCATATGGGCGTATATATAAGTCCCTGCCTGCCCGCGGGTGGGGGGCCCGATCGGGCCCCCCCCCCCCGGTGCCTGCGGCGGTCGGCATTCCTTCGAGAGCGATCCGGGATGAGGGGGCGGCCATTCATTCATGGCCACCCCCTCGCGATCGCTCTCGACGAATGGAAATCCTCCGTGACATCACTTCCTCTCCTGTAATGTAAACACAGGAGAGGAAGTGATGTATTCTCTCCTCCGTGTCGGTATTTTTCGTTCCGGCACCGAGGAGAGAGGTTCGGTGAGTTGCACCAACACACCACACATACAGTAGAACATGCCAGGCACACTCACACCCCCCCTTTACCCCCCGATCACCCCCCCAATTACCCCTGCCCCCCCAGTCACAGTGACACCAATTGCTTTTTTTTTTTTTTTTTTTTTTTTTTTGCATTGGTGTCATTTGTGACTGTAATAACTGTTAGGGCAGTTAGGGTTAGCCCCCTTTAGTTCTAATGTACCCCCCTAACCCCCCCAATAAAGGTTTAACCCCGTGATCACCCCCCGTCGCCAGTGTCACTAAGGCTGGGTTCACATTGCAGCGGTTTGAGAACGGATGTGATTCGCACCGCACTGCAGTGCAAATCACATCCGATCTCTGTGCGATTCGAGTTCAGCCATACAGATAGTATGGCTGAATTCGTGTCGCACCCGCCGCACCCGCCGCAAACTCGCACGGGACCCTTTTTTTGGTCCGCAGCAGAATCGGATCGCATGGGTGTTCACACCATGCGATCCGAGTTTGCAGATCGCACTGCGATATGCGAACTGATCTGGGGGTGTCATTATTTCACTGACACTCCCAGCAGTTCGCATAGGGCAGTGTGAACTGCCGCTGGGAGGCATGCGATGCGGGAACCCGCCGCGGATTCGTGGCGTTCCCGCATCGCTCCAGTGTGAACCCAGCCTAATAAGCGATAATTTTTCTGATCGCTGTATTAGTGTCACAGGTGACGCTAGTTAGGCAGGTAGGTATTTAGGTTCGCCGCAACTTTTTATAGCGCCAGGGACCCCCATATACTACCGCATAAAGCCCCCTGATTGCCCCCTAGTTAACCCTTTCACCAGTGATCACCATATAACTGTTACAGGTGACGCTGGTTGGTTAGTTATTTTTTTATAGTTTCAGGGCACCCGCCATTTATTACCTAATAAAGGTTTAACCCCCTGATCACCCGGCGGGTGTCATTTGTGACTGTAATAACTGTTAGGGCAGTTAGGGTTAGCCTCCTTTAGTTCTAAGGTACCCCTCTAAACCCCCCAATAAAGGTTTAACCCCGTGATCACCCCCCGTCGCCAGTGTCACTAAGGCTGGGTTCACATTGCAGCGGTTTATGAGAACGGATGTGATTCGCACCGCACTGCAGTGCAAATCACATCTGATCTCTGTGCGATTCGAGTTCAGCCATACAGATAGTATGGCTGAATTCGTGTCGCACCCGCCGCAAATTCGCACGGGACCCTTTTTTTGGTCCGCAGCAGAATCGGATCGCATGGGTGTTCACACCATGCGATCCGAGTTTGCAGATCGCACTGCGATATGCGAACTGATCTGGGGGTGTCATTAACATTTCACTGACACTCCCAGCAGTTCGCATAGGGCAGTGTGAACTGCCGCCGGGAGGCATGTGATGCGGGAACCCGCCGCGGATTCGTGGCGTTCCCACATCGCTCCAGTGTGAACCCAGCCTAATAAGCGATCGTTTTTCTGATCACTGTATTAGTGTCACAGGTGACGCTAGTTAGGCAGGTAGGTATTTAGGTTCGCCGCAGCTTTTTATAGCGCCAGGGACCCCCATATACTACCGCATAAAGCCCCGATTGCCCCCTAGTTAACCCTTTCACCAGTGATCACCATATAACTGTTACAGGTGACGCTGGTTGGTTAGTTATTTTTTTTATAGTTTCAGGGCACCCGCCATTTATTACCTAGTCTCACTAGTGTACCCCTAAATTTAGGGGTGTCTACTTTCCAAAATGGGGTCATTTGGGGGGGGTTTGTGCCATCTTGGCATTTTATGGCCTTCAAAACTGTAACGCCCTTAGAAAGCCTGAAGGCGGTGCTTGGTTTTCGGGGCCCCATACGCGGCTAGGCTCCCAAAAAGTCCCACATATGTGGTATCCCCGTACTCAGGAGAAGCAGCAGAATTTATTTTGGGGTGTCATTTCACATATGCCCATGGCATGCGTGAGCAATATATCATTTAGTGACAACTTTGTGAAAAAAAAATAAAAAAAAATTTAAGTTTGTAATTTTCCCACAATTTGTGGCAAAATATAAAATATTCCATGGACTCAAAATGCCTCTCAGCAAATAGCTTGGGGTGTCTACTTTCTAAAATGGGGTCATTTGTGGGGGTTTTGTGCCATCTTGGCATTTTATGGCCTTCAAAACTGTAATAGGTAGTGAGGAGTGAAGTCAAATATTTACGCCCTTAGAAAACCTGAAGGCGGTTCTTGGTTTTCGGGGCCCCGTACGTGGCTAGGCTCCCAAAAAGTCCCACATATGTGGTATCCCCGTACTCAGGAGAAGCAGCAGAATTTATTTTGGGGTGTCATTTCACATATGCCCATAGCATGTGTGAGCAATATATCATTTAGTGACAACTTTGTGAAAAAAAAATAAAAAAAAATTTAAGTTTGTAATTTTCCCGCAACTTGTGGCAAAATATAAAATATTCCATGGACTCAAAATGCCTCTCAGCAAATAGCTTGGGGTGTCTACTTTCTAAAATGGGGTCATTTGTGGGGGTTTTGTGCCATCTTGGCATTTTATGGCCTTCAAAACTGTAATAGGTAGTGAGGAGTGAAGTCAAATATTTACGCCCTTAGAAAACCTGAAGGCGGTTCTTGGCTTTCGGGGCCCCGTACGCGGCTAGGCTCCCAAAAAATCCCACACGTGTGGTATCCCCGTACTCAGGAGAAGCAGCAGAATTTATTTTGGGGTGTCATTTCACATATGCCCATAGCATGTGTGAGCAATATATCATTTAGTGACAACTTTGTGTAAAAAAAAAAAAAAAATTATTTTTTTGTCATTATTCAATCGCTTGAGGCAAAAAAATAAAATATTCGATGGGCTCAACATGCCACTTATCAATTTCCTTAGGGGGTCTACTTTCCAAAATGGGGTCATTTGGGGGGGTTTTGTACTGCCCTGCCATTTTAGCACCTCAAGAACTGAGATAGGCAGTCGTAAACTAAAAGCTGCGTAAATTCCAGAAAACGTACCTTAGTTTGTAGATGTGACAACTTTTGCGCAAACCAATAAATATACAGTTATTGACTTTTTTTTTACCAAAGACATGTGGCTGAATACATTTTGGCCTAAATGTATGACTAAAATTGAATTTATTGGATTTTTCTAATAACAAAAAGTAGAAAATATCATTTTTTTTCAAAATTTGCGGTCTTTTTCCATTTATATCGCAAAAAATAAAAATCGCAGAGGCAATCAAATACCATCAAAAGAAAGCTCTATTTGTGGGAAGAAAAGGACGCAAATTTTGTTTGGGTACAACATTGCATGACCGCGCAATTACCAGTTAAAGCAGCGCAGTGCCAAATTGTAAAAAGACCTCTGGTCATTTACCAGCAAAATGGTCCGGTCTGAAAGTGGTTAAGAATCAGGAAGTGAAGGGCCACACACACACAAAAAAATATTTATTATTGTGTAAAAGGTGGTGGAGAGGGGGTGCAAATAAGACGGGGTTCACATAATATAGGTTAAGATTTGTTTTCCAAGAGCAGGTGTTTATGTGATTAGTGCTATCCATTTCCTTGTTCCCACCACTGTGAGAACCAGCTGTGTGATGACGTTGAGCCCAGGGGAATGCATCATTGACAACCAGGACTCACAGTAAGGTCGGCCTTATGGACCATTTTTTCTTTTGATTAGCCACATGGCTGATCAGAAAACTGAACAAATTCCTCCAGCCACACAAATGAGGTGGATGGAGGAATACAGGCAGTGATGGAAGAAATATTTTCCAGCAAGCCAGTTTGAGAGAAGTCAATCATTAGATGGACTTCTCTGGAACTGGAGTATTCATGCATGGATGAAAATTTGGCTTGTTCCTTCTGAACCGGTCGAATTTTGATCCATCTATGGCCTGCTTAAGGGTTGACTGATGAAAGTAAGCAGTACATAATTATATCATTTTTTTTTTTAACACAGAAATACAAAAATTGAGTTAAAGAAAAAAAAAAACTAGAGGCTTAAAAAACAAAACAAAAAAAAAACAGACATGCTGGATGGATGAAAATGTTGAGATGGGAAGAATGCCATTAACCATAATGCCGCAGATCTCATCTTAGATATTGTGTGCTGTTTCAGATATACAAATGGATACAAGCTGTCAGCACTCAAGTGTTGAAAGGATGCAGTCTTCCTAACAGATTACTCTCATCCAAAATTCATTTGAATGTTTCCATAAGAATTCAGAATAAAAGAGCAAATGCACGGGCTTGCAGCTCGCTCCAGACTGGGAAATCCTTCCACGACTCTACAGAACAGACATAAGGTGCACTGGCACAGATACTGGAGACCTTTCTAGCTGCTTCACATATATTGAACTGTATCAAAATTTACAAGTACAGCGGGCTCAGTGGTTTGCACTCCTGCCTTGAATCATGATTAGAACACTACCTGCCTGGAGCTGGCATGTTCTCCCTGTGATTGCATAGATAAACATACTCCAACATCATGTTGGTAAAGTAAATTGCTCCTGTGTAAAATGGCACTAGTATGTTAGATGGGGACCTTAGATTTTGGGCAGGGACTAATGTGACTTTACAATATGCGAGTTTTTACTGTCCCCAATCGTACCACCCCCTTAGGCCGCAAGAGCAGTGGCCAGGGGTGTACACATGCTGAGGACGCAATGCTTTGCTCTTGACCGCAGCTGGAATTATATCCTCTGTTGCGTTCTACCATCCACCAAACACGACCCATTCAGTTGACTAAGGCCATGCTGCAATTGTCGCCACAATAGCGTGCCATGCAAGCAAATACAGCACGGTAGTGCCGAAATTTAGAGGGTTAAAATAGGTGATGACCAGACGACAAAGCGGCAGTCCTTGCCACAAGTGTAAACGAGCCTTTACAGCAGGGGTCTCCAAACTTCCAAAACAAAGGGCCAGTTTACTGCCCTTCAAACTATATGGGGGCTGGATTGTGGTCAATGGAAGAAGAAAATGCCTTGGCATCAGGGGGCAGTAAAAATGCTACAGGCTTGGTGGTCATTGAGAGTAAAAAATTACATAATTGGTGTCAGTGGGAGGAACAGTGCCCCATCATTGGTATCAGTGGGAGAGCTAATTCCCTATCTCTGGTATCAGTGGGAGAGCTAATGCTCTATCTCTGTTATCAGTGGGAGAGCTAATTCCCTATCTCTGGTGTTAGTGGGAGAAATAATACCCCCATCTTTTGTATCAGTGGAAGGAATAGTGCCTTGAATAGTGCCCCAAGGGCCGGATAAAGGCAAGCAAAGGGCCACATCCAGGGACTCCTGATTTAGAGCGAAGCTGGGTTCACACTATTGTGGATTGGATGCGGGCAAGCTAAGATCCACATTCGGGGACCCCTGATTTAAAGTAAAAGATTCAATTTGGCCCCATTGTTGGTGTCAGTGGGGGGAATCGTACCCCATCTTTTGTATCAGGGGAAGGAATATAGTGCCTTGTATCAGCGGAAGGAAAAGTGCCCCAAGGGCCAGATAAAGGCCAGCAAAGGGTCATATCCGGGGACCCCTGATTTAGAGTAAAGGATTCAATTTGGTTTAAAGCCAAGTTTGACATGATAATGTTTCACATTCAACAGCATTTCATCAACAGTTGCTATATTAGCATACAGACAGCAACGATCAAATGCAGTCAATACTTACCACACACGGTCCAAGTTTGTCAATGATTGAAGTAGAAATTTTCGACCTCCTCGCTCAAACAATCAAAATCACTAATATCATATGAAAATGTATATTGATTTACTTTACGCTTGACAGATGAACGAACCTGACACCAATGAACCATGCACCAAGGTCAGCAACAAGTTCTATTTTCTGTTCTTCCCCACCTAACCCATTGTAGAAAATGAAGCGTCACAGGACAGGCAAACCCTAGGAGGTTCATCTAATCTCACATGCATTACAAAAGGTTGCAGGAAACTCTGACTGTAGAAGTCTGAGGACTATATGAAGAACAAAAAAGACATAGACTCAAAACAATAGCTGGCTACAAAAGTTACTGCAGAGAAACTAGTTAGGTCTCCTATCTGTTAGCGCAAGTTCTGGAACAATTGGGCATTGTGTAAAGCAGAGGAGTCTGGATTAGACTGCAGCTAAGACACAAGAAGCCCTGTGTGCCTCATCTCTACAAATGCTTCACATATAATATATACTGTAGGAACAATGTCAGGACTCCTGAACACTGCCCTACGTCACCTCACAACTCACGCTTCACACCAAGCCTCCACACAGCTAGCGATACTGGAAAAGTATTCTTTGCCCAGGCAGGACAAAGCAACAGGTCCATTTGAAGTGGCTCTGGCATCAAATCGCCATGCTGGTCCGTTTTTTTGTGCCATACTATTCAAATTTATAGTCTGTCTGTAAAACAGATTGGGCCTCGGGGACATTGAAATCTTTGATACTAAAACTGGCAGTTGTCTACATATTCTCTGGCAGTGGCTGCATGGCATTTCTCAGGGCAGAACTTCTAAAGGTGGTACTGAACAACAACTGTAATGCAGCCTTTCTCAACTCATTTACCTCAGAAGAACCTCTAAAACTATTTTCAGGCCTTTGCAAACCCTTACTAAAACAAAGTCATAGGGTGTCAGTGGGGAAAATACCCCTTACATTGGTGGTAAATAGCAAAAACTCTGCAGTTACAGTCATGGGTGGAAGGCCTCTTTCACACGGGGCGGATCAGTAATGATCCGCCCCGTGAAGGTCCGCTCGCTCAGCAGGGATCGCTCCGTTGTCCCCGCTGAGCTGGCTGCGGACAGGGCGGTCTCCGCACACTGTGCGGGGACCGCCCTGTCAGCTCTCCGCTCTCTTCTATGGGGATCGGATGAGCACGGACCGTCTGTCCGTGTTCGTCCGATCCGCTCTGCAGACGGATAGAAAAATAGGATTTTCCTCCGTCTGCAGAATCGGACAGTTGCGGAGGCGGATGAAATCGGGTGTCTGCGGATGCTCATCCGCAGACACCCGCTATCCCATAGGGATGAATGTATGTCCGTATTTCATCCGCAAACGGATGGATGAAATACGGACATATCGTCCGCATGTGTGAAAGGGGCCGAAGGCCTTTGGCTCAGTTTCAGGGCCAAATAGATTTCAAGGCATAGATTCGGCCCTGATTCAGCCCTGAAACGGGGGAGGGGGAGGGGCAGCACACAACTGAACCCCCCGCCGCAGCAACTCAAAGCCCCCCCCCACCCGCTGTCTTCCAGTCAGTCCATTGGCACTTATCCCATCTAGGCAGCGGGTATCCAAGGAGCGGCGGCGGAGATCCGGCATCCGAGGAGCGGCGGCAGGACATTCAGGCATCGACCAGCGTCTCTTCTCCTTGCTTAAACTGTATGTCTCCTCCCCTCCTCCTAGGCATCCAATAGGATCGCCTTTCCTTTCAGCCAATCGAGTGATGGTATCAGACTCATTTCCCAATTGCCCAGGAGGAGGATCAGTGTTGTAACAGCGGATATTCCTGGGTGGGCTTGTTGCACTCTCTGCGACCCAAGCCTACCCTATTTTGAAGCCTATTAGAGCAGTGGTCATCAACCCTGTCCTCAAAGCCCACTAATAGGCCAGGTTTTAGGTATTAAACCTGGCCTGTTAGTGGGCCTTGAGGACAGAGTTAGAGAGAGATGCAGACTAGAATACTGTAATCACTGAACAGCAAATGATATCACCTGTGATGTATTTCAGTTATCTTGCAAACCTGGCCTGTTAGTGGACCCTGAGGACAAGGTTGATGACCACTGTATTAGAGCCTCTGGCTCCAAGCAGGTGCTTCAAAAAAAACCTGGCCGCTATAATTCATGCACCCGGTGCCTTAAAAGGGGCCGGACGCATGAATAGGGGGTGGCCGCGGCAGCCATGGATAAATTCATGCTATACATAAATCTATTCATTGCATATAGGGGGTGGCCTGGAAAGAGAAGGTGGCGCCTGGGCCCCTAATGGACGGGTCGCCCCTGCGAATCACACCGTGAAAGGGCAGGCTGACAATTGTGCGGTCGTGCGATGTTGCGTCCAAACAAATTCAACTTGGGTACAACCAGCCTGCTGGCTTCTTTTATGATTATCGCTAGCGGCTGCTATAGCCGCTGACAATAATTGTATGTAAAAATTAGACATCTTGGTTGTACCCAAGTTGGATCGACTTGGGTACAATCAGCCTGCACATAGATGGTTTGAATCTTGGCTGCTCCCTGCTGAAGCAGCCGAGATTCGAACCATCTATGGCCAGCTTAACTGAGTGTGATCAGATGCAGTGCCATTGTATTCAGGCAATTGTGGGTGCTGCGGGTGCTGAATACAATAGTCAGCAATAGAGATTCCTCCATTTGCTCCATTTAGCTAGAAAGGGGAATCAATTGATTTTCTCTCATTTAGCAGTATGTATGGCTAGCTTAAAAAGTTAAAATCCAGTGCTATTGAGTAGCTGTGCCGTGCGAGTGCTGCAAGCTCATGCTGCTGCAGGGTCCATAGAGCTGATCTGGTTTGTGGCAGGGAAATTAGCATGAAGCAGCAGGAGACCTTTCAAATAACCAGCTGACTGTGGGCTGTGAAAGCGAGGGGAAAAGAGACCACCTGCTGACCAGAGCCATTACAGGAGCCTGTCATGTTCTCTGTGCTGCTACTGTAGCAGCTGATTCTCTATGGGGACAGTACAAACAGTTAACACTCTCTATCCCAAACACACAACCCGATTTACACGCCCGGGTGAATCTGGGGCCCGCAGTGTTATAGATAGCAGTGACTGTGCCACACTTCAAAGCCGTTTTACCCCTTTATGGTTGACATACAATTGTATCAGACATGACAATTATCACCAGTGTACATTTATGATACATTAGGGGGTGGATTTACTAAAACTGGAGAGTGCAAAATCTGGTGCAGCTCTGCATGGAAACCAATCAGCTTCTGTTTTTTTTTTTTTTTGCCAAAGCTTAACCACTTCAGCCCCGGAAGGATTTACCCCCTTCCTGACCAGAGCACTTTTTGCGATTTGGCACTGCGTCGCTTTAACTGACAATTGCGCGGTCGTGCAATGTTGCAGCCAAACAAAATTGACGTCCTTTTTTTCCCACAAATAGAGCTTTCTTTTGGTGTCATTTGATCACCTCTGCGGATTAAATTTTTTGTGCTATGAACAAAAAAAGTGACAATTTTGAAAAAAAAGAAGCAATATTTTTTACTTTCTGCTATAATAAATATCCCCCAAAAATATATAAAAAAACCACATTTCTTTCTCAGTTTAGACCGATACGTATTCTTCTACATATTTTTGGTAAACAAAAATCGCAATAAGCGTATATTGATTGGTTTGCGCAAAAGTTATACCGTCTACAAAATAGGGGATAGATATATGCCATTTTGATTATTCATTATTTTTTTTTTGTTTTTATTAGCAATGGCAGCTATCTGCGATTTTTATCATGACTGCGACATTATGGCGGACACATCGGACACTTTTGACACCATTTTGGGACCATTGCCATTTATATAGCGATTAGTGCTATAAAAATGCACTGATTACTGTGTAAATGACACTGGCAGGGGAGGGGTTAAACACTTGGGGGCAATCAAGGGGTTAAGTGTAACTAAGGGGGAGATAGGCTACCACTGAAATGACAGCAATCAGTGCTCCAGATCACAGTAGACCCCTGTCATGTCACTAGGCAGAGCGAGGAAATGCCTTGTTTACAAAGGCATCTCCTTGTTCTTCCACTCCGTGGCACAATCGCGGGCCCCCTGGGGACATTGAGTCCACGGGACCCGAGGACACGGTCACGGCCCACAATGCCACGATTTAAAGGGGGTGTACCTGTACACTCATTTGCCCAGCCGTGCCATTGTGCCGACGTACATCGTCGTGCGCTGGTCGGCTAGTGGTTAAAGGGTAACTCCACTTTCATAGGAGAAAAATAGCAAATAATGACAAAATAATATAGCCTGTACAATTGTGATACAAGTCATATTGTAATTGAATGTTATTAAAAATTACCTTTCCTTTTCAATCTGCAGCCGCTGTAATTTTCTATAAAGGCAAGCTCACGGCTGACGCCCTTTGTACAAAAATCCACGGGAAAGTTTGTACAAAGTCTGATCGTGTTTATGAGGCTTTAGAACACTGAAGAACCACCAGCAAAGCTTCATCTCCACCTAAACAATACGGTGTAAAGCAGGGGTGCCCAACCTTTTAAAGAGCGAGGGCCACTTAAGCGACTCGGTAACCAGTCGCGGGCCACAATGAACAGATAACAATTCTGCGTCCACTCTGCGTATGCAAAGCGCACACAGACACAGCCCACTCTACTCTATAGGCCTTCTCATCTGATCAAATGGAAGGGGACGGATCCACTTTCTGTTATTTTAGCAGATAGGATTGGAAGGAGGCAGGTGTAAATGGACACAAGTCTGTTTACATCTGCCGCTCCATAGAGGTGAATGGAGGGTCCGATTGGGTCAGACAGATCATGTAAAAAGTGGCCTAAGGCTACTTTTACACTGATGGTCTGCGGTCTACCCGCCCCTGTGGCTTTCCTGCAGGTTAGCTGTACTTTGCCATAGAATTCCATCATCCTGCAGGTGTGGTGCACTAAACCCACAGGTAAAACCAGAAGTCTATGGCTCAATGCAGGTAAACCGCAGGTACACTGCGCTACACCTGCGGATCAGTTTAAAAGCAGCCCAGTAACCACTGCAGAACAGATATGTCCATATATATACACCGTGATTTTAGTAATAAACTGTCCCAGGCAGAGTGCATTTGGTATCACTCCACCTATGACAGGAGCCGGTGCTATACAGTAAGCATTGGCTTATGCGGCTCTGCTCCGCAGCTGTTTGCTTCCTCTACCGCTGGCTTCATTCACAACACTGATACTCTGGCATGGTGGATAGACAACCTACAATCTGGGCTTGCCAACCCGCCATCCCAGAGCAGGAGGTCGCGGGCCACATCAAAGGGCTCCAGCACCCGGGGGCCACTGGTTGGGCACCCCTGGTGTAAAGCCTCAAACACATGATCGGACTTTGTACAAACTTTCCCGTGGATTTTTGTACAAAGGGTGTCGGCCGTGAAATTGTATTGCATACACACGATCTGACTTTTTCTTCCAACTTTCACCAAATCTCGTGGTTTTTCTGCTCTTTACCGCCACCTTTGGTCAACTTCTGTATTGTCGTCTGATCTTTTGCATTGGTTCTGAGCATGCTTGTTTGTACTTTGTACAAAAGTCCTATGGTTTTCTGTAAACACAATCCGACTTGGCTCCATCTGACTTTTGTTGCCGGAAAGTTTGTCCGTTCGCACAGCCAACAAAAGTCGAAAACCGAAAAAGTTTTTCCGATGGAGCGTACACACGGTCGGATGTTGCCTTAGGCTGGATTCACACCTATGCATTTTTAGTGCTTTTTGCATTTTGCAGATTTGCACTACAGAACGTGTTCCATAGGAAACCATGTTAAATGGACTGTAGTACAAATCTGCAAAATGCAAAAAGCACTAGAAATGCATAGATGTGACTCCAGCCTTAAAACAGCTCATTTGCATGTTTGTTGTCAAAAAGTCCGATCGTGTGTATGGGCCTTAATGCTTTACCCTAATAAATGATAGAAAATCAAAACAATATTTTGTTGATATAAAAAAAAAAAAAAAATTACGATCTGGATAGTGAAACACCAATGGCAAATTTCTATATATAGAAAGACGGATAGGTATACCTGAAGTTTAATAGACTAGGGGAAACATCTAATACTAGACATGAATAACTTTTTCCTTTACAGATTTTCCAAGCCGATGAGTGTGTTCCCGTTAGTTTCCATCCAGTACAGGCCTGTAAAACGTGCATCAGATATAAACACATTGCTTTTTCTGGGCCAGCATGACCCTTTGCTCTCTTGACGCCATGCCTGTGGCTTAGGCAATAGACTTTGTATTAAAATGTGTAGAACTACATGTCCTAGGAGGCACATTTGTAAAGAAAACCAGATGCAGCATACAGGATTTTTGGTGTGCTTTTAGAAAACGCACCAAAAATGCCAGATCTGATAGAACTCTATATACTCCGATCGATCAATCAACTTGGGTACAACCAGCATGCTGGATTTTACCTGTGATTATTGCTAGTGCCTGCTATAGCTGCTAGCAATAATCACTGTCTTCCCCCAATGGGGACGGCTTCCCGTGCCGAGAGAAGACAATTGGCCCAGCAGAAGCGATTCCCCCATCAACACATTTTTTTTCCTATAACTCGTGGTTGCAGAAAAGAAATTCGCTCCATGCATTAGAAGTCCCAGTTACCACTGGCTTCTTTTATCTTTTTTCCCAAAAAATTGCATTTTACAAACTGCTGTGCAAATATCTTGTGACATAAAAATATGTAACACTCACCATTTATTCTCTGCTTAAAGCGGGAGTCCACCGGGACTCCGCGTTTTTTTTTTTTTTTTTTAAAAGCCAGCAGCTACAAATACTGCAGCTGCTGACTTTTAAATAGTGACACTTACCTGTCCAGCGCGCCCGCGATGTCGGCACCCGAAGCCGATCGCTCGCTCGGCTGCCGGGTCCCGCCGCCATCTTGGGTATGGGAATCAGGAAATGGAGCCTTTCGGCTTCATTTCCCGGTTCCCTACTGCGCATGCGCGAGCCGCGCGGCGCAATCCGGACGGTCCCCGCTGCCTCTGGGAGCTGTGTGTTTCCCAGCAGGCAGCGGGGCACTTGCTGAAGGGGGCGGGGCATTGCGGAACGGGGGCGTAACCTACGCTCGTTCCGCAGACAGCTAGCCCGGAAGTGGGTGCAGTTACCTGGATTATCCAGGTAACTGCACCCCCCTCCCCCCTGAAAGGTGCCGATTGTGGCGCCGGAGGGGGGGAGGGATCAGATGAGCGGAGGTCCATTTTAGGGTGGACCTCCGCTTTAAAAGATATATAATG
Organism: Lithobates pipiens; assembly: GCF_037356315.1. Taxonomy (NCBI): domain Eukaryota; kingdom Metazoa; phylum Chordata; class Amphibia; order Anura; family Ranidae; genus Lithobates; species Lithobates pipiens. The sequence goes on along the minus strand of NW_027507686.1, from coordinate 61,391,195 downwards.
TTTGGGGGTTCTAAATTGTTTTGTTTAGCAAAAAAAAAAAAAGAGATCCGACTGTTTAGACCAGGATCTAAAAAGAGATCCGACTGTTTAGACCAAGATCTAAGATGCTTAATTACACATAGGAGAGGAATGCCAGAATTGGTCCAGACTGGAACTAGTTAAAAAATCCTTTGAAGACAACTGCACAAAAAAAAAAAAAAAACCCCGCCTGTCCCCAAAATACAGCCTATGTATTTCATCAATATCCTACGTAATGGTAATTTTCTTGTGGAATCATTAGGTCCACAGCAGAAGAGAAAATAAGTTCTGGTAGGTATGGGGTGAAAAAAAATAATATTGCATTGATTACTGTAAAAATGTTACTGGCAGTATAGGGGTTAACCACTAGGTGGCGCTGTAGGGGTTAAGTGTGTCCTAGGGAGTGATTCTAACTGTGGGGTGGAGTGGCTGTGTGTGACACGTCACTGATCACAGCTCCCGATTACTAGGCAGAACGGGGAGACGCTTGTTTACATTAGCACCTCCCCGTTCTTCCTCTCCATGAGACGATTGCGGGTATTCCTGCGGACATCGAGTCCGCGGGACCCGCGTTCGTGGTCACTGAACTCCCGCCTTTTAAAGGGCAACGTACAGGTAAGTTAATCTGCCTGTACGTGCTCCCTTCTACCGATGTATATCGGCGTCAGGCGGTCGGGAAGTGGTTAGGCTAGCCATACATGGTTGATTTTCGAAAGAATTTTCTTTTGAAAATCAGAAAATTCGTGCATTTTGTGATCTGATGGTGCCACCATTGATTTCGAAATTCGGCCAACGAAAGCCTTCAATTTCACCTAATGCTGCTACAGAAAAGAATGTTTGTGGCTGGGAATCTTCTTTTCTTTACGGGAATTTTCTTTTCTTGCACATGCGCATTTCTTTTTTGATTACATTTCTCGCACGATTCTCCCATCAATGATTTAGAAAATCGTTTGTTTTCCAAAAAATTTCCAACATGTCCGATTAGTCAAATTTGATTGCCGCACGGAAATCGTCTGTTGCTACCGCCCACTAATGGTGCGAAATACGAACGAAAATTCTTAGATAAGATTTTCGAAAGAAAATTCTTTCGAAATTCGACCCATGCCTGCCCTAGGCTCCATGCACACTGAAGCTCATAAACGGCCATTGGGATTTTGGGGCGTTTTTTTTAACAGCCCATAAACTCTCCTCTATGTCATCCTATGTGTGCATGCGCGCATGGACGTTTTTGGATGTTTATCAGCAGTGGAGTTTATGGGCTGTTTTCTGAACGCCATAAAATCGCGTTCAGGAGTCGTTTTTCTGACCAAACGCTCATAAACGCTGATAAACGTTGATAAACACTCACAAAGGTGGCACACTAGTGTTTTTAATGTTTTTGATCCATTGAAAAAAATAATAAATTAAAAATGCTAAAAACCACTAACGCAAAAAAATGCTAATACGTTAAAAAACGTTGAAAGACTCACCGCAAAGCTACCGGCGTTTCTATAATGTTATTTTAGCGTCCGGTGTGCATGGAGCCTTATAAGGTTTTTATTGGAAGCCCAGTTCACAATGCGAAAGGTACAACGCTAAACAGACAGAACCCCTATAACAGGAAGTGCCTGAACAAAGACCTTAGTGGCAGGATCTCCAGGTATTATTTTAATGGGAGATGCATATTTTCAAATGCTGAAACGTACTTTTGAAATGAATGTGTTACATGAGCTTTAGTGAGGATAGCACTCTCACCTAGCAGTAAGAAGGGTCGCTGGTTCGAATCCCAACCACGACACTACCTGCCTGGAGTTTGCATGTTCTCCCTGTGCCTGGGTGGGTTTCCTCCGGGTACTCCGGTTTCCTCCCACACTCCAATGACATGCTGGTAGGTTAATTGGCTTCTGTATAAATTGGTTCTAGTATATGAATGTGAGTTAGGGACCTTTTGTAGGCTACTTGAGGATAGGAACCAATGTGAATGTACAATGTATATGTAAAGTGCTGCGTAAATTGATGGCGCTATATAAGTACCTTAATAATAATAATATTAATAGTGATGTGTTTACATATAATTAAAAAAAAGGGGGGGTATGACTTCCACCCCCAAAAAAACACATATCCCTGAAATGAAAGCAGAGCAGGCCAAAAAAAAAAAAAAGATTTATGCCATTTCCTCCAAAAAAATAGAACTTAACACATGCAGCGCTCGGTAAACAAAGGATAACGAGAACAATGTCCTCCTGGCCCTCCGAATATTTGTATCTGGTATCCAGGATTCTGGCTGGCAGCAGGCAGGATAGCAGCTGGAAACGGATTGGGGGAGGGGAATTCATGTAGAATGTTGAAATCTGGGAGAGACTTCAATCAGGAAAAGGAAACAGCTTCTACAAAGGTCACCTTAGATAAACCACCTTAAAAACCCTTTCCCTGCCAACATGTAGAACGTCCACATTTGGAATATTATCCAGAGCTACACATTTCGGAAATCCTAACAGCACTTGTAAAATCTGACATTTAATAATGTCATTTTGTACAATTTTGTCACCTAGAAAATTATTCTAACAGCAACACGAATGGTGAAAACATCACCCTTTTTTTTTTTTTTTTTTTTACATTATTAGAAAAAAAAATTAAAGGAAAATTCCACCCTCTTCAAAAAATGCAAAATATTGCAAAAAGCAAAAATGCCCATTTATTATATTTTTTCTTCGGAGCCTGCAAACATTGCAACCACGATCAGTGGATCACAGGGGCGCTGCTCTGGCTCCTACAGACTATTCCTCCAGCTTGGGTACACATTGTCAGTTGCAGAGCTGGAGGAAATATCAATGGACTACAAGTAAGATGACATCATCAAATTTGGGTTTTGAGAACTATGGGTCTCTCTGCTGCGTTGGCAGATGGGACTTGTAGTTTTTTCATTCACAGGTTCCTATGAGCGAATGAGGCGGCTATGCGCACACAGCGAAAATATGATGGGGGCCTGCGGAGAGAAGAACCCCCAGATTCTCTAAGTGTGGGGAAGTTTGGAGGTGGGGGGCTGTGGACTCTAATCATGTTTTGTATTATCCCCCTAAATATGGATATAACATGGCCACAAAGATGGTCTTGGTTTTTGATTTTCGGAATAAGGAATACAATTTTTCAACTGAAAAAGGACAGACACACCCCATCTTAAATCACTTTCATTTCACCTTAAGAGCCGGTTCACACAGGGGCGACCTGTCAGGTGACTTAGCCGCCTGACAAGTGGCGTCCCGCTCTGTGCAATGGAACCGTTCTAATCTGAGCCACTCAAGTCGCTCCAACTTAGAAAAAGGTTCCTGTACGACTTTTGGGGCGACTTGAGGCGACTTGCATTGACTTCTATACAGAAGTCGTTTTGCAAGTCGCCGCAGTGGTCGCGTCCAGGTTGCCTGAGGCAGTCGCGCTGTAAGTCGTGCTGCCTCAGTGTGAACCGGACCTAAAGATACCCTGTGTTTAAGTACAAGGTTTGCTTAAATCATGGGTGATCAACCTGTGCCCCCCCCCAGCTGTTGCAAAACTACAAGTCCCATCATGCCTCTGCCTTCGGGAGTCATGCTGGTACCTCGCAGCCTTGCAATGCCTCATGGGACATGTAATTCCACAACAGCTGGAGGGCCGCAGGTTGAGCACCCATGGCTTAAATACTCCACTCCTTCTCAGCATATACCCATCTTTCCTTTGCAACCCCACCCGTAATCAGCATCAAGACCCAAAGGAATACCAGGTCCTTCAAGGTGGATCCATGGTCTCATAAGATCACACGCCTTAATTAGTGTACATTCATCAATTTGCCAGATGAAGGAACCCCTTAATGCTGCACTTTGTTTTTGACATACATGATGAACAGACGTTAGTAAGGGGCGTTTTGACTGCATGAACATTGAGATGTGCAGTCGATATATTTTCTTCTGCTTGCTGTGGCACCTTCCACCAGTTCCTCCAGCACCCCACATTTGAACAGATTCCAAGCCAACACGAAGAGCTTTAATTAAATGAACCTGTTTGCCTTGCGTGAGCATTGGACCGATTTACTTCAAATATGAATTTAGCTAAGCACCATGTGAATGTAACACGGGTTCTGGTAATATAATCTCATTATAATCATGGTAAGCTTGTAGCAACGCTCAAAGCCGAAGGAAGGAAAATTTCCCCGCCCATATTCAGAGTGTGGGAGCTGGCGTGCACTAATTCAGAAGTGTAGATATGCCAGGAGGAAATTAGGCCTGATTAGGCCAACCTACCTCAACGTGTTTCGCCCCGCCCACTAATTCAGAAGTGTAGATATGCCAGGAGGAAATTCGGCCCGATTAGGCCAACCCACCCCAATGTGTTTCGCCCCTCCCACCGGCGCTTGGTCACTGAGGCCTGAGCGGCGTCTTCCTCTCGACATAATCTCATTATAGTTATAGACAGCAATTTTTTTGTAAAAAATACATACAAGTCCCTTTAATGGAACTTAACATGAAAGAACGTTGGATACTGCCACTGCTGAAAAGGCAAGCTCTAGGAATGATATCCTTATCATTGCTTCGCTACCTTACAAGATACTGTTGTAACTAGTATGCAGGTTTGATGTTCTGATTTCTTTGGCTGTATGTTTTTTCTCAGCCAGAGATTCCCAGTGGCACAATGATGAGGGTTTCATCCCTGAAGCTTGCACCTAGAAAAGAAGTAAGCAGTGGCTGCTCCCATATTACTAACCTGGACTCTTTCGCTTGGTTTTGGTCTGGTGCTACTTTCTGTATTTCTATGGTTTAACCCATATTACTAACTTGACAGGGTCCCTTTAATGTTGTCCAAAACAGAACATACACTACAGTGTTTGCAAACAATGTTTCCAGAGTAAGGGAATTCTTCACCCTGCTTTGCCCCATCTTCTCAACAAACATTCCTCTAAGTAAGCAGACACCACTGAGCTATAAGCTTGCTAGTAGAAGCTATCAGGAGATCTCTGCAATGCAGGTATGTTCAAATGTTTATGGTGGCCCAACTGACATATCTATTGATCAACCAGCCTGTTGGGGTTTTTTTTTATGCGATTACTGCCGCTATAGCTGTTAGATCTTATACATATGGTTGAAGAAAGAAAAGAAAATTGAAAGAAAATTGTTTAATGTATGGACAGCCCAAAATAGACAGTGCATGCGCCCATCTATCCGTGTGTTACCTGACCATACACTAGCAGAATTTAATTAGAAAATGTTCATTTTCAGAATGTTGATTTGATTTCATAAGGGTTAGTGGGGTAAATCGAAGTTTGTTTTTGAAAAGAAAATTTGAGGGAGCAGGATGGAAAATTTTCCTTGAACTGAATCTCATGTACACATGATCAGACTTTCCAACAACAAAACAATGTAATTGTGTTTAGAAGGTTGTTGGCTCCAACTTGTCTTGCATACACACGGTCACACAAATGTTGGCCAACAATTATGAATGTAGTGACGTACAAGACAAACGTGTTATCTCCATTACGAACGCGAGTTTTACAAGGCTGACCGCTTCTGGCTCGTACTTGATTCCGAGCATGAGTGGACTTTTGTACGACGGACTTGTGTACACATGATTGGAAAGTCTGACAACAAAAATTTGTTGGCGGAAAATTTGAGAACCTGCTAGCCAACATTTGTTGGTGGAAGGTACGACAACAAATGTTCGATGGAGTATACACACAGTGGGACTTTCCGTCAACAAGCTCACATCCAACATTTGTTGTCAGAAAATTTGATTGTGTATACAATAGGCTATCCCCTCTTCAGTCTATCATGCTGCCAGACTTATGCACCTTACCAACCACTTGCTCAGTGTCTGCCAACCCTCTCCTCCAATCCCTACACCGGCTCCCAATTACCCAGCAAATTAAATTCAAAATACTAACCACAACATACAAAGTCATTCACAACTCTGCCCCGAGCTACATCACCAATCTTGTCTCCAAATAGCACCCAAATCGTCCTCACCACTCTTCTCAAGACCTCCTGCTCTAAAGCTCTCTCGTCTCCTCCTCCCAAGCTCGTCTCCAGGATTTTTCCAGAGCCTCTCCCATCCTCTGGAACTCACTACCTCCATCTGTCCGGCTATCCCCTACTCTTACTACCTTCAGGCGATCCCTGAAAACTCATCTCTTCAGGAAAGCCGATCACGTCTCCAACTAATCTCCTACCACTTCCATCAGCTCATTCCCCACAGTTACAAACTTTAGTACCACCTGCCCCACCCTATTAGATTGTAAGCTCTTCTGAGCACGGCCCTCTTAATCCTCTTATATTTTAATTTATTATAACTGTATTGTCTCTCTTTTATATTGTAAAGCGCTGTGTAAACTGTTGGCGCTATATAAATCCTGTATAATAATAATAATAATAATATGCAGCATAACAGTTCGGCCCTTTTCACACCAGCAGGCTGATTTCGGGCGGACCTTATCAGACCACCCATTCTTCTCTATGGAGCAGCAGATGTCAGCGGACATCTGTCCACTGACACCCGCCAGCACCCGATCCGGTCTGGTAAAAACAGACGGATGGACAGACGTTCCGGAGAATCAGATCAAATGACAGTCAGGTGGATATGGACAAGCAGTCCTTTTCCATCTGACCTCCCCATAGAGGAGAGCAGTGCTGTGCCCGTGTCCCCTCTGCATTGCTGAGCAGACACAGACCTTTCACCTACCTGCTCAGCTGGGATAGGCGGAGAGATTCCCCACTGGATGGATTCCTCTCCACTCCACCAAAAATCAAAAGTTAAAACCAAACAAAATTTAAAAGTACTTTCAAAAAACAATTGTCTCTAATGGCATTATCGAATGTCCTGCAGATATTTTTCATACAATCTGTTCAAAAATCTACCAGTATATGGCCAGTTTAACGATAATCAATGGCAGAGAATAGAACAAAACTGCTTCTGAAACTGACAGAATTTGAGAAACGTCTTTGCAAATGACCCTGGAATAGAAATGTTTTAAGCCTCCGAGTTAACAGTCCATTGTTGAAGGAGAGCCATTGTGAAGAATCTGCTAATGACTAAGCTGAACGCACAGAAAATGCATTGTGGCTGAGGGCTCAGACATTACAGGACCACGAGAAAGTGATCCCAGCAAGTAAGGCCTTCTGCTTGTGTGATCCTGTCTATTATACAAGCGGCAAATTCCACAAAGACAGAGGAATGAAATGCTGGATATTTTCAAGCTCAGCCAAATTATTTATAATTACTCAGACTGGAAGAAGCAGTACGCCGCGCCGTATTTTCCCCATCAGGACAGAAATTCTAGGATTACTTGTGATTACGTGTCTCTCATATCCTGGATTCCCGATCTGCAGCTCGGGAGCCTCTGGCTCTTTACAGTTGTCGAGGTCCCGGCAAACAGAAGTCTACAGAAGTCTACAGCCACGGCCAAAAGTTTGGGAATGACACAAATATTCATTTTCTGAAAATCTGCTGCCTCCGTTTTTATGATGGCTATTTGCACATACTCCAATTTTCTCATATCCTCCAGAGCAGCCTTTCCCAACCTAGACATCGGTGCCCATTTTTTGGAAAATATCTCCTTAACCGTGTAGGAGACCTTAATCTAGGCTTACCTGTAGGTTAACCGCTTAAGGACCGCCTCCTGCACATTTACGCCGGCAGATTGGCACGGCTGGGCACAATCACGTACCTGTACGTGGCTCTTTAAGTGCCCAGCCGTGGGTCGCGAGTGCGCCGGTCCTGAGCTCCGTGACTGTGGCCCCCGCGGACCCCATCGCCGCTGGTGTCCCACAATCGGGTCACAGAGCTGAAGAACGAGGAGAGGTCTGTGTAAACAAACCTCTCCTTATGCTTCCTACTGTGGCTGTCACCGATCGTCTGTTCCCTGTTATAGGGAAAGACGATCAGTGACGTCACATGCCAAGCCACGCCACCCAACAGTAAAAAAATACATACAAGTCACACTTAACCCCTCCCTGCCCCCTAGAGGTTAACATATTCACTGCCAGTATCATTTACACAGGAATCAGTGCATTTAAATAGCACTGATTGCTGTATAAATGACAACGGTCCCAAAAATGTGTCAAAAATGTCCGATGTGTCCGCCATAATGTCGCAGTCACAATAAAAATTGCTGATCGCCGCCATTACTAGTAAAAAAAAAATATATTAATAAAAATGCTATAAAACTATCCCCTATTTTGTAAACGCTATAACTTTTGCGCAAACCAATTAATAATCACTAATTGCAATTTTTTTTACCAAAAATATGTATAAGAATACGTATCGGCCTAAACTGAGGAAAAAAATCGTGTTTTTATATATTTTTGGGGGATATTTATTATAGCAAAAAGTAAAAAATATTGTTTTTTTCTTCAAAATTGTCACTCTATTTTTGTTTATAGCGCAAAAAATAAAAACCGCAGAGGTGATCAAATACCACCAAAAAAAACTCTATTTGTGGGAAAAAAGGACGCCAATTTTGTTTGGGAGCCACGTCGCGCGACCGCGCAATTGTCAGTTAAAGCGTCGCAAAAAGGGGCCTGGTCCTTTGGCTGCAAATTGGTCCGGGGCTTAAGTGGTTAAAGTGGTCTGTAAGGGTTTACAACCACTTCAAGACAAAAAATGTCCCAGTAGTTGTATTGCCCCCTCACCCCCCTGTATACATACCTGAGTCCGATCTTGACCCAGCACTGTGCCTGTCTGCATCGACTCCAGGGCTGCCAACCACCAGTAAATTTACTGACAGTTTGTAAAAATCTGTGATTTTTTTACAACTGCCAGTAAATATCAGGAGCTGATAATTTCATGCTGTGTTGACTTTTTAAGTGTAAATCAAGCAAATGACTTTGTCATCGGTATTGTCAGTGTTTCCATTTCATGTTTATACTGTTTAAATATTCACTGTGTTCGTTTTCAACAGGAGTTTTGTAATTTCTCAGGTTGCCAGTAAAAAATGTGCTCCGCCAGTAAATTTTCCATGTTTTGTCAGTAAAAAATGTTGCGGGAGGTTGGAAACCCTGATCGACTCTCTCCTCCCCTCTCCTCTCTGACTGCTCACAGAGGCAGCAGTGGGAGCCATTGGCTTGTGGTGCTGTCAATCAACCCCTGTGAGCTGAGAGCAGGGAGCAGGGCTGAGCCGCGCTGTGTGTGTCAATAGACACACACAGCTCAGCTGCTTCCTATGGGGGGCGTAACTGAGAGGAGGAGGAGCTCAGAGCACCGTAAAAGGAGGATCGGGGCCCCTCTGGGCAATCACGTTGCACAGAGCAGGTACGTCTAACATGTTTATTATTTGAATTACAAAAAATAAAGCTTTCCAATCACTTTAAGTCGTCCTTCTTCTAATAATGTGTAACACAGATGGTATTGTAGCTGCTTTGACATTCTGCTTCATGCCTTGTCTATGTGCCCAGATGTATAGTGAACAAGGAGATTCAAAGGAATATTGTTGAAAACATTTATTTATGCCACAAACCCAACCATCTATGTGAATATAGTGATCGGTGTTGGACGCGTTTTGGCTCTACGCTGGGTAGAACAAGCTCCTAGTAACTCTTGGAATGCCAGTCGCACTGTATTTCCCAACATTCATTTGTCTTACTCCAGGAAAGGAGAGAAAAAGCATGGGAAGGTCAAACTGCCATTACCCACAATCCATCTGCTATTCCCGAATGTCAGGAATTACAATTTATGAGGCAACCTTTTAACATTGGCTGTCTCTGTACTACAATGTGAAATACAACCTACTTATACAAATGGCATGCTGCAGATAAGGGGACTGCTAGCGGTTTAGGAGATTGGTTTGCATTTTCTGAATTATGTCTTTATCCCTGTAGCTGGAATTAGTAAGGGTTCCATTTCCACCAGCAGCTGTGCGTTATAATGCATGGCCGCTGGAGTGCACTATGAAGCGGTGGTTCAATGCGTTGCTAAAACACATTGTGCTGTTTACTTTTTGTTTTTTAAATGTACAGTAAAACCTTGGATTGCAAGTATAATTCGTTCCAGAAACATGCTTGTAATCCAAAATCACTTGTATATCAAAGCGAATTTTCCCATAAGAAATAATGGAAACTCAAATGATTCGTCCCACAACCATTTATTCATAGGTCCTTTCGTTTATAGTCCATATAAAAAGATTATAGCAATGTGATAGGTTGTGTAACCATAAAATGTCCATCCACAAATGGAAGCCTCCACAAGCGGATTAGAAGCAAAATCCATCAGGAAATACAGAGTATAAAAAAGAAGAGAGGCGCCTCTAAGAGCCCTTTCACACTGTGCCACCTAGGGCATCAGCGGTAAAGCGGCACTATTTTTAGTGCCGCTATACCGTAGTATTAGCGGTGCAATTTCAAAACCGCCCGCTAGCGGCAGAAAAGGGGTTAAATCCGGACGCAAAATGCTGCCACATCGTTCTGCCAGCGGTATAGCAGCGCTGCCCTACTGATTTCAATGGGGAGGAGCGGTGGAGGAGTGGGGAGTTCCCCGCTCCTTCACCACTCCAAAGAAGCTGCTGGCAGGACTTTTTCTGACTCCCTGCCAGCGCAGCTCCAGTGTGAAAGCCCTTGGGCTTTCCACTGGAGTGCATAGAACAGCTGTTTTAGGGCAGTTTGCAGGTGCTATTTTTAACGCTATAGCGCCTGCAAAATGCCCCCAGTGTGAAAGGGGTCTTAGTGTAGCAATATGGTTACATTTAATGAAGGTACAACATTTAGCAACTCACATGATAGTGATTAAAAGAGGCGCATCTAAGTATGCCAGCATCTGGGGTAAAGCTGTCCACATAGACCATCCCCCGCACCTCCAGCTCTTTCCGCTGTCAGTCTGCAATTGTGACCAGAAAGACTACCCTGCAGTGCAACGATCTGAAAGCAAGGCGCTCGTGGAGCGCAGAGTGGAAGTGATGGCGTTGATGGTGGTGTGGAGGACGGTCTATGTGGACGGCTTTACCCCGGATGCCTGCATACTTAGAGGTGCCTCTTTTAATCATCAACCATGTGAATTGCTAAATGTTGTACCTTCATTAAATGTAACCATATTGCTACACTTAGAGGCGCCTCTCTTCTCTTTTATACTCAATTTGTGACATGACGCTACTTAACATTGCTTGTATATCAAGTCAAAATCTATTTAAAAAATGTTGCTTGTCTTGCAAAACGCTCTCAAACCAAGGTTTTACTGTATTGAACTGTCACAAAATTATTCATCTCTACTTTTTTTTATTTTTATTTTTTTAAACTTTATTGAACTATCACAAAATGATTCTTCTCTACTTTTTTTTTTTTTACTTTATCAAACTGTCACAAAATGATTAATCTCTACTTTTTTTTTTTTTATCTTAATTGAACTGTCACAAATGACATTGCTTCTCTATGCAGAGCATCGTGCTGTGGTGCGAAGACATGTTGTGAGGTGCACTGCGCAAAAATGTAGTCATGCTGTATTTTTATGCAGCACACCATGACACACACATATCTGTACGGTGCAAACGGGGCATATAGAAAACAATTTTGCTCTTGCATTGATCAACAATGGTCATTGAAGCTCAATGCGCCTGGTGTGAAGGAGCCCTAAAATAAAGGGCGTTTTGCAGGCGCTATAGCGTTAAAAATAGCGCCTGCAATCCACCCTCAAACAGCTGCTCCACTGTCTCCAGTGTGAAAGCCCCAAGGGCTTTCACACTGGAGTGTTGTGCTGGCAGGACGTCAGGAAAAGTCCTGCCAGCAGCTTCTTTGGAGCAGTGAAAGAGCAATGTGTTTACCGCTCCTCCACCGCTCCTGCCCATTGAAATCAATGGGGCAGTGCGGCCATGCCGGCGGCAAAACGCCGCTATTGTGGCGCATTGCGGGCGGTTTTAACCTTTTCTCAGCCGCTAGCAGGGGTTAAAAGCACCCCACTAGTGGCCGAAATGTGCCGCAAATCCGAGGGTAAAACGACACTAAAAATTATCAGCGTTTTACCGCCAATGCTATGGGCAGCACAGTGCGAAAGGGGTCTTAGGGTGTAGAAATGTCATCAGCACACCAAGGATTCTTCAAAAGGGTCCAAAGCTGTATTCACATCGGCATACGGTACACTTACGTTTCGAAGGCCATACAGAATGAATGGACTCCAATCGCACAGCAAAGAATGACATGTGATTTGAACAGGAATGCGGTGCGATTCTTGTCTGAATCACATGTAGTTTTCCCTACCGCTCCAGTGTGAACCCAAGCTTGTCAGTGACTTCAGCCTGGAGCGGTGCGGCAGACCACATGCAATTCGGACAGAAATCGCACCGCATTCATATTCAATTGGAGTGCAATTGGAGACGATTCATTTTGGTTGGGCTCAAATCAAAGGTATTGGTAATCGTTATCGGCAACTACTTGAGCACAAATATTGGCACTCGTACTCGTCGATAAAGAAAACGGTATCGGTGCTACCTTACTAAAATTAAAAAAATAGCAAGACGGGCTGTCCTACAAAGCCTCCCTATGGTTAGCAGGCTCATCCATCACATCTGTTGGTCCTTGGCATAGAGGAAGGGAACTACCCAGTCCTGTTTCCAGTAAGGCTTCCAGCTGGATGGCCTACAGCCATTTCCTTGGGTCACCCAGCTCCTGTTGCATTTTCCTTCCTAAGCTGTACTTTAGAACTGTACTGTACAAGCATGAAACACTCCTCCGATAACAAAACAGCGCTTTGCCAAGAAGGAATGTGTAAACAGGTCTCCGCATAGTAACTTGGTTGGGACTTGTTAGCAAGCCGACACCTGCATGTTCATGCCTTCAAAGTACCCTGAGGACACAAAAAACAAACAACACTGTGTTTGCAGCATACATATTAACCACTTTCAGACCGGACCATTTTGCTGGTAAATGACCAGAGGTCTTTTTACACTTTGGCACTGCGCTGCTTTAACTGGTAATTGCGCGGTCATGCAATGTTGTACCCAAACAAAATTTGCGTCCTTTTCTTCCCACAAATAGAGCTTTCTTTTGATGGTATTTGATTGCCTCTGCGATTTTTATTTTTTGCGATATAAACGTAAAAAGACCGCAAATTTTGAAAAAAAATGATATTTTCTACTTTTTGTTATTAGAAAAATCCAATAAACTCAATTTTAGTCATACATTTAGGCCAAAATGTATTCAGCCACATGTCTTTGGTAAAAAAAAAGTCAATAATTGTATATTTATTGGTTTGCGCAAAAGTTGTCACATCTACAAACTAAGGTACGTTTTCTGGAATTTACGCAGCTTTTAGTTTACGACTGCCTATCTCATTTCTTGAGGTGTTAAAATGACAGGGCAGTACAAAACCCCCCCAAATGACCCCATTTTGGAAAGTAGACCCCCTAAGGAAATTGATAAGAGGCATGTTGAGCCCATTGAATATTTTATTTTTTTGCCTCAAGCGATTGAATAATGACAAAAAAAAATTTTTTTTTTTTTTTTACACAAAGTTGTCACTAAATGATATATTGCTCACACATGCTATGGGCGTATGTGAAATGACACCCCAAAATAAATTCTGCTGCTTCTCCTGAGTACGGGGATACCACATATGTGGGACTTTTTGGGAGCCTAGCCGCGTACAGGGCCCCGAAAACCAAGCACCGCCTTCAGGCTTTCTAAGGGCGTAAATTTTTGATTTCACGCCTCACTACCTATTACAGTTTTGAAGGCCATAAAATGCCAAGATGGCACAAAACCCCCACAAATGACCCCATTTTAGAAAGTAGACACCCCAAGCTATTTGCTGAGAGGCATGTTGAGTCCATGGAATATTTTATATTTTGCCACAAGTTGCGGGAAAATTACAAACTTTTTTTTTTTTTTTTTTTTTTTCACAAAGTTGTCACTAAATGATATATTGCTCATGCATGCCATGGGCATATGTGAAATGACACCCCAAAATAAATTCTGCTGCTTCTCCTGAGTACGGGGATACCACATATGTGGGACTTTTTGGGAGCCTAGCCGCGTACGGGGCCCCGAAAACCAAGCACCGCCTTCAGGCTTTCTAAGGGCGTAATTTTTTGAGTTCACTTCTCACTACCTATTACAGTTTTGAAGGCCATAAAATGCCAAGATGGCACAAAACCCCCACAAATTACCCCATTTTAGAAAGTAGACACCCCAAGCTATTTGCTGAGAGGCATGTTGAGTCCATGGAATATTTTATATTTTGCCACAAGTTGCGGGAAAATTACAAACTTTTTTTTTTTTTCACAAAGTTGTCACTAAATGATATATTGCTCACGCATGCCATGGGCATATGTGAAATGACACCCCAAAATAAATTCTGCTGCTTCTCCTGAGTACGGGGATACCACATATGTGGGACTTTTTGGGAGCCTAGCCGCGTACGGGGCCCCAAAAACCAAGCACCGCCTTCAGGCTTTCTAAGGGCGTTACAGTTTTGAAGGCCATAAAATGCCAAGATGGCACAAACCCCCCCCCCCCAAATGACCCCATTTTAGAAAGTAGACACCCCTAAATTTAGGGGTACACTAGTGAGACTAGGTAATAAATGGCGGGTGCCCTGAAACTATAAAAAAATAACTAACCAACCAGCGTCACCTGTAACAGTTATATGGTGATCACTGGTGAAAGGGTTAACTAGGGGGCAATCAGGGGGCTTTATGCGGTAGTATATGGGGGTCCCTGGCGCTATAAAAAGCTGCGGCGAACCTAAATACCTACCTGCCTAACTAGCGTCACCTGTGACACTAATACAGCGATCAGAAAAACGATCGCTTATTAGGCTGGGTTCACACTGGAGCGATGCGGGAACGCCACGAATGCGCGGCGGGTTCCCGCATCGCATGCCTCCCGGCGGCAGTTCACACTGCCCTATGCGAACTGCTGGGAGTGTCAGTGAAATGTTAATGACACCCCCAGATCAGTTCGCATATCGCAGTGCGATCTGCAAACTTGGATCGCATGGTGTGAACACCCATGCGATCCGATTCTGCTGCGGACCAAAAAAAGGGTCCCGTGCGAGTTTGCGGCGGGTGCGGCGGGTGCGACACGAATTCAGCCATACTATCTGTATAGCTGAACTCGAATCGCACAGAGATCGGATGTGATTTGCACTGCAGTGCGGTGCGAATCACATCCGTTCTCATAAACCGCTGCAATGTGAACCCAGCCTTAGTGACACTGGCGACGGGGGGTGATCACGGGGTTAAACCTTTATTGGGGGGGTTAGGGGGGTACCTTAGAACTAAAGGGGGCTAACCCTAACTGCCCTAACAGTTATTAGTCACAAATGACACCTGCCGGGTGATCAGGGGGTTAAACCTTTATTAGGTAATAAATGGCGGGTGCCCTGAAACTATAAAAAAATAACTAACCAACCAGCGTCACCTGTAACAGTTATATGGTGATCACTGGTGAAAGGGTTAACTAGGGGGCAATCAGGGGGCTTTATGCGGTAGTATATGGGGGTCCCTAGCGCTATAAAAAGCTGCGGCAAACCTAAATACCTACCTGCCTAACTAGCGTCACCTGTGACACTAATACGGCGATCAGAAAAATGATCGCTTATTAGGCTGGGTTCACACTGGAGCGATGCGGAAACGCCGCGAATCCGCGGCGGGTTCCCGCATCGCATGCCTCCCGGCGGCAGTTCACACTGCCCTATGCGAACTGCTGGGAGTGTCAGTGAAATGTTACTGACACCCCCAGATCAGTTCGCATATCGCAGTGCGATCTGCAAACTCGGATCGCATGGTGTGAACACCCATGCGATCCGATTCTGCTGCGGGCCAAAAAAAGGGTCCCGTGCGAATTTGCGGCGGGTGCGGCGGGTGTGGCGGGTGCGGCGAATGGCTGAACTCGAATCGCACAGAGATCGGATGTGATTTGCACTGCAGTGCGGTGCGAATCACATTCGTTCTCATAAACCGCTGCAATGTGAACCCAGCCTTAGTGACACTGGCGACGGGGGGTGATCACGGGGTTAAACCTTTATTGGGGGGGTTAGGGGGGTACATTAGAACTAAAGGGGGCTAACCCTAACTGCCCTAACAGTTATTACAGTCACAAATGACACCAATGCAAAAAAAAAAAAAAAAAAAAAAAAAATGACATTGGTGTCACTGTGACTGGGGGGGCAGGGGTAATTGGGGGGGTGATCGGGGGGTAAAGGGGGGGTGTGAGTGTGCCTGGCATGTTCTACTGTGTGTGGGATGTGTTGGTGCAACTCACTGATCCGCTCTCCTCCGTGTCGGAACGAAAAATACCGACACGGAGGAGAGAATACATCACTTCCTCTCCTGTGTTTACATTACAGGAGAGGAAGTGATGTCACCGGGGATTTCCATTCGTCGGGAGCGATCGCGAGGGGGTGGCCATGAATGAATGGCCGTCCCCTCGTCCGGGATCGCTCCCGAACGAAAACCGACCGCCGCAGGCACCGGGCGGGGGCCCGATCGGGCCCCCGACCCGCGGGAGGCAAATCACGTACATGTACGTGCTTATGCCTGCCCGTGCCATTCTGCCGACGTACATCGGCGTGAGGCGGTCGGCAAGTGGTTAAACATACTGACATGCACCAAGCTGACTCTTTATGCTTGCCCGTTGCTGATCTGCCAATGTGTGCACAGCATATAAAATATTAAATATACATGGCAGGGGATCCAGTTGGGTGCTTGCATCATGGGATGCATGAATGGACAGCTGTACGTTTCTTTTTCCCTTCACTTCATCATGCTAAAATCACAGCTCATGCAGGATCGGAGCTGGAAAATTCTTCACTCCATTATGGAAGCAGACACTACTTTTATGGATTCACACTTGCTCAGTTATGCAATACTCAAAAGCAGTGGCGTCGCTGGGGGGTGGCTTTTGGGGCTATAGCCCAGAATCTAGGGCCCATAGCCCAGAGTCTCTGCAGGGGTCCCCAAGGGGAGGGGAGGCTCTCTGGGGACCCTGATGCAAGGGGGAGGCTCTCTGGGGACTCTGATATAAGGAGGAGGCTCTCTGGGGACCCTGATGTAAGATGGAGGCTCTCTGGGGACCCTAATGTAAGGAGGAGGGTCTCTGAGGACCCTAATGTAAGGGGGGGCTCTTTGGGGATCCTGATGCAAGTGAGGAGGCTCTCTGGGGACTCTGATATAAGGAGGAGGCTCTCTGAGGACCCTGATGTAAGGGGGAGGCTCTCTGGGGACTCTAATGTAAGGGGGGGCTCTTTGGGGACCCTGATGCAAGGGGGAACTCTCTGGGGATCCCAATGTAAGGGGGGGCTCTTTGGGGACCCTGATGTAAGTGGGGGGGGCTATCTTAGGACCCTGATGCAAGGGGGAGGCTCTCTGGGGACTCTGATGTAAGGGGGGGCTCTCTGGGGACCCTGATGTAAGGGTGGGGCTCTCTGGGGACCCTAATGTAAGGGGGGCTATTTGGGGACTCTGATGCAAGGGGTAGGCTCTCTGGGAACCCTGATGCATGGGGGAGGCTCTCTGGGGACTCTGATGTAAGGAGGAGGCTCTCTGGGGACCCTGATGCAAGGGGGAGGCTCTCTGGGGACCCTGATGCAAGGGGGAGGCTCTCTGGGGACTCTGATGTAAGGAGGAGGCTCTCTGGGGACCCTGATGCAAGGGGGAGGCTCTCTGGGGACCCTGATGCAAGGGGGAGGCTCTCTGGGGACTCTGATGTAAGGAGGAGGCTCTCTGGGGACCCTGATGTAAAGGGGGGGGGGCTCTCTGGGGATATATACACACACACACACACACACGTATATTACTGTATAAACATGTGTATGCCCGCCCAAGTGTATGACTTTCTTTACTACACTGCTATGGGCTCTAGCCCCAGATCTTTTGTAGACCCAGCAACATCCAAGCTCAAATGAAAGTTGTTAGCACTTCCCCCTAGCAGCACTATGGTCGGCAGTTCAAACTCCAACCATGGCACTACCTGCATTGAGTTTGCTTGTTCTCCCGATGCCTGCATGGGTTTCCTCCAGGTACTCTTGTTTTCCTTCCACAAAAGAATGCAGCATGCCTGCATTTTTATCGTGGCAAGCTGCAATGCAGGCATAGTCTGTGTTGCAATGTGAATGGAACCAGGGAAACAATTGTTTCTTGTGTGTCCTTGCAGTGACAGATGTTTTACAATGAAGCAATGATGTGTGAATTAGCCCCCACCATGGAAGAAGGTGATGAAGGAGCTGGGCCAGCACAGAGAGTAATTAGACACCTCCAGAAGATGCTAGGGCTATAATATGCAAGAAGGGATGGGGCTGAGCTAGGGAACTGACTCTGTTGGAGTAGTGATATTTTCTAAAAAATACAAAGGTACATTGTAAGTGAATAAAAAATAACTTGTGGAACTGGAAATTAATATTTCAAAAATACAAAAAGAAAGCATTTAACCTACTGGATATTTGCATTTTTTTTTAAGCTAGGGTCCTTTAACCCTCTAAGGCTTCATGTACACGGGACGTTTCTCAACCTCTCGTGAATGCTGGAACATCACAGCTAGTAATCCATGTTTAAAAAACGTGTATTTAGCAGCGTTTACAAGCCACGTTTGCATTCAGAAGCGTTTACTAACGATAACCTCAGGAGACCCTCCCAAATGATTAGAAAGCACTAAAGTATTTTTTAACAATTTCAGCCATTCTGTGAGAGAACAGTGTGAGTATCAGCTGAGAAAGCAGTGTGCTTGTAGCTAGCTGTTATTTTTTGGTTGGTTTGTTAATATGGATCCCATGATGAGCGTGTGTGGGGAAACGCTCCTGATGTTGCTTTTGCCTCCAAAAATGTAGAAAATTGCGTGAGAGGACCAGAGTTTGTCACTACTGGACACATCCATTGATGGCTCAACACATTTCCACAGGACACTTTCTAATATCCATGTTCAGCTGCGTAATTACCCAGAGAATTTTTTTCAATTTTACATGCGTTTCAATTGCCACCTTTGACGTTCTCATGGAAAAGATTAGACCCCAATTAGTTTGCATGGACACCAACATGAGGAAAAGGGTGCCACCAGAGGAACGTCTGTTGGTGACTCTCAGGTATGTGTATATATTTATCAATCTCTCTCCATATATTTCTCTCTCTATAATCCTTTTCTCTCTCTCTCATATATATATATATATATATCCATCTCTCTCTCTCTCTTACATATATATATATATATATATATATATATCCATATCTCTCTCGCTCCCTCTCATATATGTATGTATATATATATATATATATATATATATATATATATATATAGATATAGATATATATATATATATATATATATATATATATATATAGATATATATATAGATATATATATATATATATATATATGAGCAAGAGAGAGAGAGAGATGGATATATATATATACATATACATATATCCATCAAGTAATGCAAGTTATGTATTGTACAGCATAATTGGCTGATGAGGGGAATATCACATGGTATATCAAGCAGTGATAATTGAGTTTTTGCCGTATTTTTAGCATTTTCCAGGCTCAAAAGTAATAAATAAAATGTTTTTCTTTAAAATAACTACTAGATGAAAATGCACCTAAAATGTGGGTAGCCAGTTGCTCCAGAGCTTAGTAAATGAGCAGAAGCTCTGCTGACTTCCATCATCCAATCATCCAAAAATTCTGTTTTTTTTTTTCTTTTTTTTGTTTTTTTTTCTTGCATGTGATTGGGCTATTTTTTGCAAAGTGAAGCTTCACCTTATTTACTAAGCTCTGGAGCAATTGCACTTTGCACAGCCTATTTGCCTTTAGTAAATTATCCTTTACTGTGCATGCATGCGGATATAATGCAGAAAAACACACTATTCTGTCAGGCAGACTGCTGATAGTCACCCAACACTGCTGCAACACGGATTGTTTGCTGCAACGTTCATTTTCCTTACTAAACAGAATTCCTGCACCCACAATGAACAATGGCGCTGGGGATCATGGGAGGTTTGGTAGAGCGGACCCAGAGCGGTTGCCATTGTGCAGACAGTTACTTGTGTTCTGAGAAATAATGAATTATAATGAATGCATGTGACAGTACCATTCTGGGAATTTGACCAAATTCAATATTGATATATTTGTATCACATTATTTTTACACGATGCTGCGCAAAATGCCACACAGAGGAACCCTGCTCTGACAAATGTGTCTCCAACAAAAACAGTTCGCCTGCGTGCGTTCTAAAATGACAAAAATAGTCTTCTAAAAAAAAAAAAAAAGACGGGTTATAAAATATTGCATACAGATGTTTCTAATATTCCACGTGGATCTGTGCCAAGAACAGAATTCCCTAATTGTTCCTCAAATAAGAAATTGTTCCACACAAATTAGCCTCATTGTTCAAATCAGCAAGGATTAGAACATTACTGATGCAGCATTAGAGGGAATATCCCTTCCATAGCCAATTAAGAAAGCCAATTTGGGGTTGGGCCTACAAGAAGAGATTTCATCTACTCAGTTCACAAAGAAACGCAATTGTATTATTTCTTACAGAAAAATTCCAGGCATCAGCATATTATACAAAGTTACAATGGTCCAGCTTAGACTATTGTAAATATATAAATGACATTCCTGGCTAATGCTCCTGGAAGCTGGAAATCACCAAAGTAGACCAAAGTAGACACCACTACTCCAGCGATCGCCTCTTGCTTCCAGGTCCTGTGACCAGTGACCAACCGGATTGTCAATACCGGAGGATGTCTGTGCATTTTCTGAATGAATGGAAAGTTCTGTGATTGGACAACGTGTAGAGTGAGAACTTTACATTGGTCCAGCTTGGACCTACTTAACACCATTTAGAGAAGGCTTTGGAAGGTGGATAGGCTTTGAGAGGTGGAGTGAGCCTTCTCTAAATGGTGTTAAGTGGACCAAGTAGGTCCAAGCTGGACCAATGTAAACTACGAGGGATCTTCAAAAAGTTTCTGCACTTTTATATATATATCGGTATACAGTAAAACCTTGGATTGTGAGCATAATTAGTTCCAGAAACATGCTTGTAATCCAAACCACTTGTATATCAAAGCAAATTTTCCCATAAGAAATAATGGAAACTCAACTGATTCGTTCCACAACCTTTTATTGATAAGTCCTTTCCGTTTATAGTCCATATAAAAAGATTATAGCAATGTGAAGCCTCCACAAGAGGATTAGAAGCAAAATCCAGCAGGCGCTAGAGAGTATAAAAGAGCAGAGAGGCGCCTCCAAGTGTAGCAATATGGTTACATTTAATGAAGGTACAACATTTAGCAACTCACATGGTTGATGCTGTCCATCCCCCGCACGGCAGGCTCTCACCGCTGTCAGTCTGCAATCATGACCAGGAAGACTACCCTGCGGTAGAGCGATTTGAAAGCAAGGCCTGAATCGCTCGTTGAGCGTGGCGAGAAAGGGACGACACCAATGGTGGTGAGGAGGATCATCTATGTGGACAGTTTTACCCTGGATGCCTGCATATTTGGATGTGCCTGATTTAATCATCAACCATGTGATGTCTAAATGTTGTACGTTTAATAAATGTAACCAGATTGCTACACTTAGAGGCACCTCTCTTCTGTTTTTTACTCAGTTCTGATGTGACGCTACTTGTATATCGAGACATCGCTTGTATATCATGTCAAAATGTATTAAAAAATGCAGCTTGTCTTGCAAAACACTCTTAAAGCGGGGGTTCCACCCTAAAGTGGAATTTCTAAGACAGGTATTTGCACCCACTTCTGAGCATAGACTCCCACGGGAGTCTATGCTGTTTCCTGTCTGCTGGGACACACACGGATCCCAGAGACAGTGCGGACCATTCCCATTGCGCTGCGCGACTCGCGCATGTGCAGTAGAGAACCAGGAAGTGAAGCCGCAACGCTTCACTTCCTGATTCCCTCACTGAGAATGGCGGCAGCAGCAGCTGAGAGCCGAGCAATCAATCGGCCTCGGCTGCCGACATCGCTGGATCCTGGAACAGGTGAATGTCCATGTATTAAGTCAGCAGCTGTAGTATTTATAGCTGCTGGCTTTTAATATATTTTTTCCAGTGGAATCACTTTTAAACCAAGGTTTTACTGTATAATTAAAAAAAAATAACTTTTTTGCAGAACCCTTATATGTATCACATGCTGATGCCTAGAATTATTCTTTAAAGTGGTTCTAAAGCCAAGACATTTTTTCAACTTAATGCATTCCCTGCATTAAGTTAAAAAATGTCACAGTGAGCGTATTGCCCCCTTGCCCCCTTAAACATTTACCCAAGTCCTTACTCAATCAGCCTTGTCTATAGTGGCTCTCTCCTCTCTTCCTGCATTCACGGGTTAGAGTGGTAGCAGCAGGAGCCATTGCTGTCAATCTAATACTGTGGGCAGGAAGCATAGGGGTGGGGTCGAGCTGCAGAGTGTGTGTCTATGGACGCACATAGCCTGGCTCAGAAGCAAGCTCACACGTCTACCCCCATAGTAAGCAGATTGCTCTGGTGGCAGACACTGAAGTGAAAGAGCCAAAAGCTCCAGCAGGGGACCCCAGAAAAGGAGGTTTGGGGCCACTCTGTGCAATAGGAAGTATAACATGTTTGTTATTTTTAGACATAAAAAGGGCCTTTATAACGGCTTTAAGTAGTTTCTGATGAACTATTGGAAAATGAAGTCATGGGTGGCCTTGCCGGAACCCTCCTACCCCATCCTTCCATCTGAAAATAAAGTAGACACTTGGAAAACGGTTGGCCAAAACACAGGCTGAATCCATTCAACTGTGGGTGCCAGCTATCAAAATACAATATCCAACAGTCGAAATTCCTCCATCCAAGCTCTTCACTGTGGATGGGGGAACGGATAGATTTGTCTCATTCAGTGCTGACCACTTAACCGTGTATCTTTACCGCGTAGCTTTACCGTGTAGCTTTAGTCCATGAGGCCAATTTACTAAAAGAGCAGAGAATCCACTTTGTTAAAGTTTACTTAGTGAAAAGGGACCTTGATCTTTATTTTTAACATTCTGTAATCTTAATTGTTGCCCCTCCTTTAACATAATTAGATATTACTTTTTTTTACTTGGTAGAAAATACTTTTACCTTTTATTTTCCTCTTATTTTCTCACCACTTCTGTCTTTTTCTTCTAGGTGAGAATAACCGAGCATGTACAGTCAGCAGACCTTTGGGATATCAATTAAATATATCCTTATGCCGCGTACACACAATCAGAATTTCGGCCATAAAAAGACCGATGAGAGCTTTTCAGCGGAAAATGCAACCGTGTGTATGCTCAATTTTTCAGACGGAAAAACTTTCTATCGGAAATCCCGATTGGGTGTATGCAATTCCGACACGCAAAGCTCAGATTCAACTACAAGATGGAAGCTATTGGCTACCGGCTGTTGAACTTCCTTTTTCTAGTCCTGTCATACGTGTTGTACATCACCGTGTTCTTGACGGTCGGAATTTGATGTGACCGTGTGTATGCAAGACAGCTTCAGCGAAATCCCGTCGGAATTCCGTCTGGAAAACCATCAGAGCTTTTTCTGACCAAAATTCCAATCGTGTGTATGCGACATAAGAGTGCTCCGGGTGCCATATTGAATATACAGGCACTGGATCTAACTGCACGTCATGGGTAGGGGTCCTCAAAGAGTTCCAGGAAGTAAAGGAGATGAGATCACCTGCCCTTACTACAAATGGCTACCAGAAGTGTGGTGAGTAAAAAGACATTAAGAATTGCAAAAAAACAAAACAAAAGTCTGCATTAAACAACATCTGAAAGGGTGCCTTTATTAGAATTTTGTATGTTCAGGTGAAGTTCCTCTTCAAAACCTTTGCCAATTTTTTGAGGCTTTTTGATGCCTTTATCTAACTGGGGAGATTTCCTTGACTTTTTGTCTGGCGACAGAATAGAAAGTGATAGGAACTCTCCTTAAAGTAAAGGAAATCTCCCCTTATGCCGCGTACACACAATCGGATTTTCCAAAAGAAATGTTGGATGTGAGCTAGTTGGCTGAAAGCCCAAGCGTCTGTATGCTCCATCGAACATTTATTGTCGGACTTTCCGCCAACAAATGTTGTCTAGCAGGTTCTCAAATTTTCCGCCAATAAAACGTTGTTGTCGGACTTTCCGATCGTGTGTACAGAAATTCCGCCACACAAAAGTTCACGCATGCTCGGAATCAAGTACAAGCCGGAAGCGATCGGTCTTGTAAAACTAGCGTTTGTAATGGAGATATCACATGACTATTGAACTTCCTTTTTCTCGTCTCGCCATACGTCTTGTATGTCACTACATTTGTAATTGTTGGTCAACATTTGTGTGACCGTGTGTATGCAAGACAAGTTGGCGCCAACGACCTTCGAACAAAAGTCCACGGTTTTGTTGTCGGAAAGCCTGATCATGTGTACAAGGCATTAGACTACTGTCACCAGAACAGCTGCCACCATTGGAAGACCATAACCTCCTGTTATGGTGACAACTGCAAAATTTCAATTTCCCATCACTCTTGGTCTCAGTGATAACTGTAAGCCCTTGTACACACGGTCGGAGATTCCGACAACCAAATCCGTCGGAGTAATTCCAACGGATTAATTCCGGAAGAGGTCCGGAAGTGATGTTGCATACACACGGTCGGACTAAGTTGTGGGAAAATCCGATTGTACATAACGTGATGACGTTATTTCGTTATAACTGGACTACGTTCAGGCTAGTAGCCAATAGCTTTGGTCTAGGAATTTGTTCTGAGCATGCGTGGCATTTGTCCATCGGAGTAGGCTACACATGATTGGAGTATGTCCGATCGGAGCATTTTATCGGTAAATTTTACCGGCAAGTTGGAAAAGTTGGTCCGTCGGATATTCCGACGGAAACAGTCCGATGGAGACCACACACAGTCGGAATATCCGACAAAACGGTCCAATAGGACACATTCCGTCGGAATCGCCGACCGTGTGTACAAGGGCTAAGGCCTCTTTCACACAGACTTTCCGTTCAGGTCCGCCTGTCGGTTTTTTAGGTGGACCTGAACGGACGCTCCATAGACCTCTATGGAGCGTCGGATGTCAGCGGTGACATGTCTGCTGACATCCGACCCGCTCCGATCCGAAAAAGTGTGATGGAGGAAAAACCTACTTTTTCATCGGTCTGCGGATCGGACTCTACGGTCCGTCCTTCGCCCATCCCCCATAGAGGAGAGTGGCGCTCTGACAGGTCCCTCCCTGTACAGTGTGCAGAGACCGACTGGTCATCTTCCTGCTCAGCGGGGATCGACGGAGTGATCCCCCACTGAGAAGAGCAGGCTCCATACACGGACACTTCTGCGTGAAGGAGCCCTTAGAGGAAAGTAAATTCTGAAATAGTTACTGATTTTTTTTCCAGTATGCTGAGAATATTTTGCAGGCAACAAAGGTCAGTTCCTGTGCTCCCATGTGTTGGCTATCTCTTGCAAATTACCCTTGTGATGCCAAATGTACCAGGCAACACTTTAAGCATTTATAAAGTCAATTTTTTTTAACTAAATAATAAACATGTTATACTTACCTGCATTGTGCAATGGTATTATAAAGCAGCCCTGAGCCTCCTCTTCTGGGGTCCACCACCGGTGCTCTCAACTCCTCCTCTTCTGTATCTGCCCCCATCATACTCTCAACTCCTCCTCTTCTGTATCTGCCCCCACCATACTCTCAACTCCTCCTCTTCTGTATCTGCCCCCATCATAGCAAACTGCTTGCTATAGGAGCAGATGTGCAAACTTGATCCCGAGCCAGGCTGTGTGCGTTGATAGACACACACACCACGTCTCTTGGTCCCACCCCCCTCCTCACAAGATTTGATTGACAGCAACAGGAGCCAATGGCTCCCACTGCTGCCTTAGCCCCTGTCAGTAGAGGTAGAGGGAAGAAAAGAGATGCAATCGGACACAGCGTACCGCGTTCATCAGAATGACCCAATAAGGATAAACGCTTTAAGTGGCTGCAGTGATTTACAGAATTTTAAAATTCCAACTAAAATGACTGAGGAGGGGGAATTTTGGTGACAAACATTTCCATTTGGAAAGGAAATTCCAGGCTTTCATTATTTTCTACACACTACCAATAAACAGCCTATGACTTCAGCCTATAAATGTGCATACTATGTGAGTAATTGCCCACCAATATAATCTGTTGGCTATATAAATGTTGTGAAACGTTTCATATGTCTGTCTATAACTATATTCCTTCCACCCACCCTGGATCCTGTTTGCTGTACAGCTCGTTATCTGCTGGTAAATGATTAATGCTCTCCTTCTTCTATACAGTAATCAGCAGAGGGGCCCTCTCACTGCAAGAGGTTAAGCTATGCCGGCTATTTTATAATATCATGATCTGAGCCAATTATTTACAGAGATTTGAGCTGGTGCCAAAAGGAAATTGACTCATTTTTAGTTTCAATCCGGCTCTGAAATGCAGATTTGGAATATCGAGAGAACAGTGCAGGAGACTATTTTAGTCCTATAACGAGCACATGCCATTTCACCCTTCTGCGACTTGGAGGGACTTATGAAAACAGGAGCAGAGAAAAGTGGAGATGGTGACCATAATGACCATTAACCACTTCACCGCCGGAAGAATTTACCCCCTTCCTGACCATTTTTTGCGATACGGCACTGCGTAGTATTAACCGACAATTGCGTGGTCGTGCGACGATGTACCCAAACAAAATTGATGCTGTTTTTTTTCACATAAATAGAGATTTCTTTTGGTGGTATTTGATTACCTCTGCGATTTTTATTTTCCCCCTCCACCCCCCCCACTTACAGTCCCACTTCTGGTCAGATCGCCACGGTGGATTTACCGGAAGTTCTCCTCTTCTCCTTTCTGCCAGCAACCTTCGGTCACAGGTCCCAGAAGGCTGTGGGTCCATTCACCCACAAAGCAATGGGATGCCAGCTGTGAAGCCATAAGGAGTCATAGCCGACTACCTATAGTTACAGTTTGTGTCGAGGCATCGAGGCCACTCATGGCTTGAATTTCGTCCAGTTTACAGGATTCAGCCAAAGTTCAAGCTATGTATGGCCAGCCTAAGGCCGCGTACACACGGGCGGATTGTCTGCCCAACTAAGTTCGGCAGACAATCCGACAGACAGTCCGTTCAAAATTAGCATGAATGGACTTGACCACACACGATGAGCAGACAGTCCGCTGAAAGCGTGCGTGATGACGTGTACAGCACGTACGACGGGACTAGAAAAACGACGTCCTATACACTGCAATGCAACCTTCGGCCGTGTAAACCCTTTCTGAGCATGCGCCATACTTAGTCCGTCCAACTTGCCTACACACGAGCGGACTGTCCGCTGAAACCAAGTTTGGACGGACAAAACCAAGTTTGAACGGACTGTCTTACGGAAATTCCGTAAGACTTTGTTCGTCAGATTGTCCGCTGAAAAAGTCCGCTGAAGCCCACACACGAGCGGACTGTCCGCTGAAACACTGTTCAGCGGACTAAGTTGGACAGACAATCCTCCCGTGTGTACGCGGCCTAAGAGTATCAGTAGTTCCATAGATGTCATCAAATAAAGGATATATATATGTAATGTGCGCCATGGCAATCAGGCTGTATATATGCAACACATGTAAACATAAATGATATCTTCGGTGAATCAATCTGTGAAGCCTCCTCTTGCATAAGTTGACAATACATCTAATGGAGATATAATATCCATTCTAAGCGTATAAGTAAAATAAAGGTAAGACGCCAATGTGGAAAGGCTCACCTGGAATAGTTGCTGGGTTTGTGAATTCAGGGCAATAGTGCTTTGTGGGAAGAATGTTTGTTCTGAAACGCATCGAGTCTAATTGAACATTTTTTATTTGATTTTGGCGCTCCCAGCTGGTCTCATTATGGATTCAAGATTTTGAACTGTCTAGCCCTATGGATATGTATTATACAAAGCACTATTGCTGTGGCTTCACAAACCCGCCAATCATTCCAGGTGAGCCTCTCCAAGTTGGCATCTCATCTGTATTTTACTAATGCGAATGAAAAGATATTGTTTTCTCCATTAGATACTTTTATAAATGTATGCAAAAGAAGAAAGAAAGAAATTCCTTTATATCAGAGGCGCTGAATATATTCAGGCTTACTACCCAATACATGTGATCCAGGCCATATAACAAGGTTAGAAGTATACATTTCATTGGAACACATCTGTGGAACTACTGGTACTCTTAAGCCTAGTACACACGGGCCAGATTTCGGGCGTCATCGGCCGCTTCAATAAAAAAAAAGTTGACCAACTCCCAATCAGCACTCTCAGCCAATGGCAGAGAACACTGACCAAAGAGTCCCCCAATCTGAACACAATAACTCAGCAGAGGAGATCGCTGTACTAATGTAGGAACGTTAGTACAGTGGCTCTCAGTTTTTTTTCATTCAACCCAGACCTTATAATGTGTACCAGGCTTTAGAGGTGCCCTTGTTACATGTATCTTTTCAGCCTTGCTTGTCTCGTCCGTAGGGATTCAGAAAGAGACAGAACTGGAGAACGGTTTTGGAGGGTGCCTACCCTACTAAGTTGTTCCCCCTGTAAAACAGGGTTTTCTTCTGCTAAGGACTAATATTGCATGGCATAGTGAAGACCTTTGCCAGTTTCAGGGAGATTTCACTTCACTTCCTGTCCCATAGACACCAATTCATAAAAGATAATCTCTCACTAAAGTGATGGGGAAATGCTCTCTTAAGCCGGCCATGGATAGTTCAAATCTTTTCCGGTTCAGCAGGGATCGGCTGAAATTTGAACCATCTATGGGTAGGCCGATTGCATCAACTTGGGTACAACCAGCCTGTTGGATTTCTACATGCGATTACTTCCAACGGCCACAGCTACTACCAATAATCCCTGTGTTCTCCCAGCAGGGACCTGCAATCGAAAGAAAATCATTTCATCCATGGCCTGCCATAAGATAATAGGCACTGCAAAAAATGTCCCCGTCCCCATTAGTAGACTTCTATTCCTGTTCCAGTTACAGCTCAAAATGTAGGGTTCTCCGGGCTCTCAGTTTTGATGACAATGGTCACCAGGATAAACAGAGAAAGTAACCTCTCCAACCAGAAACATCCAGCAATGAAAAGTTGACAGGGTTGCTAACCCTTCCTCACTCTATCCACAACAAGCTAGCATAAACAGTATACAAAGTCATAAAACTATTTTTGTGTAAGGTGGGAGGCCATTAAAATATGGGTACATTTTATTTTTTACATTGAATGCTATTGGGTCCACCTAGATCAGAGGCCTCCAAAAATGCCAGTCTACTGTCCTTCAGACTTTGAGAGGGCCGGACTCTAGCCAATGCAAGTAGAAAATGCCCCGGTGTCAATAAGCGCAAACAATGACCCAACATTGGCATTAGTGGAAGATTAGTGCCCAGTCATTGATGTTAATGGTATGGAATAGTACCTCTTCATTGGTGTCATTGGAAGGAACAGTACCCCATCATTGGTGTCAGTGTGGGGAATAGTGCCCCATCATTGGTGTCATTTGGAGGAACAGTGCCCCATCATTGGCGTGAGTGGGAGACATAGGGGGTTATTTATGAAAGGCAAATCCACTCTGAAAGTGCACTTGAAAGTGCAGTCGCTGTAGATCCGAGGGGGGCATGCAAGGAAAATAAAAAACAGCATTTTATCTTGCACATGATTGGATGATAAAATCAGCAGAGCTTCCCCTCATTTTAGATCTACCCCTCTGATTTACAGTGACTGCACTTCCAAGTGCACTTGTAGTGCAAAGTGGATTTGCCTTTTGTAAATAACCCCCCTAGTGTGACATCATTGTTGTCCGTGGGAGGAATAGTACCCCATGATTGGTGTCAGTGGGAGGTATAGTCCCCCATGACTGGCGTCAGAGGAAGGAATAGTACCCCATCATTGGTATCAATGAAAGGAATAGTGCCCGATTATTGGTGCCAGTGGGACGAATAGTGCCCGACTATTGGTGCCAGTGGGATGAATAGTGCCCCATCATTTGTGTCAATGAAAGGAACAGAGCCCGATTATTGTTGCCAGTGGGACGAATAGTGCCCGATTATTGGTGCCAGTGGGATGAATAGTGCTCCATCATTGGTGTCAGTGGGAGGAACAGTGCCCCATTGTTGGTATCATTGGCAGGAATTATGCCCCATCATTGGTGTCAGTGAAAGGAATAGTGCCCCAAGGGCCAGATAAAGGCAAATAAAGGACCATATTTGGTTTCTGGGCCACAATTTGGAGACCCCTGACCTAGACTGAAGCCCAGCAGGCTAAGTGCCAACGTGAACTGATAATTGGATGAAAGTAGAGAAGCAAGTCAAGACTACTTTTCCAAGAGATCCAGATTTATAATTTAACCACACGCTTCATGTTCTGTACCCCAACTTTCTTTTTAGAAGTGACAGTGCTGACGACAACCACAGTTACGTAGGCGAAGATTCAACTGGGCAGACAGAAACCTACACCTACTACTCAGTATGCTAAAAGTAGACAATTCAAACTGTCCTGCTAACTGCTCGGAAAATGGAAATGCACAGAACATTCTGTTACTGGAAGGGAATACAGAGGAACACCAAGTATCAATGAACAGCATGTCGGGGAGATGTTTTATTGCATAAAAAAGCATGTCTGTAGAATCACAACTACGCAGCTCAAGTTGGTCCTCGTACTTTCCTGAGCACCTCTACTTCAGGCCAGTCCAAGTCACCTCTGAGGACCAACATCAGTGGGCCATCTCCTTACATCAGTAAATGTGTGTCTCCGTTGTCTTTAGGTGCATCAATTACATGGACAAATAAACCGCCTTCCACAATATTTTGGGCCTGAATCAGTAAATAAAACCCTTCTCAGACAATATTTCACATCTGGTGGTTTCCCACAACTAGTGAGTGAATGTACGGCATGGTAACACTAACTGAGCACAGTTTTAGCTGGACAGTGTCATTCCTGTGGCTTTTTCATTTGCTAAATCTAATACAAATAGAACATGAGCAATCTTCTTTCTCGTAGTTGTGTGTGTGCTGCTATTCACTTGTGTTCTCTCCCTGTCACGGTAGACATATTAATTAGCTCGGTGTCATGCTGTACGGCATCAATGGAGGCTGACCTGACTGCTTCCTCAGCTCAGGCCTGATGAAGAAAGGTCAGGGGTCTGCTGGAAGAGGGAAACGCTGCCAATTAATTCAATTTCTTTCTTGTAACCCTGACAGTCCCTTCATTATATAGTAATTGTGTGCTTCTTATCAGCACTGAGCTTAGGAATGAAAAATTAGAAGTCAGCAGCTACTGTAGCTGCAGACTTTTAAATCAGGTGCCTGGAGTCCAGCACTGTCTTCCTACAGCCAGTTCATCTTACCACTGCAGGTCCCTAGCGCTGGGAGCCATCTGTGACTTCCTCAGGAGGTGCTGTGGGACCGGTCCTGCAGACTCCTGGGATGTGTGATGTCTCCCAGGAAGCTTCAGCCAGGAGGTGTACAGAAGCACGTGTCATTCACGCCTAGGCGAGACATGAGGAAGTAGAAGTAGGTGTCTGTTTAAAAGGTACCTACTCCCCATAAAAAAGGGAGAAGGAATAGCGGTACTTTGGTGTGAAGGTTTAAAGAGGAACATTTCTTTACTACACAAGGGCACATACAGGACTCATTTTGCTACAAATTACTTTTACACTAGACCAGTGATCTCCAAATTGTGGTCCTTTGCTTGTCTTTATCCAGCCCTAGAGAACCTATCCCTGCCACTGATACGAGGCACTATTCCCAGCACTGACACCAATCATGGGACACGATTCCTCCCACTGACACCAATGATAGGGCACTATTCCCAGCACTGACATCAATGATAGAGTATTATTTCTCCTACTGACACCAATGATAGGGCGCTAGTCTATGGGGCACTATTCCTTCCCACAGATACTAATGATGGGGCACTATTCCTCCCACTGACACCGATGATAGGGCACTAGTCTATGGGGCACTAATCCTTCCCAGAGATACTAACGATGGGGCACTATTCCTCCCACTGACACCAATGATAGAGCATTATTCCTCCCACTGACACCAATGATGGGGCACTATTCCTCCCACTGACACCAATAATAGGGCACTAGTCTAGGCACTATTCCCTCCCAGAGATACTAATGATGGGGCACTATTCCTCCCACTGACACCAATGATGGAGCACTATTCTATCCATTAACACCAATGATGGGGCACTAGTCTATCAATCAACACCAATAATGGGGCAGTTCCTTCCCAGAGATACTAATGATTGGGCACTATTCCTCCCACTGACAACAATGATAGAGCATTATTCCTCCCACTGATACCAATGATGGGGCACTATTCTATCCATTGACACCAATGATGGGGTACTAGTCTATCAATCAACACCAAAAATGGGGCACTGTTTCCTTCCTAGAGATACTAAGGACTGGGAACTATTCCTCACACTGACACCAATGATGGGGTGCTATTCTTCCCATTGACACCAAAGAAGAGGGACTATTCCTCCCACTGACACCAAAGATGAGGACTTTTCTCCAACTGACACCAATGATGGGGCACCATTCTTCCCATTGACACCAATGATGGGGCACTATTCTTCCCATTGACACCAAAGATGGGCACTATTCCTCCCACTGACACCAATGATGGGGCACTATTCTTCCCATTGACACCAAAGATGGGCACTATTCCTCCCACTGACACCAATGATGGGGCACCGTTCTTCCCATTGACACCAAAGATGGGCACTATTCCTCCCACTGACACCAATGATGGGGCACTATTCTTCCCACTGACACCAATGATGGGGCACTATTCTTCCCACTGACACCAATGATGGGGCACTATTCTTCCCACTGACACCAATGATGGGGCACTATTCTTCCCACTGACAGCAATGATGGGGTGCTACTCTTCCCACTGACACCGATGATAGGGCACTATTCCTCCTCCCACTGACCACAGGTGTCAAGTAATAATTTTTACTCCCACCAACCACCAAGCCTATGGCATTGTTTACTCTCACAGCCCCCCCCCCCCCCCACCCCATGTCTGAGAGATAGTAAATGGGTCCTTTGCTTGGAAAGTCAGGGGTCCCCTGTATTAGAGCTATAAATTAAAAGTGTGATCATTTTTTTCCTAAAGACACATACAGCGAGAGATTTACTAAAGCTGGTGCACAAAGAGTCTGGTGCACATAGTGACCAATCAGCTTCTAACTTCAGCTTGTTCAATTAAGCCTTGACAATAAAACCTGGAAGCTGATTGGCTACTATGCACCAGGTTTAGTAAATTTCCCCCACAAGGAGGACCTGAGTTTCTATGAATCTAATAATATGCCAATCACACACAAGAAGTACTCATTCCAAAAAAAAAAGTGTTTCTTTTGTGACCATATCACAATATATGTATAATAAATAATTTTGGAATCTTTCAAGTTGTAGGAGAGAATTTGAGCCTGTGTGTGGCCGACTACAATCATTTTTTTTTTCTTTTTTTAACCCTGGAAGGTCTGTGTGGAAGCAGCTGATCAGTGACCCCCCATGAGGATCGCCCTTCTCCTACAAAGCCAACATTCCTGACATTCCTTCTATTCTACAAATAAGTCATCCCACCATTCCAAGGTGAAGTCCTCATGTTTGGACCCTCACGAGGTAACGGCTCTCAGGAATGCCACCTATAGTAAGCTCACCCGGATCCGGGAAAGTTCTGCAGCTCTCAGTACGATAAATCAGAAGGTCCAAAAAGGGACCCGGAGACAGAATACATTCCCAGCTGTGCTCTGCAGGAAGAGCGAGGAGCTGAGGAGTAAGAAATGTCTCCTTCCTCTACCACACTGCTCCAATACTTCACATTACAGTCCTACAACATACATACTGATAATAACACACAGCAGTAACCCATAGCAACCCCACATGTCCATTCCCTGATCAATCAATTCATTCTGATTGGAATTACTGGATTTTATTATATTCCTTACAGAAGGAGATCAGAAGACTTGATGGATACAGATAGGATAAATCCAGAGATCCAACCCATACACAGAGCTTGTAGAGGATTTACTAAGACTACGCTCCTATCCCCTCCACACATTGCTGCCTCTGACTTCCTTCCTGTGTCTGGATTAGTCACCACCGTCCAACTATTTCTTGGCCGGCTCTGCCGTATGGTCGCCTGGCAATCTCCGTCTCCCAAATTCCTTCCTCACACTCACTTTTCTTTTATTACAGATTCCTCTCCGTCATTGTAGTCTAAGCTTCACAGTCTGCACCTCTTCCCACCAGATCTACTCGTTATATACTAAGGACTGTCCCTTCTACAGATCTACTATGTATGTACTAAGGACTGTCCCTTCTACAGATCTACTATGTATGTACTAAAGACTGTCCCTACTACAGATCTACTATGTATGTACTAAGGTCTGTCCCTTCTGCATCCCTACTATGTATGTACTAAGGACTGTCTCTTCTACAGAGCTACTATTTTTGTACTAAAGACTGTCCCTTCTACAAACCTACTAAGGACTCTCTATTCTACAGTTCTGCTCTGTATTAAGGCTGGTTACTTCTACAACCCTACTATATATGTACTAAGGACTGTCCCTTCTACAGATCTACTATGTACTAAGGACTGTCTCCTGTACAGCTCTACTATATATATATATATATATATACTAAGGACTGCCTCTTCTACAGATCTACTATGTATGTACTAAGGACTGTCCATTGTACAGATCTACTATGTATGTACTAAGGACTGTCTATTCTACAGCTCTGCTATGTATTAAGGCCTATTTTTTCTACAGCCCTACTATATATGTACTAAGGACTGTCCATTCTACAGATCTACTATGTATGTACTAAGGACTGTCCCTTCTACAGATCTACTGTATATGTACTATGGACTTTCCTTTCTACAGAGCTACTATTTTTGTACTAAAGACTGTCCCTTCTACAAACTTACTAAGGACTGTCTATTCTACAGCTCTGCTATGTATTAAGGTCTCTTTCTACTACAACCCTACTATATATGTACAAAGGACAGTCCCTTCTACAGATCTACTATGTACTAAAGACTGACCCTTCGACAACCCTACTATGTATGTACTAAAGACTGTCCCTTCTACAAACCTAATAAGGACTGTCTATTCTACAGCACTACTATGTATTAAGGCCTGTTTCTTCTACACCCCTACTATGTATGTACTAAGGACTGTCTCTTCTATAGGTCCACTATGTATGTACTAAGGATTGTCTTCTCTTCAGCTCTACTATGTATTTACTAAGGACTGTCCCTTCTACATCTCTACTATGTATGTAGTAAGGACTGTCCCTTCTACTATGTATGTACTAAGGACTGTCACCTCTGTGATATAGGACTGTCTCTATGATGTATGTGTTCTCTGACAGCTCTGATTGGTCCCCTCTCTCTCTCTCTCTCTCTCTCTCTCTCTCTCTCACACACACAGACTGACCAGGTAGTTCATGGTGTCGGTGGTGTCTCCGGTGAGTGTCGGTAATCCTCCCGGTAATCACATGTCCCGCACTCCGGAGCGGCTCTGTGTCTTTGTCTCCCCGCCGATCACACACCGCCCGGGGTCATCTCCCCAGGCAGGACTGCGCTGTGTGCCCGCCGCACTCTGTCCAGGACCGGGCACACTCCCCGCACAGCGCCCCCTGTGCTCCCGGTCTGTAGCCGGCTGTGTGCTCCGCTCCCCGGCGCTCTCTCCGCTCTCCCGGTATTCCCGGCTGTCTCGTTGGCAGCCCGACTCCCTGAGCCAGTGAGGAGAGAGGGGGAGGAGAGACGAGACAGAGGGAGGAGTCTCCGGGAGAGAGCTAACACTATCCCATCAATGCCTCTGTCCAGACCCTCTCCCCTCCGGCCCTTCCATTGGCTGAGCCCGGCTTCGTATGTAAATGAGTTCAGAGGGCGGGGTGAAGAGCTTTTCCCATCAGAAGGAGGTGTTAGAGTGCCCCGGTCTGGAGCGGAGAGGGATGGGAGATGGGAGAGCAGAGCCAGGGATGGAGGGATGGAAGGATGGAAGGACAGAGCAATGGATAGGAGGGTGGAAGTATGAATAGGAGGGTACAAGATTGCAGGCAAGAAAGGATGGAAGGAAGGGTGGATGGATCGACGAGGGTGGGTGGATGAATGGAATGAAGGATAGATGGATGTATCGAATGAAGGATAGATGGGTAGATGGAAGGATGGATTGATGGAAGGAAGGATAGATGGGTGTATGGAAGGAAGGATGGAAGGAAGGATAGATGGGTGTATGGAAGGAAGGATAGATGGGTGTATGGAAGGAAGGATGGAAGGAAGGATAGATGGGTGTATGGAAGGAAGGATAGATGGGTGTATGGAAGGAAGGATAGATGGGTGTATGGAAGGAAGGATAGATGGGTGTATGGAAGGAAGGATAGATGGGTGTATGGAAGGAAGGATAGATGTATGTATGGAAGGAAGGATAGATGGGTGTATGGAAGGAAGGATAGATGGGTGTATGGAAGGAAGGATAGATGGGTGTATGGAAGGAAGGATGAATGGAAGGAAGGATGTATGGATGTATGGAAGGAAGGATAGATGGGTGTATGGAAGGAAGGATAGATGGGTGTATGGAAGGAAGGATAGATGGGTGTATGGAAGGAAGGATAGATGGGTGTATGGAAGGAAGGATAGATGGATGTATGGAAGGAAGGATAGATGTATGTATGGAAGGAAGGATAGATGGGTGTATGGAAGGGAGGATGAATGGAAGGAAGGATGGATGGATGGATGGAAGGAAGGATAGATGGGTGTATGGAAGGAAGGATAGATGGGTGTATGGAAGGAAGGATGAATGGAAGGAAGGATGTATGGATGTATGGAAGGAAGGATAGATGGGTGTATGGAAGGAAGGATAGATGGGTGTATGGAAGGAAGGATGAATGGAAGGAAGGATGGATGGATGTATGGAAGGAAGGATAGATGGGTGTATGGAAGGAAGGATAGATGGGTGTATGGAAGGAAGGATGAATGGAAGGAAGGATGTATGGATGTATGGAAGGAGGGATAGATGGGTGTATCTAAGGACGGATGAATGGAAGGAAGGATGGATGGGTGTATGGAAGGAAGGATATATGGGTGTATGGAAGGAAGGATAGATGGGTATATGGAAGGAGGGATAGATGGGTGTATGGAAGGAAGGATGAATGGAAGGAAGGATGGATGGATGTATGGAAGGGAGGAGAGATGGGTGTATGTATGGAAGGAAGGATAGATGGGTGTATGGAAGGAAGGATAGATGGGTGTATGGAAGGAAGGATAGATGGGTGTATGGAAGGAAGGATGAATGGATGGAGGAATGGATGTATGGAAGGAAGGATAGATGGGTGTATGGAAGGATGGATGTATGGAAGGAAGGATAGATGGATGGAAGGAAGGAAATATGAATGGCTGGAAGAACAGATGGATGGGTGAATGGAATGAAGGATGGATATATGGAAGGAAGAATAAATGGATGGAAGGGAGGATAGATGGATGGCTGTAAGGATGGACAAATGGATGTTTGGAAGGAACAATGGATAAATGGAAGGAAGGAAGAATGGATGTATGGAAGGAAGTATAGATGAGTGGCTGAAAGAATGAATGAATGGAAGAACGGATGGATTGGTGAATGGATTGAAGGATGGATGTATGGAAGAAAGAATAGATGGATGGATAAATGGAAGGGAGGAAGGATAGATGGATGGAAGGAAATCTGCATGGATGGCTAGAAGGAAAGATGATAGAGGGAAGAATGGATGGAAGAAAGGAAGGATGAGATCTTTCTGCCTTCCAGCTACAAATACATGGCACAGCCATCCCTGATCTGAGGAGATGAATGCACCGGTGTCAGGGACATTGGGTTATAAGAGGGTGATAGGACAGTATACTCTTATATGCAGTCTATGTACAATGTCCATCTATAGAGCTGAGGTGGAGATGGGAAGATGCGATCTGTATTTATTATTATTATCTGTATAATGAGGTGATGATGGATTAGGACCCATTCACATCTCATAGCAGTCTATTGATTTCAATGTAGCACACCAGACGAAAGATAATGAATGTGGCATTTCCAGCTCCGCAGCACCAGTCAGTGCACCGCCATCCTCTGCTCTGCAATGTCCATCCATCCGGAAGGTGGGTTGGGTTGTCATTCACAATAGATGAGTGTTGTCACACACATGGCAATGCACATGTTACCACAACACAACAGTGTGATCCTGCCCTGGATGTGCCCTGATCAGGTTCTCCAGCACCAGCTGTATCTTGAGGGACAATAGTGATTGCCCAGGAAAGTCCTCACTCTTTGGCCGTGCTCACAGGTTTTCAGTACATTACTTCACTCATTGATGTGCACTGTATTAGGGCCGTCCATTCATTTGGATGAGCTCTCCAGTGCACTACAACACACCCTAAAAGCAGGGGCGGACTGACAACTCATGGGGCCCCCGGGCAATAGGAGACTATGGGGCCCCCAGGCAATCAGAGATTATGGGGCCACACAGTAGACACAAACACACACACACACAGTATACAATCACACAGTATACACAGACATGTTTCTATTGGCTGAGAAGGTACTGGAGAGGTGGGGCAGCTATAATCTCAGGATTTTTAGACCAAATGGATGTCGGTAAGGGACATTTCAGAGACAGATGTAAAAAAAATAAACACAATTTTTTCATACTGTCCCTGGTTTTACTGAGTCTGGCAACCCTGATGGGGCCCCCTAGTGGCTTGGGGCCGTCAGGCAATGCCCGAGTGGCCCAATGGTCAGTTCACCCCTGCCTAAAAGGTGCCTATACATCTTTTTAAAAGACAGCACATGACAATGTCCTGTAGTGTTACCATGCGCTGTGATACACTAAAACGTGTGCGTTGGGGTGCCATTGGGAATGAATAGCACAGCAGCACTAGAAATATCCAGCCGCAACCTTTAGCAAAGGTGACCAGATTTTTAAAACGAAATCCGGGGATTTTTTTTTTTTTTATTGGCAAATGGTAAACTATTTTATACGCATATTTTCCTCAAATTATATATGCAGTCAGAAGTGTAGCGTGGGTTGTCAGCGCCCGGGACAAGGCAAGAAATGTGCACCCCCGCCAGACTTTAGGCACTCCCTAAGTTCCTTCCACTAGTACAGTAGTACTGACCAACTTGATTCCTACACTGACCTACCTGCCCACTGAACTAACCTACCTGGTATCCTACCCTGACCACTACACTGACCTACCTTATGCCTACACTGACCTACTTTATCCCTACATTGACCTACCTGATTCCTACACTGACCACTACACTAACCTATACTGAGCACTACACTGACCTACCTGATTCCGGCACTACTCACCCCCCCCCCCCTAAATGAACAGCATAGATTGGTTTATTTTGCTCACCTCTCCATGGCCTCCATGATAATCTATCAGAGCAGGGCTCTCCCTAGCACCAGGTTTCACCCAGGGCGAGAGTAACAGATGCCCCCCCTCCATACTACTGCAATCCAGGGACAAATCCAGGGACAGACTGGCTCCGGGGACAGTGTCCTCAATCCGGGGACTGTCCCCAGAAACTGGGGATGTCTGGTCACTCTACCTTTAGCTCATACCAGGTGTCTTTATATCTCACAGGGATGAGACCTCACACCCAGGAAGACACTTTGATGTTCCGCAGGATAATACTTTGAATGGCAGTATGTAGGCCAGCAAATCAGCAGAACCTCCTCTTTGCTAAAGAGGGATCTCGCCATGTCCAACTGGATGGAGTTGTTAGGGGTGTACTCACTTTTGTGAGATACTGTGTATATATATATATACACACACATACATACATATACACACCGTATATCCAAGCAGATGTGGTGAACAGCACAATGGATTAAAGTAAAGTGCAAAGCAATCAGACCATCCCACCAGTCATATTTACAGAAATTCCAAACTGGAATTGTTGCACTTAAAATCTATTTTAATTTTAAGTGCAGCAATCCCTGTTTGGAGTACAATGTGCTTGTAATCCAAAGCACTCGTATATATCAAAGCGAATTTCCCCATAAGAAATAATGGAAACTCTGATGATTCATTCCACAACCATTTATTCATTCAAGTCCTTCAGTTTTATAGTCCATATACAAAGATTATAGCAATGTTGTGTAACCATAAAATGTCCATCCACAAATGGAAGCCTTAACAAGGGGCTTTGAAGAAAAATCCAGCAGGAGCTAAAGAGTAGAAAAGAGAAGAAAGGCGCCTCTAAGTGTAGCAATATGGTTATATTTAATGAAGGTACAACATTTAGCAACTCACATGGTTGATGATTAAAACGGGCACCTCTATGTATGCAGGCATCCCGGGTAAAGCTGTCCACATAGACCATCCTCCGCACTGCCATCCCTCACCGCTGTCAGTCTGCAATCACGATGGACGACTACCCTGCAGTAGAGCGATCTGAAAGCGAGGCTGGAAGCGCTTGTGGAGCGCAGTGTGGAAGGGATGATGTTGATGGCGGTGCGGAGGACGGTCGTCTATGTGGACAGCTTTACCCTGGATGCCTACATACTTAGATGTGTCTGTTTTATTCATCAACCATGTGAGTTGCTAAATGTTGTACCTTCATTGAATGTAACCGTATTGCTACACTTAGAGGGGCCTCTCTTCTCTTTTATACTCAGTTGTGACATGACGCTACTTGTATATTGTCTTGCAAAACACTTACAAACCAAGAGACTCTCAATCTAAGGGTTTGCTGTATATATAGATATTGTGGCAGATTAGCTCAAGGGGATCATCTTTTCTGGAAATTAAGGTCAGCATGCAGACAGTTTTTTTTAAATCTGGCGGGTTGCCAGCTTTATTTAGAAGAGGTTTGCAAAGTTATGAAAACAAGCAAAAACAGTAAAGTAAATTCTTGCCATCCACTGCTAAACTAAACAGTAAACTCCTCTCTATACACTGTGGGGCTGGTCCCCGTCACCCACAAAACATGAGGTAAAGAAAACCTTCTTTTTAAATCCAAACATAACTCCTCTCTCTCAGATTCCCTTCTGAGTCTCAGACCAGAGCTATCCTGTGATCTCTTCCTGGTCATTTAAAGTCCACCTGAGCGTGGACTCAAGTGGACCACAATATCCAGGCCGGAACCAAGCCTGCCACAGAGGCTGGAACAACCTGGGCCGGATTCCCGTTCAGTGTCTTACAATAGAACGCATGAAATATACAGATTATCCATTACCTCACCTCACATACCATCACAACATATATACAGTGTATATATAAAATGTTATCACTGTTATTTGGTCTTGGTGGTTTAACCACTTTGCGCCGGGAGGACATCCAGGGACGGCCTCGACTTTCCGTGGGTTATATCTGAAAGATGCCTGAGGTTACAGACATCATTCAGATATCAGCATTTTCAGCCTGCGATTCCATGCACCATAAGAACAATCATAGCGGCTGTTGATCGTTCTTACGGGGGGGCGGGAGAGGACTCCCCCCCTGCCGGCCTCCGGTGCTTCTACCGACTCACTGCTTCCATCGGTGAGTCAGACACAGGATCCGCCGGCCCCCGGATAATGATCATAGAGATTTCCGGCGGACCAGATGGTCGCCGAAGTCTCTATGATCGTTCGGAGGCCGGGCTCAATGTTATGATGTCACGCCCGGCCTCTGCATTCAAATAAAGGCGCCGCCTTGGCTGGGAAGCCGGGATCTTTTTTTTATTTTAGGCTTCCCAGCCTAGCGGTGAGATATGGGGTCTTATTGACCTCATATCTCACTGTAAATATGTCCGATCATGCCATATTCCTATTACAAGGGATGTTTACAATCCTTGTAATAGGAATAAAAGTAATCCATTTTTTTTTTTTTTTTTTTAAGTGTCAAACTAAAAAAAAAAGTTAAATTAACAATAATAAAAAAAAAAATTCAAGCACCCCTGTCCCCGTGAGCTCGTACGCAGAAGCAAACACTTACGTAAGTCCCGCCCACCTCCTCTGTAACGCAAAACATGTAACCAGTAAACATTTTTAAAGCGTCGCCTATGGGGATTTTTAAATACCAAAGTTTGGCGCTATTCCACGAGTGCGTGCAATTTTGAAGCGTGACATGTTGGGTATCTATTTACTTGACGTATCTTCATCTTTCACATTATGCAAAAAAAATTGGGCTACCTTTAATGTTTGTTTTTTTTTTTAAACATGAAACTTTTTTTTTTCGGAAAAAAACGTGTTCGAAAAATTGCTGCGCAAATACCGTGCTAGATAAAAAGTTGCAACAACCGCCATTGTATTCTCTAGGGTCTTTGCTAAAATAAACATATATAATGTTTGGGGATTCTATGTAATTTTCTAGCAAAAAAAAAGAATTTTACATGTAGGAGAGAAATGTCATAATTGGCCTGGATGCGAAGTGGTTAAATTAAATACAGCGAAAGGTGTTAGAAAGTAAAGTGTTGTTGATTCACTATCCATTTAACTGCGAAGTATGATATTTTCTTTGTGTAAGATGTATGGGAGCTGTCTGTCAGTCAGTGGTCAGGGTCTGGTGGATGTATTTCACCAAGGTCCATATCTCACCTTATCTTTCACTGCACCTCTGATGGTCAGTCTCTTTGGGGCCGAGTTGTATTAACCATCTGCACCCTTTTCTGAAGTCAATTAGAGCCTCTGGCTCTAATCACGTGCTTCAAAAAAAAACACGCCCGCCATTGGAATCCATACGCCGACACCTTGCATGTAGATTAAAGAGGGATTTTACTGTGAAAAAAAATATTAAAAGCCAGCAGCTTCAAATACTGCAGCTGCTCTGACTTTTAATAAATGGACACTCACCTGTCCCAGGATCCAGCGATGTCGGCAGCCGAGGCCAATCGATCGCTCGGCTCTCGGCTGCTGCCGCCGCCGTTCTAGGTGAGGGAATCAGGTATTGAAGCGTTGCGGCTTCACTTCCCGGTTCTCTACTGTGCATGCGCGAGGAATTGTCCGCGCTGAGAAAGGCTGAGATCAAAAAATAAAATAAACTCTCTCGGCCTGGATGTGACATCATAACGTCTTACCCGGGCCTCCGAGGGTCATACAGATGACTGGGGACCATCTGGTCGCCAGAAGGTCCCATGGTAAATTTCCGACAGCGACCAATTTGTTCTCCGGCTCTCCGATCACAGGGGCGAGCCTGGAGAAGCACCGGAGGGCGGCGGGAGGGGGGGGCTGACGTCCCCTTCCACTGCCTATAAGAAAGATCAAGCGGCTGAACTGCCACTATGATTGTTCTTACGGTTCATAGA
Source organism: Lithobates pipiens (assembly GCF_037356315.1). Classification (NCBI taxonomy): domain Eukaryota; kingdom Metazoa; phylum Chordata; class Amphibia; order Anura; family Ranidae; genus Lithobates; species Lithobates pipiens. The sequence continues at coordinate 61,347,954 of NW_027507686.1, read as the reverse complement.
GTCACCGGCTGAAAAAGATGATACCTGGGTGATGCCGGTAGCTGCAGGCTTCATTCAGATATCTCCACTCAAAGTCCATGATGTCATATGACGTACCTTGGGCGGGAAGTGGTCAATCTTTTCTCCATTATTGAGTGCTGCTGGAGAGAACATTCTCTGTGTTTATCTTTGGCCAGCTTTTACATTTGAGCTTGTTAGCCCTCCAAGCACGGAGACACTTATAATCTTCTGGTCATGACTTCAATTTGGCTACACAATGCAAGACTTTCTGCGGAGTGAAGAAAAGCTGTGGGAGACCAACATTACCATGCAGCTTTAAGTATCCAGAACTTGTTCCAAAGCTGGAGACAGTCTCCTGGCTTCCATCCCACTGGCTCATAGAAGATTGTTGTGGTGTTTGCTGGTAAAAGATGACTCATTGGCAAAATATCGATGTGCCATCTGGAGAAATCTTTATGGAAATTCCAGCCACAGGCCATTTCTCTATGTCTGCCTTCTCATGCCAGTTTTAGACTGTGCAACCACAGTGGGCTCATGGGCATCTGCTCATCATGGTAAAAACACAGGATTAGCATTGATCGGGGTGCAGAACAGATGTTTGGAGTAGTTACAAGAGAAATATCATGTAAAAATAATATTTGATAAGGTGAAACAGGTTGAGAAATCAGTGTACGTTACCATGTCACAAAGTATCAAGGCAAATTCCAAATGCGATGAAACATTCCTAATAAAACCACCGGGACTAGAATAACATCGTACTAAAGACAACAGCACATTAATGTTCATTCAAAATATAGATTTTATTTCCAACAAACATAGATATAAAAAGATCCAGTCTAATTGACCATAGATGTTTCCACAATGTAAACAATACACCATTAAAAACAGAAGGGTTCTGCAATAGTATAACAATGGATGCTTGTGTATTCCTGTTGATGTTGTCCAACATGTTTTTGCAGTGGAAAAACTGCTTCCTCAGGAATCTCACAGGAGCATCTACAATATAAAAAAAAAAAAAAAAAATTACTAAAGGTACCCAAATATATAAAATGAATTTAGTTTGGCCCAGACTGATCTTCTGTTTATGCACTTTCAGAATGCAGAAGACAACCACAATTGATTGGTTGATTTTGGATAGTAAAGTCTATTCATTTACATTTACTTGACCAAGTTCCTTCCCAAGGTAATGCTATCCTTTGGGGTATCTGCTTAGTAAACATGCTCACTTCTGAATGCACTAGTCTATAACCTGTTAATGTCGGCCTCACAAATATATGTAGTGCCATTATTTGAATTGTATGCATTTATTGATCTCTGCTGGTAGTGAATCCAGTGACCAAGCTGTTGTGAATTGGATACAGGCACCTGGTCATTTGATAGCCATTGCCAATAACATCAATTGGGAAGGCCACCCCAGGCTTCAGCATTATGTACCAATTGAAGCGTTGACAGCATGTGGTTAAAGAAAGTAAATACTGCTTGATAGTAAGATCATGAAGGTTTGTCTAACCATGATCTCACGGTCAAATTAATGCAAACCATACACAGATAAATCTTATAGGCGATTACATAATTTATTGGTCCTTAAAATGATTGGCAAGTGCCACCCCTGACTATGCTTTTAGAGGGTGCAAAGCTAAAATGCATGTAAAGGCAAAACTGTTCTTTTTGTATTTGTAGTTTGGATTGCATGCAGAAGGGTTATAGCCTTTTTTGTCTTTGAGACACAAAGTAAGGATAAATCCTTAAATTTTAAAGAGAGCGAGGACGAGGAGGGAAAATCTTCCAATAGGGACAAATATTATGATGACAAGGTGTCTTAGGGGGATCTCCCCTCATTGTGATGAGATTTTGTTTAAGGACAATAATAAAATCCTTGTCAAAATATATTTTCCCGTGTACTGATACATTTATTTATCAGATCTCATGCTTGTGGTCAAGCCCTGTACATCATCAGGGGTGTCAAACTCAATTTCATTGCGGGTTGCATCAGCAGTATGGTTGCCCTCAAAGGGCCCGTTATATTTGAGGTGCACTCCATACAGAGTACAGAGTTCAGGATTATGCTACGCACAGTGTGCAGTGTTCAGGAGTGCGTTACATACAAAGTGCGGAGTTCGGGGTTGCTCCCCCCACACACACACCTGGCCAAGCTCTAGTAACACCCTATGTTGGTGGCTCTAGTTTTGCCCTATGTAGATGTCTCTCTCTACTACCCCTGCAGCCATCAGGAGTGTGCAACACCAACCCCCCACACATACAAACATACACGCCTGGCCCGGCTCTAGTAACTCCCTATTTCGGTGGCTCTAGCTCCGCCCTGTGTAGGTGGCTCTCTCTAATACCCGTGTATTTGGCTCTGTTTTACCTCTTGTGTAAGTAACACTGCCTTGAAAACACAGAAGGCTTCTGTGTTTACAATTGACCACAGGGAGTGGGAGCGGAGGTGGCGAAATTCGTGTTCTGTAACATTCTGGCTGCAAAACTGGGTGGGAGGGCCACATGACAAGGCCTAGCAGACCGGATTCGGTCCTCCAGCCTTGTATTTGACATATGTGCTGTACGAATACTAAATAGCAAAGGAGGTGCATAATTCATTACTGTGCCTCTAATTATTAAAAAATGCAATTTACACATTTTATAAAGATTTGTTTCATGAGTTAAGGTATTTAAGCATTTTTTTTACCATTTATGAGAGAGTATGGAAGGGTTAGAACTTCTATCAGATGTTATTCTTGTCAATATCTTTGTTGGAGACATCCATCCTTACTGATTGTCTTGTGACCATTATCACATGTGAGATTATATCCAGAATTTACTTTGTCACCACACAGATGAAAAAAGGTGAATTACAGACAAATGAGTAGATCATGGACATCTGCTCCCATCAGGGCAAAACACAGGATTAGCATTGATCAAGGTGCAGAACAGATGTTGCGAGTAGGTCCAAGAGCAATCACTTCTGCTTCTGAGCAGATACCCCCAAGACTAGTATCACCTCGGGGAAGGGGAAATCTTTCATCTGATGACAAAAGTAGGATTACCCTTGGGAAGTCTTCTCGTTTCCTATTGTGAATCTGGAATAAGAGGTGAACTGAAATCTCGGTGATGGGAGCACAGACAGCAATGATCTGACAATAAAAACCTAATTCTTTCCAGGACAAAAAAAGGTTTGTCTGAAATACTACTTTAAATCTTCAGTTTAGGCAGTAAGTCAAAAACATTATCCATCAGCTTAAAAACAAAAACAACACTTTACTCAATTGATCTCCAGCATTGTCCCTTGCAAACTCACCAAAGATGCAGCACCCTGGACTAAAAAGACAATGCTGCAGAAAGTGGTGCCACAGCATTATGAAGGGTCATTTTCTGCAGTATTTAGTAGACTTGTGCACAACGGAAAATTTCGTTTAGTTTCGGTTCGTTGTCATTCGTAAAATACATCATTTCCTTCTGTTATATTCGTTATGTTACGTTAATACGTTTTCGGATAATTCCTTATTATTCTTAGAGTGTCGAATTCATTCGATCGTATTCGTTGAAATTCGCTATTTATGTATGTATAAACATTCGTGATAATGATTCGTAGTTTGGAAAGTCGTTGGAAAGTCGAAAGTTGTTTATTGAATCTTTTAACACAAACAATGACAACGTCTCTTCTCCTCGGTTCAAATATAATACAACACCCTTCTAACTCAGTTCTCAGCAATGCACTTTGCCAGTAATCCAACCTCCGGCACAAAATTAATTAGCTGATTGGACTATAAGATTTACTTTGAGCTGACCTTTTGTTTCATTAGATCTTTAAAGAATTACCAAATTCATTCGAATTCATTCGAAATTCATTCATTATATTTCTTTCGTATTCGTTGTTATTCGTTATTTTTTTATTCGGACATTCGGATGCATCCGAATGTCCAAAAGATGCAAAATTCGGCCGAATTTCGATTCGTTACGAAATTAATTGCACAAGCCTAGTATTTAGGATTATCACATTACTGGATAAACTAGAGGGTGAGGAGGACATGTGACATCATGGGACCTAACTAAAGAAACCTGGAAAAAGAGGTATGTAAAGGTTTTATATTTAAAGGTCTTCTCCAAGAAGGGTGGGGGCCAACCCTGGAGTTGGGCTTTAAAGTGTATTTAAACCCCAATAATGAACTTCTGTTATTAGTGGGTAAAGGGGACCCATGATGTCACAGGACCCAACCCAAGACATGTTTAAAAAATGTGTTTTTTTTTAAAGGGTTCTCTGATGAGGCTGGTGGGCCAAGTCTGGAGTTGAGCTTTAAAGTGTATTTAAACCCTAATAATTAACTTTTGTTATTAGAGAGTGAAGGGGACCTATGATGTCATGGAACCCGACCAAAGACAACTGGAAAAAAATATGTATAGAATTTTTAAAAAAAGATTTATCCAAGAAGAGTTGTGCGGCCAAGCCTGGAATTGGGCTTTAAAGTGCATTTCTATCTCCCCCCCCCCATGTATTTCTTTGAACTGACTTTTATACTTTTATTACCATATCACATGGTGTATCTCTCCCACTTTCCCTCCTCTTGTTGCATACCCCTTGGGGTAACACCCTCCTTTATCTGAAACTAAGTACTGCTTGGACCTTGAAGAAGGGGACATACCCCGAAAGCTTGTCCTGAAAAATTGTATGTTAGTGCAAATAAAAAAAGTGCTAAATTTTCTCTGTCACAATTGCACTAATACGGCTACAATCACATTAAGTAGGAAGTTTATAAGGAAAAGGAAGAAAGGGGTTAATCCATGGAGCTGTAATTAATGTTATGTGTTGATTTATCCCTGCCCTCAATGCCTGCTCTAATGGGTTACCACTTCTATAACATTCAAGGCTTTACCTTGTTTCTTTCAATTTATGATTTACCAAAGTTTTGTTTTTTTATACCACATTTGTGATTTATACCCTTTTTTGTTAGTTTTACCTACAGGTAAGCCTATAATAAGGTTTACCTGTAGGTAAAAATGATATCTCCTATTAATATTCACTTTGCATGCAGCCACTGACATCAGCGGCGCAGTCGCTGGGAAGGCCCGGCTGAAGGTCCAGCAGATGCTGCCAGACCTTGCCGGGAAGAAGACTCCTGCGCAGGAGTGATGTAATTGCGTCTCCGGCCACTCACAGCGTCGGAGCTGCGAACCCTGAAAAAAAGGGCAAGAGAATATATCAGCTCTTTCAGCATGGACCAGGATCAGATGCCGAGGCCTCAGTCTAAGATGAGTATTTCATAATGAGCTTTTTTTTTCAGTGCAGGTATACAATCGCTTTAATTACACTGTCATGTTTTTCAATGACTCTTCTTCTATATATGTTCTGTTATATATCTATACTTTAGAAAATTTCAATAAATATACAATTAAAAAAAATAACGCATTTATTTCCCAAAAATGAACTTCTTTTATTAGACTGAAGACGACCTATGACATCATGAGACCCGACCAAAGATACTTCTAAAAAAAGGTTGTAAATATTTTTTTCTTAAGCTTTCTCCAATGTGGATAAAAGGACAAGCCTCACTTGGCCTTGTATGTGTCAATATGTCATATTGAAAGCCTAACAATAAACTTCTGGTCTGTAAGGGCACTTTGCCTGTCTCTGTACATCAATTTAGAGTTGGTTTTCATTACTTCCGCTTTCATTATCTACAAAATGGAGGATATTATTTTTGAATTTGGTGCAGCCACAGCACCAGTTTGTAAAATTGGTGCTATTAAGAACTACTTGAGCCTGTCCCACGTTTCAGTAAAGCTACTGAATCAGGGGCAAGACTTTTTAAAGGACCATACTGCCCAAAAAGTGGCACAAATGCTTTATTGAATTCCTCCCAATGTCAACCAGTTGGATTGTGCATGCATACCCAGTCATTCTTTGATACCTATGGGCAGACTAATGAATGCTATATAAGGATTTCACTAAAGCTGACTATACAAGGCTCAGACTTTTTTGTTAGCCAGCGGGTTTAAGGAAAAACAAATTAATCAATTCCCCCATCCACACATCCGAGGTGGATGGGGGAATCCTCCCCACTGTGCTATTGTACAGTATTCTGACAGAGGGGGAACTCCTCTGCAGTCAGAATACACAGATCAGCACTACAGCCATTGGTTGTAGTTGCTCATCGAGAGTTTTTTTTCAAACAGGTCCATTCAACAGAAGTCGATCAATGGAGTGACAGTAGCCACACGTGGATCCATCTATGGCCATCTTAAGTCTAATCGTTTGCTGAAGTCCTTAGGGTGTAATTTTGGAGGTGTGATATACAAAGTTTAATTGTAAGGCCTGCCATGCACATTTCAAATCTTGGCCGGTTGAGCAAGAACCGTTTCAGATTCAAACCATTAATGGGCAGGCTGAATGTACCAAGTTGATTGGTTGATCAGCTTGGGTACAACCAGACTGCTGGATTGTGATTATCACAAGAGGCTGCTATATCCGCTAGTGATAATCACGGCCTTCTCCTGGCGGGGCGGCTTCCCCCACCCTCCCCAGCTGGGAGAAGACAATAGCCCCGCAAGAGGGATTCACATGTTAACGCTGTCTGTATTGATGGGGGAATCTAGCAAATTTCTTTCCTGCCACTACGGAAAGAAATTCGCTCCGTGTATGGCCAGCCTTAGGGACCAACACCCTATCTGCACTGTTTTTCTTTATAAGCCATCTTGAAATAATAGTCATAAACATGAATGACAAGAGTGCCCATACCTATAATCCTCCCGAGGATGTGACTGTATTAGTCTGTCAATAAACGGTGATCTGCACAGTTACTATATTATTTGTTTATGTGAAATTCATTTGTGCTGTATGATTACTTGTAAACCAGTGATTTGCAAAACCATTCTGATTTATCTACAGCAGAAGGCTCCCATGACTTAAATGACCTTCACAAGCATTTTGTTTTAATTACTAGCAGCTTGGCTCCAGCTCAGTGACTATGACCTGAGATACAGGCTACGTCTCTCTACTTTTCACTGCGTGTCAGACTGCTTTCTGCAGAATTTCAATGCAGCTATTCGAGGAATGTGCTACAGTTTCATATACCCTCAGGTCATGTATTTCTCTGCTTCCAAACTACATTTCCTCTTGGTAAATATAGGCCTCTGGTAATTAATACTTGTAAACAACCCTTTTATTGCCCAAAAGTAAATATGCAGGGAAGTTCACTGGACTATGTAAAAACCATCCTGGAACTTCATCTACAGCTTTGAATTTTGAATGTGTACCTCAACTAGGTTCTATTCGTGTGAAGATTGACATAAAGGGGTTGATTTACTAAAGGCAACTAGACTGTGCACGCTCTAAGTGCAATAGCTCCAGAGCTTAGTAATTGAGGTAAAGTTTCACTTTGGAAAGAATACCCAATCACATGCAAGGAAAAATAAAAAAAAATGCATTTTTGCATGATTCATCCACACATGATTGGATGATGGAAGTCAGCAGAGCTTCTGCTCATTTAGTAAGCTCTGAAGCAATTGCATTTTGCAAAGTCCACAGTCAATTTGCCTTTAGTAAATCAACCTCAAATTTTCACAGGCAATACATTCACCCAGGGGCGTTGCTAGGTCTACAAATGATTTGGGGCTAGAGCCCATAGCAGCGAAGTAAAGAAAGTCATACGCTTGGGCACATACATGTGTGGGCACATACGCTTGGGCACACATACATGTGTGTATGTATCTGTATATATATATATATATATATATATATATATATATATATATATATATATATAAATAAACAGGCATACCCCACTTTTAAGTATGCAATGGGGTTTATTTACTAAAGCTGGAAAGTGCAAAATCAGGCTCACCTCTGCATAGAAACCAATGAGCTTTCAGGTTTTATTACCAAAGCTTAATTGAACAAGCCGGGGTTACAAGCTCATTGGTTTCTATGCAGAAGTGAGCCTGATTTTGTACTTTCCAGCTTTAATAAATAAACTCCATTGTGCACTTAAAAGTGGGGTATGCCTATATATATATATATATATATATATATATATATATATATATATATATATATATATATATATATATATATCTGCACTTACATCAGAGCCCCCCTCATTACATCAGGGTCACCAGAGAGCCCCCCCCTTACATCAGGGGGCACTGCGGTTCCCGATAATTACATTACCCGGCAGATTGGTGCAGAAGTGGACACCCGGACAATGATTAAATTGTTGGAACTGCTGAATATAGATAAGAACTTGTGCCTGATAACATTAACTAATCATGTTCCTCCCCACCAGCTGAGCAGACAGAGCCCGGAGCCGACCCTAGGTAAGAGACTCGGGGCTATGGGCCCTAGATTCGGGGCTATAGCCCCAGTAGTCCCCCCCCCACCAGTGACGCCACTGCATTCACCTATAGGTATCAAATCAATGGAGGTTATTTACTAAAGGCTAATAGACTGTGCAATTTACAAGTGCAGGGGAATTGGCTCCAGGGCTTAGTAAATGAGGGAGCTCTGCTGACCTCCATTATCCAATCATGTGCATTGCGCAAGCAGTTTTTTTTTTTCCCTTGCATGCGATTGGGTATTATGTGCAAAATGAAGCTTCATCTATTTTACTAAGCTCTGGAGTAACTACCCCTGCAGACTGCAACTGCACTTGTAAAACTGCATAGTCTCTTTGCCTTTAGTAAATCGACCCCAATGTGTCTACAGGATGCTGGGAATTGTCTGTGACTGCGCCTTTGACCATTTCCATTTTCTATTTTAACCCCAACATTACTCAGTTATTTTGGTCAAAGATAAACAAGTTTTCTATAGCCAGATATTGGTAAATTCTATGGAGCGATGCTGGTCATTTGGAAGATTAAGCACCTGCACCCTAGACACAAGTGCCAGGTTCTCGAGTGCACACTGATTTCCATACCTTAAAATATTCTAGGCTACGAAAGAAGGATACCTTAAAGCACAATGTATGTAGATAAAATACACAACCCTGCTACACCGCTATTTCCGTACACTATTCACCACAGAGAATAAATACACAATAAATCACTACTTTTACTTTCAATTACCTTTTTTTTTAAATAAAACATACAAAAATTTAAAGATTGATGAAAGGTTTAGCTTAGTAGAAAACTTTTTGTATCTAAAAAATACTTTTTTTAAGCGTGTTGGAAACTGCATGCCGTTTGTTTTCTATTTTTTCATGTGGCTTAGCACCATCTTATGGCCAGAGACTAAGTTACTTCTCAAATGGCACCTGTCCTGGCACCAACTACAGAGCCATTTAGAAGAAAATAGTCCAGTAGACCGATTACCCTCCATCAGTTCTTACACACATGTAGCACTAACCTCCGAAGGAGCTGCTGGTTATTTTTGGGCTTACCGTTACCTTCTGTTCTCCTTGTTGCACGTCTACGGGATGTCCCATGATAGATGGCCCAGTAACTTGAGACTGACAATAGATCCACTTGAATGGATTTTGAACATGGATTTTATTTGCAAAGCACAGACAATTGAACAGTGTTTCAACTTGGGATCAGAGGGTTGGAAAGGAAAGTTCACATACACACGATCGAGTCCGCCGGACCACAGTACGCCAGACAATTTGATCGTGTGTGGGCTCCAGAGGACTTTTTCATCGCAAAGTCCGGCGGACTTAGAAAGTAGTTTTGACTCAAAATTTGTCCGCTGGACTTGGCTTTCAGCGGACAATCCATTTGTCAGTGTGTTAGTTCGGCGGACTAAGAATGACGCATGCTCTGAAGCAAGTACGAGAAGGAATCTATTGGCTACTGGCTATTGAACTTCCTTTTTCTAGTCCTGTCGTACATGCTGTACGTCATCGCGTTAGAAATCGCGGGACTTTCAGAGTGTCCATGTGTGGCCAAGTCCGTTCGTTATAAAGTCCGATCGTGTGTACGCGGCATAAGTGTCAAAGTCAAATAAAACGTTAAAGGACTTGCTTACTTTGACTGCATCCAGAGAATAGCTATTCGCCACTGGATGATCACTCAGGTTGGACAGTCCCTCTCTCACAAGGCCTAGCAGCCAACATGGTGCTTACTCAGGAACAAGTCTCTACCACAGACGTTGTTGTAGAAACGTACAAGATAATGTCTCTGCCACAGATGTTGTTGTAGAACCCGCAGGAAAACTAAGCTTGAGAACACTTGTAGGATACCTGGATCTCTCAGCCTGCTTGGCAATATCCACAGGACCGGATTCTCTTGGTTACTTCAGCCCTTCCATGCTCTTGCTAAGAAAACCATCCCATACGTGGTGTTCTTCTGAAGAGTCCTCCCCTGGAATGCTTGAGTTCCATGCCTGCCAGAGGAGACAGTGCCCCTTGTGGCCAGGCTGAACATCTCACAGTCCAGTCAGACTTATGGCGAGGCCCAATTTAGATAATTGTACCCAAACCAAACTGCAGTTTAAGCAACTTTAACTTTTAGAAAACCGCATGGCGTGTGCTCTTCAGGAGCCGCTGCTACACACACAATACACTTTGCTTGCTTAAGCTCATAGGCATAGAGAGAAGCTGCCATATACTCCACGAGACACTTGTGGTCCAAGCCCAGTCCCTGGGAAGTTCAGTTCCACAGCAAGCCCTAAGATAGGGTGCCTACCATTTGGAATGGCAAATAAAATGGGCATCAGTCTGATTACCAAAATAGCAAGAAAAACAGGGCATTATGCTTAAAAAAAATTCCCCTGGCTTAACCTAAACAAAATTTACTAGGACTGTACATCTCAAACCCACAGAATTCACCTCAAACCCATGGTAGAAGTGAACCTGAACCTCCTCCCTAATTTAACCTGAAGTTAAAGCGCAACTAAAGGAAGGGATTAGACAGGCATGTCAATAAAAGGCCTGCCTGCTCACAGTGACTTACAGCGGAGTTTTATTGCCACACGTTGGGCATTATATAGCTACCTGATTTTTGGACCTACAGTCACAGCATCTGGTAAAGGGAAGTGTTTTAGCTCAAACTTCCTTCCAAAGGAAACTGAGTCTTACAAAATGCAAAAAGGTCTACTACAGTAAAACATGTTCTTTAGGTACAACTACCTTTTACCATGATCACAATCATCAATGCAGCACCGTGGCTCACTTTGCATTGTACACATGCTTTAGTCCTCAGAAATCTGTATTTACCATCAATGGGATAGTTGGTTGCATTTACGAAAAAGGTTCCTAGTCCTCTTATTCCCTTGTGGTCGATTAGGCTGATAAACACACCCATCCTACAGATATTCTCCAATCAATAAGGCCCTTTTAACACTGAGGCGCTCCTAAACTGCCAGTAAAACACTAAGCGCTTTTGAAGAGCTTTTCATTTACTGTTTTCCGACTGAATCACATCTTTTTGAGAGGGCAGAGTGGCTCCCCTGCGCGAAACCCCATTTGGGTACAGGGTTCTTTAAGAGCCGCCAGGGGGCGCGCACGTTCCCACTGGACGTTGCACGTGGTCAGCAGTCGCAATCGCTGCCCCCCACGCGCGATCGCAGTCGCTACCGGCCATGCCCCATCACGTGTACGAACGCCAGCAGGGGGATTTGTGTGTGGAAACTAAGTAGGAACAGCAATATGTCTCCTCTCCTACTCAGTCCTATCCCCATGCAGTTAGAACACACTGAGTGAACACACATTTAACCCCTTGATCGCCCCCTAGTGCTAACCCCTTCCCTACCAGTGTCATTTACACAGAAATCAGTGAATTTTTATAGCACTGATCGCTGTATAAATGTCAATGGTCCCAAAAATGTGTCAAAAGTGTCCGAACTGTCCGCTGCAATTTCGCAATACCGTTATAAATCGCAAATCACTGCCATTACTAGTAGTAAATAAATAAATAAAAACGCCATATCTTCCTCCCATAGTATGTAAACGCTATAACTTTTGCGCAAATCAATCAATATACGCTTATTGCGTTTTCTTTTACTAAAAATATGTAGAATAATATATATCAGCCTAAACTTATGAAGAATATATGAATAAATATGTTTTTTAAAAACATTTCAAGGGATATTTATTATAGCAAAAAGTAAGAAATATTGTTTTATTTTTCTAAATTGTCGCTCTTTTTTTGTGTATAACACAAAAATTAAAAAAACGCAGAGGTGATCAACTAGCACCAAAAGAAAGCTCTATTTGTAGGAAAAAAAGGACGCAAATTTTGTTTGGGTTAAAGTGACACAGTGCCAAATTGTAAAAAGTGCTCTGGTCAGGAAGGGGGTAAAACCTTCTGGGGCTGAAGTGGTTAATTTCAATGGAGAGGGGTGTTTTTTTCACCACCCTACCTTGAAATAGGTTTTCGTGAGTTTTTTATGCTTTTTTTTAGCTTGAAAGCGCCTGAAAAGCGACTCAGTGTGACAGGGGTCTAAATGTGCCTCTAGACATGATATGAGCATCTTCTCACCTAGCAATTTTCAGCCATACTGGGTGAGTACGTCATGTCTATAGTACTTACACATGTAAAAACCGCGTGTAATCACAGATACTAGAGATAAGATGGCCCTTGAGCTGTCTGCCTGTGTCTTCGTTTTCCACTCCTCTGTCCTCTATACAGACATAAACATGTACCCTTTCTCAAGCTGATATAATATACAGTATTAATGGAGCCCGCACATCTGACCATCCTCCCATGTATATATGCATCCTAACCTAACAATCAGCTTATGAGGGTGACTGAATAAGGAAAATAATTAAGTAAAACTTAAAAGAGGTGTGTGATTAAAAAAAGTAAACCTTCATACTCACCTAGATGGATGCAGCATCGATTTGCATAGATTTGACGCTGCATCTGTCCCCCCACCGCCTCTACACTGAGAACCAAGCAATCAAAGACCACTGATTGCTCAGTTCCCAAGTCTGCTCTCAGCTTAGAGTGGTGATTGTGAGTCACCACTCTCTGCTGTGCCCCTCCAGGGCTCACTGGAGTGATGGACTGTAAAGCAGCATGCTGGGGGGCTGAGCCAGCTGCCAATCAGGCATGTGGGGGGATCTTGACATTATTGCTGGGATCCCTACAGAACCTGGACTGGCTCTGCGACATCAGCCGACAGCAAACTTTAGCCCGCTGTTGGCTAAATCTGGGTCAGATGAGTGCAGAACTAAGTGCACTACTGTGACCCACGTGGGAAATATGGCCAAAAGAGATTTTTATTTATTTTATTTTTTTTTAAGTAAAGTTCACACAGACAAAATTGGGAAAAACAATAATCAGAGCCGAACAAGAGAAGCAACTCATAATACACACATAGCCTGAAGGAATACATCAGTCAAACAATCATATTCCATGTCGGTAAACGTTGCATATGGATAACTAACGTGTCCATTCCACTCTGTCCTCACTTAATTTTTCAAAACTGCGAACAATAGAAGACCCAATGAAACAAAAATAAAACAAAAAAAATCACAGCATGGGAAGAGGAAAAGAGAAAAAAAATGGGGGTGACGGGGGAGAGGACTAGTCTCCCTTTTACAATAGTAGCGCCATATTTTCTGGAACAAGTGCAAAGAGACCAGTAAAACCACTTTTTGTTAAATTTCCCTTCTTTGTCTCTCAGGGCAGCTGTGATATTTTCTGCCATGGCATAAATATCAGCCACTTTAGTGAGCCTCAGTGAGATCGTACGAGTGGAGTCCTGCTTCCGCAATGCTAGTGTACAGGCTTTTATCGCATTCAAAAGGTGGACCAACAATGAGTTTTTATACCTACGTTTTGAAAGATCAGAGAAATTAAGAAGATGTATGGCTGGGTCAGTGTCGAAATCATAATCAGCAAGCCACTTGATAATGTCCCTCACTTGGGACCAAAGCCCCTTCAGTTTCTGACAGGACCAGAATACATGCAAAATGGTACCCTGAGCTTTTCCGCAACGCCAACAGATGTCCACCGCATCGGGATAGATTTTTTTTCACGAGAGATACAACCTTATACCAATGGGTAAGGATCTTAAAATTCAGCTCTTGATATTTACTGGCTGGCCCCTGAGGAGTTATGGGCAAAATAGAGAATCTCTTCTCGTTGGTCATCGGAGATCAAATCCCTTTCCCATTTCAGCAAAAACCCTAGCACGATGCCATCAGGAGATCAAACAAACCATTTATATGCCTCAGAGACCCCATGAGTGGAGGGGCCAGGTTCCAGACATAGGTTTTTCACTGGAGTGTTGAGGCAGAATGACCACCCCCTATGGAGAACACTGGTAAGAAAATGGGTGAGTTGCTCCAGGGATCTAACATCAGGTCAAACATTGTCTGCAATCCTGCTGTGGTTTTTAACCAAGAATCAATGAGAAAGTCTCTGAAAAAGAAATTTGCCTTGTACGAGGAGTCGTTTAAAATGGCCATCAGTACGGCATGGGAGAAACGCTGGGTTACCCAGTATCGGAAAGAGCTGGGTAATCTCTCCCTCAGATCTAGAAAAATGACGACCTTGGTGTATGGGGGTCGCTCCAATAAGAAGGTGGTGCTTCAAAGAACACAAAAAATTGTGGCGCAGCCATGGCAAGCACTGTAGCGGAATATCAGAACGTGATTGTTTGATCATTACCCATGTCTTGGTTTCTCTATCTCTACACCATGCAAGCACCCTGGCCAGAAGAGCGGCCTAGTAATATCGAATTGGATGTGGAAAGGCCATCCCTCTGGTCCATTTAGACAAGGCCAGATATGAATGGCGTGGCGTGGCATACTTCTCTTTTAATTTGCCCTAATATTTCTTATAGATACAGTATCTGATCTACAGACAAATACTCCATTTTGGATTTCAGGCAATTGTGATTTGTGAGCTGTATGATTCTCTACAGATTGGGCTCTTCTTTAAATATACTATATATTCTCAAAAGTAACAGAAAATGAATACTCATTAATTATAAAGAAAATAACTAGTACTTAGATTTAACTAAATGGCAAACCATGAGTATAAATTATAATGTAGCTGGATTTCCTGGTGGTCCTTGTATGTCTCTTTATAATAATTAGTAGAGCATTCCAGCACAGTTAGATAAGGGATCAAATCGCTAAGCGGCCATGGAAGACCTCTCTCCATAACCTTCTTGTAGCTTTGAGCTGGCATGTGGGGGAGGGGGAGCGTATAATGCGAACACACGCAATACAAAACCCAATCTGCTAAACAAAATAATAATCCAAGTGTATATCAAAACTAACATTATTTTACCAAACATCAGATTACATTGCTTATGGTTTAAATTGAATTGCATGAAATTGCATTTATTTCATTCTGATGGACCAACACAGAGACAGTTCAGAATCCGTAGAGCCAGTGAAACCGACCAAGCGCAAGATATAATCTTATGGTCTGAAATGCAAAGCTCAGCCTCGGGGGACCTTTTTACAAATAGAAATGGTATAGTTGATCTGGTGGAAATGTCAGCGTGTGTATTTATTCATTGGCTGTGTGAGCTCCTGTTTAGAACGCACATATGCCAGACACAAGCAATCGGCTAGGGGAAGTTTTCCTGAAGGGATATGAAAGAGAGGTGTAATAGATATCAATGAAAGCCTGGCAATGATCAGCAGTAATAGACGGTGCCATTTGATGCTGGCTATGCAAAGCTATTGTTGTACGCTGCCAGCGTCCCTCGTGACATGTTAAGATGTTTATCCTCCGTCATCGACAAAGATTTGGGCATCGCTGTTTAATCAGCCCTTTGGCTTTGATCTGATTTGTGTAAACAGAACACATTTAGTGATGGGTGAAATTTGACATAATACTGAGGAATCACCCAGGTGTACAAACACTGCGTTCTCCAATGCAATTTTGCTAGTTTTTGATGTGTGCTGAATGTGGTGGTCACAAACACAATCCTTATTGGATTTGAAGGAAGTGTATAGTGTTTTTTTTTATGTTTATGTTTAAAAAAAAAAAAAAAAAAAAAAAAAAATATATATATATATATATATATATATATATATATATATATATATATATATATATATATATATATATACAATTTTAATTTTGACTTTTATTGGCAATTTTATGGATGAGGTGGCATAACACCGCCTCTCCACTTGTCAAATTTCCTCTGAAGGGCGACCCATGGTGCCAACAAAAGTGTAAACAAGCTCACCTAGTCACACAAAAATGTAAACAGTAAACAATGACACCACATTGTTTGACAAGTAATTTATTTAATCCAATTATTAAATCTGTTGCTCACTTGCCCCAAATTACTATAAACAAAAGAGTGGGGTCTTCCAAGTGATGCCATATTTGGTCAGCAATGTCACCACTATCCCCGCCCCTTTGCTTACTTAGCTGGAGATTCCTGAACATAAATGAATGATGCCAGGTGATGTCACTGGTGTGGCAGGGATAGAACCTGCATTTTACTTAACAACCATTGACAGGGAAACAGCTATCATATAGAGTAGTGGATGAAATACTATTACTATACATGATGTTCTGCTGAACAAACCAACAGATAGTCAGATGTTTGTGTTCAAACAGCCAAAGTTAAAGCAGTTGTAACCATAAAAAAATGAAAAAAGATCCTGTTCCTTTGAAGCACAATAAACAGCATAGTGCTTGTGTGGCGTTCTTTGTCTATTTTTATGCTGTAAAATACCTAGTTTATACTGCCTCTTCTTGTGTCACCCTATGTGAACTGACCACAGTAATCATGGTTTCTGATCCATGATACCGTGGTCAGTTTATGTGCCTCCGCTATCCTGCTCTGTTAAAAGTCTCTCCTCTCTCCCCCTCCCTCCCTGCCCATCAGTTCCTCGTCTGTGAGCCAATTTCCAATTCCTCCTCTCCCCTCTTGATGCTTTTCCGAGTGGCTGTAAAGTTAGTGATGACAATTACTGCCAGCAGCTCTGTTATAACAAGACATACTGCACAGTGTCTGTGTTTTTTTAAACTCTGCAGCTTAATAAGTTATTTTACAACGGCCGATGTGCGGTCACGCCTGGTTCATGTCAGTGGGGAATCTTAGCCCCTCCTGCTATAGTCCTCAGATTGGGGAAGGAGAGCAGCAGGCAGTCACGTGACCGCACAGCAGTGATGTAAAATAAGGTATTTAACTGCAGAATTGAAAAAAAACACAGACACTGTGTAGTATAGCTTATTATAAGAGAGCTGTCAGTAATTGTGATCACTGAGTTTACAACTATTTCACTTTAAGTCTAAATTTGTAGTCAGACCAAACCTTAGCTCATCCCTAATCTCAAACAATGGAGAGTGCATAAACACAGCAAATCGGGGTAGCAATGACCATTGCTGGTTACTCTACACCAGCCTTTCTCAATCTTTTTAGGAACCAAGAGGAACTCTAGAAATAGTTTTCAAATCTTGGAGAACCTGAACCAAGTCATTACTGGCTACTGGCTAGTAGAAAGAATGCCCTCCTTACAGACAGCTTCCGATCCTCTTGAAGAATTGGCACTTTTAAGGAGCTCCAACTGCCTAGGCCAGTGATGGCGAACCTTGGCACCCCAGATGTTTTGGAACTACATTTCCCATGATTCTCATAACACTCTTTAAAGCTAATAAAGGGTCTGGAGGATATTAGTTATGAGGAAAGGTTGTGAGCACTGAACTTATTCTCTCTGGAGAAGAGACGTTTGAGAGGGGATATGATTTCAATATACAAATACCGTACTGGTGACCCCACAATAGGGATAAAACTTTTTTTTGCAAAAGGGAGTTTAACAAAATCACTCATTAAAATTAGAAGAAAAGAGGTTTAACCTTAAACTACGTAGAGGGTTCTTTACTGTAAGAGCGGTAAGGATGTGGAATTCCCTTCCACAGGTGGTGGTCTCAGCGGGGGGCATTGATAGTTTCAAGAAACTATTAGATAAGAAAAGATAAGCACCTGAACAACCACAACATACATTGATATACAATGTAATAGTGACATATAATCAAACACATAGGTTGAACTTGATGGACTTGTGTCTTTTTTTCAACCTCACCTACTATGTAACTCTGCAGTGTAGTTAAGCATCATGGGAAATGTAGTTCCAAAACATCTGGGGTGCCAAGGTAGACCATCACTGGCCTACGCGAGCGGAAGCGGAAGGTCTCCTCCCTCCCTCCTCCCCTGCAGTCTTCTTGGACACGTGATAGGTCCCAGAACACTACCTTCACCATGCACAATGCGCATCGCCACTCACGCCTGCGCAGTGGGCACCCAGCTGTGAAACTGCAAGGTGTCACAGCCGGGTGCCCATAGTTGAGATGCTGGTGCTGAGGAAAGAAGAGATTGGATAAAACCGACTGGGGTGAGCACACTGCTGGATCCTGGGACAGGTGAGTGGCTCTTTTTTACAAGTCAGCAGCTACAGTTTTTGTAGCTGCTGCCTTTTTTTTTTTTTTTTTCACAGGAGACTGGAACTCCCCTTTAAGATCATTGGACCATTGTCACAAATCCTCCCAAAAATCTTGAGATGTGATTTATACTATTAAGTTTCCTACTTCCATTTAAGGAAAAAAAGGTAAAGATAAAACACTGTGCCTCTGTTTCGGATTCCCCAGTAAAAACAAAATGCAGGTAGAACACACAGCTCTTTTCCAGTAGAACACACACCTCTTCTGCTCCGCACTAACCACCACCAACAAAAACACCCAGCTTCCACTGCTCCTGCAATCCACACAAGGATGACAGTCTCAGGTCTCGTCAAGGAACCACTGCCAGATCTCCAATGCCACCATCCCTACCCAAATCCCTACATTCCTGCACATTCATTACCCAGGGCCAGTTATTACAGTGCATCTAGGGTCAACATGTAAAATAATGTATTAACTAATTTCACAGAGCCTGCCTAATGAACTGCAGGTGCTGAGAGGAGGAGTTTCAGGAGGCGGCGTCAGTACAGGAATCGCTGCTTGCAGGCAGCAAGGTACCATGGGATATGTAGTCCTTAGAAATTAAAATCACTGGAATCACTGCTTGCAGGCAGAAAGGTACCATGGGATATGTAGTCCTTAGAAATTAAAAGTAAACAGCAGAGGAGAAGCTGAAAAGCATGAAGGGAATCCAGAAAGATATGGAAAGAGATACTCAGCAGACAGGCAGACCTTACAACTAGAGATGGGCTTGGGCGTGTTCGAAATTCCACGTGCCCGATCCCACCAGGAAGCCGACACTGCACACGGCTAATCACAGGCAGTGAGAAGTTTCCCGGGTCACAGCTGCACACATTGGGAAGTGTCTCACTGCCTGTGATTAGCCGTGTGCAATGTCGGCTTCCTGGTGGAATCAGGCACGTGGGATTTCGAACACGCCCGAGCCCATTTCTACTTACAACATGAAAAACGATTTTCCATGTAAGCTTACTTTGGTTTGTCAAAAATAACAATTGCTTTTATTGCCATTACATGGCTGATGTTATAAAATTAAAAATTATGCTATGACCATAGATCTCTTTTATTGCCCTTATACCCCAGACTGCTACCTGAAAGTTAAGCACTCCAGGCACCATTCTGTTCAGTCTCCTCGTGGACTTTGCTAGCATCTTTGCTTCATCCAGGATGAGTATATTGGGGGCAGTCCGACTGCTAGGACAGAGAGCCGCTACACACTGCAAATACAATGGACACCCTGTCACTGTCACCACTGCTCACTTGTTATCACCACTGGGCACTATGGGGGTTGGGGAGAAATAGAGAGAGAAAGTGTAGCTACACAAGAGAAAAATAGAGGGAGATGCTTCATTACAGCTGGGGCACTAGGTAACCTGGTGGATTACTGATTCTGCCCAGAGTCAGAGAAAATGCAGAGGAAACAAACCAAAGGTTATCGCTGCTAGAGGCAGACTAACAGGAGCTGGGCTGCAACCTGCTGGACAGCCAGTGCAACAGAGGGGCCATGATGAGGGGACACATGAACCCTACTGAGGGGACACATAGGGAAAACATTAGGGGACACACAGGGGCAAGACTGAGGGGACAGAGCCACTAATTTCCTGCACATACTGATCACTGTTATACCCTACACACTTTTATTCTACACCTATTACCCGCTGTCATACCCTCAACACTCCTCTCTTGCACACACGGTCAACTGTGACACCCTATACCAGTGATGGCGAACCTTGGCACCCCAGATGTTTTGGAACTACATTTCCCATGATGCTCAACTACACTGCGGAGTGCATGAGCATAATGGGAAATATAGTTCCAAAACATCTGGGGTGCCAAGGTTTGCCATCACTGCCCTATACACTCCTCTCCTGCACATACTGCCCACTGTCAATATTCTCTGCACTCCTCTCCTGCACATACTGCCCACTAGGGATGAGCTTCGTGTTCGAGTCGAACATACGTTCGACTCGAACATCGGCTGTTCGCCCGTTCGGCGAATTCCTAACATTATGGGCCAACAATGCACTGCGTCATCGCAGTGCATTGCTGGCTCATGATTGGCCAAGCATGCACTGTGACAACGCATGCTTGGCCAATCACAGCGCCAGCAGCGAAGAGAGCCATGATTCTCCACAGGCAGGATGCCTGTGGCCAATCATAGCTCAGGCTGTGTAGTACACGCCCCACACTATATAAGGCCACCAGCGCGGTGGCCTTGTGTAGTGTGTTGGCGTCTGAAGCAGTTAGTGGGTGTTCTGTGTACCTTCAACACAGTATACACCGATCGTTATCAACCGATTTTCGATCTTGCTCTTCTGTAGTGGTTGTTGTCTGCGTGCCCTGACTGCAGTATACACCGCTATATTCACCTCACCTATATAGCTAGTGATCTATCTTTTATAATAGAGCTTGCAGTCAGTAGTGTTAGGAGCTTGTGCGTGCTGTCTGCATGCTCTGTACCCAGTACACGCCACTATATCCACCTACATAGCTCTTCTCTATTTGAGCCATCTGCCATCTGCAGGAGTTATTGGAAGTTGTGTGTGCCTCCAGCACAGCACAGTATACATCTGTATATACCCCTTTATCTCTGGTGTTCTATAATAAAGGCATCTGCAGGAGTTAGTGGGTGTTTTGTGCCTCCAGCACAATATACACCTGTATCTACCCTTTATTGCTGTTCTCTAATAGAGCCATCTGCAGGGCTTAGTGGGTGTTGTGTGCCTCCAGTACAGTATACCCCTTTATCTCTGGTGTTCTATAATAAAGGCATCTGCAGGAGTTTGTGGGTGTTGTGTGCCTCCAGCACAATATACACCTGTATCTACCCTTTATTGCTGTTCTCTAATAGAGCCATCTGCAGGGCTTAGTGGGTGTTGTGTGCCTCCAGTACAGTATACCCCTTTATCTCTGGTGTTCTATAATAAAGGCATCTGCAGGAATTAGTGGGTGTTGTTTGCCTCCAGCACAATATACACCTGTATCTACCCTTTATTGCTGTTCTCTAATAGAGCCATCTGCAGGGCTTAGTGGGTGTTGTGTGCCTCCAGTACAGTATACCCCTTTATCTCTGGTGTTCTAAAATAAAGGCATCTGCAGGAGTTAGAGGGTGTTGTGTGCCTCCAGCACAATATACACTACCCAACTGCTGTTTTACCCAACTCCCTTCAGGCCATTACCATGTCTGGAAGGCCAGCAAGGAGAGGCAGACAGGCGCGAGCCGATAAAAGAGGGCAAGCAGGCTCTGTGTCTAGAGACAACAGTGCTGGTCGTGGACGCAGTGCATTGTCATCAGCACGTGACCATGGGACACGCTTGTCCTTCTTTTCGGCAGCTGGACATGTTGAGCCGCAACATGCCAACGACTTGGTAGAGTGGATGACCAAGCCCTCTTCATCCTCCTCATCCTCTCTCATCCAATCTCAGGGTACTAGCAAAGCAGCTGCCAACGCATCGTCTTCCCTCGTCTCAATGTCATCATCAGTGACTCCTTCCCTAGACCCACCACGTCCTCCTGAGGAGTCTCCTGAACTTTTTGAGCACAGTGTTGGGTACATGCTCCAGGAGGATGCCCAGTGTTTTGTAGGCTCTGATGATGACACTCAGCTAGAGGAAGGCAGTAGCGTGAATGCAGAGAGAGGGGATGCTCAAGAAGGACAGCAATCTGGTAGTCATGT
This sequence comes from Lithobates pipiens, assembly GCF_037356315.1. Lineage (NCBI taxonomy): Eukaryota > Metazoa > Chordata > Amphibia > Anura > Ranidae > Lithobates > Lithobates pipiens. The sequence continues at coordinate 61,325,950 of NW_027507686.1, read as the reverse complement.
TGTCAAGAAGGTCAGCCCAGTCATCCGAATTCTCCTGAAGGTTCGGGCCGCAAAGCCCCTGTTGTGAGTGTCTGTCGGCGCACGTGGGTGCGCGCTAACGCAGGTGGACGCACGCGGGTGCACGCTAACGTAGGTGGGCGCACGCGGGTGCGCAGATGTCCTGATGGGCGCAAGCGGGTGCGCGTTAACGCTGATGGGCGCACGCGGGTGGGCGTTGACGCAGATGGGCGCACGCGGGTGCGTGCTGGTATTGTTGAGCGCACGCGGGTGCGCGGGCGCGCGGGCGCGCAGGAACGTGCGCGGGAGCGCGCGGGAGCGCGCGGGAGCGTGCCGTGACGGCTCTTGGCGCCAAAGGGGTTACTTAAAGGGACCTGTTGCTTTGCCTCCTTGCTGTCCGGTCTACAGCGTTCCTGTCGTGATCCCTTGCTCCTGCTTGATACTTATTACTCCTGTGACCGGCTTACCCTGACGACTACTTGTTTGCTGCCTGCCCATGACCCCGGCTTGTCTGACGATTCTTCTGCCTGCTGATTCGGTACCTATCTGCCTGCCTGTTCCTGACCCGGCTTGTCCACGACCTCGTCCAGTCTGCCGTCCCTCCACGGTACCAGACTTCCAGTATCCTGCCTTACCTGCTTGCGGGTCTGCTGTGAGAAGCCGTACTACAGAACACCTTCCCCGCTGCTTCAGCGTGTGCATCTTCCACTGCTCTCACCTCCTGCTGGTCGCTGTTCCTGCTGCATCTGCTCCTCTCCAGTACCCGGAGCCAGATCAGTCCTGACACCTGTGTCCTGCCTGGCACTTGTGTCCCTTCCGCGCTCTTGAACCTCTGTCTCCTCTACCAGGAGTTCCTGAGCCGGAGGAATACGAGTAGCCGCTCCCAGCATCCGTGGGCTCAACCACCAGGTACGTGACAGTACTGGACAGCCATGTCCGAGCCCACGTCGAGAGCCTCCCCGATGGATGAACTCTGCCGCCATCTTGCTGGTCTCACTCAGGCTGTGAAGAACCTACAAGAAGGGTACAACCGTCTGGAGGGTCAAGTTCAAGCTCTGTCGGCATCTTCACCTCCTTCATCAGGTCCAGCTCCCACTCCGTCCGTGGTAATGATGCCACCCAAACCAAGGGTCCCCACGCCTGAGAGGTTCTCAGGGGATCGAAGCAAATTCAGGGCGTTCCGTAATGCCTGCAGTTTATTCTTTGCACTGCAACCTCTGACTTTTTCGCTTGAATCCACTAAGGTGGGGTTCGTCATTTCCCTGTTACTGGGGGAACCACAGTCTTGGGCCCACCGTCTTCTTGAGCAGAAGCATGCCTCCCTTGACAACTTGGACTCCTTCTTCCAGGCGATGTCCCAGCTTTATGAGGACCCTCAATTGACAGCTACCGCGGAGGCGGCCTTGCACTCCTTACAGCAGAGCCGCAGACCTGTAGAGGACTATGTAACTGAGTTCAGGCGGTGGAGTTCCGATACCAACTGGAACGACGCCGCTCTGCATTACCAATTTCGTGCAGGTCTCTCTGAAAACTTGAAGGACGAGCTGGCCCGAGTGGGTATCCCAGAGACTTTAGAAGCTCTCATTAACCTCTCCATACAGATCGACAGGAGGTTAAGAGAACGGAGATCAGAACGCTCTGCCGGTCCTTCCCGTCCAGTTTGGATGCTTCCACGAGTCACCAGCTACCCTCAGCCAGCTTCTTCTGCTCCGGTGTCTTCTTCCTCCGATTCTTCCGAACCCATGCAACTTGGTCTCTTACGGCCCTCTCTCACATCAGAAGAACATCTGCGTAGGAGGACTAATAATCTGTGCCTGTACTGCGGGGAACCCGAACACTATGTAAGGACCTGCCCAGCCAAGCTCCGTAAGTGCCAAGCTGCTACTACTGTTCCTGTATCCATCTTACCTGATTACGCTTCTCATCTGGCTGTTTGCGCTCTCTTACAGCTCCCAGGAAGGAGTATCCGGGCCACCGCAATTATTGATTCTGGAGCTTGCAGTGGCTTCATGGACTTGACCTTTGCCATCAAAAATCACGTTCCCCTGCGACCTCGGGCGAAGGGACTCTCAGTACACTTGGCTGACGGATCTGTTCTTAAGTCCGGGCCGGTTACACAGGAAACAAGACCCCTGTTGACCACCATCTCTGAGAATCATCAAGAACTTTTATGCCTGGACATTATTGATTCTCCCTTATTCCCAATCATCCTTGGCATGCCCTGGCTGAAGGCCCATAACCCTCAGGTGGACTGGCGCATCGGGAAGATTAACTTCTCCTCTTCCTATTGTAACCAGCATTGCTTAATTAAGTCTACCAATATTTCCCCTTCTTTGTTGTGCCTGGAAGCTGACAAGGAGATTCAACAATCTGTCCCTGAGGCCTATCACGAGTTCTTGGACGTTTTCAACAAGAAAGGTGCCGAAACTCTCCCGCCACATAGGCCTTACGATTGTCCAATCGAGCTCCTTCCTGGAGCCAAAATCCCCTTCGGAAGGATCTTTCCTCTAACTGAGCTGGAGTTGGGCACCTTGAAGACGTATATTGATGAGAACTTGGAAAGGGGATTCATCCGACCTTCTACCTCCCCTGCGGGAGCCGGAATCTTTTTTGTGGAGAAGAAAGACCACTCGCTGCGCCCCTGTGTTGATTATCAGGAACTGAATAAAATAACTATCAAGAACCGGTACCCTCTACCTCTGGTACCCGAACTGTTCCAGAGACTAGGGACGGCGGCGGTATTTACTAAGCTGGATCTTCGCGGGGCCTATAACTTGGTTCGCATCCGAAGCGGCGACGAGTGGAAGACTGCCTTTCGCACCCGGTTCGGGCATTTCGAGTACCTGGTCATGCCCTTTGGACTATGCAACGCACCTGCTACATTCCAGCACTTCGTGAATGACATCTTCAGGGACTATCTTGACCTGTTTGTTATAATTTACCTTGATGACATCTTGATCTTTTCCCCTTCTCTGTCCGAGCACCGTGAGCACTTCAAAAAGGTGTTAACCAGACTACGTTGTCATGGCCTGTATGCGAAACCAGAGAAATGTGTGTTTGAGCAGCAGAGTAGTCAGTTTCTGGGCTTGATCATCTCTGTGGAAGGCATTCAAATGGACTCACAGAAAGTTTCCGCCATTCTGGACTGGCCTGCTCCCTCCGATAAGAAGGGCGTTCAGCGTTTCGTGGGCTTCGCCAACTTTTACCGGAAATTCAACAGGGGGTTTTCTACCATCATCTCCCCCATTACGAAGCTCACGAAGCAGGGCTGTCGTTTCCACTGGACTTCCGAAGCCCAGGAAGCTTTTGTGGCCCTTTAAGAAGCTGTTCACCTCGGCATCAATCCTGAAGCACCCTGATCCGGCTCTGCCTTACATCTTAGAGGTCGACGCTTCTGAAATTGCGGTTGGGGCTGTTCTTTCACAGAGGCAAGGTTCCAAGGCCCTTCTGTATCCGGTGGCGTTCTTCTCCTGTAAGCTTTCAGGAGCTGAAAGGAACTATGTTGTGGGAGATCGGGAACTGTTGGCCATCAAATCGGCACTCGAGGAATGGAGGTACCTTCTGGAGGGAGCAGCACACCCCATCCTCATTTTTACTGATCACAAGAATCTCGAGTATCTGAAGGTCGCTAAGAAGCTAAAACCACGTCAGGCCAGGTGGGCACTCTTTTTTACTCGATTTTCTTTCCACATAACCTACAGACCTGGGTCGAAGAACACCAAGCCGGATGCCCTCTCGAGGATGTTTTGCGGATCTGAGGCCTCTTCTCCCCCGGATACCATCCTATCTTCCGGGAACTTCCTTTTACTTCAGGAAAACCTGCTGGATCAAATCAAACGGGCCTCACTCCATGTCTCTCCTCCTCCTGGTGTCACTCTGCAGGCAAGAGACAATCTTTTGTGGCATCTGGACAAGATCTTTGTACCCCAGGGGGTACGGGTAGCTGTTCTCAGTGCCTGCCATGACCATAAGTTGGCCGGTCATTTTGGGGTGCTTAAATCACTTGAACTCCTTCAGCGGACCTTTTGGTGGCCACAACTGGCGAAGGACTGCAAGAACTATGTGGAATCCTGCACGGTCTGCTCGAGGAACAAGGGCAGCAGATCCAAGGTCTGGGGTCTGCTGAAACCTCTGCCTGTCCCTGAAAGACCATGGAGGATGATTTCCATGGATTTTATTGTTGAGCTGCCTCTTTCTGAAGACCATTCTACCATCTTCGTAGTTGTGGACAGGCTCTCAAAGATGGCGCACTTCCTTCCCATGAAAGGTACCCCCTCCGCTGCTGAGACTGCTAAGGTATTTGTTAGAGAAATTGTGAAGCTTCATGGGATTCCTGTGGACACTGTCTCTGATCGGGGGGTACAGTTTACTTGAAGGTTCTGGAGGGCGTTATGTGGTTCCCTGGAGATCAACCTTTCCTTTTCCTTTGCTTATCATCCGCAGACTAATGGCCAGACGGAAAGAACAAATCAAACTCTGGAACAGTACTTACGTTGCTTCTCATCTTTCTCTCAAGATGATTGGGTCTCCCTCTTACCTCTCGCTGAGTTTGCCTACAACAATTCTGTCCACTCTGCCACCAAGCAAACCCCTTTCTTTGCGAATTTCGGATTTCACCCCCTGTTTCTAACAAATAATCTTCCGGAATGCTTGGTACCTGCCGCTCAGGAAACTTTGACCTTCTTCAGCAACAACAACAACAAGCTTCTTCAGGAAACAATGTCCAGAGCTCAGGAGTATTATAAACGGATCTTTGATAGAAAGAGGAGAGGGGAACTTAGCCTGGAGCCTGGGGATCAAGTTTGGCTGTCAACCCTGAATTTAAAACTGGCATGTCACTCCAGGAAACTGGGTCCAAAGTTCATTGGTCCTTTTCCGGTTAAGAAGAAGATCAACAGTGTGGCGTACGAGTTGCAACTACCAGAGTCTTTCCGAATCCACCCGGTCTTCCATGTGGCTCTTCTCAAACCCGCTGTCCCAGATCCCTTCGTTGGCAGAGATGTTGGTCCACCTGAACCTGTCCTGATCGACGGAGAAGTCGAATTTTAAGTAGAGTCGATTCTGGACTGCAGGAGGAGACGGGGACAGGTTCAGTACCTGGTGAAATGGAAGGGATACGGTCCTGAAAATAATTCTTGGGAGCCGGAAAGTAACATTCATGCTGAAAAGCTGATTCTGGCCTTCAAGAGAGCGCACCCAGCTAAGCTGGCCCAGTTGGGCAACTGGGGGGCTGCCCCTTGTGGGGGGGCAATGTCAAGAAGGTCAGCCCAGTCATCCGACTGCTCCTGAAGGTTCGGGCCGCAAAGCCCCTGTTGTGAGTGTCTGTCGGCACACATGGGTGCGCGCTAACGCAGGTGGGCGCACACGGGTGCGCGGGAGCGTGCACGGGAGCGCGCGGGAGCGCGCCGTGACGGCTCTTGGCGCCAAAGGGGTTACTTAAAGGGACCTGTTGCCTTGCCTCCTTGCTGTCCGGTCTACAGCGTTCCTGTCGTGATCCCTTGCTCCTGCTTGATACTTATTACTCCTGTGACCCGGCTTACCCTGACGACTACTTGTTTGCTGCCTGCCCACGACCCCGGCTTGTCTGACGATTCTTCTGCCTGCTGATTCGGTACCTATCTGCCTGCCTGTTCCTGACCCGGCTTCTCCTTGACCTAGTCCAGTCTGCCGTCCCTCCACTGTGCCAGTCTTCCAGTATCCTGCCTTACCTGCTTGCGGGTCTGCTGTGAGAAGCCGTACTACAGAACACCTTCAGCGTGTGCATCTTCCACTGCTCTCACCTCCTGCTGGTCGCTGTTCCTGCTGCATCTGCTCCTCTCCAGTACCCGGAGCCAGATCAGTCCTGACACCTGTGTCCTGCTTGGCACTTGTGTCCCTTCCGCGCTCTTGAACCTCTGTCTCCTCTACCAGGAGTTCCTGAGCCGGAGGAATACGAGTAGCCGCTCCCAGCATCCGTGGGCTCAACCACCAGGTACGTGACACCTGTTCCACAAGCTGCAGCATACTGCAAGGTTTGCTACAGCGATGAAGAGGGAGGGGATGATGAGGGCACTGACTCCACGTGGGTGCCTGGTAGGAGAGAGAAGGAGGAGAAGGAGGAGGAGGCACATGTCCAACGAGGCAGGATGCCCTCCGGGGGCCAGCTTAGGGGCAGCACACCGACTGAATCACACCGCAGAGCTCTGCCTGTGCAGGGCGCTACCTCTGCGCGTTATTCTAAAAGTTCTTTGGTGTGGGCCTTTTTTGAGACGAGTGCATCAGATCGCACCGCTGCTATTTGCAACATATGTCTCAAGCATATCTCGCGTGGCCAAAACATCAGCCGCTTGGGCACCACATGCTTGACCAGACATATGTTGACCTGCCATGCAGCTCGTTGGCAAGCGTACCTCAAAGACCCACACCAAAGAACAAAGCGGACCTCTCCTTGCTCCTCATCAGCTGGCATCTCCAACCCCACTAGACCTTCAGTCCTCTCTGAAACCTGCTCTGAGAGGAATGAAGGTGTAGAATTAGGTGTGTCACAGCCAAGTGCTTCCGGATACTCTGCTAGCAGTACACCCACGTCCGATTATAGCAGGCAAATGTCCCTGCCCCAGCTGCTGGACCGGCGAAAGAAGTTCACTCCCAGCCATCCACATGCCCAGCGGTTGAATGCTAGCTTGGCTAAATTGCTAGCACTTCAACTGCTGCCTTTTCAGTTGGTAGACTCGGCCCCCAATGTGCAGTTCCTCAGTGACAGGTCCCCAAACGCCACTTTTTCTCATGGAAGGCGATTCCGGCTCTCTACCGGCATGTGGAAGGCAATGTCCTTGCCTCGCTGGACAGGGCGGTAAGCGGTAAGGTGCATATTACCGCTGACTCATGGTCCAGCAGGCATGGACAGGGACGTTACCTGTCTTTCACGGCCCATTGGGTCACTCTTCTGGCAGCTGGGAAGGATGCAGGACAAGGTGCAGTAGTGTTGGAGGTTGTTCCGCCACCACGCCTCCAAAATGCTACTATTGGTTGTGACACACCTCTCTCCTCCACCCCCTCCTCTTCTTCTTCCTCCATGGCCTCTTCCAGTGCTCTGTCCTCAGAACCAGCGGTGCTCCGTAGGCGTTCCAGGGGCTACGCAAGTACACAGGCAAAACGATGCCATGCCGTGCTTGCGCTGGTTTGTTTGGGGGACAGGAGCCACACTGGGGCGGATGTTTTGTCAGCTCTGCGGGGGCAGGCCGAGAGGTGGTTGACGCCACACCAGCTTAAGCCAGGAATGGTGGTTTGCGACAATGGCACCAACCTCTCCGCCCTCCGACAGGGACAACTGACCCATGTGCCCTGTGTAGCTCACGTCCTTAACCTGGTGGTGCAGCGGTTCTTGGGCAGGTACCCGGGCTTACATGATGTCCTGAAGCAGGCCAGGTAAGTCTGTGTGCATTTCCGCCGATCATTTAATGCCTGTGCTTGGCTGGCTGAGCTCCAAAAAGAGTTAAACCTGCCCAAGAACTGCCTTATATGTGACATGCCCACCAGGTGGAACTCAACGTTGGCCATGCTGCAGCGGCTGCACACGCAGCATAGGGCCATCAATGAGTACCTGTGCGACTACGGCATCAGGACAGGGTCAGGGGAGCTCGGTTTTTTCTCACCACGCCAGTGGGGCATGATCAGGGATGCATGCACTGTCCTGTCACCGTTTGAGGAGGCCACAAGGATGGTGAGCAGTGACAGTGCATGCATCAGTGACACTGCACCTCTTGTCCACCTCTTGGAGCATACGCTGCGTGGAATAATGGATAGGGCACTTGAGGCAGAACAGAGGCAGGAAGAGGAGGACTTCCTTGCCTCTCAAGGCCCCCTTTATCCAGACAGTGTTCCTGCTGTGCCACCCATCACACAGGAAGAGGATGAGGAGGAGGAAGAGGAGGAGGAGGATGATTGTGTCAGCATGGAGGTGGAGGTTGGCACTCAGCATCAGCAGCAGCAGCAGTCTTGTAGGGATGATTTACAGTCCCAAGAAACCCGTGGACTTGTACGTGGCTGGGAGGAGGTAGCTGCGGATCATGTTGCCCTTAGTGACCCAGAGCACTCCGGACCGAATGCCTCAGCTAACCTACACTGCATGGCCTCCCTGATCCTGCAAAGCCTGCGGAAGGATCCTCGTATTCTTCGGATCAAGGAGAGGGACCATTACTGGCTGGCCACTCTCCTTGATCCACGGTACAAGGGTAAGATTGCCGACCTTATCTTGCCATCGCAGAGGGAGCAGAGGATGAGACATCTCCGGGAGGCCTTGCAGAAAGGTCTGTGCAACGCGTTCCCAGAGACTGGAAGGTTACAAACTCCTGGTCCTGAACAACGTGTTGCTGAGGCATCGGTCAGAAGGAGCAGTGGAGAAGGTGGCCGTCTGACTGATGCTTTCAGACAATTTTTTAGTCCGCAGCCCCAAGGTATGATTGGTTCCAGCAACCATCGCCAGCGTCTAATTTACATGGTGCAGGAATACCTAGGAGCAAGGTCAGACTTGGACACCTTTCCCACCAAAAATCCTCTGGCTTACTGGGTCTTGAGGATGGATCACTGGCCAGAGCTTGCACAGTATGCAATTGAGCTACTGGCCTGTCCTGCATCCAGCGTTCTTTCGGAACGCACCTTCAGTGCTGCTGGTGCCTTTGTTACCGATCACAGGGTGCACCTGTCCACCGAATCAGTTGATCGACTGACCTTCATCAAGATGAATCAGTCTTGGATAACCCACAGGTACCAAGCACCTGAAGCTGATGTAACCGAATAATTTTTTTTGAAATATCACATCCCTTAAAGACTTCCTATGCTGATGCTGAGTGACTGTCCTGTTATGTTGATTGTCTATCCTCTTCCTCCTCCGCTGATATGTTGGAAGAACATTTCTGGTTCTGGGTGATGCCATCAGCCCAATTTTTTTGCCTCTGTTTAACAGGGGCATTTAATTACAATTTTTGATGCAATGCTTTGCAGCAGGGCTAATTCCTGCAATAAAACTAGAGTATATGGGAGAGGTTGCAGTGTCGTGGCACCAGTACCAGTGCCTAAGGCCCAATTTTTCTGCCCCTGTTTAACAGGGGCATTTAATTACAATTTTTGATGCAATGCTTTGCAGCAGGGCTAATTCCTGCAATAAAACTAGAGTATATGGGAGAGGTTGCAGTGTCGTGGCACCAGTACCAGTGCCTAAGGCCCAATTTTTCTGCCCCTGTTTAACAGGGACATGTAATTACAATTCTTGATATAATATTTCACAGGAGGGCCCGTTCCTGTGCCCACCCAGAGTAACTGTGAGGACTTATAGTGTTGTGGCACCAGCACCGCAACCACCAAAGGTCAATTTTTCTACCACTGTTCAACAATGGTATGTAATTACAATTCTTGATATAATCGTTCACAGCAGGGCGCTCCAGTGCCCACCAAGAGCCACTTTGAAGGCTTACAATGTTGTGGCAAAACCAACACCTTGTTCCGCCATTTCTGCAGAGCATATAGGGCAGGCCCCTACTTTCAAACATCCAAGTTACAAACATCTCCTACTTGCAAACGGAAGGAGACAACAGCAAGTGAGATGAAAAAAGATGGACGACAAAACAAATTATACAGGGGTGATAACCCTTCCCTATGTTTTCCAAAAAGCTTAAAAATAGTTTTTTTGACTGGAGCTACACTTTAAAAATGTACCAGTTGAAAATTACAAACAGATTCAACTTAACACAACAAACCTACACAGTCCCTGTCTTGTTTGCACCGCCCGTATACTGCTGTTCTGAGTATATAGGGCCTGGGGGCCACACGCATTTCCTTTTTTTAATATGGGTACAGGGTTTTTTTTTTTATTGTTCATTTTACTTTATTTATTTTAGTTTGACATTTTTTTCCTCAAAAATATATTTTTGATCACTTTTATTCCTATTACAAGGAATGTAAACATCCCTTGTAATAGGAATATGGGGTGACAGGTCCTCTTTACAGTGAAATCTGGGGGTCAATATGACCCCACATCTCACCTCTAGGCTGGGAAGCCTGAAATAAAAAATAAAAAAAAGATTCTGGCTTTGATCGTACTGGCGAGTTGGTAGAAGCACCGGAGGGCGGTGAGGGGTGGGGGGCGTCTATGGCTGGGTATTTCAGGGTATCACCGAGTATGGCTGGGTATCTCCGAGTATGGCTGGGTATGGCAATTTATGGCAGGGTATTGCAGAGTATTGGCGGGGTATTGGCGGAGTACTACAGAGTAATAGCAGGGTACTGCAGAGTATTGGGGAGTACTACAGAGTAATGGCAGGGTACTGCAGAGTAAAGGCAGGGTACTGCAGAGTAATGGGGGGTACTGCAGAGTAATGGCAGGGTACTGCAGAGTATGCACTGGTATTGCAGAGTATTGGCGGGGTATTGGCGGGGTACTACAGAGTAATAGCAGGGTACTGCAGAGTATTGGGGAGTACTACAGAGTAATGGCAGGGTACTGCAGAGTAAAGGCAGGGTACTGCAGAGTAATGGCAGGGTACTGCACTGCAGAGTAATGGCGGGGTACTGCAGAGTAATGGCAGGGTACTGCAGAGTAATAGGGGTTACTGCAGAGTAATGGGGTGTACTGCAGAGTAAAGGCAGGGTACTGCAGAGTAATGGGGGGTACTGCAGAGTAATGGCAGGGTACTGCAGAGTATGCACTGGTATTGCAGAGTATTGGCAGGGAATTGAGGGGTTAAATTCGGTGAGCAGCAATGTGGGCACTGCAGATGCAGCCCACATCGCTGCTGACACAGATCTCTTTCCCCTCCGCTGTACCGATCGGTACAGAGAGGGGAGGGAGGAACCGGCGTCATGTTATGTTTACAAGTGATCACTCCGTCATTTGATGGAGCGATCACGTGGTAAACGGCCGTGACGAGCGGCCGTTTACCGTGATCCGTGCTGCGCCGGGTCCTGTGGACCCGGCGGTCACGGATGCTCTCGAGTGCACGCCCCAGGGGGCGCGCGAGAGCAGAATTCTGGGAGGCCGTTAATTAACGGCCTCTCAGAGTTAAACAACCGCCCTGAAGCCGTTAATCGGCAATGGGCGGTTGTTAAGTGGTTAGAGATAGATCACTAGCTAGCTATATAGGTGAGGTGAATATAGTGTAGTGGTGTATACTGCGGTCAGGGCACAGACAATAACCACTACACAAGAGCAAGATAGGAAATCAGCCAAAAACAATTGGTGTGTAACTGTGTTGAAGGTACACAGAACACCCACTGCTTCAGATTCCAACACACTACACGAGGCCGCCTCAAAGGCAGCCTTATATAGTGTGGGGCGTGCACTACACAGCCTGAGCTATGATTGGCCACAGGCAGGATGCCTGTGGCCAATCATGGCTCTCCTCGCTGCTGGCGCTGCGATTGGCCAAGCATGCGGGGTCACAGTGCATGCTTGGCCAATCATGAGCCAGCAATGCACTGCGCCATCGCAGTGCATTGTGGTCCGCGCGCGCCATACGAATTTTGACGCGAACGGACCAAGAGTTCGGATTTCGCCGAATGCCCGAACAGCCAATGTTCGAGTCGAACGTACGTTCGACTCGAACACGAAGCTCATCCCTATCTCAGAGCAGGTGGAGAGCGAAATTGCATTGGCCAAGAAAATTTTTGCCCCAGGTCCAATCAATATTAAAGATGGCCCTGCTCTCTGCACTCTTCTCCTGCACATACTTCCCACTGTCATACTCTCTGTACTCCTTACTTGCACATACCAGGGTTGATTTACTAAAGGCAAATCCACTTTGCACTACAAGTGCACTTAGAAGTGCAGTTGCTGTAGATTTGAGGAGTAGCTCTGAAATTAGGGGAAGCTCTGCTGATTTTATCATCCAATCATGTACAAACAAAAATGCTGTTTTTTATTTTCTTTGTATGTCCCCCTCAGATCTGCACCGACTGCACTTCCAATGCACTTCCAAGTGCACTGCAAGTGCACTTGTAGTGCAAAGTGGATCTGCCTTTAGTAAATAGACCCCATTGCCCACTGTTATACTGTATGAACTCCTCTCCTGCTCATACTGCCCACTGTCATACCTCCAATACTCCAGTCATGCACACACTGCCTGCTGTCATACTGTGCCATTGACAAGGGTCCCAAGAAGCACTAGGTAGGGCGATTTTTCCCAGAAAGTACATAAGTAACAGTAATAAAAACTTAAAATGGATTGGTATTAGAAATTCTGTATAAAGCCCTACAGAACAGACAGTGCACAGTCCGCATGTATACCTCCCAACCTTTACAAATACTATATATATAGTATTATATATATATATATTGTATATGCTATACAAATGCACTGATTCCTGTGTAAATGACACTGGCAGTGAAGGGGTTAACCAGGGGTGGCAGTGTAGGGGTTAAGTGTTCCTAGGGGCGTGTTACTAACTGTGGGGGGCTGGGCTTTGTGTTAGTTAACACTGATCTCTGCTCCAATCACATGGAGCAGAGATCAGTGTCACTTGTTGCTAGGCATAACGTTCAGCCTCCCCGTGAGACGATTGGGGGTATCCCCACAGCGATCGAGTCCTCGGGACCCGTGACCGGACACACGGGGGTCCCGACCGGCACGCGAGCGCGCCGCTGGCAGGGCTGCATATAGAAATGGACGTACCTGTACGCCAATATGCCTGCCCGTGCCATTTTGCTGACGTACATCGTTGTGCGCCGGTTGGGAACTGGTTAAAGGAGAATTATACAAATAAAAAAGATTAGTTAAACCCACAAGTGCTTTTTACCACTACTATTCCTTTTGAAATTTTGAAATGCGGTAATTTAGATATTGGATGAAAGGTTTAGCACTGGGAAACACGTTTTGAAAGATAAAAATATATAAAATCTACAACCTTATAGATCAAAATGAGGGACAAGTTTATAGCCCAAAATGAGGGACAAATGAGGAGGAAATAGGGACAGAGGGACTTTGTTCCAAATCAGGGGCAGTTGGGAGCTATGCTCATGGGCTTTGCTGCTTAACTGCAGACAGGAAAAGGAGGCCAGAGATTGAGGACGACCTGTGTGCCATATCTGCTTGCTTGTTAGCATCTTTTAATCCATCTCTATTGGACATATGCTGTTTCATATACAGGCACCCTCCATTAAATGCTCGGAATATATTTTCTTTTAATCTGGTCATTGTGTGTTCTCTGTGGCCGCACAGTGCCTCCTTCTTTTGGTGGTCCTTCCTCCAATGGTGACCTTCCTAGGGGCTTTGAGTTTTTCGTAGTCATTGTCATTGTTATAGTTTTTCGTAGTCATTGGTTGATTCGTTTATCCCCCAATGAAGCCAGGAGGCGAAACATGTCGGGATAACATACAAATATCAAATCTTTGTTCGGCTAGAACCCCTTTTTATATGACCACCATAATGGAAATCTCAAACAAGACTCAAAAAATTATGTTTGGTTTTTAATCATGTTCATAATAAATTTATATAATTTTTATATGTATGGTTTCCATTATTATCTGCAAGCACCGTGATAATCCTCTCCCAACTCCCTCTATTTGAAAAGGAACTTTATGTTCAGGAAAAAGACATAGGGATTGATTTACTAATGGCAAATAGACTGTGCAGTTGCTCCACAGCTTATTAAATGAGGTAGCACTTCACTTTGCAAAGAATACCCAATCACATGCAAGGGAAATTAAAAAAACAGCATTTTTGCTTGCACATGATTGGATGATCGAAGTCGGCAGAGCTTCTGCTCATTTACTAAGATTTGGAGAAACTGCTCTTGCATAGTGCAACTGCACTTTGCAAAGTGCACAGTTTATTTGCCTTTAGTAAATCAACCCCATAGAGTTTACCATAGATGCAGCTATAAACACTGCCATCTACAGGTTGAAAATACATGAACATTGTATTCCAACAGTTGTATCCAACCTTACTTAGAAAAAAACGTTGGCTACATGTGTAATTTATATATAAGTTGTGCTTCTGCTGGCGAATTCGGGCTATGGTGAAATGAGTAGGGTGCCATAAGAAAATATTCTATCCATAGAAGACATATCTCCATAAACTACAGTAAGGAGCATCATTTTATGTAGAATGCAGCTATGAATCTTTCTATCCGATGCTTGGGTAACTTCCCAGCTGGAAGTACATTGATGCATAACACTGTGTAAAGTGACTGCACATTATAGTGACATTCACCATTCTACCTCCTGCTAAGGCAAATATAGATTTATTGACAAATTACCTATACCCTGCTGATATTGCACACGTTACTATCTTATGGCAAGCTGAGTTCCAGGCCTCTGCTCAGTCATACTCCAGCTAGTTCATTAGGATTTTTCAGAACATAGGTACATGCTTGTTCCTCAAAGTATCTGAAATTATATTTACCACTAAAGAAATTGAATTGAAACAGCAAAATTGCACAGAAAATCAAAGAACATGAAGATGGAGTCTTCAACTGCCAAATGGTATAGTATGAAAATACCATTTCCAGATAATTTGTCGTGTTTAAAAGACAGCTTGTCATGCATCATTAAACTGAGACATGTTTCACATGTGGAGCATTGTGTGTATTCCTGGATCACTACAATTATGGAGATGAGATATCTCTATATCAAACATGTGTTTGAACAGCGATGATTCTGCGTGCATCAAACCACTTGACAAATGAGTGAAAATATTTATTTGCAAACCAAATCCCATTTTTTGGAGAGAGAATTTTCTTGAGGATTTCACACCTGTATGATGATTTTCAAACCTGAAAGAAAAAAAAACCTTAAAGTGTTTTTAAAAAATATTTTTTATTCAAGTATGTGTTTTTAACTCAAAGCTCTCAGCCTTCTCCACATCTCCAAATTCCTTCTTTGTTTTTTGTTTTTTTGCTGCTGTGATCTGATCTTGATATTAGAGGTTGGCTAAGTTCGTTCTCCCACTGTAAGTAAGAGTGTAACCACCCTCTCTTTCTCAAATCAGAAATGGAGTAATTACAGCACACTATGGACTATGGGATGTGTAGTGTACATAGAGCAGTGCACATGGCCACAAGCAGTGGTGGCTGGTGCTCCATTTTTTGGGGGGGGGGGCAAACAAACCCCCCCGCCAGGTCCGCACTTACCCCACCCAGCTCTTGGGCAGTTTTGGGGGCTTCTGCGGGTTCCTCGGCTTCTTCTCCCGGCCAACCTGGTCTTAAGATCCACTTCCTGTCCTGATTGGTCTGGAGGAGAAGCAGGAAGACAATAGCTACATAGTTACATAGATTCATAGTTAGTCAGGTTGAAAAAAGACACAAGTCCATCTAGTTCAACCACAAAAAAAAAAAAATAATAATAATGATATCATACAATCCCATATACCCAATTCTATACCCACAGTTGATCCAGAGGAAGGCAAAAAAAAACAGCAGAGCATGATCCAATTTGCTAGAGCAGGGGAAAAAAATTCCTTCCTGATCCCTCGAGATGCAATCGGATTTTCCCCGGATCAACTTTACCTATAAATGTTAGTACCCAGTTATATTATGTACATTTAGGAAATAATCCAGGTAAATGTTGATTCATTCATGTCACAAGTAGGTGGGCACTGCGCCCTGAGCCCAACCTTTTTGAAGCCAATTAGAGCATCAGGCTCTAATCATGTCCTTCAAAAGAAAAAAAAAAGCTTGTAGAAATCTATGCGTCCGACGTCTCACATTAAGATTAGGAGCCAGCGCCCCTTATGGCCGCCGCTGACCACAACTAGTGGGCACTGTTCATTCCACACAAACATAATGAGTGAGAAAAAAGAACGGTTTGGGAGATCATGAAGGATGTTGCAAGAAGGCAGCAAAAATGCAGTAAGAAGCAATTTTCTAAAAAACAGATTACAGGGACAATAAAGTGTCATTAAACCTAGATTATGAAAACCTGTCATTACATGCTATATAATAGAGTATGCATACTCACAAAGCCACCAAAGCATTCATCTTGTGTAGAGTGAAACTTACCTAGTTGATCCTGCATTCAGCTGTCCTCTCATCTTCTCTGTGTCCCCATTGCAGCTTGAGATTGTGTAGACCAGCTGTTGACATCTACTGAGCATGCTTCAGGTTCAGTCCCCTTCTAAGCACTTAATTTTCTACTTTTTCTTATTTGTGCAGTCATGTATGTGGGCGTATACACACCTCCTTCATATCCTCCTATTGCTAAAGAGATTTATAGGGAGCTGTAATATAGTTTTCTGATATTTATAATTGAATTTGAATTATTCTTTTGAAACTATTTTTTTTTTTTAGTCATGTGATTGGCACAGCATCAATCAGGCTGTACAGAATCATACTATTGGCTCAGCTCAGCCAGGCCCAAAGTAAAATGCCCTTTGTAGGTAGGAACCATGGGTCCCTATGGTGTAGAAAAATTGGTAGCCCTAGTGCAAGCTGTCCCCCGTGGCTACTGATCCCAGTACCACCTCTTCAGGCCCTGCCAACCCTCCAGGCCACAGCTGCCTCTTTCCACTGCAAATGTCACCACAGTCCTCTCCACTGGCTCTGCACCCATCCCAGACTGCTTGCTCCTAGTCCTCTTAGGTGTTTCTCTCAGTCCTCCTGACGTTGTGTCACTCACCAGCTACCTTGTTGTTCCACCTGGAGACTTGCCTGGCAGTGTTTTCCTGCTGTCCTCTCCTTGCTCCTGTGCCTACTGTCCAGGACACCTCTATTGGCTGTAGGAAGGTCCCGTCCACACCAGAGCCTAGGCCCAAGGTCACCCGCCCCCCCCCCCCCCCCCCCCCACAAACTGGGGAGTTTCCTCCAAGGCCACTGAAAGCCAAACACCCCATCTCCAGCTTTCACCCTAACAAACTCCTCCCCAGCTGGGCTGACCCTGAGTATTTGAGGAGGCCTGCCCGTGCCAACCCAAGTTGCGGATTGGTCGGGGCCTTCAAAATACTCCAGGCAGCTCCACCTCACCTCTCCTCCTCTCTTTCCAGAAGGTTCCAGCATTTTCTCAGTGATGCTGCCTGAGAGTCATCCAGCTCTCCCTGGATTTCTGCTAACCCAGAAACAAGCAGGCCTGGCTGCCAGCCAAGCCTGCATAAATTTGCCTGCACTGACAAAAAAGTCTCTTTACACTTCTAACACACTAGAGGTTGCTACACTTGAAACCCAGGAAGCTTGACTGTACATAACCTGTGTTTATTCTCCCTTGAGGTCTCACTTCATCATCTGTGACATACAGGCTGTGTCTCTAGGATAGGGATGAGCCGAACACCCCCCGGTTCACACCAGAACTTGCGAACGACCCCCGCGTTCGGTACGAACGTTAGAACCCCATTGAAGTCTATGGGACTCGAACGTTCGAATTGGAAAGTGCTAATTTTAACGGCTAATATGCAAGATAGTGTCCTAAAAAGGGTTTGGGGACCTGCCTCCTGCCTCAGGGGACATGGGTCACTGCAAAAAAAAGTTTTAAAAACTGCCGTTTTGGCGGGAGCACTGATTTTAATGACGATTAAAGTGAAAAAAAAAAGTGAAATATTCCTTTAAATATGGTGCCTGAGGGGTGTCTGTAGTATGCCTGTGAAGTGCCACGTGTTTCCCGTGTTTAGAACAGTCCCTGCACAAAATGACATTAAACGGAAATAACACCATTTAAAACTGCTTGCGGTTTTAATGTTATATCTGGTTCCTGCAATATGGTTGAAAATCATTGAGAAACATGGCATGGGTAGCCCTCCCTGCCCATTACCAGCCTATTTGGGTCTTGTACGCATATTAAGGGGAACCCCGTACCCATATTAAAAAAAGGAAATGCGTGTGGCCCCCAGGCCCTATATACTCAGAACAGCAGTATACAGGCGGTACAAACAAGACAGGGACTGTGTAGGTTTGTTGTGTTAAGTTGAATCTGTTTGTCATTTTCAACCGGTACATTTTTAAAGTGTAGCTCCAGTCAAAAAAACTATCTTTAAGCTTTTTGGAAAACATAGGGAAGGGTTATCACCCCTGTATAATTTGTTTTGTCATCCATCTTTTTTCATCTCACTTGCTGTTGTCTCCTTCCGTTTGCAAGTAGGAGATGTTTGTAAGTTGGATGTTTGAAAGTAGGGGCCTGCCCTATATTATAGCGGTATGTACTGGGTACAGAGCACGCAGACAGCACGCACTATCTCCTAACACTACTGACTGCAAGCTCTATTATTAACCACTTGTTAGCCCAATGTTTGCATAAAGTGAAAGATGAAGTTATGCTGAGTAAATAGATATCAAACATGTCACTCTTCAAAATTGCACATGCCCGTGGAATGGCGCCAAACGTCGCTACTTAAAAAATCCCCATAGGCGACGCTTTAATTTTTTTTTTACTGGTTACATGTTTTGAGTTGCAGAGGAGGTCTAGGACTAGAATTATTGCTCTGGCTCTAACATTCTCGGCGATACCTCACATGTGTGGCACATGCGAGCACATGGGGACATGGGCGCTTTAATTTTTATTTTATTTTTTTATTGTTCATTTTACTTTATTTATTTTAGTTTGACATTTTTTTCCCCAAAAATATATTTTTGATCACTTTTATTCCTATTACAAGAAATGTAAACATCCCTTGTAATAGGAATATGGGGTGACAGGTCCTCTTTACAGTGAAATCTGGGGGGTCAATATGACCCCACATCTCACCTCTAGGCTGGGAAGCCTGAAATAAAAAATAAAAAAAAGATTCTGGCTTTGATCGTACTGGCGAGTTGGTAGAAGCACCGGAGGGCGGTGAGGGGTGGGGGGCGTCTATGGCTGGGTATTTCAGGGTATCACCGAGTATGGCTGGGTATCTCTGAGTATGGCTGGGTATGGCAATTTATGGCAGGGTATTACAGAGTATTGGTGGGGTATTGGCGGGGTACTACAGAGTAATAGCAGGGTACTGCAGAGTATTGGGGGGGTACTACAGAGTAATGGCAGGGTACTGCAGAGTATTGGGGGTACTGCAGAGTAATGGCGGGTACTGCAGAGTATTGGGGGGTACTGCAGAGTAATGGGGGTTACTGCAGAGTAATGGGGGGTACTGCAGAGTAATGGCAGGGTACTGCACTGCAGAGTAATGGCAGGGTACTGCAGAGTATTGGGGGTACTGCAGAGTAATGGCGGGTACTGCAGAGTAATGGCGGGTACTGCAGAGTATTGGGGGGTACTGCAGAGTAATGGGGGTTACTGCAGAGTAATGGGGGGAACTGCAGAGTAATGGCAGGGTACTGCACTGCAGAGTAATGGCAGGGTACTGCACTGCAGAGTAATGGCGGGGTACTGCAGAGTAATGGCAGGGTACTGCAGAGTATGCACTGGTATTGCAGAGTATTGGCAGGGAATTGAGGGGTTAAATTCGGTGAGCAGCGATGTGGGCACTGCAGATGCAGCCCACATCGCTGCTGACACCGATCTCTTTCCCCTCCGCTGTACCGATCGGTACAGAGAGGGGAGGGAGGAACAGGCGTCATAACATGACGCCGGTTTGTTTCCAAGTGATCACTCCGTCATTTGACGGAGCAATCACGTGGTAAACGGCCGCTATGAGCGGCCGTTTACCGTGATCCGTGATGCGACCCGGCGGTCACGGATGCTCTCGAGTGCGCACACCTCGGGGCACGCGAGAGCAGAATTCTGGGAGGCCGTTAATTAACGGCCTCTCAGAGTTAAACAACCCCCCTGAAGCCGTTAATCGGCAATGGGCAGTTGTTAAGTGGTTAAAGCTAGATCACTAGCTAAATAGGTGAGGTGAATATAGTGGTGTATACTGCAGTCAGGGCACAGACAACAACCACTACACAGCAGCAAGATAGGAAATCAGCCAAAAACGATTGGTGTGTACTGTGTTGAAGGTACACAGAACACCCACTGCTTCAGATGCTAAGTAACACACTACACGAGGCCGCCTCAAAGGCGGCCTTATATAGTGTGGGGCGTGCACTACACAGCCTGAGCTATGATTGGCCACAGGCAGGATGCCTGTGGCCAATCATGGCTCTCCTCGCTGCCGGCGCTGCGATTGGCCAAGCATGCGGGGTCACAGTGCATGCTTGGCCAATCATGGGGCAGCAATGCACTGCGCCACCGCAGTGCATTGTGGTCCGCGCGCGCGTCACTCGAATTTTGACGCGAACGGCCCAAACGTTCGGAATTCGCCGAACGGCCGAACAGCCAATGTTCGAGTCGAACGTACATTCGACTCGAACACGAAGCTCATCCCTACTCTAGGATGCTCCATATTGCAAGTCAGACCCAAGACTGGAGTATCGATCTCTATGGAAGAAACCAAAGCAAACAACCCAGATAGCAAGCAAGTGTGCTGCAAGTTTGAAAATGACTTGCTAAGCTATTGCTAGACCTGCCAGGCTTCAAAAGTTTGTTGCACAATTGTAGCAAGTCCGCATTGCATGACTCCAAATCAACTTTCTTTGCAAACATTCTGCAAGTCTGCTGCAAGTTCTGGTTCAGTTATGTTGTGCAATAGTCATCCCACCGTAGGGTCACTGTGGCTGAATTTTCATGCTATAGACTTGCAGAGCTCTTGCTGTAGATTCACCACGGCAACTTTGCTCTTGCTAGAGACTTTGTAATGCAAATTTGCTACAACTTGGAAAAAGCTCAACTAGAACTTCTGCTTCAAGTGCTCTGCAAGTGTACAACTTTCTGGTTAAAATGTGCAGCTAATTGTCAGACTTACAATTCAACACTGCCACAAATTTATGGCAAGTGACCCTTCTATCTGGGAAGTTACTTCACTACCGAGGCCTTCCCATACCTATACCAAGTCACCTCAGCTTCCCATTCAGATGGCTTCTATATGCACATAGTCACTACTACTCTAGTCCTTGGCAATGGCAATGTAGCCTTCTTTGCTTAGTTTGACTGTTAATTAGACACTGGCACTGCATCTTCCCTTTTAGTGCCTTTCTTGTCCCCTGTTGTGAACAATATGTATGTTACACCATGCATGCGCCCCTTTAAGTATGTCCTCAAGTAACTTCAGGCAAGGATATGTAACAATCAAGTTCTTTGACGAAAGTTGTTTAAAGTATAACCAAGGCAAAACCTTTTTTCGTTTTGGAGTGGAGAGGGATTAGAATGCTTGTTATTTTCTAATGCTGTCTGTGCCCTCCTTAAAGCAGAGTTCCAGGCTAAATTTAAACTATTTCTTATTCAACTGAGCAACCCCCTCCCCCCTCTCGTTTTGGATATTATAATTTTTTTTTTAATTGTTTTGTACCTGTTTTATTTTGTTTCCTGCAGGACTTCCATCCTACACAGCCACCCTGAGATACTTCATCATTGGCCACTCCTCTCACCCCTCTGCTGCCTTCTGGGACCTGTGTGTGTCCCAGAAGACAAAGGGGCCATTCAAAAAGTGCAGCGCGACTCACACATGAGCAGTAGGTAATCGGCTGTGAGGGCTTCAATGCCGGTTTCCCTTAGTTACAATGCCGGCTCTTGCACCCGAGCCAATGGACGAATTGGTTTCGAGGGGCCAACATTGTGGGATCCCTGGACAGGTAAGTGTCCTTATATTAAAAGTCAGCAGTATTTCCCAGATTTCCCAGATAGCAAGTAATTGTGCTGCAAGTTTTAAAATGACTTGCTAAGCTATTGCTAGACTTGTCAGGCTTCACAAGTTTGTTGCACAATTGTAGCAAGTCTGCATTGCATGACATGTGATTTTCCATAAAGGATCCATTTATTAAAGCCTTGTCAGATCAGCTGTGGATTTATATGCAGACGAGAAGAGGAGAGTAGAACGTGAACTGCCATTAAGAATTTCTATACCAAAGTGCCACTAGACCTGTTGTGGCCTTTGTTTAAAGTGAGCTGCTAGGGTACATGACTGCTGAGGTGCAATGGGTCTAGGTATGAATCAGCTGTACATAATGGGATAAACTCCTCCCCCCACATCCTTGCCCCCTCACCCCATTTAATAAAACACATCTACAAACATTAGGTTGGAAAGGGAAACGGCCACAGCTTTATTTAAATTCCAACACATAACATATTAACACTTTAAACCGGTGCCAGTCACAGTTGCACTGTGAGCGTGCAATTCCAAAAGGGGAGGCCTGTCCTTACCATAAGTGCAGGACAGACAGCCTACTTCCAATTCTCCATCAAGGGGTTGTGTGCCTCCAGCACAGTATACACCTGTATCTAACCTTTATTGCTGGTGTTCTATCATACAGTCATCTGCAATAGTTAGTGGGTGTTGTGTGCCTCCAGCACAGCACAGTATACACCTGTATCTACCCTTTATTGCTGGTGTTCTCTCATACAGCCATCTGTAGTAGTTAGTGGGTGTTGTGTGCCTCCAGCACAGTATACACCTGTATCTACCCTTTATTGCTGATGTTCTATCATACAGGCATCTGCAGTAGTTAGTGGGTGTTGTGTGCCTCCAGCACAGCACAGTATACACCTGTATCTACCCTTTATTGCTGGTGTTCTATCATACAGGCATCTGCAGTAGTTAGTGGGTGTTGTGTGCCTCCAGCACAGTATACACCTGTATCTACCCTTTAATGCTGGTGTTCTATTATACAGGCATCTTCAGGAGTTAGTGGGTGTTGTGTGCCTACAGCACAGCACAGTATACACCTGTATCTACCCTTTATTGCTGGTGTTCTCTCATACAGCCATCTGTAGTAGTTAGTGGGTGGTGTGTGCCTTCAGCACAGTATACACCTGTATCTACCCTTTATTGCTTGTGTTTTATCATACAGGCATCTGTAGGAGTTAGTGGGTGTTGTGTGCCTACAGTACAGCACAGTATACACCTGTATCTACCCTTTATTGCTGGTGTTCTCTCATACAGGCATCTGCAGTAGTTAGTGGGTGTTGTGTGCCTACAGCATAGCACAGTATACACCTGTATCTACCCTTTATTGTTGGTGTTCTCTCATACAGGCATCTGCAGTAGTTAGTGTGTGTTGTGTGCCTACAGCACAGCACAGTATACACCTGTATCTACCCTTTATTGCTGGTGTTCTCTCATACAGCCATCTGTAGTAGTTAGTGGGTGTTGTGTGCCTCCAGCACAGTATACACCTGTATCTACCCTTTATTGCTGGTGTTCTATCATACAGGCATCTGCAGTAGTTTGTGGGTGTTGTGTGCCTCCAGCACAGCACAGTATACACCTGTATCTACCCTTTATTGCTGGTGTTCTCTCATACAGGCATCTGCAGTAGTTAGTGGGTGTTATGTGCCTCCAGCACAGTATACACCTGTATCTACCCTTTATTGCTGGTGTTCTATCATACAGGCATCTGCAGTAGTTAGTGGGTGTTGTGTGCCTCCAGCACAGCACAGTATACACCTGTATCTACCCTTTATTGCTGGTGTTCCCTCATACAGGCATCTGCAGGAGTTAGTGGGTGTTGTGTGCCTCCAGCACAATATACACTACCCATTTGCTGGTTTCCCATCTCCCTGCAGGCCATTACTATGTCTGGAAGGCCAACAAGGAGAGGCAGACAGTCACGAGCCAATAAAAGAGGGCAAGCAGGCTCTGTGTCTAGAGACAGGAGTGCTGGTCGTGGACGTGGTGAATCGTCATCAGCACATGGCCACGGGACACGCTTGAGTATATGGTAGAGGTTGCAGTTTTGTGGTACCAGCACCAGTGCCTAAGGCCCAATTTTTCAGCCCCTGTTTAACAGGGGCATGTAATACAATTTTTGATGCAATGCTTTGCAGCAAGGCTCATTCCTGCACTCCAACTAGAGTATCTGGGAGAGATTGCAGTGTATAGGCCCAATTTTTCAGCCCGTTTAACAGGGGCATGTAATACAATTTTTGATGCAATGCTTTGCAGCAGGGCTAATTCCTGCACTCCAACTAGAGTATCTGGGAGAGGTTGCAGTGTTGTGGCATCAGCAAGCAAGGCCCAATTTTTCAGCCCCTGTTTAACAGGGGCATGTAATTACAATTCTTGATATAATATTTCACAGCAGGGCCCGTTCCTGTGCCCATCGAGATTAACTGTGAGGACTTATAGTGTTGTGGCACCAGCACCACCACCACAACCACCAAAGACCCAATTTTTCTACCACTGTTCAAGAATGGAATGTAATTACAATTCTTGATACAATCGTTCACAGCAGGGCGCTCCAGCGCCCACCAAGAGTTACTTTGAGGGCTTACAGTGTTGTGGTAACACAAACACCTTAGGCCCCCATTTCTGCAGAGCATATAGGGCAGGCCCCTACTTTCAAACATCCAACTTACAAATGTCTCCTACTTGCAAACGGAAGGAGACAACAGGAAGTGAGATGAAAAAAGATGGAAGGCCAAAAAAATTATACCTTCCCTATGTTTTCCAAAAAGCTTAAAAATTGATTTTTTGACTAGTAATACGGTACACTTTAAAAATGTACCAGTTCAAAATTACAAACAAATTCTACTTAACACAACAAACCTACACAGTCCCTGTCTTTTTTTTTGTTTAGGCATTGACCCATGTCCCCTGGGAAAGGAGCATGCTCCCAAACCCTTTTTAGGACACTATCTTGCATATTAGCCATTAAAATTTGCACTTTTTATTTCGAATGTTGGGGTCCCATAGACTTCAATGGGGTTCTAAAGTTCGCACAAATTTTTGGTCCATTCAAAAGTTCTGGTGTGAACCGAACCGGGGGGGGGTGTTCGGCTCATCCCTAGTCATCAATGACATGTACATTGCAAGTTCACAATGTTTAGGCATGAGGAGAAGCAAGAACAGCAGACAGCAGACAGCTACAGCAATCACCAGCCGCGGGACATATAAGAAGATAGCAAGCAACAGTTAGAAATAGAGAAGAGCACTCACCGCCCCCCATGAGGGGACATGGTGTAAGGAGGACGCTCGCCATGTGGGGCAGCCAGGTAGCAGGAGCAGAAGCAGCAGCAAAACACATGTCATGAGGGAAACAGCACTAACCGCCGTGTAGAGAGGCCGCAACCTTATCCGGTTCCCGAGCTCCGCCCAAGCCGACGTCACTTCCAGTATCGGTTTCTGGTATCGGTGCATTTTCACGAGTACCGATACCCCCGAAAATGCCAAGTATCGGCATCCCTAATATATATATATATATATATATATATATATATATATATATATATATATATATATATATATATATATATACAGTATATGTTTACTACAGCTCTGGAATACGTAGACATTTTCCCATGTCTTATTCCTTTACATTCACTGCACTACAGAAAAATAATTGTTGATGTGCCAGAAGCTTTGAATTCCTAAAAATGCGGTGTCAGCCCTGTCTACTTAATTTTTAGTAGATTAGGAGAAACACAAAGTTCTCCCCCTTGTCATCTCCATAAACTCTCCTTATCACCTCCTCATTTCAATAACCCTTCCTTGTGTACAGACAGAGAACAGAGGAAGTTATAAGCTTACAAGATTTCTGGCAAAGTCAACGGGCATTTTTAGTACTTTAAACCAATATAACAAAACACCTTCAATGTTATATTTAGTAGACAGAAAGGGAGCAAATAAGAGGAGAAGAGTGCATTCCAAGTGTTTATGTAAACTAAGTCCTGGTTTTTATATCTTTCCAGTTAAGCTTGTATAAGCCCTGACCTAATCTGCAAGCAATCACATGCACTGATGCATTTCTTTTTAATAATAATTATCAGGAAAGAGGTTTCCAAGCAAGTTAATGTCGGTACCGCATGCCTATACAGGTCTTATTTTCTTTACCAGTTCAGTATTAAGGGCAACGCACTTTCATTTATTGTGCTATCATACCAATGGCTATAATAAAACCTTCCAAATAAAAAGACAGACTCTTAGCTTGAGAAAAAAACACGGGTTATTTACAGCCCAAGACAACAAATGTAACTTTGTACATCCAACTGGGAATATTTGGCCTTTCTCGTCCCATAAATTAGGGCCTTAAAAGAGTTCCTTGCCGCTACCTTGTCTCTTCCAAAGTCACCATGCCAACAACTCTAAGTTAATAAGAAGCTGTCAGAGGCCATGTGGGATAAATGGAGAATCTCAGCTTTCTGCAGGATTAAAACCCCCTCAAGAGTCCAACCTAGGGACAGCACAGCCAAAGAAAAAAGGTTTACACTGTGGTGATTACAAGGAAATGTTGAAGAGCAGCTGTGTTCCTCCTTAGTACCAAGGATGAGCACAGTAGTAGGTTGTACATAACAGTCCATCTGTAAAACAAAGAAAATTGTCAGCTACTTTTTTTTTGACCAGCTTGAAGTTAGCTGTTCACTGCCTTGACCTGGAAAATATGAGGCTTGAAGATGTGGAAAAATTGTCAATGCTGGGTCACGGTATAACATAGTATGGTCTTATCTTGCTATCACGCCAACAACTGATAGGAGTGCCATAGGGAGCCCATAGAAAAACCTTTATGATAATACTTTGCAAAAAAACTTCTACATGTATGATGGCTGGAAGATAATCGCTCCATGTATGGCAATCAATCCTCAGGCAATCAGGGGACTGCATTTCAAATAAATAGATTGTCTAAAACATTTAAAGAAAGCTAAGGCTGTTTTGATATTTATTACATTTTTTTATATAATTTTTTTTAAAATATATATATAAAATCCTTGTTTTACAAATAAATATTTAATACATGGTTCTTCCATGATTCAATGTATGCAGTGCACGTGAGGCTGCTAAATAAGAAAGCCCAGCACTAGCTCTACATCCGTTGAATACTCCTGGAGACTGAAAAGCCACAGGGCACTGCTTCTAGCTGGATAGAAGGAGGGTATATGTTTTTCACCTGAATTATTCAACTGACTCATTCAGCTATGTGGGTAACCATAGATAATGCTATTAGGTCTGTTGTCATAGATCAGCAGTTAATAGCTGATCTAAAAATGTAGTGTGGAAGAATCACATATTCCACCTGCCCCTGTACCTGTAATAAGATATCGATATATTTAAATTTTCAATTATGTGTGTAGCCAATTATGCTCCTTAGTAAGAAGAAGCTGAGCTCTTCAGACCCAGGAATTTTGAAAAGAAAAGGAAAGGCATGGAAAATAACAAACATTTATACTTACCTGGATGACTGGCTCTACACCGTAAATCGAGTGATTAAAGACCACTGATCGCTCAGTTATCAGGTCTGCTCTGTCAGTCACTGCTCTGTGCTGCACTGTCCCTCTAGTGCTCACTGGAATTCTGGGCTGTGCTGAGGGTGGGAGCTGCTGGCTCTGGCTCTCAGCAATGCGTTGGAAGGCTGAGCCAGCTTCTAATCAGGAATCTGGGCATTATTGTCGGGATCTCTGTGACGCTTGGTCGGCTGTCATGTCAGCTGACAGAGAATGGATCTTGGTCACAGGAGTGCAGAACTAAGTGCACTCCTGTGGCCCATATGATAAGTATGGCCAAATCATGTTAATTTTTTCAGGTGTTTTTCAAGGCTAATTTGTAAGATTTTGTTTAAAAAAATGTCATGGGTATCTGAACAGTGCAATGGGGAACATGGACCAATGCAAGAAAAAAATTAATATAGTGTTCACAAATCTTTTAAATTTACACATATTTGGGGGATGCCTTAAAGCGCTTGTAAACCATGGATGTTGTTAAAAACAAACAAACACCTGCAAGGCAATGGCATAATGTGCTAGTATGCATCACATACCAGCACATTATGACATACTCACCTTGGAACGAAGCCCTCCAGCACTGTACTGTCACAGCTGAGAAGGCTGACATGTTCTCCCTGTCTTTCTTTCAGGTTCGCATGCTCCGGCTATGTCATTGGCCGGAGGCGCGATTACATCACTTGTGCCCGGGGGCCCTCGGTTCTGGTACTAAGCTCTGATATATATATAGCAAGATATGCCAGACTTTCAGAGGGCATGTGCCAGTGATGTCACTGCCAGAGATATTCATTTTACCTACAGGTAAGCCTTAACATTACTCCCCCCCCAAAGAGTTAACAATTCTAGCTTGTTTACAGGAAAAGATACCCATCGTTACACTCCCTTTCTATCGGAGGGAGAATCTGCCAACCCAATGCCTTACTTACACTTCCTTCCCATGCAGCGAACCGACACCTCTCTCTCTTCCATCCAGCTTCCTTGATGCTGCACCGGGCTGGGACCAGAGAGCATCACAGGGAGGGGGGGGGGTCGCTGTACTACCTTTGGATAGTTAGTACAGCGGATACTCCTGAGCTGTCAGTTTTTTTTTCTTCAGCCTTGCTGGGTTAAATGAAAAAAAAAACTGTAATGCCTCGTACACATGATCGGACTTTCCACCAACAAAACAGTAGAATTTTGTCCAAAGGGCGTTGGCTCAAACTTGTCTTGCATACACACGGTCACACAAATGTTGGCCAACAATACATAGTTACATAGTAGGTGAGGTTAAAAAAAGACACAACTCCATCAAGTCCAATCTGTGTGTGTGATTATATGTCAGTATTACATTGGATATCCCTGTATGTTGCGGTCGTTCAGGTGCTTATCTAATAGTTTCTTGAAACTATAAACTTAAAGAATTTCTTGGGATTTTTTTTGCTCTCCTCCGCTATGTGTCTTTCATGTTCTATAGCTGTCCTTATTGCACCCTTACAGTTCTTGTTGTATTCTTGTTTCTTGTTGCATTCTTTACAAAGTCTGAATGCTGATGATGATCCCTCAACCTTGTATTTTTTGAAGGCCTTCTCCTTTGCTTTTATATGCATTTTTACATTGGAGTTAAGCCATCCAGGGCTTTTGTTCGCTCTTTTAAATTTATTACCCAATGAGATGCATTGGCTAATGCCCTTATTTAATATGCTCTTAACCTCCGTGGTGGTATGATTTGTTCTGGTTTTAGGTGCTGAAAGCGGTACAATTATTTTGCATGGAAATTTGGCGTTTTATATTGTAGTCCTGTAATTCTTAGGAATAACTCTCTTAAATCTGTTCAAACCAGAGTCTAGCACACATCCCGGGTATGATAAAGTTTATAATATAATAAATAATAATAAAAATTATTCAATAATGTAATGAAATCCTAAAACACTGAAAAAGGGACACTTTCTGGTTGCTATGGACAATCTCCAAATTCCAGCCATAAAAAACTGTATTTAAAATATAAAAGTGCATGCAGGGCACTGCACAGACCACTAGGAACAAAGGGGGTGTGTATTTTTTTATACAGTACTGTAATCTGTCGGGGTTACCGTTTGTGGAACTAAAATCCCAACCCGAGCCAGACTCGGGATCACCGCCAGGGAGGTTAAAGTAAACCCATCTCTCCTCTACGTTCTTTGTTCCTTCTAGTAAGGTTCGTAGTTTAGGGAAGTTGGCTCTTTTGAAATTCAGTGTCTTTGTATTCATATTATGTTTTTTATTTGTGTGATTTATACGGAAGCCAATAGTTCTGTGATCGCTGTTCCCTAAATTGCCCTGTATTTCCACATCCGTGATCAGGTCTGTATTGTTGATAATCAGTAGATCCAGAAACGCTTTATTTCTAGTTAGTGTGTCTACCATCTGACCCATGAAATTGTCCTGCAAAACATTTAGGAGCTGGGGAGCCTTAGATGAATGTGTGATTCCCTCCACCCAGTCTATGTCTGGATAATTAATAATTAATAATTAAAATCCCCTACAACAAACGTAGTGATGTACTAGACGTACTGTGTGGTTTTTCAGCTATTTTGCGCCACCCTTTGGGCTCCTTCTGCTAATTTCATGTTAGTAGAAGTTTGGTGAGTGTTGATTCACACTTTTCTTTTCATGTTTTTAAGTTCGTTTCTGAATTGCTGTTCGTCAACCAGACATATTGTGGAATCGGAGGAGATAACGTGTTATTTATTATTGACCTTGGAGTTATTGCTTAGACATTATTTTTTTGGTTGAATAATGATTTGATTTGGTATATTTTCTATATTTTTGGATGCATAGAATACACTTTTTGGTTAAGTTCTATTGGCAGATAGCATGTCTAATTTAAAAAAAAAATTTTTTTAATGCACAATAAAAAAATTGTGGAGAATAATACTTGGCTATGTGTTTTACTTCAAATGGCAGTTTGGGAGTAGGCAGTTACATTTAAAAAAATACAATGTAAAATTGACAAGGGACACCGACATAGTTGTATCTTTGTTCTTAAAAACAAGGGGATAATGGTGTTGTGGTAACTTGCACAAATAAAAATAAATAAAAAAACATAATATTAATCTTGATATCACTAAATAATAAAAGCCTTTAAAAATTAGTTTGCAATAACTCCATCAGTGTCACCAGCAAAGCAGCTTCATTATTATTCCATTAAAGAAGAAGAGAATTGTGCGCTGTAGTTGGAGATTTAATAATTTGCCACGTCACGAATGTTCATACTCTATTACAAACACTAGTTTACAAGACCGACCGACTTGTTTACACACAATTGGAAAGTCCGACAACACACATTTGTTGGCGGAAAATTTGAAAACATGCTAGCCAACATTTGTTGGCTGAAAGTCCAACAACAATTGTCTGATGGAGCATACACACGGTCGGATTGTCCGACAACAACCTCACATCCAACATTTCCCGTCGGAAAGTCTGATCGTGTGTACGAGGCATTACTGTCTACTAGGCTTAAGATTCTCATGAGCAAAACTAGTAGAACCAATACGGGAACCATAGTCATACAATGTGGCTTCTGGGCGTAAAAAAGCCCCAGTCATTGTAAGATCAAAGAACAGTTACCGGTACTGTTGCTGGCTTACTAGGTTTCTAACCCTGGCCCCCTGGTTGTGTTCCTGTGCCTAAAAGATCCATATTGCCTAGCTCTGGAATTTCTGATTAAAAAAATGTAAAAAGATTTAAAGAGTACCTGGAAAAGACGGAAATAGCTCAGCAGCTATTTTGCCCTCACTTGTAGTAATAACATCTCCTGAGATAATGTCAATTCTTCCTTTTGATAACTTGAACGTCCTCTGCAAGATTTAGATTAAAAACCCGTCCTCTGAAGCTTTGTGGCTTCCTAAATTCAGAAAATCATTCAAATCACCACTACATTTCTAATCAGCAGGTCTACGCTTCTAACGTGGCAATTAATACAGAAAGTTTCAATGGTAAAAAATTGATTTGTTTGATCTTCCTAACTGCACTGAAGAACAAAGACATTTGTCAAAGAGATATAGGAGTCAGGGAGTTGCTGGCTTTATCAGTACCAGACAGAATGTGTTTAGATCAAATAGAACACTTCAATTGCTACTGATCAGCCTTCCAAGTAGAGATGGCAAGATTCCTGTGGTTTATCTGTTTTTCCTTCATTTTCCAGCAGTACTTATTGTTGATACCTTTATTTTGCTGGCGATCTGCATGCTAAAACAATCTAGGAGGTTAGCAGAGAGCAGATGGAAAATGTATTTGTTTAATGGTGAGTGCCAAGATAGCAAGGGAATGCTAGAAATGATAGGTGATCATTAAAGTAGGGAAGACACGTACAAGTCTTCTTGTTTACAGATTTGGAATAGTCATATAACAAGGTCATCTAGGCCACACTGAGTACAAGATTGCAGCAGAAAAGAAATGCGTGTTGAGACAGGTTTGGTTAATTTTTTCACTGTACGCTAAACTTTATCTGACATATTTGAAGCAAACTTGGAAAGAAATAACAACCTCTATTATATTCATTTATAGGAACCAGCAGACAGATTTCAATGAATTCCACCTTAGTCGAAATTATCTTCAAATTTCTTCATGCTGCCTGTCTAGGTTAAATTTGGGTGAAAAAAATTACATGGCTTTGTATTTGAACAAAACCATTTATTCCCGGTGTTACTGCTGACAAGGTGATCAATGGCTTTCTTGCTAAGCAATGCCAAGTGAGTGCCACAACTTCATAAACAAAGCCATGTCCATCAAATCTTATGCCCTGTACACACGGTCAGACATTCCGACCACAAAATCCGTCAGAATTTTTTTTGCCCGAAACTTGTATTGCATACACACGGTCGGAAAAGTTGTCGGAAAATACCATTGTTCTAAACGTGGTGATGTTCGTTGCGTACGTTGGGACTACGTAGAGGTCAGTAGCCAATAGCTTTTGTCTCGTAATTTATTCTGAGCATGCGTAGCACTTTGTCCGTCGGAATTCTCTACAAACGATCGGAAAAAGTCAGATCGGGTTTTGCTGTCAGAAAATTTTAAATCCAGCTTTCAAATTTCCGATGGAAAAAGTCTGATAGAGCCCACACATGATCAGATATTCCGACAACATAATCCGATCGGACCGTTTCCGTCAGAATTTCCAACCATGTGTACAGGGCATTACACTGTGCTCACTCAATGTGCACCTAGGAAACATACCTAATTTATAAAAAAATAGTAACCTAAAAAAATTGTTTTCAGATTTATTTATTCATTAGTATGAAAGATTAGGGTTAAGATTCAGTTATATCTAACATTAGGTTTCTGACTATCAAGGGACCTTTTTTTTTATAAGAACAATGTAGTTGAAAGGAGCTTCCCTGACCTGCAGGAGACATTGAGGCCAGGTTTACATGACTGCTGAGGTGCAATGAGCCCAAGTACAATTAACTGTAACATAGATGTATAGACAAACCTTCCCCCTTGCCCGCTCACCCCATTTAATAAAAACAATTACAACCATTAAGTTGGAAAGGGCAAGGCCACTGCTTTATTGAATCCAACACATAACATGTGAATACTTTTCAACCAGTGCCAAAAGGAGGGGGGGGGGGGTGAAGGGGGCCTGTCCTTACCATAAGCGCTGGACAGGCTGCCTATTTCCCATTTCCATCAAGGGCCTATCCCATTACAGCCATTTTATGCTGGCAATGTCAAGAAACCCCAGCAAGCTGTGACATACCATAGAATAAAGGGGACGGGACGGGGGGGGGGGGGCAGCTCTTCCAACCATGTTTCCCGAAAGACATGTTAACCCTTTTGGGACCAAAGTCCCTAAAATCATTTTGGGGGGCTCCTTTCTACCCAAAGCCTCTCCATACCTTGAAATTTCTTTACCTATCCAGAGAGCACTGTACACCAGTCCTCTTCTTGGCGACTGGACTATCCCAGGAACCCCTCACTCTGCATGGGTAAGAACCCAGAGTACTCAAAATGTGTTCCCATTGACCCTTTAAAAGGGACTACAGCCAAAATATTGAAGACACCTATCTGCCTTCCAGGACTCATCCCTGGTGTCCTGTACAATATGCAGTATATATATACATACACACTATATTACCAAAAGTATTGGGACACCTGCCTTTATACGTACATGAACTTTAATAGCATCCCAGTCTTAGTCCATAGGGTTCAATATTGAGTTGGCCCATCCTTTGCAGCTATAACAGCTTCATCTCTTCTTTGCAGGCTATCCACAAGGTTTAGGAGTGTGTCTATGGGAATGTTTGACCATTCTTCCAGAAGCACATTTGTGAAGTCAGGCACTAATGCGGACGAGAAGGCCTGGTTCGAAGTATCTTCTCTAACTCATCCCAAAGGTGCTCTATGGGGTTGAGGTCAAAACTCTGTGCAGGCCAGTCAAGTTCTTCCACACCAAACTCACTCGTCTATGTCGCTATGGACATTGCTTTGCGCACTGGTCCAAATCATTTGGTGGAGGGGGATTATGGTGCGGGGTTGTTTTTCAGGGGTTGGGTTCGGCCCCTTAGTTCCTGTGAAGGGAACTCTTAAAGCATCAGCATACCAAGACATTGTGGACATTTTCATGCTCCCAACTTTGTGGGAACAGTTTGGGGATGGCTCCTTCCTGTTCCAACATGACTGCACACCAGTGCACAAAGCAAGGCCCATAAAAACATGGATGAGTGAGTATGGGGTGGAGTCCTGACCTCAACTTCATAGAAACACCTTTGGGATGAATTAAAGCAGAGCCTATGAACCAGGCCTTCTCGTCCACATTACCTCACAAATGCGCTTCTGGAAGAATGGTCAAACATTCCCATAGACGCACTCCTAAACCTTGTGGACAGCCTTCCCAGAAGAGTTGGAGCTGTTATAGCTGCAAAGGGCAGGCCAACTCAATATTGAAGTCTATGGAGTAAAACTGGGATGCCATTAAAGTTCATGTGTGTGTAAAGGCAGGTGTCCCAATACTTTTGGTAATATTATATATATATATATATATATATATATATATATATATATATATATATATATATATATAAATTCTTTTTTTTACTGCCAAGACCCAAAGAATCACAGTTCATAAAAGAAAAACTGTAGCTTGGTAACAAATTTTCATTTCACCTTAATAACAAATAACGATGTGCTTTTAATATAAAAAAAACATTCAGACTGTCAAAGGTTTGCTTGAAGAGGCAACCTCTGAACTACTTCAGGCTCCCTATGTACAGTATAGCAGCTCTATTTGTAAGATAATGATATTACAGTCACCCAGAGAAGTAACATCAACGGTTATATCCAATACAGTGGAGGGCAGCTTCCACTATGATAACCACGTAATATCAGTTAGAGTTTCAAGTGACATCTAGGGACCACTGTATTTCATGTTCCTTGTGACTTTGCAATAATGGGGCATTACTAAAATAGGTAGTGGCAATCTAAAAAGGTCAGTTTTATTTTATGGCAGCACTCTCTATAAACTTGGCAGGCTCTCGGGTAACATAACAACACTGTCTTAAATAAAAGCAACAATTTCTGGTACACAGTTACATAGTTACCATTATTGCTTACAGAATGTGGTGCCTGCATAATTTTCTTTTTCTTTTTAGGCCTTTTTCCTTTATATTTACCTGGTAATCTGGCCAGTAAGTCTGTTATTATTTAACTTCCTTTAACCACTTGAATGCATGGCACTTTCACCCCCTTCCTACCCAGGCCATTTTTCAGCTTTCAGCGCTGTCGCATTTTCAATGACAACTGCACAGTCATTAAATGCTATACCCAAATTAATTTTTAATCATTTTCTTCACACAAATAGTGCTTTCTTTTGGTGGTATTTAATCACTGCTGGGTTTTTTATTTTTTACAAAAAAAAGAAAAAAGCCAGGAAAAAATTTTTTTTCTTAGTTTCTGTTAGTAAATTTTGTAAATAAGTAATTTTCTCCTTCACTGATGTGCGCTGATGAGGCTGCACTGACGGGCACTGATAGGTTGCTCTGATGGGCACTGATGAGATGGCACTTAAAGGCACTGATTAGGTGGTGCTGATGTGCAGCACTGATGAGCACTGATAGGGAGCACTGATGGGCCGCTTTGGTGGTCTCTGATAGGTTGCATTGATGGACACTGATGGGCACTGATAGGTGGCACTGGTGAGCACTGATAGGTGCCACGGATAGGTGGTACTGATGAGCACTTATGTGCATGGATAGGCAGCACTGATGGGCACTGATGGGCGGTACTGATGGGCATTGATGGGCAGTATTGATGAGCAGACACTAATGGGCACTGAAAGGCAGCACTGACTGGCATCACTAATGGGCACTGATTGGTGTCCCTGATGGGCACTGATTTGTGGCACGGGGGGGGGCTTTATTGTAAACAGGGCACTGATGATTAGTGCCCTGATTACCTGTCCGGGTGTCCCCTGCGAGGAGATGCCGCTGACCGGCTCTACTCACCACACAGTCTGTCAGTGTGAGGCGATGATAGCTGATTACTGGCACTTATGGATTTTCATGTGACTGGCTGTGATTGGACACAGTCAATCACATGGTTAAAGAGCCATGTTATCGGCTCTTCACAGAGATCGGGGTTGCACCATGCCCTAGCAACACGGCAAGACCGCAATCGGCTCGTGAGAGCGGACGCTCTGGGGTGACATCATATGACATCCACCCCCTTCAAAAGGTCCATTTATTCCCGTAGTCCATCTAATACTTCCCTCTCTAGACAATGCTGCTGGTCAAATGTGTCTCCTTTTCCCCTCTATAGATGAAGAAGACACCCTAATATAGAAACAGTGATACTGGCCAGGTCACCAAGTGACCACGTTTTTTGGACCACTGAGTTCTAGACTCTTTTGCAAAAGAGTCTCGCAAGCATTCTGATAGTGGTGCAGCATGCACAAGTACAAGTTCTAGACAGGTACATGAATTTGGCGCATTCTTGACCACTTTTATAACACATAAGAGAGAAACTTTCATAAAATCTGTCTGCGCCAGTATTTATGGTATCCAGGGATTCTGTACACAGCTGCATTGCTCACATGTCTGATTTTTCAGTTCTAACATAGCAATCTACAAGATTTAGAAATTATATGCAAAAAAATCAAATAAGCACAGCAGAACAAGAAAAGTAAAAAAAAAAAAAAAAAAAGAAGAAGAAGAAGCTAATTAACATATTTTTGTAATATAATATCCCATTTGGAATAGTTAAGCTGAACTTTAAATGTCATTTTTGATTTGTGCCTAGATACTTATGGTTACCTTTATGCAGAATAACTGTATACAGTATATACAATGCATATAAGTTCCGAATAAGCGTTTGCCAAAATAATGTCCTGTTCTGCATGAGCACACACCGGTTGATGGCTCTGCAGAATATGGTAATGCTTTTAATAATAAAGTGTGATGGATAATAGCTGTTAGTTAGCACACAGTGATCTCCAACACAGTTTGATTGAGGTGTCTCTTTAGGGCAGTATAATAGAATTACCTGTCTACACTCATTACCAGTTCTATCTAATACCGCTGACAGATACACCTGCAGCACAGCCCCTCTGCCAGAGAGCTGCTAAACAAAGAGCCTATTTCAGAAGTAAGACTTCTGACAGCCAATTACAATTCATCTTCTGGAATTTCCCGAGTCCGTTTTACTTACCTGGAGGGTAAAACCATACATAAATTATAAATGAAATAGAGGTTTTTAATCATGTAAATGGATAAATATGCACATGTTTCATTGGATTATATGAAAAGAAGGTATTTAAAATTAAGTTTGTATACGTTTTCATTATTAAAAACCTATTTCATATATTATTTATGTATAGTATCACAGCCAAAGCCTGCTTGTTTTTTTTTTTACATGGCAGCCTGAATGGCGCAAAAGTCTGCACAGAAATGTCACCTGTCAACGATCTTAGTTCTTTTAGAGGTGTGAGGACTTTAAAGCAGTATTAAACCCAAAAGCAAACATTTCTTATATCGCAGTTTACCAATTCTTAGATTTTTGGCTGTATTAGTTTGCCTTTTTAGGCTTTCTTTCTTCTATTTTTATCTGGTGAACCAATCAGCAAATCTAATATTTTTCAAAAGCACAAGATTTCCAGCTCTCCGGCAGAATGTATCAGTTTACATGGATGAGACAGACCACTTAACACTGGCAGGGGTGATTAAAATGATCAACCTTTATTTATTCAAATAAAAACCATTCTCCCAAAAGGAAAAAACTGCTGTAACTGATTTTACGGTTGAAAATATTTTTTATTCTTTATTGGTAGAATAAACAGAGTATCAAAAAACATAATTGACATATTGTTTACAGAAAAGCGGCAACGAGCGGCAACGAGCAGTGCTTGCGCCTGGGATTTTATGTATAATCATACAATCACTTTATGTCAAACAATAAGTATTTGTGGTGAGGAAAGAAAGGAGGAAGGAGGACAAAGAGAAAGGGATTGAGAGAGGAGGAGGGTGGGGGGATCTGCTGGAAGAGACTGGGAGAGAAAGACATTGTCTTAACAGTTGAGGATCATCCTCTGATTTTGATTAGAGATCAGGGTAGAGGGGGAGCTGAGCTCGGGAGACAGGAAGCATTTCAGCCAGGGTATCTGAGGAGGAGAAGCGCCGCCAGACAGACCACAAAACGGTATATCTGTTGTAGGTGTTATTGTCTAGCGCCAGCATCTCCTCCATTCACATGATGTCATTCATCGTGGAGACCCAAAGAGATAGCAGGGGGGTAGTGGTTGTTTTCCAAAAAAGGGGGATAAGTTATCGGGCCGCCGATAGAAAAAAGCGCAATAGGCACCATTTTTGGGAGGTTATTGATCCTGGTAGCATGGAGAGAAGGGCTATCTCAGGGGTCAAAGATTCATCATATATTTTATCATATACCTGAAATACCTGCTTCCAGAAGGGTCGAATCTGATCACACTCCCGCCAGACATGAAGATATGTGCCCGTGGCTGAATTGCATCACCAGCAGGTAGATGAGGTAGTTGGGAATATTTTTTGTAGCCCTGTACCATCTAGTTATAATCTTGAAGTTCTTCTCTTGTGAGTAGCAGGAGATGGAGGACTTGTGTGTGAAGTGGAACGCAATCTGCCATTCCGCTCTAGAGAGGGTCTTTCTCAAGTCTGCCGACCACATCCTGGTATAAATGGGTAGGTTATTTTGTGTGAGGGCCTGAATCAAGCTATAAATGTAGGCGAGTAAGTGCCTGGGTAGCTCCTGAAAGGAACTTAGATGTTCAAATTCAGAGAGTGGACGATGGATCTGGGATGAGAGAAATAAATGTTTGGTAAAGGTTGTTAGGTGTAAGGAAGTAAGCCAGTCACGTGTTCCCTCCGGAACGATCGGGGTTCAGTTTCCTGAGTGGATAAAGGTGTGTGCCTGAGGCCAGGAGGGGCTATGAAATGAGCATAGGGCCCTTATGCCCTGTGGGAAGGCTGAGTTGTCAAATAGGGATGATAAGGGGGATGGATGCGAGGAAAGAATCTCACATAGCCCTCTCCTATACCAGAGCACAAGGACAGCTTTGGTTAGAGGTGAGGAGCATGATAAATCCACAAGCTGCCCCTGTAACCCCAGAGAAGAGCCCGTAGATTGACAGGGGACAGGTCCTGCTCGACCATCATTGAGGCTTTTTGAAAGGGTCATGGGAACCATTCTAAGGTGCGGGCCATGAGAGTGGCTTTATAGTAAAGCTCATAATCCGGTAAGAATGTGCCACCCTGTCGTTTTGGGCGTGTGAGTAGTTTGTGTGAGTAGATGTTGAGGGCCTCTGTTTTGGAGATGTTGAGCTTAAAATTGCTTAGTAAACCGAAGCGTTTAAATTCAGAGAAGAGGAAAGGGAGGGTTGTGTGGGGCTGTCGGGCATAAATTAATAAATCATCTGTGTAAAGAGATAATTTATAGTGTTCGGATGGTGTTTGAATACCTTGTATGGAGGCATTTTGGTGGATGGCACATGTCAAGTGCTCGATTACAATAACAAATAGTAGCAGGGAGAGGGGGCATCCTTGACGGGTGCCGTTGGATATGTTGAACGCTTCTGATGACCTGCCATTCACTAAGACCGATGCAGGGGTGTGAGTAAAAGGACATGATTTTGGATATACAAGACCTATTTGTTCAAGGGAAAGCCACAGAAAGCGTCAGTTGACCCGGTCAAATGCCTTTTCAGCATCAAAAGACAGAAGGCAAGCCTGCTGTGACGTTGGATATAGGAGATGAGATGTATGGTCTTGGTTGTGTGGTCTCGGACTTCCCTGCTCAGGACAAAACAGACCTAGTCTCTGTGGATAATCCCCGGTAGTAGTGGGGAGAGGTGGTTGGCAAGGACCTTCGCAAACAGTTTTGGGTCTATATTTAATAAAGATATGGGGCGATAGCTACTCTATTGAAAGGAATCTTTACTGGGTTTCAGGAGAATGGATACATTGGCTGATAGGGGGTCTCTGGAGGGAAGGGTAGTGTCATCACTGGTGTTGAAGGCCCTAGCCAGGAATGGTGTTAACAGAGGTGCAAACATTTTGTAAAATCGCAGGATATAGCCATCTGGGCCTGGACATTTGCCTAGTTTTAGTCCCTTGATGGCACCCAGAAACTCTGGTTCCGCCAAGGGTCTGTCTAGGTCTGAGGATTCTTGGGGGTCAATTGTGGGCAGTGCCATTTCTGTGATATAGGCCTGCATTGGGTCCTGAGAGGAAGATGCAGGGCTGTGTGGGGTTGTCTGTGTAAGATTGTATAATTGGGAGTACAAGTCCCTGAATGAGGCAGAGATGCCTTTTGTGTTAAAGACCTTAAACTGGTCTGGTTTGGTGATGAAGGGGATGGGGTGGCGGGGTCTAGGGAGAATGACCCCTACTAGGTGTTGGCCGCACTTATTGGCTATGGAGTAGTGGTAATTGTGGACGTGGTCCCTAGCTATTAGAGAGTGGGAGTCTAGTAGATGGAGGAGGTCACGACGAGCATTTGAGAGGGTGACAAAGGTGGACGGATCTAAAGTTTATTTGTAGAGAGATTCCAAATCCGAAATGGTGGTCAGGAGATGCCAGATATCGTCTGATCTAATCTTCTTTAACTGAGAGCCATTTTGTATGAGTACGCCTCGGACCACACACTTCAAGGCCTCCCATTGATTAACCGCTTGCCGACCGGCTTACACCGATATACGAAGGGCACGCACAAGCAGATTAACATACCTGTACGTTGCCCTTTGGGCCCGCTGCGACCTCTGTGAGTGTGATCGCGGGTCCCGCGGACTCGATGTCCGCGGGGATACCCGCAATCGTCTCACGGAGAGGAAGAACAAGGAAATACTAATGCAAACAAGCATTTACCTGTTTTGCCTAGTTGCAGGACACTGATCACAGCTCCCTGTAATAGGAAGAGGTGATCAGTGTCGTGTCACTCATAGATCCTCTCCCCACAGTTAGAATCACTCCCTAGGACACATTTAACTCCTACAGCGCCACCTAGTGGTTAACCCCTTCACTACAAATCACATTTACACAGTAATCAATGCAATTTTAATTTGTGATGTGAATGGTCGCAAAATCCCGCCATAAGTGTCCGATCTGTCCACTATATTGTCGCAGTCACTATATAAATATTGCTGTTCGTCACCGTTACTAGTAAAAAAAAAAAAAAAAATATATATATATATATATATATATATATATATATATATATATGTATTAAAAATGCCATAAAACGATCCCCTATTATGTACATGCTATAACATTTGGGCAAACCAATCAATAAACGATTATTGCGATTTTTTTTAACAAAAATATGTAGAAGAATGCGTATTGGCCTAAACTGAGGGAAAAATATGTTTTTTTTATATATTTTTGGGGGATTTTTATTATAGCAGAAAGTAAAAAAAAATAAGTTTTTTTTTAAAAATTGTCGCTATTTTTTGTTTATAGCGCAAAAAAATAAAAACCTCAGAAGTGATCAAATACCACCAAAAGAAAGCTCTATTTGTGGGAAAAAAGGACGTCAATTTTGTTTGGGAGCCACATCACACGACAGCTCAATTGTCAAATCGCAAAAAGTGCTCTGGTCTTTAGGCAACCAAATGGTCTGGGGCTTAAGTGGTTAAGAGGGGTGGTGTTGTCTGAGGAGTGGTCAGACCAAAAGTATTGAATCGCTTTGGTAACTTCAGCAATACACACTGAGTTCCGAAATAGATTGTCATTGAGATGCCAGGATGCCCCTCTATGCGACTGTGGGGGGCGGTCAAAGAATAAGAATAAGTGAGACGAAGAAATAATCTAGTCTACTGTAGGAGTTGTGGGCTATGGAGAAATAACGGTAGTCTCTTTCTGTGGGGTGGTTTATGCGCCATACATCTACTAAGTGATGGGAGTGTACAAGGGTTTTGATGTGGGGAAGCGAGGTTGTGGATTTGGATGACTTACCCAAGGACGTGTCGGCAGACGGGGACAGAGCGACATTGAAATCACCTCCCGGGATGACACAGGAGCCCCCGAAGGAGGATAGTCTGGTGAGAGTGGTGGAAAGGAAGCGAACCTGGTCCCTGTTGGAAACATAGACATTGGCCACTGTAAAGAGAAAATTATTGAGTTTCAATTTGAGAAATATATAAACGGCCATTATCATCAATACAGGAATCAAGTACTTCAGGGTGAAAAGATATATGAAAAGATCGTGGGTGTTGAGCCAGTACGGAAGTGTGTCTCCTGCAAAAGCAGGATGTTAGCTCTTGGTTTGTGGAAATGGTAGAAAATCTGGCTGTGCTTCTCTGGGGTGTTAAAGCCCCTGCAGTTGTAAGATGCTAGGTTAAGAGGTGGTGTGACTGCCATGATAGGGAGGGGGAATTAAGAGTGGTAAAAATAGGGTAATAAAAGTCCTTCGAAAACCAGTCTCAACCAGCAGGGAGTTGGGTTGGGGGGATTAGGGAATTATTAGAGAGAAATAGTTGGAGGAAAAAGTAGTAGAAATGCATAGATAGGAAAAGGGTCCCAGGCTCCAGTGGCGGGCAGCAGAGCAGCAATACAGTATGTTTTGGTAAAATCGAGCACACAAGACCGGGACCCTGACAGTAGAGGATGGACAGAGTTGCATGAATAGGCCACTAGGTGGCACCAATTGTTATGTAAATATGACATACATAAAAATGTATTGTGGGAAACATGTCAAAACCAAGAACGGTGCTAGGAACGTGAACCAAGTATGCCGGGGGGGGGGGGGGGGCAGTAGTGGTTAGGCATGGAGAGGCTCCCGGGGGCCAATGTCAATGTCAGATTCTGTTTGGCTTAGGTCAATGTCAGATTCTGTTTGGCTGATCTGAAGCATTTCAGACCTCAGGAGGATGAATCCCATAGAAGTCTATAATGTGTAGGCCCAGCCAGGACCTTGAAGGCTTGCGGCGCTAAAATAGCAGAGCCGTTGGAGTGAGATGTGTATGCATTTATCGGAGGTGGTGAGGTTGTTAGGTTAGGCAAAGAGCGCTAAAAAGATAGAAGAACTGATTCTTTAAAAACACTTTTTCAGTTCATATCGGCGTCGCTTTTTGATCCTTCGATGTCGGCTCTTCCTATCCTTGTGAAGCAGAATTCACCAAGCATTGGATTGTTCACTTATCAATAGGGAACGTGAGCTGGGTTTAGACCGTCGTGAGACAAGTTAGTTTTACCCTACTGATGATGTGTTGTAGCAATAGTAATCCTGCAGGGATCCCACAGAGCAGGAGGTAGGTATGAACAAAAAAAAACTGTCATGGGGGGAAAAGTTAAAAACAATAACATATAACATTTGAACAGAACATAGGATAATAATACAGAAGTGCAAAGTGCTCTTGCCAGATGAGTCCAACGTGTAAAATAGTAGGCAATAAGGAATGTATACACATGGGAATGGGGGGGTGGGGGGGGTTTGCAGGAGACAAGACTGTTAAATTGGGCTAAGTTCTCTTCTGAGTATAGTGATTCCATCGTTCCAGTCCTGAACTATAAAACCTGGCATCTTCTGTGTATGAGTCTCAACGTTGGTATATGGTAAAAGACCTTCCGCAAGAAATTAACCGCTAATAGTAGCAACCTATCAAAAGGTGTTCGATGAAAAGAAGAGCAACAGGTGAGTCTTGGAAAATTTGTACTCCTGCTCACAAAAGAGGAGGAATAAATGATTAGCCAGCCTAGGGGACATCTATCATTGGGGTCTTTGTGCGACAATGATCCGGGACACCTTACACCTTTTGCCACTGAGGCAGGTATGGCAGTCCTGGGGTGGTGGGTGTGAAGGGCCAATCTGGGATAGAAACGTGAGGCAAGTCCAGTGTGCTGAGGAAGGTTGGTAGGTCACCGAGCGTGCAGAAAATGGCAGTCTTACCTCCGTGGTGGACTCACAGCTGGAAAGGAAATCACCATTGGTATTTCAACTGACGAGCTGTAGTAGTTGCGTGAGAGGCTTCAGAGCTTTCTGCATGGTTAAAGTTTGACGTGAGAGGGACAGCAGAGATAATTTACTAAAGTTGAACGTTGGCTTTTTACACGATTGGGTAATTGAAG
Source organism: Lithobates pipiens (assembly GCF_037356315.1). Taxonomy (NCBI): domain Eukaryota; kingdom Metazoa; phylum Chordata; class Amphibia; order Anura; family Ranidae; genus Lithobates; species Lithobates pipiens. The sequence goes on along the minus strand of NW_027507686.1, from coordinate 61,282,330 downwards.
TTAACACCCACACAACTGATTGTGTAAAAATAACTCCTTTAGTAAATTAGTATGTCACATAGATTGTCACTGAGACAGAAAGTTAAAGTAGAAGTTCACCCTGATGCTAGGGATGAGCTGAACACCCTCCCAGTTCGGTTCGCAGCAGAACATGCTAACAGGCAAAAAATTTGTTTGAAAGAGCGAACACTATTTAAGTCTATGGGACACAAACGGGAAAAATCAAAAGTTCTAATTTTAAAGGCTTATATGCAGGTTATTGCCATGAAAAGTGTTTGGGACCCGGGTCCTGCCCCAGGAGACATGTATCAATGCAAAAATTTTTTTTTGGGGAGCAGTGATTTTAATAATGCTTGTGAAGTGAAACGATAAAAATGAAATATTCCTTTAAATATCATTCCTGGGGGTGTCCTTAGTATGCCTGTAAAGTAGTGCATCTTTCCCATGTTTACAACAGTGCCACAGCAAAACAACATTTCTAAAGGAAAAAATGTCACTTAAAACTGCTCGCGGCTGTAATGTATTGTCGGATCCCAGCAATATAAAAAAAAAAAATACCAAAAAAAATGTCTCTTTACCTTTATTGAGAATGCGGTGTGTCCGAGCAACATACCGCACCACTGATCGCTGCACCGCGTGCACCCAGGTGGTGTGCATGAATGGCATGTTGTGAAGGACGTTATATGACGCCCAGTCACAACAATTAAACCCCCGCCCAGCCTCTATCAAAATGACAGCAGGGCGGAGGTTTCATTGTTGTGACTGGGTGTCATGGGAAGCCCCAAACAAAAACACCATCATTGATGCGTTCATTTGTTTGCCCTAAACTTTTGGTCTCATGCTTATGCTGTACCCAGTATATGTTAATGAGGTGAAAATTTCACACATTTAACCACAGGCAAAGTATATTCCATTAGGAACCACTATACCTGCCAGTCATCCTATGTTATATACAGCATGACTTGATTTGCCCATGCAAAACAATCCATGTTCGGGAGACTACTGAAAAGATCATGGATCTTATTGTTTTGACACAATTCAAAAATAACAGCCCACACTCCTGATACCTAAACAATTAACAGAATGCCTTCCTTATGAAATCTTTTTACGGTCTGCGGTCTTGGACGATGTTCCAAAAAAAAACTAGTGGGGACAGGATACTGGGCTCAATTCATAGAACCAGATTTCATGCAGTATGTACTGTAGGTGTCCAGACCCATTTTCCCTAAATATCGCATGTAGTCCTGCAACTGTCAATTAACTATACCGTTTTGCGGTATTTATTGCAAAACGCTCAAAACTGTCAGCAAGTACCGCATGAAAAGGGGTTAAAATCATTTCACAGAAGGAAATAAATAATTAAATGCATATGGTAATTAAGTAGTGGTCCAGACATGCGGTATTTAAGGAATGTAAAGATATAATAGCCAATTTTGGGTAGTCTCTGCCTTTTTGGACGAGTTCTATCAACAGCAATGTATAGGAACCTAAATATAGAAATATGAAAATCATTGGGACTGATTTACTTAAAGTATAATTAATGGAAAAACTTTTGTGTAGTGTTAGGTAGAGTGGAGGTGGAATAGAACACCCGTCAGGTTTTTATTGTTGTCAGTGCCCCCGTTAGGGAGATTCACCCTCTCTATAGTTGTCCTGTTTAGCATTATCATTGAAATTAAAAGTAAAAGAAATTCTCAAATTGTGGATTGTCCCTAGAAAAGTAATAAAGGGGAAATCTTCAAATGGGACACAAATGGCAAAAAAAAATGACAGGGGATATAACCCTGTATACAAAATAAAAAAAAAAATTCTGCCTATAGTTTTACTATGCAGGTTGCTCCATTAGTAAATGAGTTAAAGTTTCATTTACAAAGAATACCCAATCACATGCAAATGCATTTTTGCTTGCACATGATTGGATGATGGAAGTCAGCAGAGTTCCCCCTCAACTGCACTTGCAAAGTCCTCAGTCTATGTGCCTTCAGTAAATCAACCCATTACATTTAGTAAATCCACCCCATTACATGTAGTGAAATATATCTATTTTCTGCAGTCATTTCACCAGATTTAGGGAGTTTTTTTGTGTTTTATATACAAGCATATCCAATGGGCGCCGTCCAACAATTTGTTTCATTTCGTTTTGTTTTGTTCCGTACGAAAAAATGATTATTTCATAATTTATGTACGAAATTCAATTTGGATTCGTACGAAATACGAATTTTCGTTAGATTCGTAATTTTTTTGTTAAAATAAAGAAAGTTTGTTATGATGAATTTATCATTTTGAGGGGCTCCCACCATCCCTGTGCTGTGCTAACTTCCTCTGATTGGTGAACAAAACACCAGTCATGTTTCTGTTAATTTGGATCCGAAACCCGTTAACGAAATTTCATATTTTTTATGAAATTCGTAAGCATAGAAATTCCCATAGGGTTCCCACCATCCCTGTGCTGGATTCCCTGGTCTGAGTGTACACCTGCTGTGTCCATTATGAGGGGTTCCCACCATCCCTGTGCTGTGCTGACTTCCTCTGATTGGTGAACAAAACACCAGTCATGTTTCTGTTAATTTGGATCCAAAATTCATTAACGAAATTTCGTATTTTGTATGAAATTCGTAAGCATAGAAATTCCCATAGGGTTCCCACCATCCCTGTGCTGGGTTCCCAGGTCTGTACACCTGCTGTGTCCATTATGAGGGGTTCCCACCATCCCTGTGCTGAGTTCCCGAGTCTGAGTGTACACCTGCTGTGTCCATTATGAGGGGTTCCCTCTATCCCTGTGCTGTGCTGACTTCCTCTGATTGGGGAACAAAACACCAGTCATGTTTCTGTTAATTTGGATCCGAAATTCGTTAATGAAATCTTGTATTTCCTATGAAATTCGTAAGCATAGAAAAAATCCTATAGGGTTCCCACCATCCCTGTGCTGACTTCCTGAGGTTTTAACTTTTAGGTTCATTAACTTTTCGTAACAATTACGAATTTTCGTTATGATGAATTTATCATTATGAGGGGCTCCCAACATCCCTTTGCTGTGCTGAGTTCCTGGGTTTTTAACTTTTAGGTTCGTTAACTTTTCGTTAATTACGAATTTTCGTTATGAATTTGGATCCGAAATTCATAAACGAAATTTCGTATTTCGTATGGAATTCGTATGCATAAAAATTCATATTTCGTATTCGTACGAAAGTACGAATTTCCAGAAATTCGTACAAATTTTCATTTCTTACTAAACTAATCGCACATGTCTAATATCCATTGTTTGCTACAAACCTCCCAATCACTCCAAACATAATACAATGTCCATTGCATAGCATAATGGTCTAATCACTTGTTACAACTTATGTCATATGTAGTGTCGGTTAGATTTTACTTATTCACAATAATTTTTTTAGAGATATCTTTGGCTCAAATATTCGCAAGACAGAACTGGATTATGAATAGACAATTATTCTTACAAATGAATGGAACTTAAGCTAGGGGTGTCATCAATTTGAAGGGTTGACATATGGATACCAGATTGACACTTTCAAGAACATCAGAGAATGACAATGGCTATTCTCTAACAAGAAAACTTAGACTTGTGTAAAGCTGTGTAAAGATGTAGCAAAATATCACAGCAAAAATTATGTTAAAGCAGCGTTTCTCAACCAGGGCTCCATGGAAGTTTACCAGGGGAAAATAGTATAAAAAATGATCCACATACTGTACTACCGTATATGTAAATACCCTTCAACCAATAAAAAAGACAACCTTGTATTTTTTTATTGGTGGAAGAAGGGTATTTATATATGTGTATTATTTTTAAACGATTTTAATTCAATATTTGACATTTGTAACAACATTTTGTATTTACTTAATTTAATTTACTTAATTGAACCACGTGTCCTGTGAAAGTACTTGTATTCTAGTCACCTTTTTTCCTTTTGTATTAATACATATGCTGCAGGGACTGCACTGACTTGTGAGTTGGCATATTTCTATGATTTCAACTATTTTATTAGCATGAGATAAAATACTGCATGTTTTCATGAGATGAAATATCGCATCTGGTATTTTCGCAGCTTTTTTTGTGAATTGCAAAAAAAGTTTTGAAAAATGCTATGAGCTATTTTAGCCCAACTAATAAAGAAGAAAATACTGCTTCATAAATAGAGCCCACTGCCCCTCAAAAAGAGAGAGATATGGTGGATCAACAAGTTATCTTCTCTAAATCCGCAGGGCATAAATTAGGACTTTGACATATCTATTTATGTAATGTTTATTATTTCCTTAGAGATGCTGGATCTCTGATTGCTGTGGATTCTTTTTGGATGATTTATTGAGAGGTCTTCATGATGCAGCTCAAGGTTGCAACATTGCTTCTAATGATTTATAGGATACCATGTAACTACAGCAGGTGGGTTTTCTTTCCTGGTGTGTGGGCTGTTTGTTTCTTTTTTCATTCATTCATGATTGCAATGCAGGCAATATTTTTGTTTTGATTTCTGTGGATCTAATTATGTATTCCTTCTGATTCCATTTATATTGAATGCTATACTTTGTAGTTTACTCCAAACTTGATGAAAGGTGTGGATGCACAATACTATCTTCAGCTCGTACATTCCTTTTAGGGATGGCCTTACGGTTCGAGTGGAACGTATGTTTGACTCGAACAACGGGTGTTCCCTCGTTTGCTGAATTCCAAACATTATGGGGCAGTCATGGCAAATTTGTGCCCTGTGGAACGTACCATAATGTACTACGAGATCGCAGTGCATTGATGTCTGATGATTGGCCAAAACATGCGCCTGACCTGCATGTTTTGGTGAATTACAGTATGCTCTGCTGTGAGAGTCATGATTGGCCAAAGGCAGGGTGCCTTTAGCCAATCATGGCCACGTCCCACTCTATATAAGGCTGCTTACAGGGCGGCCGTATATAGTGTAATGATTGAGAGTAGGCAGGTTAGTTAGTGGCATGCAGGCAGTTTAGTATATATATATATATATATATATATATATATATATATACACAGTGTAGTCAGTGTAGTGTAAACTATATACAGTGCCTTGCAAAAGTATTCACCCCCTTGGCATTTTTCAGTGTTTTTTTGCCTCACAACCTGGAATTAACATGGATTGCTTGAGGACTGATTTGCATCATTTAATTTACAGAACATGCCCACAATTTTGAAGATTTTTTTTTATTATTGTGAAGCAAACAACAAATAGGACAAAATAAATGAAAAAGTCAATTTACATAACTATTCACCCCCCTAAAGTCAATACATTGTACTTTGGATAAGTCTCTATGAGCTTGCCACATCTTACCACTGGGATGTTTGCCCATTCCTCCTTGCAAAACTGCTCCAGCTCCTTCAAGTTGGATGATTTGCGCTTGTGAACAGCAATCTTTAAGTCTGACCACAGATTTTCCCTTGGATTGAGGTTTGGGCTTTGACTAGGCCATTTCAACACATTTACATGTTTCCCCTTAAACCAATCAAGTGTTGCTTGAGCAGTGTGTTTGGGGTCATTGTCCTGTTGGCATGTGAACTTCCATCCTAGCCTCAAATCACACACAGAGTGGTACAGGTTTTGCTCAAGAATATCCCTGTATTTAGCACCATCCATCTTTCCCTCAACTCTGACCAGTTTCCCAGTCCTGACTGCTGAAAAACATCCCCACAGAAGGATGCTGCCACCACCACGTTTCACTGTGGGGGTGGTGTTCTTTGGGTGATGTGATGTGTTGGGTTTGCGCCAGATACAGCGTTTGCTTTGATGGCCAAAAAGTTAAATTTTAGTCTCATCAGACCAGAGCACCTTCCTCCATACATTTTGTGAGTCTCCCACATGCCTTTTCGCAAACGCAAAACATGCCATTTTGTTTGTTGCTGAAAGTAATGTCTTTCTTCTGGCCACTCTGCCATAAAGCCCAAATCTATGGAGTGTACGGCTTATTGTCATCCTATGTACAGATACTCCAGTCAGGAGCTTGGATATTTTTTTATACCCTAACCCTGACTTGTACTTCTCAACAACATTGTTCCTTACTTGTTTGGACGTACTTATTACCAGGCTGGAGGCACTTAATTGTGCTTCATTTAAAGTTCCAAATCCTCCCTCTCTCGCTTACTTGTTTGGAGAGTTCCTTGATCTTCATGGCAGTCTTTGGTTAGTGGTGCCCCTTTCTTAGGTATTGCTGGCTCTGGGGCCTTTCAAAAAGCTATGTATATGTAATGACAGATCATGTGACACTTAGATTGCACACAGGTGGACATCATTTCACTAATTATGTGACTTCTGAAGGTAATTGGTTGCACCAGAGCTTTTTATGGGCTTCATAACAAAGGGGGTGAATACATACGTACATGTTAATTATCAGTTTTTTATTTCTGAAAAATATTTTATGTATATATTTTTCTAATTTCATTTCACCCACTTAGACTATTGTGTTCTGATCCATCAAATATAATTCAGATTTAAAAAACATTGAATTAAAGGCTGTAATGTATGTAATGTAACAAAATAGGTAAATAGCTGAGTTGGCATATTTCTATGATTTCAACTATTTTATTAGCATGAGATAAAATACTGCATGTTTTCATGAGATGATCGCATCTGGTATTTTCGCAGTTTTTTTTGTGAATTGCAAACAAAGTTTTGAAAAATGCTATGAGCTATTTTAGCCCAACTAATAAAGAGGAAAATACTGCTTCATAAATAGAGCCCACTGCCCCTCAAAAAGAGAGAGATATGGTGGATCAACAGGTTATCTTCTCTACATCCGCAGGGCATAAATTAGGACTTTGACATATCTATTTATGTAATGTTTATTATTTCCTTAGAGATGCTGGATCTCTGATTGCTGTGGATTCTTTTTGGATGATTTATTGAGAGGTCTTCATGATGCAGCTCAAGGTTGCAACATTGCTTCTAATGATTTATAGGATACCATGTAACTACAGCAGGTGGGTTTTCTTTCCTGGTGTGTGGGCTGTTTGTTTCTTTTTTCATTCATTCATGATTGCAATGCAGGCAATATTTTTGTTTTACGGTTCGAGTGGAATGTATGTTTGACTCGAACAACGGGTGTTCCCTCGTTTGCTGAATTCCAAACATTATGGGGCAGTCATGGCAAATTTGTGCCCTGCGGAACGTACCATAATGTACTGCGAGATCGCAGTGCATTGATGTCTGATGATTGGCCAAAACATGCGCCTGGCCTGCATGTTTTGGTGAATTGCAGCATGCTCTGCTGTGAGAGTCATGATTGGCCAAAGGCAGGGTGCCTTTAGCCAATCATGGCCACGTCCCACTCTATATAAGGCTGCTTACAGGGCGGCCGTATATAGTGTAATGATTGAGAGTAGGCAGGTTAGTTAGTGGCATGCAGGCAGTTTAGTATATATATATATATATATATATATATATATATATATATACACAGTGTAGTCAGTGTAGTGTAGGCAGGTTAGTTAGTGGCATGCAGGCAGTTTAGTATATATTTATATATATATATATATATATATACCGTGTATTATACACACACATAAATATATATATATACTCTGCATTCACTGTAGACTACATATACAGTGCAGGCAGTCTAGTATACAGCAGTGGTCGTCAACCCTGTCCTCAGGGCCCACTAACAGGCCAGGTTTGCAAGATAACTGAAATACATCACAGGTGATATAATTTGCTGCTCAGTGATTGGAGTATTCTAGTCTGCATCTCTCCAAGGTAATACATAAAACCTGGCCTGTTAGTGTGCCCTGAGGATTGATGACCACTGGTATACAGTATCTCACAAAAGTGAGTGCACCCCTCAAATTTTTGTAAATATTTTATTATATCCTTTCATGTGACAACACTGAAGAAATTACACTAACTCTCACTCGCTCATACTGCTCACTGGATGTTCAACATGGCACCTTATGGCAAAGAACTCTCGAAGGATCTTAAAAAAAGAATTGTTGCTCTACATAAAAATGGCCTAGGCTATAAGAAGATTGCCAAGACCCTCAAACTGAGCTGAAACACGACGAGTCGAGTTAATGCCAAAGAGCTCAATTTTGGTCTCATTTAACCACAACACTTTCTCCCAGTCCTTCTCTGAATCATTTAGATATTTATTGGCATGACTGTACATGTGCCTTCTTGAGGAGGAGGACTCACCATGTTTGGAGGAAGAAAAATGGTGACTATGACCCTAAGAACACCACCCCTATAGTCAAACATGGAGGTGGAAACATGATACTTTGGGGCTGTTTTTCTGCTAAAGGTATAGGTTGACTTTGTCGCATTGAGGAGCCAATGGACGGGGTCATGTATTTTAAAATCTTGGATGAGAATCTTCTTCCCTCAGCCAGAACACCAACAAAGAGTGGCTCAAGAAGAAGCACATTAAGGTCAAGGAGTGGCCTGGTCAGTGTCCAGACCTTAACGCGGTAGTAAACCCGCAAATTATTATTATTTTTTTTAAACCTGCAAAGCAAAAGGCATAATGAGCTAGTATGCACCGCATACTAGCTCATTATGAAATACTTACCTTAGAACGAGGCCCCAACATCTGGCCCGATCCACGCCGAGGGAGCTGACGTGCTCCCTCTGCGTTTCTTCCGGGTATCGCGGCTCCGGTGCTGTGAGTGGCCGGAGCCGCGATATCGTCACTCCCATGCATGCGCGAGGGAGATTTCATTCCGGCCGGCCGGCCACTGTCGGATTTTCAGGCCGAGTATCCCCTTGTGCACATGCGCCACTGCAGTCAGCGGCGCATACTGAGGGGAATATCTCCTAAACCGTACAGGTTTAGGAGATATTTTTTTTACCTACAGGTAAACCTTAATATAGGCTTTCCTGTAGGTAAAAGTTAAAAATTCGAGTATACAACCACTTTAATCCTATAGAAAATTTATGGAGCGAGCTGAAATTTCGAGTTGCCAAGCGACAGCCAAGAAACCTTAAGAATTAAGAGAACATCTCTAAAGAAGAGTGGACCAAAATCCCTCCTGAAATGTATGCAAACCTGGTCACCAACTAAAAGATACGTCTTAGCTCTGTGCTTGCCAACAGTGCGCCTGCGTGCCGCTGTCTACGGCGCATGTGCCGTAGACAGCAGTGCCTGTGTTTTGGCTAATATATTTCTTGGACCTACAGGTAAGCCTTAATCTAGGCTTACCTGTAGGTCAAAGTGGATTGTAAGGGTTTACAACCACTTTAAAAGATATACGATTCTAGATTTTCCTGTGAAAGACCTGTCCTATATGTAGCTAGTACCTTCTCAAACACTTCCTCAAACTCAACTTGTCCAAAACCGAGCTTATAATATTTCCTCCCCTATGTGCCTCTTCCCCTGACTTCTCTGTCAAGAGCAATGGCACAACTATCCACCCATCCCCGCATGCTAAGGTTCTAGGTGTTATCATGGACTCTGAACTCTCCTTTTGGCCCCATATCCAATCAATTTCCAAAGCTTGCCGACTCAACCTCCGCAACATCTCCAAGCTACGTCCCTTTCTAAGGAAACCACGAAGCTCCTGCAACTCCCTCCGTATTGGCTTACCTTTAAATAGACTACCCCCCTTTCAGTCCATCATGAATGCTGCTGCCAGACTCATCCACCTTACAAACCGCTCAGTGTCTGCTACCCCTCTCTGCCAATCCCTCCATTGGCTGCCACTTGCTCAACGGATTAAATTCAAAATACTACCATTAAGACCCCTTTCACACCAGGGCGTTTTGCAGGCGCTATAGCGTTAGAAATAGCGCCTGCAATCCGCCCTAAAGAAACTGCACCATTGTATGTAGTCCTCTGGGCTTTCACACTACAGCGGTGCGCTGGCAGGACGTCAGAAAAAAGTCCTGCCAGCAGTTTCTTGAAATCAATGGGGCAGCGCTGTAATACCGCCGGCAAAACGTCGCTATTGCGGCGTATTGCTGGCAGTTTTAACCCTTTTGTGGCCGCTAGCGGGGGTAAAAGCGTCCCGCTATCGTCCGAAATGCGCAGCAAATCCGGCGGTAAAATGCCTCTAAAAATAGCGGCGTTTTACTGCCGACGCAATGGGTGGTGTGGTGTGAAAGGGGTCTTAGTTACAAAGCCATCCACAACTCTGCCCCCAGCTACATCACTAGCCTAGTCTCAAAATACCAACCTAATCGCCCTCTTCGTTCCTCCCAAGACCTCCTGCTCTCTAGCTCCCTCATCACCACCTCCCATATCCGCCTCCAGGACTTCTTCCGAGCCTCGTCCATCCTCTGGAATTCGCTTCCCCAATCTGTCAGACTGTCTCCAAATTTATCCACTTTTAGGCGATCCCTGAAAACTTTCCTCTTCAGAAAAGCCTATCCTGCCTCCATCCAACAACTGTACTATTTTTTCCTTTAGCTCATTCCCCACAGCTATTACCCTTTTGTATAACTTGACCCTCCCTCCTAGATTGTAAGCTCTAACAAGCAGGACCATCTGATTCCCCCCCCCCCCCCGTATTGAATTGTATTGTAATTGTACTGTCTGCCCTAATGTTGTAAAGCACTGCGTAAACTGTTGGCGCTATATAAATCCTGCATAATAATAATAGTACCCAGGAAATTACCTGTGCAGGTATGAAACAACCACTGCTTTCAGGTATATGTATATGTATGTGTAACACAATAAACAATCAATACAAAGGGAGGAGTACTTATGAAAGATGTAATTATAAATCCAGCTGTTCTGGTTATACAAATGATAGAGAGCAACGCTGTAATGTACCTGTCAATCATACATCCTACAAGGAGAACCCTGGAGAGTTCTGTCAAAGGCTTATATCTCTGCAGTCGGCCTCCAGGCACTATTTTAATTCTACAATTAAAAAAACGTGATGACTAGAAGGAAAAGGCATGACATTTTCTTAGCACCTTCAATAAAGTGTAAATGCTAACCTTTCCATAAAACTGCTGACTGTGTAGCGCATTTACTGGAAGGATGTCTGCATTATAGGCTTCCTGGTCCAATCTTACCGATCAGAAGAGTTAGATATAAATAAAGTCATTGTACTGATGTCGCTCCGTTCTGCTTTTCTATAGTAATTATCTTCGAGTATTTATTATATCTCAACAATATACTATTTCACTCATTTTATTACAATGCTATCTTTATAATAAATGAGATAAGAAGATAAAAACACATGGAAGACAAAAATAATTGAGCCTGCTGAAAACATCTAATAGATCATGTTTTCTATATTATTTATTTCGTTTTCACAGAACAAAGCATGGCAGGTATCAAAGTATATTATTTAGAAACAAAGCCGGAGCTGAACTATGGGTCAATAGAAAAGACACATTTTTTTTTTTGGCTCTGTATTTACTGATATATCATTAAATGTCTTTTTTTTTTTAAGATATCTAAATCCAAGAACTAAAATGTACTGTATCTAACAAAAGTGAGTACACCCCTCCCATTTTTGTAAATATTTTATTATATCTTTTCATGTGACAACACTAAAGAAATGACACTAACTAACTAGACACTAGTGTTATCAATCTCACTCGCTCATACTGGTCACTGGAAGTTCAACATGGCAAAGAACTCTCTGAGGATCTTAAAAAATTGTTGCTCTACATAAAAGTGGCCTAGTCTATAAGAAGATTGCCAAGACCCTGAAACTGAGCTGAAATGACACTTTGCTACAATGTAAAGTAGTGAGTGTACAGCTTGTTTAGCAGTATAAATTTTCTGTCCCCTCAAAATAACTCAACACACAGCCATTAATGTCTAAACTGCTGGCAACAAATGTGAGTACACCCCTAAGTGAAAATGTCCAAATTGGGCGCAAAGTGTCAATATTTTGGGTGGCCACTATTATTTTCCAGCACTGTCTTAACCCTCTTGGGCATGGAGTTCAAGAGAGCTTCACTGGAGTCCTCTTCCACTCCTCCATGATGACATCACAGAGCTGGTGGATGTTAGAGACCTTGCACCTTCCATTTGAGGAAGCCCCACAGATGCTCAAAAAGGGGTTTAGGTCTAGAGACATGCTTGGCCAGTCCATCACCTTTACCCTCAGCTTCTGTAGCAAGGCAGTGGTCAGAGGTGTGTTTGGGGTCATTATCATGTTGGAATACTGCCCTGTGGGCCAGTCTGGGGGATCACGCTCTGCTTAAGTATGTCACAGTACATGTTGGCAATTTAACACACCTGCTCTCAATTCACACCCAAGACCTTGTAACACTAATGAGTCACATGACACCTGGGAGGGAAAATAGCTGATTGGGACCAATTCGGACATTTTCACTTGGGGTGTACTCACTTTTGTTGCCAGCAGCGTAGACATGTCTAAATGTCTGTGTGTTGAGTTATTTTGAGGGGACAGCAAATTTACACTGTTATACAAGCTGTACACTCACTACTTTACATTGTAGCAAAGCGTAATTTTTTTAGTGTTGTCACTTGAAAAGATATAATAAAATATTTACAAAAATGGGAGGGGTGTACTCACTTTAGTGAGACGCTGTACAGTAATACCTCCGATTGCAAGTAACGTGGTTAACAAGTGTTTTGCAATACGAAGTACTATTTTTTTTTTTAATCCTGACTTGGTTTGGGAGTGTTGTCTCGCAACACGAGCAGGATTCAAGTCTCTGCGGTGTGCAGTACTGCATTTGGCCAGAGGTGCGGGGGTGCCGACACACGGAGCCGTTCAGAGCTGCCCGGATGCACTCGGACACACTCCACTCCATTCCCGAGTGTTTCAGAGCCTTTCCGAGGGTTTCCAAGTGCATCCGAGTGGTCTCTGAGTATTTCTGAGTCTCTCTGTCACCCCCCCCCACTTCTGGCCACATGCAGTACTGCATACAACAGAAATCAATGTGGAATGAAGTATCGATAATTACATAATATAGGGAGAACCCCATAGGGTTCAGACACAATAGACCAAAGATAAAAATCTCAGAAATGTATTACAAAGAAAACAGAAAATTGACAAATTTTGCTAAAAAACACCATGTGTAAAGATCCATCCAATACACGATGATTTTGAAGAATCTCTTTTGAACTCAGTCAATATGATACGATGCTCGACATGTTTCACTCACAAACGAGTTTCATCAGGAGCTTTATATATCTATGACAAATGTAATGCTGTATGGATAGACATATGAAAAAAATTAGATACATAATGTACAGTATATAAAAATATTACAATCAATGTTTCCAAAAGAAAACATATATGGGCATAGATTAAACAGAAAAGCAATCAAAATGTATACAATAATTAGGACATCTGAGTCGTCAGGGATCAAAAGGCTGGAAAATTTAGCTCTCACCTGCAATGGATTCAACAAAAAATCAATCGATCAATGATAACCGAATAGAATAACACCCAAAGGGGAAGCCTCAGCAGTAGATAAATGGGAATGTCCGGACCTTAATTGCTTGCAGAGAGACTCTCTCAAGTATCAGTCTGAATTAAGTAATAAATATGGTAAAGAAAATAGCATATTTGGAATAGTGCTGCTATAAAAATCGCAAATTTTGCGATTTTTTTGCAATTTTTTTGCAATTTTTATAGCAGCACTATTCCAAATATGGATGTCAGGTAGGTCAGTGTAATGGTCAGTGGCAGGTGAGTTTAGTGGTCAGCATTGATGGGCACTGGTAAGCCAGGCAGAAAACAGCATGTGAGCTTACCCACCCCCCCCCCCCCCATGCCAGCCTTGGACTTCGGGCTGAAGCTCCTGGTCTTTTTGCCACCTAGCAACTCCCCTGTCTCTCTGTCTGATTGAGTGTTACAATGCAGCAGATTACCGTAGACTGTTTCCAAGTCAAATTCAGGCACTTACACTGGATGTATTTAAAAATACAATTCATCATTTTTAATGCATACAAATTCAGCTGTATAGTAAAAGTCTTAGCTTAGCAATAAAAGGGACAAAGGTATTTTAACATCATGGGTTTTTAATAAAATTATATATAAAAAAAGTTTCCTTTAGTGAAGGAGAAGTAGGATGATGTCAGTGTTATTACATGAAGAATTGCGCAAATCATACTAATGGTTAATATTTAATTAGAAATATGCATCTTTGCCAGCTCTAATTAGTATGATTTCAGCACCTTAAATAAGGCGGATTGTGACACATAACTGGCATACTGGTCTATGTTGGTGACATTATTCATCTCATTTTTACCCATCAGGTTCCATAAATTCACAGATTGCTACGCACATATAATATATGACAATTGCAGAATTCCGTGTATGAATAATTCTCTGCTAATATCTTCTCTCTCACGTGCCTTCACGCTTCATAATATCAGATTTCATCTCGGATATAACATTTAATTCTTTTCAACTTTCTCGGGCTCTAACATCTCTAACATCTGTCACATACTATCAGCTTTCCCCTGACCTACAAGCTCAAATAAAATGGAATTGAGAGATCAAAGATATTTCTATATATGTTGCATGCACATAGCATGGTAATGAAATTCATTTTAGTACATTTAATATTTAGGCCTATGGAACCACCAAGTCACATAGTTTGCATATATATCAGTTCACTCCCAAGTCACAGGTGGGATGGTTCTCCCATAAGAGATGAATTCAAATGATATGAAAAAAAATATAAAAAATAGTCGCTCTTTTGTGCCAGACACCCTAAGGGCCCATTCAGATTGTGCAGATGCTCTGCAATGTATTACCACATGCATCTTAAAGCGGTTGCATACCGGCTGACATTTTTTTTTTTTACACACCTGTAAGGCAAAAGGCATAATGAGCTAGTATGCACCGCATACTAGCTCGCTATGAAATACTTACCTTAGAACAGTGATGGCGAACCTTGGCACCCCCGATGTTTTGGAACTACATTTCCCATGATGCTCCAGTACACAGCAGAGTGCCAGAGCATCATGGGAAATGTAGTTCCAAAACATCTGGGGTGCCAAGGTTCAACATCACTGCCTTAGAACGAGGCCCTGACATCTCACCTGATCCTAGCCGAGGGAGCTGACATGTTCTCTCGGGGTCTCTTCCAGGTATCGCGGATCAGGCGCTGTGAGTGGCTGGAGCCGCGATGTCGTCACATTCTTTCCGGCAGAGTCCGGCGTCTTTCAGCGGCTCATTGCAAGGGGAATATCTCCTAAACCATACATTTTTTTTTTACCTACAGGTAAGCCTTATTATAGGCTTACCTGTAGGTAAAAGTTCAAATTTGGACTATACAACCACTTTAACGCTGAGTACTTGCACTGAATTCTTCCTGCTAAGCCTTGGCATACCTTTAACAGGGTCTTTACACCAGAGGGCAGGAAGAATCAGCTGATCATGTGATTGGCTGCCACAGTGGTCACAAGATAGAGAGCTGATTCTGCCAGCCACTGATCATTAGCAAACACTGAGAGCTGTCTTTGACAGCTCAGTCAATGTTCTTGGAGCATGCAGAGAACACACTCTCAGCTCAGAGCGTGTTCTCAGCACATGGATGCATATGTGCCATGTGTGGGTTTAAAGAGCTCACTCTTTTTGTCACCACACATATGCATCACATGGGCTGCAGGAGGTTAACAAGCATTGCAGCAGGCAGTGCTTAATCTTAAATGGAAGCAGTGTAAATTCCTGAACTTGATTTGGCATCAGCCTCTTGCAGTCTCTGTACAGCATAGCTAAGACTGGAGGGGGGAGGGGAAAGTAGCACAAGTTGCCAGTCAGTTATGCTACTGTGCTCAAATACTAATGAGGGACATGCTGATAGGAGGAAAGAGCAGGGTGATAGAGAAAAGAGATTATCAGTCTGCTGCTTCCCTTTTCATTGTCTATTCATAGGCACAGGAAAGGAAAAGACTTGTAATATCCTGTACACACGATCGGACATTGATCAGACATTTCGACAACAAAATCCATGGATTTTTTTCGACGGATATTGGCTCAAACTTGTCTTGCATACACACGATCACACAAAGTCAAGAACGCGTCGACATACAACACATACGACGAGCCAAGAAAAATTAAGTTCAATAGCCAGTGCGGCTCTTCTGCTTGATTCCGAGCATGCGTGGAATTTTGTGCGTTGGAATTGTGTACACACAATCAGAATTTCCGACAACGGATTTTGTTGTCAGAAAATTTGAGATCCAGATCTCAAATTTTGTTTGTCGGAAATTCCAATGGAAAATGTCAGATGGAGCCTACACACGGACGGAATTTCCGAGAAAAAGCTCCCATTGAATATTTTCCATCGGAAAATCCGACCGTGTGTACGGGGCATTAGGGCTACTTAATAGAGAAACAGTTTTTCTTACCTCTTCCTTCACTCCTCTCAGCAGATGGCGCTCTCCCAGGCTCTGGCAGTGGATTGTCCCTCCCTTTGGTGTTGATGATATCAGGACCCTAGACTGCTGGCGCATGGGGGGGGGGGGGGATGGGGGTGGAGCTGTGGAGATGAGTCTACTTGCAGAAAGGAGCAGAGAATAGGGTAAGAAATTTTTATTTTCTCTTTCCCCTATACCAGGGGTCTCCAAACTTTCTAAAAAAAAGACCCAGTTTCCATTCAGACTTTAGGAAAACCGGACTGTGGCCATTAGGTGTACAAAATGCCCCTGCATCAGTGGGAATAAACAATCCAATATTATTGGTGTAATTGGGAGGAATTGTGCCCCATAGTTGGTTTCATTGGGAGGAATTGTGCCCCATCCTTGATGTCATTGGGCCCTATTGTTGTTGCCATTAGAAGGAACTGTGCTCTATCGTTGTTATCATTGGGAGGAATCGTGCCCTTCACTGGTGCCCCAAGGGCTGGAAAAAAGCAAGCAAAGGGCCACATCTGGCCCTCGAGCCATCGTTTAGGTACCACTGCCCTAAACCAAAGTGAGCAATTTACCTATGTAGTTCAGTCACAGCCCCATTGTAAAGGGTTCAATTTTTTTAGTTTCCCAGAGGCTTTAAATTCAGCAGGAAAATGAGGGTCTTTTGCCTTACCAGACAGGGCTGTGTTGTATGGCTATTCCGATCTTAGGTTGCTGTAAGGCTGGGTTCATCGCATCCAATTCGCATAGCAGGAGATTGTAATCGGCTCTCTATGGAGCCAGTTCACACATCTCCGCAGCGGCTCCGGAGCAAATTGCACAGGAGTCCTGTGCGTCTTTTGGTCCGCTTCAGGTCCCAATTCAGCCCAAAATTGGGGCTAAAATCTGACCTGTATCGGTGAATGGAGACGCACTGGACCCCCTGCTGTGAGCCGCTGCATGTTCCAGTGTGAGCTCAAATGCAATATTCCAAACACACACGCCCTACAAAGATGGCTGTATTATTAATTGAGTGCTGAAGGTTACAGCCTGATGAAGGGGTCCTGCATGGCTCTGAAACGTCGTCTTTTTTGTAGCTATGTGATTATTGATTAAAGTTTTGGACCTATTTTTTGAGATCCTGGTGTGCTGGTGACATTTTCTCTCTAGTGTGAACTCAGTCTCAACACCTCCTGAAAGCTACTCAAATTGTTTGCAAATGCTTTATAACGGCTTTAAAGATATACTGGTTTATATGTATAAACTGAAGCCTGTTTATAAGGTCTAATGCCGTGTACACACTGCCGGACTTTTCCACCGCAAAGGTTGACAATTTGACAGTGTGTGGGCTTCATCGGACCTTTGCTGTTGAAAAATCAGACGTACTTTAGATTTAGAACATTTCAAATCTTTCCGATGGCCTCGAGTCCGGTCGAAAAATCAGTTTGTCTGTGTGCTAGTCTGACGGACGAAAACCGATTCTAGGGCAGCTATTGGCTACTGGCTATGAACTTCCTTATTATAGTCCGGCTGTACATCATCACGGTCGAATCCATCGATCCAATCCATGGTGTGATTGTGTGTGTCCAAGTCTGTTCGTTCGGAAAGTCCGTCGGAAGTCCGCCGAAAGTTCATCGGGAAGACCGTCGGACCTAGTCTGTCAGAAAGTCCGGTTGTGTGTACACGGCATTAGTGATTTCAACATACAAATAAACAGCTTTCCATCAATTTGGATTTCTCCTTTAACCTCTTCAATACCGAGCACTTTAACACCCTTCATGACCAGGCCAATTTTCAGCTTTGAGGCTGCATTAACACTACAGCGTTTAGAATCGCAGGAAGATTTGCGGCAAATTTGCCCGTGATTTGACAGTGTGAATGAGAAGTCCCGTAACTCGCATTTGAGATGCCATTCATTTGAATGACACCTCAAATCGCGGGGCTGGTCTGCAGCGCGATAAAACGCGATGTAGTCGTGCCAATCTGCATCGCGGGAAGCATGTTGCCCAAAAAAAGTTCTGGAGCTTCTTTTGGATTACATGCTTCCCGTGATGCGGATTGCTGCACATTTTATCGTGCGACAATCGCGGTAGATCCGCACTGCGATTTGAGGTGTCATTCAAATGAATGCGATTTGTCATTCGCACATCAGCGCCATCAAATCGCAGGTAGATTCGTGGCAAATCTACCTGCGGTTCAAAAAGCTGTATTGTGAATCCAGCCTCAGCGCTGTCACACTTTGAATGTCAATTGTGCGGGCATGCAAAACTGTCAGAGCTTTCTTCTGGTGGTATTTAATCACCACTGGGTTTTTCATTTTTTTGCAAGACAAGCGAAAAAATTTGAAAAAAAAAAAAAATTTGAAAAAAAAAAATTCTGTTAACGTTTTTCTCCTTCACTGATGGGCACTTATAGGCGGCACTGACAGGCAGCATTGATGAGGAGGCACTGATAGGCAGTATTAATGGGCACTGGTTGGCTGCAATGATTGGCACTGTTGTGTCTGCACTAATCTTGAGGACACTGATGATCAGTGCCCCGATTATCAGTGTAAATGTCCCCTGTCACACTTGTTGGTTACTGGCTCTCCACTTCTCACGCTGTGACAGTGCATGAGGAAAGGAAGGCCAATAACCGGCAAGTTTGTTTTACATGTGATTAGCTGTGATTGGACACAGCGGATCACATTGTAAAGGGCAGCTGTGATTGGTACTTTACCCCGATCTGTGAAAGACACAGTGGTCACAGAGCGCACCCAATATGTGCCACAGAAGGCTCTCGGGGGGGCGTGGTTCTGGGAGGACGTCCATGGACAACCTTGCCAGAACTGGATGACTGCACTGTAGCCGTTTTTCGGTTATTGCGCAGTCAAGAAGTGGTTAAAGCAATATTAAACCCAAAAGCAAACATTTATCAGAGTGCAACTTATCAATTCTTAGATGTGATGGCTGCATTTGTTCTTTTTTAGGCTTTATTTCTTCTATTTTCATCTGATAATCCTGCCATTAAGTCTGTTGTTTTTCAAAAGGACAAGCTCTCCTGCAAATCTTTTGGTTTAAAGGGATGAGACAAACCATTTGTAACTGTCAGGGCTGCTTATAATGATCAGCTTTTACTTATTCATGTAAAACTTTTACCCCAAAAGAAAAAAAAAACTGTTTACTGTAACTGCTTATAAAGTATTAGCTGGAGTTTGGCTTCAATTTGTTAGTGTATTTAAATGTACTAGTATATTTAACACTACCCCCCCCCCCCCCAGACTGACAATGATGCTGTCTGCTGTGCCCTCTGTGCTCATTCATCCAGAGTGGGGGCACTCTAATGCCGCGTACACACAATTGGAATTCTGGTCGGAAAAAGCTCTGATGCTTTTCCCGACGGAATTCCGATGGAATTCGGCTCAAGCTGTCTTGCCTACACACGGTCACATCAAATTCCTATCACTTATAGTGCGGTGACTTACAACACGTACGACGTGACTAGAAAAAGGAAGTTCAATAGCCAGTAGCCAATAGCTTCTGTCTCGTAGTTGAATCTGAGCATGCGTGATTTTTGACGTGTCGGAATTGCATACACACGATCGGAATTACCGATAGCCCTTGAACACATGGTCGGACATTCTGACAACCAAATCCGTTGGATTTTGTCCGACGGATTTTGTCCAACGGATTTTGTCCGAAACTGTTGCATACACACGGTCGGACAAAGTTGTTGGAAAATCCGATGGTACATAACGTGATTACGTTATTTCGTTACAATGGGACTACGTTCAGGCTAGTAGCCAATAGCTTTGGTCTAGGAATTTGTTCTGAGCATGCGTGGCACTTTGTCCGTCGGAGTAGGCTACACATGATCGGAGTATGTCCGATCGGAGCATGTTGTCGGAAAATTTTATAGACAAGTTGGAAAACTTGGTCTGTCGCATATTCCGACGGAAACAGTCCGATGGAAACCACACACAGTCGGATTATCCGACAATACGGTCCGATCGGACACATTCCGTCGGAATCTCCGACCGTGTGTACAAGGGCTTAGAAAGTTTTTCCGTCGGGAAAATTGAGAACATGCTATCAATTTTTGGCTGGCAGAAACTCGGACAGCATACACACGGTCGCATTTTCCGATGAAAAGCTCTCATCGGTCTTTTTCTGGCCGGAATTCCGACCTTGTGTACGCGGCCTTAAGCTGGATTCACACCTACGCATTTTTTGTGCTTTTTGCATTTTGCAGATTTGCACTACAGAACGTGTTCCATAGGAAACCATATTAAATGGACTGTAGGACAAATCTGCAAAATGCAAAAAGCACTAAAAATGCATAGGTGTGAATCCAGCCTAATACAGGAGGTGTGTTACTGGCCAGATCACAGGTGAAAACAGAGAGGAAAAGCCTAAAAAAGAAAACAAAAACAGCCACCATATCTGGTAACCTGAAATATATGTTTTGGGTTTAATACAGCTTTAAGTGCATAGTTGGTACCAGCATAATGAAAGCGGAACTTCCTAATCTATATAGTTCAACAACATCTGGGTTTTGCAAGGTGATAAGCTCTGAAGCATTGCTATCTCAGTGTACAGAATTATTGTAGGTCTCACATCGCATCACCCTCATCGTTCTTAAATTCCATCTTTTCCCTCATGTGGGAAAGTGTAATGCGTTAACCCTCCCTCTTCCTAATGTACCTTGTGATAGTATTACAAGCGATTCTCCATCTGTACCCAGGAAAGAATGTTCTTAGCTGTGCCCCATAGTGAGATATAGCCACTCAGCCTGCATCGATTTCTCATTTAGGATGAATGTAATGGATCAGTTTAATTTTCTCTAGCAGCCACTGTCACCCTGGCTCTACCAATGATACTGCCAGCGTGAGAGGCCTGCAATGAACATTTTCTTTGTCAGTTATAAAATGAAACAATTACAGCCTAGTGCGCCCAACGGTGGATTCGCAATGTGGTTTACACAAGAAAGAAGTGGTAACATTAATGCTGCCACTCATCAGTCTGGGTGTGTGATGGCACAGGTCATATCTGCTTTACAATCTACACTGAGCACCAATAGAGAAAGACTACAATAATGCCTGAATGGACTCGGCGATCAATCTTATGCTAATGCGAGTTACTGTAAAACCTCTAAAAATGTTTATCAAGTTCAGCTACTTGGATCTGTCATTTTCTTTGTGATTGTTTACATGACAAGTCATGATTGTCTATTTGAGCATGCCTTTGTAATTTACAGCATTGTGGTCAAAAGGTACCATCATCATACCTGTGAGCCAAATCCTCCATCAATTGTCTCTCACACGCTCCCCCTCCCAGGCACTGCAGCTCACAGTGGGAGGGTTTCAGCTGCAGTGGCAATGCTGTCAATGCAGAAAGTAGTGGACAGGGCTAGGTGTGACCAGATGATGATTTACAAGTGTAGCACCCTGGAGTTTTATGCTCCTCCAAATTTACTTGCCAGGAGTAGTTATACTGGTTGATTATTAGAGGTCTATTGATTCTTCCCTAAGTTTGGCCTGGTTGAACTTGTCTCTACTACCACTAGGTGGCCAGGCACTTGGTGGTGCAAGATATGAGAAGGGCAAACGAGGGTCAAGTTATGGGGGGTATGTGGGTATCTCAGCCAATGGTTTCTTTGAATCCCATGGCCTGTTGGGAGCGCCTATTATTATTATTATACAGGTTTTAAATAGTGCCAACAGTTTGCGCAGCGCTTTACAACATGAGCCTATATAGTCGGGTGGAGTCCGGTCATCTGTGCTCTGTGCCACCTGGACGGCTGTCTGGGTGGACGTGTGTCGTATTGCTCCGGGCTGCTAGGCCAGAGACTGCGCCTATCCTGGCCAGCAGCTGGCTGCTGGGCTGTCTGAGGGCTTATCCAGAAGCAAGAGAGCAGCGCAGGGTTGGGATTGCGGCTTGCAGTCCAATCAGAGCTGACGGTTCTGCCAGCCGGAGAATCTGTCAGTGGTTAGAGGTAGAGGGGAAGCTGCCGCCTCAAGGAACCATCTGACTTATTACGAAGGACCACAGTGAGTAACTCAAGCAAGTACCAGAGCGGTATTCTCACCAAATGGGCACGGTGGAGAATCTGGATACTTCAGGTGGTGATCAAGTCAGGGACCCAGCCAATGGAGGTGATGCTTGCAGAAAAGCCTTGTGTGCCAAGCCGGGGACCGAACAAGCCAGTGGAGTGAAGCTTGAGAAGTATCTAGAGTGCCAAGCTAGGGACCCAGCAGAGAGGCGGGGGTGACGCTTGAGGAAGATACCAACGTGAAGATTGTGGGAGCTTAAGGGATTCAATGGCAGTGAATAAGAGAGACCGGGAGACCGGGAGCTCAGTGTGCTGAAGAACTACAAGGAGAAGTTGTAGAGAAGGCAAAAGAACTGTTACGCTTTGTGTTAGGAACTGTTAAAGACTATTGCCATAAGAGACAGCATCCCTGCACGTGCAGATGGGGCATCTTGCTGGAGGCCTTTCCCTGGATGGCTGTCTTTCTATTGAAGTTTTGGAGTCTGCTAATTGAACTTGCAACTACTTAAGGGTGTTCTGGCCCTAACCCTCCTTCCCTCAAAAAGTTTGTAAGAGAAATAAACTCATTAATCAACTGGACATCTTTGGATCCGTATACTTACCGTTTTTTAATCTCACATGATCCTGGAGCTCCGGCTCCCCTGAGTCAACAGAGGGTCCATGAAAGCCTAAGGTTACATTCACACTGGTGATTAGGGCCATTGTGAATTGTAGCGTCAGGAATTAGAGATACAGAACTATCAAGAGTCAGACATCAAGAGGCAGGTATCAGAACCAATCACATGTGCATCACCTTGTCAACTCAAGATCAAAAAGGGACTAAGATGGCTTTTAAGAGTTATTTCCGCTTTAGAGGGGGCCATACTCAGTTGGGATTTCTGCAAATTCCAGATGAATCAGACAAAATTTGAGCTGTAGGTGGCTTTGCCAGCACCCGTCCGCTCAACATATGTTGATCTTTCTATCAACTTTTGTCAAAGGAGTTAAATTTTCAGCCGAACGGCATCCCATCGGATATTCAGCAGCCACTGGAGCAGTGGCTGTCTGAAGACAATAGCGGTTTAGTGTGGATGGAGGAATTAATTGATTTCAATCATCCAGGCTGGGAGGCTTGCATGGCCAGCTTAAAGTGGAAAGTGGAAGGCAAAACCTAACTCAGCTTAAATCTACTCCCGCCCCCTATTCTAAACCTATTCTATCTACATTGTAAAAGGAAAGATGCCTATATTTACCTATTCTGAAGTTGCTCCAGTCCAGTCAAATGGCCAGCTTACAGCAGTGGCTTCAGTGAAGAGGAGGGACAGCCAACGGATGCCCCATAGTAACCCTATGGGTGACTTCATCATCCAGCCTCTACAGCCATTGTCAGCAATTTCTACTCTACACTGAAGCCGGCGCTGAAGAAATCATGTGACCGGACCAGGGTGACTTCAGACTAGGCAAGCATAGGCATCTTTCCTTTTACAGGGTAGATAGAATAGGCTTAGAATGGGGGTGGAAGCAGATTTAAAGGAGTTTTAAAGGCAGAAATTTTTTTTTATCTTAATGCATTCTATGCATTAAGATTAAAAACCTTCTGTGTGTAGCTGCCTCCCCAGCACCCCCTAATTACTTGTAGGAAAAATGATCCGCACTCAGGTTGTTGCTCTTAAAATTTCTTCATTTTATTGAATAGCCACAGTGAACAAACCCTGATTAAGTCAGTTGACGCGTTTCAGTCTATAAGGCCTTAGTCAGCAGCAGCTACCCTCAGCCCCCTAATTACTTACCTGAGCACCGTCTCTCTCCAGCGATGTCTACGAATGTCTAAGCTGTCCGGAACACTCCTCCTGATTGGCTGAGACACAACAGCCACGCCATTGGCTCCCGTGGATGTCAATCAAAGTCAATTAGCCAATCAGGGGAGAGAGGGGGTGAGGTAGGGGCTCCGTGTCTAAATAGACACATGTCGCTGCTCCATAGGAAGCTGCTGACTGTGGGGGCACTCAATAGGTGGGAGGGGCCAAGAGCAGCAAAGAAGGACCCGAGAAGAGGAGGATCCAGGCTGCTCTGTGCAAAACCAACTGCACAGAGGAGGTAAGTATAACATGTTTGTTATTTATTCATTTTTTTAAACAAGACTTTACAGTCACTTTAACCGGTTCGCGACCGGCTCCTGTATAAATACGTTGTCAGAATGGCACGGCTGGGCAAAGTAACGTACCCGTATGTTACTTTGAATTTCCCGCCGTGCGCACCTCCCGATAGTTCCAGGACCGTGGTTGCGGGTCCCGCGGACTCGATCGTCGCGGGGATACCCGCGATAGTGTCACGAAGTTCAAGAACAGGGAAATTCCGAAGTAAACAGCATCTCCCCGTTCTGCTTAGTGACAGGACACTGATCGTCTGCTCCCTGTCATCGTGAGCAGCGATCAGTGTGGTGTCACACACGGCCACGCCCCCATTCAGTTAGAAACACGCCCCTAGAAACACTTAACCCCTACACTGCCACCTAGTGGTTAACCCCTTCACTGCCAGTGACATTTTTACAGTAATCAATGCAACTTTATTGCATCGATCGCTGTATTAATGCCAATGGTCCCAAAAATGTGTCAAAATTGTCTGATGTGTCCGCCAAAATGTCGCAGTCACGATAATAATCGCTGATCACCGACATTACTAGTAAAAAAAAAAATATTAATAAAAATGCCATAAAACTATCCCCTATGTTGTAGACACAATAACTTTTGCGCAAACCAATCAATAAACGCTTATTGTGATTTTTTTTACCAAAAATATGTAGAAGAATATGTATCGGCCTAAACTAAGGGAAAAAAAACGTTTTTTTATATATTTTTTGTGGGATATTTACTGTAGCAAAAAGTAAAAAATGTGTTTTTTCAAAATTGACGCTCTTTTTTTATTTATAGTGCAAAAAATAAAAACCGCAGAGGTGATCAAACACCACCAAAAGAAAGCTCTATTTGTGGGAAAAAAGGACGCCAATTTTGTTTGGGAGCCACGTCTCACGACCACGCAATTGTCAGTTAAAACAACGCAGCGCCGATTTACAAAAAACAGTCTGGTCAGGAAGGGGGTAAATCCTTCCGGGGCTGAAGTGGTTAAGCTTTGATTGACTTTCCTTCCACTTTAATTCACACACATTCTTGTTGGAAACATAACTGCATTCGTTTTTATTTTTTTTAATTTGTCTGGAATTCTGCTTTAACTCATACTCTTTCAACTCCAAAAGGACCGCCAAATCGCAGACTAACAATGGCATATGCCTGCTGACTTAGCTGGTTTTGGGGGAAGAAGGCGGCTAATACAGCCGTCTGGAGCTTTCAAACCATAAATTCAAAAGCCAGTTACCTCTGCAACAAAGATTATTTGGAGAAAGTTATTATAAGTCTGCACTATTTGCTCTTTGCAGATAAGAGATATCTTGCCGTCTCTCTGTCAAAATATCGTCCAAGTTCTTTCCGCAGCCTCGGAAGCTGCAAGGGCTGTTCCCTTTGAGCTGTTTCTGGAAAGTTGACAAGGTTAATTGACAATTAATTCCCCTAAGAGAAGCGGGCCTGGTGCCAAATCAACTGCAAGAAAATTCAGAGCTCAAAGCTGTGACTGGAATAATTTCTTAGTAAGATCCATGTCGTGAAAAGTGACACATCTCATCAGCACTTTTCAGAGAGGTGAAAAACTTTGTAATCTGTCATATTTTTAATGGGCAGATAGAATCATACTGCTATCTGTTCATTTAGCTACTTGCTAGTAATTTGTGTGATCTTTCCAGATGAGCATGACTTTGGAGGACAAAGTGAAGACATGTTGATAATATTTTTTAAACCTGAGTAATCATTTTTGGTATATTTGGGAGGCTGGTGGCTCCTAGTTAAGGAACTAATGTGAATATGCAGCCACCCCAAGTCTTTTGCTTTGCAACTTTTAAGGTTCTTTGCAGTAGTTGCAAGGAAGCAATAAAACATCTGTAGTGTATAGTACTTTACTAAACAAAATGGCGTATATAAAATTCATGACATACAAAGTATTACAAAAGTGTCAGGAACCATGAAACAGACAGAGACAGAAGTACAATCAAATCACACTTGTTTATTAATAAAAATAAAAAGGTAAATAGGAAAAAGCATAGTCAAGCATAGCCAGAGTTCAGTAGCCAGATCGGGTAGTCAGCCAGTCCAAAGTTCATAAACCAGATCGGGTAATCAGCCAGTCCAGACGTCAGGGATCCAAGGAGAGCAAATGCAAGCAGGATAGAAGCCAGGAGGGATGTCAGCAAGCCAGTCTTGAAACAAACAGCAGGAGATGGTTCCTAGTGATGTGACCAATGCGAAGGCAAATGAAAGAGTGAGCTGGAAGGCTTTAAATAGGCAGGTCAGACGAGCATCATCAGGAACAGCTGGTAACTGTGGAAAGAGAAGAGAGCTGGCAATTAGCCGACAGCTGAGCGTCCAGCCCAGAGAAGGAAGGGCTAAGCCAGCCCTGACAAAAAGATGCCTAAAGCATGCACAGGCTATATAACCTTCCTAGCAATAGAAAACAAGTATGTACAATATATTATGATAGGCATACAACTAAACAGTTATTTAACTTGGTTCTTCTTGGTTTCTTCTTCATTTTATCCTGGATCTCTCCAGACTGCTTTTTGCGTCTCCTGCAAAACTCCCAGTTCCTTTGTGTCCTCAACACATGGCTGTGTTCAAGTCCTCTTCCCCCCCCCTCCAGTTCTTCTAGCATCACTTCCTGTCCTGTGCTCATAAACCAGTCCAACAAGTTTATTAGCATATGAATAGGGGAAAAAAAAGTCTATAAAAAGTGATTTTGCGCAAAAAATAAATAACTATCACTAAAAAACACTATAATAAGATACCCAACTGATAAATCACTCAAAAGAGGAAGAGTGCCTCCACATAATAACAATGTGCAAAAATACAATGTGAAAAAATAGTCAGCAACATGTCCCAAATGTGCTAAATGGAGAACTGTGCAAAAATAGCATTAAATTGTGCAAAAATAGCAATCAAATGTGCAAAAAATAGCAATCCAGTGCGCAAAAAATAGCAGTAAAGTGTCCAAAGCAGTTCCTAAGGTCACATGAGGTAATTATCCTTCAAAGATAAAATAAACAAAGAACGTACATGTGAGTAAATCCCAAAAGGGTATATAAAGTGGGGTTACAAGCCTCTAAATTAGTGAATAAAGTGATAAATAAAATGTTCAAAATTCTGCCGCCTTCGCAGACTTACGTCACTTCGGATGTGCGTCTATCCCGGCCAATCCCTACGCGTTACGTCACGTCTCGTGACTTCATCTGGGGAACCGGATTGGTTGTGTGGACGTGCTTTAAATAGTATATACCCGGAAATGGGTGGCCGGATAGATGCACACCGGAAGTGACGTAAGGAGGTGCTGAACAATGCCGATTCTGTTCCTTGTCTGTTTTCAAACGTTTTAACCACTTGAGACCTGCGCTATAGCCAAATGACGGCTACAGCGCGGATCTCCTTTGCCGGGACTACGTCTATTGACGTAGTCCCGTGCACAAGCGGCCTGCGCGCTCTGTGATCGGCGAGTCTATGAGACTCGCCTGATCACCGATCCAAGCAAGGGGTCAATCCCGACCCCTTATCACGTGATCAGCTGTCAGTCAATGACAGCTGATCATGTGATATAACGGAGCCGGTAATCGGCTATTATTCCTCCTCGCGCTGACAACGCGAGGAGAAAAAAAAAGAGCCGATCACCGGCGGCCGTGATCGGGACATAAGTCCCGATCACGGCCAGCCCTGCCAGTGCCCACTTGCCCCCTGCCAGTGCCCACCTGCCCCCTCATCACTGAACATAATAAAAAAATAAGTGCCCCCCGTCAGTGCCACCCTGCAGTGCCCATAGTGCCACCCAGCAGTGCCCACAGTGCCACTCAGCAGTGCCCACAATCTGCCTCAACAAAGGTGCTGCACCCCAGTGCCACATATCCGTGCCCATCAGTGTCATCTACCAGTGCCCATCAGTGCCCAGCAGTGCCGCCCATCAGTGCCCAGCAGTGCCACCTATCAGAGCCACCTATCAGTGCCACCTATCAGTGCCCATCAGTCCCATCTATCAGTGGTACCTATCAGTGCCCCTTATGCCACGTACACACGGGCGGACTGTATGGCGTACTTAGTTCGTCATACAATCCGACGGACAGTCCGTCGTACTTTCGACTGAACGGACTTGACCACACACGGATACCCAAACAGTCCGTCGAAAGCTTGCGCGATGACGTGTACAGCACGTACGGCGGGACTAGAAATAGGAAGTCCAATACACAGCAAAGCACCCTTCCGCCGTGTAAATCCTTTCTGGGCATGCGCCATTCTTAGTCCGTCGAACTAGCCTACTGACGAGCGGATTGTCCGCTGAAACCAAAGTACGATGGACAGAATTTCGAAAAATCCGAAATACTTAGTACGCCAGACTGCACGCTGAAAAAGTCCGCTGAAGCCCACACACGAGCGGACTGTCCGCTGAAATGTGTTTAGATGGACTAAGTACGCCATACAGTCTGCCCGTGTGTACGCGGCATTAGTGCCACCCATCCGTGCCACCCATCTGTGCCACTCATCCGTGCCATCTTATCTGTGCCCATCTTTGCCCATCAGTGCCGCCTTATCTGTGCCCATCGGTGCCGCCTTATCTGTGCCTATTAGTGCCGCCTTAACTATGCCTATCAGTGCCCACCAGTGCAGCCTATCAGTGCCCACCAATGTAGCCTATCAGTGCCCACCAATGCAGCCTATTAGTGCCCACCAGTGCAGCCTATCAGTGCCGCCTCATCAGCGCACTTCAATGAAGGAGAAAAATGACCTTTTTGCAAAATTTTATAACAAACTATTAAACATGATTTTTTTTTTTGCATCTTTTTTTGTTTGTTTAGCAAAAAATAAAACTCCCAGCTGTAATTAAATACCACCAAAAGAAAGCTCTATTTGTGGGGAAAAAATTCTAAAAATTTCATTTGGGTACAGTGTTGTATGCCCGCGCAATTGTCATTCAAAGTGCATCAGCACTGAAAGCTGAAAATTGGTCTGGGACTGAGGGGAGTTTAAGTGCCCAGTAAGCAAGTGGTTAATGTATGAGTCCATTTGGGTAGTTTTAATAAATATGATGTTTTGCCCATAACATTCTTCACTATTGGAGGCTTCTTTGCTTTGTTCCCCTTTTATACTGAGGCAAGTTTTTCTGAATAAATTTGGGTTTGTGAGTGGATTACCTTACCCTATCCTATCTATTGGAGGAATATCTGAGAACTTAGCTACAGTGCATACTCCCTAATGAAGTGGCCATGAGTGAGAGTGGAAACTCCTGATTATTGATGGATGCAATTTTGAATTGAGGTGAGAGTTTTGGGAGACTTGAGCACTAAGAGGCTGCTTTTGAAATATCGAGGAACATACATGGACATTTCAAAGTATTGACATTCATTTATCAATTCTCTTTATTTG
Organism: Lithobates pipiens; assembly: GCF_037356315.1. Classification (NCBI taxonomy): domain Eukaryota; kingdom Metazoa; phylum Chordata; class Amphibia; order Anura; family Ranidae; genus Lithobates; species Lithobates pipiens. The sequence goes on along the minus strand of NW_027507686.1, from coordinate 61,252,568 downwards.
GATCCATCAGTCGGTGAAGACGGTGGAATTTTGAACATTTTATTTATCACTTTATTCACTAATTTAGAGGCTTGTAGCCCATTTTATATACCCTTTTGTGATTTACTCACATGTACGTTTTTTGTTTATTTTATCTTTGAAGTCTAATTACCTCACGTGACCTTAGGAACTGCTTTGGACACTTTACTGCTATTATTTGCACATTTGATTGCTATTTTTGCACAATTTGTATACAGAAAATAGAAAAATGAACACTGCGCTATCCAAATATAAAAAAGCTGCTAACACATCCAAATGGATATTTCAAGGTAAAAATGTACAATCTATAAAAAAGTGTAGCGCTAAACAAAAAACAAGAAAATGTGCAAAAATTACATAAACTTATATAATAACCCCATGTGCCACCACCCAGGGCTACAAAATGTTCCTTATGATGAGAACATTGATCTGGATAAACACCAAGATTATGTTAAATGAAACAATCTATCACTTAGAATTGTGTATATAAAAACTGTTCACACATAAAATTGTATTGCTTTGTGCTCCTAAACCAAAATGCTCAATAGTCCAAAAAAAAGAAAAGAACCGTAAAGTCTCTTTAACTGATAAGAATAATCAAATCCCACGTGTGTAGTCAGATTCACATTCCACCTTCATTTATATAGGCATGACATGCGAACACCACGTGACAATCCCACCACCACTGTGAATGCGGGCTTACCGGACGTATCTGACCCAAACGAATATATATTCGAAGGGTCACACAGGCTTATGTAGTATCAATAGGAATTCACATTCGCGAGGTTTGAATCACCAGGAAAACATAATGGATAATAATAGGTTTTCTCCAACTGTATGGTCCAGCTCAGAACATTGGACACATGAAATAAGAAGATGGGGCCATATAGTGTAATTCCATTAAAAAAACAATTTTAATAAAAATAATGATAACAAACTCACATTTATGAAGTAAATCAAGCGCTTTTCAACTAAAAATCGGCTGCAGTAGAGTCCTCTCGATGCTTTTCGTCCTCATAGACATCGTCCCCAGACTTCTTATTTCATGTGTCCAATGTTCTGAGCTGGACCATACAGTTGGAGAAAACCTATTATTATCCCTTATATGGGTGAAGTGATCGTTTTGATGTTTTCCTGGTGATTCAAACCTCGCGAATGTGAATTCCTATTGATACTACATAAGCCTGTGTGACCCTTTGAATATATATTCGTTTGGGTCAGATACGTCTGGTAAGCCCGCATCCACAGTGGTGGTGGGATTGTCACGTGGGGTTTGCATGCCATTCCTATATAAGTGAAGGTGGAATGTGAATCTGACTACACACGTGGGATTTGATTATTCTTATCAATTAAAGAGACTTTACGGTTCTTTTCCTTTTTTTTTGGACTATTGAGCATTTTGGTTTAGGAGCACAAAGCAATACAATTTTATGTGTGAACTGTTTTTATATACACAATTCTAAGTGATAGATTGTTTCATTTAACATAATCTTGGTGTTTATCCAGATCAATGTTCTCATCATAAGGAACATTTTGTAGCCCTGGGTGGTGGCACATGGGGTTATTATATAAGTTTATGTAATTTTTGCACATTTTCTTGTTTTTTGTTTAGCGCTACACTTTTTTATAGATTGTTTTTGCACAATTTAATGCTATTTTTCCACAGTTCTCCATTTAGCACATTTGGGACACTTTGCTGATTATTTTTGCACATTGTATTTTTACACATTGTTATTATGTGGAGGCACTCTTCCTCCTCTTTTGAGTGATTTATTTGTTGGGTATCTTATTACAGTGTTTTTTTAGTGTTAGTTATTTATTTTTTGTGCAAAATCACTTTTTACAGATTTTTTATGCTTGAGTGTTTGATGATGCACTAGAGGTTTTGCTGCATTAGATACACATTAATATCACTTTATTTCTGTTATTAGTGACATTCATTAGCTACTCCCAGTAGCACGAGAGACATTTCCCCCCTTTTTATATGAAATGGGGAAGCCTAGTTTCGAAAAACAAAACATGTAACTAATATGCATCAATCTCATATTTTTGCTATAAAAATCACTAAAATATCAATAGCAACACACCAAGTTTCCCTAATAAAGCATAATTTAAACAAAACATCTCCCTAAAACCTAACCCCACCTACTTAAACATCTAACACCTAGCAGGTTCATCTGAACCAGTAAAGGTATGATAAGGATTACTGTTAGATGCTTTCAGCTCGGTGCATATGATATGTCCTCTCTGTGTTAAGTGAACAATAACGCAATATAGTAATTATTAGTGTGTGGTTTGTGGCAATACCATCATGTAGCTTGTTATTGGATGCTTAGTTGAACTGGTTAATTTGAGGTGGTTTGGGAATGCATCTGTAAGCAGAGTGCTCAGTAAGACCCCATGCCAACCTGTGTTAGTTTAATGTACAGTGCAAATTATCTGCTAAAAGAGGGCCAGAACAACAGACGGAAAATGTCTCGTCAGTGGTATTACCAGTAGTCTTCCTGCAGCTGATATTTTCCTTTACTGACTTTCCAAGCCTTGTTTTATAGTATGTATTTGTTTTGGGGGCATCATCTTGGTGGGGGCAGAGTTTCCAGCAAAGAGAAAATTAACCACTTCAATACTGGGCACTTTCACCCCCCTCCTTCCCAGACCAATTTTCAGCTTTCAGCGCTGTCACACTTTGAAAGAGAATTGCTCGGTCATGTAACACTGTACCCAAATTACATTTTTATCATTTTTTCCATACAAAAAGAGCTTTTTTTTGGTGGTATTTAGTCACCGCTGGGGTTTTAAATTTTTACGCTACAAATAAAAATCGAAAATATTCACAATAAATCAATTTTTCTTAGTTTCTGTTATATAATTTTGCAAATAAGTAATTTCTCTTGATAATTTTTTACCAAAAATGATGCTGCTACATTTCTTTGGTAAAAATAACCCAAATCAGTGTTTATTTGGTGTTGGGAGTGCTGAGGACAGACAGATTTTTTATGGGGACACTGAAATATGTATAGGGGCAGGGGTATCAGTAGTGCTTGGTGTACTTTGTGGGGTAATCTGTAACAAATGCTGTCACAAATCTGCAGATTCTCCCTCCCCCCCACTGAGCTCTCACTGAGCTTGGCGGGGAGAACTGTCACAGAGACACGCATCTCTGTTTACATTGTGACGGCTGTGATTGGACACAGCCTTCAGGTAATCAGGAGGCCCATATCCTGATCTCTGCTCAGCTTGATCCTGTAATCATAATGATTCTTAAGAAAACATATAACTCTATGGCCGCGTACACACGGGCAGACTGTTCGCCCAACTTTGTCCGCTGAACAGTGTTTGGGCGGACAGTCCGCTCGTGTGTGGGCTTTCAGCGGACAGTTTCAGCGGACAGTTGGACGGACAAGGTTTTTCGGAATTTCCGAAAAACTGTCCGCTGAAACCTTGTTTCAGCGAACAGCCCGCTCGTGTGTAGGCTTGTTCGTCAAACAAAGTTGCGCGCATGCTCAGAAAGGATTTTCACGCCGAAAGCTATAATGCAGTGTATAGGACGTCGTATTTTTCGTCCCGTCGTACGTGCCGTTCACGTCATCGAGCACGGTTTCAGCAAACTGTTCGTCCGTCGTGTGTGGCCATGTCCGTCCATGCTAAGTTTGAGCGGACTGTTTGCCGAAACTGTTGGACGGACAAAGTTGGGCGAACAGTCCGCGCGTGTGTACGCGGCCTATCTCTCAAACACAGCCATTTGCAGTACAGAGCACGGAGGCCCATATCGTATTAATATTAAAGCCTGAAAAGGATCAATCAATTTGTAAAAACTATAGACCTATATCTTTGACAAACATAGATATAAGAATATACTCTAAGATAATAGCGAGACGAATAACAGAAATTATATCAGATCATATACATTTGGACCAAACGGGTTTTATGAAGGGTAGAGAAACAAGGGATAACATTATCAATACATGTACACTGATGGAATACGCTCAGAGAAATGCCATCCCTGCCTGCCTTCTGGCTATAGATGCCGAGAAGGCTTTTGATAGGGTGGGATGGCAATTCTTGGAGGAAGTATTGAGGCAAATAGGAATGGGACCTAAAATGCTAGATAGGATCACTGCATTATATAAAAATTCAAGAGCAAAAGTTAGGACAAATGGGATGTTGTCAGATTATATAAAGGTATCAAATGGGACTAGACAGGGGTGTCCCCTATCCCCACTTCTGTACGTTATGATAATGGAACATCTTATGGAAGCTATAAGGGGAAATACGGATATCAAAGGGATAGAGGTTAAAGGTAAAGAATATAAGACGGCTGCATATGCAGATGATCTTTTATTATATAACTAACCCTATAATTACAATACCAAATGTAATAAAAGAACTGGAAAGATTTGGGCAATTGAGCAACTTTGAAGTTAATTATGATAAATCTGAAGTAATGAACATCTCATTGGAAGAAGGAATGCAAAAGATAATACTAAATGATTTCCCATTTAAATGGAAACAAGACGTGATTAAGTATCTTGGAATATATATTCCAAGTGACTTAAAACTTCTACAGGACATGAACTATAATAAAGCAATTTATAAGGTAAAAAAACTTTTAGGAAAATATGATAAAATAACTTATTCCTGGTTAGGGAAAATAAATATTCTAAAGATGGTGATACTACCAATTATGCTATATATTTTTCAAACTGTCCCTATTATACCATCAGGAAAGATTATGAAGGATTTAAGAGAAGCTGCAGAAAGTTGTATATGGTCGCATAAGGTTCCTAGAATAGGAAGAGAAGTATTAATAAGAACAAAAAAAAATGGAGGACTGGCAATGCCTGAAGAGCTTTTTTTTTGGTGGTATTTAGTCACCGCTGGGGTTTTAAATTTTTACGCTACAAATAAAAATCGAAAATATTCACAATAAATCAATTTTTCTTAGTTTCTGTTATATAATTTTGCAAATAAGTAATTTCTCTTGATAATTTTTGACCAAAAATGATGCTGCTACATTTCTTTGGTAAAAATAACCCAAATCAGTGTTTATTTGGTGTTGGGAGTGATGAGGACAGACAGATTTTTTTATGGGGACACTGAAATATGTATAGGGACAGGGGTATCAGTAGTGCTTGGTGTACTTTGTGGGGTAATCTGTAACAAATGCTGTCACAAATCTGCAGATTCCCCCTCCCCCCACTGAGCTCTCACTGAGCTTGGCGGGGAGAACTGTCACAGAGACACGCATCTCTGTTTACATTGTGACGGCTGTGATTGGACACAGCCTTCAGGTAATCGGGAGGGCCAATCACAGCGCCCATATCCTGATCTCTGCTCAGCTGGATCCTGTGATCATAATGATCACAGGATCGAGCCGCAGCTCGCCTGCGAGCACTCGTAGCACCCTGGCTGCAAGCACTCGTTCTGAGGGACGTTTCTGAACATCCACTCAGGACGAGGAAAGGACCACCCGGCCATATATGCGCAGTGGACGGGTGGGAGGTAGTTAAGCAGCACAGCAGTGAAACTATCAAATCTCACTACAAATCTGCTAAGACTAGGGGTCAGAGGCAGCAGTGCCTGAAATCTCTTAAGCAGTAGGCACAGGAGTACCTGGGCACACTCACATACCAGGATGTGCTCTCCTATATTTTAGGAAGAACTCTAGACAATAGGATCATTTTCAGGGTACTGCTTAGGCCCAGTTAACATTTCTAATTGTTTCCTATAACATAAATCTTTTTTTTAAGTTCAATTCCCCTTCAAGAGCACTGGTTGTATAACATGCAAGAATTATATCACATCTTGATAAGCAGTACAGAACTGCTAGTCCAGAAATGTCATAAAATGGCTTCATTGTCACCAGTGGTAGACATATGATCTCAGAAGTCTAAGGAGTTATTTTCCTTTCTAGTGGCCCGTCTCTCAGCAGTTTGGAATTTACTGCGGGACACTGTTTCGTTGTGATCCCTTGACGACAGTAAGGTGTGAGGACATTTTAAATTATCAAGTGAGAGTATAATCCATAAACAGAGATGGGTCAAGTGAAGCACAAACAGAGCATCAGAAAAGGGGACATTTAGGTAAAGACTCAACACAAGCAGAAGGTGGAAGCAGATGTTGAATGAACAGAAGGAACCATAGAATGACCTGCACTTAGCAGTCCTAATATCTCTCCTATATACAGCCCTCACATTCCTGATGAATGGATCTTCATTGTATTAAAACTTTAGAAAAAAAAAAGACAATAAAATATATGTGAAAAGAAAACAAAAACAAACACCAGGCTTAAGATGTAATGGGAGTAAAAACATCAGGTCAGAACACACAGAAATAAGGGCAAAAGTGCAGGCGACCCATGCAATGCACCAACAATCACTCAGGGTAGAAGAACTTCATACATAATCTCAAATCTTAATAAAGCTAGGTAGAGGTGATAATATGGTAGGGGCACAGAGTGAGAGGCAGATGCAGGCTGGCAGGTAATAGGAAAAGTAGCAGGGAACGGTCCCAGTATGTAATCCAGACAGATTTTTTCAAAGCATTGTTTTTCTTGGGTCCCATTCGGATGCCATATTTAGCTTTAAGCTGTGCAAATGAAATTGGGCATTTTTATCTTTTGCTGTCAAAACCACTCTAACAAGTGAGCTCTGCTCTTCTTCAGTACCTCTAGGGATGTCATTTTTATCCACTACACAGTAAAAACTAATTGTGAATGTCATATCACAGAGAATATATATAATTAATGCAGTGAAAGAAAAAGCAGCATTCCAGCTCACAGCAGAAGAATAATAATCCAGGATTAAGTTTCTAAATGAACAGCGGGAGATTTCCTGTATAAACATTGCTTGGCAAATACATGGGCATCTGAGAGAAGAGTCTATTAGTCTGTTATGGCAGTATACAAATCCAACTGATTTAATTACAGTAGGAGAGCCACTAGGGATGGCACTAAACAATATGTAAATTTGAAGACAAAAATAGAAATTACAAGTTGCTGGAAAATAAAGTTAACGTCATTTTAAGATGTACCATATTTGTGCCCAGGTGCTACCATACATTGTTTTTATCTCCATGCTACATATAATAGTAGTTCCAAAAACTGTTTAGCTCTTGTGTACCCCCCAATTTTTCATTTGTTTCGCTTTATATATTATGTGCACTGTGAGTGCTGGGTGCAATCCATAAATGATATGTAGAACTGAAAGAAGAAACCAAGTACACTCCACGGGACCGGCTACAGGAGAAAGTTTCAATAAGGTGCTTGTTATGGCCAATGTTTCAGTGGGACACAGCCCACCTTTCCAAAGGTTAAAAGAATAGGGTTAATGTTTATTGCTTTGTTGTTGTTTTTTTTTGGGGGGGGGGGGGGGGTTTATAGCATACACTTATTGTTTACACAGGCAATGTGCAGCATGCCACCACACTGCGGTAAAATATTGCGCACCAAAGCATTGCATATTTATTCCCCTTATGGCCATAGATGCCATTAAAGTTTGTCAATCCCCTTAATTAAAACTGTCAGATGGGCTAAATAGAGGGGCAGAGGATATGCACTTTGAAGTAGAGAAGGTTCTGCAGGGGAAAGTGGTGTTTAAGCTGCAGCATTTGGAGGCAGGCCACCTCTGCTTTATTATTTCAGAATGAATGTGCTATAAAGGCACAGAACACGAAAGAGTTAGTTATGAGTGGTTGAGTGGCTGATAGAGCTTTCCTCTCTTTCCTCCTTCCTGGCACAGAGCTGCGACTTGTCTGCAACTGCTGCTAATGCACCCTCTTCACCCTCCGAGTTTCTCACCTGTTAATCCTGCCATAACCCCAAAAACTAGCAATGAGGAGTCAGCTGAATTATTTTCATCACATGATCACTAATTTGTTGCAGGAGGATGACCTTGGCCATGCACAGTACTGAAAATGAGAAACATAATAAAAGGGCTATAGAGGGAAGGGACAGAGGCAGTGATGTTCCAGCAGATGGAGCTTAGTGCTAAGTGGGCTCTAGTGATGACAGAGGTGGGGTGGATGATGAGGCAGCAAAATGTCTGTGGCTGCCGCAACATCTACAGCCTCTAGTTATAGGGAGAGATGTCTCACAAGGGGTGCAGGATAAGAAACATCAAGCAGGGGATGGGGTAAACCACTGTAGGGTTCTCCTTCACCGACCTTAGCATCCTTTCCAAGGCAGGTCACCTGCCCAACGTCCTAATGCCTGCTTGGCAGCACTGCTGAATTTGCGGCTCATGGAATTAGCCTCTTTTCACATGTTTATAGCCTATGCAACTCCACAGTGGCAGGTACTGAGCTCCCACTTTTTTGCCCAGAAGCCTTCCTTGAACCTCCACCAGCATATGGAATGTAATGTGTCTGTATCGTTGGACCATACTGTCAGATGCAGGGTTCACATGACTGCAGACTTATGGTGCAGCAAGCATGAGCAGGAACACCTACATACTCTCCAGCCACTGAACAATACTTTGGCTATTGTTTCTATAATAATATACTCTAATATTTATTCCAAGATAAAACTGACTAATTTCTCCCTCTTACATTGCGGTCTTACCAAACTGTTTACATACTGTTCAGCCATTGTACGATATTGGTGGCTATTTTCTCTCAAATAATACACTCTAATGATTATTTCAAGATAAAACATGACCGCTCTCTGCCTCTTTTTTTTTTTTTTTTTTTATAAATCTTTTATTTATTTCATAAGGCAAAAAAAAGTAACATAAAGACATATCATTTACAGATATTTGATAATATATAGGATAATAATCTCAACGGTTCAAATATATCAAGCTTATATTGTTCATCTAACTCATATAATTTCAATCATATATATAACATATTAAGCCTCTCCACTGCTTCCACCAGTCAACTGACCTGTGTCTATTTCTACACATTATCCCCTCTTGCCATATATATCCCAGTACTTCTTGCCTCAGATTTTCTCCTATTTAATAATCCCATAAAAAAAAAAACAACACAAAAAAAAAAAGGGGGGGGGAGGAAGAAAGAGGTAATGGTGGTGGCGAACGCGCCCCCGACTAGATATCGCTCAATCTCAAAAATTCCCTTCCTCTCACCAGTCGTTCCTCCAGATAGTCCCCTTTAGATTACCTTTCTTTAGCCCACCTTATCGCTTTCAAACAGGGTCCGTCCCTCATTAGAGAAAATATATATATTCCAGGATGTCCAGGTCTCAATATATTGTTCCCTTTGATGGCGTTTTGTGAGGATTAAATCCTCCGTTTTCTTAATTTCCTCTACTTTTTTGAACAACATACCGATAGATGGTCCTTGTATAGCTTTCCAGAATAATGGAATACATGCCTTAGCAGCATTGAGAAGATGACAGATGACCGATTTTCTATAAATTCCGCTTGTTATATCAGATGCATGAAGCAAAAAAAAGCTGGATCATTTGGAATTTCATATTCCGTAAAATTTTGAACTATTTGTCGAATCTTCTTCCAAAAATATTTCAATTTTGGACATGTCCAAAATATATGTAAAATTGTTCCCCTATCCTCTTGACATCTCCAACACTGGTCTGAGAGAGAAGGATATATCCTTTGTAATTTTACCGGAGTTTGATCCCACCTGGTAACCACTTTAAAATTTGTCTCCTGAACCTTAGTGCTTGTAGAGTAACTGTGTATAAGGCTAATGGTATTTTGCTGTTGACATGCTGTGAACTTGCATCCAATATCTATCTCCCATGCCCCAAGGCATGGCAGCTGATAGTCATCTGATGGCGTAATCAAAGATATACAGCCGATGCATGTGGCATTGCCCCCTCCTCTGTACAGTAAATTTCAAATCTGGTCAAGTTTTGACTAAAACCATCCAATGATGGTAGAGACCTTAAGAAATGGGTCAGCTGAAAGGCTCTCCAATGATCCAGTCCAAAGATACCCATTTTATCCATAAATTCTAACATAGATGGCCACTTATTATTAACCAAAAAATGCGATACATGGAAGTGACCATGTTGCCTTATTGAATAAAGAACTGGATCTTGGTTTCCTGGAGGGAACGCTCTCTGCCTCTTATATTGCAGGCAAACCAAGCTACTTACATACTGTGCACCCATTGAACAATATTTGGTGCTATTGTAGCTCAGATAATACACTGTAACTGCAGTTTTCATAGACTTCTATTATGTCTTCTTTGGTGCGCTTTCAGAAAATGTACCATAATTGTGAGACATGTGAGAAGTGCACGGGATGTCTGGGAATTTAAAAAAAGAAACAAATCTTAAAGATCTTAAAAGGGACTGGCAGAAATGTAGTGTGGAAATATTGTTAGGACTATCCAACTTCATAATAGTATTATAAAGTTAGAAAATCCTATCCCAGAAATTACTGATGGGTTGACATTGGATTATGGAAATATGAACCTGTGGATCAGTGACAATGTCAGCAAACATCAGAAGGAGTAGGGTAAATTGAATGAAGTTTAAAAGGTGTTAAATGCTACCTGGAAGTAATTTTGAAACTGTGTTCCTGGATTTTGCATGATTTAGGAAGTTGAAATTTAAGTTTGGGTTAACAAAAAAACTTTATCCCACTCCTTTGGAGAAATAGTTAAAGATAGTTTTGTTTCCCATCTCTTCATGTACGCTGGGAGTTGCATTAAAGTGGATGTAAACCCACTCTCATCTTTTCTAAACTACTGCCATAGTGGTTATCTAAAAGGATATACATGCCTCCTGCATGTATCCTTACCTGTCAAATGTCTCCCCTCTATCTGTTATGAGACCTGAGAAACTGCAGATTCTGTGGATGGGTCTATTGTCCAGGACTCGGTGGGTGGAGTCATGTCAGTAGACTCCCCGCCCACCTCTACACTCCCCTTTTCAACATGCTTTTTCTCCTGTGTATTTCTTACATTGAACTTCTGCTATGATCACTAACATCCAGTCAAATCCCAGAAAGGTCACCACATGACTTCAGCATGCCCAATCATGCTGAGGTATGGAGAAGCCAATCCTGGGAGAGCTGGAGAAGAAAGGAGGAGGGGATCTGAAGTACACAGAATCTCACACTCTTGCATGAGATATCACCTGTCACTGACAGCAAGGGGGAAGAACTGACTACTATTTCTCAGTGTTTATCTTACTGAAAAAAAGATAAGAGGACTGCTTAGAGCTGGATCAACTCTTCGTGGCAAAACTGGGCACAGATTACATGAAATCCTATACTGTACAAGGTGCAAGCCTTAATTAAAAAAAAAAAAAACGAATTCAGGTTTACATCCACTTTAAAGTTTTGGATAAGTATCCCTATATCACGAACACAAGTGTAAGTGGTCACAAGAACTTAAGGTAGAACTATGGTCTCCCTTTAGATTTGACTCAGTCAGGGGAGATAAAGGAAAATTTTTGTTTACTTTGCTTACTTTGTGCATCACACAGTAATTGGATTTCATACTTGTTTAATACAGGAGCCTTTAGTTGTACTTAAAGAGGAGGTCCAACTAAAAAAAAAATTATTAAAAGCCAGCAGCTACAAATAGTGCAGCTGCTGACTTTTATTAAATGGACATTTACCTGTCCAGGGTGCCCGTGATGTCAGCAGCTGAAGCTGAGCAATTGCTCTTCTCTCAGCTGCCCCCGCTGCCATCCTTGGTGAGGGAATCAGGAAGTGAAGCGTTGCGGCCTCACTTCCCGGTTCCCTACTGTGCATGCACGAGTCACGTTCTGTGTCCTCACTGGTCTCCGCTATGTTCTGGTACCTGTGTGTTACCTGTGACCTGTGTTTACACGTAACTGATCAGAAATACCCCAGCTCCGCTCACAGAGGCTCCAGGCTGTACCCTACCCAACCTTTTCTGTTGCCATCATCCATTTAACTGTGAAATGTGCTGTACTGATGCCCAAATTTGAGGAAAAATGCTGACTTAGCAACCAGCTTTTAACACCTGTAAATTTACTATATTAAGAAAAGGAAACCAAGCTGCCTTTCCGGGCTCCCTTATGGAACTTAGCAATCTGGTGTATAGAGGCTCTAGGGCCTATGCTTCCCTTCCGCACTCTACTAGAGTTACATATAAAGTCTGAATCACGGCTAGGAAACATTTTTTTAAATTCAATCCAATCATCACCTCTTGTAGGGAAATCTATCTGTCTCCTGTTTCAGACTGCTGCCGGACCCTCAGGTGTGGGCCCGCTATTAGGACGCTTAGAGATAATATGACCATGGCTACCTTACTGACCTTCTGAGACCTTTCTTCCAAACTTAGATTGCCTAGGTGAATGTACTTCCATTACTATCAATTGCTCCACATGGCGCAATTGCAATTTCCTAATCCTCCTCGTCTAGGGGCTGATCCAATAGAGGACCTTCTCTCACAGGACTCCCTCTCTAAACCTCTATCTTCATTTTACATGGCTGTCCTCAGTGTGGCGTCTCCTAAGATGGACAGGTTGTGGGATCAGTGGGGGGCGGATATTCCAACTTTGGACAGGGAGCCCTAGGAGGAATGTTTTGAGGATAATTCTAAGTTGGTTATTTCCTTGCGAGATTAACTGATTCAAACATAATATAATTACACGCCTCAGAGGTTGCACAGAATCTACCCACAAAGGTCTTCCGACTGTTTATGACGTCACTCTTGCGTTGGAACATATTACCATATGTTTTGGACTTGTCATGGAGTGGTGTAGTTCTGGACAGAGGTATTGGAGCTTATTAATGACTGTCTGCAACTGTCCTTTTCGTTCTCCCCTGGTCTTGCCCTGTTGGGAATTCATAATGATGAGCAGAGGCCTCGCTACATAAATGATTGATTTCTTACTTGCTTGCTGTACTATGCTAAGAAGGAAATACTTTGTAAACCTTGGACAGCACAAAGAGTTTCCCCCCTTTTTTGTATTGATGGTATAGCATATGGGTTTTCACTGTCTGTCTTTCTGGGAGGGTCCCCCTTTCAGTATGTTTCTTGCTATATTTATATACTCTGTATGCTACTCCTGCTAGCTATTGCTTGTCTGTAGCTAATGTTCAATTATCTGTACCTCATTATAATGCTGGTTACCATCTAATTGTTTGCTTCCTTTTTATCGTGCCATTGTTTCAATGAAGAGCAATTCTGGTTGTCAAAAAAACAAAGGAAACCAATCATCTCACTGACTTTGTCAACACTTTTCCTTCTCTGGTTTATAGTACTAGCCCAGCGGTTCATCATCTTCAATGGCTTCTGCCTACTTTTGCTGGATTACTAATAAAGATGCCCTTATACTTGGGCTGCAGAAAAAGGCTGCTCGTAAATGGGCTGACACTTTTAAAGCAGGAATATTTCTTGGGTAGCTATCAAATGGCTGAGAGAGAATACATTTATGTGGCTTTTGTAGAATCATATCCATTGTCCCCCAAGTGGTATGGGTTATTGCCACTGATCAGATCTTCTATTACTCTCACAGCTTGACATTACTCTAGATGGGCAAATCAGATGCAGAACACACCTGCAGCTGTGAAGGAAAAATCTCAGGTAGCTAAATCTGCTAGTCTATGAGCAGGTTTTAAGTGATTGGGCTTTGTGCTTAGCTGCAGTTTCTATAAACTGTGATGTGATGCCTAGCTTTAAGAGTACAGCATGCAGCTCAACACCAATTTGTCCACCAGACAGCACAGACCTTCTTAAAAAGCACATTGCAATTACTCTTATCTCTCCAGATAAGAAGTATTAGCGTCTCTAATAGCAAAAGGCAGGCAGCCAAATTAATTTTGGTTCTGGCAGATTTACAGTTTCAAGAATTTATTGAGCAGGTAGTGACAGAAACCACTGAAGGCAAACCAGTACAGAAGAAAAAAACAAGAATAAATAGCTTCTTCCGCATATTAACAACAAACCTACCTCCTTATAACCATTTTGAAGTCCTTTGCAGCAATTTAAAAGAAAATCTTATTCATTTATTACAGTTATTTATATAGCGGCATCAATTTATGCAGTGCTTTACATATTTATTGTATATTTCACAACAGCCTCTGCCCTCAAGGAGCTTGCAATCTAAAGACCCTAACTCACATGCAGACATACACATAGTAGTGTCAATTTAGACAGGAGCCAATTAGCTTACCAGCAAGTTTTTGGATCGTGGGAGGAAACTGTTGTACCCGGAGGAAACCTATGCAGGCATAGGGAGCAAACTCCAGACAGGTATTGCCATGGTTAGTTTTTGAACCAACTAACCTAGTACTGTTATGCAGGAGTGCTAACCACTTAGCCACTGTGCTGCCCATCACTTACCCACTGTGCTGTCCATCTTTGTCCTCATCATTTGTATGTCCATAAATTCACATGCTGATGACCTGCATATTGGCCAGAAAATTTGAAAATGTTTCTCTGACGCTTGTTAGACACCTGCAAAAATTGTATCTTCATTTGTTGTTTGACCAGCATTCTGACAAGTGACATATCTGAATATTTTTTTTTTTTTGTAATTCCTTTTTTTTTTCAAAGAGGATATGATATACATCCCAAGTAACTGACATAAACAAACAACAAATAACATATAATACCGTTATGAAATAGAAACAATAGGGTAACATCAGCCAATAAACAAATCAGTTGTCTCAGCAATGCCCTAATCAGCTGATCACATAAGATATACTGGTTTCAAAAAATGATGGACAGCGGGTAGAGCTGAGGGAATCCACAAATGACCATATTAGTGACCCTAGCAGAAAAACATAAATGTCAAGCTGTGCTAGAAAATAAGGTTCAAACAGAATCGGGATGCGTCCCGATGGCCGAGTGGAAATAAAATATAACATAAAAGGGAAAGAAAAGAGGTAGAAAAAAGAATTTGAAAAAGTGATATCTATAACTAAGGCTATATTCAAGTAAGGAGGGGTGGGGGGAGGATTAATTAATGGGGGAAGGGAAAAGGTATAGCGGTTGTCCCTAATTAGGGAGGAGAACTGGGTGCAGGAGAGGGGAAAGAGAAATTGAGCGTATAATAGGTAATAGGTGCCTCTCGCCCCAGTGAGCAGAGCTAAATCGGGAAGGTCCGCCGAAATTACGAAACCTACTGGAGATATGCATCAGTATACTTAAAGTGGTGCCAGGGTATCCAGGTTTCACAAAAAGGTCTCCTCCCAGTTGTGCAGGGTGGCGGTGAGATCTTCCATATCTCTTAGTTCATTAACTTTAGAAAACTACAGGGCTTTGAATGGTGGTATCTCCAATCTCCAACAGAGGGGGGTGCACACCTTAGCTGCATTCAGTAGTTGGATTGTAAGAGAGGCCTTGTATTTCTTAATCGGTCGCAGTGAAAGATGAAGCAAACAGGCTGCAGGGTTCCCCTCCAAGTCGACATCTGTCAGATGTTTGATTGTGCTGGACACCTCCCGCCAGAACGTTCCAAGCCTGGGACAGTCCCAAAAAATATGTAACATTGTGCCCTCCGTGTTGCCACAGCATAAACACAGGCTAGAAACTTGGGGGGAAGAACTGGTGTAATGTGGTAGGCTATGGAGGACTTCTGTGCAAAATGAAAGATCTTCCCTTCCTGGGACTCGGAGAATTGGGTATCTAGGTCCAATTCCCTATCTGGACAGAAACAGGGGGTCAAGACCGTCTGCCGGTCAATTAAGGAAGAGAGTAGATTGTTGAGAGACTATGGCAGATTGGCTCCCCTCGGTGACAAATGTTTTCCAATTCTGTGAGCTTTTGAGATATGCCTGGTATCCAGAGACAATGTGAAGAAAGGTACGTAACTGGAGACCACTCCAATAGTCCAGCGGGAAGTCAGAAGCAGACACCCTGGCCGAGGAGGACAGTTGACCGTCTTGGTCTACATAGTCGCAGAGATGGAGTTGTCTGCTCGCTTCCAGACATTGGAAGTGTGGATTCTGGAGCCCAGGAACGAACTCTGGATTACCCAGAATCTTTATCATAGAGGAGGGAGAAGGCGACACTGAAGAGTGTCGGAAGGCGTCCCTAGCCACCACCAGCGTTCAGCCTAAGGTGGGGTGATCTGTGAGGGCTTTAGTCTCGTAAGATGTGGTGTCGCCCTGTAGTAGGCTTTCAGATGAGGGAGGCCAACTCCGCCCCTATGCTTCAGAAGAGTAAGCAGTTGAAAGTTGATTCGTGGCCTGCGATGAGACCATATGAAGTCTCGAAATAAGGAATTGATTTGCTTAAGGAACGCAGGCGGAAGTCGAATGGGGAGCGCCTGCATCAAGTACAACACCCTTGGCAGCATGGCCATCTTGAGGGCGCTACATCGGCCGAACCACGTTAATGTGAGGGAGTGCCAGTGGAGAAGATCAGTTCTAAGACAAGCTAGCAGTGGGACGAAGTTCACAAGTACAAGTTGGCGGGTTAGAAGTGAGGTCAACACCCAAATAGTGAATAGAGTTAGTTTCCCAGTGGAAGAGAAACATTGAGCTTAATGACCATCTCCTTATCTACTGTAGTGTTGAGGATGGAAGATTTGAACAAATTTATTTGGAAGAAGGAGAGGGAGTCATGCTCTTGCAAGGATTGCAGTAGATTCGAGAGGGAGGTGGATGGATCTGTTAGGAAGAACATCAAATCGTCCGCAAATGCAGATACCTTGTGCATCCCTGAAGTTTTTTTGTACCCGGCAATGGCAGAGTTCGCCCTTACTGTGCCCAAGAAGGGCTCTAAAGGGAATATAAATATCAGTGGGGAAAGAGGGCAAATCTGTCTTGTGCTGCTATGAATATTGAAGAAATCAGATCTTTTATCATTTCCCCTTAACCGCGGCCGTGGGGCAGGAGTACAGAGACAATATCCAACTCAGCATAGAGGATCGGAGACCAATGTGTCCGGACTGGCCCATATGAAGGTCCAAATGACCTGATCAAAAGCTTTCTCTGCGTCCATGGACAACAAGAAAAGGGGCTATTTTGATGATCTAGCTGCGTGGATCAGGTTCATTACCCGAATGGTATTGTCACGGGCTCTCAGAGAGGTACAAAGCCTAGGAAAAAAAATTAAGCTGCACTAAACCTAACGTGTACCAAGGCCAAAGCCCATCGTGCATATACAAATGATGTGACAATATATTGTAAATTCTATTCCACCCCTAACGAATGGGTAAAAAACACAAACTCAATCATACACAATGAAAAACACCCAGTGTATAGATTAAAAAGTCTCTGTAAAAATGAAAAATCAAAAACAGTCTATTTATGTCGAATTAGATGTGAATGAAATCCTTCATATAAGAACAGTGCTCAATCCACCACCGTATATCTGAATTCACTTCTTACCGGAAGTTCATGACCCCCCACTTTAGAGGGTCACAAAAAGCGTATAAATATGTAATTATCCCCCACTCCGAAGGAATCCTTATTGTTCTCCTCACACCACCGCTTTCATGCACAGGTTACTGGATACGCTTCCACAGAACGTCTCCCATATATTTAAAAGAGCTCAGAGGTATGCACCTGTACTCAGGCTTCAGTGAGATACATTTTCATGGCAAGCTCCTCTCTGGTTATAGAGTTAAGGGCTGCGACCAAAAGTCGCGAGAGTGTCTTAAAAAAAAAGTATAATAAGTTGAGATAAGACCATCCAGGCCGGGGGGCCTTTTTCGGTTTAGAGTGGGTCAGAGCGACACCCAGTTCCTCAGTCGTGATACACTCTTCCAGCTCTTCCTGTACTGCAGGGGAGAGCGAGGGCATGCCGGAGGAAGTTAGGTATGACTGTGGGATTGTTCCACCATCAGAGGGAGAGGCAGTGGGGGGATTTCTGTCTATGTTGTATAGGCCCTCATAGAAGGACTTAATCTCTGCCGCCATATCAGTTGATGTAGTCAGCCTCTGACCCGAGGAGGCCATAATTCTGGAAATGTATGTTTTTGTGTGAGGACCACGCAATGCCCGTGCAAGCAATGTACCCGGTTTGTTTGAGAATTTGTACATTGTACGGTGTGCCCAGGCCAGTTTTTGCTTACTTTTGTGGAATATAAGTTAACTGGGTTCCTTGCGGACTCTCAGAAGATCATGATAGGTGGAGCGGGCAAGAGTGGCCTTATGGGAGTGTTCCAATTTACGCATTTGGGTGATGAGTTCCTCCATACAAGAAGCCCTCTCCCTTTTAAGGCGAGCTCCTATTCTGATCAATGCTCCCCGAAAGACCGTTTTATGTGCCTCCCACACCACCAATGGGTTGGCGAGGGAGGCTTCATTGATGGAGAAATATTCCCGTATTTCCATCAGGAGTTCAGTGCGGATCTCCTCCGATTGGAGCAGAGACTCATTTAGTCTCCAGGATGGATGGGCCTGGGTCACTGGTCCCAATTGAAGTGTCATGTTAAACAGTGCGTGGTCAGAGAGGGAGATAATATCGATTGAGGTTGACACTACTCTAGCTAGGTCTTTTTTTTGTGTGATCAAAAGATAATCAAGCCGGGGCGTGGCCGGCTAGCACGGAAGATGGCCGCTTGAGAAAGTTACTCCGCACACAGCCAGCACACCTGAGCGAATTACGGACGATACAGGCACTGGGAACAAGCGATTTCAATTTCCATCAAAACGGGCACAGCTCACCTACATGCTGAGGAAAAGAAAAGACTGGAATCTGACAAGGACAATGACGCAGCATGCAGGAGATCTCGAGTAGGGAGAAAGGACGTCTAAAACATTTCTCCCTGGACATCCACGAAGCCCAGAAGGCAAAGGACCGAGGATCCCAGCGCTCCTCTTGCTCCTCCAGTCCAGCCAAATTCGAACACACGACACAGGACATACCAGAGGCAGCCCTGGAGGTGATATAGCAGGCTCACTGGAGGACACTATAGAGCTGCAGGACTCCATTTCAAAGTACCCCACAACCAATCAGCCGGTACTAGATACTACTTTAAAGGACATGTTAGTATCATTAAGGAGCACACTCCATTCTGACATACTATTGCTAGCCTAGCAATTCAAATCAGAGGTCACTGAAGTCAGCAATAGAGTAACACATATAGAAGACAAGATGGGCGAGTTCGCCTCTACATTTAATAATTTAATTGACACTCACAACTCGCAGGAAGATGATATCGTTTGGATGAAATCTAAAATCGCATACCTAGAGGACCACTCTAGACGTAATAATGTCAAAATTAGAGGGATGCCGAGTCAGTCAAACAACCTGATTTAATGGCCTATTTCACTGACGTGATGAAATCTACATGGCCAGATCTGCCATTAGAAGATATTTTAATTGATCGCATTCACAGGCTTCCTAAACCCAAGCATATCCCCGCCCACCTGCCAAGAGATACCATAGCGCAAACCCATTATTTTCGCACCAAAAAAAACTGCTGACAGCCTATAGAAGAGGGGAATGCCTTCCAGAAAATCTACAACAGATTTCGCTGTTGACCTCTCTGCATATACTATTCAACGGCGTAGACAGCTAGCTACTATAACGAAGCCTCTGAGAAACCACCATATCTCATACCAGTGGAGATACCCAGCGAAGCTAGTTATTACGAAAGACGAGCGAACATACATAATCAACTCTATGCAGGAAGGTATTCACTTGCTGCGAGATTGGTAAATCTTGAACCCAGACCACCCCCCCGACTGTGGTTCATCCCTTGTCACCAGCTCCAGGATCACCAGAAAGGAGGAATTCTACCACCGACCAGAGGCCTGTATGATTTTTTTTTTTTTTGCTAACACAGCTCCGGTGAGCTTGCAAAATGCATGCGTGTAATACATATGTTAAGGTTGCAGTTATACCCCCGCAAGTTGCGGTAAGTGAACCGCTCAGATTACGGCCGGAATCAGGCGTTTTTGTTTTTCAGTGGAGATTTCAAATCCAGAGGGTAATCCCTACTGGTCTCTTTTTGTTTATTGAATGTTTGACTTGATACCCTTTTGCTCGGCAAAGAGGCAGATTGATTTACTTTCCTTCTCCACAAGTCAGAACTCAGACTCTACTCCCGTACCCTTGCCAGTTAGAAACAACAGTGACAGTACATAATTCCCGATCTTGCCACTGAACTGTATTACATAGCCCATTGAACTACCAGCCCCTATGATGCAGTTTAAGATCTCCTCCTTGAACGTCAAAGGGCTGAATAGCCCAGCCAAGCGGCATATGGCGTGGAAAGAGACGCAACAATTAAACTGTGACATTTTCTGTCTGCAAGAGACACATTTTAACTCGAAAAAGCTGCCAACGTTCAAGCACAGAGGATTCCCACACGTGTACCAAGCCAACGCCTCATCCAAGAAGAGAGGAGTCCTTATAGCAGTTAAAGACTCCTTAGCATTTACTTTGATATCACAAGAATTAGATCCACAGGGCCGATATCTAGTCTTAGTGTGTAAGATAAATCAGGTCCTATACTCCATAGTAAATGTCTATTTACCGAACATCAGGCCCCTCTCCACACTGAGGAAAATTTGGAAAAAGATCCAGCCCATTTGCCACGGTCATATTATATTGTGTGCGGACTTCAACGCGATAGCGAACCAAAGGATGGACACCTCTAATACTACACCCACTTGATCTCACAGAGTTACTCTTTCAAAATTTATGGACTCATCCTCTATGTTTGATGTGTGACGCTGTCAGCATGCGACAGAGAGGGATTATATACCTTCTTCTCCCATGTCAATCACGGTTGGGAGGGGGAGTCTGGGGACGAGGGCAAACAGATGGCAAAATTATGTCGTGTTGATGTCTAGGCCTGAGCATAGACAGTACATACAACAAGCCATGCAAGAATTTACAACAAGCCATGCAAGAGCTCACATAAGGCGTACATGCGGGGGGTAATGTTAAAACTAAGCTCTATCGACAAGAGTCGAAGGACCCAGCGGTTAAACGACGCCCTAACCTCTATAAAACACTTAGAACAGACTCATAAACAAAACCCCCAATCACATATTCTAGAGAAACTCAACCAGGCTAGACTGGATCTCAGGAATATTCTAACTAACCAACACCTCAAACAAATTAAAGCGTGGAAGGCAAATTTCTTCTTCTATTCCAACAAAGCAGGTAAATTGCTAGCCAACCACTTACAAGATAAAACATTTAGACAAAAACGACATCATCTATTTCACCCACTAACTAATGAAAAACGACTAAACCCGCAAAATATGGCAGAAGCTTTCAACGTCTATTATAAATCTTTATACAATCTACAGAACCGGGAAAACACCCCATAACCCACCCCAGAGCTGATAGACACATTTTTAAATTCAGTATCCCTGCCTTCTCAATCTGCAGAAGATAGGTTAAAGTGGTGTTGCACATAAAAAAAAAAATTCATCAAAATGCCTAAATTTTTTTTTTAATATTTGGATTTTTTTTTTAACTCACCTCTAAATGCCTGTTGTCCCTCGTAGTCTGCCTCCTTCAGTGCCTGGGCTGGTGACATCACTTCCACTAATCACAGGAAGGGCTCAGCTCTGCCCCCTCCTTCCTGTCAGTCATTTGGGACACGTGACAGGTCCCAGATGACTGCGTGGCCAATCATGGCACCGCTCTCGCATGCGCAGTGAGTGCCCACAGTTAGAATGCCTGCGCCGAGCGGAGGGGGGAACAAGCGGGGCTTCGTTCCCTCGCATTGGTGGACCCTGGGACAGGTAAGTGTCTGATTATTAAAAGTCAGCAGCTGCAGTATTGTAGCTGCTAACTTTTAATTTTTTTTTTTAAAGGGAACTCCTCTTTAATTCTTAATCAACCTTTCACACAACAAAAAATTCTAAAAGTGATCAAAATACTTCCCCATGATAAAACACCTGGCCCAGATGGATTTTCATCTGAGTATTACCAACTATTCCAGGACACCTTGTCCAAATACATGGAGGGGGTGTTCAATGCCGCTGTGTCCAGAACCTCATTCCCAGAAGAAATGTTGACAGCCAATGTTAGTACAATACCCAAACTGGGGAAAGATCCAGCATACGTACAAAACTTTAGGCCTATATCACTCCTAAATGTAGACCTAAAGATTTACGCAAAAATAATTTCCAATAGACTTCAGACCTTTCTACCCACTCTTGTGAAGCCAGACCAGGTAGGATTTGTACCAGGCCGTCAAGCCCCAGATGCCACAAGACGGGTGATAAATCTCATACACCAGGCAGAGAAGGCCTTCTCTGCTGCTAACATTGGATGCCGAGAAGGCCTTCGATAGGGTCCATTGGGGGTACCTGTCCAAAAATTCAGGAATCAAGGTTACATTTTTTCGGCCATCACTGCTTTGTATACAGCACCATCCGCTTTTGTCTACTTGAAGGGACTGTTCTCAAATACATTTTCTATCTCAAACGGGACGAGGCAGGGATGTCCCCTATCCCCGCTTATTTTTGCTTTAGTAATGGAGCCCTTAGTGGAGAAAATCAGATTGCACACAGCCATAAGAGGAATCTCAGCAGGAGGAAAACCCCATACTATAACGTTATTAGCAGACGATATAATAATAACATTAGACGGCCCAGAACATTCATTACCAGCAACGCACCAGATCTTAATCAAATTGAATTTAGTTTCCTACTATAAAGTTAACAAAACTAAAATCAACATTCTAGGCATAAATATAGACAACACCCTAAAACAGATGCTGCAATACCAATTCTCATACCCATGGTCCCCTAATTCACTACCATACCTGGGAATCACAATGACCTCTCCTCTCTCATATTTATACAAAGAAAATTACGCCCAATTACTTACAGAGACCCAAAAAGACGCCAATAATATAGGTTATTATATTATTAAATTATCTGTCATGGGCAGGTAGATTGGCGGCATTTAAAATGTCCACGCTCCTCAAGATCTTATATGTTCTTAGAACGTTGCCAATTCCAATTCCGGACACTTTTTTCAAAGCGATGTAAAAAATTATTTCCAACCTGTATGGGACAAAGGCAGATCTAGATGCACATACGATATACTATGAAGACATAGGAAAGCAGGAGGCATGGGAGTACCAGACATACATGATTACTATATTGCCACATTATTAGACCAACTCAGATTTTAGCTTGTCCAACCAATCACTAAAACTTGGTGCTCCCACCATTAAATTAGGGACTCTAAAGGCACTTCTCATACCCAACACCATATGCCCTACAATTGAAATTGGCTCAGACCACCCCACAATATCAGCCTCCATACTAGCCTGGAAACACTTCTTATTACATGGTAACAAATCATACAAACAGAGAGAGAGATCCCAATAACCGTGGGAACGTTCAGATTTATTAACCCCAATATAGTGACTTCTAGATGGGAGACAAGAGGGATCATAGATATCTCAACTATTCTCAGAAGAGGTAAACTTGTTCCATACGAGGAGATAAGTGTAAAGGCTGGCCGGATGCCTGTATTTGTAGGAGGAGCCTGAGAGGGCTATTTAATCCTCCTCCTCTGTCGGGGCCAGTGTTGTCGGCGTTCTAGGTTCCCACCCACCTGGTCCCCCAGCTTTTCATACATACTCATAGTTTTTTTTTCTTATTCTCACACTATGGCTATGCCCTCTTTTCAGGCATACTGACCAGCTAGGCCAAGACACACCTCAGGCCTTGGTTCTTAGGAGTATCGCATTTCCCACTTGAAGACTCTGACTACAACTACTAAGTTTGCTTTGCCAAAAGGGGTATTCCTAACCTATGCCCAGCTAAAATCCACAATCCCACCCAATCAAGTTACAGTATTGGGGATCTCCCAGAAAGCCTGGCAGAATTGGTCATCTCCCAGCCCAAAACAGAAGGGCATCTCCTTTTTCTATAAACACTTACATGACAAACTCCCTTTCAGAATATCCAGTCCATTAATGAAATGGGCAAACAATCTCAACACCACAATTACAGAACAACAGTGGGTTAAGGTAATTATATACAACACGACCACATCCAAATGTACTACATACTGGGAAATGGCACAAAAGATCCACCTCAGATGGTATTATATGCCCTACACGCTGACCAAATTCAATTCAGCACAATCTAATCACTGTAAAGGATGTGGCCTGGTAGGGACACTGCCGCATATGCTGTGGTTTTATCCTAGTATTCTTAGCTATTAAAATGCAATTTTCAGACTTAGCCTAAAAGTAACAGGGTTCATAAGCAGACCCAAGATTAAATTGGTGATTTTAGGTATTGGAATACAAACATTTCTGCGTGATTTTAGATGTGTAGTTAGTTATGCATATACTAAGACTGGAAACACTTCTTATTACATGCGGAAATGAAAATCCAATTTCACCCCAAACATTGGTGAGGTAACAAACCTGGTTTCGGAAACATTCATGCTAGAGCAAATAATGGCATACAAACAGGATAATCTCTCTAACTTTCATGAGCAATGGTACATATGGCGGAAAGTCCAAGAAGACAAATAAAACATACATTTGCAGACTAAAAATTACAGGCCGAAGCAGTTGGGTACTGTTTTTTTTTTCCTGTTCGTTTTTTTTTCCTGTTTGTTCTGTTAGATCCTACCCCACTCCTCAGCAGCTATGAACTGTTAGTAAACTGATCAGAAAGATTAAGCTTGAAAGGCTACCTACTCGTGTTGAACTTGCATGATCTTTGTTCATATGTATGTGATTTACACTATGTATCAGTGAAACATTACTCCTACAATTCAATGCTGCAACATTCTAAAGCTTATAAAGTTTGACTGTATTTGTAAATCTGTTTTTCGAAAATTCAATAAAATCATTTAAACAAAAGATAATCAAGCCATGAGTAGGTGTGATGAACCAGGGAGAAAAAGGAATAGTCACAGTCCTGTGGATGTAGCAACCGTCAGGGGTCTATCAGGTGCAGAGTTTGTAGGTTTGCCTTCAACTGCCGAAGGCGGGAAAAGGAGAAATGAGAAGAGCCGCTCGAGACATCCAGTAGCAGGTCCATGCCGAAATTGAGGTCTCCCTCAAAAAATAAGGAGACCCTCCGCGAACTCTAGGTGCTCCGGGAGAAGCCTCCGCAGAAACTGGGGATGGTCCACTTTCGGGAAGTACACATTCGCAAAGGTGACCGGCACATCAAACACTCTCCCCCCTCAGGACCCTGGGTGTCTGACCGCTGTGCCTCAAACGTCCAGGGGACCGATTTGGCGAGCAGGATGCTTACCCCCTTAGATTTGGAGACGGGAGACACACTGTGATAGGCTGTTGGATAGGCCCCATTCGTTTTTCAAAATTTAATAGACAAGTTAAAAAACATTCCCCCGCCGGGGTACTCACATGTATAAGGTGCGTCAGTGCACCGTTCTTCATAAGGCTCAATAGAGCCTTCTTCCTCCCCCCTGAGGAAGATACACCACACCCTGAGTATCGACACGCATAGGGGAGGGGCCAGGATGGAGCGAGAGACCGTACACCTGCCTAGAGGAGATACAAACCATACCTATACTGTTTACAGTATTCTATTGAACCTTGCGGCTAGTAGCCAATAGCTTTGGTCTCATCATTTGATCTGAGCATGCGTGGCACTTTGTCCGATCGGAATTCTCTACAAACGGTCGGACCTTTTCCGTCGGAATTTCCGACCGTGTGTACAGGGGCTTAGGGGTCCATATAACCTCACAGAGTTTTATTGGCACTTGTGCACTTTATATTTAGTTGTGCGTTTTAGTTGTGTGATTACAGATTTTGTGCACATTATTTGTTTTTCTATATTTTGCACTTGCACTTTACACCAGTTGTATGTTTACTATTTTATGCACATCATTATATTCTTGTGGATCTATAACTATAGATTAAGATACAGATTATTCAGTGCATAGACATTCCAGCGCAGCGTATATTAAATTTAAGTCAAATTAGGTAGATTGAGACAACAGCAAAGGGTGAATGGATTAGAAGGCCCAGGGTGAGGTTGGGGGGTTAGGGGTTCAATGGAGAGGTGGCATCAATATATATTTTTTTTAAAACTTATTTTTTATTGACTTTTGATGAGGTTGTTGGGTGGAAAATGTAATAAGCTGCATTTATTAATCAGGGTTTCAGAATACAATTTCCTTTGGGGGAAATTTAAAACAGATGGCTCCAAAGAGAGCTCTGGGGCAGAAAATCAACAATATGGCTCGTATACAGTTTTAAAGCCCTACCTAAACACTTGCCAAAGTATTAATATGAGTTTGCCAGTAGTGGGTCTCTTAACTTTCACAAGAGAGCTCACTCGAAGGGAAATAATATTTGTAATCCACTATACTGGGGTGGGTGTAGCAGTTTTCTCATGCCACCTACACACGACTGGACTTTCCGGCAGAAAAGGTCAGACGGTCTTCCAGACGGACTTGCCCACACAAAAACTGACTAAAGTGCGTTCTAAAGTCCATTCGTTTTGAACGTGATGACGTATGATAGGACTAGAAAAGGAAGTTCAATAGCCAGTAGCCAATAGCTGCCCTTGAGTTGTATTTGGTCCGACGGACCAGCATACAGACGAACGGTTTTCCCGATAGGAATTGAGTCCGTAGGACAGATTTGAAACATGTTCTATTTCTAGGTCCTTTGGAATTTTTTAAAGAAAAATGATTGGACTATCCCACACACGACTCGACTATCCGACGGAATGATTCCATCGGACCTATTCTGCCGGAAAGTCCGGTCGTGTGTACGCGGCATCAGACTAACTCTGGCAGCAGTCAAATCCCCACAAAGACAACAAAATGAAACTCTTTAAGGGTAGCGAGAGGCCTGTCAACACCAGTGCTAAATAAGTGTCCCCTGGTCAGCAGTCAGTCCGTATGTCCTCCCTAATGGCTAGGCAAAAGTTCATAAGAGACTCCCTTCTCAAGCCTGTTCTTTCTCCCTACTTACCGCTCTCTCTGCAGCTCCTCGTGGCGCTATATACTGCAGTCCTCTCCGCAGCTCACCACACCTTTGTCCTGTGGCTGTCCCCCCCCAGAGATTTCTCTCCCAGTTTCACTTCTTACCTGCACACTGTTGCGCAGGGCTAAAGGTCTAGCTGCCTAATACAGCCAATCAGCATCCTCCTCTGGTCTCCAACAAAATAGCCTCGCCCCAATCTTATACTGAGGACACTTCTCCCTCTTAGCTGTACATTTCTGTCTAAATGTTTCAACACCTGCTGTTTGTGCCTCCTCTCCTCCCTTATAGCAGCAAGTTGTCTATCAATGGCTAGGGAAGGAGAAATAAGCTGCTGTGAGTTAAAGGGGCCACCAGCAAGGCTAAATATTCATATAGAGAAATTCTCTTTTGTCTATAATTCCCATCTTCCAATATCTCAAGGTACATTGTAACTGCCTTTTTGTACAAAATCTTGATAACCTTCACAAGCTTCTCCTATGTTTTTCCATTGTTCAGTTGTTGATTAAACTCCTTCATGTTCTCACTTTTTTCCAACACTATTTTATTATATCTCCAACTTTAATTGCAAGTTTCGCAATATATTTATAATTATTCTGCAGTGATTTTAGAGCACATTTTTCTTCACTACACAATTTCAGGAGCATTAACATTTTATATTTCAGTCTCTTTAAATCCCTTGGAACAAGTTTCTCAAAAGTCTCAACACTTTATTATTTGTACCAACGAGATAAAAAGTGAATGTTTTTTCAGTTAGATATTTTTGACTCTTCCAGACAAGAATCAGTAAGGGGTTGCACAGCAGTCTTCAAATAATATCTCTTTAAACTTCTGAATAAATGTATGAATGTCTAGAAATGTCTAAAACGTATTCAGCCTTTTATCAGGTGCAGACTTCAATCCTTTATTCAGCCATGTTTTTTCTTTCTCTGTCAATTCTACAGAGCCCATTTCAAAGATACCTTAATTAGAGACTCTTTCAACATTAAAATGTTATTCCCTGCTTCCTCGTGGGTAATATGAAATAAGATATTATAATAATAATATAATATATAATATATAATATAATAAGAATATAATAAGAAATATGAAAAATTTGACTGTTTTTGAGGTGTTCATACCTCTGCCCTGTAGATGTCACTATTTACAGTTGTAACATACTGTATATAATACTTTCTATGCTCTGTACCGTGGGCTGCAGGAAACAAAATTGGTCAATTCGTTCATCAACACAGTCAGAGTTGATGGGGGGAGTCCTTTCCACAGAGTCTTTGTGTTCTCCCGGTGGGACACAGTGATTACTTTCCCAATAATTGCATGTAAAATCCAACAGACTGGTTGTACCCATGTTGGTTGATTGATCAACTGGGTACATTCAGCTTTCCCAATACTTGTTTCTTTGTCCATCTATGGCCAGCTTTAGGCTATAGCTCTCATTGAGAGGCAGAAATTGCTCATTGGTCAAGGAACCCTTAGCAAACTCTGGAGGAACCCTGGTTGAGAAACCCTGCTCTAACAGATTAAATGATGAGACCTACTAGTAGAAAACGAAACTCAACTGAAAATAGAGAAAGCTTGCTCTTGGAACATGATTTTACTTTAGAAAAAGGCTATTACAATTTCAAACTAAAGTAAAACTGCTGTGTTTGAGAAAAAAAAAAAACAGAGTCAGGTGACTACTACCACCATACAGGCTGAGGATTCAGATTTGCCTATCATGTGTCACATATTCAGGCCCAATACAAAGTTACAACAAGAGATTTGTCTAAACAGCAATGCAGATCTGCACATACATAGAACAAGCTCTGCTTCAGTTGTGGCTCAACACAGTACATTGCAAACTATGCTGTGTGCCCTATAGAAAATTCACAGTGCTGTGTGTAGAACCCTCACAGAAAGGTTCTAGGAAAGACAGGTACATTTAGTTATTTTGGGCTCCCCTGTAATCACTGGCTTTGTGCTGTTCTAGGCTCCACTGTTCGCAGATTTGATTAGATCCCCCTTCTTCTGGATGATTTCAGAATGTAGTGGACTGGAAAAGCAAACTTAAACATTTATGCTGTGCCAGTCAATCTCTGGGAGAGGGTGCACAGAAGGTGGCTGGGAGATTACATAAATAGTCTGGGGTTTGGAGCCACTCTTTTCTTGTCAATGAAGAGAAGTTCCCAGCCTTGTAGGCAGCCCAGCTGAAGTTCTACATGTGCTCATTGAGGTCCCAGCTATCCTAGAGCTGTTTACTGACAGTCTCTGGAACTAACCAAGGGATTTTGCTGAAGATCTGGTCTGGAGGGTTCCATGGAAAAATGTCTGTCTGATAATGCAAGGAGGCAAGTATCCAGGGATATTGTGAGTACAGACCTGAATGTAGGATCCTGGTTACTGTTGCTTCTGCTATCCCTTGTGCATCAGTACTAGAGCTTGCCTGGCCTGGGATATTTCTGATGGTGTCTCGTCGTGACCAAGGGGTCAAACTCGAAGAACAGTTGCTATAGCAGTGGGAAGCTCACACAGAAACCACAAAGGTAGGTCACCCTGTCAGATGACGCAGGCTCACCTGAGGTATGCTGTGACTACAGAACTCCTTTAATGCCCCTTACACACGATCGGACTTTCTGACAACAAAACAGTGGATTTTTGTTCAAAGGTTGTTGGCTCCAACTTGTCTTACGTACACACGGTCACACAAATGTTTGCCAACAATTCCGAACGTGGGAACGTAGTGATGTACAAGACGTACGAGAAAAAGGAAGTTCAATAGCTAGTGCGGCTCCTTCTGCTTGATTCCAAGCATGTGTGAACTTTTGTGCAATGGACTTGTGTACACGCGATCGGAAATTCCAACTACAAGGTTTTGTTGGTGGAAAACTTGAGAACCTGCTAGCAAACATTTGTTGGCGGAAAGTCCGACAAATGTTCAATGGAGCATACACACGGTCGGAATTTCAGGCAAAAAGCTCACATCCAACATTTCCCGTCGGAAAATCCGACCGTGTGTACGTGGCATAAGCGTATATAAACATGATGCTTCCATTTCAGATAAACCTTTGTGCACTCCATCTACTGCTACTGTCTCTGATAACAAGGGCTTCTCCATTATCCTAATGCTTGACACGGGACCTGCTGTCTCTATAGTGCCTGAGGAAATATCCCAGAAGTACTATGTAAATGAGCCACTTACAGCACCTACTCTGGAAACTTGTTACTTATTTTAGAGATCCTATTTCTGTGCTTGGTTGCCTGCCAGTGACTGTAAATGTTCCTTTAATTAGTGTGCAAGATGAATTCTACATTGTAAAGAAAGACATTGCTATACCGGGCAGTGATTTTTCTGTTTCCCTAAGGCTCTATTCGCACGTCACGATTTGCAATTGCGGGCAGAATTTCTGTGATTCTGACTGCGATTTCAAAAGGCATGCCAATTGCAGCACAATGGGTGGTGTGAATTTGGGTGCTATTATCCTTCAATGGCACCCCACACACTACGTGATTCTGCAGCGATGGTCGCACAACAGGATCGTGTGGCAATTGCAGCAAAATTCGACTTTAAAAATTTGCGTGAAGCTAGTTGTCCAAAATGGAGTTGAGCATTTTGTCGGGCAACAAATGGCATGTGCAAGTGAAGTGAATGAGTCTGCAGTATGCGGCATGCATAATCGTGTCAAAATCATGTGGTCAAAATTGCATAGCTCCTTATATGAATGGGGCCTAAATCTGCAAGTAGAGGATGGTCTTATTATCACAACAAAGCCAGTTGCCCCAATTCCACCTTTGTCCAAAGTTTCACCACTCAGCAACACTTCAGTGGACTGTGCAAAGAACTCTGTTCACAAAATGAGTGTGATCGATTTTGTCAATCAGCCTTGGGCTTGTCTTATAAGCCATGTGTTTAAGACTCTGGTCCAAATGACCAAATATATCCATTATGCATATAGGGGGTGGCGAGGATAGGGGGGCAGCGCACTGGCACCCCTAATGCCCCTGTTGGACCTCCACAGGGCTAGTGCAGGGATTTTTGACACCCTAAGCTAAACATAATTTTGCCGCCCACATTGGCTCCACCCCTGACTCCACCCCCTTTGCCCTGCCCATGTGACAGAAGTCGCCGCTATACAAGCATTGGCTCTTCTTCCTCTAGCGCTGGCTCCAGTGATGCGCTGCGCCTCTAATTACACTTCCGGTCGGACGGATCAGCTGCCTGAGACTGAGTTAGTTACATGCTGCAGCCTGCAGAGCATGCAGACGCGGAGGGAAACCAGTGGCCGGGCGCCCCTAGGCAGCAGTGCACCCTAGGCGGCTGCCTAGTTTGCCTAGTGGTAGCACCGGCCCTGGACCTCCAATGCATTTCACATTCCAAGAAACTATTACGGCTACTATATTTCTATGCATAAAAACATATTTTGACCTGCAAATGATCCTCTCCTCCATCTCTTTCTGAGTGTAAAAACTTAAAGTGGTATTAAACCCAGAAGTAAACATTTATTATATTGCAGCTTACCAATTCTCATATGTGACAGCTGCATCTATTTTCTTTCCTTTATTTTCACCTGGTGATCTGGACAGTAAGGCTGTTGTTTTTCAACAGAACAAGCTCTCCTACAAATGCAGAAGTTTAAAGTGTTGAGACAAACCATTAATCACTGACAGGGCTGCTTACAATGATCAGCTTTTATCTATGTAAAACTTTTATCCGGCAAAAAGACTGTTGCTGTAACTGCAGTGGGAGCTGGAGTTTGGCTTCAATTTGTTAGTGTATCTAAATCTGCACTCCCCTCCCCCAGACTGACCATGCTGGTGTCCAACGGTGCTCTTGTGGTCTTCATACAGAGTGGGGGTGCCCAAATAAAAAAAAAATTTTTTTTTTTTTTTTTTTTTATTCTTTGAGGAGATGTCACTATTTCCAGTTGTTACATGTATTATATGTTCTGTAATCTGTACACGTTTGTTCCAGTTCCTGTAATGCCGCATACACACGACCGGACTTTCCGTCAGACAATCCGATCGTGTGTGGGCTAATCTGATCGTTTTTCATTAAAAAAATCTGACGGACCTACAAATAGAACATGTTTCAAATCTGTCCAACGGACTCAATTCTTATCAGGAAAACCGTTCGTCTGTATGCTGGTCTGACGGACCAAATACGACGGAAGGGAAGCTATTGGCTACTTGGCTATTGACGTCTTTTTTTAGTCCCGTCTTACGTCATCACGGACTTTCGAACGGAAAACACTTAGGGGTCTATTCATAAATGTTTTTAACAAGATTCACACTCAACTCAAGATTCACACTCAACAGTTAACTTTCACCCAGAATTTACACATTTTTTCCAATCAAATCCAATCACTAAATTTCATGAAAACATTTATAAAAAGCAGAAAGGTGTGGCCGCTGGTCCTGTTAACTATCTTGACAGTTCCTGGACAGCCGCAGCAATTCACTGCTGTCCACACAGCCACTGATTAGCTGCAGTAATTGCTGCTGGATGCACATTGTGTGTATCCAGCAGCAGTCACTGTGGACAATAGCTGGCTGTGTAGAGAGTCGGGAACAGATGCGACCACCAATGACCTGTCATTATTGTGAATGTGGCCGGAGGCCGCACCTACCCACTGAGAGCCGCTGAAAACCGCAGCAGGAATCAGTAGATTCCTGCAGCTACAATTCACACTGGCTGTAATTGCTGGTGCGAATGTAGCCTTAGTGTACGCTCATGTCTCTAAAGCCGGGTACACACAAACAGGTTTTTTCATGCAATCTTGTGTGTTGCACGAAAAAAAAAGCTGACAGTTTCGATAGGAGACACTGTACTAACCATCAGAGGTTAGTATAGCGATCTCCCCTGCTGAGCTGTTGTATTCTGACGGGGGATGCCCCTCCAGAACACTCCAATCGGCGCTCTCTGCCATTGGCTGAGAGCGCTGATGAGGAGTCAATTGGCTGGCTTCTGTCGGACAGACTGACATACACACAGGCAGAATGTCAGACATTTTGTTTGAACCGGCAATTGTCTCCTGACATTCTGCCTGTGTGTACAGGGCTTTAGCCTGTTACTGAGTTAAGCCCATGTCACACTTGCACCACTGTCACTGCTGAGTTCTCACCAATGTCAGGACTGCTAAAATGTGACGGGAAATATATATGTCACCAACTAGATCACTAAGGCTTGCTTCTCAGTGAGCCTTACTTTTTCGGTCCCCCTCTGTTTGGGACATTTGTTTTGTATATGGATCACTAAGGCATCGCTCTCTTGCTGTAGAAAACAATGCAAATTTTAAGTTGTCAGTGAGAGAGTTGCGCCTCGCTCATCCAGATGGTGAGGGAACATCACATGTGTAAGCAGGCGAATGTTTCACCTCCTTGTTGTGTCCTCCATAGTGATCCTGCAGCTGGCCAATTTTGGCCATTGGCAGGATAGCAATAATGGCATGGTTTTAAGTTGGCTATACAAGGATGGACATTTGGCCAGTTCAGCTGGAACCGGCCAAAGTTTCTTCCATGTATGGTAATTCCTGTTCATGAGAAGTCAATCTATTGATTGACTTCTCATGAATTGGCTTGTTGATAAATTTTTGTTCATTGCAGCCAATCAGTGTATTCTAACGGCAGGGAAGTCCAGGCTGGCTGGAAAAAAAAAAACTGAACAACGAATAGCCAGCTTTAGACATTATACCTGTGTGATAGTTTGACATTGCAGTATTGTTACACTTTCTATAGGTGTGTGTTAGCGAGCTCTATATATTGTTTCTAAATTTGGAGACTGCAGACTACCCCTAAACCTCTGCCACTCCTTCTACTTTATATAATTAGTGGTGCTGATTTTGTTTATTAGGTTGTATAGCACTGTGTTCCTTATATTCATTCAAGGACTGTTGTCCTTGGAAGAATTGGTTGTTTTCCGCTACCTTTAAATGAAGATCCTATCACGTCACAGTTGCCTGCAGAATGTAATTTCAGTTGTCATCATACCTATGATTGTGTATCCTCTCTATTGAAGGGCAGAACGTGTATTACTGATGAAAAGAACTGTAGAGGTTGTAGTATTTGATATCAATTTTAACTTGTAACCAACTTAACAACTTCTGATGAAAAATAGGATGGCAATTGTCAAGATTGTATACGGTTAGCCCATATTGGCATACAACATTTTAAAGTCTAAGTTTCTTCAAAAATAAAATACAAAAATCAGCACAAGAGACATTACTTACGATCAATGCAATATTTCCTTTGTGCTGCTGGCCGATGATTTAATCTGTAATCTTCTTGGGTGACAGTGGTTAATAGAGCCATATGCATTCATCAAGAGAGCCAACTATGCCTGCCCTCTCCAGCCTCCTCCTCCATCCATATAAGCTGTACTATAGCTTCTATGAATGAAATGGGATCTATGAATGGGGGTGTTGTACCTTTCATGTATCTACCTGTCCTCCATTCATAGATCACCTTTTCATTCATAAACACTAGAGTACAGTATCTATAAATGGAGAAGGTGGAATGGAAAGGGTAGACATAGTCGGCACTCTTAATGAGTTCATATGACAGCTCTCTCAGCTCTATTAACCCCCACCTCAACAGAAGATTGCAGCAGCAGGGATAGAGGGTATCAGAGGATGTGAGATGTCAATGAAAGCACCAGTCAGCAGCACAAGGGAAACATCACATTGATTGCAAGTAATGTCCCTTGTGCTGTTTTTTTGTTTTACTAAACTTAGGCTTTAGGGCTTCTGTGAAAGCTGCTAACTGCTGGCTCTAGATGAATACAGTTAAAATGCATGCATGTACGAGATAAGGTATTTGCATCTGTGTTTGGTTTATTAATCCTGGAAGTCCTGCCAGATAAAATTGCCATGTTGTTGACCGCACATTTCTATGTTACGAATAGGGTATTCAGCTTAGTCACAAATGGGCCCACAGTGTGTGACTAGACAAAAGAGGGGAAGCATAATACGGAAGAGGCCATCATTCTGCTCTCCTCTTTTTTTCTATTCATAAAATACACTGTATGAAGAGCTGTATGAAGCAAGTAGTTCTTCAAGTGTCTCACTTCAATAGTATGTAAGCTCCTGAAGGGGATGATAAGGGACTATATACAAGATTTTAGTAATGAGAATGGTATCATTAGCAGTAATCAGCATGGATTCATGAAGAATCGTTCTTGCCAAACCAATCTATTAACCTTTTATGAGGCGGTGAGCTGCCATCTAGACAAAGGAAGGCCTGTAGACGTGGTGTATCTGGATTTTGCAAAAGCATTTGACACAGTTCCCCATAAATCCCCATTTACTGTACAAAGTAAGGTCCATTGGCATGGACCTTAGGGCAAGAACATGGATTGAAAACTGGCTACAGGTGCAAGTTCAGAGGGTGGTGATAAATGAGAAGTACTCAGAATGGTCAGGCTTGATTGCTCCCATTCATCTGTAAACTTCTATAAAGCTTAGTGTATAACTGTCTTAGCTCCTACCTCAGTGAAAATAACCTTCTTGACCCATTACAGTCTGGCTTTTACTCGCAGCACTCCACGCAAACTGCCTTACTAAAACTCACTAACAATTTACTAACTGCTAAAACCAACAGCCAATACTCCATACTCCTACTACTTGACCTCTCTGTGGCCTTTGATACTGTTGACCACCCGCTCCTTCTCAATAAACTACATTCCCTTGGCCTCAGAGATTCTGCTCTATCCTTGTTCTCTGCCTATCTAACACAGTGCTCCTTCAGTGTCACCTACAACTCTGTCTCCTCCTTTTCATTGCCCCTTTCTGTGGGGGTCCCCAAGGCTCTGTTCTTGGACCCCTTCTCTTTTATATCTACACCTCCTCTCTTGGTCACTTGATAACCACCCATGGCTTCCAATACCACTTATACGCCAATGATAACCAAATCTATCTGTCTACTCCTCACCTCACTCCTTCAGTCTCCTCTCGCATTACTAACTTCCTTCTGATATATCAGCATGGATGTTGCACCACTTCCTTAAACTAAATCTTTTTAAAACTCTAAAAACTGAGCTAATAATATTCCCCCCCCCAAATGCCCCCCTCCATGACTTTTCCATCAAAATCAACAATGTAACCATCAGTCCCTTCCCTCACGTTAGGGTACTAGGTGTAATCCTAGTGTCAGGTCACCTTGAGGCGAGGTGACAGGTGCACACTGTAGGGATCCGGAGTGCACCGCAAGGTTGTGGACCCTATGGCTGACTGCTGCAGACGGGGGACAGATCCCACTGGGGATAGAGCGTGAGATTCCCTGGGGCGCGGAGTCTAAGGCCGCGTACACACGGGCGGACTGTCCGTCCAACTAAGTCCGTCAGACAATCTGACAGACAGTCCGTCCTACTTTTGAATGAACGGACTTGACCACACACGATGAACAGACAGTCCGCTGAAAGCTTGCGCGATGACGTGTACAGCACGTACGACGGGACTAGAAATACGACGTCCAATACACTGCAATGCAACCTTCGGCCGTGTAAATCCTTTCTGAGCATGCGCCATACTTAGTCCGTCCAACTAGCCTACTCACGAGCGGACTGTCCGCTGAAACCAAAGTTGGACGGACTGTATTACGGAAATTCCGAAAGACTTAGTCCGCCAGACTGTCCGCTGAAAAAGTCCGCTGAAGCCCACACACGAGCGGACTGTCCGCTGAAACACGTTTCAGCGGACCAAGTCCGTCAGACAGTCCGTCCATGTGTACGCGGCCTAAGAGCCAGCAGGTGTTCACCAGAGCCTCCAGTGGTGAGGATGGACTTGGCTGCAACTGGCTCCAGGTCGCGACCCCCAGGGTCCCCCAGCTCACACCCACAGTAGGCAACAGGAGGATAGGGATGAGGGACAAAGCCAAGGTCGGGGCCACAAGCAGACAAGAATAGTCGGGTACACCCCAAAAGGTCAGGATCACAGGCAAACAAGGATAGTCAAGACACGCCAAGGTCGGTAACGGAAAACAGTAGCAGAGCACACGGCAGGAAAGCGGAAGCTAACACACAAAGAATACACAATGGTTGATCAGCACTGAGGCCTGCAGTGCACAGGTTAATATAGGGTTCCCTGATAGGGCCTGGGGTGGAGCCATGCTTAGAGGAGAGGTTATAAAAACCAACAGGTGGAAGTAGCTGGCTTCTTAGTCTGAAGACATGGGGGAAGGTAAGCAAACACAGGAAGATCACTGCATAACCATGACACCTAGACTCTGACTTGTCATTTCAGCCCCAAGTCAAATCATTGGCAAAAGTTTGTAGAATTCCACTCCATAACATCTCTAAAATTTGCCCCTTTTTAACAAATGAAACCACCAAGCTCCTCATTCACTCCCTTGTTTTCTCTTGCTTTGATTATTGCAACTCCCTTCTCATTCTCCTGCCTCTCCATAGGCGATACCCCAGTCTATCATGAATGCTGCTGCCAAACTTACCCACCTTACCAACCGCTCAGCGTCTGCCAACCCTCTCCTCCAATCCCTACACTGGCTCCCAATCACCCAGCGAATTCAATTCAAAATATTAACCACAACATACAAAGCCATTCACAACTCTGCCCCAAGCTAAATCATCAATCTTGTCTCCAAATATCACCCAAATTGTCCTCTCCGCTCTTCTCAAGACCTCCTACTCTCAAGCTCTCTTGTCTCCTCCTCCCATGCTCATCTCCAGGATTTTTCCAGAGCCTCTCCCATTCTTGCTACCTCCACTGGTCCTGATATACCCTACTCTTGCTACCTTCAGGCGATCCCTGAAAACTCATCTCTTCAGGAAAGCCTATCATGTCTCCAGCTAATCTATTACCACTTCCATCAGCTCATTCCCCACAGTTACAACCTTTTGTACCACCTGCCCCATCCTATTAGATTGTAAGCTCTTCTGAGCACGGCCCTCTCAATCCTCTTGTATTTTATTGTATTGTAACTGTATTGTCTCCTTTTTATATTGTAAAGTGCTGAGTAAACTGTTGGCGCTATATAAATCCTGTATTATAATAATAATAATAATAATAATAAAATGTCATCCCAAAACTGTGCTCCCCCTCTGAAGCCATGCACGAGGTAGGTGTAGAGGTCAGTGCTGCAGCCCGGAGTGCTGAGCCCCAACAAGTGATATTAATCCAAGATAAGAAGGCACGCATCCAACATATGTCCTGCCTAAAACATAGCTTTTATTAGCACGACTGGTAAAAATACAGCAAGAAAAGCTTATATGTTTCTGCAAACAGCCATAGCAGCTACACATGCTATGACTAAGGCTGTTTGCCAAAAAATGTAAGCTTCTTTTGCTGTAATCTTACGGGTTATGCTAATAAAAGCTATGTTTCAGCAAGGACTTATGTCAGGTGCGCACCTATCTACAGTATCTCACAAAACTGAATACACCCCTCACATTTGTGTAAATATTTTATTCTAACTTTTCATGTGACAACACTGAAGATATGACACTTTGCTACAATGTAGAGTAGTGAGTGTACAGCTTTTATAACAGTGTAAATTTGCTGTCCCGCACAGCCATTAATGTCTAAACCCCTGACAACAAAAGTGAGTACACCCCTAAGTGAAAATGTTCAAATTTGGCCCAGACTGTCAATATTTTGTGTGGCCACCATTATTTTCCAGGACTGCCTTAACCCTCTTGGGCATGGAGTTCACCAGAGCTTCACAGGTTGCCACTGGATTCCTCTTCCATTCCTCCATGATGACATCACGGAGCTGGTGAACGTTAGAAACCTTGCACTTCGACGTCTCCTTGTACTCCGTACTGCGCAAGCACAGTACAAGGCGGACACTATCCGATGGGGGACAGTATTCGTCAAGACACCGGCAGCACTCATGCAGCCCCAGACCATGACACTCCCACCACCATGCTTGACTGTAGGCAAGACACACTTGTCTTTGTATTCCTCACCTGGTTGCCGCCACATACGCTTGACACCATCTGAACCAAATAAGTTTATACTGGCTTCATCAGACCACAGGACATGGTTCCAGTAATTCATGTCCTTAGTCTGCTTGTCTTCAGAAAACTGCAGACTTTCTTGTGCATCATCTTTAGATGAGGCTTCCTTCTGGGACGACAGCCATGCAAGCCAATTTGATGTAGTTTGTGGCATATGGTCTGAGCACTGACAGGCTGTCCCCCCACCACTTCAACCTCTGCAACAATGCTGCCAGTACTCATACGATGGGCACAGTGAGGCTGCATTTGCTGGGCACTGGTGAGACTGCACTGATCTCTTATATCAAGTCCTCAGTCTCTAACCATCTCCTGTACCATGCCTGCAGCCTCTGACATCTCCTGTACCATGCTCACAGCCTCTGACCATCTCCTGTACTATGCCCGCAGCCTCTAACCATCTCTTGTATCATGTCCGCAACCTCTTACCATCTCTTGTCTTATATCATGTCTGCAGTCTCTGAGGGAGTCTGGAGAGAAGTCAAGAGTGGGAGTACCGCCAGGATGGGGATCATGGGAAAAGTCAGACATGTGTGGACTGTGGAGAGGAGACTATAGGAAAACCAGAGCCACCAAGCTGGAGCTGAATGACTGAGCCCTGAAAGGTGCACCTGGGAGGAGGTCAGTGACTGCACCGCCAGGCCAGTCTGGGGGGGGGGTCACTGATGTAAGGGGTTGTGAATACAATAAGGTAAGGGGACACTGATATAAAGGTTTCCCCCCTATATCTGTAACCCACCCCCCCTTACCTTAGTGTATTTTTCTGCGGAAGGTGGTCTCTGGTCACCAGAGCCCCCCCACATTCCCAGAGTCCCAGGTGTCCTCCTTAATGATTGCTCCACTTTTACTACTTTTAACTGAAATTTGCTAGTTCTATGTGTTCTCATATCTGTGTTATCTATATATAATACGCTATTCAAATGTGCTTTAAAATGTATGGTTTTCCCTTTTATGAACAAGAAAATAATGATGTAATGCTGCTGGGCTGGTATAATAATACTATGGGGCTGTGCCTCCCCAATAGAGACCTCCATTATAGCGAGACAAAAAAAAAACTTACTTTCTAGGAACCGCTGCAAAGATGTATGTGTGTGAACCTGTTAGGGGGCAGAGTCTGTAATACCATGCTTTCTCCTGCAAAAGCGTCCCTGATTGCTAGGACACCAGTCCAGTGGCCCTCCATTCACTGTCTCTGGTGGCATCGGCGCAGGCAGCTGGGTGGGAGAGAGAGAGTGCACAGACAGTGCAGTGTGACCTGGCTGCAGGACATTAGCCCCACTGAAGCGGGGGGGGGGGGGAGAAAGGAGGAGGTGCGTGCTGTTTGGGGGTAGCTGACAGAGGAGGGGGGATAACTGACAGAGGAGGGGGGATAACTGACAGAGGAGGGGGGATAACTGACAGAGGAGGGGGGGATAACTGACAGAGGAGGGGGGATAGCTGACATAGGAGGGGGGATAGCTGACAGAGGAGGGGGGTTAAATATGTTACTCCATGACTCCACAGTCCATCCCATAAACAGCACAAAGCAGGGACAGCATGCAAGAGTTTTTAAGCAACTAACAATCACCTTAAAAGGTAACCAGCTTTTTTTTTTTGATTATAAGTTTTGGTTTATGCTTTGTAATGGGGCCATGTAACATACAGTATCTCACAAAAGTGATTACACCCCTCGTATTTTTGTAATTTTTTTAATAATATCTTTTCATGTGACAACACTGAGTAAATTACAATGTAAAGTAGTGAGTCTACAGCTTGTATGACAGTGTAAATTTGCTGTCCCCTCAAAATCACTCAACATAGCCATTAATGTTTAAATCGCTGGCAACAAAAGTGAGTACACCCCTAAGTGAAAAAATTGGGAGCATATGTGTTAAATTTGGTGTTATCGCTCTCTCTCTCATACTGGTCACTGGAAGTTCAACATGGCACCTCATGGCAAAGAACTCTCTGAGGAGCTGCAAAAAAAAATTCTTGCTCTACATAAAGATAGCCTAGGTTATGAGAAGATTACGAAGAGCTGCAGCAAAGTGGCCAAGAGCATACAGCTGTTTAACAGGACAGGTTCCACTCAGAACAAGCCTTGCCATGATCGACCATAGAAGTTAAGAAAGCTTCTTCTAAAGATGATGCACAAGAAAGCCCACAAACAGTTTGCTGAAGACAAGCAGACTAAGGACATGGATTTCTGGAACCATGTCATGTGGTCTGATGAGACCAAGATAAACTTATTTGGTTCAGATGGTGTCAAGTGTGTGCGGCAACCAGGTGAGGAGTACAGTGTTTCTTGCCTACAGTCAAGCATGGTGGTGAGAGTGTCATGGTCTGGGGCTGCATGAGTGCTGCCGGCACTGGGGAGCTACAGTTCAGGGAACCATGAATGCCAACATGTACTATGGCATACTGAAGCCTAGCATAGCCCCTCCCTTCGAAGAATGGGCCGCAGGGCAATATTCAAAAATAATGACCCAAAACACTCTTATTCACTCTTGATAAGAGGAGATTAAGGGGGGATTTGATCAACATGTACAAATATATAAGGGGTCCATATAGGGAACTTGGTGTCGAGTTATTCACTTTACAGTCAACAAAGAGGACAAGGGGGCACTCTTTACGTCTAGAGGAGAAGAGATTTCATCTCCAAATACGGAAAGGTTTCTTCACAGTAAGAGCTGTGAAAATGTGGTATAAACTCCCTGCAGAGGTGGTTATGGCCAGCTTAGTGGATTGCTTTAAGAAAGGCCTGGATTATTTCCTAAGTGTACATAATATAACTGGGTACTAAAATTTATAGGTAAAGTTGATCCGGGGAAAATCCGATTGCCTCTCGGGGGATCAGGAAGGAATTTTTTCCCCTGATTTAGCAAATTGGATCATGCTCTGCTGGGGTTTTTTGCCTTCCTCTGGATCAACTGTGGGTAAAGAATTGGGTATATGGGCTGGTATGATATTTATTATATATATATATATATATATATATATATATATATATATTTTTTTTTTTTTTTTTTTTGGTTGAACTGGATGGACTTGTGTCTTTTTTCAACCTGACTAACTATGTAACTATGTAACTATGTAACACCTCCAAGACGACCACTGCCTAAAGAAGCTGAAGGTAAAGGTGATGGACTGGCCAAGCATTTCTCCAGACCTAAACTCGATTGAGCATCTTCAAATGGAAGGTGGAGAAGTGCAAGGTCATTAACATCCACCAGCTCTGTGATTTCATCATGGAGGAGTGGAAGAGGACTCCAGTGACAACCTGTGAAGCTCTGGTGAACTCCATGCACAAGAGGGTTAAGGCAGTGCTGGAAAATAATGGTGGCCACACAAAACATTGACACTTTGGGCCCAATTTGGACATTTTCACTCAGGGGTGTACTCACTTTTATTGCCAGTGGTTTAGACACCAATAGCTCTGTTTTGGGTTATTTTGAGAGTACAGCAAATGTATGGGTTTGTAGGGGCTGCATACATGACTATTATAGAGGAAAAAAACACTGAATATGTCTTGTCAAAGCTGCCTTGTTGTCTGCTAATATTTTGGAGAAGTTTGTGGATTTTTAAAGGTTTGCCCAGGCATGTAATGGGTTTACAATTATAGAACTTTCCATGTATGTTTTGTATATTTGCACTGAATTAAATTAGCATTTTCAATGTAATCACTCAATCTGCAATCAAATGAAGACAAAAAAAAAACCATCATACACGTGATGATATTCATTGACGCATTAACACATTCCTAGCATAGCAGGGGATGTCTGCAAACTAAGACCACTGCAGTGCAGGGCATGTTGGGGCATGGAGTTTGTGGTACAGAAAATATTATGAAAATGTGTCTAGATTACCTTCACCAAATGATATGTTTACTGAGAAAAATAGAATGCAGGTCATCCTGTATCTTAACAAATGCCCAGAAATGTTCTAGGGTTGGTACATTGCTGGCACAAAACCAGATCAGCCAGTAGATTTTGACTTTTCTTTAGCTCAAGAGGATGCTGAATATAGCACGCTAACTGTACCATAGAAAATTGAATAAAGAAATCCTGTATATGTGAATGTTCCTGTACTTTTATGGATAAGGGTTATCTAAAAATTGTGAGTCTCCACAGTGTGGGGTCCAGGTACAGTTGCTAAGGTATTACCAAGGCTACACCAATCTGGACACACTGCTTTTATTGTTATAGAAAAAGGCAGTGGAAGGTTGTTGGAAAAATTCCCCCAAAATTAAGGGAAAATAAAGAAAATTAATTAGACATCGAAAATTTCTCCATAAAGCATATGAATGAATGACTTGTATAGCGCTACCTATGCAAACTGAATCGCCTCAGGGCGCTTTCTTGCCACCAGAGTCCATCTGCGGCTTTGCGTGGTCCTTTACCCCGTAAGGTGCTGACATGCTTACAAACACATACAACATTGACATACACATACACACATTTCTTGATCATACATCACGGGACACAGGAGCTTCATTACATAGTGGGTTATATAGGCACCTCTGGTGATTGGACACTGGTTGACCCAATTAAAGAGAATTCCTCCCCTATATAACCCCTCCCATTAGGGAGGCACCTCAGTTTTTTCGCCAGTGTCTGGTGGACGGTCACGTAAAACTTAGCTCTATGCGGGTCCCAGCGAGGGCCGAAGGGCTACATCAAACCGGATCCATACCTCGGGCCGATATTTGACTCCCAAGATGGTATGGTACCCGGGCCTCGTCTGCCGAAGAAACGAGGTTCTGCCTGTAAGTCCTCTCCATTGGAAGACTGGGCTCTGGGACAACCAGACTTGGGGTACTGTTGACTCAGGGCGCCCGAAAGTTTCTGGCAGAGCTTTTTACATGGCCCAGGTAGGAGGATCTTTTCGTAAGAACCCCAGATACGCCTGAAGGTTGGCTAACAATACCCGCCGTGATGGGTGAAGGCTGGAATTGGTCTGAGATCAGCAATTCCTGCGGCGGGGACAGGTAAGGGAAGTCATCCTATATATTTTAATATATGAATGGATTTCTTCATTGTGAGTAGTTGTATGTCTTACCTGGTTTCCACCACTAGATGGAGTAAGAGCAGCCTGATGCACACTTACATGCCTTTCAAACAAACACGCTCAGTGAATGCCTGGTTCTCCAGCTACTCACGTCTCCCTTACAGTTCCTGCCACAAGTTAAGGTAAAAAAGGGGTCCCATGCAGGTCCAGGGGTTCCACGTTGCTCCCTTTGGGTTCTCCTTCCCCCCCCCCCGGATCCCGCGGTCCTCGTGCGCGCTCCCGGCTTAATGGAGGAGGGGGGGGTGTGGTTGCCAGCTGTGCACGTTTAGTGTGCTCAATGCTATGGTGCAGGCGCCAAACGGCCGTTTTAAAAAGCCCAGAGCGTCAGGGGACTGTAACGTGAAACACAGGAGCTGTGGGCTGTAAGCTTCCGTGGGAATTGGATCCAGGCAAAACCTTAAGACACCTACTCGGCATCAGGTTGTGCAGTTAAGCATATATTGATTTATTGTGAGACTTTAAGCACAAACTGATTGCATTTGTACTAGTACCTCTGCTTTGTAGCTTAGGACTATGTCTCCTCGTAAGAGGGTTTCAGGGGCAGGTAATAAAAGCAATTGCCATCCCCCTCTGCAAAAGTGGAGCCTGCATCTCAAGATGAGTCAGTGCCCCTTTCAGGCTTTGCAGCCTCTCCTAATGTCGCAGCCCCGGTATATGTCACTGAGGACTCCCTTAGGGC
The DNA here is from genome assembly GCF_037356315.1 of Lithobates pipiens. NCBI lineage: Eukaryota > Metazoa > Chordata > Amphibia > Anura > Ranidae > Lithobates > Lithobates pipiens. The sequence goes on along the minus strand of NW_027507686.1, from coordinate 61,208,111 downwards.
TACATTGGAGAGTTTTGAAGGGAGGATAATGAATTTTATTTCTGCCTCCCTAAAAGATAGCAAGAAAAGGGGTAGAGCCCCTCCCTCTGCTGAAATCCCTCTCTCGGACAGTTGTTCTGAAAATGAGGAGAGATCCCTATCTTTAGATAGGGATCATGAGCAGTCGGATGAGTCAGAGGAAGAGGAGTCAGTCCCCTCCTCCCAGGCACTCAGAAAGCAGGTGCAGTATTATACTGAATTGGTGCGTACCACATTCAGAATGCCGGCTGCTGAAGTCGCTACATCCTCTGTCTCTTCCCTGGGAGTCAGGAAAGCCCCACAGACTGCTTGTTCCTTCCCAATTCATCCTTTAATGGGTGACTTGATGTATGAGGACTGGGGACATCCCGATAAACTGTTTACTCCTCCCAAGAGGTTTTCCATGTATTATCCCGTGGAGGAAAGTTTCACCAAGAAATGGGGGGCCCCATCTGTCGATGCGGCTATCTCTTGTGTGAATAAAAACCTAACTTGTCCTTGGACAATGCGCAGGTATTTAAGGATCCAGCTGACAAAGGGCTGGAAACCTTGTTAAAAGCCTCCTTTTCCATGGCCGGCGCTGTGGTGCAACCTACAGTCGCAGCCGTGGGGTTGTGTCAGTTCCTTAAGGAACAGGTTAAACAGATGTTTGAACTCCTTCCCAGTGAGGAAGTAGAGAAATATGCAGAGATGCCTCACATCTTGTGTTTCATAATTGATGCGATTTTGGATTCTGTCCAACAAGCATCACGTTTATCCCTCATGTTGGTACACATGCGTAGGGCTCTATGGCTAAAAAATTGGGCTGCTGAGCTGTCATGCAAGAAGCATTTGGCTGGGTTCCCGTTTAATGGGGAACGTTTGTTTGGAGAGGAATTAGATAAGTTCGTCCAAAATATTTCGGGAGGTAAATCTACACTCCTTCCAGTCAAGAAGAGTAAACGTCCTTCATTCAGGCGTACTCTTTCTCCCGAAGCATCAAGCTCTAAACAGTGGCGACGGCCTTCCCAGCCCTCCTCGGCTAGAAAGCCTCAGGGCCGAGCCCAGGGACAGAGAAAGACTTGGGGGCGGAAGCCTGCCAAGCAGACCTCCAAGACCTCCTTGTGAAGGGGCGCCCCCGCTCGGCCGAGTGGGGGGAAGGCTCCTGCAGTTTGCAGGCGCCTGGCGGGAGGAGATTCAGGACAAATGGGTGATCTCTTCAGTGTCTCTGGGCTACAGGCTAGAGTTTCAGGAGATTCCACCTTCTCGTTTTCTAAGGTCAAGGATCCCCAGGGATCCGATAAAGCAGAAATCGCTATTTCTGGCCTTAGATCAATTACTATCCCAGGGTGTGATAGTAGAAGTGAGCCCGAAAGATCAGGGTTCAGGTTTTTATTCGAATCTCTTCACCGTTCCAAAACGGAAGTGTCAGTCCTATCTTGGATCTGAGAGACTTAAACCGGTTTCTACACATCCAGACCTTCCGGATGCAGTCAATACGCACTGTGGTCTCCTCCCTGCAAGGAGGAGAATTCATGGCATCAATAGATATCAAAGATGCATATCTCCATGTGCCAATATTTCCCGCACACCAGAGGTTTCTGAGGTTCGCGGTAGAGCAGCGCCATTTTCAATTTGTGGCCCTGCCGTTCGGCCTAGCCACGGCCCCCCGAGTCTTCACGAAGATTCTAGACCCTCTCTTAGCAATCTTAAGGGTTCAGGGCATAGCCGTCATGGCTTACCTAGACGACTTGCTTCTCGTAGAGAGAACTGCAACGTGCCTAAGTCGCAGCGTCACCAAAACGCTAGAACATCTGGGCCGCCTAGGTTGGATTATAAACCTAGAAAAGTCGTCTTTACAACCGACCACCAGGTTGGATTACCTGGGTCTGATTATCGACACCGCTCAAGGCAGGGTGTTCCTTCCAAGGCCAAAGGCCTTGGCCATTGGAGATCTGGTGCGCCTGATTCTGGGCAGAAGATCTTCCTCCATTCGGTTGTGCATGAGACTGTTGGGAAAGATGGTCGCCTCATTCGAGGCCGTCCCATTCGCCCAGTTCCACTCAAGGCCCCTGCAAAGATGCATCCTTGCGATTTGGAACAGGAAGCCCCAATCCCTGGATCTTCCTATGCGTTTATCCCCTCGGGCACGCAAAAGTCTTGTCTGGTGGTTACAGACCAAAAATTTGCTGAAAGGCAAAACTTTTCTTCCCCTCTCATGGAAGATTGTCACTACGGATGCCAGCCTGACAGGCTGGGGAGCCGTGTTGCAGGGAACATGTTCGCAGGGAAAATGGTCTGCGACCGAAAGTCTGCTGCCCATAAATATCTTGGAGATTCGGGCAGTTTACATGGCACTCAGAGAGTGGTCTCACAGACTGCGAGGTTTCCCAGTTCGGATTCAGTCCGACAATGCCACAGTGGTGGCTTACATCAATCACCAGGGCGGTACCAGAAGTCTGGTGGCCCAAAAGGAGGTGAATCGCATACTTGTCCGGGCAGAAGAGCATGTTCCGTGCCTCTCTGCAGTCTTCATCCCAGGAGTGGAGAATTGGCAGGCGGATTATCTCAGCCGCCAGCAGTTGTGCCCAGGAGAATGGGCTCTGCACCCCGATGTGTTTCGAGACATATGTTACAAGTGGGGCACTCCAGACGTGGATCTGTTTGCGTCCAGATTCAACAGGAAACTGGACAACTTTGTGTCAAGGACAAGAGATGCGCTTGCTCAGGGGTCAGATGCTCTGACGGTTCCCTGGGATCAGTACAATCTGATCTATGCCTTCCCCCCGAACCCGCTGCTATCGTGGTTCCTGGGAAGGGTCAAGAGGGAGACGAAGTCGGTCCTTTTAGTGGCCTCGGCTTGGCCCAGGCGACCATGGTTCATAGAAATCATGAAGTTGGTAGTGGGCAGGCCATGGACCCTCCCTCTCCGGCCAGATCTGCTCTCACAGGGTCCAATTTACCATCCTGCTTTACGCAGTCTGAATTTGACGGTCTGGCTGCTGAGACCCACATTTTGAGAGGCCGTGGTCTTTCAGGGCCAGTCCTTTCCACTCTGGTCAATGCCAGAAAGCCGGCCTCCAGGCGTATCTATTACAAGATCTGAAGGACATATGTTTCCTGGTGTGAACTCAGGAGATGGCATCCTAGAAGGTATGTCATTAGCAGAATCTTGGCCTTTCTCCAATCAGGCCTTGAAATGAATTTGGCCATAAGCACCATCAAGGTGCAGATTTCGGCCCTATCGGTCTTTTTTCAAAGACCGCTTGCATCACATTCCCTAGTACGGGCTTTTATCCAGGGGGCTATGCGGCTAAAACCGCCAGTCAAACCTCCGGTATGCCCTTGGGATCTGAATTTGGTTCTCTCGGCCTTAGAAGCCCATCCATTTGAACCTCTGCATCTGGCTTCTTTAGCTCTCTTGACAAAGAAGCTGGTTTTCCTAGTAGCCATATCCACGGCTAGAAGGGTATCGGAATTGGCAGCTCTTTCCTGTAAAGAGCCCTATTTAATTATCCATAAGGACCGAGTGGTTATGCGTCCCAACAGGTCCTTTCTACCTAAGGTAGTTTCAGGTTTCCACCTGAATCAGGATGTAATCCTACCATCCTTTTTTCCGAATCCTCAGTCCACAGAGGAAGAATCCTTACACACTTTAGATGTGGTTAGAGCAATCAGTCTTTATCTTCAAGCAACTGCTCAGATAAGGAAAACTGACTGTTTATTTATTTCTGCCAGAAGGCCCTAGAAGGGGTCAGGCAGCGTCAAGGTCCACTCTCTCAAGGTGGATCAGACAGGTTATTTCTCAGGCCTATAGCTTAAAGGGGAAGATTCCTCCTTTCAGGTGAAAACGCACTCTACTAGGGCTGTAAGTGCTTCTTGGGCAGTGCATCACCAGGCCTCCCTGGCTCAGATCTGTAAGGCTGCGACTTGGTCATCAGTCCACACATTCACCAGATTCCATCAGGTGGATGTCAGAGGGCAAGAGGATATCGCCTTCGGGCGCAGTGTACTGCAGGCTGCAGTTTAGGTCCTCAGGTCCCTGGCGGTCTATAATTATGATCTGTGTCTCCCTCCCCTCAACCTGAGCATTGCTATGGGACATCCCACTATGTAATGAAGCTCCTGTGTCCCGTGATGTATGATCAAGAAAATAGGATTTTTATATACAGCTTACCTGTAAAATCCTTTTCTTGAGAGTACATCACGGGACACAGGGCTCCCGCCCCTCTTGGGTTTTACGTGGTTGCTTATTGCTTTGCTACAAAACTGAGGTGCCTCCCTAATGGGAGGGGTTATATAGGGGAGGAATTCTCTTTAATTGGGTCAACCAGTGTCCAATCACCAGAGGTGCCTATATAACCCACTATGTAATGACGCTCCTGTGTCCCGTGATGTACTCTCAAGAAAAGGATTTTACAGGTAAGCTGTATATAAAAATCCTATTATTAAGGCCATTTTTTTTTATAGACAAGGTCTAATTAACCTACCAGCATGTCTTTGGAGTGTGGGAGGAAACCGGAGTACCCGGAGAAAACCCACGCAGGCACAGGGAGAACATGCAAACTCCAGGCAGATGGTGTTGTGGTCAGGATTTGAACCAGCGACCCTATTGTTGCTAGGTGAAAGTGCTAACCACTACACCACTGTGCTGCAAATATTAAGGACTTCACCTAAGAACACTAGAAAAAAAGTGATGGCTCATGGTTTGGTGTGGGGTTATAGGAAAACACCCAGGGGGTGTGCCCAGAAAAGCTTTTGGCCATGACCGACCTGGTGGCAACAGCCTGTAATCAGGGATCTATGAATATCCAGCCTGTGTCCTGTACTATATTATTTCCTCCCTCATGTGCCCCTTCCCCTGACTTCTCTGTCAAGATCAATGGCACATCTATCAGTCCGACCCCACATGCCAGGGTGCTAGGGATAACCTTAGACTCCGAACTGTCCTTTCAGGCCCACATACAAGCCCTGTCCAAATCATGCTGCCTTAGCCTCCGCAACATTTCCAGAATCCTCCCCTTTTTAACTGACACCACCAAGCTTCTAATTCACTCCCTGGTTATCTCTTGCCTCGACTACTGCAACTCCCTCCTTATTGGATCTCCTTTAGGGTCGGTTCACACTGAGGCAGCGCGACTGCCTCAGGCGAACTGCATCTGACTTCAGCAGCGGCTTGCAAAATGACTTCTGTATAGAAGTCAATGCAAGTCGCCTGAAGTCGCCCCAAAAGTAGTACAAGAACCTTTTTCTAAGTCGGAGTGACTTGTGTCGCTCCTATTAGAACGGATCCATTGTACAGAATAGATCGCGACTTGTAAGGTGGCCAAGTTGCCTGACAAGTTGCCCCAGTGTGAACCGAGTCTTACATAGACTATCTCCCCTTCAGTCCATAATAATTGCCGCAAGTCGCCTGAAGTCGCCCCAAAAGTAGTACAAGAACCTTTTTCTAAGTCGGAGTGACTTGTGTCGCTCCTATTAGAACGGATCCATTGTACAGAATAGATCGCGACTTGTAAGGTGGCCAAGTTGCCTGACAAGTTGCCCCAGTGTGAACCGAGTCTTACATAGACTATCTCCCCTTCAGTCCATAATAATTGCCGCTGCAAGACTCATCCACCTTACTAACCATTCAGTGTCCTCCACCCCTCTGACAATCCCTCCACTGGCTTCCACTCACCCAAGGCATAAAATTCAAAGTACTAACAATAATTTACAAAGCCATCCTTAACTCTGCCCCCAGCTACATGATTATCTTAGTCCCAAAATACCAACCAAGCTGCTCTCTTCGTTCCTCCCAAGACCTCCTGCTCTCTAGCTCCATTGTCACCTCCTCACCTCCAGGATTTCTCCAGAGCTTCTCCTATCCCTGGGAACTCCCTACCCCAATCTGTCCCCTAATCTATCCATCTTTAGACGATCCCTGAAAACCCTTCTCTTTAACTACTTGCCAACTGGCCCATAGCCAAATGAAGGCTACCGGGTGGTTGCATAACTCTGGGAGGGTGTACAGTGACGTCCTCCCAGAATCCCGCTCTCGCATGCCCCTTGGGGCACGCACCTGAGAGCTTCCATGACCGCCGGGTCCAGAGGATCCGCTGATAGCGGCTGTTTATCACGTGATCGCTCCGTCAAATGACGGAGCGATCACTTGTAAACAAACCGGCATTATGTCATGATGCTGGTTCCTCTCTCCCCTCTGTGTACCAATCGGTACAGTGGAGGGGGAGAGATCGATGGCAGTAGTGCTGTGGGCTGGATGTGTAGTGCTCACAGCACTGCTCAGTGACAATTGCAGTCACATCCAGCCATCCATGCTCAGCCATCCCTCCATGCTCAGCCATACCCTGCCATACCCCGCAATACCCTGCCATACTCGTCAATACCCTGCAATATCCAGCTGTACCCAGTCATGCTCAGCCATACACGACCTCTGTATGTGGCCAGGCTGTGGAAATCTCACACGTGGAATCGCCGTACTCGGTAGGAGTGGGAGAATCTCTTTTGGGGTGTCATTTTTGGTAAGTACATGCTATGTGTTAGAAATATTGTATAAATCGACAACTTTGTGTTAAAAAAAAAATGTGTTTTAACCACTTCCCGCCCACCGTCATATGACGTCCTTGACCTTGTGCGGGGATATCTGAATGATGGGTGCAGCTACAGGCATCAATCAGATATCAGCTTTTTCAGCCGGAGATTTCCTACACCATAAGAATGATCATAGAGGCTGTTCCTCTGCTTGATCGTTCTTACGGGAGGCGAGAGGGGATATCCCCCCTCCCGCCGCCCTCCGGTGCTTCTACCGACTCACCGCTACGATTGAAGCTAGGATCATTTTTTTATTTCAGGCTTACCAGCCTAGAGGTGAGATGTGGGGTCTTATTGACCCCATATCTCACTGTAAAGAGGACCTGTCATGCCATATTCCTATTACAAGGGATGGGTACATTCCTTGTAATAGGAATAAAAGTGATAAAAAATTTTATTTTTTGGAAAAAAGTGTCAAACTATAATAAAGTAAAATGAACAATAAAATTTTTTATTTATTTTTTTAAAGCGGCCCTGTCCCCGCCTGTTCGCATGCAGAAGCGAAAGCATACCTAAGTCCTGCCTACATATGAAAACGGACATTGTCTCTTTAGCCCCCCCCCCCCGGTTATCAGCTGCTGGAGAGAGAATAGAACTTGTAGAGTTGACACTTTTTCGCCAGCAACCACCCCCCCCCCCCCTTTAATTGTCAGCTGCTGGAGAGAGCAGGATGACACTTACACCTCGGCCAGTGCACTCTGCTCATCCATTCCCTTTGGAGGCAGAGCCTGATGGCTGCTGCACGATTTTCTCAGACTGTGATTGGGCAGGACAGGGACAGAGGGAGTGGCAGCTAGTTGACAGTGCACATGGACAGAGACACCAATAACAGATTGTAACTAAGGATGAGCTCAGGCGTGTTCGCATACGCCACATGCGGAGCCCGCCAGGCACTGCAGAGCGCTAATCATAGGCAGTGAGACATTGTCCTGATGCACGACTGCAGAGATTGGGAAATGTCTCACTGCCTGTGATTAGCGCAGTGCCGACATCCTGGCGGGCTCTGCACGTGCTGTATGTGAACATTCCGGAGCTCATCCTTAATTGTAACAGAGTGCAGCATGGGGGGAAAGTTGGAAATATATAATGTGTGCTGCTGACTGTGCCTCCTGTGCTGCCTATACATTTGTACATTTTAGTGGGACCTTATTTATCTCCTTCTTCTTGGATGGGACACCCATTGTGAAAATGGATGACTGTGGGTGCACAATAGTTACATTTTGGAGAGCCCACTGCCTGCCTCTTCACTATGTAACTCTCATCTCCATCCACAGTCATCCTCATCCATTTTCACAATGCAACTCAATCATCTTCATCCTCACCCAGCATCTCTACTCCATCCCTCCAGTCTCCACAACGCACGCATCCCCACCCACGCTGAGCATCAATCATCCCTCCAGTCTCCATAATGCATGCATCCCCACCCACGCCGAGCACCATCCATCCCTACAGTCTCCACAACACACCCATCCCCACCCACGCCAATTACTAATCATCCCTTCAGTCTTTGTTCTGCACTCCTGTGATCCATTTTAAGCCGACAACAAAAGCCCTCTGTTGGCTGATGTCACTCAGCCCATCCAGGCTCTGGAAGGATCCTGACCTTACAATCGGGATCCACCCAGATGCTTGGGCCAACAGCTGGCTCAGTTCACACCTGAGCCACACCCAAGCCAGCCACAGCCCTGTGCTCCAGTGGGTGCTGGAGTGGGCAGAGCAGAGAGTCGGTGATATCCCCTTACCCCCCTCCCCCAAGTCAAAAGTTGCCGTGTCCCTTTCTCCTCATCCCACAATGTCCCTCTGTCCTCCTCCCACAGCATCTATTTGTCCTCCTCCGCCGGCGTCCCTCTGTCCTTTTCCCATGGCATCCCTCTGTCCTCACAGCGTCATTCTGTTCTTATCTCACAAAGATGACAGGGCAGGTCTTAAACAGGAAGGGGTGTGTCATATTTAAATTAGGGGATGCGCGAGTTTAGTCAGGCCTAGGGCACAAAACCTAAATACACCACTGCAGCACCATCTTTGTTCAACTTCATCTACTTTCTGCACTGAGATGCTGGGTCAGAGATGGCACAGTCATGTAAACTTTGGTGCCTGTGCAATTTTCTTTCATGTTTAGTGAGGTCTGATAGCATTCTTGTAAGGTTGGTGTTCAGAATCGATTAAAACATATTGCACATGTGTATCCAGAAACGACTGGCTTTGGGGCTGAAAAATCTACTTTAGAGGCCTTAAATGTATTTTTTGGGACTGGTAACCAGATGGCTCTGGTCCCAGAGAGGACTTTAAGACTTTGAAGGACCAGTCTAAAGGTGGCCAAACACCAGTAGATTTTTGTTTGAATGTTCATACTAAAAATATAGTCTGTACATTTAATAATGCCACCAGAAACTTAACGCATGCAGTTCCAAAAAACTTCAAAATTTAGTTTGCTTGTAACATTCAATCTTGGAATACATGGAATTTTCTAAATGAAACACACACACACACACACACACACACACACACACACACACACACACACACACACACACACACACACACACACACACACATATATTTTTTAATCTTCATTATTTATTAAAGCTTTCAAACATTACAGCTGATCAACAAGACAAATTGCATTATCTGCAGATTATACACGTTACTACTTTGCTATACCTCTCTCTAATTACAGATAATCTCCAGGATACCAATTTAACATTCTTAACAAAACAAACAAATGAACAAATCAAACAACAAACAGACAACACACAAAAAGGAAACAAAAAAAGAAGGGACCCCCACTCCTCCCCACCATCATTATCGGTCCTCCCCTAAACTATAATGCCGCGTACACATGATCAGAATTCCAGCCAGAAAAATGCAGATGAGAGCTTTTCATCGGAAAATGCGATTGTGTGTATGCTCCATTGGAATTTAGCTGTCCGAATTTCTGCCAGCAAAAAATTGATAGCATGTTCTCAATTTTCCCCATGAAAAAACTTTCTATCGGAAATTCCAATAGTGTGTATGCAATTCCGATGCGCCAGAAATCACGCATGCTCATATTAAACTAAGAGATGGAAGCTATTGGCTACTGGCTATTGAACTTCCTTTTTCTAGTCCCCTCGTACGTGTTGTATGTCACTGCGTTCTTGGCGGTCGGAATTTTGTGTGACCATGTGTATGCAAGACAGCTTGAGCGAAATCCCGTCGGGAAAACCATTAGAGCTTCAGGCAACCTGTCCATCCCGTTTCTACCCACAAGTTATAACTTAGATCATTACTATGATGTTCTGGGGGGGGGGGGCCAAAGAGAAAAAGGCCAATCCTGGAGCTGTTACCCAGGGTCCGCATAACTTGGCTAGTATATCTATTCTGCCCGTTTTTATACACTTGTCCATTAATATTGTCGCATTTACCTCAGAACGCCATTCCTCAAATACTGGCCTATTAGAAGACATCCATTTTCTAGCAATTATCTTACGAGCTATGAATAGTAACCTGCCAATTGGTATTAACTTGTTCCATGGAAATAGCTCTTCATTAACATAGCCCAGTGGACAAGTCTTTGGTTCCATTCCTATATTGGTATTGTAAGCCTCATTAACTGTGGACACCACCTTTCGCCAATATCTAACCAGCTTGGGGCAGTTCCACAACATATGGATTAAATCAGCCGGGCCTGCTTACACCTCAGACAATCCGGGGTTTCCCTCCTCCTTCACTTATATAATTTTTCCGGCGTCCTATATATAATAAACAATTGAGCTAGGCATTGTTTATGTGATATGGATACCAATGGGGCCCTCTTCAGAATATTTTGCCATTCATCCTCTGTTATACCACCCCATGTCTGTCTTCCACTGCACTCTCCCTGGAGTATTCTTAAAATCTTAATATTTCATCATAAATTGATTATAAGCTAATGTAATTAGACCTTTCTTTTTCTCCTTAGCCCCCGCCAATAAAGACATCAATGGCATAGATCATGTATTCCTCCCGGCACCCTTAAACTGCGAGTTAGCTGCATGACGCAGTTGTAAATATTTATATAGTATTATATAGTTATTATGATGTAGTTGGTATGACTCCTGTTGCTCCTGAAATGAACGCATAACATCTTGAACATAAAGCTGTCAGATATATTGTATTCCTTTAGAACACCAGTGCTCAAACCCTTCTAGTTTATATAACTCTTCATAATATCTGTTCCCCCAAATTGGTGAAAATTCTGACACCCCTACATATTCCATTATGCATCTCATTTCTTGCCATATTTTATTCATAAGGAACAATGTTGGTCTAGACTGAATACTCACAAATGATCCCGATTCTAACTGGTCTAACGAGATTATAATACGAGCAGTGACTCAGAAGCCCAGCTTGTATGGGGTCTCTCCAATCTATTGTCCCCCATCCAGCAAAGTGCTGCAATTGAGAGGCGATAAAATACATTCTCGGCTGCGGTACCTCTAGACCCCCCCATCCTTAGTACACTGAAGAATAGACAGTTTGATCCTAGGGCTTTTTCCTTTCCACAATAACTTTCGGAACCAGAAGTTTATTTTCTTAAACCATTTTAAAGGCATCCATATGGGTGAGTTGTGTAACACATACAACAGTTGGGGAGCCCAAATCATCTTTATAAGGTTTGCTCGACCCACCACCGATAAAGGCAACTTAGACCAAGCCAAACTCTTTTGTTTAAATTAGTTCAAAATAGGGTTCAAATTATATTGTAGGTAGTCCTTCACCCTTAGGGATATCCATATTCCTAGATATTTAAAGGATGTCACAATTTTTATTTGCTGAACCTCACTTGATATACTTAAATTGGGATCGTCTATAGGAAATAATTTACAGTAAGAATTTAGTTTGTTTGAGAAAACTTTTCCCTCCTGTTTCTTTGATTTTTCTCATCACTTTGGTCGAAAATGAATGCTGAACTGAACCTGTTAACTATTAAAAAATTTAACAAACCGTGTAAAAACAGTTTCGGAAACAAAATCTACTGCATTGACTAGCTTTAGTTCTGTAGTTTGATAGCATTTGCCTTTGATTCCTGTCTTCTGCCTTTCCCATTGAGATCGGTGTTCTCAGAGATTTATTCTAAGCAGATGTTTACAAAACGGTCAAGTTATCTGGTGGAATTTGACGTTACCGTTACCCTTTAGATTAACACTGGCCCTGCAAGCCATTTGTCACTGTGTTGTGTTTATTGGTTCTAAGGTAATTAATCCTGAACGCACAGAAATGATGTGCAAGGTCAGGCCTAGGCTAACCAACGAGCCATTAGTACTGGCCTTGTATGTCTGGGCTGCCACCACAGACAGCTTTCTCTGCAGACTGGAGGCTTGACAGTTTAATAGGAACTGTGCAGTAAAAGCTCACTTCTACAGACCTTCTTGGCCACAAAATGTCATGCAGATAAATAATGATGACAACATCTAAATGTAGTTTGGTGAGAGACTGGCAGATATATAGTATGTATCTTGTCCTATGTATACACTATAGTTGATGCATACAATGTTAACTTGCTTTTATTGTTTAAATGATAGCCACAAAGGCATAAACTGTTGCAGACTAGTGACCCTACATGAACAAGCTGTTAAACATCAAACATCAAATTTTAAGCAAGGTATACATGGACTGAAAATCGGCTCGTTAGCAGGAAACGGACAAATTTCATTCTGTGTGTATCCCTGCCTTTTCAATGATCTCATCCAGTGTGACAACCGTCTTAAAGCTAACCTTTCTTACCCAATTACAAGGTCTGCTTATTAAATACTAACCAACCCCTACACAAGGTGACATTCTATATTGTTTCTAGGTCTCCTCTCCTAACCCATATCTCTTACATGCCCTGGACATTCTGACTACTTCAAATTATGGAACAAAGTGCCCACATCTACTTTTGGACTCCAACACCTCTATAGGTGTTGTGTATGTAAATTGTGCCATCCACTAGCTGTCACAAAAAAAATTGACATCTTCAAGGTTTCTTAGCTTTGCCTTTTAAAGGCTAAATCCACAATTCTTAAGTTGTTACACCCATATTTAAGGTGAAACACGTTGCTAATAATGCCTGCCAGTTTCCCATTTTTTGCTGACCTGGATCGACCCGACTATTCCCTTGCCTGAACCTGAATAGTGTGTTGCCTGCCACGACCTGTCTAGACTTGACTACTCCTTATTTGCTGCCTGCCTTGACCTCTGCTTGGAACTCATCTACCACATTGTGAAAAGTTTCTGAACCATAGCATTTCTGTCTCAGCAACTCCTTGGTGGGGTGATCCAGAGGGTCACAACCTGGTACCTGTTTGCAGCAAAGGAAAATGGGAACCACTAGGGTTTCTGGCCTATCTCCACCATCAGTAGCTCTGGTGAAGTGACCAACTAGTACCTAGACTTTGCCACTTGTGTCACCTGCCAGAGGACATTATAATAGGTTCCCTTTTCTCAGCTCCAGTCACAACACACTGAAGTGATGGAGCTTAGTGGGAAGGGGTAGGGCATTTTGCACATATGAAATATCTCCCAACATGTACAGAATTTTGTGTTGGGGATCTGTAAAATAATATAAACATTAAATTCTTGTGATCACAATAGTTAATCCTCAATACACAGATGTCCAAACAATCAGTTCCACTGGAAAAAAATCCTTGGGTACTGGCAACAAAAATGCCACCCAGGCAAATGAACAGATACAGATAAAACTAGTGCTTAAGACCCCTTTCACACCACACCGCCCATTGCGTCGGCGGTAAAACGCCGCTATTTTTAGCAGCGTTTTACCGGCGGATTTGCGGCGCATTTCGGGCGCTAGCGGGGCGCTTTTACCCCCCGCTAGCGGCCGCAAAAGGGTTCAAACCGCCGCTATTGCGGCGTATTGCCGGCGGTATTACAGCGCTGCCCCATTGATTTCAATGGGGAGCAGCGATGGAGGAGCGGTAAACACACCGCTCCTTCACCGCTCCAAAGAAGCTGCTGACAGGACTTTTTTCTGACGTCCTGCCAGCGCACCGCTGTAGTGTGAAAGCCCTCGGGCTTTCACACTACATACAATGGTGCAGCTTCTTTAGGGTGGATTGCAGGCGCTATTTCTAACGCTATAGCGCCTGCAAAATGCCCTGGTGTGAAAGGGGTCTAATAGTCAACTGACACAATCTTGATGCTTGCAAACATACAGATGCTTATAGCAATTTTAAACTCACACCAGACTGTACGACCCAGCATATATAAGGGTCTAATAGGCCCCTTTCACACTGACAGATCGATTGGGTCAGGTCAGTTTTTCAGGCAGACCTGATGCTCTCTATGGAGTGGTTGCTATCAGCGAACATGTGTCCACTGACACCCACCAGCATCCGATCTGATGGGATCCAACAGACCGTTGGGGATTAATCGGATCGAATCAGATAACTTATTATTATTCAGGATTTATATAGTGCCGACAGTTTGTGCAGTGCTTTACAACATTAAGGCAGACAGTACAGTTACAATTCAATTCAATACAGGAGGAAACAGAGGGCCCTGCTTGTTAGAGCTAACAATCTAAGAGTTGGATGGAAACGGACAAGTGATCTGTTTCCATCCGACTGCTCCATAGAGAAGAGTGGCCTGTGTCCATGTTTGCTCTGCATAGCAGAACAGACACGTCATGTCATCCGCCTGCTCAGGGGGTATCAGTGGCCAGATTCCCCGCTGAGCAGGTGGATCCACTTGATGGAGTACGCCCGTTTGAAAGGGGCCTTAAAGCTCACGTTACCCAAACAGATGTGTAGTGCCTTTTTTCTAATCAAATATTCACTTCCAAAGCTCCAGAATGATGTTACCCAAAAAACAAAAAAATTATATAGTGTAGTACAGCCCTCAAAAAATTCCATTCTCCAGCTCAAATTTTGCATTGAGTGGAATTTGAGGACTGGAAAGCTATGGCTGCCTGGGAGCGGGGGGGGGGGGGGGGGGGGACACCGCCGGGAGTCGGGGTTGTATGGGAGCCGTTCTTCCAGCGATTGCAGAGTGGAAGACAGAGTAGAGCAGGCGGCTGGATGTTCAGAACGCAGAGGAACATCACAGCTTTCATTTCAATTTTATGTTCCCCGCACTCGCCGTCACATATAGCCCCTCCTTCTTGTCCAGGGACTTTGATAGACAGATCACCCATCCAATCCCGGACGTGTGACATATATCAGTTATCCCGGCCAGGAGGCTGTGTGTGACAGCGAGCGGTGGGAACATACTGCAATTGAAATTAAAGCTGTGATGTTCCTCAGCGCTCTGATTATCGGACCAGCAATTCCTCTCTTCCTCTGCACAGGTAGGCTGCATTGGTGGACATGGGCAGGCTGCATTGGTAGACACAAGTGAAGCTGCATTGATGGACACAGGTAGGTTGTATTGTTGGGCACAGTTGAGGCTGCCCTGATGAGCATGGATAAAGTTGTTGTTAATATTATTTTTATAACTTAATTCTGCATAAAACATTTAGGCTGGGTTCACACTGCTGCGGGGGGAGATCCGGATGTGATTCGCACCGCAAATCACATCCGATCTCCGTAGCGATGCGAGTTCAGCCATACAGATAGTATGGCTGAATTCGCATCGCTCCCGCAGCAAACTCGCACGGGACCCTTTTTTTGGTCCGCAACAGAATCGGATCGCATGGGGGTTCACACCATGCGATCCGATTCCTGTGCGAGTCGGCAGATCGCACTGCGATATGCGGACGGATCTGGGGGTGTCATTAACATATCATTGACACTCCCAGCCGTCCGCATAGGGCAGTGTGAACTGCCGGCGGGAGTAATGCGATGCGGGAAAACGCCGCAGATTTGCGGCGTTCCCGCATCGCAGCGGTGTGAACCCGGCCTTAAAGAGGAGGGCCGTTTAAAAAAAAAATTAAAAATTAAAAGTCAGCAGCTGCAAACACTGCAGCTGCTGACTTAATAAGCACACTTACCTGTCCAGGGCGCCCGCGATGTCGGCCGCCCGAGGCCGACCCGTCCCTCAGCTCTCGGGTCCCGGCGCCGCCATTCCTTCTAAGGGAAACAGACAGTGGAGCCTTACGGCTTCACTGCCCGTTTCCTACTGCGCATGCGCGAGTAGCACAGCGCTTTGTGAATGGGACGCGCTGTGTTCTGGAACACACAGTTCCCAGAACACAGAGCGAACCATTACCCAGAAGACAACGCGACGAGGTGAGAAGAAAGAACATCTCCGCGGAGGAGGAAGAGGAAGATTAGGATTATGTGCCTAGCAACAGGCATTTCTGGTAAGTAAAAAAAAAAATATATGTTTTTCATTTTTTTTTTTTTCGTAATTTTTTATATTTTTTTTTCAGGGTGGCCCTCCACTTTAAGTGTCATTTCATGAGATCATGAGGGCAGAATTAGGGGCGGGGCAGGTTAGGGGTTGGGTGGGGCAACTGGTGGCGAGTAACCCTTGAGGCCTGACTAGTAACTCAGGACTTGAAATTTTGAGCCCTGGAGTAGTATATCCAAAACATCATATAATCTAAATTACTTATAATACTGTGCTCACATATATGTGCAAGTGTATACCGTGCAGCACCCAATGTTCTCCACTCGTTTGCATCCACATGTCAAAATACCCTTACCAAACTAATAATCCTTCTGGGTTTTGATCAATAAATTTCCTTCTTCCACTCCACCCAAACGTTCTCTTAAGTTCTCATAGATGGTGCAAATTTCACATGGTTGCAGGAAATAAATTCACTCCATTTCCCCCACCCAACACACACAGGGTTGATGGGGAAATCCCTCCTGCCAGGAAAGGGGGGGGGGGGGCAGAGGAAGGGAGAAAACAGTGATTAATGCTAGCGGCTATAACAGCAGCTTGCAATAATTGCATGTGAAATCCAGCAGGCTGCTAGTATCCAATTTGATCGATCTATCAACTTGGGTACATTCAGCCTGCCCATACATGGTTTGAATCTTGGCTGGTTTCCTTCTGAATCGGCTGAGATTTGAACCGTCCATGGACAGTTCGATCTCCAATCCTCATGAAGTATTAATGCTTCAGCTTGTTATAATATGTACTACATGCACTCCCATCTCCATGCGTCAAGCCTCATGCCAGTATACCTTACCCAGAGTCAATGCCCACGTCCCTGGGCTTGTTTTTGCTAATATCAACCTCCTTCCAACTCCAGATCAAATATTGTCCACGTTAAAATGCAGCATATTCATGTAAAAGAGCATAAAAACAAACAGTGCTGCAAAATATCATTAAAAAAAAAACATTTAGTATATGCTAAAAATGCTCACATCTACTCAATGAATAAAAAAACTGAAAACAAGATGGTGGATCGGTTTCATCACTTGACTTTCTCAAAGGACCCTTTGAGGTTACATGTTTTATTGCCATAGAACATTAGATAAGTGTACATTTATTATTTTATTTTTTTAAACAATGATCTACAAAATGTACTCTTTAGAACCAGAGAGAAAACAGATCTTCACAAAGTGATTTAGAAAAATTCCAATGAAAAAAAAAGTAAATCACAAAAAGCAGACCACATAACAAAATTGGCTAAGCCACTATTCTATTGTATTGGGATCTTAACTCTGATCCCACCAGAACTTTTTTGGTTTTTAAGCCATTATTGTGATGTTTTGGTTTAATGTCTTTCCGGCTTTTGTTTGCCACTCTCCCATCAAGCTCTGACTGGTGAAACACCCAGCTACGAGTTGTATGTCTAGCCTTTCAAATCTCAGCCATTGGGCCTTATACTGTAGCTCCTTCAGAGTGGTCATAGGCCTCTTGGTGGCCTTCTCTTCATCTTGCATGGTCACTCACATTTGGTAGATGGCCTGTGATTTACAGCTGTATCATATGATTTTCCATTTATTGATTATTTATCCAAGAAATGTTTACTGACTTTAACTTTTTATTGTAGTTATCTTCTGGACCATGCATTTTTTAATCATGTTTACAGAATGTAACACAATGACAATGTCAGAAAAACAGAAGCTAGTCCAATATTAACACCAACCCACCCCTTCTAACTAAACTTCTTTTCTCTTCTACCATTTGATTCCTGGGGTCCACAATCCACTTCACTAGCTGCATGATTTGGACACTTCCAACTGCCAGGTCCTCTCTTATAGGCTCCAGAGCCAGACAAACCCATAGGTGTAGTGGGGGAGACAGTGACCAAGAAGATAATGAACAGATAAAAATGTTCAGTCCCCAGGCAGAAAATTAGCTTGGCTCATAGAGGAAAATGTGATTTTGATCCATTACACTGCAAGATGACCTGTGGAATCAAGACAGAGACATTAAAGTGATACTAAAGTCCTAATTTTGGGGGGGTAAAAATAACAAACATGTTATACTTCCCTGCTGTGCAGTGGTTTTGCAGCCCAGATCTTCCTCTTCTCTGGTCCCTCTTTGGAGCTCCTGGCCCCTCCCTCCTGTTGAGTGCCCCCCAGCAAGCAGCTTGCGATGGGGCACCTGAGCCAAAGCTTCCTGCGTCTAATCAGACACAGAGCTGCGGCCCACCCCCTCTCTCTCATGGCCTCACTGACTGATTGAAAGCAGCGGGAGCCAGTGGCACCTCGCTGTTGTCTCAAAAGGAGGAGGGAGAGTCCCGGACGGCCGAGGCTCTTGTTCAACATTGCTGGATTGAGGTGGTGCTCAGGTAAGTATTATGCCGCGTACACACGAGCGGATTGTATGGCATACTTAGTCCGTCATACAATCCGACGGACAGTCCGTCATACTTTCGACTGAACGGACTTGACCACACACGGATGCACAAACAGTCCGTCGAAAGCTTGCGCGATGACGTGTACAGCACGTACGACGGGACTAGAAATAGGAAGTCCAATACACAGCAAAGCACCTTTCCGCCGTGTAAATCCTTTCTGGGCATGCGCCATTCTTAGTCCGTCGAACTAGCACACTGACGAGCGGATTGTCCGCTGAAACCAAAGTATGACGGACAGAATTTCGAAAAATCCGAAATACTTAGTACGCCAGACTGCACGCTGAAAAAGTCAGCTGAAGCCCACATACGAGCGGACTGTCCGCTGAAATGTGTTTCGACGGACTAAGTAGGCCATACAGTCCGCCCGTGTGTACGCGGCATTAGGGTGGCTGCTGCACAAAGAAGGTTTTTTAGGATGCATTAAAGATAAAAAAAACTTCTGCCTTTACAATCACTTTAAGATGGCCATAGATCTACAGAATTTTGAAGGAAAATTCCTATGAAAATTCCTAGGACTTTCAAATGCCATTTTAAAGATTTTCTTTGCTTTAATTGATTTTGGAATGAATTTAACTTTAGCGAACGAAAACCACACACCGTTAGAAAGTCAATCATTTGACTGAGAAAGATTTTCCATCCTGCTCCTTCAAATTTTCTCATCACTGTGGTCAAAAATAAAATGAACATTTCTAGAACATTCTTTTCATTCAAAATTCTACCCATCCATGGCCAGCTTAAGTTAATTGATGCACAAATAACTATTTCAATTTCATGTTTGCCTGGAGTTGGGCTTTAAAGTGGTTCTAAAGGCAGAAGGTTTTTTTTACCTTAATGCATTCTATGCTTTAAGGTAAAAACAGCTCCCCCATATACCTGAGCCCCATCTCTATCCAGCGATATGCATGAGAGCAGCAGCTCTCCCAAGTTTCTCTCTCTCCTCATTGGCTCACACAGCAGTGGTAGCCAATGCCTTCTGCTGCTATCACAGCCAGTGGGCCAATAAGGAGAGAGCAGGGGTGGGGCCCCAGCCACGTTCTGTGTGTAAATGGACCATGTCCACTCACATGAGTGTGGCTTGGAAGTGAGCTTGTTTGAGTGCCCCTATAGCAAGAGGCATGCTATGGGAACACTCATCAGGGACAAGCCAAGGCTGCCAGCAGGGGATACAAAAATTAGAGGATCGGGGCTGCTCTGTGCAAAACCACAGGTAAAGTTTGACATGTTTGAAAAATAAACACACGAACCTTATCACTTTAATTTAATTCGAGGTCAACATAATATAAAGTGAATATAAGCTGTTGGTCATGCCAGTAATAAAGTCATAGGTTGCTTATATTTAAGGTGAGCAATGCATCCTCAATGGTTTCACCATATAATATAAGAAGATATGGCAATGGCTGAGTTGCGGTGTCAGCTGTTGAGAACAGTTGCACAAGTCACTGTCAGTGCGGCTGAGCATGTAGGCCTCACTGCTCCCAGAGACTTCTGTCTGAATAGGGGACCTGTCATCCGCAGACCAGCATTTCTGCCAAATCATGCAAAAGCTCTTCGTTCTTCAAACGGGAGAACATGTTATGTAAGAGGAGCAGCTTTCACAGTAATTTCCAGCTAGAAATACACATGGATTGATTTTTCACTGGGGCGACAAGTGCTGTGAAGCAGTAAATGTGCCGAATGTGTATATGGAGCCTGTTCCGGATTTTATATTAGAAGAGGCCCGTCTACTTCACACATAACAATAATCAATATACAAACCTGCACAATTAAACAGAAGCATGTCACAAAATGCACTCAGTGTCAAAACAAGTCATCAGTACAGGCATAACAAAAAACTAAAAGTTCAGGTATTAAAAAGAGACCGTATAATGAATTGTCATTGAACGCAAATTCTGAGAGAGTGCAGTTTATCTTAATGGGGTTGTAAACCCTCAAGGTTTTTGACCTTAATACATTCTATGCATTAATGTGAAAAACCTTCTGTGCTGCTGTTGACCCCAGATCCCCCTTTTACTTACCTGAACCCATTTGTTCCAGTGACAGGGACGAGCACAGCCACTGTCTCAAGTCTTTATTGGATAGCAGCAGCACCCATTGGCTCCTGCTGCTGTCAATCAAATCCAGTTACCCAGGGGGCAGAACCGAGTCTTGCTGTCTGTGTCAATGGACGCAGCAGCAGGACTTTTTTTTCATTGGAATTTTTCGAAATCACTTTGCGAAGATCTATTTTCTCTTTGGTTCTAAAGAGTACATTTTGTAGATCATTGTTTAAAAAAATAAAATAATAAATGTACACTTATCTAATGTTCTATAGCAATAAGTTAAGGGGTTAAACACCAGGGGGCGATCAAGGGGTTAACTGTGTTCCCTCAGCATGTTCTAACTGTAGGGTGGATGGACTCGCTAGAACATGACAGATCACTGGGAGCAGTAGATCCCTGTCATGTTGCTAGGCATAACAGGGAAATTCCTCGTTTATATGCCACCGGCGGACAGAGTCCGTGGGACCCGTGGGCACACTCCCACGTCGTGACGTACGGGTACGTCATTTTGCGCACCCGTGCCACTTTGCCAATGTATATCGGCATGAGCCGGTCAACAAGTGGTTAACAAAGAAAACCTTTTCCCTTTTCATGTTGTCAGCAATGGCACCACATGGAAGAGAAATGTCACAAGGCCTGAGAGAGAAAATAAGGCTACAAGAAAGGTGAAGGCTACAAGTATATCAGCAAAGCTTTACGTTATCAGTCAGAATACTGTAGCAAAAGTGATACAAAAACTTTACAAAGATGGAACTGCAACCATCTCGCAGAAACGTCCAGGCATCCACAAAAGTTAACAACTCGACAGGAACGTCTTCTGATAAGAAGGGTTGAAGAAAATCGCCACGCATGTTCACTGCAGTTAGCTAAAGTAGAAAGTCAAACTGAGGTGATTGTTTCCTGCGACACAATACCGTATACACTGCAGAGGAATGGCATGTATGGGTGTCATCCACCAAGGAAGCTTCTCCTAAAGCCCATGCACAAAAAAGCCTGCCTATAATTTGCCAGGGCCCATGCTGAAAAAAGGAGACTACTGGGACTCTGTACTCTGTAGTGATAAGACCAAGATAAATGTTTTTGGAACTGATGGCTTCAAAACTGTATGGCGTTGCAAATGTGAGTGCAAAGAAAAATGCACGGTACCTACAGTGAAGCATGGTGGTGACAGTGTCCTTCTGTGGGGCTGCATGAGTGCTGCTGGTGTTGGGGAGCTGCATTTCATTGATGTTATCATGAATTCACAGATAGACTACACTATATTTTGAAAGAGAAGATGCTACCATTACTCCGTGCCCTTGGTCGTCGTGCACTTTTCCAACATGACCAAAACATCTAAGGCCACTATTGCATTTCTGAAGAACAGGGTGAAAGTGATTCAGTGACCAGTAAAGCCCCATACACACCATCAGATTTTCTGCTGATTTTTGTCTTCAGATTTACCAAAACCATGTAGTGCAAGGGCCGGCCTGATTACATACAAATTGAAACTCCTAAGTTTTGACCTCATATTATATGGTTTTGGTAAATCTAAAGGAAAAAATCAGCAGAAAATGTGATAGTGTGTATGGGGCTTTAGTCTCCTGATCTAAACCCAAACAAACATCTATGGGGAATTCTGAAGAGACAATCAGACAAAATACTAGATGTAGTAGTTTTTGTTGTGAAGTGTATTAATTTTTGCATCAACATATTTGAGCAAAACGAAAAATATGTTGATGCAAAAATGAATACACTTCACAACAAAAACGACTACATCTAGTATTTTGTCTGATCTCCATGATTTGTAAGGACAGCCCCGAGTCTTCTAGGCATGGAGTGAACAAGTTAGCAACATACTGCAACATCTACCGTATATACTCGAGTATAAGCCGAGATTTTCAGCCCCTTTTTTTAGGCTGAAAGTGCCCCCCTCGGCTTATACTTGAGTCACCGCCGTCTGTCTACCCGATCAGCGTGTCGAGCAGACAGACGGCGGCCATTCCACTATTCAAAAGCCGTGCCTCCCTGTCTGTGATAGGCGGAACACTCAATTTCCCAGCAGTCAGTGGTCCGCCTATCACGGACATCCGCTCATCCTCATACTACGGACGAGGATGTCCGTGATAGGCGGAACACTGACTGCTGGGAAATTGAGTGTTCCGCCTATCACAGACGGAGGCGCGGCTTTTGAACAGTGGAATGGCCGCCGTCTGTCACAGACGAGAAGAGGTGCGGCGATCCTGGCATGTTTTTACATGCAGATCGCTGCAGAAGGACACAGGCTGCAGAAGGACAAAGAGGCACAGGACACAGGTAGGCTGGACACACAGGGATGGACGGACACACAGGGATGGACGGACACACAGGGATGGACGGACACACAGGGATGGACGGACACACAGGGATGGACGGACACACAGGGATGGACGGACACACAGGGATGGACGGACACACAGGGATGGACAGACATGTCTCACCCTCGGCTTATACACGAGTCAATAAGTTTTCCCATTTTATTTGTGGTAAATTAGGGGCCTCGGCTTATATTCGGATCGACCTATACTCGAGTATATACGGTATCTTTTTCCATCTAAATTATAATTACTTTTATGTAATGAGCTTAACAAATGTTCTATAAAACTCAGTTTTGTCAATATTTTGTGTTCATTGAGATTTTTCCAAAGGAGTGTACTCACTGTACATTATATATACATACACACAAAAACCCCCCAAAAAACATTTCTGCTATTGCCTTTGTAGGATTACATCTTATTTGCCACATATTGGGATTATCAATAGGAAATTGTGTTCCGAGTAACATTTTCTTTCTTGTAACATGATAAGTGTTACAGCTGAAAGTCCTGCTCTGCTTTTTTACATTAGCAGATGGCATATTACCACCTACATAAATTATTCACATATGATTGCTGAGATGGACATGCTCACGTTTAGCATGTTGTAAATGAGAATCTGACTCTAAAATCTTCATTACCATCCATCCCACCTCCACCCGCCAAAGAACCATGGAGCTGCAGAAAAACAGCAGAATCTAGCTTGGCGAATGCGTCTAGATTGGTCGGTCTGCTTTAGATTTTTTATTTATTTTTTTATCGTCCCATATGTATGGAAATTTGTTTTTTGAAACATCAATACACAGCCTTAAGAATATTTACCGTATTTATCGGCGTATAACACGCACCCCAAGTTTAGGAGGGAATTTTGTGGAAAAAAATTTAAGGGGTGAAATTTAAGGAAAAAAAAACTTATATTTAAATGCCCATCAATGCAGCCTTATCAGTGTCCATCTGAAGCCTCGTCAGTGTCATTTGCAGCCTTGTCATGCAGCCTGTCCTCATTGCAGCCTTGTCATGCAGCTTGTCCGTCATTGTAGCCTTAGTGCACTGTCCGCTTATTTTTTTTTTAAATGGCGCCGCCGAGATGTCCTGTGTATCTCGGCGGCGTCCGGAGGTTCGCAGGTGGCTTTCGGCCGCCTCTGCCCTTCTCGGCGGCTTTCGGCCGCTCTGGGACCTTCTCGGCGGCTTTCGGCCGCCTCGGCCCTTCTCAGCGGCCGAAAGCCGCCGAGAAGGTCCGAGAGCGGCCAAAAGCCGACGAGAAGGGCCAAAGGTGGCCGAAAGCCGTGAGAAGGGCTCTGGGCAGCTGAAAGCTGCCCAGAACCCAAAAAATCGCGGAGTATCAGCATACAACACGCACCCGAGATTTTCCCCTGATTTTAAGGGGAAAAAAGTGTGTGTTATACTCCGATAAATACAGTACATTCAGCTAATCACATTTACAGATCTAAAAATTGAAGAAAAAAAAAGGCTTCATCATTTGACAATATCGTAGCAGAAACGAGTCTAATAGAACCAATAGCACTTATCTAATAAATGAGTCTATTGCCTAAATAGTTTATATACAAAGCTACATTTATTAATGTGGTAACATTGGACACATTCAGCAACAAACATTGGTTGTGAAATCTTGAACTAAAAAAACAAAAAGTAAAAATAACATCCCAGAGACCAAGTAAGCTAAAATGTTCATGTTACAGTCCAAATATACAGATCATAATATTCCACTCAGTAATGAAACAATGGCAGCTCCGAATCTGTCTGGTATGTCGGCAGTCAGAAGACGAGGGTCAGGAAGGTTTCATGTTTTTGAGTCGGATTTCTCGCTCTAGTTCAAACTGTCTGTAGTCCACTCTCTCCAGGAAAGACTTCCTCTCTATATACCTGTAAACATATAGAATTCCAGTTACAGGTGCTATGGACATCATTAACACAACAGTATGATATGTTAACCCCCTTTACGCTGGTGGAAGATGGTGCTTTAACCCGTTTTTTGTGTTTTGCACACATGCGTAAAAAAAAAAAAATTTTAGGCACAAAGATTACATAAAACTCCCAAAACATTTTATATTTTCTGAAAGTAGACAACCTTGCGATTAAAATAGTATAGTATTTACAAATTTTTATGTCACATGATATTACCGCAACATTTCACAAAAAAATACATACAAGTTAATTTTAGGGCACATAATCATAATAAATTACCCATTTATATTTTTTTGTAAAAGATAAAAGCCGAGTTTGCACCGAGTAAATAAATACCCAACATGTCAAACCTTAAATTTGCTTGCGCCTGTGAAATGGCGACAAACTTCAGTACCCTATATTTTCTATAGGCAGCACTTTAAAAGCCCCCTATAGGTCATCAATTTAGTGTTACGGAGGAGGTCTGGTGCTAGAACTATTGCTCTCACTCCGGTGTGACAATACAATACATATATGTTTTGCAACTGACTTTTGCATGCATTGGCATGCCGACACATGCATTTACTTTCATATCGGGGGGGCGCAGCCGCCCTAATGCTTCCACCTGACAGGCAGGAGTCTGCTTGTCAGATTTAAAACACAATCCCGGCATTGCAGCCACGGGGAATGTGTGCATTTCCTAAATGCTTTGTTTCCACCATTACTTCCTGTAGGTTATATCCCAATCATGCCTAGCCTTACTTCATCACAGAATAGAGCATGTTCACCTGTCTGGACCACACCTCCCTCATTACTATACCACCTCTTAATTGCAATGGGCTGGCCTACACATGCCAAAGTAGCACATGGGACATTTATTGCGTGTTTTTTTTTTTTTTTACTGTGCATTTTGTTGCGTTGGCATTTGTTTTTTCACATGGCAAAACGTGTTTGCTTCTGCATTTGAAGTGCATCTAACAATCAATGGCCAAAAGTATGACTAGTTAATTTTAGGCGTATAAAGGTGTCCATACACTATACAATTTGATTATCTCTGTATTATCTCCTTTAGATTTACCAAATCTATATAATAGGATGATACACCATCTATCCAATCACTCTGTATCTAATCAGGCACAACATAGTTGATGGTAGATCTAATAGAGAATGTACAATCAGATTGTATAGTGTATGGTGAGCTCTACAGATTTCCAGGAACACACTTCTCCTGTTTTCAATACTACAGCCCTGCTTTACATAGGCTGTTATCTGATCACTCAGCTCCTGCACACTCTACCAAATGAACTATCTATACAAGATGACAGTAAGGCAGAAAAAAATTGATAGCTAAGTATTTAGTGAGAACAGCGATTGCCGATTGCATTGGAAATGCATGAACCTACAGAAGGTGAGTGGGAGTGATCTCCTGGAGGCAGAGGGCAGGTTCAGGTTGTGTGTTAATGAGGTCAATGGGTGAACTCTTTCCTGTTTCTTAATGGTTTTCCCAACCTAAAAGACACCCAGGAAGTAATGGAGGAGTGTTTATACAGCAAATTGGAGGCTGAAGTAAGGCCTGGTCTAGGACAAATAGAAAGCTTTTTCCTTTCCTTCAAAAAATTTACATTAATGCTATATTGGTACACAGAGAAGCTGGAATTCAGAAAAAAAAGTCACCCTAAATGGGCTGATATGCCGGAGGCTGGTAGGAGGGGCTTCTGATCATACGGCACCGAGACTTGCTGCACTGTGCTGACTTCATCAGGATTGTCTGTAGTTGACTGTAACAGTCGGTCACAGTTATATCAGTGGCTGTGCATAAAGGACCTGCTGCTGCTTGTGTCTGTTCCGAGTACCAGACTCCATGTAATCAACAGACGTGAACATCACAGCATACCTATGGATTTAAGAATGTGAGGTGGCCAATCAACACCCCAACTCCACAATTCTTAAACATTACTCAGCTGTTTAACAGACTTTCATTTGTATATATACTAGAAGAAAACATACTGTGCAACCAGATTCCAGTTGTCATTTCTCATGTTCTAAAAGAAATGAAGAGTATCAGTAGCAACTGTGCCAGCACCAACACGGATACCTTTCCTTAACATGGATCCGATTTAACCTATGGCTACATCCTGGTATCAACACTTCCTGTCCTGGATGTACAGATGAATGCCACATTCTTCACATATTTGTAAAAAAAAAAAAAAAAAAACATGTATAATTTTCCTTTCACTTCACAATTATGTGCCACTTTGTGTTGGTCTATCACATAAAATCCCAATAATATACATTTAGGTTTTTGGTTGTAACATGACAAAATGTGGAAAATTTCAAGGGGTATGAATACTTTTTCAAGACACTGTATATGTATGTACAGCAGATGGGAAGCAGTTAAAGCGGAGTTCCACCCAAAAGTGAAACTTCCACTTATTCCCCCCCCCCCCTACTTCCGGGGCCACATTTGGTCACTGTTTTTGATAGGTCCCCTTCCCCACTTTCGAGAGACTGAGCCGCAGCAAAGTATATTAGCAGCTCGGCCGTCCCTCTCTGCCCTTCCCTTCTGCCGGGCCAGTGGGAGAGCGCTGAGCACTTTGCGCATGCGCAGTGGGGACCCGACCATGAAGCCGAAAGGCTACACTGCTGGGTTTCCTTACCAGCAATGGTGGCGGCAGCACCCGACCAGCCGATGTAAACATCAGCTGCAGTGCTGACATTGCTGCACTCCAGGATAGGCAAGTGTCCTAATGTTAAATGCCATCAACTACAGTATGTTTAGCTGCTGTGTTTTCATTTTTAAAGGGGCAGGCGGAACTAAGTGTCAAAAAATATACTTAACACATATACTAATACTTATTGCCATCTAGTGGACAAATGCGGTATTTTTCATTTTAAATTACTGAAAATCATTTGTTCAGCACAGAAAATAGCCTATTAACCTTTGTTTTTTTGCCCGATTGGCATAGAATGTTTATACATGCATTTTCACTATACAAATTGCAATGCAAACTTTTTATAAACACACCCCTAAGTGACTCCCTCCGCCAGAACCTCGAATCTTTACAGTCTTTAAGCGTTACAGTGAATTTTCAACGTTGAACAAACTACAGAACACAGTAGTGGCATAGGAGCCAGTGGGTATAACCACAGTGCAGTGGGGGCCGGGTATTTTAAAAGCGTGACAGGTGCCGAAGATTCTTCTGCATCTCTTTGAGAGAATAGAGATCAGCACTAGCGGGGGGGACAAGTTTTACCCTTTTCTTTACATGGAAGAATTTTTTTTTTTAATCCAGTGGCACTTTAAATATGCAGATAGAAACCTTAGCACATTCCATGGAGAAAAACAATAATGCAGCCATCTGGTCTACACTGCAGGCAGTGGTCATTCTAAATGGCGTGCGGGTAAAGGATGTTCTGTAGCTCTGGAAGCCTGTGTGAGGGTTACATAAGAGGATGCGGTGCCAGAGTACAGCAGTATCCTCCCCTGCAGGCAAATGAAAGCCAACAAGTAGAGGCGCATGCTGAGTCAGGGCAGCCTGGGCACATGAGAGCAAGCAGTACTGTGCTCAGTGAAGGAGTCATGCCAGCTGCTTACACAGCACAAACCTGTGCCAGGGGCACACCAGCCTGTTCCCTTTGTGCTGTTAATACAGGACACTTGCTCTGCTTTATTAATAGTATAACGTGCCTATGTGCTCCATTGTACTTGGTGCCCACGCCATTAGCTCACCCCAAATACACATTTCAAAAGTCATTTATCACAAAAGCCGCCTTCAGTCCTGTGGACAAGTGATGTTTGCAGACAAGCCAGAAGGCTTCTGCGTTCTATTCAGCAGAAGAACAAGACAATGCAATGCCCTTGTGCTGTCAACTACCCACTCTATAGCTGAAGATCTATTGCTATTTGCTTTTAATTCTAAATATGAAAAAAATCTCTATAATCAGTCATCCTTAATTTAAAAACACTACACCCTAATCATTTGCTGTCTTGACTACTGTAATGCACCTGTCATTTAAACTTATTGAATCTGAAAATATTTAACAGTGGGCATCCATTGCCTAAGGATACCTTTCATATCACAAGTGACAGGCTCATTGAAGCATTTCGGATGCTGGTATAATTCCTGTAGAGTGATGTCAGATGGATGATTTTACATGCAGAGCATTTCTTAATAAAAAGTCGATGTGTGCTTTCCGCCTGCTGAGCTGCAATCCCCTCAGCATGAAATGACTGGAGATCTTGGTCTCTTGTCACTTGGGGGGGCAGAGATGTTCAATATTGTATGTTGGAGTTGATTCTTCTCTCGCACTTCTGTGCTGCTAAAGCACACCAGTTCATCTTCTCTTTTTTGTGCTGAGATGATAAAGCTCATGAGTACATATTGTATGACAATGCAGAAGAGGTTAGAATTCTACCAAGATCATTGTCACCCTCTTTTACAGAATGAACCCACTTCTAAACAACATACAGACCCCACTGTTATTATGGCAAACTTATGTCTGTCTGTTTTTGTTTTAAAAATTAAGACGTACAGTGGCTAGAAAACGTAAGGAAACAGTTAAGTACTGTGGCTACTCTTCCTAGAAGTCGGCACCTAGCCAAGATGACTGGCAAGGCACAATGCAGAATCTTCAATGAGGTGAAAGAACCCATGAGTAATAGCCAAAGGCTTGACGAAATCACTGGAACTGGCAAACATCCCTGTTCATGAGTCTACCATACATAAGTCTTAACAGGCAGGGTGTCCATGGCAGAACATCATGGAGGAAGCCACTATTCTACAAAAAAACATTGCTGTGTGTCTAAAGTTTGTCAAAGAGCACCTTGGCAATCTGTAACGCTACTGGGAAAATGTTTTGTGGACTAATCAAACAAAAGTTTAATTATTTGAGAGGAATACTCAGTACTATGTATGGTGCAAAAAGAGGACAGCCTACCAACACCAAAACATCATCCCAACTGTGAAGTATGGTGGAGGGAACATCATGAACATCATGATTTGGGCTTAATTTACTGCCTTAGGCATATAGTCCCCAACCTTCAACACAATAACCAGCATCCAGCATATATGTACTGCTGGAGGTACAATACTTAAAACAGTTGTTTGCCTTTTGAAATGTTGAAGGAGCATTTCAGGGGGGGCAAAACTTCTCACTGTCAACAGTGAAGCAGGGTGGTGCGGAGAGACTCATCCGCCCCGATAATCTCTCAGTGAAAGCTCCCCGTGTCTATTACAGAGTTCTGCGGTAAAATATTATTGGTCCATAGGTCGTTGTAGATCAGTCTACATCTCCCTGCAGTCTTTAAATTGGGGACAAGTGGCATTTTTATTTATCCATTTGAGATTGTCTCTTGTAACTTGTATACAGCCCATGGTATGACACCGTGCAGTATCTGCCACTCATTCCTTTGAGAAAGAGCCCATCAGCTGTTGCTATGGGATAGTACATCAAATGCGGGAGTGTTAAGTCAATAGGGGCATAGACATCACGTATCCTATCTTTTCTTGGAGGTCATAGTTTTATCAGTTATGCAAATAGTAGTGCCCAACAAAAAGAAAAAAAAAAAAAAAAAAAGAAAAACCAAGGGCTATAAACTCGTTTGAAGATAGCTGTTAAGCAGTCATACTCACGGAGTTTCTCCATCCATCCAGACACTAAGCCGGCTGTCCCCGCTGATCAAGCCATGTTGCTGCTGCGGCCAGGGTCCTCAAAAAACTGCACGCGCCAGTCCTTCTCCACCCGCAGCCTGGCAGGGAACAACATGGCATATTTTAAATGCTGTGCTCTCAGGCAACGTTTGACCTCCTGAAGTTGGGATCTCTTCCTCTGTACTTCACTAGAAAAATCCAGGAATACCGCTATCTGGTTGTTCTCCATCTGGATGTTTCCCTCCACTCTGGTAAGCCTTAGTATTTTGTCCTGATCGCCGAAGTTCAAGAACTTGGCAATGAACGTACGGGGAGATGCTGCGGGCGGTGGGGGTCTCTTTGGAATGTGGTGGGCCCTCTCCACCGCAAACATCATGGAAAATGCCTCTCTGCCGTATGTTTTGATTAGAAGAGATTTCAAGTATTCAGCAGGGTCTCCTCCCTCCGATCTCTCCGGAAGACTGAATGAATGAATGAATGAATGAGATATTTGTATAGCGCACAACGCAAACTGAATCGCCTCAAGACGATAAAGACTGATAAATCGGAGGCTGCATCTCTTCAGGCGATTCTCCATATCGTCCTGGTGGGAGTGCAACTGCTGGATTTGCCTCTGCATGTCCTCCGCGGTGTGTTTCAGTGGGTGGAGGATGTCTTCCGCCATTCCTATTCCTGTCTCTGTCTCCGTGACTATCTTTCAGCTTAGATAAGTCCTGCTGGAGGAGGGAGATGTCGATTTTCACCTCATCTATCTTAGCTGTCAGTGTGCCTTGCAGTGCTGCTATGGCGTCCAGCACTTTGGCCGTGTCGGATGCATGCTGTTCTGAGTCCGTACACGTGTCAGTGCCATCTTCAGCCTGCTGATCCTTGTCGTGCCGGCGGAACTGTGCTAATTCGTCCGCGGCTCCAGTTATTCTTTTCGGCGGAACATGTTCTCAGTTTGTCCCGCACTGCAGAGGGGTAGCTTCTGTAGTTCTTTAACTGTGGATTTGTGTACAGGATAAATGTTAGGAGTTTCAGCGCCGGGAGCTCTCTCTACCCACATCTTACTCCATTGCTTGCCAGGCCATGCCCCCACATTACTCCCTTAAGGCCTGGACCAAAATATTGTACAGAATAATGTCAGGGTCATAGAAGTTGTGTGGTGCAGCAGGACGATGACCCTAAGCACTGAAATACCATCACAGACTGGCTTCAGAAAAAAGAAAATGCACCTGTTTGGAGCAGCCCAGTCAGAGCCCAGACCTTAATCCTACAGAAATGCTGTGGAATGACCTCAAGAGAGCTGTTCACATGAGACATACTACAAGTGTGTCTGGGCTAAAGCAGTTTTGTAAAGAGGAATGGTCAAAAATTCCTCCTAAATGTTGTGCAGGTCTAATCCAGAGCTATTGAAAGAGCTTGATTGAAGTCATTGCTGCCAAAGGAGGTTTGACCAGCTAGTAACAACAAGGCTTCACTTACTTTTTCCTCCTCCAGTGTGAAAGTTTAATGGGTGTGTTCAATGAAGACACAAAAGTGCTTTTTTTTCTTCTCTTAAATCGGTACCTGCTACCGCTCCCACAATCCTCGCCCAGGGAAGGTAAACATCCTTTGCCTCGTTCCCTCCTAGAACATGTCACATCTCCCGGGAGGCTGCAGGACCATTCAACAATGCACCTTGTGAATGGGCAGTGAGGAGCCAGTTGTGGTTCCTCAGGAAGCCAAGGACCGCTCTCATATCCAAAATGGGTGGTGCCAGGGACCCACAGGGGTAACAACTATCTGCGGGAAGCAAGATGCTGGAATTTAAGTACAGATAAGTACCTGTTTTTTAAAAGACAGCAGCTACAGTATTTGTTTTACAGTATTTGTAGCTTCCGACTTAAAAAAATAAAGATAAAAAATGAAGTTCCTCTTTAACTACAGATATGTGTCTATACATCTGCACTGCGGAGATTTCCAACATCTTTATTATATGTGGCAGTGATGGATAATGAGACACGCTTACCCGTCTTTTCCTCTGTTGTGAATAGCTAACTCTTCGCTGATCCCTTCTTTCTCTTTGAAGGATTCCCAGTCCAGCTTAGATTTCTCAAGCGTGCTCATCTTCTGCTTTTTGGATCCCAATTTACCCAGAATGCTGCTCATGCCACCCAATCTCTTCACACTGAAACAAGACATAAACACAGGGGTAAGTGTCAGTATATTCCTATACAAGAAAATATGAAAATTGCAACATGAAAAATAACAGTCCAATGAGGCAAAGATCATACCAAATGTTGACAGTGCTGCTGCCTCCACGTTCTTCAGAGACTTACTATTGATTCATGGATAAAATTCAAACTTATATCACTTCCCCACAGGTTCCTCAAACCTTCCCCTCTCATGTACATGTAAAAAAGAAACCCTGTCACCAGACTTTTCATTTTAAAAAAAAAAATTCTCATATGATTTTATGTGCACTTTATCTATTTAACACAGGTGGCCCTCCTGTTTTGACTAGACGTCATAGGACGTCATTCAGAACAAGCCGCTTGTGCGTGCCTGGCATACCGCATCTATGATCACGGTAAAGAGCCTATGATGTAGGCTCTTTACCATGTGATCAGTTGTATCCAATCACAGCGTAACTAGGAAGTGATGGTTATCGGCATCCCTCTGTTTACGTTGACAGAGCGTAAGTAGAGGAGAGCCAATAAGCGGCTCTACTGACGGGGGGGGGATCTGCATTAATAATCAGTGTAGCCCCAACAGCGATGCCCACCAGTGCCCATCAGTGATCGCCAGTGCCTCATCAGTGCCACCTGCCAGTGCACATCACTCCGGCCTATCAGTGCACCTAAAGGCTGGTCATCAGTGCCACCTATCAATGCCCATTAGTGCTGCATATTAGTGCCTGCTCATCAGTGCCCATCAGTGCAGTAGAAAATGTAGAAATATTTACAAACTTTTATAACAGAAACAATGAAAAAGGTTTTTTTTCCCCCAAAATTTTTGGTCTTTTTTTCATTCAGTGATGATTAAATACCAACAAAAGAAAGCCCCTATCTGTCTCAAAAACATGTTGTTTGGGTACAGCGTCACATGGCCACACAATGGTCATTCAAAGTTGGAAAGTGCTGAAAGTTGAAAATTGGCCTGGGCAGGAAGGGGGTGAAGGGGTCCAGCATCGAAGTGGTTAAAGATGAATTCCAGGCATGATATATGTTTACATAGTTACATATATATCATATCTGGCCCCTTGAAGCTGGAAATCATGGATACAGTTCCTCCACTAGCTTCTGGGTCCTGTGCTGAGCAGCTAGCCAAAAGCAAGTGTACTCCTGTGACCCACAAAGGAAGTAGGGCCAAAAAAGCATTTGGCCCTTTTCTTTAAAAAGCATGCTATTTATCTATATTTACCTTAGTATACATCCAAAAGCTCTAGGACTGCTGTGGGATGCCACCATCTTGGATGAGATGTCAGCAGCCCCAGAGATCAATGACAAGTGACACTCTATAGTTTTCCCATTCAATTCTTCCCTGCCAACTACATAAAAGATTATGTAGGGAGGTGAAGGAAGGAGTGAAGGAGCTTGGCCAGTATAGACAGTAATTCGACACACCATATGTGTTGTATTCGGTAAAAACAATGCAAGGTCTTTTGTCAATAAGGAGAGAACAGAAAAGTGTCAGGCACCTGTTTGAACCTTCTTCGATGAACCCCTGCAGTGTTGTGAAGAAGACCAGGCACTGCCGGAAATAAGATTTCAATAAGAACAATCAGCCTGCAAGACATGAGACATACTTCAGTTCAGTGCTTGAATGAGAAGAAAGGAGCACCTGGTGTCCAAAAAATGCAACCCTCCTGAGGAATTACAATCAGATTTAAAGCTTTTTGCACGTGAGGGGGACAATGCTTCGCATAGGATCACAAACCTGCCTCACACAATCACTATCCACACCTAACTTTCCGCTGAATCCCATTATAGGAAACCCGTAATTTCACCCTGGGCTACACCCGCAGGCTAGAAATGCATATTACACAGCTAACTGCAAACGAGCACATTTTCTTATAAATGACTCGAGGCCCTCCGTGGAGACATTACAGAGCGAAACGGGTCCCTTTAAGGTGCCCTTTTGGACCACCATCCAACTAAGACACTTTCTTACATCCATACCTAACCCACAAGGTTTCAACAAACGACATTTGAGGAATATTGCTCAACAGAAGGTACGCTCCTGAAGGTTTTATACACAATGTATACTCCCTGATGGAAAACACGTCCCTGCCCTTTCCTAAGTAAATGGGAAAGAGACCGAAATTGCACATTCACTTTGGCCCAGACCCAACGTATCATCATGTTTGCCTTAAAATCCTCTATCTGCACAAAAGTACAGGAGACAAACTACAAGCTCCTAACAAGATGGCACCTTACCCTACACGGTCTACATATCTATTACCCGAGCATGTCAGCACTTTGCTGGAGGTGTCAGGGAGAAAGGGGCATGCTATTACCTGTATTTTGGTCCTGTCCAAAGTTATCTCACTTTTGATCCAGTCAGAACAACTATCCAGAAGTTCACAGAATACAATGTCCCAGATGACCCGGCCTTCTTCCTACTACATGTCTCCACCATATCAATTAAGAGATACAAAAAATCATTTGTACGTCACTTATTAAACGCCACAAAATCCTGTATTCCACTTGAATGGAAGAGTCAAACCCCACCTACAGTGGGCAGTTGGATCCGGAAACTAGAGGACATTAGTAAAATGGAAGACCTAGTGCTCACCGCGCGACACCAACAAGAAACGTATAACAAAACATGGGCACTCTGGAAGCAGTTCATTCTTTCTTCAGAGGGTATTGCCCTCAGAATTTCTTGATGAGGCCAATGCCCCTGCAAATCTGTGCTCCAAGACCGTCCTGAATCAACCAGGGTCCTGGCTTATGCCCACCCTAACTGTCCCAACCCTGTACCCTCCTTCCTACCAGGCCATTCTCTCTCCCTCCCCCTCCCCCTTCTCCATGTCCCCCCCTCCTTTTTTGTTTTTCCTTTGTTCTTCCTCGCTTTTGGCTACAGACCCCCACTCAGAAGGAAGGTGTTCAGAGGGCAGAGGAGGAAGTTAAATAAGAGGGAAGAGAAGCGGAAAAGAGAAAAGAGAGAGGAGACAGAGGGCAGCTTGGGCCTCCTATCTCCCATCGACTCTCTCCAGAGGATGCTCAATGATAGAGAGGGCTTTGGCCTTTCAGCACCAACTCAAGAAAGGTTTCTCACTTGTAACACAGCTACAAGATAAAATGTACATATGAAACCCTGTTTCTGCTCTTTCTCCTTGTGTTGATGTTACTTATGACTCCTTTTTATGCCTGCATTCCATTGTCCCACGTTGGGCGTTAATAAATAAATAAAAATAAAAAAATGTTTTTGCATTTTACAAGCCAGCATTTGCCATCACAAAGAATGTTACTACCATGAAGTCCAACCGAAATTAGTTGGATCAATTCGTATGTTCTCACGCTTTCAATAAACGATTTGTTTTAGACACCGCTCCTTCCTTCTCATTCAAGCATTAGTTCTGCTGAAGCGACAGCTCTGTAGTACCTCTAAATAGATACTTCAGTTTAGGTAAGTTATGTGAATGCAGATGTAAATATTCTAATTAAACTTCAGCTTTAGAGCTCATTTACCCAGGCGTCTAAAACGTAGCGTTTTAGCGGTCACCTGTCAAAACCTAATAGCGGTTTAAGCCACATTACATACTCTATATCCTTAGTAGATGAAGTTCAATGCTACGCTTGTTTGGGAATTGGGTGTGTATTGGATACCTATGACGTACACAAAAGTAGGATGCAGCTGCATGCG
The DNA here is from genome assembly GCF_037356315.1 of Lithobates pipiens. NCBI lineage: Eukaryota > Metazoa > Chordata > Amphibia > Anura > Ranidae > Lithobates > Lithobates pipiens. The sequence goes on along the minus strand of NW_027507686.1, from coordinate 61,172,044 downwards.
GGGTCCTACAGATTTTACGCATGTAAACGCATATCACCATTCAAACAAACAATTTACACATATAAACATGGGTATTTTAGGTGTGCCGTTTATACAGGATCTTCCAATAGCTCCGCCAATAAGAACCTGAGTTCTGTTCAGATATTACACATAAAACAGGGAATGAGCCCCGAGAAAAAAAAAAAAAGTAGTACGGCAGTGCATACACCTTTTAGGGGAACGTTGAAATAACAAACAGAAAGTTCTTACAATAAAAGAACAAAAGCATAGGGCTGCTAAAAACATTCTGCTCATTTTACTGCAAATATTTCCAGGAATATGACCTGTTTTAACCAGAGGATGGAAAATTTCAGACAGAATTAAGCAAACAGAGCAGTCTAGCAGTCCATTCCAATAACATAAAATAAAAACAGGCCTCTGGTGTCTTTTTATTTTTTTATTTTTTTTTAAGGTGCAGGGACTACCTGACACACACTGGATAGATGGGAACAAGGAGATTTATAGTAGCAGGTGAAAACGGAATTTCCCCTGGGATGCAAGACATTTCTTAAATGTGAACTCCAGAGAAGATTACATTCTCTTTTGCAGTGGGGCTGCCCTGGCACTGCAAGGGATAGACTGATGGGGGGGAAATCAAGAGATTTTCTTTTCTGCAACCTCTGTCTATGGACGGCCTAAAGCAGTATGTATAGCCCTTAATATACAATGGTTGGAGTAATGCTGGCCATACACGATACGAAAAATTGTCCGAACCCATTTTCGAAAAACGAACATTCGGCCGTGAGTGCAAACGACAAGTGTCATCATGTAATGACCGATAAATCGAGTGGTGGACATAAATAAGTGCATTTTTTGTTTTTTGTTTTTACATATATCTAGTGCAGACAGTTTGGACGGGAAACACATTAACCTTTTAATTTATCGTACGTTAGAAAATTTCCAAACTTGTTCTTTCGTTTTTTCAGCTCAAAAACATCCCGATTATCGATTTTGTGCCCATTAACTGTCCGAAAAACGAACAAACTGTCTAAATGACCGAACTTCGGCCAATTTTTCATATATTGTATGGTCAGCATAAGCTTTACAGTATATAGTAGTTACATAGTAAGGTTGAATAAAGACACCAGTCCATCCAGTTCAACCTGAGTAAGTGTCTAAATTGTCAGTGTATATTGCACACTCACATCGGTCCCTACCTTCAAGGAGCCCACAATCCAAGGTGCCCACTCATATACTAGGGCCAAGTTTGGACAGAAGCCAATTAATCTACTTGCATGTCTTTGGAATGTGGGAGGAAACCGGAGTACCCGGAGGAAACCCACGCAGGCACAGGGAGACCATGCAAACTCCAGGCAGGATGGGTTGTGGTTGGGCTTCTTTTTACTGCTAGGCGAGAGTGCTAACCATTACATCACTGAGCCTCCCTGACGGTGTATATCTAAAACCAAAATCAGTCAAAACCAGAACAGTTGTCCCCATTAGAAGATTTCCCCACACTACTTGTTCCATGACCTCTGAAATTTAAATTTCCTATTACTTTCTGTCCTGGCGACAATGGTCTACACATCCCCCTCCCTTCTCTCCACACACTGCACAGGAATGAAGGAACATACAGAGCTGTGTTCCGAATATATAAGCGGCGTGCCTAAAAAAAAAAAAAAAAATGTATCTCATGCATCAGGTCCATCTGAAAAGTGACTCTTGCTGATAACAGAGTAATGAAGCACCAGAGAGAAACAACACTTATAGCTTTGGAGATAGACAAGTAAACACTACAGATATAGGTGCTTTGTTCAGAAAATCTAAGCAAAAAAAACGCTAATCCTACTCCATGCCACATTCTAAGACTAATCTATCTAGCCCTGTAGAGCAAAAAGCGCTGTACTTACCTGTTCTGCAGCTGTTTCAGCCGGGTCCTACACTGAGCTGTCAGCGGCAGTGATTGTTGCTTTACAGGGCCAGACAGATTAGTCTTAGAATGTGGCAGAGTGTAGGATTAGAGTTAGTTAGGTTTTGCCTAACCTTCCACTTTAATTCTGCTTTAAATACCTTCGGAATCACTGTCCTGAATAATTGAAGAAACAGGAAACAAAATTTGCTTCGATTAGCACCTGCCACCCATTGTCTGTAGTAGTGATCAGTGTATTCTGACAGCAAAGTAGTCCAGGTTGAGATATACACTATAATACCAAAGTATTGTGACAGCTGCCTTTATACATACACACATATATATATATATATATATATATATATATATATATATACACACACACACACATACACACACACACACTCGCACACACTTTAATGGCATTCCAGTCTTAGTCCGTAGGGTTCAATATTAAGTTGAACCACTCTTTGCAGCTATAACAGCTTCAGCTCTTCTGGGAAGGCTGTCCACAAGGTTTAGGAGTGTGTCTTTGGGAATGTTTGCCCATTCTTCCAGAAGCGCATTTTTGAGGTCAGGCACTGATGTGGACAAGAAGGCCTGGCTTGCAGTCTACGTACTAATTCATCCCAAAGGTGTTTTATCGGATTTAAGTCAGGAATCTCTGCAGGCCAGTCAGAACTTGACCTCCACCCCAAATTCTCTCATCCATGTCTTTATGGACCTTGCTTTGTGCACCGTTTTGAAGTCATGTTGGAACAGGAAGGGGCCATCCCAAAACTTTTTCCACAAAGTTGGGAAGCACGAAATTGTTCAAAACGCCTTAAGAGTTCCCTTCACAACCCCACACCATAATCCCCCTCAACCAAATGATTTGAACAAGTTAACAAAGCAAGGTCCATAAAGACAGGCAGGTCAGTCAAGTTCCTCCACCCCAAACTTGCTCATCCATGTCTTTATGGACCTTGCTTTCTGCACTGGTCCAAATCATCTGGTGAAGGTGGGACTGTGGCATGGTTTGATTTTTCAGGGGTTGGGCTTGGCCCCTTAGTTCCAGTGAAGTGAACTCTTAAGGCATCAGCATACCAAGACATTATGGACAATTTCATGCTCCCAACTTTGTGAGAACAGTTTGGGGATGACCCCTTTCTGTTCCAACATGAACGTACACCAGTGCTCAAAGCACGGTCCATAAAGACATGATGAGCAAGTTTGTGGTGGAGGAAAATGACTGGCCTGCACAAAGCCCTGACCTCAACCCGATAGAACACCTTTGGGCTGAATTAGATTGGAGACTGAAAGACAGGCCTTCTCATCTACATCAGTGTCTAACCTAACAAATGCGCCTGTAGAAGAATGGTCAAATATTCCCATAGACACACTCCTAATCCTTGTGGACAGCCTTCCCAGAAGAGTTGAAGCTGTTACAGCTGCAAAGGGTGGGCCAACTCAATACTGAACCCTACGGACTAAGACTGGGACGCCATTAAATATCATATGCATGTAAAGGCAGGCGTCACAATACTTTTTGGTAATATAGTGTATATATACACACACATATATATATATATATATATATATATATATACACATATACAGTGCCTTGCGAAAGTATTCGGCCCCCTTGAACTTTTCAACCTTTTGCCACATTTCAGGCTTCAAACATAAAGATATAAAAATTGAATTTTTTGTGAAGAATCACCAACAAGTGGGACACAATTGTGAAGTGGAACGAAATCTATTGGATTTTTGAAACTTTTTTAACTAATAAAAAAAATGAAAAGTGGGGCGTGCAAAATTATTCGGCCCCCTTGCGTTTATACTTTGTAGAGCCACCTTTTGCTGAGATTACAGCTGCAAGTCGCTTGGGGTATGTCTCTATCAGTTTTGCTCATCGAGAGACTGAAATTCTTGCCCATTCTTCCTTGCAAAACAGCTCGAGCTCAGTGAGGTTGGATGGAGAGCGTTTGTGAACAGCAGTTTTCAGCTCTTTCCACAGATTCTCGATTGGATTCAGGTCTGGACTTTGACTTGGCCATTCTAACACCTGGATACCTTTATTTGTGAACCATTCCTTTGTAGATTTTGCTGTATGTTTGGGATCATTGTCTTCTTGGAAGATAAATCTCCGTCCCAGTTTCAGGTCTTTTGCACACTCCAACAGGTTTTCATCCAGAATGGTCCTGTATTTGGCTGCATCCATCTTCCCCTCAATTTTAACCATGTTCCCTGTCCCTGCTGAAGAAAAGCAGGCCCAAACCATGATGCTGCCACCCCCATGTTTGACAGTGGGGATGGTGTGTCTTCTACGACGAAACGCGTCGGAGCTCTGCTGCAATTGTGTTTTATCCTGTTAAGCACTCAAACTACTTTTGTACTTTTATTTTCTATTTGTTTCTATAAAAACGGAATTACGCTATTTTTGGTCCCTGTTTTTTTCTTCGTATGTTCTTAACATGCCTATGGGTATATCTGGCTGGAGTTAAAATACCTCTCAACATATGAAGTGATTGCCTACATTTGAGGTCCCCCTGGATAACTGGTTGCTGGGTGAATCTGCACATAGTTGCAAAAGCTTGTATGATCCCCCAAATGTAAATTTGTGAGGATCCAATAACTCCGGTAAGCCTTCAATTCACCTGGTGACGGGAATCTCACGAGACTAATGCATGAACCTTTTTGAAAGGAGGTGTAATATATTTCCTACACACTTGTGGACTATATAAAGACACTATACACAAAGGACTCTGTATTTTACTATTGGGACTTTGTTTTTTCCCCTTTTTTTTTTCCCTTTATTTTGCTTCTTGGACATTTTTTTGGTAAATCTTTCTTTTTTTTGAGTCACTCATATATGCAATTTATGTAAGAATCTATGTGTTATGAGCACTACTTTATAGTGGGATTTTTTCACTGTAACTTTACACCTATAAGATTAAGGATATTTGAAGCTGTGAGAAGCGCTACACTCTTTCATAACATTGTTGAGGGTGATGAGCTGTGTTGCTTTTACGCCAAACATATCGTTTTGCATTGTGGGCAAAAAGTTGGATTTTGGTTTCATCTGACCAGAGCACCTTCTTCCACATGTTTGGTGTGTCTCCCAGGTGGCTTGTGGCAAACTTTAGACAAGACTTTTTATGGATATCTTTGAGAAATGGCTTTCTTCTTGCCACTCTTCCATAAAGGCCAGATTTGTGCAGTGTACGACTGATTGTTGTCCTATGGACAGACTCTCCCACCTCAGCTGTAGTTCTCTGCAGTTCATCCAGAGTGATCATGGGCCTCTTGGCTGCATCTCTGATCAGTCTTCTCCTTGTCTGAGCTGAAAGTTTAGAGGGACGGCCAGGTCTTGGTAGATTTGCAGTGGTCTGATACTCCTTCCATTTCAAAATGATCACTTGCACAGTGCTCCTTGGGATGTTTAAAGCTTGGGAAATCTTTTTGTATCCAAATCCGGCTTTAAACTTCTCCACAACAGTATTAAGGACCTGCCGGGTGTGTTCCTTGGTCTTCATGATGCTCTCTGCGCTTTCAACAGAACCCTGAGACTATCACAGAGCAGGTGCATTTATACAGAGACTTGATTACACACAGGTGGATTCTATTTATCACCATCAGTCATTTAGGACAACATTGGATCATTCAGAGATCCTCGCTGAACTTCTGGAGTGAGTTTGCTGCACTGAAAGTAAAGGGGCCGAATAATTTTGCACGCACCACTTTTCAGTTTTTTATTTGCTAAAAAAGTTTAAATTATCCAATAGATTTCGTTCCACTTCACAATTGTGTCCCACTTGTTGGTGATTCTTCACAAAAAATTAAACTTTTATATCTTTATGTTTGAAGCCTGAAATGTGGCAAAAGGTTGAAAAGTTCAAGGGGGCCGAATACTTTCGCAAGGCACTGTGTATATGTGTATATGTATATATATATATATATATATATATATAAATATATCCTGTGCTCACTTTTGTTAATGGGTGGGGGGAAGAGATCTGTTTCAATTAACTTTTAAGTCAATAGTTGCTGTTTCCGCAATGTATTTCCAATATGTAACAACTTGCTTTTGCCATGTGTAGTGTAAGAGACATGCTGCAGCAGTGAGAAGGTTAACAATACATCTAGCTCCTTCTCCCCAGTTCCCACCATTGTAGAGATACAACATACACATTGTAAAACAAAAGCAGGGTGGAAGAACCAGGCAGTTCAGATAGCACAAAGGGCTGGAACCCTTTCCCATCACTGAGATAAGACAAGACAGTGGTTTCCATAGCACTCTGTAAATACAGGGGTGACACATTTACACCTTACTATTGCAATAATGTAAAATAAACACAGCCATGCCTTCACTAAAGGCAGTGAGAATGTTAGGTTTGTGTCACTTTTTTTGGGGGGGGGGGGTAAAAGTCAAACCCTGGGCACATAAGGACACACTAATTTGTACATTAATTTGTACATTAATGCAGTCCTGCATTCATTAGTACATCATTACATTTATTTTCTTCTTAGCAGTGTAGCTACCTGAATTTGGCCTGGTATCACCCTCTTGCAATCCCTAACTGGCAGAGCTTAGACACTGAGCGAGAAAAGCAGCACATAGAGCCAATCAGTTCATGTACTCACAAGATGCAGATTCATGGTACAGTATGTAAATGCAGAGTGGCAGAGAGAGAAGCTCAGTAATTGTGCTGCATCTCCTTTACAGGCTGGAGGCAGGTTCAAGACAACCTGGGCTCAGAGGAAGTGGGCTGAATAATGCTGGCCAGCTTAAACCCAAAACACTGAGGAGGAAGCCAATGTACTACAGGGGACAGCTGCCTCCCGACTAACCCCCATAATCTAAAGCAGTGGTTGTCAACTTTTCAGCTAAAGGCCTCAAAGTCGGCCCCTGACATCACCAAAGGGCCACATATAATGTTTATTATATGCAGTGCTTGAGAGGACCTAATAAAGAAAATGAGGGTCAGAGTGTGTGGACAAGGTTTATTTTTAGCTGGGGATATGCTACAGAAGACTATACCAAAACTGGAAACATGTTACATGAGGCTAGTAGAGATCAATGTTATTACCCTTTTCAATGTTCCTACTACACAATGCTGAAGTTTGAGGGTCGAATATCATATACCAAAGGGCCACATGTTGGACACCATGGATTTAAAGACTGGTGGAGCAATTCTGAAGCATAAGGAGAGATGGAAGAAGCACAGATACAAACTATGAATGAAGCAGAAGCTGGGAGATCTTTGCACTGTCGATCCTCAGGTGCAGCTTCCTCTCCGGTAAGGAGAACGATGAGCAGTACAACAGTGAGAACAATAAATATCTGAGAAGACTAGCAGAAAGAATCAGCAGTGCCTCTCATGTAGCAAATATATGGCTACAAGGCTATAGGCACAGGAAGTTTCTCACTATTTCTCAAGAAGACATCATGATAAAGGGAAATTGTTCAGTGTACTGCTGGGCCACATTAACATTTCTAGGCGTTCCATTTAACAGTGAATCTTCACTTTTTAACCTCAGGTCCACTTTTAGAAGGGAGAAAATACCATAAATCAGGGTCACCTATGACCTCAAGCCATTCCGGATAAAGTGTCACAGTGTAATAAAACACAAAAATGAGGGAAACGGAAAACCTTTATAAGTAAGCCAGACAATTATAATAGTTAAAGTGACACTAAGCAATATCCTTACGCTCCAAAAATAATCCATACACATCCACTGCTTAACGACCCTGTACTCTATTTTTCATTCAATTGTTTCTTACTGAGTTTTTCTGACAACCTTCTTGTAACATCCTCTGTGAGCTCCCAAACCTCTTCTTTTCCCCGCTCACTTTCATTTGTTTGGAACAAGCAATTCACTTTAGTTGGGGTCATGTGCACACACTCTATGGCAGTGTTTCTCAACCTTTTTTCAGTCAAGGCACCCTTTAAAATTATGGACAGTCTCAATACACATCATTCAAAAATGTAAAAAACTATTCTAATGCCCTGTACACACAGTCGGACTTTCCGACAGAAAATGTGCGATCGGATCTTGTTGTCAGAAAATCTGATCGTGTGTGGGATCCATCTGACTTTTTCCGTCACAATTTCCAACACACAAAGTTTGAGAGCAGGAGCTAAAATGTTCCGACAACAAAATCCGAATGTTTAAATTCGGATCGTGTGTAGGCAATTCCGACGGACAAAGTGCCACGCATGCTCAGAATAAATTACGAGACGAAAGCTATTGGCTACTGCCCTCTTTATAGTCCCGTCGTACGCGTTCTACGTCACCGCGTTCTGAACGATCAGATTTTCGGACAACTTTGTGCGACCGTGTGTATGCAAGACGAGTTTAGGCCAAAACTTGTAGTCGGAATGTCCGACCGTGTGTACAGGGCATAATAGTTTTACATAATGCGGGAGCGTCGACACATGTAGGACACCCAACGTTAGAGGAGATTTATTCTTTCAAAGCAAATACACTTTTGTACACTAGTACCGACTAGTATTCCAATGTTTCCCCTCTTCCTCAGTTTCTCTAACTTACTCTGCTAATGTGACTCCAGTGTTGATGGAGAGGGGCAGTGGAGGGTCAAACAAGGATGCTGTGCAGGCGATCAACACTCTTCTCATCAACACTGATTATTAGGACGTCGGTAGGTGGAAGGTTGTAATGGTGCACAATAAAAAACCTGTGGCTTTGTGTAACTAAAAAGCAGGCTTCATCCATCTACTGACTTGTATACATTTTTTTTTTATAAATTTTTAGGCATTTTGCCAAGGCACCCCTGAAGAAACCTCAAGGCACGCTGGTTGAAAAAGGTTGCACTATGGACACTACAAATCCCACAGTCCACAGTACCTAGTCCATCTTAGGAGCAAGCATGAGAGGGTGACTATGTTCCTACATACAGTAGTACTATGGAGCAAGAATGTAGCCACCCTCCAACAGGAGTCAGATCATAGCAGTAAAATGGCGGTTGGGCAGGACTCTTTCTGATCCGGTGGACCTCATATGACGTCCTCCCAAATGGCGCAACGACATACACCATAGTTTGTAGACTCTAACTTTCCTACAGACTAAATATACAGCGATTTGGGTTATTTTCACCAAAAAAATGTAGCATTTTGGCTGAAATTTATAAAGAACATTTATTTATTACAAAATAACAAAATTTTCTAACAGAAATTAAGAAAATCTAGTTTTGTTTTTTTTTCAAAATGTTTGGAATTTTTTCAATTTAGCAAAAAATAAAAAAATCCAACAGTGATTAGATACAATTAAAAGAAAGCTCTAGTTGTGTGAACACAATTAGAAAAATTTAGTTTGAGTACAGTGTTGCACGACTACGCAATTGTCATTCAAAGTGCATCAGTGCTGAAAATTGACCTGGGCAGTAAAGGGGGTGAAAGTGCCCATTATTGAAGTGGTTAAGAATACATATTTAAATATATTATTTTAAACCAGAATTTAGTGTCACTTTAAAAACAATGAATACTAGGCATTAACCCCATAATGAATAATTACCTTGAAAATATTTTTATTGAACCTATATACATAGTTTAAAATGTCTAAATTCAGACCGCCCAGTAACACAAAAAACACTTCTAAACTCCACAGTCTCTGGAGCAACTCATCTGCTTTCACCTCTACTGAGGTGTCATTTCAGGCAAGCTTAGCAAAATGCAATGAATGATAATGAGAACTTTCTCCCTGCAATGCTACACTGCACTGCCCTCCGTAATATCCTGGAATTGTACTTGCCCTTGATCCATGCTCGAAAATAACATTTTTATTGCTGTGGTTGAATGCCACTGGCGCATATTTAATCCCATTTTAGATGAAGAAAAGCAGCTCAAGCAAAAACACATAAATAACATTTCTGTGCTGAAGTCTGTAAAATACTAGCAAGTAAATATAAGCCTATGTTCCTACACAAGCCTATAAATACAGGCGGCCAGAAATGACATTTCTGTTGTCGTTATACTTCTATAAATAAGCAGAGCATATAGGCAACCATAACAGCTACCCCTATCCTGTTACCATCGGTACCACCCTCCACAACCATGGCTCCCAAGTCTTAATGTGCCACGAATACCCCAAGGAAAAAAAAAAAAGGCCATCTAAAAGACGGTGGGACTTTGATATGAGTTTAAGCAAGGTAGTGAGAGGGCAAGTAACATTTAAAGAACCCATTGGCTTAGGTTAGGCTGCTCACAAAAGGCAAGGCTACCCTTCTGTGGATACTCCAGCAGGTTACCAGGAAAAGACCACATATATGGAAGGAGCGCCAGACCAAAAAATAGGAGTCCAAATTAATTTATTGATGTTGTGTTAAAAAAACAGCCAACAAGTTTCAGTGGTGAAAGGAACTCACCCTTTATCAGGACTTCAGTTAAAAATGAGAACCTTGAGGTTTCTTTGACTGCTGATGCAGATACTGCTGGCCAGGAACCCCAATCCAGCAATCAGTTTCCCTCCACAAATTCAAACAGGAAAGCCTAATTTTGAATCCACTCAAGGTTCTCATTTTAAACTGAAGCCCTGATGAAGGGGGAGTTCCTTTGAACCCCGAAACACGTTGCTGTCTTAACACAACATCAATAAATTAATTTAGACTCTTATTTTTTTGGTCTGGCGCTCCTTCCATATATGCAAGTTTCCCCGAATAGGACACATTCATGAACAGGCATGGACAGTGGGAAGAGTGCTGCAGCTAGTGGTGGCTGGGAACTTTAAAAAGAAAAAAAAAAAAAAAGAGGGCACACCAGTCTAGTGCATTATCTTTATATACCATTTTTTAATACAATCATAGCAAAAATACTCACAAACACAAGTATATACAAGCTCATCCATATATTCCAAATCCAGAGATGTCAGATCAATAGCACATCCTCTATATGTCATGGAAAGAAGCTACTCAGGACTATTATGGCTGACAGATTTCTGTGACTCTGATGAAAAGGGGACTCCCCTTGAAACGCATCAGCCATAATAGTCCCAAATGGCTTCTTCCCATGACAGAGTGGATAGGACATCGCTGGTTTTGGAATATATTGTGGAGCTTGTATATACTTGTGTTTGTGAGTATTTTTGCTTTTAGTGATTTGCTTTAATTATATTAATAAATGGAATATATTTTTATAGTGCCATGTGTATCTAGGGCACTCTAGGGCTGCCCCACATGTCTACCGGTCGGTAGGCCGCAAAAGCCAAGGCTTACATTTTTGGACGCCCATCGTGAGTGCCCGGAAGGCGCGGCCTAAATTAGCGGAGGGCCGCCGCAGGGGGGCGCGGATCTGCGGATGCCTAGTCACCCACCCAACCATCCAGTAGGTGCCAAGATTTACCCCCCATAGTGGCAACCCTGGAGGGGAGCAGGGGTGGACAGAGTGTCTGAAGCACCTAAGCCAGAGGCCTCACAAAGGGAAGGGGAGAGGGGGAGGAGAACCCTAGAGGGACCGACCACCCCAGGGAGTACCCATGCCTCACACCACTCCAGAGAAGGAGAGGAGGGGGCCCCTTACTTACCGCTCCAGTAAGTCCCAAGAGGGCAGCAAAATGTGGTGGTCTTACACATCTGTAAAGTGTAACAGTGAGAGCTTACTGGTTTCTGAACACCACACTTGAGCACAGGAAGTTGTTTCTGATCAGTGGCTGGGAAGTCTGTACAAAGCAATGACAAACTGAAAGCTGTCCACTGATATTCGCACATTGAGTGGTTACCTGAGGTTAGGGACAGATGTATAACCCCTGGATGTACACAAAGGTCTCCAGGGAAAGACGAGACCCCGCACTGGGGTGCCTACTGATACCCCAAACACTGGGCACCACTGGACCCCTCACAGGGGGCACTGGTTGAGACCTCGCACAAGGGGCGCCTACAGAAACCCTGCACAGGGGGCGCCTTCGGATGCCCTGCACAGCAGACACCACTGGGCCCTTCACAGGGGGCACTGGCTGAGGCCCCTCACAAGGGGCATCCACTAAGGCCCCTCACAGGGGGTGCCTATGGAGAGCCCACTCAAACAACCCCCCCAAAAGGGGGTCGCCCTCAGCCCCCTAAACGCTGGAAGAAGGCGGCTGTGCGGACTAACAGGGTGCAAAAGCCGCAGCCTAAATTTTTGGGCCGCCTGTCACGAGTGCACAGGTCTGCAGGTGGACCAGACCAGGCCAGAGCCGAGGAAAGTGGGCGGATGCCCGCAACAGAAAGCGGCGACCTTGCCGCCCACTCTAGGGCTGCCCCACACGTCTCCCGGTTGGTAGGCCGCAAAAGCCACTGCCTATATTTTCGGCCGCCCGCCTTTGAGTGCTCGGAAGGCGCGGCCTAAATTAGTGGAGGGCCGCCGCAGGGGGCGCGGATCTGCAGATGCCTAGTCATCCACCCAACCATCCAGTAGGTGCCAAGATGTACACCCCATAGTGGCAACCCTGGAGGGGAGGAGGGGGTGGACAGAGTGTCTGAAGCACCTAAGCCAGAGGCCTCACCCAGGGAAGGGGGGAGGGGGGATGTGGAGGAGAACCCCAGAGGGACTGACCACCCCAGGGAGTACCCATGCCTCACACCACTCTAGGGAAGGAGAGGAGGGGGTCCCTTACTTACCACTCCAGCGAGTGCGTGGGTAACGTTCCCACACAGATACTCCTCACCACCGAAGTGGGATGGCTGTCAACCATGAGGAACGCTGTGACTCAGGCCGAGACTCGGTCGTATGGGACCAAGTGAGAGGTTTAACTCACGGGGCCAGCCACCGTCCAGTGGGGCTATGTCGCGGCCGACCTAGCACGTAGCTGCGGTCTGCACACGCTCGCTGGCCAGACTGGGGAGACTACTGGATCTTGGTGTCCAGCCCATCGTCCAGTCTAGCAGTTGATTGTAGATCTCACAGGAAAAAATCCAAGAGAAAATAAGTACTTTAAAAAGCAAAAACAAAAAATTGCCAGGACCAGAGATTCCAGCAGGAAACTAGGTCCTTACTCCTGACTAGGCAGAAAAAAACTGAAGGCCTATAGCAGAGAGGGGGGTGTACATCACCTAGGACTGCATATGGCGTAGCCAAGTCTTTTTTTCTGCCTAGTGTCCTACTTCTGTAGGGGGCGATATAACCCTATGGTTCTGAATAATGGAGTGCTCTGTCTGTCAATGAACGAAAGAGAAATTTTATTTGGCTACAGTGTTGCATGACTAATGCAGTCCTGTACCGCAAAAAATGGCCTGGTCATAAAGGGGGGTAAATCTTCCGGAAGTCCATTTATTTGGGCTGCCTAACACAACGGACCCAAAGTCGAACTTGCTGCTATTTTTGGTATTGCAGTACGTGTTGGTGTATAACCGAGCATTGCCACGTAGGTGCATTGGAGTGGCATTTAATATGAACGTGCAGCATGAATTAATGCAGTGCATTGGTATGAACGGGCACTACCCAGAACAAATCTGCAGCAGCTACTCGTCTCTGCTATGCCTGAATGTCAGAGAGTTCAGCAAACACCTTTTTTAATGCAATGCCTAGCACTGCTAGCAGCACCCTGTCTACATAAACAGAATCTCAGCAGCTTATCTGATAGGAAATTGCATACACAATGATTTTTGTCTTCCAAGCTGCATAAGAACATACTTTCCATCACCAAATAGAATAACTGCGCCATCTATAGGTACACAGACAGAACACACTGTTGTGTCCAGCCAATACAATAATCCTATGTTAAAGCGGAGTTCCACCCTGAAAATATTTTTCATAATCAGACTCCTCTAAACCTAAAAAAAAAAAACATTTGGAGGAGAATTTTTTTTATACTTACCAGAATCCCCCTGTTGCTATGTAGTCCTCCTAATCTGACAATTCCGTGTCCACGGAGCTCCTCGTCACTTTCTCCCTCGCCTGTGCTCCTGGACAATGGTGTCTGATCAAAAATCAAGGCGGATCACATCGCCGAGATGTGTTTATTTATGTCGCCATAACATCAGGGCAGGAACGCTCTCCGGTGCCGCCTGTTGTTATGGCAACAGAAACAACCGGCGCTACGGCCGCCAGGGAATCGCGCATGTGCGAGATCGAGAGGTGTATGCTGGTTACATATATTATTAAAATTATATAATAGTTTTTTCATTTAATAATTAATTATGCTCGGAGCAATAAAAAAACAAAAAAAAAAAAGTGTCCGGAACTCTGCTTTAAATTCAAACTGATGGCTATCTATTTAAAAAAAAAAGAAAAAGATTTTAAGCTGAATTTGGAGGTAAGTGAATATTATCTAAGCACACAAGAGTCGTGTATTCTTACTTGAATCTTGGTGTGCTTTTGTATTTCTGTGCAGTAATCTAATGGGAAACTTTACCTCTGTGCAGGAGCATCCTGTAATAAAGACCAGTCACTGCTGCTCTCTCTTCTGGTGCAAAGTGACTGGTCTTGAACCCGCCCCCTCCTATAGTTTCCTGCAGGTAGCCTGTAGTGGGTGGGATCTGATGGTTCCTTCCCACAGCTCTGTTCTCTATATAGACTACATGCAGCACAGTCTTATTTCACTGCTGTTTTACACTGTACATGACCACAAATATTGTGTTCCAATATTCTAAATTTTGCATTCCAACACAAACATTGTTTGTTCCAAACAGAACTGAGAGGAGAAAGGAAAGGTTCAGTAGCTTTTAAATGACATTACAAAGAGGCAGAAAAATACAGTAAGAAATTTTTTTTAATTAAAAATGGATGACAGGTTTATTAAAAGGGAAGTGCAGGTTTACAAAAAAACAAACACTCACCTAGAAGGCTGCAGCTTCGGCCCCGAAGCTGCAGCTGCCCCCCCCCCCCCCAAAAGTCTAGGACAGGGAACTGAGTGATCAAAGAATGCTGATTGCACAGTTCTCAGGTCCACTTTGAGCATAGAGCGGTGGCTGTCCGTCACCACTCTCTACTCTGCCCCTCCAGTGTTCACTGGAGCACAGGGCTGTGAAGAAGACTAAAGCAGCTGGCTGAAGCTCTCAGCAGCGTGCTAAGAAGCTGAGCCAGCTGCTGGTCAGGCATTATTGCCGGGATGTCTGCAGAGCCTGGACCGGCTTTGTAACGTAAGCCAACAATGGGCTTTAGCTCACCGTTGGCTGAATCTGGGTCACCGGAATGCAGAACTGAGTGCACAGTGACCCACAGAAGAAGCATGGCCAAAAGAGCTTAGGCCATACTTCTCCTTTAAGTAGTGGATGTGTATGGACTAATTTTGGAGAATAAGGTTATTGTTTAGGGCCACTTTAATTCACTTTCCGTAAAGCTGCATATGTTTCACTTCCCTTTCATTGCCTCAAAGTTACAATATGGCGCTTGACTCAAGGAACATCTGTCTGTATCAGTTTCTTTAGATGTGTGCTTTAGTTGATGACAGATTGCTTTTGCACAGACTTAACATTTCTGCCTATAGGCAGAACAAACACCATAGAAGTTAAATTAAAATGCACATAAACTTACTTACTAGAACAGCCAAAATGAACAGACTTGTCAGTCTGTCTTAAAGTGGTTGTAAACCACAGACATGAAATATGAAAAAAGCACATCCCTCCATAGTATGTACTTGTCTCCATTAAAAGTGTTCTGTCTGCTGCTTTGTTCCTCTGCTATCAGCATGAATAATTTCTGACAAGTCTTCCTGACACCAATAGAAAATGGTGACAGAGGGAGGGATCTCAAGCTGAATGGCATCCTCAGCTCTGCTTGTAAAGGGGGTGTGTCTTTTCCCTCCAATCATCTCTCAGAGCTCTCCTCAGCAGTATGACACTTCAGCTCTCCGCCTCCCTTTTCTGGCAGTTTAGGCAAGCTGTAAAAATGTTGCACTTTGAATGGATAAAGAGAAGGGTAGGCTGCAATTTAAACAGGTACCACCTATGTAGGAGAATTTGTTTAATCTCTGTGTATCACCTGAGGCCAGTCACTTATATGCAAGGGTTAACAACCATTTTAAGCCCACAATATATGAGTGAAATTCAGCTGGTTCAGCAGAGACCAGCTGAATTTTCAATCCATGTATGGGTAGGGCAGGGTGGCTGTACAGAAATCAATCTACCAATCAACTTCGGTTCACCCGCCCTGTCAGATTCTCCCCTCACTCAATCATTGCTGCTGGCTATAGGGGGAATGAGTTACAATCACTGATCTCCCTGCGCGGCTTTCAATAAAAGCATCCGACAGCTGCTTCTCCTCCTCCACCCCCCTATCCCAGATCTGTCAGGATGAGAGCAGAGGAATGAGCCGGTATATATGTAATTTACCGACTCCTTCCTTTTCTGAATGGACAGAGTCAGTGATAACTGATAACCGATCATCGTAACCTGTGTTTATGATGCTTCAGTTTATGAATGGACAGGAGCCTCTGTCTCCTGTCCATTCATCTTCAGTGCAGCTGAGGCTGCAGAGAAAGGGACTGGGGAATCTGTGTCCTCAGTCCCTTTCCCTGTCTCAAAGGGGAGATGTCAGGGGTCTGTTTAGACCCCTGATATCTCACCAAAGCCCCCCAAAATAAAGTAAAAAAATAAACTACTGACAGTCTACACCTCATCAGTGCCACCTATCAGTGCTGCATATTAGTGCCACTGTCCATCGACTGCATGCTCTGATCAAGACAAAATTTTCCAACATTGCCATTCAAGAGAAGCTGACCATTAGATCGACTTCTTTTCAATGGGAAAGGCCATAGATGGATCGAAAATCCACTGGCACTTGCTGAACCTGACGATTTTTGTTCCATCTTTGACCCACTTTAGTTTCTGAATTCTGGTTTATAAGTTGCTTATGGGGCTAAATGTTCCAGTGCCATCCAATACAAGAAATGCAGTACAAATTCAGTTAAAACCCTATCTAAGCTATTTGATTAAATATCATACATGGGAACTGAAGTTAACAGGGAGGGGTGTGTTCTGGCTATTAACAAACATCTGGTAACCTTACAATTGAAATTCAACACATTAAGTACAGAGGGATCTCTCTAATTGAAAGCCTTGTGTTTCTCAGGCTTCTAAAAAGCTGTTTATTTGTCTCTTTGGACACAGCTATACACATAAAGACAAAATAAAATGGGCAATAAACTCTAGGCAGATATAAAGGACACAAATCATTGTGGTTCTGTAAGCTGTAATTTTACATCTTTAAAGTGACTGTAAAGGAATTTTGTTTTATTTACAAAAAAAATAACAAACATGCCATACTTACTTGCTCTTGCAGTAATTTTGCACAGAGCAGCCCCAATCCTCCTCTTCTCAGGTCCCCAGCTGGAGCTCTGGTCCCCTCCTCCTTGCCGAGTGAGCTCACAGCACCCTCACCGAGTGCCATCCGAGTGGAGCAGAAACTGCAACTGTATTGGGAGGACGTGAACCATTTAAAACAGGAGGAGCACAGGTCTGTACTATTCACAGGATATGTAATTAGGGGGAAGTGTGGAAAATGTCGCTGAAGGTGAACTTACACTTTAATAGAAAATCGAAGTTCCAGGACCACGCGCACGGGAAGTTTTGTGTACTGGAATGGAAAGTGACTGTGTCCATTGCGTATATAAAGCCAAGTAGGCTAATATGAAAATCCAGTAGTACCTTGGATTACAAGCATAATGTTAAAGAAGCATGCTTGTAATCCAAAGCACTCATATATCAAAGCGAGTTTCCCCACAGGAATCAATGGAAACTCAGATAATTTGTTCCACAGTGACTGCTGCTGTATGCAATACTGTATGTGGCCAGAGAAGTGGGGGCACCGGTGTATGCAGTATCGCAGGTGGCCAGAGGTGCAGAGGCGCCGAAGACACTCGGGAACTGAGTTTTTCCGAGTGTCTCCTGTTCATCTTGCGAGACGTTTGCAAACTGAGTCAGGATTTGCTCATAAACCGCGTTACTCGCAATCTGAGGTTTCACTGTATAATAGGAATGTGTTACTGCAATACAAGCAAAATCTACTTGGGATAAAAACTATAAGACCTTCTTCATGTGTTTATGGACCCTTTTACACTGACACAGTCCACCAGCGGATCTGCTTGCTCAGCGGGGATCTCTCTGCTGATCCCCGCTGAGCAGGTGGATGACATGCCCATTTCCGCTCCGCTGATGCACAGTGAACACAGACACAGCCCGCTTTCCTCTATGGGTGGTTGGATGTAAGCGGACCATCTGTCCGTTTAAATATGACTGTCATCCGATCTGCCAGAAGGATGCGGAATGGATCCCCCATCCATCTGTTTTTTAGTGGGATATCACTCTATAGGAGGGCAACGGATGGTCCGATCGGGTCTGCCTAAAAAACTGACAGACGGACTCGAACAGTCCACCCATCTAGGAAGGGCCTCAACCTTGACCAGCGACAATTTTGGCTAGTTTGTTATTATTAGCCGATTAGGTGCAGACATAAGTGGTTACTTTTAGCTGGTCTGATTGAACCGCACATATGAATGTTAAATGGAAGGGGTCTTCGTCTCTCCTACATAAAATAATCAAAAGTTATTCTAAACAGCCAGATTACCCTGTAATTTCAAGCTAATTTATAGTTCTGTTACTGTTAAAGGGACAGTCATCACAAATTGTAAGCTAGCTTACATGAAAGGTCTTATATTCACAGACAACACAAGTATAGTAGGTCTAGATACAGTATACTCCAAATTCTGGTCTGTATTCTCAAAATAACTCTGAGAGCCGCAAACAAGGTTAAATCCATGTAAAATATTTAACATTTAACCCCAGAAATATATAAAAATTATTATTGCAGCAATGTATTGATTGAAAAATACACAGCAGAACTCAGACAATCACAGACAATCAGGCTCTATTGCTCTGCATTGCTTTCAGTGCCCTGTACACAAGGTCGGACATTCCGACGTCAAAATCCGTAGGATTTTTTTCCGACGGATTTTGGCCCAAACTTGTCTTGCATACACACGTCGCACAAAGTTGTCGAAAAATCCGACTGTTCAGAACGATGTGGCAGAAACCACATACAACAGGACTATAAAGAGGCCAGTAGCCAATAGCTTTCGTCTTGTAATTTATTCTGAGCATGCGTGGCACTTTGTGCACTGGAATTGTATACACACGATCAGATTTTCTTGTCAGAAAATTTTAGATTCAGATCTCAAACTTTGTGTGTCGGAAATTCTGATGGAAAATGTCCGATGGAGCCCACACATGATCAGAATTTCCAACAACACAGTCCATTCGCACATTTTTCATCAGAAAGTCTGACCATGTGTACAGGGCATAAGGCTAGCCATCATTGAGCCAACTCATTTTGTTTGAAAACCTTTAAAAAAATTTCATCCAGAGCCACTACCTTTATAGATTCCCAGGAGAGAGAGGGGGAGAGGGAGAGGGAGAGGGAGAGAGGGAGAGAGGGAGAGAGAGAGAGAGGGGGAGAGAGGGGGAGAGAGAGGGGGAGAGAGGGGGAGAGAGAGGGGGAGAGAGGGGGAGAGAGAGAGAGAGAGTGTGCTGGGGGGTGGGGGGGTGAGGGGGAGAGCGAGGGGTGAGAGAGAGGGGGGGAAGGGGAGGGGGAGAGAGAGGGGGGGAAGGGGAGGGGGAGAGAGAGAGGGAGAGAGGGGACGGAGAAAGAGAGAGGGGGCGGAGAGGGGGAAGGAGAAAGACAGAGAGAAGGGGTAGAGGGGGAAGGGGGAGAGAGAGGGAGAGAGAGGAGAGAGCGAGACCGGCTATATTATAATGAAATTCTGGGACATTAACAGGCGGGACTACACATTAAGCATTTTCCCTTAGGGGCCTTTCACACGGACCTGTCTGTGTACAGGCTCCTCTTTGCTCTGCATGGATTGCTCCATCGATCCCTACTGGGCAGGCAGATGACAGGTCCGTCTCTGCACACTGTGCAGGGGCTGACCTGTCAGAGCACCGCTCTCCTCTATGTCACAGGCAGAAAATCTACATTGCTGTGGCACAGATCCCTACCTGCTCCGAGCAGGCCGAAAGTGTGAAAGGGGCCTCATATATACTGAAAGAGAATGTTTATACTTGTCCAATTACTGTCTTTGGTCAACTTGTTGATCTAATTCAAATTGAGGTGTTTCTAAAGAATTGTGTTTCCTGCTTCATCGTCCTCTATTGTTAACATATGTCTGAACCTACAGTGTCAGAAGGGTTGGAAAGCTTGCAAGGTCAGGGCAACAACTGGGGACAAACATCAGTCAGCAACATTATATATATATATATATATATATATATATATATATATATATATATAACACACACACACACACACACACACGAGGTGTGACAATTTAGGAATGCCTGCCGCGTAGCACTATGGTGTTGAGTCACACAGCCATTCACACTCAAGTGTATTCTGACATGTTCTAGCTTGAACTCACCAGGGTCGCCTACCAGTTGACTTCATGGAGTAGTAGAGGAAATAACACGTGTGCATTGCTTTGTTGGTGGAAAATGAAAGATAGGAATCTGGAGCAGCTGGAGTGCATTGGGCGCTATAGATGGATGGAGTCATAATGCCTCGAGCAACTGAAAAAAAACCTCATTTTGGTATGAAGATTTTGCCTGTGGCTAAAGTTTCCCGGATTGGCCTTGTTGCTCATGTTTGGGACTCCTACCTTAGATTATATAACTTGGTGGGGCTTGATTTGGGCTCCTCTACTCATTATAATACCCCTCCAGGAGGGTGCATGAGTGGTGTGTGGGCCTCCGGACCTTCATCCTCCGCTGTGGGTTTCTCCCTTACTGGCAAGTAGATGTCTCCTGCATATGTATCAGCTCACCAATAACTTCTCCTGAAATACCATTATCCGCAAAAAGTGTTCACTAGTCACATCAGGACTGTAACATTGTGTCAATGATTTATTTAAATTTTATCATGTATGGAAGACTATGTTATAAACTTGTAAGAGTTTACTGGATTTGTAATGGTGTCCAAGACTTAATATGCCGTTTATGACACAGGTATTCCTTTATTCTTTTTAACATCTGTATATTATAAAATGTGGTGATTTTATATTCAGTGTGTTGTTGATTCCTGAAATTAATATAGCACCTAAAATGTCCCATAACCTTGTGATATTTTTCTATGTCATTTTTGGGTATATGGTGCAGCCCTTGAGAATTACCGTAGTTAAGAGCATTCTGCAGGGTATTGCAAACAGGCAGGTAAATGTATTTTATTGCAAAAGAGACCTTACATGCTCTTTCTGCAATGAAGAGCTTGCCTGTTTGCAGTTTTTATTTTTCCAACTTTAGTTCCACATAAGTTTAATCTTCTTACACTCTATTGGGCATTCGAGCAGGTTTTGAAATCTTCTGCCACTTTTTTGCTGAAGGCTTAGGGATCCTTCAAGACAGCACGGTCTGGTTCTAAAAGTTTGGAACCAACAAGGTTTCCTAAAGGTTACAGACAATGCTGGAAAGGATTTCATTCTCTGACAATGCTAGTGACATGTTGTTCGGTGCAGTATTTACAGAAAAGGAAGGGCCCCAGGCTGATGGTGATGCTGGTAGACTGCTCTGATGAGCTGTGATGGAGACTTGAAGCCTCACTGCTGCCAACAGGGCATTCAGCTGTTCTGAGCAGATCCAAGCCTACGGTTCACTCCTGGGTCATGTAAGAACACGCAATTTCATTTTCATTTCACATGGATTTAATCTACAGATCTTCCAAGCAATTGTTAGATCAAGAACATTTTCCTCCATGGCAGTTACCAACACGGCACAAAAGAGTCCATATTTGGGATGAGAGTGTAGTAATCAGTTGTAATGCAGGTGATATGGATGGCTGGTAAATAAAGTGCAATTACAGATTTTCGGCTCAGAAAATGGAGGTTTGTGAAATGCACAGACTACAGGAACACTAGAACAATACAGTATACACTCCTTATAAATACTTTTAGAATTATTAAATGTTCATATGATTTTGTAGCATTCTGGTGCTATATTAGTACCAGAACATAAGAACATCATAACAGATGGACACCAATAGTCACTGCTTCTCTATGGAAAAGTTTTCTTGCAACAACTGACTTTGTCTAGGCTTAGATGATGTACAGTAAAACCTTGGTTTGAGAGCGTTTTGCAAGACAAGCAACATTTTAAAATACATTTTTAAAGACATACAAGCAATGTCTTGATCTACAAGAAGCGTCATATCATGAGTATAAAAGAGCAGAGAGGCGCCTCTAAGTGTAGAAATATTGTTACATTTAATGAAGGTACAACATTTAGCAACTCACATGGTTGATTAAAAGAGGCGCATCTAACTATGTAGGCATCTGGGGTAAAGTTGTCCATATAGACCGTCCTCCACACTGCCATCGACGTCAACTCTTTCATGCTGCGCTCCACAAGCAGTTCAAGCCTCGCTTTCAGATCGCTCTACTGCAGGGTCTTCCCGGTCACAATTGCAGATTGGCAGTGGTGAGAGCCGGCGGTGCAGAGGACGGTTTATGTGGACAGCTTTACCCTGGATGCTGGCATACTTAGAGGTGTCTCTTTTAATCAACAACCATGTGAGGTGCTAAATGTTTTACCTTTATTAAATGTAACCATATTGCTACACTTACAGACACCTCTCTTCTCTTTTATACTCTGTAGCTCCTGCTGGATTTTGCTTCTAAATCCCTTGTGGAGGCTTCCATTTGTGGATGGACATTTTATGGTTACACAGCCTGGTAACATTGCTATTATCTTTTTTATATGGACTATAAAACGTAAGGACTCCTGAATAAATGGTTGTGGAACGAATCATTTGAGTTTCCATTATTTCTTATGGGAAAATTTGCTTTGATATAAGAGTGCTTTGGATTACAAGCATGTTTCTGGAACATATTATGCTCGCAGTCCAAGGTTTTCCTGTACTTAGTCTGCTGCAGGCAAGAGGGAGCCTTTCCTCAGTATCTTTTCTGAGTTACGCAAACTGCAACACTGTAATCTATAAGTCACAAGGTAGGAGGCTGAGGTAGAGAGCTGATGTGTGTTAAGCTGGCCATACATGGATCGGAAGGAACTGCCCTGAATTTTGATCCACGTATGGGCTTGGTATACTGATCAGTTTCTTTACAACCTCCTTTTTGGATTTTTGCCACTCAATCAGCGCTGCAAGCCATAGCCGGTGTTCTGATGAGAAGTGACCCCCCCCATCGGATAGTGTCCGCCCTATACTGCGCAGGTGCAGCGCTTTTGCAGTACAGAGGACAAAGGAGACACCGAAAGTCTCCGAAGATGAACGGCGCCTGCACACTTAATAGTACCTTCCTTTCACATGCTCCCAATGTTGTAAAACCGAACTTTGCAACAGGGTCCCTCGCGGGCTCGCTTCGCTCACCACACTTCGGGCACGGCCTCGCTTCATTCGGCATATTTTTATTCTAACTCTATGTCCACTCGGATGGTGGGGCTTAAACCTGGACTCAGGGCAGAATGTACTATTAAGTGGTAACCCCCTGGGTGAGCGCTCCTCCTAGGGGGTTATACGATGTGAGGAAGAGCTACCGCTGCCGCCGGGGGACCCCAGAAGTCAAGGTTCAGGGCCTCAGTAGAAGTAAGTATGGCATGTTTGTCATTGAAAAAAAAAAAAAGGCAAAAGCTTTACAATCACTTTAAGTCTCGAGTTCTGAAAAATAGAAGTGCACTTTCTGGGATGTGAAAGTGCCTAGGCAGTCCTGTGAATATCTACAGTGTAAGAGGCACTACAGTCTGTGACAGTCTTGAGATTTGAAATAAAATTTGATGCCATCACTACTGTGCTGCTTGCTGGAGAGGAATTGGAACCCGGGATCTGCAGTGCAAGCATCTGCCTGCTTCATTTTTCACTTGGTTTTGTACTAGTTCTACCTCTACTGCAGTCTCTTCAAATTTTCCCCACCAGTTATCAGATCACCATTCAAAAAGCTGTAGTTCTGCCACTACCACAAAGATATACAGTACCTTGAAAAAGTATTCATACCCCTTAAAAGTTTTCTACACTTTGACATGTTACAACCAAAAACTTAAATGTATTTTATTGGGATTTTATGTGATAGACCAACACAAAGTGGCACATAATTGGGAAGTGGAAGAAAAATGATAAATAGTTTTCAATATTTTTTACAAATACCGTTTTTATCGGCGTATAACACACACCTTTTCCCCTTAAAATCAGGGGAAAATTGTGGGTGCGTGTTATACACTGATCCCCCACCATTGTGAGCCTGTGGCGGCTTTCAGCCACCTTCAGCCCTTCTCGGCTGCTCTTGGCAGATTTCGGCCGCCTTGGGCTGTTCTCATCGGCTTTCGGTTGCGCTCGGCTGTTCTCCGTGGCCGAAAGCGAAAGCCACCGAGCGCCGCCGAGATACACAGGACATCTGGCTCTGTATCCTGGCGGCACCATTTTTAAAAGGCAAAGCTGCAAATGAAACTGACAAGGCTGCAAATGATGGACAGGGCTGCAAATGACACTGACAAGGGTGCAACGATGGACAAGGCTGCAGATGGACACTGATAAGGCTGCATTGATGGGCATTTAAATGTCAATTTTATTTCCCTTAAAGAGGAAGTAAACCCTGATGGGTTTATTTCCTCTTTGATTCCCTGCAAAAGTAAAGCATAATGGACTACTATGCATCGCATAGTAGTCCATTATGTGTCACTTACCTGACACAGGAGCCAGCGAAGTCACCGCTGTCCCCTGTAGTTCCGAGCGTCCATCTTCTTGGTGGGTCTCCGCGTGTCTCGCTGCTCCGGCGCTGTAATTCGCCGGAGCAGCGATGACGTCACTCCAGCGCATGCGCACGGGAGCCAACACTCGTGGCATATCGCCGCGATCTGCGGCTTACCCAGTGCGCCTGCACGCCGCTGTCTACGGCGCATTGCGCCGTAGACAGCGGTGGCTGTCTTCAGGTAAATATCTCCTAAACTGTATAGGTTTAGGAGATATTTCTTGGACCTACAGGTAAGCCTTAATCTAGGTTTACCTGTAGGTCAAAGTGGTTTGTAAGGGTTTACAACCACTTTAAACTTCTCTCCTAAAAGTTTTTTTACTTAAAATTCCCTCCTAAACTTGGGGTGCGTGTTATACTCCGGTAAATAACTGAAAAGTGGGGCGTGCATTTGTTTTCGGCCCCCCTGGGTCAATACTTTGTAGAACCACCTTTTCGCGGGAATTACAGCTGCAAGTCTTTTTGGGTATGTCTGTACCAGCTTTGCATATCTAGAGGAGTGAAATTTTTGCTTATTCTTCTTTGCAAAATAGCTCAAGCTCTGTCAGATTAGATGTAGAGAGTCTGAACAGCAATTTTCAAATCTTACCACAGATTCTCAAATGGATTTAGGTCTGGACTTTGGCTGGGCCATTGTAACACAAGAAGATGCTTTGATCTAAAAACAAAACAAAAAAAACATCCCATTGTACCTCTGGCTGTATGTTTAGGGGTGTTGTCTTTCTGGAAAGTGAACCTCCGCCCCAATCTCAAGTCTTTTACAGACTCTAACAGGTTTTCTTCTAAGACTGCCCTGTATTTGGCTCCACCCGTCTTCCTATCAACTCTGACCAGCTTCCCTGTCCCTGCTGAAAAAAAGCATCCCCACAACATGATGCTGTCACCGTTATCTTTCACAGTGGGGTTGGTGTGTTCAGGGTGATAGGCACTTAGTTTTTCGCCACACATAGCATTTTGCTTTTAACCACTTCCCGACCAGCGCACGCCGATGTACGTCGGCAGAATGGCACGGGCAGGCATATTGGCGTACAGGTACGTCCAATCTTAAATGCCGCCCTGCCATCGTGCTGGTTGGGACCCCCGTGAGTCCGGCCGCGGGTCCCGTGGACTCGATCGCCGCAGGCATACCCGCGATCGTTTAACGAGGCGGCTGAACTGGGAGATTTCCCCGTTCTGCCTAGCAACAATTGACGTTGATTGGAGCAGAGATCAGTGTTCACTAAAAGAAAGCCCAGCCCCCAACAGTTAGTAACACACCCCTAGGAACACTTAACCCCTACACTGCCACCCACTGGTTGACCCCTTCACTGCCAGTGTCATTTACACAGGAATCACTGAATTTGTATAGCAGTGATTGCTGTACAAATGACAATGGTGTCAAAAATGTCCGATGTGTCCGGTATAATGTCACAATAAAAATCGCTGATCGCCGCCATTACTAGTAAAACAAAAAATATTAATAAAAATGCCATAAAACGATCCCCTATTTTGTAAACGCTATAACTTTTGCGCAAACCAATCAATCACTTATTGCGATTTTTTTTACCAAAAATATGTAGAAGAATATGTATCGACCTAAACTGAGGGGAAAAAAAAAAATTTTATATATATTTTTGGGGGATATTATAACAAAAAGTAAAAAATAATGCGTTTTTTTCAAAATTGTCGCTCTATTTTTGTTTATAACACAAAAAATAAAAACCGCAGGGGTGATCAAATACCACCAAAAGAAAGCTCTATTTGTGGGAAAAAAAGGACGTCAATTTTGTTTTGGAGCCACGGCGCAATTGTCAGTTAAAGCGACACAGTGCCGAATCGCAAAAAGTGGTCTTGTCTTTGGCCAGCAAAATGGTCCGGGGCTGAAGTGGTTAAGCCAAAAAGTTACATTTTGGTCTCATCTGACCAGAGCACCTTCCTTCCATGTTTGCTGTGACCCCCACATGGCTTCTCGCAAATTGTAAACTGGACTTCTTATGGCTTTTTTCAACATGGCTTTCTTCTTGCCACTCTTTCATAAGGCCAGTTTTGTGGATTCACACGTTTAGAAATTCATCCAGCAAAAGACCGATGAGAGCTTTTGGTCGGAAAATGCAATCGTGTGTATGTTCCATATGACTTTTGCTGGCCGAATTTCAGCCAGCAAAAGATTGAGAGCATGTTCTCAATTTTTCGGTTGGAGAAAGTTCCTATCCGAAAATGAGTTTGTGTGTATGCAATTCCGACGCGCAAAAACTCGCGCATGCTCAGATTTAACTACGAGACGGAAGCTATTGGCTACTAGGTATTGAACTTCGTTTTTCTAGTCCCTTTGTACTTGTTGTACGTCACCACATTCTTGACGGTCGGAATTTGGTGTGACTGTGTATATGCAAGACAGCTTGAGCAAAATCCCGTCGGAATTACCATCAGAGCTTTTTCCAACCAAAATTCCGATCGCGTGTACGCGTCATAATATTTGTCCTGTGGACAGATTCTCCCACCTGAGCTGTGGATCTCTGCAGCTCCTCCAGAGTTACCATGAGCTTCTCAGCTGTTTCTCTGGTTAATGCTCTCCTTGCCCGGCCTGTCAGTTTAGGTATATTTACTAATTAGGTGACTTCTGAAGGCAACCGGTTCCATTAGATCTTAGTTAGGGGTATCAAAGTAAACAGTGCTGAATACAAATGGACGCCACACTTTTCAGATATGCATTTGTAAAAAATTTGGAAAACCATTTATCATTTTCCTTCAACTTCACAATTACGTGCCACTTTGTGTTGGTCTATCACATAAAATCCCAATAAAGCGCATTTACGTTATTGGTTGTAACGTGACAAAATGTGGAAAATGTCAAGGTGTATGAATACTTTTTCAAGACACTGTAATGTAGAACAAGACAAGGTAAGTCAGAAGGGTGGAAAGCATCAGCAGCAGGTAGATCACAAGTAACACTGATCAATAACCCTTTTCTGCCCATTTATCCTTTTGGCAGCACAGTTTTCAAAGTTCAGGATCTCCAAGATTATATTGAAAAAATGCCATTTGTAAACATAACGCCTTTTCAAATTATAATTAAAATGGATGTAAACCTGATTTTTTTTTTATGTCATAATGTAGAGTATAATATTTCCTATCATTTGAGCCCAGTTTTGCCACAAAGAGTTAATCCAGCTCTGAGCAATCCTCTTTTATTGTTCAGTGACAAACAGAGAAAAACTTTGTCAAATCCTCCCCCTTGCTGTGAGTGACAGGTGATTTACATATCTTGTGCACTAGCCCAAGAGACATGCATTATTTTTTTTTATTTCCCTCCCACTCCTTTCTTCTGCTGCTCTGCAAGAATTGGCGGTTCCCCATCTCAGCATGATTTGGCATGCTGAAGTCATGTGGGGACTTTTCTGGGTTTTGACTGGATGTTAGAGATCATAGTAGAAGTTCAGTGTAAGAAATACACAGGAGAAAATTCATGTTGATAAGGGGAGTGTAGAGGTGGGCGGGGAGTCTACTGACATCACGACTCCACCCATTGAGCTCTGAAAAACAGACCCACCCACAAAATCTGCAGTTTTTTGGGTCTCATAGCAGACAGAGGGGACCCATTTGACAGGTAAGGATACATGCAGGAGGCATGATAGATAACCAATATTGCAGTAGTTTAGAAAGGATGAGAGTGGGTTTACAGCCACGTTAGTTACCATTCCTGTTGGCAATTATCTGGGCTCACAATATTTGCTGCATCCCCTGTGTAGAACTTAACTCCAGTGACATCAAAATTTCAGTGTATCCTGAGATAGGGAGAAAGATGGCTTCCTAGTGTTATTCTCAGACAGAAAATTCGAAGTTTTGTTATCCGGCCCCACTCATAGGCAGACCTGCCAACAAAATGTTCCTTGTATAACAGGTGGCTCTGATCACCAGAAGCACACAAAACTGCCATCCATGGTGTTCAAAAACACACCAAATTCTCACAAGCATTAGCAGCTACCATATTCCGAACCTCACAGGGCTTACTTTCATAAGGAATGATAATTAACCTCCCCGATTAACAGATGAGCACCAGGGGGAGAATCTGCAAATATGGAACAGCAATCTGGCAAAATGTGAAGCTGCAACTTGCAGATTCTCAAAATTAAAGCGTTAGGACCGCAGTAAATAGAGGAGCCTTGACGTAGGCACTGCGGCTTCCACATGGATTTGCAAATGTATGCAACTAAAACCTCCATTTATAACCAGAATTGTTAGGGTTAATTTGTGTGTTTTTTTTGCAGGCTAGCTGGGAAGTGTGCTGGGAATTTTTTTTTGTCTGTTTGTAATGTGCATTTCCCTTCCATGTGCACTCTCCTGCAAAGGCTAGTTATAAATTGCGGCGCTTTCCATCTTTTTAAGCTTTATAGCTTGTTCATAGCGATCCACCGAAATGACAGCAGCAAAGACATATTGGCTGAAAATGGTTTTATCGGCATTTTGCCAATAAGAGAAAAAGGTGGTAATAATGGCACAGAAAATGCACGACTTTACCATGATTTTATTGTGCTTATGGTGTGTTTTTCATAGGTCATGTGACTCAAAAACCACATTAAATGCATAACACAGGTGCGTTACTAATGCATTCTTGCTGCGTTTTCAATGCATTTCACCAGGGATGTGCGTTTTTGGTGCAGTTTTTTTTAACTGACCAAAAATGCAGCAAGCAGGCTTTTTACCACAATGGAAGAGCAATGGACCAGTGTGAAGACATACTTAGAATTTAAAAGGATGCCTTTTTCTTGAGCTTTACTTGCGCTAAAAAGGTGCCAATAATGTCCGACAATAAATACATAATAATTTAAATTCATGATATTAATTAAAAAGAAGTCAAACATAATACAATTATATATCAAAATCTAAATATTTTTTAAAAACTGCCATTTTAGCGTTCTGCATTTTCGGTACCAAAATTTCCATTCGGTGCCCCTCTACTTGTTCACTGGATATATGCCCCTGTACCTGTAGGCTCCCTGGTGGTATTATTATGTCCGATTTTTTAATCTCAAAGCGATACAATTATTTTCCATAGAACTTTGGCGTTTTATATTGTAGGCCTGTAATTCTTAGTAATAAAACACTTAAATCTGTCCGAACAAGTCTAGTAGAAATAACGGGTATGATAAAGTTTGAAACACGAAATCATAAATTATAATATAATAACTATAAATAATTATAAAAATGAATATAATGATAATAAAATGAATTTCCCCACAATTCACTATCGCTCAATTCTGCATGTGTTCTAATTTACTATCGCTGTTTTCTAGCTGGTCTAAAACCACTTTTGACGTATAAAAAGGGACACTTTTTTGGTTGCTATGGACAATCTCAAGTTTCCAGGCAGAAAGAACAGTACATATAAAACATAAAAACTGCATGCAGGGCACTGGACAAAAGGGATGTGAAATGATTTGATACAGTACACTGTAATCTGTAAGATTACAGTGTACTGTATGTGTTATGTTTTTTGTACTTTTTAAATTTGCAGCCGGGCTCCGCCCCCATGCCTCATAACGCTGACCCGGAACACAGGACATCGGGCAGGTGATCTGGCGGAGGACACAGCGGGGGTGATATCGCTGGATCCTGGTGACAAGGTAAGTATGTTGTACCAGGATTCTGCAATGCAATCCTGAGTATGGCTCGGGTTTACCGCTAATTGTACTTAAAATTTAGCCCCAAGTCTCACTCGGGATTCCCGCCAGGAGGGTGCAGGAAGAATGGGCTCCCTCCAGGCAAACCTGCCCTTAATTTATCCACCACTATATAAGCTCCAACTTGGAGACTCTCAAAACTATAGAGTTAAGACCGCAGTACATAGAGGAGTCTTGACGTAGGCACTGCGGCTTCCACATATATTTGCAAATGTGTGCAACTAAAACCTCTATTTTTAACGTGAATTTTTAGACAGGTCATTTTTTACATTTTTTTTATTTTCCAGCTTAGTTGGCAAGTGTGATGGCAAATGTTTGCCCGTTTGTAAAAATGTGAAGCTCACATCGATACCTTCATGTATTTGTGACAATAAAGCAAATAATGTACCCAAAAAAATAAATAAAATAAAAACAATATAGCTTCTCCTTCCCCTGGTAATGCCAGGAGGCTGAGGAATCTTCCCAATCACATGATTGCTGTGATTGGCTGTCCCAGTGATCACATGATTGGCAGCCTGTCCCACTGGCTCCAGATTGCAAACAATGACTGGGAGCTGTCAGTGGTAGCTCAGTCAATGCACTGGGAGTGTTCTCAGTACAGAACCTCAAAGCTGCATGGGCACCTATGGGCAGGTGGGCAGTAATCACCACTTGTCCTGATGTTGCTTATATGAGTTATGCTGGCGTAAAAAAAAAAAAAAAAATACGTCCAAATCTGCTATGAACGGTCAGGCAGGGAAAGGGTAAAAACCATAAACACGACAGGTCAGACCACATGAACTGCCATCTTTAAACTCCACAGTTAAATGTCATATAAAATCTTGTTGTGCTGACAGCATCTCCCTACTGACCCAATGATCTCACTATAAAGCAGCTCA
This sequence comes from Lithobates pipiens, assembly GCF_037356315.1. Taxonomy (NCBI): domain Eukaryota; kingdom Metazoa; phylum Chordata; class Amphibia; order Anura; family Ranidae; genus Lithobates; species Lithobates pipiens. The sequence goes on along the minus strand of NW_027507686.1, from coordinate 61,140,968 downwards.
TAAAACGTCCCCAGCCCACTGGAAAGTATTATGAAGATGAAGCATCAAGGCTGGCAGACAAGCAGGCCAGATCTGTTTAACAAGAGCTGCATAGAGACAGGTATTGAACAGGCTGGAGCGTATAGACCCTCATAAACCTTATTATTCAATCTATGTAAATCACTTAATAACAGGCTGGAACATCCTCCGAGATTAATAGCAGGCTGTAAAGTACTTCATTAAGGCAGCCCCAGGCTATAATGTACAAGTAATGTGATACTATGTGGTTTCCTCTTCAATCTGCACACTGTAATTTGTTCAGCTACTGAACTGAGAGTAAACAAGTTAACCATTGAGGACATGGACGGTGCTGAGAAATAAAATAGAAACTCCGGGGAGAGATCAAGTTATAGCTGGCCATAAATTAATCGTTTTTCTTTCTTGGTTAGCCAGTCGTTTGATCAAAAACAGATTCCCCCATTCACAAATTCAAGGTAGATGGGGTAATCCTCCCTGCTGCTCCATTGTACTCTCTCCGCAGGGCTCTCCCACTATCAGAATACACTGATCAGTGTTGAAGCCGATTGGCCAAACAAAAATATACCAACAGTTCCATTCGAGAGGCGTTGAGCATTAGGTCGACTCCTCTCGAATGGGAACACCCATAGATGGATCGAAAGTTGGACAGTCCGTGTTAAACTGTCTGAATTTCAATCCATTAATGGTCAGCTTAAAGCGGAGCTTCCCCCAAAAGGGGAAGTTCTGCTTTAAAGCATTACCCCCCAAAAAAAAACAAAAAACAATGGACCCTTTTCCCTTAAAGCATGTTACACATCACAGTGCTTGTGCTGCGTAATTTGGCCCCCCTGTATGACTTAAAATACCTGGCTGACCCTGCCTGCTTCTGCCCTCCCCCTGTAAACTGACAACAGTATATCATGGCTGCTGAGCCCTGACACCGTGGTCAGTCCTTGCATTGTCCGTGACCACCTGTTTTGCGTTTGGCCGTGGGGAGCTGGTCAGATGAATATGCTGTCCTCCTCCTCTGCCAGCAGAGCGTGCCCTGCCCCCGGGAAATCAGAGCCGTGGTCAGGACAACTCACAGCCATTACACATTGTCTAGCGACTCTCTGCCTCCTGTACCTCCCTCAGCAGTTTTCCAGCCTCTCTCCTGCAGGCTGCTGCTTGAATGGGTGGGATGGGGATGTGCCTGACCTCCGAGATCTTGCCCGCCTGCAAGAGGGAGGTGTGAGCAGCTCAGTAGAGAGAGCCGAGTGAGTGTTCCTGGATGTGAGTTCAGCTAGCAGTACATTGTGCATTCGTTTACAGGCACCTCTATGCTGAGTCTGCAGAGTTACTGCCATTTAGCATAGAGGTGTTAGCTAACCAATGGGGTGCCATGTCCTAATGTATCACAGTGAGAAATTGTCCCGTGTGCCATGTATGCAATGTCAGACTGTCCTGTGTGCCATGCATGCAATGTCAGACTGTCTCGTGTGCCATGCATGCAACCTAGTTTTGACAGTAGGGATGCACCGATAGAGAGAATTTTCATGAGTACTCGTTAAGATGCTCCCGATACTGAAAACGATACTTTGTGGTACAATTTGCATCATTACAAAAAGAGTGGGCGGAAATGGCACCGGATGCAATTTGAACAGGAATGTGGTCCGACTCATGTCCGGATCAAATGCAGTTACCCCCACCGCTCCTGTGTGATCCCAGGCTCGTCATAGTGAAGTTCTCACAGGAAACCTCCCTGCATAACGGGTTCAACCAGCTCTCATCCGACTGTGGACATCTGTGGCTTGCACTCCTCCTGCCTCTCCCATGGCTTTGTCCCCCCCCCCCCCCCCCCCAGCCTCCAGCGATTTGAGCCTCCTTCTAGTGCTGACAGTACTGACTATGGGGATTCTGATTGCTCAGCACCATCACATGACAAGTGCTGACCAATCAGAAGCCGTCCAAGCCCGTACTGTCAGGAGCAGAGAGAAAGCCGTGGGGATGAGCAGGGGGTCCAGTGGATAGCTTGAACCGCTGGAGGGAGCAAAGCCATGGGAGAGGCAGGAGAAACCACAGATGTCCACAGTCAGATGGGAGCCGCAGCTGGTGGAACTCGACATGCAGGGAGGTTTCCCCGCTCCTGCGTAGACTCAGATTCAAAACCACCATGACAAGCCTGGGGTCACACAGGAGCGGTGCGGTAATCGGCATGAGATTTGGACAGGAATCACACCGCATTCCTATTCAAATCTCATGCAATTCTTTGCAGTGCGATATGCACCTATTAATTTTGTATGGATGCAAATCGCACTGCAAAGTAATGGTACTCATACTTGCCAATTGAAAATAGGGTATCAGTGCCTCCCTATTTGACAGAAGTCAAGTTGGAAGTTGTGGGGGAGGGAGGGGCACAGCAATACCTTTGGGACATGTCATAGGCCCCAGAAGACTGCAGGACCATTCTCAAAGCGCAGCGTGGCCTGTGCATGCACAGTGGGAAGCCGCATGTGAATCCACAAGCGGCACAGCCAGCTGCCCTCAGTTAAGATGCCAGTGCCAGGAACCCAAAAGCTAGTGAAGACAGAGAGAGAAGTCGGCAGCACAGTGGCTTAGTGGTTATCTTGTGCTTATAGGAGTTTCCTCCAGCTACTCCAGTTTCCTAACACACTCCAAAAGACATGCTAGTAGATCAATTGGCTCCCATATAAAATGGCCCTAATATGTGTAGGAATGTAGGAATGCAAAGTAGGGATCATAGATTGTAAGCTCTTTGATGGAAGGGACTGATGTAAATGTATAATAAGGTGCTGTGTAAATTGTCTGAGCTTTGTACATACCTCTAATAAATAAAATAACCAGCCTACTGCTTCTCTTTTCATTTTCCAGACACAAGCAGTGGGAAGGAGATCAGACAGTATTACTGAGCTGAGGCAGAGAAAGCTCAGGTATCCTCCAGGCAAAGCTGTGCTGTGTGACACAGCTGTGTAAATCCAGGAACTGGATGGACAGAAATACAAGTCCTTTGCTGGGTAAAACACGTTCTTCATATGCATTTCATCTTTGCATTTAGCGGTCTGCTTAGAAATCAGCTTTAACTGCAAACATCGGCTTTAAAAAGCGGACCTCATGCATATGCAATGGAAGAGAAGAACGCAGTTCTGTTTTCACACTGCAATCAGATTTTCACAGTTCTGCTTAAAATTCATATCAGAGTGTAAAAGCTGAAAACACCTGAATGACTGCCAACAGCAGGTTTTCAGCACTACACTTTTTACTAATCCAAACTAACGCTGAATATTACCTTCATGTTTTATCCCCATTTAGGTTGGAAAAGACTCAGGAAGGGTTGAAGCCTCTGTCAGGTTTGCATTTCTACTACAGGAATGAATCTTCTGTATTGTCCTGGTGGAGATCATCATGGCAAACACAACATTTTACTGTCACTAAGGCCCCTTTCACACTGGGGCAGGAGCAGCGTCAAAAACGTTTTACTGTCGTTTTAGCGGTGGTATTCGGCTGCTAGCGGGCGGTTTTACCCCCCTGCTAGCGGCCAAGAAAGGGTTAAAAGCAGCGCTTTGCAGGTGGTATAGCCACGCTCCCCCATTGATTTCAAAGGGCAGGAGCGGTGTACACACCGCTCCTTAGACGCTGCTAGCAGGACTTTTTTTTACCGTCCTGCTAGCGCACCGCTCCAGTGTGAAAGCCGAGGGCTGGAGACACAGCAGCGGCTCTTTCAGGGCGCTTTCCAGGCACTATTTTTAGCACTGTTTTTCTCTTCCTTTCTTTTGAAGGCCGTGGCTTCAGAAGAGCAGAGAGAATTCTTTGCATAGAAAGAATTGTGAAACACTTTAGTCAAGATCACGATAAAGATTCTTGACGATTAACCATTTCAGCCCCGGCCTATAGTCATACGACGCCCACAGATGGGATCTCCCATCCTGGGTGGCCGTCATATGACGTCCTCTGATTCCCAGCCGCCTAGGGGGCGCACGCGTACACCCGCGGCATGGCTCGGGACCCGGTGCGTGTGCCCGGCGGCCGCGATGTCCACTGGCCACCAGCGATTGCCGGGAACACAGCAGGACCGTGGATCTGTAAACACACAGATACACGTTCTGTCAGAGGAGAGGAGACCGATGGTGTGTTTCCAGTACAGAGGAACACCGATTGCTCTCCTCCCCTTGTGAGTCCCCTCCCCCCACAGTTAGAATCACTCCCATAGGGAACATATTAACCCCTGCAGCGCCCCCTGGTGTTAACCCCTTCCCTGCCAGTCACATTACTGTGTAAATCAGTGCAATTTTATAGGACCGATTGCTGTGCCAAAAGTGTCCGATGTGTCCGCCATAATGTCGCAGTCATGAAAAAAAAAACGCAAATCGCCGCCATTACTAGTAAAAAAAAAAAGCCATAAATCTATCCCCTATTTTGTAGATACTACAAACCAATCATCGCTAATTGCGATTTTTTTTAACAAAAATATGTAGAAGAATACGTATCCTCCGGGGCTGAAGTGGTTAATTGTGCAGCTCTATATATATATATATATATATATATATATATTAGGGCTGTTACTGATCAAAAATTTTGTGTTCGATTAATCGATATTTTTTTAAATCGATTAATCGACTAATTTCGATTAATTATAACGCCCATACAGATCCAACTACTTTTAGCTGATCTCCTTGCATTGCAACTCTGCATAAGTCAGTGGTAAATGTGGTATACACTATATATAATCACCTGACACTACTTAGTCTTCACAATCCATGACTTAACTTCACAGTTCACACAAACGTTTTAAATTCAAACTGTAGCACTGACGTAAGTAATTTTTTTTTTCCACAGTAGCGTAACAATCCCTCGACCTCCGGTCTAACGAATCACTCTCACCTTATGGCATAGTTCAAATGCAAACTACACACATAAAGATGATAAAAACACAGCATGTAAAGCCGACACTAGTGTTAGTTCCGTAGGGCAGCAGCGGGGGGCGCCATGTGTACCCCCCCCCCCCGTACACGTTACGTTCAATCAGAAACTTCAATGCCACCGGACTCCTCCTCCCTTCCCTTCGTTAGCAGACGTTGGCATTTGAGGAAGGGGGAGGAGTCCGGTGATGTCTCCGGCGGAACTCCCTGAAGACCCGGGAAGTCGGCGGAGAGGTGAGTACCGGTCAAAAGAATTTTGATCGATCAAAAAAAAATTGATCGATCAAAAAAATTAACGATTAATCGAGGAATTAATCTTTAATTTTCACAGCCCTAATATATATATATATATATATATATATATATATATACACACACACACACACACACACACACACACTATATATATACATATATACATACATACATACATACATACACACACACATATATATATATATATATATATATATATAAAAGATATCTTATCTTGCCCCCTGCATCCTCAGATCCAACACAGATATGGATCACTTGCAGTGAACAGATCTCTCTATTTTCTATGGAAAAATAGAATAGCTTGTCATCTGCAGAGATATTCCGATAACTTGCTAAATTTCCACTGCCAGTAATGAGCTCTTGCAACCCTGGAGCATGCCTAACCTTGTTCTATTATAAAAACTGGAGCTTCCCGATCATTAGAAATATTGCAAAAACCAGTCTCTTAAAGAAAATCCTGTACTGAGAAAATACATACAATACAATGGAAAATGTTGCCTACCTGTACTATACAGATCCAAAGGCTTCATTACATTTACATTTAGTTACTGATCAGGAACAAGAATGCAGATTGACAATTCTTATTTTCATGTGACTAGCCGATTGCTTTTTATGGATCAATGACTCAGAACATAGTAGGGCCAGAGACAGCCAGGTAAGTAGCATTTTTAAGGTGTCAGCATTGGTATCCTCCATATCGCTCTTTAATTGCACACATCAGGCTGTAAAGGCAGTTGTAGAAAAAGAAAGAACAATTCCCAATGGGGTTTTTTAGCAGCCGATTGAGAGACACACAATTGTATAAAAACTTCAAAAGTTTTTTATTGACTCCAAATGACGAGTGCATCACGAAAAATGAACATGGTTAAAATATGAGCTCTGGTATGTACAAAAGGTCTGCAAACCTTCATTTCATGATATACAAATTCTCATAACAAATATCTCCGTTTGATCAAAAATTTCAACCTAATGGTTTCCACATTCCTATTTCATAGAACCATTTGGTGTATGGAAATAGCCCACTTTACAGGTATCTCTATATATATTTTCCATCAAACCAGAGACTTTCATAAAAACATCAATCTCCCTCAGAGATGATCCTGGACTCCTCCATCCTGCTAAACATGTCCATGAAAAACCTCCTGGGGTGGGGGTGCACGGCAGGGGCCCCCTACGGGACCTACAAGCGGTCACAAAAAATCCGACGCTCCCACCATCTGGCAGAGAAAACGAGGGGTTACATCTAAAAGGGATTTTTTGATTTAAATCAATTATATTAAAGAAATCTATCCAATGTGCCGAAATGCATAGATAGAACAAAAACTATCCAACAGGCCAAAAATGCTTCAAGTGATCAAGTAAGAGGTATTTGTGTGAATATGTGTAATATTCTATATATTATGTAGAGAATAGTAAATTCTCTATCTATCCATTTATTTTAAAATCAATATATTACATTTATTAAAGTTCCATAAGCCATATAGTTGGCTATAGTATATGGCTAAGGTAAGTATATAATTTGTTCAATAAACCATAACGGGAATTTTTATTATTTATTATTATATTTTGATGTGAACGTGAGAGGTGACGTGAAAAAAGCGAATTGAGTAGAGTGGTGAAAAAAACAAAAAATAAAAAATAATGAATGGTGCGCACTGAATGACGACAGTGCATATGTGGAATAGTGAGTGAGATAAAAGTGCCTAGAAAATGGCTGATGGCCAGTGTGTAAATAAATAAAAAAATATATAATAAAATCAATAGTTAATACCCGTCAATAAAATGTTATAGGCATGGGGGGTCTTTTTAAAAAAAAAAAAAAAAAGGCCCTCACATCTAAATAAAAAAATGCACAGAATTAGTTAAGTCTATTTAAGATGGACCACCCTGGTCTCATGGCGACCCATCCATTACCCTACCTGATCCTGTTACTGATGCATGTCCTGCTGCAGCCAAGGATCAACTGAATGATCCGGCCAGAAGCAGGCAATTATATATTCACCCTCCCAGACCACGAAGACATCGTCGATGTACCTGAGCCACGTTTTTTATGTGGCCCAGGTACCCAACAAGGCCCTCGTCACCGGGAATGGACCACTCCCACTCCCCCAGGTACAGATTGGCGTAGGATGGGGCACAACATGTCCCCATCGCTACGCCCTGCACCTGGAGATAGTGGGAGCCGTCAAAACAAAAATAGTTGTTGTACAAAATATGACACAGACCATCCACAATGAAACTGTTAACATTTGTTTCATACCGTGAATTACGTTGTAGCACATTTCGGATTGCGAGGAGACCCTTTTCGTGTGGAATCGAAGGATAGAGGGATTCAACATCGATGGTCACTAAAAGGCTGTTTGCAGATAACTTAAGTTAATCAATTTTACAAAGAAAGTCAATTGTGTCCTTCACAAAGGTCACGCCGGTGCGTCGGTGACGTCGGGGGTTTCCTGGGACGCCAATGGCGTCTTCCGAGATGCCGAGGCGGCCACGAATGGGCCCTGTAATACAGTGGCCAAGAGACTCTCCACCATTGAGTGGAGGAAAGGTGGCTGTAATCAATTACCGGCATAATGAGACACAATTAAATGAATATATAATAGCCTGCTTCTGGCCGGATCATTCAGTTGATCCTTGGCTGCAGCAGGACATACATCAATAACAGGATCAGGTAAGGTAATGGATGGGTCGCCTCGAGACCAGGGTGGTCCATCTTAAATAGACTTGGTAACTAATTCTGTGCTTTTTGTTTTTTATTTGGATGTGAGGTCCTTTTGTTTTTTTAAAAAGACCCCCCATGCCTATAACATTTTGACAGGTATTAATTATTTTATTATATTTTTTTTATTTATTCACACACTGGCCATCAGCCCTTTCTTTTCTAGGCACTTTTATCTCACTCACTATTTCACATATACACTGTCGTCACTCAGTGGGCACCATTCATTATTTTTTTTATTTTTTTATATTTTTTCACCACTCTACTCAATTTCCTTTTTTCACGTCACCTCTCACGTTCACATCAAAATATAATAATAAATAAAAATTCCCGTTATGGTTTATTGAACAAATTATATACTTACCTCAGCCATATACAACTATATGGCTTATGGAACTTTAATTTAATATATTGATTTTAAAATAAATGTAGAGAATTTACTATTATCTATAAAATATATAGAATATTACACATATTCACACAAATACCTCTTACTTGATCACTTGAAGCATTTTTGGCCTATTGGATAGTTTTTGTTCTATCTATGCATTTCGGCCTATTGGATAGATTTCTTTAATATCATTTATTTAAATCAAAAAATCCCTTTTAGGAGTAATCCCTCATTTTCTCTGCCGGATGGTGGGAGCCTGGGACCTGATGTGCACCCCCACCCCAGGAGGTTTTTCATGGACATGTTTAGCAGGGTGGAGGTCATCTCTGAGGGAGATTGATGTTTTTATGAAAGTCTCTGGTTTGCATGCCTACTATTGATGGAAAGGGTACACACATATATATATATATGAGATACCTGTATAGATACCTGTAAAGTGGGCTATTTCCATACACCAAATGGTTCTATGAAATAGGAATGTGGAAACCATTAGGTTGAAATTTTTGAGCAAACGGAGATATTTGTTATGAGAATTTGTATATCATGAAATGAAGGTTTGCAGACCTTTTGTACATACCAGAGCTTATATTTTAACCATGTTCATTTTTTGTGATGCACTCGTCATTTGGAGTCAATAAAAAAACTTTTGACGTTTTTATACAATTGTGTGTCTCAATCAGCTGCTAAAAAACCCCATTGGGAATTGTTCTTTCATTTTCTTCAATTGATTTTTGGGTTGTGCAGCTTTTTTTAGACCCAGTGGGTATTTTCGATTTTCTTTTTCGATAAAGGCAGTTGTAAACCCAAAAGTAAACCTTTATTATATGGCAGCTTACTAATTCTTACATGTGATGCTGCATTCGTTTTATTTTTAAGCTTTCTTTCTTCTATTTTCACCTGGTGATCCAGACAGCAAGTCTGATGTTTTTCAAGCTTTCCAGCAGAATACATTAGTTTACTTGGATGAGACCAACCACTTGACACTGGCAGGGGTGATTAAAAAGTTCAGCTTTTATTTATTCATACAAAACCTTTATACCAAAAGGGAAAAAAAAAACAGTTTTCTGTAACCCATTATAAAGTGTAAGCTGGCGTTTGGCTTAAAATTTGTTAGTGTATCTAAATCTGCTTATACAGTGGCAGCAGCTGCTGTCTTCTGTGCCTCCTGTTATTGTTCCTCCAGAGTTATGTCTCACTAATACAAGAGGTGTGTTACTGGCCAGATCACCAGGTGAAAACAGAGGGAAAAAAGCCAAAGAAAAGAAAACTGATGCAGCCTCCACACGTCTAATGATTAGTAAGTTGCAATATCATACTTTTTTGTTTTTGGTTTAATGCCACTTTAAGAGCTTCATCAGGTTTTTTTTAGCAGGTCACAGCCAAATATTTATGGCTGAGACCTGCGCATTGGCTGTGTCCAATTACAGTCCAGAGTCCTGTGTTGACTAATAACACAGGGCTCTGTACTGAGGGAATAATCTCTATTTCTTCTCCCTGCAAAGCATGAAGAAGGAACAAACACATTTTTAGTAAGAAGCACTTGTTGGGCACACACTTAACCCCTGGATTACCAAGATGTTAACCCCATCCCAGCTAGCATCATTAGTACAGTGACAGTGTATAGTATTTTTACTGATCACTGTACTGGTGTCACTGGTGATGCCAGTGGCAGTTAGTCCATTCCCACCCAGTGTCAGTTAGTGTCAGATTAAAATAAAATGGAATATTGGATTCCGCTTTGGTAGTATAGCTTTGCTGCTGCCTACCTCAAGAATCCCACCAAAATGGGATCAGCAAAGAAATGCGTAAGAAGAGATGAAAAAGGTGGCACCACCTTTTACGTCTCGTCTAAAGCCCCACAGACACTATCAGATTTTCTGCAGATTTTTCCCTTCAGATTTACCAAAACCATGTAATATGGGGTCAAACTTTAGGAGTTTCAATGTGTATGCAATCAGGCAGGCCCTTTCGCTACATGGTTTTGGTAAATCTGAAGACAAAAATCAGCAGAAAAACTGATAGTGTGTATGGGGCTTTACACATTTTTTTAGTTGGTATCAGACTGCCCGCTGCACTATCAAAGTCCCACAATAAGTCACTAATCAACGCCGTTACATTAAAAAAAAAATAAACATTCCAGTATATATACCATAGTTTGTAGACTCTAACTTTCACACAAAGCAATCTATATATACTTACTGGTATTTTTTATTAATTTTTTTAACCAAAGACATGTAGCAGACTACATTTCAGCCTAAATTTATTTAGTTTTTTTTATATTGGATGTGTTTTATAGCAAAAATGAAAAAAATAAATTTTTCCCCAAAATTTTCTAACTTTTTTTTATTTATGTAATAAAAAAAACCCAGTGGTGATCAAACAACATCAAAAGAAAGCTCCATTTCTGTGAAAAAAATGACAAATTTCATTTGCGTACAGTGTTGCATGACCGAACAATTACATAGCGCAGTGCTAAATAGCAAAAAATGGCCTGGTCATGAAGGGGGTAAAACCTACCAGAGCTCAAGTGGTTAAATACATTAAGGCTTGCCATAGATAAAGAGGCTGATAGAAAAAAAAAAAAATGAACGAATGACCCCCATCCACACAAGCAAGGTGGATTGAGGAATCCTTCCAGCTGTGCTATTGTATTCGGACAACGGGAACTCCTCCCGTCAGAATACACTGATTAGCGTTGCAGGAGCTGATTGGATGAATTTTTCCAACATTCCCATTCAAGTAAAGTTGATTGTTAATTCAACGTCTCCCGTGTGGGAAAGGCCACAGATGTGGCCGAATTACGATCTGTCTATGGCCAGCTTAAAGCGGAGTTCCACCCAAAAATGGAACCTCTGCTTTTAGGGAGGTGAGCCCCTAACATGCCACATATGGTATGTCATTTTTTGGGGGGGGGGTCCCAGCTCTCACTTCCTCCTGGCGCACTGCGGCACCGGAAGGAAGATCACCTCTCCCCCCTCCCTCTCTGCAATTATCTGGGACACATCACAGGTCCCAGATGATTGCCCGGCCAGTCGCGGCGTGGCTCGTGCATGCGCAGTGGGTGCCCGGACGTGAAGCCACAGCCGGGCGCCCACAGTTACAATGCCGGCGCCGCCGAGAGGAGGGGGAGACGAGCGGGGCTTCGTGCCCCCGCATCGCTGGACCCTGGGACAGGTAAGTGTCCGATTATTAAAAGTCAGCAGCTGCAGTATTTGTAGCTGCTGACTTTTATTTTTATTTTTTTAAGCAGAACTCTGCTTTAATGAATTTACATCAAAGTGTCAGCAGCTAGCAAAAAAAAAAAAAAAAAAGTTCAGGTTTTTGCGCTTTTTTTCTGATTGCAGATCTGTGTTCTTAGTGAGGACTATAAATGAAGAGCTATCAATCAAACACCCCAACATAGAAACGTAGGCTTTCTAAAAGCTCAACTCACTAATGACTTTTCCAGTTTAAAGCGGAGGTCCACCCTAAAATGGACCTTCCGCTCATCGGAATCCCCCCCCCCCTCCGGCGCCACAATTGGCACCTTTCAGGGGGGAGGGGGGTGCAGTTACCTGGATAATCCAGGTAACTGCACCCACTTCCGGGATAGCTCTCTGCGGAAAGGGGCGTAGATTACGCCCCTTTCCGCAAGTGCCCGTCCCCTTCCGCAAGTGCCCCGCTGCCTGCTGGGAAACACACAGATCCCAGAGGCAGCGGGGACCGTCCTTATTGCACAACGCAACTCGCGCATGCGCAGTAGGGAACCGGGAAATTAAGCCGAAAGGCTCCATTTCCTGATTCCCATACCCAAGATGGCGGCGGCAGCACCCGAGTGACGATCTACAGATCGGCTTCGGGTGCCGACATCGCGGGCGCACTGGACAGGTAAGTGTCACTATTTTAAAAGTCAGCAGCTGCAGTATTTGTAGCTGCTGGCTTTTAAAAAAAAAAAAAAAAAAAAAAAAACGCGGAGTCCCGGTGGACTCCCGCTTTAATTAAGCCAGGCTATAATAAAAGGATTGTCTTTAAATTCTCAGTTACATTAGCAAATTCACAGTAAAGAGCAGTCAAGTCGTCCTGAAATCGCACTCCCTGCTGAATATTTCAGAGCTACCATACAGAAAATGTATACTGAAAATTACCTCCTTTTGTGTATTAAATAGTCAGCTCTGAAATATGCATGAATTCCTGCATTCAACTATTGAAAAAAAAAAATGAAGTCCTTTATGCAAACATGTACATAAAGCAGATCCATATTAAACAAAGCAGGTTGGAAACACTCAAAATATACAGCAAGGATTTTCTAATCCAACAAATATTAGTGCTGCAAGCACGTTTGTGAGAAACTGTAAGCAGGCATGTTTAATAAAGCTGTGTGTTCAGCAATGATGATGCTCAAAGGGCATTAGACAACACACGGGACGGACTGTGTTCTGATCAGCGGGAGATCCGCTCACAGATTCCCCCGCTGATCACAGCAGAGCGGGTGGATGACAGGTCCATGTCAGCTCAGTTTCTGCAAAGTGGACACAGACAGAGTCTACTCTGCGGGCAGCCAGGGAATCCTCTGTCCGTTTACAACTGACTACCTCCCATCCGCCTACACAGAGGAGAACAGATCCCCTTCCGTTTGTTTTTAGTGGACCGGATCGAAAGGTAGGTGGGGGTAGAAGTGACAGACTTCAACCACACACTAAAAATTGGATGCAAGGCAGATGCTAGAAATGTTTTAAGAACAAAACTGCTCCTTCCAACTTATAGGAGAACTGTTTTACCGAAGGATTTGCTGTTCTGTTGAGCCAGTCTTATGCTTCACACATCTTTGTAAAAATTCTCTTTTGCCTTTATAGTTTCATAAGCCTCCTCCTTGGTCATTGGACAATGAATTAGTAGTGTGATGACACCGATTAACTGTCTAATGAGCAACTTGGAAATGAAAAGAGATGCGAGATGCTGCAAAGATGAACCATATGAGTGCCACCTGCTAAGGCAGGGGTCTTCAATCTATGGCCCTCCATTTGTTCAGGAACTACAATTCCCATCATGCCTAGTCATGTCTGAATGTCAGAGTTTTACAATGCCTCATGGGATGTGTAGTTTGACAACAGCTGGAGGGTCGTAGTTTGAGGAGCCCTGTGCTAAGGTGTCTCAATCACAAAACTGCCTGAACATGTAAAACTGCTCAGTTATATGTATTTTAAATCCATCCTCTGGGAAACTAAAAATTATAGCTAGCAGTGGGGCTTTACCTGCATTATAAAGGTTTATTGTTTTAATTAAGGATGAGCTCAGGCGTGTTCGCAAGCCGCACATGCAAAGCCTGCCAGGAAGTCGGGACTGAGGAGCGCTAATCACAAGCAGTGAGACATTGCCCTGATGCGCGGCTGCAGAGATCAGGAATTGTCTCACTGCCTGTGATTAGCGCTCCACAGTGCCAACCTCCTGGCAGTTTGCGAACATGCCTGAGCTTATCCTTAGTTTTAATCTAAGGCAGTGGTATCCAAACTGCAGCCCGAAGATCGGTTGCAGCCCTTTTCTTGTCTTTATTTTTGGCCCTTAGGGCACTATTTCTCCCACGGACATTACAATTGGGAATAACTCCTCCCACTGACACCAATAATGGGACGCTATTCCTCCCGATGATACAATGATGGGTCACTATTCCTCTCACAGACACCAAAGATGAGGCACTGTTCCTCCCACTGACACCAAGGATTCCAATAATGGGGCACTATTCCTCCCGCTGACACTAGTCAGAGGGCACTATTTCTCCCACTGATACCAACAAAGAGGCAATATTCCCCAAACTGAAACCAATGATGAGACCCTCTTCCTCTTGCTGACACCAATGATGAGGCTCTATTTCTCCCACCAATACCAATGATGGGGCATTGTTACAGACAGGACATTTTCTAATCCTACTGGCCACAGTCCAGCCCCTGTAAAGTCTGAAAGATAGTAAACTGTCCCTTCAATGTGGATAATTAGAAGACTCTGGACAGCCGCACACCAAAACAAATTCAATGCCCTTTATTCATAAAACAGGATCACACCAAATGAATCACAGCAAAGCAACAACAGCTAACATGTTTCACACTACCAAGAGTGCTTATTCATAGAATATAGCTAAGCTATGAATAAGCACTCTTGGCAGTGTGAAATGCGTTAGCTGTTGTTGCTTTGCTGCAATTCATTTGGTGTGTGACCCTGTTTTATGAATAAAAGGCATTGAATTTGTTTTGGAGTGCGGCTGTCCCGAGTCTACCAATTATCCATATTGATTACATGCCGTTGCCTGCTCCCGGGTCTCTTCACTTCTGGAGGAGCTGCTCTTTGTTTTGTGGACCTGCCTGGAGTGGTGGTATTTCTCTCACTTGAATTTCTCTAAACTGTCCCTTAATTTAGGGAAATTGGAGAGTCCTGATCTGGGAGGGGATTTACTTACCTGATCCTCCCCTTCTTCCTGCAGCTTCTCCCCCACACAGTGGACTAGGTCAGGGATTTAAAAATAAATACGACCCTCCAGCTGTTGGGGAACTAAAAGCCCCATGAGGCATTGTAAAACTTTGATATTGACAGACATGAGCATGATGGGAATTGTAGTTTCTGGACAACTGGAGGGCTATAGTTTGGAGACCTCTAGGGTCTCAATGTCATCAAGAGCATGGTCCATAGCCCCGCACTGGACACGACGATGCAGGGAAACAATCCACTAGAGTGCCGGGGGAATGCCATCTTCAATGGAAGCGGAGGATCAGGTTCGTGAAACTGTTTCTGCTCTCCCATAGACAAA
Organism: Lithobates pipiens; assembly: GCF_037356315.1. NCBI lineage: Eukaryota > Metazoa > Chordata > Amphibia > Anura > Ranidae > Lithobates > Lithobates pipiens. Next base: position 61,125,891 of record NW_027507686.1, on the reverse strand, counting down.
AGGAACAATTAACCCTTGCAGTGCAGGCACAGCCCCACTGCAAGGACAATTTTTGCACTTTAGCTTGGTAATATTTGGTCATTTGCAGTTTTCTGTAATGGTTAAACATTTGCTAGCCCTTCTTTCCTAACAGATCTTTGCTATTGCTGAGTAACTTTGGGTTACAGATAGCACTCCCATCATGTCAATAGGTATTATGTGACACCCGTTTACTTGCGATCCTGTAGTAGACTTATATTCTGCTCTGTCCGGAATGACCATTTACTGTACAATAAACAACCATGGAAGTCACTTCTACGCCCACTGATTTCCCCTTAAAACAAAGGATATGTCAAGAGATGACATGGTGATTTTTAGGAACATGCATTCCTCAAGGCTGTGCAAAGCTGGACTTATTGTTTTATTGCAGTGACAATCCCATTGGTAAAGAAATGAGCGCTATGACGTAGTGAAGATCTTACCCTGATCCAGCTGCCACGCCAGTCCTTGCAGGCTCTGGGGTCCGTTCTGGTTCTTCCTGGCCTTTCCCCTGCTGCTTGATGAATTCTTTGGCTTCCTTGGATGAGGAGTCCACTTCTTTTGTCACCCTGATGAGAATACAGAGTATATTGTTAATGAGGCATTTCAAGGACTCGAAGGAGAAAATGCTGTTCATCCAGACTACTATTTACCAGACACTTAAAATATCTTCCCTTTAGGGCCGATTGAAATTCTGCTTGTGAACCTACCATTCATCTCCACCGTGCAGAGCAGCCGGAATTAAGAGACGGTTTCAGTTTAAAGACTTTATACACACAGGAGCCGAGTGTGATCTAAGTGTCCAGCCTGTGTTACTGTTCTGCATGCATAAACATTGTGGCACAACTCCCATTCACAGTCACTTTGCATCATACTCCTGGACCAGTTCATGGTGACAAAGGGCAAAGGGAGCAACATCAAAGTACAAATCATATTGTTCGTCTTACTCACATTCAGACATTGCTTTTTTTGGCCACCCTTGTGGGTCACAGGGGTAAACTTTTGCTCTCCTGTGACCCAGATTCCGTCAATAGAGGGCTATTGCCTGCTATCAGCTGACATGGCAGAGCCGCTCAAGGCTCTTGGAAAGTTCCTGACAATATTGTTGTGATCCACCCAGCTGCCTGATTGACAGTTGAGAGCCGGGGCTAGCTGCTCCCACCCCCTACCCAGCACTCCAGTGTGCGCTGGAGAAGCAGAGTAGAGACCGGTGGCTGACTGTCACTGCTCCAAGTCGACAGGGAACTGAGCGATCAACGGTTATGTAGTCTTTGGGCTTAGAGCCAGTGCAGGACAGCTGTAGCACAGAACAGTTAATAGCAGAGCTAAAGGCAGTACATTGAACAGTTACAGTGACATCATCTTGACACAGCCAATCAAAATCCGCAATATCAGAACCTGGAAGAAAACTGTCCGATGGGGGAGCTCCAAGACACTGGAGCGAAGAGAATAGTTTTGATTTAAAATACTGCAAAAGCATGTGCAGCTAACGCTTCTTAACACAAATTTATGGGAGACAAACCTAGGGAGCTTGTACAAACAAATCATCAGTCACGTCTCCCTAAGGCTAAGCTCACACTAGCCCAGGGGTAGGGAACCTCGGCTACCTACCCTGCACTAGCCCATTCTCTGAACAGTGATCAGCAGTGGATCGTTTTTCAGAGCATAGATAAGCTGCCACCGTCAGTTGTTCAGGAGGTGATCCTGCTGTCTCCTTAATGCCTTTTTTTTGGCTGACTTGCAGTTTACAATGAGACCAATGTACTGCAACCGTGAGACAAACATTTTGCTAGCAGTTGTGGTGTGGCACCATTTACATGAATGGCTTCATATGACAGACCATGCCATCTGTCAAATGATGTGGTAAAACTGCCCCCCCCCCCATCAGCCACTTGTGTGCAAGAGGCTTAATAAGGGAGCATAAGATTTAATACAAGTGGGTGAAACGTCTTTTATAACAGAGGTCCAGATATAAATGTTGTGTATGCACTTAGTAAACTAGTGACCCTTTTGCTTTGAAATGTGCTATTCAGTAGTACTAGTCCATCTTATGTGTTACACCCAAATAACTCCTTACAGAATAGGAGGTTCTTCTCCACACCGGCCCATCATTTTTTTAGTTCAATCCGGTGTATGAAAATAATTACAAAGCTTTCCAATACTTCAAATCTCTTTGCGTGATTATAAATCCGACAATCACTATAGCCGAGGATGCCCTTTTTCCTCCCTTTTTTTTTCATATTAGCAATTAAGATTGTGGCAATAGCAATTCGGGCTTACCCCAATATTTTCGAAATAGATGGCGACATTTAGAACTCATGAATGCGCACCACTTGCCGATGACTTGTTCGTTTTTTTCACTTCCCACCACACAACTCTTCCCAATCTGCTCTCTCAAACTCGTTCGAACAAATTTCAGAACTATTAGTAAACTTGGATAAGTCTGAGAGAACCAATATCAATCTGGATGATTTAGTCCTGCAGAGTATTAAATTGCAATATTCATTTTCCTGGCAGACCACTTAATTATCTAATTAAGGAATCAATCTAACCATACATATATCATTACTCTACAAAGCGAACTACTCTAGGTTATTTGACAAACTGTAAGAGCCGGTTCACAATTGGCAGACCTGGACCTTACGTATCCATAAAGGTATTATGAATGTAGCCTTGGATATTCTAGGTGGTACTTGGTCCTGGAGGATCAAAAATTTACCCTGTATCCTCCCCCCTATGCTTTCAGAAATGTGGTCAGGTGGGAACAGTCCTGCGTGGATGGTGGAAATGCCCCAAAGTTAGAGGTTTCTGGATAGGGGTTCATTCCCTGATCTACTCAGGGACCATGGTAAATATCACAAGGACTGCCAGGTCTGCAAGGTCTAGTGATGACTGCATGGCATTTCTACAGGCTAGATTCTTGATGGTGACAACAGTTGACCATCCATTCGTAGAGTTTGATAAAATGGCCACTTGTAGTCTAAACAGTGACAGGGTGCCAATGCAGAAGAGTACAACTAAGCAGAAACATAGGGTTTTCACCCTCTAACAAGAAGCATTGATGCAAATTTAAGAATACTAAAAACTTGCATTACAATACACACGTTAATATATATATATATATATATATATATATATATATATATATATATATATATATATTGGGTTTACCTGATAATTTATTCTTCAGTAAAATAAGTGCACATACTGTAGCTCAATTTTGAAAAATTTATATTGTCATAATTTTGGCCAGGCTGGAATGACATCCTTCTATGCATGTATAGGAGTTCATTCATCTAAGCATTGCTGAAACCGTATCCAGGAGTGTACAGGCAGGTAAGAAACTTACAAACAAATGCCAACCACCCCAATCTATAAATGGCCTTTGCAGCAGGGTGCAAAAATTCCCGGCTCACTTACCATCCAGTCTGCAACAAACTAAACTAACCCTGTCAAACAGTTCACGTTAAAACAAGGGGTTTAGTTTGCACATGCCTGCAACTACATGCATAAGCTCCCACGCCATGGCACCACATTGTACTGCAGTCCTAACACTACAATTTTGAGAGTCTCCAGAGTTGAAGCACATGTATAATAATGGATAAATTAAGGGCAGGAATGCCTGGAGGAAGCTTACCCCTCCTTAGCCCTTGTACACACGGTTGGAAATTCCGATGGAAAATGTCCGATCGGACCCTGTTGTCGGATAATCCGACCGTGTGTGGGTTCCATCTGACTTTTTCCCGTCGGAATGTCCGACCAACAAAGTTTGGGAGCTGGATAAAAAAATTGGGCGTGGCTTGGCGCGCGGCGGGGATGGCAGCCTAACTGAGGAGCTCCGTCGGAACCGTGGCCCTAGCACGTCTAATTGCACTGCTTTTTCCCCAAAGATGAACAAGCAGCACCGGAAATTCCCACCACACCCGCTCCCGCCGCTCCGGGATCGCAGGCAAGGAGAGAAACATCTCTGATCTCTTCAAACATCAGGCAGCCGCCCTGACGGCCACGGAGGGAGACAAGATGGCGCCGATGCACGCCGAGGATGACTTCAGCGAGGACTCACAGTCGGCAGCGGAGGACGCCAGCAGGAGAGGTACCCGCACTAATCATCCCCTCACATACGAGGACATGTCCGGCTTTGCGGCGGACATTAAAGCCTCGTTCTCTTCCGCCATTACTGACCTTAAGACCAGCTTTCTGGTTCTGCAGGAAAAGATGGCTGCTTCGGAAACGGCAGGGAAACAGAGAGACAAACAGATTACCAGATTGGACAGGGTGGCCAGTGCTCATGCTATGCACTTTATTGAGATGAATAGACATTTAGAGGATTTGGACAATAGGGGAAGGCGTAACAATATTAGAGTGCGCGGTATACCGGAGTCAGTCATGGCTGAGCAAATTCCCGCGGCACTGCAGAGAGTTTTCAATACTTTACAGGCCGGAGGACACGGGTATTGAATTTGTTAGGGCCCACAGAGCCCTCAGAGCCCGAGGTCCGGATACATTACCCCCTCGGGACATTATTTGCCGTTTGCAGAGCTTCTCTCTCAAGGAGGATATTATGTCCAGGGCACGCAGGAATGAGCAGATCATTTTTAATGGGGAAAATATCAAACTCTTTCAGGACCTTTCGCAAATTACCCTGAAAAACTGCAGGGCTTTGCACCCACTCCTGGAAAAGCTGTGAGAGAAGGAGCTACGCTATGCATGGCGCTTCCCCTTTGCTCTGTCAGTCACGCACGGGGGTAAACAATACATCCTGCGTACCCCTGAGGATCTTCCAGAATTTTGCGCAGCGCTCCAAATTGAACCGTTGGATTTACCGGACTGGTACCAAGAATTCTACCTACCGCCCAAAGAACGGAGCCCGCCTCATTCTCCTCTGACCTCTCCGGAGAAACACCACTCTAAGAAAATGAGACAGGGCCGCCATGAGACACCGCTATCGGGCACTCCCCGGGGTCGCCCACATTCCTCCAGGAATCTGATGGAAGACTAACAGGTTTGAGTAAACCATAGGGGCGCCTCGACATGCCCGCTTTGGCTCATGGTTTCTCCTCTGGATCCCATTTGACTTACTAGTGCTGCTTAACTCAGGACTCCTATGTCCCCTTTTTTCTTTTTGTTCTGGTTTTAGTCTCTGCTTTTGTTTCCCACATTTTTCCACCCCCTTTTTTTATTTTTGTTTTTTTTGAGTGGACTACCAGCGCTATTGTACTTGGCCCTACCCCATGATGGGTTTCCTGCTTGTAAGGGACTACGCAAGACTGGTAGATGCTATACTGGCCTGACAGTAAAATGGAGCCCTTACCGGGCAGTGAAAGGTCGCATCCCACGGTTCTGGGCGGCTGTACGGGACTGCATGGAAGAACACCCTAGTCCCCCAAGATCACTGAAGGGCTAGTGGGCAGGGGGGTTCTTTCTTTCTTATGGATCTCATGTGCACCACTTTTGCTGGGGTGGTCCTGTGGCGCCTCCTTAGGGGGCGACACACGATTCATCCCGGGCTTTTGAAGGTGACATTCTCACTCAGCTCACACTGACCTGGAATAGAGTTTGATGCCTCTACTGAGCTCTCCCACTAGCTGACCCCCTTGCTTTAGCCAGGATGGGACACCAATGCAATCACTACTGTTGATATTTTTTTTGAATCTCGCTCACAGTTTATCCCCCTCCCCTCCTCACCCCCCCCCCCTTTTTATTTATTTTTTATTTTTTTTCCCCCCTCAGTGCAATTTAGACAATTGAGCACCTCTCATTGGCTCAGTTGGGCCACGACCCGACTTTCCGTTTCTGATTGTTACAGGTTTAGTTGTAAGATTGTTTAACCTCCTCAGGCTGTGCAGGCACGCGTGCAAGTTGGTGTGTGTGTCGTGCACAGTAGGTGCTGCTGTTCTCGTTGGGTGTCTACATTGACCCCACAATAGTGCCTCGAGTGGATCCAGTTGGGCCCACCTGTATACACTAACTTTGACCCTCCGGGACGTATTATACGTCCGAGGAGGGAGTGACTTATACCCTCCACTCTTTTTCTCTCTTGCTCTTCTATTTCTACCTATCTCTCCTGCTTTTTTCTCTATCCACAACTTGGGGCTATAGAGTGTTAAGATTTCATTTGTATGACGGTCTGTTTGACATTGTTTTCCTCTGAGGCTTGATTGCAGGAGCAGGCGACCCTCTCTCTCTCTCTCCGAGTCTTCATAATGGCATACACCGATCTGGGCGGTTCCCACAACGTTAAAGGTCTCAACATTCCTGAGAAGCGATCCATCCTATTGCGAGAGCTCAGAAAAGGTAGGCCAAGCTTTGTTTTTCTTCAGGAAACACACTTCCAGACAAATAAGGTGCCCAGGCTTACTGACTCCTTTTTTGTGGAAGCTCATCACGCCACCAGCGAGACTTCTAAATCTAAGGGGGTCTCGATCCTGGTGAGCAGAGATGCCGATTTTGAGCTCTCGGACAAATTGGTGAACCCAGACGGGAGGTTTATCTTCCTCAAGGGGTCTTGTAGAGGGGCTCCTCTGACACTAGCGAATGCTTATTTCCCCAATACTGCCCAGCTTACATTCTGCCACAAATTGATTGATGAGCTGACTGGTTTCAGCACGGGTTGCTTGATCCTAGGGGGGGATTTTAATGTCCCCTTGATTCCGACTGAAGATACTTCCACTGGGAAGACGACAGTTACCTATAGAGTTCTTAAAAGACTCAAGCAGCTTATACACTCGTTGAACCTGATTGACACCTGGCGCTACGTGCACCCCAAGGGTAGAGACTACTCCTTTTTCTCCATCCCCCACAACCGACACTCGAGAATTGACTACATTTTTATAACACAGAGAGACATACCTTCATTGACGGGAGCCACTATAAGGATACAAACCATTTCGGATCACTCTCCCATTTCCATTACGCTGAACTTATTTACACCCCCACCCAAATCGAATATGTGGAGATTGAACTCCTCGTTGTTGACAGGCCCAGAGGTGCTCCCCCATCTTACCTCTTCATTAGTAGACTTCTTTAAACGCAATACCGCCCCGGATGTCAGTCCCATGATGATTTGGGAGGCCCACAAGTGCTTTATTAGGGGCGAATTGATCCGAATAGGCACACACAAAAAAAAGGAAAGAAACAATGAGATAAAAAGATTAACAGATAAAATTCGCTCTCTAGAAACCCTTCATAAACAGTCCCTTGCAGTAGACACCACAACCGCCCTATTGGAGTTTAGAAGGTCCCTTAAACAAATTTTAGACACCAATACTAGGAGATTCCTTTTCTTTAAAAAAAAGATTTATTACGAACACGGAGACAAGACAGGTAAGATACTGGCCAGAGCATTGAGGACCCATTCGGCACAATATAACATCAAGGGCATTCAGAATAGGGAAGGTAAAATTGACAGGGACACGACTAACATAGCACGACACTTTCATGAATACTATACAAATCTATATAACCTCCCTTCACAACACAAACCGCCAGAAGTGCAGGCCAACAGATCCCAAGCCATAAAAGATTATTTGAAGTCCGCCAATCTCCCTACACTCAGAGACAACGATGTTGCCCAGCTAGAAAGACCTATTGACGCGACGGAGCTTCGATCGGCTATTAGAGACCTAAAACCTGGTAAGAGCCCTGGTCCTGACGGCCTTACTGCCATTTACTACAAGACGTTCACTGACTTACTAATCTTGCCTCTCCAAAACGCCTTGGGCGAGCTGACCGGACGAGACCATGTCCCAGACGATTTCTTAGCGGCGTATATTACGGTGTTGCCCAAAGAGGGTAAGGATCCCCTGATTTGTTCCAGCTACAGGCCGATTTCCCTACTCAACATTCACGTTAAGCTTATGGCCAAAATCATAGCCAACAGGTTGAGATCCCTGTTTTGTGACCTGATAGGCCCTGACCAGGCAGGGTTTATGCCTGGTAGGGAGGCCAAAGACAATGTGATGAAATCTCTGAACCTACTTCATTTGGCCCGCCAGCGAAAGATCGAGGGTTTTCTCCTGTCGACTGACGCGGAGAAGGCCTTCGATCGAGTAGCATGGGACTATATGCTGGAGACGTGTAGACATGCGGGTCTAGGCCTCAATATGTTAGCATGGATATCGGCCCTCTACAAGAACCCGCCCGCAAAGCTTAAGATTAATGGCACGCTCTCAGATACAGTCCACATAAGAAACAGGACGAGACAAGGGTGTCCCTTGTCCCCCTTACTCTTTATTTTATCACTGGAACCGTTTATTAGGCACATCACGTCGAATGACTCTATTCATGGTTTCCAGATCAATCAACGGGTGTTTAAAGTAGCGGCCTACGCCGACGATCTTTTGTTTTATTCAACTGACCCGCATGTCTCCATCCCGTCACTAATGAAGGAGTTCTCCATTTATGGTTTCCTCTCCAACCTCAAATAAAATTACTCTAAATCTGAAGCCATGAACGTCACGCTAAGTCCAGACTGCCTGACTAGGACCCAGAATAACAGTCCCTTTAAGTGGGACTATTCGGCCATAAAATACCTAGGAATTTGGTTGACACCTCAATTATCTTCAATCTATGATCGCAACTTCCCCCCTCTCCTTAAAACCATAGATGGGGAGCTACAAGACTGGCATCCCAGACATTTTTCCTGGTTCGGCAGGGCAGCCATCTGTAAGATGACAGTCTTGCCGCAAGTTCTCTATCTATTCCTCACTTTACCCATTAAAATACCCCAAAGTTTTTTCAAAGCCCTACATGCTCTACAGATGAGATTCATCTGGGCACACAAGCCCCCACGGCTGAAATCCACTCTTTTGATTAGACCTAAAGCCAAAAGGAGGTCTGGGTATCCCTGATTTCAAAGGCTACTACCAAGCCGCGCATATAGCCCGCATAATAGATTGGCACTGTCACCATCAATTCAAAGACTGGGTCACCATTGAGAGTGAGGCAAGCGTGATTCCCCTCCGCTTCTCACTCTGGATACCCATATCTAAATATTCCGCAGCAGTGAAGGCACACCCGCTTATTGGCACCACAATTAGAATTTTTCACGAGCTTGCTAAACATTCCAAATTTTCCACCCCCTTGAGCCCTCTCACCCCTTTACTTGACAACCCTGACTTCCCGCCTGGGATCAACAACCATTTCCTGAGGCCAACAGATTTGGGGAAGCCACTCCTGGCAATGCACTGCTTTGCTGACGGAAAGATGAAAGACTATATGCCTTTCAAAACAGACAGACAATGGGACTCCACACATGCCCCTTTGGTCGTATTTCCAGATGCGTAGCTTTGTCAATTCAGCGGACCGTATTTTACAAGAGGCCTTACGGAACTGGAATCGGTTTGCTGGAGGGGCGATCCTGTTCCGAAAACTACATCGGCCTCATACACGTGGGTACAAAACCTGAGATCACGAGACGACAATAGACTCAGAGAGGTGGAGAGGAACTGGGAGTCGCGATCACTGATAACCAGTGGGAAAAAGCCTGTATCCTGTCTCACAAGTGCTCTCTAAGCACACGAATGCAAGAAACAGCTTATAAGATACTATCTCATTGGTATGCAACGCCGGTGAAAATCCATAAGTGGTACCCACAAACGTCTGACAGATGCTGGAGATGTGGCACTGAAAGTGGCACTTTACTCCACATCTGGTGGCAATGTAAAGGGTTGGCACCATTTTGGTCCAAGGTAATTGAGACGATCGCTCAGATCACGGAGATCAGGCTCAGATTGGATGCAGCATGCTGTCTATTACATATTTCAAACTTTTCTTTTCAGAAGTATAAAAACTCGCTTTCAAGACATATAATAAACGCTGCCAACTCCCTCATCCCTCTCTTCTGGAAATCAAAAACTATTCCCACTTTGAAGGATTGGCTGAATAAGGTGTCTTACATTTGTGAAATGGAGGACACGGCAGCCCAGTCCAACGAACTGGTAGCTCGCTACCACAAAATCTGGTCTCCTTGGTTTGCGTTCAGATACTCTCAGGCCTACGCTGTGTTGCAGCTACAAACTTGACCTGTCTGAGTATCCTATGGGAACTAGGGGCTTGAAGGGACGTGTAAACCTGGACACATGATAGTTAATATGCTAGATTACCTGATCTCTTACCTAGAGTCATTTTGCTATCGTTGGGGGAGGTCTTTGCTGTACCCCCCCCCCCCCCCCCCCCACTCTTGCTCCTTTTCTATCTTCCTTTCTTTCTAACTGCCCTTAATTTCTTTTCCCTGGACCACAATGAATGGGAAACTCCATCAGTACGGTGGTTGAATTTGTACAGCTTTATTTAGCCTTAATTATTCGGCTAGGTTCGGACACCTCCTGATATGACCACAAATGGATACGTTTTACCTTGAGTAGACAATGTTCTAATCTTGTAGGCATTTCTTGTATTTTCATTGCCCGGTATTGTTTATGTGGTATTGGACAATTTCTGTTCTAACATGTTTTGTATTTTGCAAATAAACTTTAATGATAAAAAAAAAATTTCGGACAACATGATCCCATCAGACTTTGTCCGATTTGTAGAGAATTCCGATCGGACAAAGTGCCGCGCATGCTCAGATCAAATTACAAGACCAAAGCTATTGGCTACTAGCCTGAATGTAGTCCCGTTGTAACCAACGAACGTCATCACGTTCCAAACGATCGGATTTTCCGTCAACTTTGTCCGTGTGTATGCAACACCAGTTTCGGACAAAATCCGTTGGAAGAAATCTGACGGATTTTGTTGTCGGGGTGTCCGACCGTGTGTACAAGGGCTTAAAGGTATAGGAATGCATTGGACGCCCAGCAATAGCACAATGGCAGAGAAAGTATCCAGTGCATCCCCTCACCAATACCAGTTTGGCTTTTTTTTTTTTGCACAACCACAGGACAATCGTTCTGTAAGACTATTGTACTTATGTACAGTCATTCCAGCCAGGCTCTTACGTCTTACACCAGATTTTGCCTGGAGGCTGCCAATTTTGTTCAAATACCAAAGACCACCAATTTGGATCATCTTCTAAGATTTGTCAGCCAAGAGGTGTCTGCAGAGTAAACACAGCTTACATGATCCTTCATCAATCCAACCGTAAACAGGATCTGGCAAAGATCTTCAAATGTTTATGGTTGGTCTAAGCAAGAAAATAAGCAAAAAATAAATAAATAACAACAACAACAACAACAACAACAACAACAACATGCCAAAAAGTGTGATCACACTGTATGCACAGCTTTTAATGCAGTCCCAACTTTTTTCTACTTTGGCAAAGTCTTTTGCTCGTTTCCATGTGCACACTAGGTGGCAAGCAAAGCGCCTACTGAGAATATGATGAAAGCTTCACTTTAAAGTAAAGAACAGTCATCGCTGACCACGCACTCGTTTCCTAGCAACAAAACACAAGTGTGACATCATTGCTGAACCCCTTGAGGTACCTGGATAATTTAAACACTACATCACTGTGAATTTTTATAAGATCCAAAATTAAAAGCATATTGGAATGTTAGCCTTGCAGCTGCAAAGAAAAAAATCAGGAAAAAGCAAATTGTATAGTTTAATAAACAGATGGATTAAAAAAAAAAAAATACGAAAAAAAAAAACTGACCTTCCAACTAAAAATGTATAGCAAGTGAGAAATAATATCCGATAAACTATTCCCAGCATGAATCCAACACCTATTTATGCAAGTATGACCTCTACTATAGAATTATTTTATATATATATATATATATATATATATATATATATATACATATATATATATATATATATATATATATATATATATATAGAGATAGATAGATAGATGGCGGCGTCGGAGGAGGGGAACGAGGACCGCTTCGGGGGCTTCAATCTCAGGGAAGCAATTCATAATGAGCTAGTATGCCATGCATACTAGCTCATTATGCCTTTGTCTTGCAGGGGTTATTTTTATTTAATTTTTTTTGAGGCTTTACTTCTTTAATGGCTGTGTGTTGAGTTATTTTGAGGGGAAAACAAAATTTGCACTGTTATACAAGCTGTACACTCACTACTTTACATTGTAGCAAAGTGTAATTTCTTCATTGTTGTCACATGAAATGATGTAATAAAATATTTACAAAAATGTGAAGGGTGTACTCACTTTTGTGAGATAATGTATGTACGCACACTATTATCAAAAGTATTGGGATGCCTGCCTTCATATGAACTTTAGGGTTCAATATTGAGTTGGCCCGCCCTTTGCAGCTATAACAGCTTCAGCTCTTCTGGGAAGGCCGTCCACAAGGTTTAGAAGTGTGTCTATGAGAATGTTTCACCATTCTTCGAAGCGCATTTATGAGGTCAGGCACTGATGTGGATGAGAAGACCTGACTCCCAGTCTCCTCTCTAATTCATGCCAAAGGTGTTCTATCAGGTTGAGGTCAGGACTCTGTGCACGCCAGTCAAGTTTCTCCACCCCAAACCTGCTCATCCATGTCTTTATAGACCTTGCTTTGTGCACTGGTGCACTGTTATATTGGAACAGGAAGGGTCCCACCCCCAAACTGTTTCCATGCCGATCGTTTGCATAACTGCCTATGTAAAACAAGACAGACCACTGTTCTGTGAGAGAGGAAGATGGAGAGCTTGTGTTCTCCCAGTCAAAGCATCCCACACAGTTAGAAAGCATTCCCTAGGAGCACATTTAACCCTTTGATTACCCCTGATGTTAACCACTTTCCTGCCAGTGTACTACAGTGACAGTGCATTTTTTTTTTAGCACTGATGACTTTATCGGTGTCACTGGTCCCCAAAAATGTCACTTAGTGTCAGATTTGTCCTCTGCAATGTCGCAGTCCTGCTAAAAATTGCTGATCTCCACAATTACTAGTAAAAAAATTAGTAAAAATTCAATGAATGTATCCCATAGTTTGTAGACGCTATAACTTTTGCGCAAACCAATCAATATACGCTATTTGGGATTTTATTTTACCAAAAATATGTAGCAGAATCCAAATTTGCCTAAATTGATGAAGATATTCAATTTTTAATTTTTTTTTTCATTTTTGGGTATAGTTTATAATATATTGGGTATATTTTTTTAAGTAAAAAAAAAAATTGCGTGCTCAGATAAGAGTCTGGAAGAGGGTTCCCCTTAAAATCCATACCAGACCGAAAGGTCTGGTTATCGTCTGAGGGGGGAACCCCACTCCAGTTTTTTTTTTTCATTTTGGAGGGGGTTCCCCCTTCATCCTCAGCACACAAGTCGCACTGCAAGTCGGCTCACGATGATCTGACTTCTGGGGCGACTTATATTCAAATCAATGGGCTCCCATAGGGAACCACTGATTTTGAATAGAGGCAGAGAAACGCTGTTAAAAGCTAGCGCTGCTGAACGCGCATTAACGGCAATGCAAAACGCTGATAAAATCAAGTTTTTCAAACAGCGTTTTCTGCCAGCAATCTGGCATCCAGAAACAGCTTTTGTGAGCTCCAGTGTGCATGGAGCCTAAATATGGGTGTTACCTGTTCAGAAAGGTGAACCTATCCCTTAAAGCGGGAGTCCACCGTTTTTTTTTTTTTTTTAAAGCCAGCAGCTACAAATACTGCAGATGCTGACTTTTAAAATAATGACACTTACCCGCCCAGCACGCCCGCGATGTCGGCACCCGAAGCCGATCTCTCGATCATCTCTCGGGTGCTGCCGCCGCCATCTTGGGTATGGGAATCAGGAAGTGGAGCCTTTCGGCTTCATTTCCCGGTTCCCTACTGCGCATGCGCGAGTTGCGCTGCGCAATAAGGATGGTCCCCGCTGTCTCTGGGATCCGTGTGTTTCCCAGCAGGCAGCGGGGGACCTTCGGAAAGGGGCGTAGATTCTGCGGAAAGGGGCGTACCTTCTGCTGAATCTACGCCGGAAGTGGGTGCAGATACCTGTACTGTACAGGTACCTGCACCCCCCTGAAAGGTGCCAATTGTGGCGCCGGAGGGGGGGGAGGGTTCCAATGAGCGGAAGTTCCACTTTAGGGTGGACCTCCGCTTTAATGTATTTTTAGACAAAAGCTGCATCTTCACCACCTACTAAAAAAAACAAAATGAATTTTTCCTCGTTTTACAAGATGCTCAGAAGGGGAGCTGCATCTCAGTTTTCCTCATTATTATTTTAAGACCACGCTATGTCTACACATAAAATTTTTACTTGTTGCCATGAAATTTAGCAATTCATTTGAAAAATATTGCCATCATTTCTGTATAGTAAACAGATTCATCTGCAACACAAGCACATAGAGAATGTTTGTTTCTACTAGAACTCCCATATAATGTGTTAGAGAAGTGCAACACATGTGATCTCCTACTAACATGTAGCACTCTCACCTAGCAGTAAAAAGGTTCAAATCCCAACCACGACACTACCTGCCTGGAGTTTGCATTTTCTCCCTGTGCCTGTGTGGGTTTCCTCGAGGTACCCCGGTTTCCTCCTACAATCCAAAGACATGCAGGTAGGTTAATTGGCTTCTGTCCAAAATTGGCCTTAGTATATGAGTGGGGACCTTGGATTGTGGGCTCCTTGAGGGTAGGGACCGATGTGAGTGTGCAATGTACAGGGACAATTGTAGACACTCACTCAGGTTGAACTGGATGGACTGGTGTCTTTATTCAACCTTACTAACTATGAAACTATAACCTCTGACTTAGAAGCAAGTTTAAGACAACTAACAGACCTGATTTGCTATGAAGCCATCAGACACATAAAAAGTAAATTACCTGCAATTTAGGTTTTCATCTGCCATGACGCCATTCACCATGTACAATAGGGCAGTCATGTTGAATAGGCTTGACAAACAGACTGGCACTTACCCCATCAAGGGAGCGGGTGGCAGGCTGTGGCTCCAGTGTCCTCTGCTCCAGAATGGTGGGCTTGATCTAGATGTCGGGCAGTGGCTTCAGTGTCCTCATCTCCAGCACAGCGACTATCGTCATGCATCTCCTCTCTCCTCCTCCTAGGCACTAGGCATTCAATAGGATCGCATGACATTTTGGCCAACAGGGAAACTGGTCTCAGGACTAGCTTCCTGATTGGCGGGGAGGAGATTCAGTGTGGAAAAATAGGGAATATTCAATGGATGGTCTGCCAATGGCTAAAAGCTCTTTTAGAAGGGCAGCAAAGGAAAAGTAAAAAAAAATAAAAACCAGTGGACAAGCCATAGGTTTACTGCCCCACGACTGCCTACCCAAATTCTAACATTACAGCCTGACAAGGCTTTTATACATGCCATGACCCCAATAACTTGCTTTGTGGCTGCAACCCTTAGTTGCATTCAGCAACGGCACCCTTAGGGCTGAGGCAGCAGCCAAAGGAGAACAAATGTTGCAGCAGGAATTAAACCCCCTGTTGCTTTTGGTGGGTACTAGCGCCTGGCAACTGCGAACCATTCAAGTAAATGGGGCCTCCCTGCAAGCGCCTCGCAACTGCATGCTTCTGCAGGGTCCAGGGGATTAAAGCAGATGCTGAGAAAGCAACACAATGTTGCTTGCTTTAACCCCTTGTTTGCTGTACTGCACAAGGTTGCAGGGCATTTGCAGAGAGGCCTCATTCACTTGAGCGGGTCATGCTTTGTAGGTGCTACACCCACCAACCATGACAGGGCATATAACTCCTGCTGCAGCTGTGACGTGTACACCCCTGGTCACTACAGCTAAAGGGAGTGTGGTTGGGGCAGGAGTGGTAAAAACATGTCTTAACTATGGGGTTTTACTAACTCCCAAAATTCAAATGTAAAATTAAACTTTACTGTTCTGAGCCCCCTATAAGGCTGCTTTCACACTGATGTGCTGCTGTTTACCTACACTGCAATGCATGTGCAACTTTACTGGGTTAGCTGCGCTTTGTCATAGACTTCTATTATATCCTGCAGGTGTGGTGCGCTTTCTGGAAGTGCACCAAAACTCCCAGTCTATAGCCAAGCGCAGCTAACCCAGGAAAGCCGCAGGTACACTGCACTGTACCTGCAGTGCGGATAAACCGCAGTGCATTCATGTGAAAGCAGCCCTATACTATTATGCCCAGGGTATTGCTTCACACTGACCTGAAGATCTCTTCTTTCCTGCTGCTGGTACCACTCTGGAGACCACTAGCAGGGATTGGAGGTGGAGTGCAGTTGGTATCACTCTGCAAGGGTCAGGAGCCAGCACTGCAGAGGAGGCATTGGCTTATGCGGCTCTTGCTCCCTACTACAGCTTTAACTTTACAAGTAGTCCCTCTGCATTGCACTCTCTCTCTCTGGGATGGTGGGTCAGCAAGCCCAGACCGCAATCTACCAGTCACCTGGCCACGATCTACTAGTACTACAGACCCCCGTTGTAGACCATGCTAGAATCATCTGGTCTAAGGGATGGACTTTATACATCAAATGACCCAAACATTCAGGTTCAGGGCTAGGCATTGGCTTGACTGCCCAATCTTGTTAAAAAAAAAAAAAATCATGCAAAAGAACCAAAAAATTACATGTCATAGGCTGTATATCCTAGATCTTGGCAGACATTTTTCTAGTATGGCCTAAAAAACATAAGTCTGTCAGTCTGGTTTGCACAATACAGACCCTTTTTCCTCATTTACATGAAGGAGCATTGATATTTTATAGCAAAAAGACTATGTTGCTATACCATCTATACCATCAGTAGGAGGTCCCTGATTTGGAGAGTCTGTCCCTCTTTTGGAACAAAGTCCCTCTGTGCTTATTTCCTCCTCATTTGTCCTTCATTTTTGTCTATGGTATACAACTGCATAAAAAAAAAAAAGCACTACTTATCTATAAAAAGTGTTTTTCAAGCTGTGTTTCATTCAGCCCTGATGTGGCCTTGTTGAAACTAGCAGACCCCAACTTTGGGTTACCTACTTGATTCTACATTGAATTTCTTTTTGCCCAATGGTATATGCTGGTGTGGGTGGCCTTGTGGACTTTAAAAAGGTATAAAATACATCTGATATCCCCCGCTTTCCCCTTCTACTACTTTAGCTCACCCTTTCTCCTCCGCCATTTCTTTTAACCCCACCTTTTTTTTTTCTCTTCTTTACATCAAAATTTCTTTGGTCATTTAATGTTGATGCTACACCTGGGAGAGATTAGGTGCCTGGGGGCCTAGGGTTTTGTCACTCTGGTGGTCCAGGGACCAGATGGACCATGTGCCAGGGCAAACCCCCCCGAGTGGTGTTCACGCCATGCAGCCCATTGATTATTTCTCAGGTCTTGATAGGATGAGTTTGGCCCCCTCCCTCTGCTGGGCGGCACCTGGTCCATATGGTTGTCATAAAAGCTTCTGTTTTCCAGAACTCCTCTAGATTTGGTTCTGCAGCTTTTTGGGGAATCCGAGATTTGATCAATATCCTTTTGTGATGTTTTGTTATGCTTGTCTGTCATTACATGCCCTCGGTTATGTCATGATGAGTCGGTCTTAAAAACGGTCTTGTTCTGATTCGTGGAACACAATGTCTAGAACTGTTATACCGATTTGTTGCGTTATCTTTGTTCAAAATAAAATAAAAAAAATAAAAATCTTTAATCCAATTTCTAATTACTGTTGCATTTGACAATTCTAAAAAACAGTATAAAAGGAATAGTAGTAGTAGTAAAAAAATAAATAAAAATAAAATTAAAAACTTGTGGGTTTAACCAATCATTTTTGTGCATCATTCCTCCATGTGATACAGGGAGCGCCGCAGGCGTGTTCTTAGCTGACATAATTTTTGGCTAATCGGTATCCCTCTTTCCTAGTTGGGAGGTATGAATATGATCTTGCAGTTTAGTGGGAACATGTCTACTGAAGACATTTACAAGGAGTTTAGTATTCGTATTGTAAGCTTTGGCAAAGCACGGTCTTACATAAAGTGGATGCTGGAATTTCTGCTTTGTTACTTACTCCTGAATTAAGATTACTGGAAAGAAAGAGGGCCATTTTATGAGCCTCCACCCAAAGACTGGATTAAACAGTACGTAGGATAAGCGACTGAGAAAAGTAGGTCAAGTGTCAGTCCATTTAAAGAGAAAAGACTACATAATTCTGAAAATCTATCATAACACTGCAGGCCTGTTAACGGATAAATGGGAAATGTATAGATGCTGTCATATAGCCTTTCATGAGAAATTTTAGTTGTAAAAGTCTCTCCTGCTTCCCTGGGCGCTGAAAACGAAAAAGACACAAAGCTGTATGCGGACATCTAGAGCTAATCATGGGTGTGTGGTGCATGCTGGGATCTCACTATTAATACTCTTAAAGCCTAGTACACAACATTCATTTTTTATAAAATAGAAAATCTGACATCTCCGGTCAGAGCCACTGTACTAACAACCCGGTGTTAGTAGAGATCTCCCACGTTGAGCTATTGTGTTCTGACAGGGGGACACCCCCCACTGCCACAACACTCCGGTCAGTGCTCTCAGCCATTAATCGAGAGCGCTGATCGCCAAAACACCCCGTTAGCTAATGTCTGAGAGCACTGATCGCCAGACCTTTTTCGGTCATGCTCTTTCGACGTTTGGCCGGGCTCTGTTGAGCAGGCTGCCATACACATGGGCCGAATGTTGGCCAGTTTCTATTGAACTGGCCGATACTGCCCAATATACTGCAAAAAAAATAAAAAAGTTATCTAAGCATATGAAGAAAAACCTACCATGATTAATATGCATAAACGTCTTGTTACTGAAGGCTTCATGCAGATTTAAAAATTTGACAAAATTTAGGAAAACTGTAACAAAAATAAGATAACTTATCTTATAAATATGATGAGCTTAAAAGGGTAAGTTCACCTTTTCACCTGTCCACCACTCTGGCTGCAAATGGCAGCCGCGATGCCGGGGTATCATTCTATACATCATAATACACAGTCCAGAACGGTATTCATCATAGTGCTTGCAAATTGAATTTCTCATTGGTCAGCGCAGCCACGCCACAATGCTGACCAATGAGAAGCGCATCTGAGACTAATTCTTCAGGTAAGGTGGTAAGAAGCGATTTCATCGACAAGCGTGGTCACAATGACCAATGGCTGCCTGCCACCGCAAGCACTACAACAAATGTTCTCTCTAGGCCTGTGCATTGCTGTCTACAGACCGCTACAACAAAGGGCAAATCACAGCCACTAGCTTGAGATATGCACTCCCAAATAAGCAAGGGGAGTAGCACTGGCCCTTTTGTCTTCTTTATGTTAGAACATTTGTTAACCCCAAAAAAAAACGAAAAAAAAAACGGATCATGCTCCTTTAGGCCTCATTCACACAAGGTGGAACCGCTCAGCAGAGTCCACCATCTCAGCAGGAGATCACTCCGTTGATCTTCAGTGAGCCGGCGGATGACAGGCCCGTCTCTGATCACAGAGCGGGGAGGGGCTGTCAGAGCGCCGCTGATTCCTATGGAGGGATGAGACGAAAATGGACAGCAGGTCTGTTTTCATCAGATCTCATACGGTCCGCCATATGTCCGATTTTAGCAGATCGGATGTCAGCGGACGTGGTCACCGCTGACATCTGTCTCTCCATAGACCCGCATAGAGCGTCCATTCAGATGTGTCTAAAAAAACTGACAAGCGGACCTGAATGGTCCATCCGTGTGAAAGGGGCCCTAAAGCATGTTATATGACACAGTGCTTGTGCGGTGTAATTTTGCCCCCTTTAACACCTAAAAAACCTGGCTGTTCCTTACAGTTTCTACCCTCCCCTGGGTAAACTGACCACGGTGTATAATGGCTGCCGAGTCCTGACACCGTGGTCAGTTTACATGCATCCATCATCTGCAGCCCTGCTATCTGTCTCCTGTCTGCGTCCTCCTCCCTCTCCATCTCCCCTCCCTGTGTGACTATAATATGTATGCACCATCAGCGCTGTCTCCTATTGTAGTGCTCCCCTCTGTGTGCGATTTATTAAAAAAAAGTAATAAAAAAAAATGCTGTAGATACCTAATTTAGGAGCGGCGATCCGCGATCACATGACCAGCCAGCTCTCTCCTCCACCCCTCCTGATTGACAGCAGCGGGGGAATCTCCGCCCCTCCCGCTGCATCTGTCAGAGGAGGAAAGGGGAGAGCTGCCTGGTCATGTGATCGTGGATCTCGGCTCTGAAATGAGGTATATACAGCATTTTTTTTTAAATAAATCAGAGGGAGCACTGCAATAGGAGACAGTGCTGATGGTGTATACATGTTAGAGTGGCACATTCCTGACACATTGTCATCACTGCCGTATCATCTGCCAACATCGCAGTACGATTGTTCAGATACTTAGTTGAGCAATTGTAGGTAATTAGATTGTACAATAAAGTGCTCAAGAAGCATCCCTGGAGGGAGTTGGTATTAAAGTGTATTAAACACATCAATACTGGGCACTTTCACCCCCTTCCATCCCAGACCAATTTTCAGCTTTCCGCGCTGTCGCACTTTGAATGACAATTACTCATAGAGCTTTCTTTTGGTGGTATTTATTCACCACAGTTTTTTTTTTTTTTGTTGCTATATAAGCAAAAAAAGAGCGAATATAAAAAAAAAAAAAACACACCAGAACACTAAAAGTTAACCCAATTTTTTCATATAATGTGAACGATGATGTTACACCGTGTAAATAGATGCCTAACATGGCACTTGTGGAATGGCGTCAAACTTAAAAATTTCATTAGGCAACGCTTTAAATTTTTTTACAGTTTACCTGTTTAGAGTTACAGAGGTTTTGGGATAGAATTGTTGCTCTTGCGCTAACGTTCACGGCAATACCTCAAATGTGTGGATGGAACGCCGTTTATATATGTGGGTGCAACGTACATATGCGTTCAATTCTGGTTTCTTTTATTCCTAATACATTGCATGTACATAGTAAAAATTACACCCCAAAATACATTCTGCTACTCCCGAGTATGGTGATGCCAAACGTGAGACTTTTACACAGCCTGGCCACATAGAGAGGCCCAACATTCAAGTAGCACAGTCAAGCGTTCTAAAGGCATAATTTACACATTTCATTTCCTGACTACCTATCACGTTTTTTGAAGGCTCCTAAACCTCTTTGTTAGGACTGTCTTCCTCAGTTTCCATTTCAGAGCCACTGCTTTCTACCCGCTCATACTCGCTATCCGAGTCTGACACAGAGTTCCCCACTACTCTCGCCCGACACATTCTGGAGTAAGGATGAGCTCCGGCGTGTTCGCACACTCCACATGCAGAGCCCGCCAGGAAGTCAGTGCAGCGCTAATCACAGGCAATGAGACATTTCCCGATGTGCGGCTGCAGAGATCGGGACAATGTCTCACTGCCTGTGATTAGCTGCGCCAACTTCCTGACAGGCTCTGCATGTGGAGTGTGCGAACACGCCGGAGCTCATCCTTACTCTGGAGTATAAGGAAAGCCTCCTCGCTACTGAATAGTTTTTAGCCTTTAGCCATGTTGACAGATCACTGGGACAGATGTGTCACAGATGTTGATCACTGGGACAGATGTGTCACAGATGATCACTGACAGATGTGCTTTTTACACAATGCAGAGGATTAACCCCTTAGGTTCCACAGTAAGTATAACAAGTATTCTTTACTGCATATGCAGAATGACTTTACTGTTGCAGATTAAGTAACACTTTAAGACCCGTACACTCGATTAGAAAACTGTACCAAAAATACTGCTTTCGATTCGATCATACGATAATCTGATCATTAGTACACAGCTTTCAAGAGACAATCACGACAATTCATGCAAAATTTTCAGATGGAACAAGCAAGAATAAATTTCCCACATAATACCAAATTGTATGATTTTCCTTTAATCATTACAGGTTTCGTCCAAAATACAACACAACACATTACAAAACTTCTGAAGTTGCATTCTTGTAGCAACCTCTTCATTTTCAATATGAGACTAGCATACAAAAAAACAAAACAAAAACAAAAAAACGGACAATCATTCGTCCGATATTCTCATTGTGTACAAGGCTTAAAGTGGGACTAAACTCCAATCTCTGACTTTTACCTATATTTAAGCCTATAATAAGGCTTACCTATAGGTAGTGTAAATATCCCCTAAATGTGCACCAGTAAGGAGATACATACTGTACATGCAGGCAGTGACATCACTGGGGCATGCACTCCTTGCCGCAAGCCGATTGGCTGAAAACTTCAAGCCGCAAGCTGATTTGCCGAAAACCTCAAGCCGCAAGCCGATTGGCCAAAACTTTAAGCAGCAAGCCGATTGGCCGAAACTCCAAGCCTCAAGCCGATTGGCCGAAACTTCAAGCCATAAGCCGATTGGCCGAAACTTCAAGCCGCAAGCCGTTTGGCCGAACAAGTCGCAAGCCCATTGGCTGAATATCAAGTCGCAAGCCCATTGGCTGAATATCAAGTCGCAAGCCCATTGGCTGATCATCAAGTCGCCAAACATGTTTTTTTAGCAAAGACCCTAGAGAAAACAATGGCGGTGGTTGCAACTTTGTATCTCGTGTGGTATTTGAGTATTAATTTTTCAAACAAGTTTTATTTTTTAAACAGTTTTGTGCTAAAAAAAGAAAACCAGTAAAGTTAGCCCATTTTTTTCGCATAATGTGAAAGATGAAGTTATGTCGAGTAAATAGATACCTAACATGTCACGTTGCAAGCTGACTGGCCGAACAAGTCGCAAGCCGATTGGCCAAAACTTCAAGCCGCAAGCCGATTGGCCAAAACTTCAATCTGCAAGCTGATTGGCTGAAACTTCAAGCCTCAAGCCGATAGGCCGAAACTTCAAGCCGCAAGCCGATTGGCCGAAACTTCAAGTCACAAGCCGATTGGCTGAAACTTCAAGCCGATTGGCTGAAACTTCAAGCCGCAATCCGATTGGCCGAAACTTTAAGCCACATGCCGATTGGCCGAAAACTTCAAGCCGCAATCCGATTGGCCGAAACTTTAAGCCGCAAGCCGATTGGCCGAAACTTCAATCTGCAAGCTGATTGGCTGAAACTCCAAGCCTCAAGCCGATTGGCCGAAACTTCAAGCCGTAAGCCGATTGGCCGAAACTTCTAGCCGCAAGCCAATTACCCGAAACTTCAAGCCGCAAGCCGATTGGCCGAAACTTCAAGTCGCAAGCCGATTGGCCGAAACTTCAAGCCACAAGCCGATTGGCCGAAACTTTAAGCCACAAGCCGATTGGCCGAAACTTTAAGCCGCAAGCAGATTGGCCGAAACTTTAAGTCGCAAGCCGATTGGCCGAAACTTCAAGCCGCAAGTCGATTACCCGAAACTTCAAGCCGCAAGCCGATTGGCCGAAACTTCAAGCCGCAAGCCGATTGGCCGAAACTTCAAGTCTCAAGCCGATTGTTCGAAACTTCAAGCCGCAAGCCGATTGGCTGAAACTTTAAGCCGCAATCCGATTGGCCGAAACTTCAATCTGCAAGCAGATTGGCCGAAAACTTCAAGCCGCAATCATATGGCCGAAACTTTAAGCCGCAAGCCGATTGGCCGAAACTTCAATCTGCAAGCTGATTGGCTGAAACTCCAAGCCTCAAGCCGATTGGACGAAACGTCAAGCCGTAAGCCGATTGGCCGAAACTTCTAGCCGCAAGCCAATTACCCGAAACTTCAAGCCGCAAGCCGATTGGCCGAAACTTCAAGTCGCATGCCGATTGGCTAAAACTTAGAGCCGCAAGCCGATTGGCCGAAACTTCAAGCCGCAAGTCGATTACCCGAAACTTCAAGCCGCAAGCCGATTGGCCGAAACTTCAAGTCTCAAGCCGATTGGTCGAAACTTCAAGCCGCAAGCCGATTGGCTGAAACTTTAAGCCGCAAGCCGATTGGCCGAAACTTTAAGTCGCAAGCCGATTGGCCGAAACTTTAAGCCGCAAGCCGATTGGCCGAAACTTTAAGCCGCAAGCCGATTGGCCGAAACTTCAAGCCGATTGGCTGAAACTTCAAGCCGCAAGCCGATTGGCCGAAACTTCAATCTGCAAGCTGATTGGCTGAAACTTCAAGCCTCAAGCCGATAGGCCGAAACTTCAAGCCGCAAGCCGATTGGCCGAAACTTCAAGTCACAAGCCGATTGGCCGAAACTTCAAGCCGATTGGCTGAAACTTCAAGCCGCAATCCGATTGGCCGAAACTTTAAGCCGCATGCCGATTGGCCGAAAACTTCAAGCCGCAATCCGATTGGCCGAAACTTCAATCTGCAAGCTGATTGGCTGAAACTTCAAGCCTCAAGCCGATAGGCTGAAACTTCAAGCCGCAAGCCGATTGGCCGAAACTTCAAGTCACAAGCCGATTGGCCGAAACTTCAAGCCGATTGGCTGAAACTTTAAGCCGCATGCCGATTGGCCGAAAACTTCAAGCCGCAATCCGATTGGCCGAAACTTTAAGTCGCAAGCCGATTGGCCGAAACTTTAAGCCGCAAGCCGATTGGCCGAAACTTCAAGCCGCAAGCCGATTGGCCGAAACTTCAAGTCGCATGCCGATTGGCTAAAACTTAGAGCCGCAAGCCAATTACCCGAAACTTCAAGCCGCAAGCCGATTGGCCGAAACTTCAAGTCGCATGCCGATTGGCTAAAACTTAGAGCCGCAAGCCGATTGGCCGAAACTTCAAGCCGCAAGTCGATTACCCGAAACTTCAAGCCGCAAGCCGATTGGCCGAAACTTCAAGTCTCAAGCCGATTGGTCGAAACTTCAAGCCGCAAGCCGATTGGCTGAAACTTTAAGCCGCAAGCCGATTGGCCGAAACTTTAAGCAGCAAGCCGATTGGCCGAAACTTTAAGTCGCAAGCCGATTGGCCGAAACTTTAAGCCGCAAGCCGATTGGCCGAAACTTCAAGCCGATTGGATGAAACTTCAAGCCGCAAGCCGATTGGCCGAAACTTCAATCTGCAAGCTGATTGGCTGAAACTTCAAGCCTCAAGCCGATAGGCCGAAACTTCAAGCCGCAAGCCGATAGGCCGAAACTTCAAGCCGCAAGCCGATTGGCCGAAACTTCAAGTCGCAAGCCGATTGGCCGAAACTTCAAGCCGATTGGCTGAAACTTCAAGCCGCAATCCGATTGGCCGAAACTTTAAGCCGCATGCCGATTGGCCGAAAACTTCAAGCCGCAATCCGATTGGCCGAAACTTTAATCTGCAAGCTGATTGGCTGAAACTTCAAGCCTCAAGCCGATAGGCCGAAACTTCAAGCCGCAAGCCGATTGGCCGAAACTTCAAGTCACAAGCCGATTGGCCGAAACTTCAAGCCGATTGGCTGAAACTTTAAGCCGCATGCCGATTGGCCGAAAACTTCAAGCCGCAATCCGATTGGCCGAAAACTTCAAGCCGCAATCCGATTGGCCGAAACTTCAATCTGCAAGCTGATTGGCTGAAACTCCAAGCCTCAAGCCGATTGGCCGAAACTTCAAGCCGCAAGCCGATTACCCGAAACTTCAATCTGCAAGCTGATTGGCCGAAACTTCAATCTGCAAGCTGATTGGCCGAAACTTCAAGTCTCAAGCCGATTGGTCGAAACTTCAAGCCGCAAGCCGATTGGCTGAAACTTTAAGCCGCAAGCCGATTGGCCGAAACTTTAAGCCGCAAGTCGATTGGCCGAAACTTTAAGTCGCAAGCCGATTGGCCGAAACTTTAAGCCGCAAGCCGATTGGCCGAAACTTTAAGCCGCAAGCCGATTGGCCGAAACTTCAAGCCGATTGGCTGAAACTTCAAGCCACAATCCGATTGGCCAAAACTTTAAGCCGCAAGCCGATTGGCCGAAAACTTCAAGCCGCAAGCCGATTGGCAGAAAACTTCAAGCCGCAATCCGATTGGCCGAAACTTTAAGCCGCAAGCCGATTGGCCGAAACTTTAAGCCGCAAGCCGATTGGCCGAAACTTTAAGCCGCAAGCCGATTGGCCGAAACTTCAAGCCGCAAGCCGATTGGCCGAAACTTCAAGCCGATTGGCTGAAACTTCAAGCCGACTGACCAAAACTTCAAGCCGCAAGCCGATTGGCCGAAACTTCAAGCCGCGAGCAGATTACCCGAAACTTCAAGCCGCAAGCCGATTGGCCGAAACTTCAAGTCTCAAGCCGATTGGCCGAAACTTTAAGCCGCAAGCCGATTGGCCGAAACTTTAAGCAGCAAGCCAATTGGCCGAAACTCCAAGCCGCAAGCCGATTGGCCGAAACTTCAAGCCGCAAGCTGATTGGCCGAAAACTTCAAGCCGCAAGCCGATTGGCCGAAACTTTAAGCAGCAAGCCGATTGGCCGAAACTCCAAGCCTCAAGCCGATTGGCCGAAACTTCAAGCCGCAAGCCGATTGGCTGAAAACTTCAAGCCGCAAGCTGATTTGCCGAAAACCTCAAGCCGCAAGCCGATTGGCCAAAACTTTAAGCAGCAAGCCGATTGGCCGAAACTCCAAGCCTCAAGCCGATTGGCCGAAACTTCAAGCCATAAGCCGATTGGCCGAAACTTCAAGCCGCAAGCCGTTTGGCCGAACAAGTCGCAAGCCCATTGGCTGAATATCAAGTCGCAAGCCCATTGGCTGAATATCAAGTCGCAAGCCCATTGGCTGATCATCAAGTCGCCAAACATGTTTTTTTAGCAAAGACCCTAGAGAATACAATGGCGGTGGTTGCAACTTTGTATCTTGTGTGGTATTTGCGTATTAATTTTTCAAACAAGTTTTATTTTTTAAACAGTTGTGTGCTAAAAAAAGAAAACCAGTAAAGTTAGCCCATTTTTTTCGCATAATGTGAAAGATGAAGTTATGTCGAGTAAATAGATACCTAACATGTCACGTTGCAAGCTGACTGGCCGAACAAGTCGCAAGCCGATTGGCCAAAACTTCAAGCCGCAAGCCGATTGGCCAAAACTTCAAGCCGCAAGCCGATTGGCCGAAACTTCAAGCCGCAAGCCGATTGGCCGAAACTTCAATCTGCAAGCTGATTGGCTGAAACTTCAAGCCTCAAGCCGATAGGCCGAAACTTTAAGCCGCAATCCGATTGGCCGAAACTTTAAGCCACATGCCGATTGGCCGAAAACTTCAAGCCGCAATCCGATTGGCCGAAACTTTAAGCCGCAAGCCGATTGGCCGAAACTTCAATCTGCAAGCTGATTGGCTGAAACTTCAAGCCGTAAGCCGATTGGCCGAAACTTCAAGCCGTAAGCCGATTGGCCGAAACTTCTAGCCGCAAGCCAATTACCCGAAACTTCAAGCCGCAAGCCGATTGGCCGAAACTTCAAGTCGCAAGCCGATTGGCCGAAACGTCAAGTCGCAAGCCGATTGGCCGAAACGTCAAGTCGCATGCCGATTGGCTAAAACTTCAAGCCGCAAGCCGATTGGCCGAAACTTCAAGCCGCAAGTCGATTACCCGAAACTTCAAGCCGCAAGCCGATTGGCCGAAACTTCAAGTCTCAAGCCGATTGGTCGAAACTTCAAGCCGCAAGCCGATTGGCTGAAACTTTAAGCCGCAAGCCGATTGGCCGAAACTTCAAGTCGCAAGTCGATTGGCCGAAACTTCAAGTCTCAAGCCGATTGGTCGAAACTTCAAGCCGCAAGCCGATTGGCTGAAACTTTAAGCCGCAAGCCGATTGGCCGAAACTTTAAGCCGCAAGCCGATTGGCCGAAACTTTAAGTCGCAAGCCGATTGGCCGAAACTTTAAGCCGCAAGCCGATTGGCCGAAACTTCAAGCCGCAAGCCGATTGGCTGAAACTTCAAGCCGCAAGCCGACTGACCAAAACTTCAAGCCGCAAGCCGATTGGCCGAAACTTCAAGCCGCGAGCAGATTACCCGAAACTTCAAGCCGCAAGCCGATTGGCCGAAACTTCAAGTCGCAAGTCGATTGGCCGAAACTTCAAGTCTCAAGCCGATTGGCCGAAACTTCAAGCCGCAAGCCGATTGGCCGAAACTTTAAGCCACAAGCCGATTGGCCGAAACTTTAAGCCGCAAGCCGATTGGCCGAAACTTTAAGTCGCAAGCCGATTGGCCGAAACTTCAAGTCGCATGCCGATTGGCTAAAACTTCAAGCCGCAAGCCGATTGGCCGAAACTTCAAGCCGCAAGTCGATTGGCCGAAACTTCAAGCCGCAAGTCGATTACCCGAAACTTCAAGCCGCAAGCCGATTGGCCGAAACTTCAAGTCTCAAGCCGATTGGTCGAAACTTCAAGCCGCAAGCCGATTGGCTGAAACTTTAAGCCGCAAGCAGATTGGCCGAAACTTTAAGCCGCAAGCCGATTGGCCGAAACTTTAAGTCGCAAGCCGATTGGCCGAAACTTCAAGCCGATTGGCTGAAACTTCAAGTCGCAAGTCGATTGGCCGAAACTTCAAGCCGCAAGCCGATTGGCCGAAACTTCAAGCCGATTGCCTGAAACTTCAAGTCGCAAGTCGATTGGCCGAAACTTCAAGTCTCAAGCCGATTGTTCGAAACTTTAAGCCGCAAGCCGATTGGCCGAAACTTCAAGTCGCAAGCCGATTGGCCGAAACTTCAAGCCGCAAGTCGATTGGCCGAAACTTCAAGTCTCAAGCCGATTGGTCGAAACTTCAAGCCGCAAGCCGATTGGCTGAAACTTTAAGCCGCAAGCCGATTGGCCGAAACTTCAAGTCGCAAGCCGATTGGCCGAAACTTCAAGCCGCTAGCCGATTGGCCGAAACTTCAAGCCGCAAGCCCATTGGCCAAACAATTCGCAAGCCCATTGGCCGAACATCAAGTCGCAAGCCCATTGGCTGAATATCAAGTCGCAAGCCCATTGGCCAAAACTTCAAGTCGCAATTGGCTGATCAAGTCGCCAAACATATGTTTTTTTAGCAAAGATCCTAGAGAATACAATGGCGGTCGTTGCAACTTTGTATCTCGTGCGGTATTTGCGCATCAATTTTTCAAACAAGTTTTCTTTTTTAAACAGTTTTGTGCTAAAAAAAAAAAAACAGTAAAGTTAGCCCATTTTTTCGCATAATGTGAAAGATGAAGTTATGCCGAGTAAATAGATAACTAGCATGTCACGTCGCAAGCTGATTGGCCAAAACTTCAAGCCGCAAGCCGACTGACCGAAACTTCAAGCCAATTGGCCGAAACTTCAAGCCGCTAGCCGATTGGCCGAAACTTCAAGCCGCAAGCCGATTGGCCGAAACTTCAAGCCACAAGCCGATTGGCCGAAAACTTCAAGCCGCAAGCTGATTGGCCGAAACTTTAAGCCGCATGCCGATTGGCCGAAAACTTCAAGCCGCAATCCGATTGGCCGAAACTTTAAGCCGCAAGCCGATTGGCCAAAACTTCAATCTGCAAGCTGATTGGCTGAAACTCCAAGCCTCAAGCCGATTGGCCGAAACTTCTAGCCGCAAGCCAATTACCCGAAACTTCAAGCCGCAAGCCGATTGGCCGAAACTTCAAGTCGCAAGCCGATTGGCCGAAACTTCAAGTCGCAAGCCGATTGGCCGAAACTTTAAGCCGCAAGCCGATTGGCCGAAACTTCAAGCCGATTGGCTGAAACTTCAAGCCGCAAGCCGATTGGCCGAAACTTCAATCTGCAAGCTGATTGGCTGAAACTTCAAGCCTCAAGCCGATAGGCCGAAACTTCAAGCCGCAAGCCGATTGGCTGAAACTTCAAGTCGCAAGTCGATTGGCCGAAACTTCAAGTCTCAAGCCGATTGTTCGAAACTTCAAGCCGCAAGCCGATTGGCTGAAACTTTAAGCCGCAATCCGATTGGCCGAAACTTCAATCTGCAAGCAGATTGGACGAAAACTTCAAGCCGCAATCCGATTGGCCGAAACTTCAAGCCGCAAGCCGATTGGCCGAAACTTCAAGTCTCAAGCCGATTGGCCGAAACTTCAAGTCTCAAGCCGATTGGCCGAAAACTTCAAGCCGCAAGCTGATTGGCCGAAAACTTCAAGCCGCAAGCCG
This sequence comes from Lithobates pipiens, assembly GCF_037356315.1. Classification (NCBI taxonomy): domain Eukaryota; kingdom Metazoa; phylum Chordata; class Amphibia; order Anura; family Ranidae; genus Lithobates; species Lithobates pipiens. The sequence goes on along the minus strand of NW_027507686.1, from coordinate 61,096,090 downwards.
ATTGGCCGAAACTTTAAGCAGCAAGCCGATTGGCCGAAACTCCAAGCCTCAACTCGATTGGCCGAAACTTCAAGCCGCAAGCCGATTGGCTGAAAACTTCAAGCCGCAAGCTGATTTGCCGAAAACCTCAAGCCGCAAGCCGATTGGCCAAAACTTTAAGCAGCAAGCCGATTGGCCGAAACTCCAAGCCTCAAGCCGATTGGCCGAAACTTCAAGCCATAAGCCGATTGGCCGAAACTTCAAGCCGCAAGCCGTTTGGCCGAACAAGTCGCAAGCCCATTGGCTGAATATCAAGTCGCAAGCCCATTGGCTGAATATCAAGTCGCAAGCCCATTGGCTGATCATCAAGTCGCCAAACATGTTTTTTTAGCAAAGACCCTAGAGAATACAATGGCGGTGGTTGCAACTTTGTATCTTGTGTGGTATTTGCGTATTAATTTTTCAAACAAGTTTTATTTTTTAAACAGTTGTGTGCTAAAAAAAGAAAACCAGTAAAGTTAGCCCATTTTTTTCGCATAATGTGAAAGATGAAGTTATGTCGAGTAAATAGATACCTAACATGTCACGTTGCAAGCTGACTGGCCGAACAAGTCGCAAGCCGATTGGCCAAAACTTCAAGCCGCAAGCCGATTGGCCAAAACTTCAAGCCGCAAGCCGATTGGCCGAAACTTCAATCTGCAAGCTGATTGGCTGAAACTTCAAGCCTCAAGCCGATAGGCCGAAACTTTAAGCCGCAATCCGATTGGCCGAAACTTTAAGCCACATGCCGATTGGCCGAAAACTTCAAGCCGCAATCCGATTGGCCGAAACTTTAAGCCGCAAGCCGATTGGCCGAAACTTCAATCTGCAAGCTGATTGGCTGAAACTCCAAGCCTCAAGCCGATTGGCCGAAACTTCAAGCCGTAAGCCGATTGGCCGAAACTTCTAGCCGCAAGCCAAATACCCGAAACTTCAAGCCGCAAGCCGATTGGCCGAAACTTCAAGTCGCAAGCCGATTGGCCGAAACGTCAAGTCGCAAGCCGATTGGCCGAAACGTCAAGTCGCATGCCGATTGGCTAAAACTTCAAGCCGCAAGCCGATTGGCCGAAACTTCAAGCCGCAAGTCGATTACCCGAAACTTCAAGCCGCAAGCCGATTGGCCGAAACTTCAAGTCTCAAGCCGATTGGTCGAAACTTCAAGCCGCAAGCCGATTGGCTGAAACTTTAAGCCGCAAGCCGATTGGCCGAAACTTTAAGCCGCAAGCCGATTGGCCGAAACTTTAAGTCGCAAGCCGATTGGCCGAAACTTTAAGCCGCAAGCCGATTGGCCGAAACTTCAAGCCGCAAGCCGATTGGCCGAAACTTCAAGCCGCAAGCCGATTGGCCGAAACTTCAAGCCGCGAGCAGATTACCCGAAACTTCAAGCCGCAAGCCGATTGGCCGAAACTTCAAGTCGCAAGTCGATTGGCCGAAACTTCAAGCCGCAAGCCGATTGGCCGAAACTTTAAGCCACAAGCCGATTGGCCGAAACTTTAAGCCGCAAGCCGATTGGCCGAAACTTTAAGTCGCAAGCCGATTGGCCGAAACTTCAAGTCGCATGCCGATTGGCTAAAACTTCAAGCCGCAAGCCGATTGGCCGAAACTTCAAGCCGCAAGTCGATTGGCCGAAACTTCAAGCCGCAAGTCGATTACCCGAAACTTCAAGCCGCAAGCCGATTGGCCGAAACTTCAAGTCTCAAGCCGATTGGTCGAAACTTCAAGCCGCAAGCCGATTGGCTGAAACTTTAAGCCGCAAGCAGATTGGCCGAAACTTTAAGCCGCAAGCCGATTGGCCGAAACTTTAAGTCGCAAGCCGATTGGCCGAAACTTCAAGCCGATTGGCTGAAACTTCAAGTCGCAAGTCGATTGGCCGAAACTTCAAGCCGATTGCCTGAAACTTCAAGTCGCAAGTCGATTGGCCGAAACTTCAAGTCTCAAGCCGATTGTTCGAAACTTTAAGCCGCAAGCCGATTGGCCGAAACTTCAAGTCGCAAGCCGATTGGCCGAAACTTCAAGCCGCAAGTCGATTGGCCGAAACTTCAAGTCGCTAGCCGATTGGCCGAAACTTCAAGCCGCAAGCCCATTGGCCAAACAATTCGCAAGCCCATTGGCCGAACATCAAGTCGCAAGCCCATTGGCTGAATATCAAGTCGCAAGCCGATTGGCCGAAACTTCAAGTCGCAAGCCGATTGGCCGAAACTTTAAGCCGCAAGCCGATTGGCCGAAACTTCAAGCCGATTGGCTGAAACTTCAAGCCGCAAGCCGATTGGCCGAAACTTCAATCTGCAAGCTGATTGGCTGAAACTTCAAGCCTCAAGCCGATAGGCCGAAACTTCAAGCCGCAAGCCGATTGGCTGAAACTTCAAGTCGCAAGTCGATTGGCCGAAACTTCAAGTCTCAAGCCGATTGTTCGAAACTTCAAGCCGCAAGCCGATTGGCTGAAACTTTAAGCCGCAATCCGATTGGCCGAAACTTCAATCTGCAAGCAGATTGGCCGAAAACTTCAAGCCGCAATCCGATTGGCCGAAACTTTAAGCCGCAAGCCGATTGGCCGAAACTTCAATCTGCAAGCTGATTGGCTGAAACTCCAAGCCTCAAGCCGATTGGACGAAACTTCAAGCCGTAAGCCGATTGGCCGAAACTTCTAGCCGCAAGCCAATTACCCGAAACTTCAAGCCGCAAGCCGATTGGCCGAAACTTCAAGTCGCATGCCGATTGGCTAAAACTTAGAGCCGCAAGCCGATTGGCCGAAACTTCAAGCCGCAAGTCGATTACCCGAAACTTCAAGCCGCAAGCCGATTGGCCGAAACTTCAAGTCTCAAGCCGATTGGTCGAAACTTCAAGCCGCAAGCCGATTGGCCGAAACTTAAAGTCGCAAGCCGATTGGCCGAATCTTTAAGCCGCAAGCCGATTGGCCGAACCTTCAAGCCGATTGGCTGAAACTTCAAGCCGCAAGCCGATTGGCCGAAACTTTAATCTGCAAGCTGATTGGCTGAAACTTCAAGCCTCAAGCCGATAGGCTGAAACTTCAAGCCGCAAGCCGATTGGCCGAAACTTCAAGTCACAAGCCGATTGGCCGAAACTTCAAGCCGATTGGCTGAAACTTTAAGCCGCATGCCGATTGGCCGAAAACTTCAAGCCGCAATCCGATTGGCCGAAAACTTCAAGCCGCAATCCGATTGGCCGAAACTTTAAGCCGCAAGCCGATTGGCCGAAAACTTCAAGCCGCAATCCGATTGGCCGAAAACTTCAAGCCGCAATCCGATTGGCCGAAACTTTAAGCCGCAAGCCGATTGGCCGAAACTTCAATCTGCAAGCTGATTGGCTGAAACTCCAAGCCTCAAGCCGATTGGCCGAAACTTCAAGCCGCAATCCGATTGGCCGAAACTTTAAGCCGCAAGCCAATTACCCGAAACTTCAATCTGCAAGCTGATTGGCCGAAACTTCAATCTGCAAGCTGATTGGCCGAAACTTCAAGTCTCAAGCCGATTGGTCGAAACTTCAAGCCGCAAGCCGATTGGCCGAAACTTTAAGCCGCAAGCCGATTGGCCGAAACTTCAAGTCTCAAGCCGATTGGCCGAAACTTCAAGCCGAAGCCGATTGGCTGAAACTTTAAGCCGCAAGCCGATTGGCCGAAACTTTAAGTCGCAAGCCGATTGGCCGAAACTTTAAGCCGCAAGCCGATTGGCCGAAACTTCAAGCCGATTGGCTGAAACTTCAAGCCGCAAGCCGATTGGCCGAAACTTCAATCTGCAAGCTGATTGGCTGAAACTTCAAGCCTCAAGCCGATTGGCCGAAACTTCAAGCCGATTGGCTGAAACTTCAAGCCGCAATCCGATTGGCCGAAACTTTAAGCCGCATGCCGATTGGCCGAAAACTTCAAGCCGCAATCCGATTGGCCGAAACTTTAATCTGCAAGCTGATTGGCTGAAACTTCAAGCCTCAAGCCGATAGGCCGAAACTTCAAGCCGCAAGCCGATTGGCCGAAACTTCAAGTCACAAGCCGATTGGCCGAAACTTCAAGCCGATTGGCTGAAACTTTAAGCCGCATGCCGATTGGCCGAAAACTTCAAGCCGCAATCCGATTGGCCGAAAACTTCAAGCCGCAATCCGATTGGCCGAAACTTTAAGCCGCAAGCCGATTGGCCGAAACTTCAATCTGCAAGCTGATTGGCTGAAACTCCAAGCCTCAAGCCGATTGGCCGAAACTTCAAGCCACAATCCGATTGGCCGAAACTTTAAGCCGCAAGCCAATTACCCGAAACTTCAATCTGCAAGCTGATTGGCCGAAACTTCAATCTGCAAGCTGATTGGCCGAAACTTCAAGTCTCAAGCCGATTGGTCGAAACTTCAAGCCGCAAGCCGATTGGCTGAAACTTTAAGTCGCAAGCCGATTGGCCGAAACTTTAAGCCGCAAGCCGATTGGCCGAAACTTTAAGCCGCAAGCCGATTGGCCGAAACTTCAAGCCGATTGGCTGAAACTTCAAGTCGCAAGTCGATTGGCCAAAACTTCAAGTCTCAAGCCGATTGGTCGAAACTTCAAGCCGCAAGCCGATTGGCTGAAACTTTAAGCCGCAAGCCGATTGGCCGAAACTTTAAGCCGCAAGCCGATTGGCCGAAACTTCAAGTCGCATGCCGATTGGCCGAAACTTCAAGCCGATTGGCTGAAACTTCAAGCCACAATCCGATTGGCCAAAACTTTAAGCCGCAAGCCGATTGGCCGAAAACTTCAAGCCGCAAGCCGATTGGCAGAAAACTTCAAGCCGCAATCCGATTGTCCGAAACTTTAAGCCGCAAGTCGATTACCCGAAACTTCAAGCCGCAAGTCGATTGGCCGAAACTTCAAGTCTCAAGCCGATTGGTCGAAACTTCAAGCCGCAAGCCGATTGGCTGAAACTTTAAGCCGCAAGCCGATTGGCCGAAACTTCAAGTCGCAAGCCGATTGGCCGAAACTTCAAGCCGCTAGCCGATTGGCCGAAACTTCAAGCTGCAAGCCCATTGGCCAAACAATTCGCAAGCCCATTGGCCGAACATCAAGTCGCAAGCCCATTGGCTGAATATCAAGTCGCAAGCCCATTGGCCAAAACTTCAAGTCGCAATTGGCTAATCAAGTCGCCAAACATATGTTTTTTTAGCAAAGATCCTAGAGAATACAATGGCGGTCGTTGCAACTTTGTATCTCGTGCGGTATTTGCGCATCAATTTTTCAAACAAGTTTTCTTTTTTAAACAGTTTTGTGCTAAAAAAAAAAAAACAGTAAAGTTAGCCCATTTTTTCGCATAATGTGAAAGATGAAGTTATGCCGAGTAAATAGATAACTAGCATGTCACGTCGCAAGCTGATTGGCCAAAACTTCAAGCCGCAAGCCGACTGACCGAAACTTCAAGCCAATTGGCCGAAACTTCAAGCCGCTAGCCGATTGGCCGAAACTTCAAGCCGCAAGCCGATTGGCCGAAACTTCAAGCCACAAGCCGATTGGCCGAAAACTTCAAGCCGCAAGCTGATTGGCCGAAACTTTAAGCCGCATGCCGATTGGCCGAGAACTTCAAGCCGCAATCCGATTGGCCGAAACTTTAAGCCGCAAGCCGATTGGCCGAAACTTCAATCTGCAAGCTGATTGGCTGAAACTCCAAGCCTCAAGCCGATTGGCCGAAACTTCAAGCCACAATCCGATTGGCCGAAACTTTAAGCCGCAAGCCAATTACCCGAAACTTCAATCTGCAAGCTGATTGGCCGAAACTTCAATCTGCAAGCTGATTGGCCGAAACTTCAAGTCTCAAGCCGATTGGTCGAAACTTCAAGCCGCAAGCCGATTGGCTGAAACTTTAAGTCGCAAGCCGATTGGCCGAAACTTTAAGCCGCAAGCCGATTGGCCGAAACTTTAAGCCGCAAGCCGATTGGCCGAAACTTCAAGCCGATTGGCTGAAACTTCAAGTCGCAAGCCGATTGGTCGAAACTTCAAGCCGCAAGCCGATTGGCTGAAACTTTAAGCCGCAAGCCGATTGGCCGAAACTTTAAGCCGCAAGCCGATTGGCCGAAACTTCAAGTCGCATGCCGATTGGCCGAAACTTCAAGCCGATTGGCTGAAACTTCAAGCCACAATCCGATTGGCCAAAACTTTAAGCCGCAAGCCGATTGGCCGAAAACTTCAAGCCGCAAGCCGATTGGCAGAAAACTTCAAGCCGCAATCCGATTGGCCGAAACTTTAAGCCGCAAGCCGATTGGCCGAAACTTTAAGCCGCAAGCCGATTGGCCGAAACTTCAAGCCGCAATCCGATTGGCCGAAACTTTAAGCCGCAAGCCAATTACCCGAAACTTCAATCTGCAAGCCGATTGGTCGAAACTTCAAGCCGCAAGCCGATTGGCTGAAACTTTAAGCCGCAAGCCGATTGGCCGAAACTTCAAGCCGCAAGCCGATTGGCCGAAACTTCAAGCCGCGAGCAGATTACCCGAAACTTCAAGCCGCAAGCCGATTGGCCGAAACTTCAAGTCTCAAGCCGATTGGCCGAAACTTCAAGCCGCAAGCCGATTGGCCGAAACTTCAAGCCACAAGCCGATTGGCCGAAACTTCAAGCCACAAGCCGATTGGCTAAAACTTCAAGCCGCAAGCCGATTGGCTAAAACTTCAAGCCGCAAGCCGATTGGCCGAAACTTCAAGCCGCAAGTCGATTACCCGAAACTTCAAGCCGCAAGCCGATTGGCCGAAACTTCAAGTCTCAAGCCGATTGGTCGAAACTTCAAGCCGCAAGCCGATTGGCCGAAACTTTAAGCCGCAAGCCGATTGGCCGAAACTTTAAGTCGCAAGCCGATTGGCCGAAACTTTAAGCCGCAAGCCGATTGGCCGAAACTTCAAGTCGCAAGTCGATTGGCCGAAACTTCAAGTCGCAAGTCGATTGGCCGAAACTTCAAGTCGCAAGCCGATTGGCCGAAACTTCAAGCCGATTGCCTGAAACTTCAAGTCGCAAGTCGATTGGCCGAAACTTCAAGTCTCAAGCCGATTGGTCGAAACTTCAAGCCGCAAGCCGATTGGCTGAAACTTTAAGCCGCAAGCCGATTGGCCGAAACTTCAAGTCGTAAGCCGATTGGCTGAAACTTTAAGCCGCAAGCCGATTGGCCGAAACTTCAAGTCGTAAGCCGATTGGCCGAAACTTCAAGCCGCTAGCCGATTGGCTGAAATTTCAAGCTGCAAGCCGATTGGCCGAAACTTCAAGCCGCAAGCCCATTGGCCAAACAATTCGCAAGCCCATTGGCCGAACATCAAGTCGCAAGCCCATTGGCTGAATATCAAGTCGCAAGCCCATTGGCCAAAACTTCAAGTCGCAATTGGCTGATCAAGTCGCCAAACATATGTTTTTTTAGCAAAGACCCTAGAGAATACAATGGCGGTCGTTGCAACTTTGTATCTCGTGCGGTATTTGCGCATCAATTTTTCAAACAACTTTTCTTTTTAAACAGTTTTGTGCTAAAAAAAAAAAAACAGTAAAGTTAGCCCATTTTTTCGCATAATGTGAAAGATGAAGTTATGCCGAGTAAATAGATAACTAGCATGTCACGTCGCAAGCCGACTGACCGAAACTTCAAGCCAATTGGCCGAAACTTCAAGCCGCAAGCCGATTGGCCGAAACTTCAAGCCGCAAGCCGATTGGCCGAAAACTTCAAGCCGCAAGCTGATTGGCCGAAAACTTCAAGCCGCAAGCCGATTGGCCGAAACTTCAAGCCACAAGCCGATTGGCCGAAAACTTCAAGCCGCAAGCTGATTGGCCGAAAACTTCAAGCCGCAAGCCGATTGGCCGAAACTTTAAGCAGCAAGCCGATTGGCCGAAACTCCAAGCCTCAAGCCGATTGGCCGAAACTTCAAGCCGCAAGCCGATTGGCTGAAAACTTCAAGCCGCAAGCTGATTTGCCGAAAACCTCAAGCCGCAAGCCGATTGGCCAAAACTTTAAGCAGCAAGCCGATTGGCCGAAACTCCAAGCCTCAAGCCGATTGGCCGAAACTTCAAGCCATAAGCCGATTGGCCGAAACTTCAAGCCGCAAGCCGTTTGGCCGAACAAGTCGCAAGCCCATTGGCTGAATATCAAGTCGCAAGCCCATTGGCTGAATATCAAGTCGCAAGCCCATTGGCTGATCATCAAGTCGCCAAACATGTTTTTTTAGCAAAGACCCTAGAGAATACAATGGCGGTGGTTGCAACTTTGTATCTCGTGTGGTATTTGCGTATTAATTCTTCAAACAAGTTTTATTTTTTAAACAGTTTTGTGCTAAAAAAAGAAAACCAGTAAAGTTAGCCCATTTTTTTCGCATAATGTGAAAGATGAAGTTATGCCGAGTAAATAGATACCTAACATGTCACGTTGCAAGCTGACTGGCCGAACAAGTCGCAAGCCGATTGGCCAAAACTTCAAGCCGCAAGCCGATTGGCCAAAACTTCAAGCCGCAAGCCAATTGGCCGAAACTTCAATCTGCAAGCTGATTGGCTGAAACTTCAAGCCTCAAGCCGATAGGCCGAAACTTTAAGCCGCAATCCGATTGGCCGAAACTTTAAGCCACATGCCGATTGGCCGAAAACTTCAAGCCGCAATCCGATTGGCCGAAACTTTAAGCCGCAAGCCGATTGGCCGAAACTTCAATCTGCAAGCTGATTGGCTGAAACTCCAAGCCTCAAGCCGATTGGCCGAAACTTCAAGCCGTAAGCCGATTGGCCGAAACTTCTAGCCGCAAGCCAATTACCCGAAACTTCAAGCCGCAAGCCGATTGGCCGAAACTTCTAGCCGCAAGCCAATTACCCGAAACTTCAAGCCGCAAGCCGATTGGCCGAAACTTCAAGTCGCAAGCCGATTGGCCGAAACGTCAAGTCGCAAGCCGATTGGCCGAAACGTCAAGTCGCATGCCGATTGGCTAAAACTTCAAGCCGCAAGCCGATTGGCCGAAACTTCAAGCCGCAAGTCGATTACCCGAAACTTCAAGCCGCAAGCCGATTGGCCGAAACTTCAAGTCTCAAGCCGATTGGTCGAAACTTCAAGCCGCAAGCCGATTGGCTGAAACTTTAAGCCGCAAGCCGATTGGCCGAAACTTCAAGTCGCAAGTCGATTGGCCGAAACTTCAAGTCTCAAGCCGATTGGTCGAAACTTCAAGCCGCAAGCCGATTGGCTGAAACTTTAAGCCGCAAGCCGATTGGCCGAAACTTTAAGCCGCAAGCCGATTGGCCGAAACTTTAAGCCGCAAGCCGATTGGCCGAAACTTCAAGCCGCAAGCCGATTGGCCGAAACTTCAAGTCGCAAGCCGATTGGCCGAAACTTCAAGCCGCAAGCCGATTGGCCGAAACTTTAAGCCACAAGCCGATTGGCCGAAACTTTAAGCCGCAAGCCGATTGGCCGAAACTTTAAGTCGCATGCCGATTGGCCGAAACTTCAAGTCGCAAGCCGATTGGCCGAAACTTCAAGCCGCAAGCCGATTGGCCGAAACTTTAAGCCACAAGCCGATTACCCGAAACTTCAAGCCGCAAGTCGATTACCCGAAACTTCAAGCCGCAAGCCGATTGGCCGAAACTTCAAGTCTCAAGCCGATTGGTCGAAACTTCAAGCCGCAAGCCGATTGGCTGAAACTTTAAGCCGCAAGCCGATTGGCCGAAACTTCAAGTCGCAAGCCGATTGGCCGAAACTTCAAGTCGCAAGCCGATTGGCCGAAACTTCAAGCCGATTGGCTGAAACTTCAAGTCGCAAGTCGATTGGCCGAAACTTCAAGTCTCAAGCCGATTGTTCGAAATTTTAAGCCGCAAGCCGATTGGCCGAAACTTCAAGTCGCAAGCCGATTGGCCGAAACTTCAAGCCGATTGGCTGAAACTTCAAGCCGCAAGTCGATTACCCGAAACTTCAAGCCGCAAGTCGATTGGCCGAAACTTCAAGTCTCAAGCCGATTGGTCGAAACTTCAAGCCGCAAGCCGATTGGCTGAAACTTTAAGCCGCAAGCCGATTGGCCGAAACTTCAAGTCGCAAGCCGATTGGCCGAAACTTCAAGCCGCTAGCCGATTGGCCGAAACTTCAAGCTGCAAGCCCATTGGCCAAACAATTCGCAAGCCCATTGGCCGAACATCAAGTCGCAAGCCCATTGGCTGAATATCAAGTCGCAAGCCCATTGGCCAAAACTTCAAGTCGCAATTGGCTAATCAAGTCGCCAAACATATGTTTTTTTAGCAAAGATCCTAGAGAATACAATGGCGGTCGTTGCAACTTTGTATCTCGTGCGGTATTTGCGCATCAATTTTTCAAACAAGTTTTCTTTTTTAAACAGTTTTGTGCTAAAAAAAAAAAAACAGTAAAGTTAGCCCATTTTTTCGCATAATGTGAAAGATGAAGTTATGCCGAGTAAATAGATAACTAGCATGTCACGTCGCAAGCTGATTGGCCAAAACTTCAAGCCGCAAGCCGACTGACCGAAACTTCAAGCCAATTGGCCGAAACTTCAAGCCGCTAGCCGATTGGCCGAAACTTCAAGCCGCAAGCCGATTGGCCGAAACTTCAAGCCACAAGCCGATTGGCCGAAAACTTCAAGCCGCAAGCTGATTGGCCGAAACTTTAAGCCGCATGCCGATTGGCCGAGAACTTCAAGCCGTAAGCCGATTGGCCGAAACTTCTAGCCGCAAGCCAATTACCCGAAACTTCAAGCCGCAAGCCGATTGGCCGAAACTTCAAGTCGCATGCCGATTGGCTAAAACTTAGAGCCGCAAGCCGATTGGCCGAAACTTCAAGCCGCAAGTCGATTACCCGAAACTTCAAGCCGCAAGCCGATTGGCCGAAACTTCAAGTCTCAAGCCGATTGGTCGAAACTTCAAGCCGCAAGCCGATTGGCTGAAACTTTAAGCCGCAAGCCGATTGGCCGAAACTTTAAGTCGCAAGCCGATTGGCCGAAACTTTAAGCCGCAAGCCGATTGGCCGAAACTTCAAGCCGATTGGCTGAAACTTCAAGCCGCAAGCCGATTGGCCGAAACTTCAATCTGCAAGCTGATTGGCTGAAACTTCAAGCCTCAAGCCGATAGGCCGAAACTTCAAGCCGCAAGCCGATTGGCCGAAACTTCAAGTCACAAGCCGATTGGCCGAAACTTCAAGCCACAAGCCGATTGGCCGAAACTTTAAGCCGCATGCCGATTGGCCGAAAACTTCAAGCCGCAATCCGATTGGCCGAAACTTTAATCTGCAAGCTGATTGGCTGAAACTTCAAGCCTCAAGCCGATAGGCTGAAACTTCAAGCCGCAAGCCGATTGGCCGAAACTTCAAGTCACAAGCCGATTGGCCGAAACTTCAAGCCGATTGGCTGAAACTTTAAGCCGCATGCCGATTGGCCGAAAACTTCAAGCCGCAATCCGATTGGCCGAAAACTTCAAGCCGCAATCCGATTGGCCGAAACTTTAAGCCGCAAGCCGATTGGCCGAAACTTCAATCTGCAAGCTGATTGGCCGAAACTCCAAGCCTCAAGCAGATTGGCCGAAACTTCAAGCCGCAATCCGATTGGCCGAAACTTTAAGCCGCAAGCCAATTACCCGAAACTTCAATCTGCAAGCTGATTGGCCGAAACTTCAATCTGCAAGCTGATTGGCCGAAACTTCAAGTCTCAAGCCGATTGGTCGAAACTTCAAGCCGCAAGCCAATTGGCTGAAACTTTAAGCCGCAAGCCGATTGGCCGAAACTTTAAGCCGCAAGCCGATTGGCCGAAACTTTAAGTCGCAAGCCGATTGGCCGAAACTTCAAGCCGCAAGCCGTTTGGCCGAACAAGTCGCAAGCCCATTGGCTTAATATCAAGTCGCAAGCCCATTGGCTGAATATCAAGTCGCAAGCCCATTGGCTGATCATCAAGTCGCCAAACATGTTTTTTTAGCAAAGACCCTAGAGAATACAATGGCGGTGGTTGCAACTTTGTATCTCGTGTGGTATTTGAGTATTAATTTTTCAAACAAGTTTTATTTTTTAAACAGTTTTGTGCTAAAAAAAGAAAACCAGTAAAGTTAGCCCATTTTTTTCGCATAATGTGAAAGATGAAGTTATGTCGAGTAAATAGATACCTAACATGTCACGTTGCAAGCTGACTGGCCGAACAAGTCGCAAGCCGATTGGCCAAAACTTCAAGCCGCAAGCCGATTGGCCGAAACTTCAAGCTGCAAGCCGATTGGCCGAAACTTCAATCTGCAAGCAGATTGGCTGAAACTTCAAGCCGATAGGCCGAAACTTCAAGCCGCAAGCCGATTGGCCGAAACTTCAAGCCGCAATCCGATTGGCCGAAACTTTAAGCCGCATGCCGATTGGCCGAAAACTTCAAGCCGCAATCCGATTGGCCGAAACTTTAAGCCGCAAGCCGATTGGCCGAAACTTCAATCTGCAAGCTGATTGGCTGAAACTCCAAGCCTCAAGCCGATTGGCCGAAACTTCAAGCCGTAAGCCGATTGGCCGAAACTTCAAGTCGCAAGCCGATTGGCCGAAACTTTAAGCCGCAAGCCGATTGGCCGAAACTTCAAGTCGCAAGCCGATTGGCCGAAACTTCAAGCCGATTGGCTGAAACTTCAAGCCGCAATCCGATTGGCCGAAACTTTAAGCCACATGCCGATTGGCCGAAAACTTCAAGCCGCAATCCGATTGGCCGAAACTTTAAGCCGCAAGCCGATTGGCCGAAACTTCAATCTGCAAGCTGATTGGCTGAAACTCCAAGCCTCAAGCCGATTGGCCGAAACTTCAAGCCGTAAGCCGATTGGCCGAAACTTCTAGCCGCAAGCCAATTACCCGAAACTTCAAGCCGCAAGCCGATTGGCCGAAACTTCAAGTCGCAAGCCGATTGGCCGAAACGTCAAGTCGCATGCCGATTGGCTAAAACTTCAAGCCGCAAGCCGATTGGCCGAAACTTCAAGCCGCAAGTCGATTACCCGAAACTTCAAGCCGCAAGCCGATTGGCCGAAACTTCAAGTCGCAAGCCGATTGGTCGAAACTTCAAGCCGCAAGCCGATTGGCCGAAACTTCAAGTCGCAAGTCGATTGGCCGAAACTTCAAGTCTCAAGCCGATTGGCCGAAACTTCAAGCCGCAAGCCGATTGGCCGAAACTTTAAGCCGCAAGCCGATTGGCCGAAACTTTAAGCCGCAAGCCGATTGGCCGAAACTTTAAGTCGCAAGCCGATTGGCCGAAACTTCAAGTCGCAAGCCGATTGGCCGAAACTTCAAGCCGCAAGCCGATTGGCCGAAACTTCAAGCCGCAAGTCGATTGGCCGAAACTTCAAGCCGCAAGCCGATTGGCCGAAACTTCAAGTCTCAAGCCGATTGGTCGAAACTTCAAGCCGCAAGCCGATTGGCTGAAACTTTAAGCCGCAAGCAGATTGGCCGAAACTTTAAGCCGCAAGCCGATTGGCCGAAACTTTAAGTCGCAAGCCGATTGGCCGAAACTTTAAGCCGCAAGCCGATTGGCCGAAACTTCAAGCCGTTTGGCTGAAACTTCAAGTCGCAAGTCGATTGGCCGAAACTTCAAGTCTCAAGCCGATTGTTCGAAACTTTAAGCCGCAAGCCGATTGGCCGAAACTTCAAGCCGCAATCCGATTGGCCGAAACTTTAAGCCGCAAGCCGATTGGCCGAAACTTTAAGCCGCAAGCCGATTGGCCGAAACTTTAAGCCGCAAGCCGATTGGCCGAAACTTCAAGCCGCAAGCCGATTGGCCGAAACTTCAAGCCGATTGGCTGAAACTTCAAGCCGCAAGCCGACTGACCAAAACTTCAAGCCGCGAGCAGATTACCCGAAACTTCAAGCCGCAAGCCGATTGGCCGAAACTTCAAGTCTCAAGCCGATTGGCCGAAACTTCAAGCCGCAAGCCGATTGGCCGAAACTTCAAGCCGCATGCCGATTGGCTAAAACTTCAAGCCGCAAGCCGATTGGCCGAAACTTCAAGCCGCAAGTCGATTACCCGAAACTTCAAGCCGCAAGCCGATTGGCCGAAACTTCAAGTCTCAAGCCGATTGGTCGAAACTTCAAGCCGCAAGCCGATTGGCTGAAACTTTAAGCCGCAAGCCGATTGGCCGAAACTTCAAGTCGCAAGCCGATTGGCCGAAACTTCAAGTCGCAAGCCGATTGGCCGAAACTTTAAGCCGTAAGCCGATTGGCCGAAACTTTAAGCCGCAAGCCGAAACTTTAAGTCGCAAGCCGATTGGCCGAAACTTCAAGTCGCAAGCCGATTGGCCGAAACTTCAAGCCGCAAGCCGATTGGCCGAAACTTCAAGCCGCAAGCCGATTGGCTGAAACTTCAAGCCGATTGGCCGAAACTTCAAGTCTCAAGCCGATTGGTCGAAACTTCAAGCCGCAAGCCGATTGGCCGAAACTTTAAGTCGCAAGCCGATTGGCCGAAACTTTAAGCCGCAAGCCGATTGGCCGAAACTTCAAGCCGATTGGCTGAAACTTCAAGTCGCAAGTCGATTGGCCGAAACTTCAAGTCGCAAGCCGATTGGCCGAAACTTCAAGCCGATTGCCTGAAACTTCAAGTCGCAAGTCGATTGGCCGAAACTTCAAGTCTCAAGCCGATTGGTCGAAACTTCAAGCCGCAAGCCGATTGGCTGAAACTTCAAGTCACAAGCCGATTGGCTGAAACTTCAAGCCGATTGGCTGAAACTTCAAGCCGCAATCCGATTGGCCGAAACTTTAAGCCACATGCCGATTGGCCGAAAACTTCAAGCCGCAATCCGATTGGCCGAAACTTTAAGCCGCAAGCCGATTGGCCGAAACTTCAATCTGCAAGCTGATTGGCTGAAACTCCAAGCCTCAAGCCGATTGGCCGAAACTTCAAGCCGTAAGCCGATTGGCCGAAACTTCTAGCCGCAAGCCAATTACCCGAAACTTCAAGCCGCAAGCCGATTGGCCGAAACGTCAAGTCGCATGCCGATTGGCTAAAACTTCAAGCCGCAAGCCGATTGGCCGAAACTTCAAGCCGCAAGTCGATTACCCGAAACTTCAAGCCGCAAGCCGATTGGCCGAAACTTCAAGCCGCAAGCCGATTGGTCGAAACTTCAAGCCGCAAGCCGATTGGCCGAAACTTCAAGTCGCAAGTCGATTGGCCGAAACTTCAAGTCTCAAGCCGATTGGTCGAAACTTCAAGCCGCAAGCCGATTGGCTGAAACTTTAAGCCGCAAGCCGATTGGCCGAAACTTTAAGCCGCAAGCCGATTGGCCGAAACTTCAAGCTGATTGGCTGAAACTTCAAGCCACAATCCGATTGGCCAAAACTTTAAGCCGCAAGCCGATTGGCCGAAACTTCAAGCCGCAATCCGATTGGCCGAAACTTCAATCTGCAAGCAGATTGGCCGAAAACTTCAAGCCGCAATCCGATTGGCCGAAACTTTAAGCCGCAAGCCGATTGGCCGAAACTTCAATCTGCAAGCTGATTGGCTGAAACTCCAAGCCTCAAGCCGATTGGACGAAACTTCAAGCCGTAAGCCGATTGGCCGAAACTTCTAGCCGCAAGCCAATTACCCGAAACTTCAAGCCGCAAGCCGATTGGCCGAAACTTCAAGTCGCAAGCCGATTGGCTGAAACTTCAAGCCTCAAGCCGATAGGCCGAAACTTCAAGCCGCAAGCCGATTGGCCGAAACTTCAAGTCACAAGCCGATTGGCCGAAACTTCAAGCCGATTGGCTGAAACTTCAAGCCGCAATCCGATTGGCCGAAACTTTAAGCCGCATGCCGATTGGCCGAAAACTTCAAGCCGCAATCCGATTGGCCGAAACTTTAATCTGCAAGCTGATTGGCTGAAACTTCAAGCCTCAAGCCGATAGGCCGAAACTTCAAGCCGCAAGCCGATTGGCCGAAACTTCAAGTCACAAGCCGATTGGCCGAAACTTCAAGCCGATTGGCTGAAACTTCAAGCCGCAATCCGATTGGCCGAAACTTTAAGCCGCATGCCGATTGGCCGAAAACTTCAAGCCGCAATCCGATTGGCCGAAAACTTCAAGCCGCAATCCGATTGGCCGAAACTTTAAGCCGCAAGCCGATTGGCCGAAACTTCAATCTGCAAGCTGATTGGCTGAAACTCCAAGCCTCAAGCCGATTGGCCGAAACTTCAAGCCGCAAGCCGATTGGCCGAAACTTCAAGCTGATTGGCTGAAACTTCAAGCCACAATCCGATTGGCCAAAACTTTAAGCCGCAAGCCGATTGGCCGAAACTTCAAGCCGCAATCCGATTGGCCGAAACTTCAATCTGCAAGCAGATTGGCCGAAAACTTCAAGCCGCAATCCGATTGGCCGAAACTTTAAGCCGCAAGCCGATTGGCCGAAACTTCAATCTGCAAGCTGATTGGCTGAAACTCCAAGCCTCAAGCCGATTGGACGAAACTTCAAGCCGTAAGCCGATTGGCCGAAACTTCTAGCCGCAAGCCAATTACCCGAAACTTCAAGCCGCAAGCCGATTGGCCGAAACTTCAAGTCGCAAGCCGATTGGCTGAAACTTCAAGCCTCAAGCCGATAGGCCGAAACTTCAAGCCGCAAGCCGATTGGCCGAAACTTCAAGTCACAAGCCGATTGGCTGAAACTTCAAGCCGCAATCCGATTGGCCGAAACTTTAAGCCGCATGCCGATTGGCCGAAAACTTCAAGCCGCAATCCGATTGGCCGAAACTTTAATCTGCAAGCTGATTGGCTGAAACTTCAAGCCTCAAGCCGATAGGCCGAAACTTCAAGCCGCAAGCCGATTGGCCGAAACTTCAAGTCACAAGCCGATTGGCCGAAACTTCAAGCCGATTGGCTGAAACTTCAAGCCGCAATCCGATTGGCCGAAACTTTAAGCCGCATGCCGATTGGCCGAAAACTTCAAGCCGCAATCCGATTGGCCGAAAACTTCAAGCCGCAATCCGATTGGCCGAAACTTTAAGCCGCAAGCCGATTGGCCGAAACTTCAATCTGCAAGCTGATTGGCTGAAACTCCAAGCCTCAAGCCGATTGGCCGAAACTTCAAGCCGCAAGCCGTTTGGCCGAAAAAGTCGCAAGCCCATTGGCTGAATATCAAGTCGCAAGCCCATTGGCTGAATATCAAGTCGCAAGCCCATTGGCTGATCATCAAGTCGCCAAACATGTTTTTTTTTAGCAAAGACCCTAGAGCAGGGGTGTCCAAACTTTTTTCAAAGAGGGCCAGATTCGATGAAGTGAACATGTGTGAGGGCCGACCATTTTGCCTGACATTCTTTGAACCATTAAAATTCGGTCATTCGAGCACTCATACCTGGCCCAACAAAAATTCTCGTGCCTTTGTCGCGCTCGTTTGCCTGACACACAGACGCATGCTCTGTTCTTTAGGGGTACCGTTAAGTCTTAATGGTACCCCACACATTGGAAACATGGGGTGCTTTTGGTGCAGCGCAATAAAAAAAAAAAAAAAGCTCTGGGACTTCTTTCCCTGCATTTTTGTGGGTATGGAAGCCCATTGAAATGCATGGGCTGCCCTACACACAGCATGCAGCCATGCAGATGTGAGCCAAGGGCTTATTGGAGGGGCAGTAAAACTACATGGTTAAGCTGTTTTTACCACCCCCAACTTCTCCCCCTTTAGCTGCAGAGGGAGCAGCTGGGGGTGTACACATGCTGTGGCTGCAGCTGGAGGTATGCTCAGGGTGAATGGGCCTGCACTGCAACTACCCCGCAACTGTGTGGACTGCACAGTTGCGGTATAGTGATGCTACATTTACGGGCTTAAAACAGGTGGTGAGGAGGCAACATAATGCCTCTTTACCACCTTTCAAATGCCTCTAAAAAGCGATCTGTATATGGATTGCTTTTCAGAGGAGCAGCAATCCTGGCTGCTATCACACACACAAGCACCACAAAAGCAGTTCTGATGGTACAAGAATGGGGGGGGGGGGGTCTGGATTAAAAGTAACATACATGCATACACATACACACAGACATACACACATACAGACACATGCATATACTTACATACATACAGACACATGCACACACGTACATACATACATACATACAGGCACATACATACAGACATACACGCACATACATACACGCACATACAGACATACATACACACACACACACACACACACACACACATGCACACAGATACATACAGACACACATGCTGCACACACATACAGACACACATACATGCACACACATACACGCACATACATACAGACACACATGCACATACGCATACATACAGACATACATGGACACACACACACATGCAATCATACATGCACAGACACACACACACACACACACACAGACACACATGCACATACAGACACACATACACACACACACACACACACACACATACAGACAGACAGACATGCACACACACACACATATAGACACACATGCACACACACACACATATAGACACACATGCACACACATACATACAGACATGCACAGACACACATACATACAGATACACATGCACACACACACATACACACACATACATACATACAGACACACATGCACACACATGCATACAGACATGCACACACACACATACAGACAGACATGCACACACACACACATACAGACACACATGCACACATACAGACACACATGCACATACATACAGACACACATGCACATACATACAGACAGACATGCACACATATACATACAGACACACATGCACACATACAGACACACATGCACACATACACATAAATGAAGCCTTTTTAAAACGAATCTAGCTTGTAGTACAGTACCTTTCCATTCCATTTCCTCATTCAGCCGGGTACTGCACTGTAGGGGGAAGCAGAGAGCACAGCACACTCCTCTGCACTTTACTTTCACTTTTGAAGCCGACAGAGCTTCACACAGTGCCGGGGATCGGCTCATTTGACAGCCCTGATCCCGCAGCACACCAGGCGGGCCGTTCAAAACCGGACTGCGGGCCGCGATTGGCCCGCGGGCCGGACTTTGGACATGCCTGCCCTAGAGAATACAATGGCGGTGGTTGCAACTTTGTATCTCGTGTGGTATTTGAGTATTAATTTTTCAAACAAGTTTTATTTTTTAACCACTACAATACAGGGCACTTTCACCCCCTTCCTTCCCAGCCCAATTTTCAGCTTTCAGCGCTCTCGCTCTTTCAGTGACAATTGCGCGGTCATGCTACACTGTACCCAAATGAAATTGTTATCATTTTTTTCGCACAAATAGAGCTTTATTTTGGTGTTATTTATTCACGACTCCGTTTTTTTTTTTTTGCGATATAAGCGCAAAAATAGCGGAAATTTGGAAAAAAAACTATATTTTCTTTTTTCTATTTGAAAAGAAATCCAATAAAATCAAATTTTGTCATAAATTTAAGCCAAAATGTATTCTGCTACATGTTTTTGGTAAAAAAAATTCCGTTAAAGTGTATAATAATTGGTTTGTGTGATCACGGACATATGTACGCAAATGATCATGTACATATGTGTGCAGGTGATCACGTACATATGTGTGCAGATAATCATTGGGACATGTGATTTTAGTGGGACATATGTGGGGGACATGTTTTTATTATTAGGGACATGTGTTTTTATTATTTGGGGACATGTATGTTTTGGGGACATGTGTGTTTTGGGGACATATGTGGGGACTGTGTTTGTACTGTGTGGTGTGTTGTGTGTGTACACTACACTGATGATCAGTGAGTAAAAAGCTGTAAAAAGCAGCCCATACTCACTGATCATCAGCCGGCTGCAGCGATCTGCTCTCTTCTCCTCAGCGGTGACTTCCGTGTGAGGAGAGGAGAGCCGATTGCCTAGCAACCGGCTGTTTGTTTACATCACATGACGGCCGTGATTGGACACGGCCGTCATGTGATCAGGAGGGCCAATCACAGAGCCCTCCTGCCGATCTGAGATGTGCCGTGTCCGGGTGACACGAGCACATCGGGATCGCGCCGCTGCGCGGGCGCGCGCGCGCGCGCGATCCCGCTGCTCCTGAATGACGTTCCCAAACGTCCTATCAGGAGCAGGCGGCTCCCACCCGGCCGTATATACGCATTGGCCGGGTGGGAAGTGGTTAAACAGTTTTGTGCTAAAAAAAGAAAACCAGTAAAGTTAGCCCATTTTTTTCGCATAATGTGAAAGATGAAGTTATGTCGAGTAAATAGATACCTAACATGTCACGTTGCAAGCTGACTGGCCGAACAAGTCGCAAGCCGATTGGCCAAAACTTCAAGCCGCAAGCCGATTGGCCAAAACTTCAAGCCGCAAGCCGATTGGCCGAAACTTCAAGCCTCAAGCTGATTGGCTGAAACTTCAAGCCTCAAGCCGATAGGCTGAAACTTCAAGCCTCAAGCCGATAGGCCGAAACTTCAAGCCGCAAGCCGATTGGCCGAAACGTCAAGTCGCAAGCCGATTGGCCGAAACGTCAAGTCGCAAGCCGATTGGCCGAAACGTCAAGTCGCAAGCCGATTGGCCGAAACGTCAAGTCGCATGCCGATTGGCTAAAACTTCAAGCCGCAAGTCGATTACCCGAAACTTCAAGCCGCAAGCCGATTGGCCGAAACTTCAAGCCGCAAGCCGATTGGCCGAAACTTCAAGTCGCAAGCCGATTGGTCGAAACTTCAAGCCGCAAGCCGATTGGTCGAAACTTCAAGCCGCAAGCCGATTGGCCGAAACTTTAAGCCGCAAGCCGATTGGCCGAAACTTTAAGCCGCAAGCCGATTGGCCGAAACTTCAAGCCGCAAGCCGAAACTTCAAGCCGCAATCCGATTGGCCGAAACTTTAAGCCGCATGCCGATTGGCCGAAAACTTCAAGCCGCAATCCGATTGGCCGAAAACTTCAAGCCGCAATCCGATTGGCCGAAACTTTAAGCCGCAAGCCGATTGGCCGAAACTTCAATCTGCAAGCTGATTGGCTGAAACTCCAAGCCTCAAGCCGATTGGCCGAAACTTCAAGCCGCAATCCGATTGGCCGAAACTTTAAGCCGCAAGCCAATTACCCGAAACTTCAATCTGCAAGCCGATTGGCCGAAACTTCAAGTCTCAAGCCGATTGGTCGAAACTTCAAGCCGCAAGCCGATTGGCCGAAACTTTAAGCCGCAAGCCGATTGGCCGAAACTTTAAGCCGCAAGCCGATTGGCCGAAACTTCAAGCCGATTGGCTGAAACTTCAAGTCGCAAGTCGATTGGCCGAAACTTCAAGTCTCAAGCCGATTGGCCGAAACTTCAAGTCTCAAGCCGATTGGCCGAAACTTCAAGCCGATTGGCTGAAACTTCAAGTCGCAAGTCGATTGGCCGAAACTTCAAGTCTCAAGCCGATTGGTCAAAACTTCAAGCCGCAAGCCGATTGGCTGAAACTTTAAGCCGCAAGCCGATTGGCCGAAACTTTAAGCCGCAAGCCGATTGGCCGAAACTTCAAGCTGATTGGCTGAAACTTCAAGCCACAATCCGATTGGCCAAAACTTCAAGCCGCAAGCCGATTGGCCGAAACTTCAAGCCGCAAGCAGATTGGCCGAAACTTCAAGCCGCAAGCCGATTGGCCGAAACTTTAAGCCACAAGCCGATTGGCCGAAACTTCAAGCCGCATGCCGATTGGCTAAAACTTCAAGCCGCAAGCCGATTGGCCGAAACTTCAAGCCGCAAGTCGATTACCCGAAACTTCAAGCCGCAAGCCGATTGGCCGAAACTTCAAGTCTCAAACCGATTGGTCGAAACTTCAAGCCGCAAGCCGATTGGCTGAAACTTTAAGCCGCAAGCCGATTGGCCGAAACTTTAAGCCGCAAGCCGATTGGCCGAAACTTTAAGCCGAAAGCCGATTGGCCGAAACTTTAAGTCGAAAGCCGATTGGCCGAAACTTCAAGCCGATTGGCTGAAACTTCAAGTCGCAAGTCGATTGGCCGAAACTTCAAGTCGCAAGCCGATTGGCCGAAACTTCAAGCCGCAAGCCGATTGGCCGAAACTTCAAGTCGCAAGCCGATTGGCCGAAACTTCAAGCCGATTGCCTGAAACTTCAAGTCGCAAGTCGATTGGCCGAAACTTCAAGTCTCAAGCCGATTGGTCGAAACTTCAAGCCGCAAGCCGATTGGCTGAAACTTTAAGCCGCAAGCCGATTGGCCGAAACTTCAAGTCGTAAGCCGATTGGCTGAAACTTTAAGCCGCAAGCCGATTGGCCGAAACTTCAAGTCGTAAGCCGATTGGCCGAAACTTCAAGCCGCTAGCCGATTGGCTGAAATTTCAAGCTGCAAGCCGATTGGCCGAAACTTCAAGCCGCAAGCCCATTGGCCAAACAATTCGCAAGCCCATTGGCCGAACATCAAGTCGCAAGCCCATTGGCTGAATATCAAGTCGCAAGCCCATTGGCCAAAACTTCAAGTCGCAATTGGCTGATCAAGTCGCCAAACATATGTTTTTTTAGCAAAGATCCTAGAGAATACAATGGCGGTCGTTGCAACTTTGTATCTCGTGCGGTATTTGCGCATCAATTTTTCAAACAACTTTTCTTTTTAAGCAGTTTTGTGCTAAAAAAAAAAAAACAGTAAAGTTAGCCCATTTTTTCGCATAATGTGAAAGATGAAGTTATGCCGAGTAAATAGATTACTAGCATGTCACGTCGCAAGCTGATTGGCCGAACAAGTCGCAAGCCGATTGGCCAAAACTTCAAGCCGCAAGCCGATTGGCCAAAACTTCAAGCCGCAAGCCGATTGGCCGAAACTTCAAGCCAATTGGCCGAAACTTCAAGCCGCAAGCCGATTGGCTGAAAACTTCAAGCCGCAAGCTGATTTGCCGAAAACCTCAAGCCGCAAGCCGATTGGCCAAAACTCCAAGCCTCAAGCCGATTGGCCGAAACTTCAAGCCATAAGCCGATTGGCCGAAACTTCAAGCCGCAAGCCGTTTGGCCGAACAAGTCGCAAGCCCATTGGCTGAATATCAAGTCGCAAGCCCATTGGCTGATCATCAAGTCGCAAGCCCATTGGCTGATCATCAAGTCGCCAAACATGTTTTTTTAGCAAAGACCCTAGAGAATACAATGGCGGTGGTTGCAACTTTGTATCTCGTGTGGTATTTGAGTATTAATTTTTCAAACAAGTTTTATTTTTTAAACAGTTTTGTGCTAAAAAAAGAAAACCAGTAAAGTTAGCCCATTTTTTTCGCATAATGTGAAAGATGAAGTTATGTCGAGTAAATAGATACCTAACATGTCACGTTGCAAGCTGACTGGCCGAACAAGTCGCAAGCCGATTGGCCAAAACTTCAAGCCGCAAGCCGATTGGCCAAAACTTCAAGCCGCAAGCCGATTGGCCGAAACTTCAATCTGCAAGCTGATTGGCTGAAACTTCAAGCCTCAAGCCGATAGGCCGAAACTTCAAGCCTCAAGCCGATAGGCCGAAACTTCAAGCCTCAAGCCGATAGGCCGAAACTTCAAGCCGCAAGCCGATTGGCCGAAACTTCAAGTCGCAAGCCGATTGGCCGAAACGTCAAGTCGCAAGCCGATTGGCCGAAACGTCAAGTCGCATGCCGATTGGCCGAAACTTCAAGCCGCAAGTTGATTACCCGAAACTTCAAGCCGCAAGCCGATTGGCCGAAACTTCAAGCCGCAAGCCGATTGGCCGAAACTTTAAGCCGCAAGCCGATTGGCCGAAACTTCAAGTCGCAAGCCGATTGGTCGAAACTTCAAGCCGCAAGCCGATTGGTCGAAACTTTAAGCCGCAAGCCGATTGGCCGAAACTTCAAGCCGCAAGCCGATTGGCCGAAACTTCAAGCCGCAAGCTGATTGGCCGAAACTTCAAGCCGCAAGCCGATTGGCTGAAACTTCAAGCCGCAAGCCGACTGACCAAAACTTCAAGCCGCAAGCCGATTGGCCGAAACTTCAAGCCGCGAGCAGATTACCCGAAACTTCAAGTCTCAAGCCGATTGGCCGAAACTTCAAGCCGCAAGCCGATTGGCCGAAACTTTAAGCCGCAAGCCGATTGGCCGAAACTTTAAGCCGCAAGCCGATTGGCCGAAACTTTAAGTCGCAAGCCGATTGGCCGAAACTTCAAGTCGCATGCCGATTGACTAAAACTTCAAGCCGCAAGCCGATTGGCCGAAACTTCAAGCCGCAAGTCGATTGGCCGAAACTTCAAGCCGCAAGTCGATTACCCGAAACTTCAAGCCGCAAGCCGATTACCCGAAACTTCAAGCCGCAAGCCGATTGGTCGAAACTTCAAGCCGCAAGCCGATTGGCTGAAACTTTAAGCCGCAAGCAGATTGGCCGAAACTTTAAGCCGCAAGCCGATTGGCCGAAACTTTAAGCCGCAAGCCGATTGGCCGAAACTTCAAGCCGATTGGCTGAAACTTCAAGTCGCAAGTCGATTGGCCGAAACTTCAAGCCGCAAGCCGATTGGCCGAAACTTCAAGTCGCAAGCCGATTGGCCGAAACTTCAAGCCGATTGGCTGAAACTTCAAGTCGCAAGTCGATTGGCCGAAACTTTAAGCCGCAAGCCGATTGGCCGAAACTTCAAGTCGCAAGCCGATTGGCCGAAACTTCAAGCCGATTGGCTGAAACTTCAAGCCGCAAGTCGATTGGCCGAAACTTCAAGTCTCAAGCCGATTGGCCGAACATCAAGTCGCAAGCCCATTGGCTGAATATCAAGTCGCAAGCCCATTGGCCAAAACTTCAAGTCGCAATTGGCTGATCAAGTCGCCAAACATATGTTTTTTTAGCAAAGATCCTAGAGAATACAATGGCGGTCGTTGCAACTTTGTATCTCGTGCGGTATTTGCGCATCAATTTTTCAAACAAGTTTTCTTTTTTAAACAGTTTTGTGCTAAAAAAAAAAAAACAGTAAAGTTAGCCCATTTTTTCGCATAATGTGAAAGATGAAGTTATGCCGAGTAAATAGATAACTAGCATGTCACGTCGCAAGCTGATTGGCCAAAACTTCAAGCCGCAAGCCGACTGACCGAAACTTCAAGCCAATTGGCCGAAACTTCAAGCCGCAAGCCGATTGGCCGAAACTAAAAGCCGCAAGCCGATTGGCCGAAACTTCAAGCCACAAGCCGATTGGCCGAAAACTTCAAGCCGCAAGCTGATTGGCCGAAACTTTAAGCCGCATGCCGATTGGCCGAAACTTCAATCTGCAAGCTGATTGGCTGAAACTCCAAGCCTCAAGCCGATTGGCCGAAACTTCTAGCCGCAAGCCAATTACCCGAAACTTCAAGCCGCAAGCCGATTGGCCGAAACTTCAAGTCGCAAGCCGATTGGCCGAAACTTCAAGTCGCATGCCGATTGGCTAAAACTTAGAGCCGCAAGCCGATTGGCCGAAACTTTAAGTCGCAAGCCGATTGGCCGAAACTTTAAGCCGCAAGCCGATTGGCCGAAACTTCAAGCCGATTGGTTGAAACTTCAAGCCGCAAGCCGATTGGCCGAAACTTCAATCTGCAAGCTGATTGGCTGAAACTTCAAGCCTCAAGCCGATAGGCCGAAACTTCAAGTCACAAGCTGATTGGCCGAAACTTCAAGCCGATTGGCTGAAACTTCAAGCCGCAATCCGATTGGCCGAAACTTTAAGCCGCATGCCGATTGGCCGAAAACTTCAAGCCGCAATCCGATTGGCCGAAACTTTAATCTGCAAGCTGATTGGCTGAAACTTTAAGCCTCAAGCCGATAGGCCGAAACTTCAAGTCACAAGCCGATTGGCCGAAACTCCAAGCCGATTGGCTGAAACTTCAAGTCGCAAGTCGATTGGCCGAAACTTCAAGTCTCAAGCCGATTGGTCGAAACTTCAAGCCGCAAGCCGATTGGCTGAAACTTTAAGCCGCAAGCCGATTGGCCGAAACTTCAAGTCGCAAGCCGATTGGCCGAAACTTCAAGCCGCTAGCCGATTGGCCGAAACTTCAAGCCGCAAGCCCATTGGCCAAACAATTCGCAAGCCCATTGGCCGAACATCAAGTCGCAAGCCCATTGGCTGAATATCAAGTCGCAAGCCCATTGGCCAAAACTTCAAGTCGCAATTGGCTGATCAAGTCGCCAAACATATGTTTTTTTAGCAAAGATCCTAGAGAATACAATGGCGGTCGTTGCAACTTTGTATCTCGTGCGGTATTTGCGCATCAATTTTTCAAACAAGTTTTCTTTTTCAAACAGTTTTGTGCTAAAAAAAAAAAAACAGTAAAGTTAGCCCATTTTTTCGCATAATGTGAAAGATGAAGTTATGCCGAGTAAATAGATAACTAGCATGTCACGTCGCAAGCTGATTGGCCGAAACTTCAAGCCGCAAGCCGACTGACCGAAACTTCAAGCCAATTGGCCGAAACTTCAAGCCGCAAGCCGATTGGCCGAAACTTCAAGCCACAAGCCGATTGGCCGAAAACTTCAAGCCACAAGCTGATTGGCCGAAAACTTCAAGCCGCAAGCCGATTGGCCGAAACTTTAAGCAGCAAGCCGATTGGCCGAAACTCCAAGCCTCAACTCGATTGGCCGAAACTTCAAGCCGCAAGCCGATTGGCTGAAAACTTCAAGCCGCAAGCTGATTGGCCGAAAACCTCAAGCCGCAAGCCGATTGGCCGAAACTTTAAGCAGCAAGCCGATTGGCCGAAACTCCAAGCCTCAACTCGATTGGCCGAAACTCCAAGCCTCAAGCCGATTGGCCGAACAAGTCGCAAGCCCATTGGCTGAATATCAAGTCGCAAGCCCATTGGCTGAATATCAAGTCGCAAGCCCATTGGCTGATCATCAAGTCGCCAAACATGTTTTTTTAGCAAAGACCCTAGAGAATACAATGGCGGTGGTTGCAACTTTGTATCTCGTGTGGTATTTGAGTATTAATTTTTCAAACAAGTTTTATTTTTTAAACAGTTTTGTGCTAAAAAAAAGAAAACCAGTAAAGTTAGCCCATTTTTTTCGCATAATGTGAAAGATGAAGTTATGTCGAGTAAATAGATACCTAACATGTCACGTTGCAAGCTGACTGGCCGAACAAGTCGCAAGCCGATTGGCCAAAACTTCAAGCCGCAAGCCGATTGGCCAAAACTTCAAGCCGCAAGCCGATTGGCCGAAACTTCAAGCCGCAAGCCGATTGGCCGAAACTTCAATCTGCAAGCAGATTGGCTGAAACTTCAAGCCGATAGGCCGAAACTTCAAGCCGCAAGCCGATTGGCCGAAACTTCAAGCCGCAATCCGATTGGCCGAAACTTTAAGCCGCATGCCGATTGGCCGAAACTTTAAGCCGCATGCCGATTGGCCGAAAACTTCAAGCCGCAATCCGATTGGCCGAAACTTTAAGCCGCAAGCCGATTGGCCGAAACTTCAATCTGCAAGCTGATTGGCTGAAACTCCAAGCCTCAAGCCGATTGGCCGAAACTTCAAGCCGTAAGCCGATTGGCCGAAACTTCAAGCCGCAAGCCAATTACCCGAAACTTCAAGCCGCAAGCCGATTGGCCGAAACTTTAAGTCGCAAGCCGATTGGCCGAAACTTCAAGCCGATTGGCTGAAACTTCAAGCCGCAAGCCGATTGGCCGAAACTTCAATCTGCAAGCTGATTGGCCGAAACTTCAAGCCTCAAGCCGATTGGCTGAAACTTCAAGCCTCAAGCCGATTGGCTGAAACTTCAAGCCTCAAGCCGATAGGCCGAAACTTCAAGCCTCAAGCCGATAGGCCGAAACTTCAAGCCGCAAGCCGATTGGCCGAAACTTCAAGTCACAAGCCGATTGGCCGAAACTTCAAGCCGATTGGCTGAAACTTCAAGCCGCAATCCGATTGGCCGAAACTTTAAGCCGCATGCCGATTGGCCGAAAACTTCAAGCCGCAAGCCGATTGGCCGAAACTTTAAGCCGCAAGCCGATTGGCCGAAACTTCAATCTGCAAGCTGATTGGCTGAAACTCCAAGCCTCAAGCCGATTGGCCGAAACTTCAAGCCGCAAGCCAATTACCCGAAACTTCAATCTGCAAGCTGATTGGCTGAAACTCCAAGCCTCAAGCCGATTGGTCGAAACTTCAAGCCGCAAGCCGATTGGCTGAAACTTTAAGCCGATTGGCCGAAACTTCAAGCCACAATCCGATTGGCCAAAACTTTAAGCCGCAAGCCGATTGGCCGAAAACTTCAAGCCGCAAGCCGATTGGCAGAAAACTTCAAGCCGCAAGCCGATTGGCCGAAACTTTAAGCCGCAAGCCGATTGGCCGAAACTTTAAGCCGCAAGCCGATTGGCCGAAACTTTAAGCCGCAAGCCGATTGGCCGAAACTTCAAGCCGATTGGCTGAAACTTCAAGCCGCAAGCCGACTGACCAAAACTTCAAGCCGCAAGCCGATTGGCCGAAACTTCAAGCCGCGAGCAGATTACCCGAAACTTCAAGCCGCAAGCCGATTGGCCGAAACTTCAAGTCGCAAGTCGATTGGCCGAAACTTCAAGTCTCAAGCCGATTGGCCGAAACTTCAAGCCGCAAGCCGATTGGCCGAAACTTCAAGTCGCATGCCGATTGGCTAAAACTTCAAGCCGCAAGCCGATTGGCCGAAACTTCAAGCCGCAAGCCGATTGGCCGAAACTTTAAGTCGCAAGCCGACTGACCGAAACTTCAAGCCGATTGGCCGAAACTTCAAGCCGCAAGCCGATTGGCCGAAACTTCAAGTCTCAAGCCGATTGGTCGAAACTTCAAGCCGCAAGCCGATTGGCTGAAACTTTAAGCCGCAAGCCGATTGGCCGAAACTTTAAGCCGCAAGCCGATTGGCCGAAACTTTAAGTCGCAAGCCGATTGGCCGAAACTTTAAGCCGCAAGCCGATTGGCCGAAACTTTAAGTCGCAAGCCGATTGGCCGAAACTTTAAGCCGCAAGCCGATTGGCCGAAACTTCAAGCCGATTGGCTGAAACTTCAAGTCGCAAGTCGATTGGCCGAAACTTCAAGTCGCAAGCCGATTGGCCGAAACTTCAAGCCGATTGCCTGAAACTTCAAGTCGCAAGTCGATTGGCCGAAACTTCAAGTCTCAAGCCGATTGGTCGAAACTTCAAGCCGCAAGCCGATTGGCTGAAACTTTAAGCCGCAAGCCGATTGGCCGAAACTTCAAGTCGTAAGCCGATTGGCCGAAACTTCAAGCCGCTAGCCGATTGGCTGAAATTTAAAGCTGCAAGCCGATTGGCCGAAACTTCAAGCCGCAAGCCCATTGGCCAAACAATTCGCAAGCCCATTGGCTGAACATCAAGTCGCAAGCCCATTGGCTGAATATCAAGTCGCAAGCCCATTGGCCAAAACTTCAAGTCGCAATTGGCTGATCAAGTCGCCAAACATATGTTTTTTTAGCAAAGATCCTAGAGAATACAATGGCGGTCGTTGCAACTTTGTATCTCGTGCGGTATTTGCGCATCAATTTTTCAAACAACTTTTCTTTTTAAACAGTTTTGTGCTAAAAAAAAAAAAAAACTGTAAAGTTAGCCCATTTTTTCGCATAATGTGAAAGATGAAGTTATGCCGAGTAAATAGATAACTAGCATGTCACGTCGCAAGCTGATTGGCCGAAACTTCAAGCCGCAAGCCGACTGACCGAAACTTCAAGCCAATTGGCCGAAACTTCAAGCTGCAAGCCGATTGGCCGAAACTTCAAGCTGCAAGCCGATTGGCCGAAACTTCAAGCCGCAAGCTGATTGGCCGAAACTTCAGGCCACAAGCCGATTGGCCGAAAACTTCAAGCCGCAAGCTGATTGGCCGAAAACTTCAAGCCGCAAGCCGATTGGCCGAAACTTTAAGCAGCAAGCCGATTGGCCGAAACTCCAAGCCTCAAGCCGATTGGCCGAAACTTCAAGCCGCAAGCCGATTGGCTGAAAACTTCAAGCCGCAAGCTGATTTGCCGAAAACCTCAAGCCGCTTGGCCAAAACTTTAAGCAGCAAGCCGATTGGCCGAAACTCCAAGCCTCAAGCCGATTGGCCGAAACTTCAAGCCATAATCCGATTGGCCGAAACTTCAAGCCACAAGCCATTTGGCCGAACAAGTCGCAAGCCCATTGGCTGAATATCAAGTCGCAAGCCCATTGGCTGAATATCAAGTCGCAAGCCTGGGCCGTTTCTATAGAGCCCTGTGCCGTAAACGGTGGGTCTTGCGCACATGCGCAGGGTGTGATGTCATCACGGCCCTGGCCAGTCACACAGAGATTGCAAACCCGGAGGGAAGACGGGTGAAGATGGGAGCGCCTGCAGTGGTGGCGGTTTGGCGCTGGAAGGGCTAGCACATTACGATATTACCTTGCAGGGTATAAAAACAAAACAAAAAAATGCCCAGCCAACCAAATACATTGCACTTGATGCCAAGGCGAGTGCCCAATCCGTAATCCATAGGAGATCCAACCGAGAAGACCCAGGTGTTGCCAACATCCCAAATTGAAAAATCATATACAGGAAGTACCCCCCAAGGAAATACTAAGGGACTTTAAGGGGAACTGATCAACAAAACACTGTGGTTTGCCCTGGACCTGCTTATCTGTCACCTGTCTTGCCCACATCAGGTTAGTTTGGCTACATTTCATGTATGGCTGTTACCACTGGGTTTTGTTTGCACTGCTGCATTCTAGTGAACTGGTCTTTTTGCATTGCCTTGTCTGGCCACTTATAACGTAGTTTATATAACCAGAACATTGTACACTATATACATTTATAGACTATGACTTTGAATCAATTCTTATCATGATATTGGTTCTTATCTCAATTGATACAATATATCATCCAATGTCAGTCCTGTCATAATGTTGATCATGTCCTATGGACAGCCATTTGTTCAAACTTTGTTTTTACAAGAAACTTGCTTTTTGCAGGGATGTGTCAGCTCCTCGGGCATCTGCCAGCATCATTAAGGCACAGCAGCACCATTTAAGCCTGTGCTGCTGATAAACAGTGGCTTGTCCTTTCATAGCCATCTGATGTTTGCTAAACCCCTTAACAAACAAGAATATCTTCCCAGGTTACATACTCACCCAGGTCTTCCTGTAGCAACCTAGCCCATCTCCATCCTTGGCTACCCTGTTTCCCCGAAAATAAGACCTAGCGTGATTGTCGGTGATGGCTGCAATATAAGCCCTACCCAACAAATAAGCCCTACCCTGTTTCCCTGAAATAAGACCTACAAGGACTTTAACTGGGGCTTATTTGGGGGGTAGGGCTTATATTTCAGCAATCGCCGACAATCACGCTAGGTCTTATTTTCAGGGAAACAGGGTATATACTAGGTGGTACTTTTTTTTTTTTTTCTCGCATATTTGAAACTTGACTGGTATGTTGTTTTGGACTTGGCTTCAACAATGCTCATTTCTCTGTCCCTGGTGTTGATTCTGATGTGCAATTTTGTCTCATAGAATATTTTATAGCAGTGTCACTTCGTATGGAATGCCCCTGAAGAAAGGACTCTACACAGGTCCTGAAAACGCGTCGGGCCTAACATTGAAGGAATTGCATTTATGAGATATACAACTCTGTTTTTGTCTGGTTTTTA
The DNA here is from genome assembly GCF_037356315.1 of Lithobates pipiens. NCBI lineage: Eukaryota > Metazoa > Chordata > Amphibia > Anura > Ranidae > Lithobates > Lithobates pipiens. Next base: position 61,064,689 of record NW_027507686.1, on the reverse strand, counting down.
TGCAAATGATGATGTGATGTATGCACAACATATTTTATAGAAAACAATACATTTCTACTTTCTAATATAATATTTTGTTGATCAGTTTTAATTTTAATATTTTGTTGATCAGTTTCCCTTAAAGTCCCTTAGTATTTTCTTGGGGGGTACTTCCTGTACAATCTGTAATCCAGTGCCCGGAGGAACCTTATAGGCCCTACAGCACAGGGTTCTGGTATTATTATGATTATTATACAGGATTTATATAGCGCAGTTTATGCAGAGCTTTACAACTTAAGAGATACAATACACTAGGGCTGCAACTAACGATTATTTTCATAATCGATTAGTTGGCTGATTATTTTTTGATTAACCACTTACAGACCGGACCATTTTGCTGGTCAAAGACCAGACCACTTTTTGCGATTTGGCACTGCGTCGCTTTAACTGACAATTGCGCAGTCGTGCGACGTGGCTCCCAAACAAAATTGACGTATTTTTTTTCCCACAAATAGAGCTTTCTTTTGGTGGTATTTGATCACCCCTGCGGTTTTAATTTTTTGCGCTATAAACATTCTGCAGATGTACATCGGCGTGCGCTGGTCGGCAACTGGTTAATCGGTTAATAACCTTAAAAAAAGTGGGTCAAATTGATGTTCATTTTCAACCACAGTGACGGGAAAATTTGGAAATAATAGAAAGCTTCTGAGTCAAAGGAATTTTCAGACCGTGTATGTGGTTTTCGTTCAGAAATTACATTCATTTTAAAAACAGAATGCTAAAAAAAAAGCCAAAATTTCAAACAAAATTCTTTCATTCAGCGAATGTACAAAGATTTTTCGTCTGAATATTCTCACCTGAAAATTCATCTGTGTGGCCAGCATAAGGCTCGGTACACACCTATGCAGTTGGCTTTTGATCAGTTTCTGCAGTGCGTTTTGATTTTTGCGCACGTGATTTTACTGCAATTTGCATTTTTTTTGGTAGAATAAAAACCACAAATTGCTGCAAAAACGCATTACATGCGTTTCTGCAGTTTCTCCATTGAAATATATTGAACCAATAAAGCAGCATTTTGCGTTAAAAGTCCCTGACCCTTTCAGATGTGAACGTGTCCCATAGGAAACCATGTAAATGAACTGTAGTGCACCACTAAACACATAGATGTGAACCAGTTCTAAGATGTTTAGTAACATAATAGGGTTAAAAAAATTGAATTAGCCCTTTATAGTAGAAAAAAGCAGATATCACTACTGTAAGGGGTTCATTTTATTAATTTTTTTACTGCAGAACAGTGCAAGTAATATTTACAGTAGCAATTATTTGCTCTTGTTGTACTATAAAGGGCTCATTTTAGTTTTTTTTTTTTTATGTTAGCGGCTGATTAATCGATTATGAAAATAGTAATCGATTCATTTCATAACTGATTAGTTGTCGATTAATCGATTAGTTGTTTCACCCCTACAATACACTTTAATACAGTATGAATCAGAGACACTGCTCTTTAGAGCTTACAATCTAAGAGGGAAGGTCAAGAGATACAAGACTCTGGGGCAGTGATGGCGAACTTTGGCACCCCAGATGTTTTGGAACTACATTTCCCATGATGCTCCACTACACTGCAGAGTGCATGAGCATCATGGGAAATGTAGTTCCAAAACATCTGGGGTGCCAAGGTTCGCCATCACTGCTCTGGGGGATGAGCTGATGGAGAAAATAAATGTACAGTTGTTAGGTGGGGGTCAGATAGGCTTCTCTGAAGAGATGAGTTTTCAGTGATCGTCTGAAAATGGACAAAGTAGGAGAAAGTCGGACAGATTGGGGTAGAGCATTCCAGAGGATGGGAGAGGCTTTGGAGAAGTCCTGAAGGTGAGCATGGGATGAGGTGACAAGGGAGTTAGAGAGCAGGAGGTCTTGGGAGGAATGAAGAGAACGTTTAGGTTGGTATTTTGAGACCAGGTTGGTGATGTAGCTGGGGGTCAGGTTTTGGATGGCTTTATAAGTTATTGTCTATAAAGGTTTTACATAAATAAAAACTGATCATTGCAAACACCCGTTCCAATGGTAAATGTATAAACCCTCTAAGACCTACTAGTCAAAAAAAATTATTAAAAATGCCATAAATCTATTCCCTATTCTGTAGACGCTATAACGTTTACGCATACCAATCAATATACGCTTATTGGGATTTTTTTTTACCAAAAATATGTAGAAGAATACATATTGGCCTAAACTAATGAAGAAATGTTTTTTTACATTCTATTTTTGGATATTTATTATAGCAAATTTTTTAATTGCTGCTCAGGGGTGATCAAATACCACTAAAAGAAATCTCTATTTGTGAGGGGGAGGACATACATGTTGTTTGGGTACAACACACGACCACGCAATTGTCAGATAAAGCGCTGCAGTGACGTATCACAAAAAATTATCTGGTTATTAGGGGGTAAATCCTTCTGGTCCTTAAGTGGTTAAAACCGCTAAAATAAATGCTAAAAAATACACCTATTCTGCATTGCTCAGCATTTTTGAGCCATGAGCTTTTGTGGAGCATAATTTTGTTTAAAATGTTAAAAATTAAATTAAATAAAAAACGCTGAAAACCACTACTGCAAAAATGCTGAAAACTCATTCCACATCTACATCTTACGCTACTGGCTTTTTTATAACATCAAGTGTGCATGAGGACAGCTTTTTTTTTTTTTGAGAAACAACAGATTTATTGGTTGGATCACCAGGTGAAAAAAAAAAAGAAACCAAATGCAGCCATTGCATCCAAGAACTGGTACACTTTACCACTGCAGGCATAAACTCTTTTCACATTCTTATGCCGCATACACACGACCGGACTTTCCAGCAGATGGTCCGAAGGGATTAGTCCGTCGGACAATCCAATCGTGTGTGGGCTAGTCCGATTGTTTTTCGGAAAAAAAATCCGACAGACCTAGAAATAGAACATGTTTCATATCTATCCGACGGACTAAAATCGGGAAAACAGTTAGCCTGTGTGCTGGTCCGTACGGACAAAATATGACGCAAGGGAAGCTATTGGCTACTGGTTATTGAACTTCCCTATTTAGACCTGTCTTACGTCATCATGTTCAAAACGAATGGACTTAGTCCGTTCGTGTGTGGTCAAGTCCGTTCATTCGGAAGTCTTTTGGAACTCCACCGAAAGTCCATCGGGAAGACAGTCAGACCTAGTCTGCCGGAAAGTGTGGTCGTGTGTACGCGGCATAAGAGCGCTTTCACACTGAAAGCGATGTCTGTTATCGTTAAAGCACAGCTCGTTTTAGCGGTGCTTTTGCAACGCTTTTTTACACACTAGCGGGGCACATTTAACCCCTAAAAAAGGGTTAAAAACTCCCATTTTGCGTTGCTTTCAATTCGCATTTCAGGCGCTTTGAAAGCGCTGACCATTCATTCCAATGGGCAGGACGTTTTGGAAGCACTAAATAGATAATGTCCCGCAAGCGCACCGCCCCAGTGTAAAAAGACACTGCAATGAATGGGAGGCGGTTTTCAGGTCCTTGGCAGAGGCTATTTCTAGCGCTAAAGCGCCTGAAATTAGGAAAATATTATCTCACTTCTATATTTTAATGTCACAAAAATTATCTGAAAAATCATGAAGGTACCCGTTTGACAGGTACCCGTGGCAAAGTCACTCAGAAGTTCGGACCCCCTTCTCCTTCCCCCACTGCCAGGCCATTCACAAAGCGCAGCACGCTTCACGCATGCGCAGTAGGGAACCTGCTTTACTGCCGGTTTCCCTTACAAGAAATGGTGGCAGTAGGCACCTGAGAGCCAATTGAAAAATTGGCTGGGGTGTTGACATCGCTGGATTCCTGGACAGGTAAGTATCCATATATTATGACCCCTTTCACACTAAAGTGCTGCTAGTTTTAGTGATGCTTTACCGTTGTTTTAGCAACACTTTTTGGCCACTAGCTGTGCACGTTAAACCCCCACTAGCACCCGAAAAAATCGTTAAATGCACCCAAAAAGTGCCGATGCCGAGTCGCTTTGCAGGCACTTCGGCAGCGGTACACATTTATTTCAATGAGCAGGGTCGGTGGAGGAGTGGTGTATTCACCGCTCCTAAACCACACCAAAAGATGCTGGTTGCCAGACGTCCTGCAAGCGCACGGCTCCAGTGTGAAAGCACTCAGGCTTTAACACTATAGCTCCTGAAAAACTCCTCCAATGTGAAAGGGTTCTAAAAGTCAACAGCTACAGTATTTGTAGCTGCTGACTTTTCATTTTTAGGTAGGGGGGGCTGGAGCTCTGCTTTAAAGTGATTGTAAACTATTACCTTGTAAAACAACCCATTCAGTTTGAACTAGAAATGAAAGGGCAAAACATTTACAGAAAAAAAAAAAGGGTGACAAAATTGTAAGTGATCATATTCCCTCTGTTCTCAGCTGCATAAGAGCTGGGGGGGAGGAGAATCCGTAAGCACACAGATATTTCCCAGTGAATGGCTGTGCAATATGGGTGTGCCAGCATAAGTCTGGTCTTTGAAGGAGAACAGGCTGAGTTCCCAGCACAGTTAGAGAACTGACCACACTGTGCTCTCCTGCTTACTGTGGTCAGTTTTTAATAGTGAAGCAGAGGGACTGGCAGGAACACTAGGGATTTCAAACAAAAGAAAGCAATAAAAAAAAAAAGAGAACAGGAGACTTTCTCATTTGAGTACATGGTACGGCAGGCACGTATCAGGAATATGAAATGTGGGGGTAACAAATGCTTTAAAGAATGGAATTACCCTATAAGTTATAGGACAAGTATATGGCTCATGATGCTGTGACATGATCAACAGTAATTTGATAAATATATCACTGCTGAATTATAGGGAATCTTCTACACCCAGCTTCTGCTTTATATGTGCTAGAATTTTGGCTTCAATGCATATCATACCTATTGTGGGTCTTGGCTTATGCAAAAAAAAAAACAGTATAGTACAGTATCCCGAGACGTCAAAGGATTCACTATTTATGTAGAACTGCCGAAAATGTATAAATGAATGCTGGTTAGTAGCTGGATATGAGCATTTTCTTGAGGTTAATCAGTAATTTATAAAAGTACTGTATGAAGTAACAAAAATGTTCATATCCTGCTTTGCCTTATCTGTACCATACTGTATATATACAGTACGTCCGATTTACTACCACTTTGTAATGTGCTACTAACCAGCATCATTTACACTATATAAGACCTCATGCACACAGGGCATTTGCCAATCTCTCCTAGATGCCATTCCTTTTGGCAGCAGCAATTTGGTAGGAAAAAAAAACGCTTAATGTTTGTAAATGTGATTAGGCCCTTCAAACGCTAGGGCAATAATTCATTTGATTGGCCAAAATAATAATAATTTATTCTGCCCATTGAAATGAATGTGCCTAGCATTAACGCATGTTTAGACTTATTTATGTGTCTTTTTCCTGTCAAAGCTTTGCTGCGTCTGAACACGCTGGTAGTGAGGTTATTTTTTCAGACTCTAAATGCCTACATGTGCATGGACACATAGGCTGACATGCAGGGGCATTTAGACTCGGTTCACACTGCTGCAATGGCAAAGTCGTATGCAACTTTGCCCTGCGACTTCCTTCCAACTTGATCCAACCTGGATGCTATTTAGGAGCCTTTACAAGTCAAAGCTATGGTATTCCCAATGGTAACCTATGGCAGTGAAAGTTAGACAATAAGGAAGGCTGAACGCCAAAGAATTGATGCGTTTGAACTGTGGTGTTAGAGAAGACTCCTGAAAGTCCCTTGCATGACAAGAAGATCAAACCAGTCAATCCTAAAGGAAATCAACCCTGAATATTCACTGGAAGGACAGACCCTGAAGCTAAAACTCCAATACTTTGGCCACCTAATGCGAAGAGGGGACTCATTTGAAAAGACCCTAATGCTGGGAAACATAGAATCAAAAAGGAGAAGAGGACAAGATGGATAGATAGCAACATCAAAACAATGAACATGAAGTTAAGCAAGCTCCGGGAGGCAGTGGAGGACAGAAAAGCGCAGCGCTCTATAGTCCATGACGTCACAAAGACTCAGAAACGACTAAACAACAACAGCAAGGACTAAATCACACCTAAGTTGGACCAAAGTAGTGCAGGAACCTTTTCTAAAGTTGGAGCACTTTGTGTAGGATCAGTTAAGACAGCTCTCATAGGGAAATCCTGAATTTGTCATGCAACTTGGGATCTCACAAGCTGGATCCCATGTCACAGCAGTGCGAACCAAACCTCAGAGGCAAAAACACACACACACCACAACATCAAACTCCCCTAACAGCAGTGGTAAAAATTTCCAGTGTGCAGGAGGCCTAACACAGTTTTGATACAATGGATACCAAGTAACAGCTAGTGGGGCAAAATCTGCTTGGCTTGTGTTGTGGATATACAGTGGGTAAAATAATTATTTGATTCCCTGCAGATTTTATAAGTTTGGCCACTTACAAAGAACTGAAGGGTCTATAAATATTATCGAGGTGTGTTTTAAATGATAGAGACAGAACATCAGCCAAAAAAACAGGAAAATCATGATACAAATGTTTTAAATCGAGTTGCAGTTCAGTGAGTAAAATAAGTATTTGATCTCCTACCAACCAACAATAACTCTGGCTCCCATAGACTGGTTACAGTATGTGCTCATGTGGTATACAGATTGGTACTGGCAATTTAAAGAGGAAATAAACCCTGATGAGTTTACTTCCTCTTTCATTCCCTGCAAAGGTAAAGCATAATGGACTACTATGCATCGCATAGTAGTCCATTATGTGTCACTTACCTGACACAGGAGCCAGCGAAGTCACCGCTGTCCCCTGTAGTTCGGCGCATCTTCTCGTTGGGTCTCGCCGCTCCGCCGCTGTCATTCGGCGAAGCCGTGATGACGTCACTCCCGCACATGCGCACGGGAGCCGCCACGCGCGCCATATTCAACGTTGACGGTGCCGCGGTCAGTGCGCCTGTGCGCCACTGTCTACGGCGCATGCGCCGTAGACAGCGGTGCCTGTCTTTCGCCAAATATCTCCTAAACTGTGTAGAAAAAAAGAAAAAAAGAAAAAGACACCTGTCCACTGAATCTCTTCCTTCCATTCAAACCTCACCATCATGATCAGGACCAAACAGCTGTCAAAGAACGTCAGGGACACGATTGTAGACCTGCACAGGGCTGGAATGGGTGACAAGACCATCAGCAAGAAGCTTGGCGAGAAGGAGACAACTATTATTCGCACATGGAAGAAATACAAAATAACCATCAATCGCCCTCAGTCTGGAGCTCCATACAAGATTTTGCTGCATGGGGTAATGATGATCATGAGAAAAGTGAGGGATCAGCCCAGAACTACATGGGAGGAGCTTGTGAATGATCTCAAAAGGCAGTTGGGACCACAGTCTCCAAACAAACCATTGGTAACAATACGCCACCATGGACTGAAATCCTGCAGCGCCCTCAAAAGTCCCTCTCCTCAAGAAGGCACATGTACAGGCCCGTCTGAAGTTTGCCAATAAACATCTAAATGATTCAGAGAAGGATTGGGAGAAAGTGCTGTAGTCAGATGAGATCAAAATTGAGCTCTTTGGCATTAAAGCGGGAGTCCGCCGGGACTCCGCGTTTTTTTTTTTTTAAAAGCCAGCAGCTACAAATACTGCAGCTGCTGACTTTTAAAATAGCGACACTTACCTGTCCAGCGCGCCCGCGATGTCGGCACCCGAAGCCGATCTCTCGATCGTCTCTCGGGTGCTGCCGCCGCCATCTTGGGTATGGGAATCAGGAAATGGAGCCTTTCGGCTTCATTTCCCGGTTCCCTACTGCGCAATAAGGATGGACCCGCTGCCTCTGGGATCTGTGTGTTTCCCAGCAGGCAGCGGGGGACTTTCGGAAAGGGGCGTAATATACGCCCCTTTCCGCAGAGAGCTATCCCGGAAGTGGGTGCAGATACCTGTACTGTACAGGTATCTGCACCCCCCTCCCCCCGGAAAGGTGCCAATTGTGGCGCCGGAGGGGGGGAGGGTTCCGATGAGCGGAAGGTCCACTTTAGGGTGGACCTCCGCTTTAACTCGACTTGTCATGTTTGGAAGAAAAAATAAATGCTGACTATGACCCTAAGAACACCATCCATACAGTCAAGCACAGAGGTAGAAACATGCTTTGGGGCGGTTTCTCTGCTAAAGGTACAGACCGACTTTGCACATTGGGGGCCAATGGACGGGGCCATGCATTGTAAAATCTTGGATTAGAACCTTCTCCCGTTAGAGAGAACACCAAAGATGGGTCGTGGATGATAATGACCCAAAACACAGCGCCAAGGCAAGAAAGGAGTGTTTCAAGAAGAAGCACATCAAGGTCGTGGAGTGGCCTAGCCAGTCCCCAGACCTTACTCCTATAGAAGATCTATGAAGGGAGCTGAAACATCGAGTTGCCAAATGACAGCCAAGAAACATTAAGGATTTAGATAGGATCTGTACAGAAGAGTGGGCCAAAATGCCTCCTGAGATGTGTGCAAACCTGATAACCAACTACAATAAATGTCTTATCTCTGTGCTTGCCAACACAGGTTTCTACACAAAGTAATGTTTTGCTTGGGGATCAAATACTTATTTTACTCACTGAACTGCAACTCGATTTATAACATTTGTATCATGTGTTTTTCAGGATATTTGGTTGATATTCTGTCTCTAGCAATTAAAATACATCTATGATAAAAAAAAATTAAAGATCCTTCATTTCTTTGTAAATGGGCAAACTTACAAAATCTGCAGGGGATCAGATAATTATTTTTCCCACTATACAGCCGTATCCAAAGGTTTTGAGAATGACACAAATATTAATTTTCACAAAGTCTGCTGCTTCAGTGTTTTTAGATCTTTTTGTCAGATGTTATGATGGTCTGCTGAAGTATAAAATGTTATATCCCCCTATTGTTTTCAGCCAAGAAAGCTACCATCTTTTCCTCTGTTTAATCTACAACTGCCATGATGCTGCACATGTGATCAGCTATGACAACAGCCATTGGATGGTTTGACAGTTTGGTTGAGAACGCAACCAATGGGAGTGTTACATTTCCTTGCACGTGCCGGAAATTAAGCCGTTTTATGGATGGGTTTACTTCTGCTTTAAGTTTATGTAGAGTCAATATTGTAGTGTTTTCCAAGACCTTTGCCCTGGCATGCTGTCAATCAACTTCTAGGCCACATCCCGACTGATGGTAGCCCATTCTTGCATAATCGATGCTTGGAGTTTTTGCCCACCTCCTTGAGGATTGACCACAAAGTCCTCAATGGGATTAGGGTCTGGGAAGTTTCCTAGCCATGGACCCAAAATCACTTTTGCCTTATGACAAGGTGTTCCATCATGCTGGGAAAAGCATTGTTCATCACCACACTGTTCTTGGATGGTTGGGAGAAGTTTGTCATGGTTATGCAGTGATATTCCTCTGTTTGCTTACCTCCCCTCATGTGTTCTGACTAAGAGGCCAGCCACTTCCACCTGGTGGTTTTTATAACCTCTCCTCTAAGCATGGCTCCACCCCAGGCCCTATCAGGGAACCCTATATTAACCTGTGCACTGCAAGCCAGCGGTGCTGATCAACCATTGTGTATTCATTGTGTTTGGCTTCCCGGTTCCTGCTTGCCGTGTGCTCTATGTTTGACTTTGTTACTGACTTTGGCGTGTTCTCAACGATTCCTGTCTGCTTGTGACCTTGACCTTTTGCATGTCCCTGACCATCCCTGTCGGCCTGTGACCCTGAACCTTTGGCGTGTACTCTGTTATTCCTGTCTGCTAGTTGCCCTGACCTCTGCCATATCCCCTAACTATCCTTGTCGTTCCAGCCTGCTGCTTCCTTCTCCTGTACTCTACTGTGAGCGTGAGCTGTGAGACCCTAGGGGCCGTGACCTGGAGCCAGACTGCAGCGAAGTCCATCCTCCCCACTAGAGGCTCTGGCAAACACCGGCTGGCTCTTAGACTCCGCGCCCTGGGGAATCTATGCTCCAGCTCCCATTGGGATCTGTGTTAGTGATCCTGTAGACCTGTGTCCTGAATCTCCCTGGGTACAATCCGCAGCAGTCAGTCCTAAGGTCCACTACCTAGCGGTGCACTTCCAACTCCTACGGAGTGCATCTGTCACTTGGTCTCAGGTGACCTGACAAAGTTGCTCTGGCAGTGAAATGGTAAAAGCTAGTGGGTCAACATGACAGCCAGATAACTAGCATTTTCCAAGGGAGGTTTTCATGTTCAGTCCCTGTGTTTCTCTCAGAACAGCTTTACCTAAAGCTATATACCCTTTTCCCAACAGTATATAAAAAATTGCCTGTATGATGTAAAAAAAAAAAAAAAAAAAACTGGGATTATGATAAAGATAAAAAGTGTCACATCTGCTGCCAAAACTGAGATCTGTACTATTATGTTTGGTCTAGTAAGATGAGCACAGCTATAAAACTGCATCCCTAAGGTTTGAAACAAACTCTTGTTTGGCCAATGTAGGCCAAAGAAACAGATTGGCGTTAATGCTGCCCTCCCCAGCAGCACATACTCACCTTTCCTTCCTCAACACTTCAAAGGGCATAAAACGGAACCTGCTGATTTGCTCATAGCTGCTGGTTTTTAAGTGTGTAGTACCAGGTCCATTTTAAAAGTCAATATACAAAAAAGCGACAACATCTGGATTCCAGATCTGATATGAAAAGCAAAGCTTGGCGCAGTTACAATCGCGCTGGTTACAGAAAGACATAAAAATATATAAAAAAAAAAAAAGGACATCAGCAGCTCCAATGCTGCTCAATGTGTGGGAGAATTATACATTAGACACCTCTGTTGGTTTCCAAATCCAGCATAGACTTGGAAATGAATGTTTATTGATTTTCCTAATGATTCACGTCAGTGGTGAGACGGAGAAATACCCCAGAGGAATAGGCGAGCTTCTCGGCTTTGCGGGAGCCCGATTCTCACTGACTTCATCAGCTGGCACACAGGATGTGACCCCTCTTGTTCTTAGCGCTGGGCCTCCTCTGAAGACAACTCCCAAATACAGGAGGTGAAAAATGAGCATTAGAGGGGGCAAAACACATAACATTTGTTACAAAGAGGACCTAACAATCCGCCGCAGCCAGCCCTGTCTGACCAGATTTTTACTGGACGGTAACCACGCATGTTCCTAGAATAGGCCTCTTGAATTATTATGTTAGTCAGTCAGGAAGTCTGGAAGCAGAGAATTTATGCAGTCAGTGCACCACTTCAATGTACACAATCAAAACGGCTTTCGAATTACAGTGCTACTACTCCACCTAGAGGGCATTGAAAATAATAAAGCTAAATACCTAAATAATCTGTTAAAGTGTTGATAAACCCAGGACTCTGTATTCACTATTTCTTGTCCCACAGTACACAGAACATGGAAATGCAATTATTTTAGCAAATATAAAAACTGCTCAATACCTTTTCTCATCAGCAGTATATAGTGGTCTTGTGACTTCTATCAGTGTCTGGTCAAGCACTGGTTAAAGCTGTGACTGTCCTATAAGGCAGCAGGACCCCTGAGCCTCTATTCGGACAGTGCTGACTGGCCCTGTGCTAATCACATGCACCCTCCCAAGAAAAAAAAAACCTCTCTAGCAATACACACCCAACTGAGCATGTGCAAAGTGCCACCAAGGCTCTGTATTATCAGGAGATAGATTGGGGACTGTAAAAGAAAAGGAAGGATCAGAGAAGACATGATCAGCCTTTATACACAATGCAGAGGATTAACCTCTTAGGTTCCACTTTGAGTATACCAAGCATGCTTTACGGCATATTTAGGCCTTGTACACACGGACATTTCTACAGCGGCGTTTTCGCGCTTTTTTTTTTCAGATTAAAAATGCCATTCCATGTTATGGCCTCATACACACAGTTTTTGAGCTGTAACAGCCATTAGCTTTTTTAAGCTCCAAAAAAAACAAAACAAAAAAAACCAACAGGGCCAGTGCGTTCTGGGGCTCCAGCGCGTTCTGAGGCTCCAGCGCTAGAGCTGTAAAAACGTGTTAAGGTGTTAAACGCGGTAAGTCTCATCCGGCGTTTCTCTGCCTCTATTCAAAATCAATGGTGCCCTATGGAAGCCCATTGATTTGAATAGAAGTAGCACCAGAGGTCGGATCAAGATGATGCAACTTGTGTGCTGAGAATATTGAAATGGAACCCCACCAAAAATGTAAAAAAAAAAATTTTTGTGTGAGGTCCCATTGGTAGACTAAGATCCACAAATCTAACTTGTATTTTAAAGTATTACACGGGGGGGGTTATTTACTAAAGGCAAATCCACTTTGCACTGCAATTGCACTTGGAAATAAAGTCGCTGTAAATCCGAGGGGGACATGCAAGGAGAACAAAAAACAGCATTTTAGCTTGCACATGATTGGATGATAAAATCAGCAGAGCTTCCCCTCATTTCAGATCTACTCCTTAGATTTAGAGCGACTGCACTTCCAAGGGCACTTGCAGAGCGAAGTGGATTTTCCTTTAGTAAATAACCCCCATGGTATTCAAAGATATAGAAGGCTGTGCATACTGAATAAAAGGTCACATATGGTCCCTCCAATACAAAATGTATATTAATCTGCATTAAACTGGCCATACATTTTTTTTTCAGCAAATAGTCTGAACAAAACAATTTAGCAGGATTCAACATTCTCGCTAAACAGTGTGGATGGACAATTCTCCTGCTGGAGCTATTGTATTCTGACAGTCGGTATCGCTGGTTGTTAAAATGTCCGAAGAGTGTCTGCATCCGATTGAATGCATCCACTGTTTGGCCAACAATTCAGTGCCTAGCTCCTTCGTTTTTCAGTTGAAAATTGTGGGGCGGATGCCGACAGACACCCATAAAGGCAAATTCTCCTGGCTCATCAAGAATTGGATGAAATTTGCTTTGTGTACGGCCAGTGTTAGTCCCAGTGTCGCAGCAAATATAATGCTCCCATGGCAGATGCAATTTCAAACCAAAAGTTAACCATGCCAATCCTCACATTACTTTCATGAGAAGTTTCCTATAACTAAAGCCTTTTTTCCTTAATAAAAACCTGGCACAGGTTCTAGCTTCCGCCCATGACTAATAAGGGCATTTTCACACTGAGCCGTGCCAGGCATCAGCGGTAAGGCGCCGCTATATATGGGCAAGCGTGCTTTTGGAGAGGTGTATATACTGCTCCTAAAGCGCCTCAAAGAAGCTGCTTGCAGGACTTTACCATGTAGAACATTGCATGGCAAGTCAGTAATTGGTAACAGATCAGCTGCATGGGTGCCTATTGGTGACTAGTCCTTTGTCCTCTGTTTACTTTTTTTAGGCTCAGCTTCCAATGCCATGCTGCCAAGTTGATGAAAAAGCTTGTGTATAACTTGGGCCTCAGCGGGGATCTAGATTCCAAAGCCAAGCCAGTTTATTCAAAGTTCAGCTTAAGGGTTTTCTTTTATGGCTATCATGCCTGTTTTACAGGCGTTTGCTTGCAATTACATGATGTAATAGGAGTGTGTCATAGGATGGATAAAAAGACTTGCTCGATGTATCTACAGTTATGCCAAAAGAAAAATCCCCTGCATAGTACACAGATAATCAGAACATGATGGATTTTACTGCTCAGGTCGGATTTTACTGCTGAGCCGCAACAATTATTTTTCTTTTTTTTTTTTTTTTTTTTTTTTTTTTTTTAAGTGGAACTCCAGGCAGAAATGTTAGCGCACTTTCATGAATGTTATTTTTTTTTACCATCAAGAAAGATCTTTTTGCATACAGTTCTTCAGCGATTGACAAATGACTCCTGCAAACCTTAATAATAGTGGCTTAATGTCTGCTAGTCTGTGTGCAAGATCGGTGGCTGACATGCCTGCCCCTTCCCTGGTCATCTGTTATGCAACATCCCCTGTGTAGTGGTGAGCAGTGATGTCATCAAGATGCCACTCCTTCATTTGGTTGTTGCACCCATTGAGCCCTTCTGACCTACTGTGTTCTGTATATTGGTTATACAGGGTTGCTGGCCCTGTATAATGTCCATTGTTTGTTACACTTATTTTTTTCCCCCCTTACTGAATCGAACAATCAATAAAAAAAATTTTAATTAATAAAAGGATGCCATTTCTAGCTTTGTCTTATGCCCCGTACACGCGGTCGAATTTTCAGACGGAAAATGTTCGATCGGAGCTTTTTGTCCGAAATTCCGACCGTTTGTAGGCTCCATCGGAAATTTTCCATCGGAATTTCTGTCACACAAAATTTGAGATCTGGATCTCAAATCTTCTGACAACAAAATCCGTTGTCGGAAATTCCGATCGCGTGTGCACAATTCCGACGCACAAAATTCCATGCATGCTTGGAATCAAGCAGAAGAGCAGCACTGGCTTTTGAACTTCATTTTTCTCAGCTCGTCGTACGTGTTGTACATCACCACGTTCTTGACGTTCCCAATTTCCGCCAACTTTGAGTGACCGTGTGTATGCAAGACAAGTTTGAGCTAACATTCGTCAGAAAAAATCCATGGATTTTGTTGTCAGAATGTCCGATCAATGTCCGATCGTGTGTACGGGGCATTACATTTCCATAGCACTCTTTGGAGATTATTGGGACTGTCCAGCAGGGAGTGGGATGGCCAACTCTCCTCTTAACCTTATCCCTTCCTTCTCTTTCCCACCCTCATCTCCTCCACACCCTCTGCTTTCCTTTTCTTTCTCTTATTATTATTATTATACAGGATTTATATAGTGTTAACAGAGCTTTACAACATGAGGACAGACAGTTACAATACAATTCAATACAGTTGTCACTTCACAAATGTCTGGTGTTGCCAGTGACAACTCCATCCCCAAATTAAATGCAACAAAGAAGAATTATGCCTGTGGGATTTTAAATGAGGGGAGCACAAAAAGGTTAATGAGAGTATACAAAGTAAACATGGTTTATAAATTTATAAAAATTGTATAACATTCATCGTATATGAAATGCATGAACAGAGGTGCCAAACCACTTGGCAGTGATAAAACACAACATTACCAAGCGGCCATATACATTTAGAATTGCTGATGTACAGTAACACACAGGCGCCGTATAACTCGACGGGTATCGAGAGTCGCTTCTTGCTTCTTCAGGAGTAGATGTAAATGCAGTGTTTATATGGGCTGAGAAAATGTCTCAAAAGCCATTAAACCAATAGGTGGCGGCGCGGTATGTCTATACTGGGATCTGAAGGGAAGGAACCAGCAAAGACCCACTTGGGGACAGATGGAGGGCAAGCAAAACATGGGAGCCAAATAGTGTGACCTTTGATGTCCCTCAATGTCCAACATGATTTGCAGTATAATAAGTGTCCTCAGCAAGTGAAGTGTGGGACCAAGACCTCTAGCTGGGCCGCCTGTGATTGGTGCGCTGACACAGCCGTATCGCAGTAGGCTATGCCTCACAGATGGGAGGAGGAGGGGGGACGGAGCATGCGCCGAGTTCACTGCTTATCACTGATTACAGCATGGAGCCCTCTGCCACCCAGGGAAGCTGCAGCGAGTGCTGAGGGCACTGGGGAGGAATGGCGAATCCTCTGCAGAGGACTCTATTTCAAATGCAGGGAAAGAGAGCCAAGAAGTGGCTCCCAGAGGGACTGGACACTAATGAGGAGGGGAGCGAGAGAGACACCGATATGACAGGGGCTGAGAGATGAACTGTCAGAGGTGAGCATAGGGACCGATAGGAAGCTCTATACCAGGAGGAGGACAGGGAGATGTGCCCAGGGAGTCAGACCATGACAATCTAAAGAGTGCTTATGGAATGTCCTACCAGAGAGTGCAGTACAGAATGCTTACTGCTGCCCCCGGAGGATGGGGATTACTGGTGGCTCAGAGAGAGAAGCACAGGTGAGAGGGGAGGGTGGGGACTCAGAGGGGCAATTACTGTAGCGGACCATGTGTGATCTCCTCCCAGGGATCGGACATATGGTGTAGCGAGTGGAGTTCTGTCCTACCAACCCCCTCCCCTCTGTTTGCAGTCACATGACCTCTGACACACCACTCTGTATACCTGTTGCAGTTTGGGCACTCAGGCTCAAAAAGTTTCACCATCACTGGCCTAGCCTATAAGAAGATAGCCAAGACCCTGAAACTGCTACACCCTCCAAGAGTGACAGGGCATATAATTCTGGCTGCAGCCATTTCTACACCCTTACTGCCCTGAGCCCCTTAAAATAGTAACACGGAGTTCACATAGATGTAGATGCTGCTCTGGCCAATTCATTATTGTTAAGACATGAAGCAGAAGATCGGAGAGGACACTTTCAGTGCACCACAGAGCCCTTCTATCTTGCAGCATGTGCGGGTACCACTCCAGCTAGCAGAGTTTTGGAGGCGGCGTGCAGTGGATATTCCGCTTTTTACTGCGGCAGGAATTACATTGGCTGATGCAGCTGCTTGCTCAGTCTGTGACTGCCTTCACCCTCCATCGCCAGCACCAGTTCAGATGCAAATTACAGAAGTGGTCCTACTGTGTTTGAGACTATGGGGACAGTGGGTCGGCAAACCGAAGGCACTATCTACCAGACACCTGGCCATGGTCAAATGGCAGATCGCAATCGAGCGGTTGCTGACCCCCACAGTACAGGATACCCTTGCCAACAATAAGAGGCCCAGGATAGCTAAAAATGCTGCTGAATTCAGTCCATGCACCAGAGAGATTAGCTTTGTACTCACCGTACTTCCTCACCAGCAAAATCAAACACCCTGGTGATGGTCACTTTTTTGGGCTCTTCCTTAGTCGATGGAGTTTCCCCTGGAGCTGTACTGGTTTCCTTGGGTTTTCCTGGTTGGGCCTGAATAATAAAAGAATAAGAGTCAAGTAATATAAAAAAATATTAACGAGTTTACAAAACACACGTCAATATGTTTTCTGACAGACATCAAAAGTAGAAAAGAACTCAACTTTTGCTAAAGAAAAAAAAACACATTTGCATTTCACTCTGCAGCCACTATAATTTCCTAAAAATGCCAAGCAATTAAAATGCTGCTTCCAAGCAATATTCCTGTAGAGGTGGGTTTTAAAAATAAAATAAAAATAAAAATAAAAAAAGAAGGAGAGAATAAAAAAACAACATAGCCTCCTACAGTAAAGGGGAATCCAAGATCTAGAATCTCAAGGTTGGTGGGAAGAGAGTGATCAGCTAAAGAGCGAATGGGCATAAAAGCCTAAAAAGATTTGTTGTATTATTGTGTTCATTTATGACTTCATAAAGAACCCCTAATTTGTGACTGGCTCTCTTCCTGGCGCTGAACTTCTGATGCAGAGGGTGTGTAAACCCTTACAACCAACTTTGACCTACAGGTAAGCCTAGATTAAGGCTTACCTGTAGGACCGGGCAGCTTGCAGAGAAGAATTCTACAGGATCCAGTTGCCTGCACAATGTGGGACATAATTACTTATTATTAAAGAAACTAATACCACAATGAGCAAACTTAAGATGACTGCACACGATTTTAAAATATCCTACCAAAAAATTATCCCAGGCCAAAACAAACTACGGTGTACAGGAAGAAGCTCACACTACATAGTGCTTAGTAAATACAGCAGAGATTGTACAATCAGATTGCAAAGTATGTTTAGGGTGAAAACATGTATGCTGTATTAGATGCTTAGCAGTACAGCACAATGGTTATGCCTCATAGTGCAGGTCTACCAGACAAGTCTGACTGTAGACAATTAAGGTAAAGATAAAATAATGTGCAGAACTTAAAAATGTTTGTATAACTATAAACTTGTGTGTGATATATACCGTATACACATACACACGCAGTATCTCACAAAAGTGAGTACACCCCTCACATTTTTGTATCTTTTCATGCAATTCACCTTTTCATGTAATAACACTGAAGAAATGTTACTTTGCTACAATGTAAAGTGTACAGCTTGTATAACAGTGTCAATTTGCTGTCCCCTCAAAATAACTCAACACACAGCCATTAATGTCTAAACCACTGGCAACAAAAGTGAGTACACCCCTAAGTGAAAAATGTCCAAATTGGACCCAATTAGTCATTTTTTCCTCCCCGGTGTGTCATGTGACTCATTGGTGTTACAAGGTCTCGGGTATGAATGGGGAGTAGGTGTGTTACATTTAGTGTTATCGCTCTCACTCTCTCATACTAGTCACTGGAAGTTCAATATGGCACCTCGTGGCAAAGAACTCTCTGAGGATCTGAAAAAAAGAATTGTTGCTCTACATAAAGATGCCCTAGGCTATAAAACAATTGCTAATGCCCTGAAACTGAGCTGCAGCACGGTGGCCAAGACCATACAGCGGTTTAACTGGACAGGTTCCACTCAGAACAGGCCTCGCCATGGTCATCCAAAGAAGTTGAGTGCACGTGCTCAGCGTCATATCCAGAGGTTGTCTTTGGGAAATAGACAGAGTTGAGCTGCAGAGTTCAAAGGGCTGGGGGCCAGCCTGTCAGTGCTCAGACCATACGCCGCACACTGCATCAAATTGGTCTGCATGGCTGTGGTCCCAGAAGGAAGCCTCTTCTAAGGATGGTGCACAAGAAAGCCCACAAAAAGTTTTCTGAAGACAAGCAGACTAAGGACATGGACTACTGGAACCATTTCCTGTGATCTGATGAGACCAAGATAAACGTATTTGGTTCAGATGGTGTCAAGTGTGTTTGGTGGCAACCAGGTGAGGAGTACAAAGACAAGTGTGTCTTGTCTACAGTCAAGCATGGTGGTGGGAGTGTCATGGTCTGGGGCTTCATGAGTGCTGCCGGCACTGGGGAGCTACAGTTCATTGAGGGAACCATGAATGCCAATGTACTGTGATATTGAAACAGAGCATGTCCCCCCCCTCCCCCTTCAGAGACTGGGCCGCAGGGCAGTATTCCAACATCATAATGACTCCAAACACACCTCCAAGACAACCACTGCCTTGCTAAAGAAGCTGAGGGTAAAGGTGATGGACTGGCCAAGCATGTCTCCAGACCTAAGCCCTATTGAGCATCTGTGTGTGGGGCATCTTCAAACAGGAGGTGGAGAAGCGCAGGGTCTCTAACATCCACCAGCCCTGTGATATCGTCATGGAAAAGGACTCCAATGGCAACCTGTGATGCTCTGGTGAACTCCGTGCCCAAGAGGATTAAGGCAATGCTGGAAAATAATGGTAGCCACACAAAATATTGACACTTTGGGCCCAATTTGAATATTTTCACTTAGGGGTGTACTCACTTTTGTTGCCAGCGATTTAGACATTAATGGCTGTGTTTTGCGTTATTTTGAGGGGACAGAAAATGTACACTGTTATACAAGCTGTACACTCATTACTTTACATTGTAGTAAAGCGTTATTTCTTCAGTGTTGTCACATAAGAAAGATATAATAAAATATTCACAAAAATGTGAGGGGTGTACTCACTTTTGTGAGACACTGTGTATAATAAATATTATAGAGAGATAGAGAGATAGAGAGATAGAGAGATAGAGAGATAGAGAGAACCACAACAATAATAAAGAAAAAAAAAATCACAAGACTCAGATCATCTATAATATGCTGTCATATAGAATTTGATAAACCGTGAATAAAATAGTCCATAGGTGGATAGTGATGAAGAATGAACTTTAAAGTGGAAAAGATATTCCACGTGCCATCAGTATTGAATGGGAAAACAACAATGTAACTACCACCGGTTGTGTAAAGACTTACCGGAGTGTAGGGACTCAAATGGCCATAGGCTCACTGAGACAACAAGGCTTGTGGTGTGACCACCAAATTATGGAACCTTTAGGCCTGTAATCCGGATCAGAGTAGAAGATGGTTCATCCGTTCAGGAACAAACTCCAAAAAGCAGTCTTCAGGAATGGCCAGCGTGATGGACTGGATCAAGCTACAAAAGTTACTAATGAAGCACATTGACTCACTGCTACTTTTACCTCGCTGTAAGTCTTCAGCTGATCCTAGACACATTGGGCTTTACTTATTAAAACTAGGAGGTGCAAAACCTGGCGAGGTTCTGCAAGTCTGACTGTAGACAATAGACTCGATATAAAGGTGTTTTTACCCCAGAAAGGCCGAGTGACTGCAGTAACACAAAGCCACTCAAAGAATCGACACATCTGTATACGTAATAAAATAAGCAGTACAACTAACAGTAGCTGCTAACTGGAATCATACTATAATTTCCCTATAGTGATAAGAGAACAGATTGCCTGCCCTAGGAAGCAAAACCCTTCTGCGAAAAATAATTTTAAAATAGCTCGTATCTGACTTGAAAATCAATGTTGATGACAAATCTTCAGCATTTCCTGGCCACAAACCAATAACAAATAGTTGTGGTTTGAAAATTCAATATAAGTTGGACATTCTCTCTATGGAAGGACAACAAAAAGAAATCACAACCTAATTTGAAGGGTATTAGGTTAAAGAGTCAATGCTGCAAGAAACAGAAAGCTGTCAAACAGCACAATAAAACACCATTAATAATATTTACCCGTATCGTTTTCTATGCACAGCTAAAAAAAAAAACACCAGTAGAATATTCACAGCCAAACACTCCGATATGTCAGATGTCTGGGTCAGGGGGCAGTAAAGCAGTGGTTTTACTGCCTTCTGATCGCCCACTTAAAGAAGGGCATGCATCTGCGCAGCGGTGTACGCATACTGCGGCCACAGCCTGCGTACAGCCCTGGGCTGATGATAGCCCTTCTCTGGGCAAAAATCATATCTATGGGGTAATCAAATGTTTGGGCCCGTGCCACCACCAAGTGTAATGCATGCGGCTGCAGCACAGTGGTGAAGCATTTACAGGTGGTGAGGAGGCCACATATCACCTTCTTATCACCTGTGAATCTTCTCCACGTTCCACCGTGGACTACTTTTCAGATAGACAGCAATGGCTGCCACACTTATAAATGACTGCTTAAAGCGGTTGTAAACTCTTACAGACCACTTTGTCAGACCACAGCCTTAATCTAATGCCGCGTACACACGAGCGGACTGTATGGCATACTTAGTCCATCGAAACACATTTCAGCGGACAATCCGCTCGTGTGTGGGCTTCAGCTGACTTTTTCAGCGTGCAGTCTGGCGTACTAAGAATTTCAGATTTTTCAAAATTCTGTCCGTCGTACTTTGGTTTCAGCGGACAATCCGCTCGTCAGTATGCTAGTTCGACGGACTAAGAATGGCGCATGCCCAGAAAGGATTTACACGGCGGAAGGGTGCTTTGCTGTGTCTTGGACTTCCTATTTCTAGTCCCATCGTACGTGCTGTACACGTCATCGCGCAAGCTTTCGACGGACTGTTTGTGCATCCGTGTGTGGTCAAGTCCGTTCAGTCGAAAGTACGACGGACTGTCCGTCGGATTGTATGACGAACTAAGTACGCCATACAGTCCGCTCGTGTGTACGCGGCATAAGCTTACCTGTAGGTCCAAGAAATATCTCCTAAACCTACACAGTTTAGGAGATATTTGCAAATAAAAGCCACCGCTGTCTATGGCGCGTGAGCCGTAGACAGCGGCGCGCAGGCGCACTAAGCATGCCATTAGTGGTGGCTCCCGTGCGCACTGTGACTAGCCGGAGCCGCTATACCCGGAAGTCACTCCGGGTATAATGGCGGCGTCGGAGGAGGACGACGAGGGGCGCATTCGGGGCCTTCCATCTCAGGTAAGTTATTCATAATGAGCTAGTATGCTATGTATACTAGCTTATTATGCCTTTTCCTTGCAGGGTCTATTTTTATTGTTATGTTTCGTTAGGATTTACCTTTACAGAAAATCTGTAAGGTGAACTTACACTAGCCCACCTCCCTGCCCCCCTCCATCCCCCCGGTCCCACTGTACTGGAGTCCCGCACCCCCCCCCCCCACTGTCAGGGACGCCGCTTCACTGGCTGTTTATTCTCCTATCCAAGTGTACAGATGAGAGGCATTCTAATTGGTCAGCACCGTCACATGGATTGCGTTGACCAATCAGAATCCATCTATTAGCCCATTCTGTCAGCGCTGCGAGGAAAAGAGAAAGCCTGGAGGATTTAAAATTCCTGCAGCGGTGAAGCGTCGCCCTGGTGCCTGGCAGCAAGGGATCTCAGGATTCCGGTACACCGGGACAAGGGGGGAGGGGGGGCACTGGGAAAGCATTCCAGTGCAAGTACACTTTACAGATTTTCGGTAAAGGTGAACTTACTCTTTAAGAGGGAATTCACTCTCCCAAAAAAATTGTCACCCCCCTCCCACATACGCCTTGGTATTCTTCCTATACTGTAAAAATATTCTTACAAGGTCAACATATCCAAAGTTGTCCTCTTCTCACACCCCACTCTCCAGAGGTTACCACCTCTAACCACAGGTGATTACAATTTGCCAGTCAGCTTCCCACAGTTGAGTGTAAGACTGTGTATAGCAAGTTTCAGTTCTTGCTCTAAGCTGGTAAAAGTATAGCATACTAGTAATAATAGTATAGCATGCTATTTTCAATTGCAAGTGGTGCACCAATAAAAAAAATAAAAAATAAAAATAAAGTAGGAGGAGTAGCTACCTGTTTACTTTGCAAATATAAGCTGCATTCCAGGATTTCAGACACTGTAAAAAGTGCAGGCACACTATGAGTTAAATCCAAGGCGGTGCATGATATATCCTGAACTAATTTCTGCAATATTATTTATATCCAAAAGGTTTATGCCTCTGCCAGGGCATACAATGACACTCATGGCTGTGAAGGAGAAGAGAGAGGCACAGAGCAGCTATGCCCACCCCTCCTCTATGCTGCTCATTCAGAGAAGCCTTTGTAATTGAGTTCACATAATACAAAGGCTTTCGTGATTAGGCAGGAGGAGGGTCAGGTATAGCAGCTGAACCGACTATAATGTTGATGATGCTTAGACATGAAGCATTAGTGTCGGACTCCCAGAAATACAGCAATGGCTTCTGGGAGCAAAATAAAACGGTCAGATGTAGACAATAGGGATAAGCTGAGGAGATGTCATGCATCTTCTTGGACCTAACTCGTAGTGTGCCTTCACTTTTTACAAAGGAACTGAATTAATGTAAAAAAACTAAAACAAACCCTGTACAAAAAAAGCACATTTTATAGTGCTCAATGGAGTGGCGGCTGCAAGGAAGAGGAAGGGGGGGGGGGGGGAGCCAACAAGGGTTGGCTATGGGAGACTATGGGTGAAGTCCCTGCTCCCAAAATTCCCAGCCTTTGTCAATTGCCCCCTGACATAGGGGAGCCAGAGCTACAAGATCATGTGACTGGAGCAAACTGAAAAAAGGTAAGCATACAGATCTTTTTTACAAAAAGGGAGGCACGGTAGGTAGCAGGAATGGGGAAGGAGACATGTTTAATAGTTCGTGTTAGGCTAGAATTCCACTTTAAATCCTGAAGTAAACCATTTATCATTGTACTGTCTGCCCTTATGTTGTAAAGCGCTATGTAAACTGTTGGTGCTATATAAATCCTGTATATTAATAATATACTTGTGTCTGGCCACCCGAGTTAATTTCTGGTTGGTGGGTAGGTCAGTACACTAAAAATAAGGTAATCCACAGGGATAGCTTAATCTGACAGATGCGAGTGGTCCAGGGAAGTGCTGGCCTATTGTGCAAGTAATAACAGAAGCCGTTGTCTGAGAGCTGGTGACATTATCAATGTGGTCCTCAACAACTCTATTTCACAACTAGACAAAATCTGAGCGAATTATCAGCAAGGACAGCTGGTATTAACCTCTACATGTAGCAAATAGTGACAGGGAGGGTCTGCTGAGTCTTCCCTGCACACAGTCTATGAAGAATGCAAATAAAGTGCAACTCTAACAAAAACACCCACCGACTGCCCCCTTAAAAAGGGGTTGTAAAGTCTCTATTATTTTTTAAAACAACAAACATGTCATACTTACTCCTCTGCCCCTGATCCTCCTCTTCTGGGATCCCTCAACAGCGTTCCTGGCTCCTCCTCTTCTCGAGTGCCTCGGCGGAGAAGCTCTTTCCCTGGGGGCACTTGTGCGGGCGCCCGAGTCCTGCTGCTGCGTCCATTGATACAACTAGCAGGACCTGGTCCCACCCCTCGGGTCATTGGATTTGATTGACAGCAGCGGGAGCCAATGGCTCCCGCTGCTATCAATCTATCCAATTAGGACCTGAGACACCGGCTGGAGCTGCTGTGCTCATCCCCGTCACTGGAAAGACCGGGTTTAGGTAAGAAAAAGGGGGGCTCTGGGGGGCAGCTGCAGCACAGGAGGTTTTTCACCTTAATGCATAAAGGTAAAAATCCCTGATGGTTTACAACCCCTTTAAAACTTAAAACCCAGCGTTACAGGGCTATACACATGTCATCATTGTCATGGTTTCATGGCGCAGCAAAAAATATAGCCCCTATCATGTTTGGTGGGAAGTACTGCCAATGAATGCAACCCTTTCAAGTGAATGGGGCATCGCCGTAACCAGAAGTCAAGTGCTAGGCTTGCGAATGTGGCATTTCCATTGAAAGACCCGTTCAGTTGTCAAAAAAAAAAACAGGCATTCTGGAGGTGGCAGTATCACCTCCTAAATGCCTGCAAGCTGCCCCTCTACTGCTCTATGAACGTGATCGACCGCAGATAGTTCTTCGGTGAGCATTTTGTCCTAAGGTTACTACGCAGTAAACCAAGGAAGCATTAAAACCTCTGTAATGTATTAAAGCAGAAGCAAACTTTGAAGGAAAATTGAAAAAAAAAAAAAATGTTCTACCTGCCAGGTAAAGGCATGATATGCTAGTATTCACTGCATACTAGCACATTATGGAAGACCTTAAAACTAAATTCTCCAGCGGCATGCTGTCACTGCTGCACAGGCTTCCATCTTCACCCGGTCTTCCTTATGGATTTGCGGGCTGTGGCCATTTGAATGGCCAAGCTACGGCACACAGTTTTCAAAGGAATGGCATGGATATACCGTTCCTACAGAGCACATGCGCTGGTGACGTCACCAGTTGCTAAACAAGTGAATATATTCTACACAGTGCACGTTTAGGAGATATTCATTTAACCTACAGGTTAGCTTTCCTATAAGCTTACCTGTAAGTAAAAATCTAAATGTGGAGTTTACTATCACTTTAAAGCGCTTCCTAAACAAAATGCTGCACACGCAAATCCTCTCTTCTTTTGTCTTTAGCACAAAAAAAAAAAAAAAAACAGTATTGTTCCTTGGTCTCAAGCACATGGCTTGTTCCAATCCTCTTTCCTCTCCCCCTAATTCCTGTAGCATCATTTCCTGTCCTGAGATTCACGAACCAGTCCAATTGGTTCATTGGCATAGCAATAGGGGAATCTTAGTGTCTATACAGTACAACGTCTCCAAATGTTATTCCATATTTACGCTATAAAAAAAAATCACTAAAATAACCACAGCAACACCGTGAGAAACACAGGTGGAAACTAAGCCTTATGGGGATTTTTCCTCACTACTCTGACAGTGATGAGCCAGTACCTGAGTGTTCTGTGTACTTGGCGCAGGAGGCGGTACTTTGGGCTTGTGCCCCACGTCACAAAGGAAGCTGGACCACAGATCCTCTGCACGCTTTTTTTTTGCTTCTTCTTGTTTGCGTTTCTTTTCTTCATCCATGTCATTGTCTTCCTCAGAATTCTCTGCTTTGTCTTCATTTTTCTCAGCACCTTCCCCAGAATTTAGGACTAACACACCTTTCTTCCTCTTCCTGAAACAAAGTAGGAAAGTGTCAGAAAAATACACACATACATTTCCCTAATGCAACCTACAACTCTGTCCACAATGGATTGCTTTTCAGAAGGCGTTCAGGAGGTGATATGGCTGCCTCCTGATTGCCCTTTTTTTTTACGTTGCTTAGTGGTGATGAAGAATGAAGCCCACACACTGCAACCATGAGCCAAGCGTTTGGCTTGGAGTTGTGGTGCTGTCCTACTGACCCCAATGTGCAAGCATGACAGTTGGTGCCACCTGTCAACTCAACAAGCCATGTTAAAGTTGCTGCAGAAGTGAAGAGAAGTATCGCAGTACCCCCTCCAGCTGCCATGTTAGGCTTTCGGTGGGCAGTCATGGTCACAGCATAGCCAAAAGGCCTAAAAGAATTTTGCCCAGAGTGAAATACTGCAGCTGCCATTGCTCACTTTGAAAACGTTGCATACCTGGTTGTTTAAAAATGTTAAAATTTACAACAGCCCTGGTACAAGTATGCAGCCAGTGAAGTGTGCCAACTTATTACTCCTGCTTGTTTTTTCAGGTCAGAGACTCAAATATCAAAAGCTGGGGATCAATAGCTACCGTTTTCAGAAAGAGACCAACAATGGCATCCCCAGTATATTTGTCATAGCAGGTCTCCTTACAGACCGGAAGATTTTCCACCTTAATGATCAGGCCACTTTTTGAGATACGGCACTGCCGTTGCATTAACTGACAATTGCACGGTCGTGTGACACTGTACCCAAACAAAATTGATGTTTTTTTTTTACCCACACAGAGCTTTCTTTTGGTGGTATTTGATCACCTCTGCGGTTTCTATTTTTTGCGCTATAATCAAAAACAAAAGTAACAATTTTGAAAACACAATATTTTTACTTTTTGCTATAATAAATACATATAAAAAAAAAAGAAAATGTCTTCATTAGTTTACGGCCGATATATATTGTTCTACATATTTTTGGAAAAAAAAAAGAAAAAAAGAAATCGCAATAAGCGTATATTGATTGGTTTCTGCAAAATTTATAGTGCCTACAAAATAGGGGATAGATTTATGGCATTTTTTTATTTTTACTAGCATTGGCGGCAATCTGCGATTTTTAGCAAGACTGCGACATTGCGATTTTAAGCAGGATCACCAATTTTTAGCGGGACTGCAACATTGCAGACAATTGACACTTTTTTGGGACCATTGACATTTATACAGTGATCCGTGCTATAAAAATGCACCGATTACTGTGTAAATGTCACTGGTAAGGAAGGGGTTAACTAAGGGGCGATCAAGGGGTTAAATGTGTTCCCTAATGTCTTTTCTAACTGTGGGGGTATGGGACTGACTGGAGGAGGAAACTTATCGCTGTTTCTAATCACTAGGAACAGCCGATATGTCTCTTCTCCCCTGTCAGAATGGGGATCTGTTTGTTTACATTGACAGATCCCCATTCTGGCTCTCGTGGCCGTGATCGCGGGTGCATCTGCCATCGCCCTCAAAAGGTGCCGATGTACACCTATGGCGATTTGTGGGAATGAGCCGATCTGCCACAGTATATTGAAGGCGGCTGGCCAGCAAGCGGTTAAGGCCTTGTGTTAAAAGATAACTAAAGGCAAAATGTATTTTAATTTTGGACAGACTGACAAGGGATTAGAACACCTGTCAATTTTTATTGCTGTCTATGTCCCCGTTAAGGAGATTCACCCTCTCTATTTGTCCTGTTTACTATTGTCGTTGAAAGTAATAGAAAATCCCAAACTTTGGGCTGTCCCCAGAATAATAATAGAGGGGGAACCCTTGTTCTGATGACCTGGGGGGTGGGGCCAAGAAATTACCTTAATCTGAAGCAAATTTCCTCTCACTTCCTGTTTGGCTCTGGGACAAGAAGTGAAGGTAAATCTCTGCAATGGTCTGAAATGGCGAAAAAAAAAAAATCTGATGGGTTATAACTAGGGCTGGGAAAATTAAAGATTAATTCCTCGATTAATCGTTAATTTTTTTTGATCGGTACTTATTTATGCGCCAGCTTCTGGGTCTTCAGGGAGTTCTGTCAGAGATCCGGTGACCTCACCGGACTCCTCCCCCCTTCCCCAAGTGCCTCCATCTGCTAACGAAGAGAAGGGAGGGAGGAGTCCGGTGACATCACCGGACAGCCTGGACAGTAATGGTAAATATGGATGTGGTTAAGGAGGAGCTGCACCTTTAACATTGTTGTAAAAAAATAATAAATTTAAACACTCTGGTATGTCTGCGTGACTGGATAAAGTGATGCCTACCTGCCTACTATAAAGTGACTGACAGTCAATATACTAGATACGTTTTATAATTAAAGTTTAACTTACTACGTTTAATTTAAAAAAAATTACTTACGTCAGTGCTAGTTTGAATTTAAAACTTATTTGTGTGAACTGTGAAGTTAAGTCGTGGATTGTGGAAACAAACTAGTGTAGGGTGATTGTATATAGTGTATAACACATTTACCACCAACTAATGCAGAGTTGCAATGCAAGGAGATAAGCTAAAAGTAGTTGGATCTGTATGTGCGTTATAATTAATCTAAATTAGTCGATTAAAAAAAAAAAAAATGATTAATCGAACACGAAAATTTGAATCAGTAACAGCCCTAGTTATAACCCTCCCTTGCTCTCTAAAAAGAAACAAATTATAATAACGTTTTGTCTATAGTTCTACTTTAACCACTTCAATTCTGGGCACTTTCACCCCCTTCCTGCCTAGGCCAATTTTCAGCTTTCATCGCATTTTGAATGACAATTGGGTGGTCATGCAACACTGTACTCAAACTAACTCAGACTCAGAACCTGGAAGAAGAAGCATCAACAATGGGGATGGGGCTGACTTTGTAGCGCTGGAAGGGATTGCTTTGGTAGATGAGATTGCCATAGTGTGCCAATATGCTGGGCATTCTGGCACATTATGGCTAAAAGCTCCTTGGGGGGACTTTATTTCCATTAGTGATTTACTTTCACTTCAAAGCAGAACTCTGAGCCCAAAAATGTTACCTTTTA
Organism: Lithobates pipiens; assembly: GCF_037356315.1. Lineage (NCBI taxonomy): Eukaryota > Metazoa > Chordata > Amphibia > Anura > Ranidae > Lithobates > Lithobates pipiens. Next base: position 61,036,008 of record NW_027507686.1, on the reverse strand, counting down.
AATGTATTGCTTAACCACTTCAGCCCCAGGTTTTACCCCCTTAATAACCAGGCCATTTTTTGCGATACGATCCTGTGTTACTTTAACTGACATTTGCGCGGTCGTGTGACGCTGTATCCAAATAAAGTCCTTTTTTTCCCCCCCACAAATAGAGCTTTCTTTTGGGGATATTTGATCACCTCTGCAGTTTTTATTTTTTGCGCTATAAAACAAAAACAAAAAAAATACAAAAAAAAAATAAAGCTTTCTGCTATAAAACATATCAAAAAAATTAAAAAAAAAGGGAAAAAAATTCTAATTTCTTCCATTATATATTCTGCTACATATTTTTGGTAAAAAATTTATTGGTTTGCGCAAAAATTATAGCATCTACAGACTATGGGATATTTTAATTTTTTTTACTAATAATGGCAGCGATCAGCGATTTTTAGCGGGACTGCGACATTGCAGCAAACAAATCAAACACCTGACACTTTTTTGGGAACCAGTGACATTATTACAGTGATCGGTGCTAAAAATATGCACCGTTACTGTAGCAATGACACTGGCGGGAAAGGGGTTAACATCAGGGGGCGATCAAAGGGTTGAGTGTGTCCGTAGGGGGTGCTTGCTAACTGTGTGGGGGTTGGACTGACTGGATGAAAACAGATTGGTGCTTAGCAGGAACATAGGATCTCTATCTTCTCCCGTCAGAACGGCGATCTGTCGTTCCCACCCGCGATCATTCCCCAGAGAATGATTTCTGGGGAATGATGCCGCCGGCCACCCACGATCGTTCCCCAGAGAGGCAGATCATCGTTCTGCCTCTCTGGGGAATGTTCACGGGTGGTGAGCGGACTTGTTGATTGGCTTCCACTCTGTCCCAGTGTCAGGTATGTCGTTTCGTGCAATAGAGCCTGCCTACCGCAGTACATCTGCAGGAGGCAGTTGGGAAGTAGTTAATAGCCAAAGGATAAAAATCTACTTTGTGTGCACTAATGCGTTTAAAACTCCAGATATTAACATGTAAAAGTAGAAGCCAAATCATCACTGTGCTGCACATAGCTAGAAAGCAGAGCTATGGAAGGGGTCCAGCAGATCTACCCGCTATAGGCTGCCAGCAGAAAACTTTAGGAGGGGGCGGATACAAGACCAGTCACCCCACACATAATGGAAGTGCAGCAGAGATGGGTCTTTATTACACAATACACAAAGCCCACCGAGATTAAGCCAAGAATACACCTGACAAATGTATTTAGACAATCTTTGCTTATCCCGGAGTTCATCTTTAAAAAGGCTGTAACTGTTCAGGCTTCAGCCTTCCATCGACACAAACTAGATGGATGGAGACATTCCCCCCACAGGGACATTGTATTCTGTCACCCGCCTAATTCTTTTAGTGTATGATTAATTTAAGGACATCCTAAGTTGATATATTACTGAACAGGACAGCTCCAGAGGAAAGGCAAGTATTGCAGCGAGAGATGCAATTTTTTTTGTCATTTTTAACTATTAAAGCGGTATTAACCCCAAGAAACAAAAATATAATATATTGCAGCTTACCAGTCATTAGATGTGGTGGCTGCATTCATTTTCTTTTTTTAGGTTTTTTTTTTCTCTGGTGATCTGACCAGTAACACACCTCCTGTATTAGAGCACCCCCCCACTCTGGATGAAGGAGGACAGCAGACAGCAGCATTGTCCATCTGAGGAGGAGGGGAGTGTTAAATGTATTAACAGATTTAGATACACTAACAAATTGAAGCCAAATGCCAGCTCGCACCTTATAATCAGTTACCACTTTATTTTTATTTTTTTTGGGATAAAGGGTTTGCATGAATCATTTTAAGCATCTGTCAGTGGTGTTAAGTGATTTGTCCCATCCATGTCAACTGATACATTCTGCTAGAGAGTTTGTGTTTCTGATCAGGAGGCCCCCTTAAAAGGGGGCTTCCAGTTTCCCATAATCCCCCTTCCCACAGACCCCCACAACCATCGGCTAGGGTTTTCCAGAAGAGGTCCTTGTCCCCATCAACATCGACAAAGCTGCATGCTTGGATAAGGGTCTGGTATGGATTGTGGGGGGGACCCCACACCTTTTTAAAAAAAAATAAAAAATCCATACCGGACCCTGCATGCATTGGACCCCACATCGCTTAAAAAAAAAAAAAAAAAAAATCATTGCTGCCATTCTACAAGTTGCACCTATATCATGCAGGTGCAACTTTCATGCAACTTTTGAAGCTTTACATTGAGGTCTATGGACCTCAAGTCGCATTAAAGTCGGCCAAAAGTAGTGCAGGAACTGCTTTGAAGTCGCACAGATATGAACGGTTATCATAGGTAAATATGGGTGCGACTTTTCATGCATCTCTGGGATTCAAAATGGAGCCTCAAAGTGCAGAATTTACACAGGATCTCTCAGCTCTGAAAAGGAGGGGGCAGGGAGCTGAAGTTACATCAGTAAGAAGAGCTCTGAGAGCTGTTTGGAGGGAAGAGGCGCCCCCTTCCCTTCACACAGGAACAGGCGAGGCTGCCAATAAACGGGAGCGCTCTCTCCTTTCCCCATTTTTCTTTTGGTGTCAGGAAAGCTTGTCTGGGATGGCTTATAACAGAGAAAGGAGGCAGCAGACAGAAATGGCACTTACTGCTCTGGATTGAGACAAGTATACACTATAGAGGGATATGCTTTGTTCATATTTCATGTCTGAGGTTTACATCCACTTTATGGTGATATATGACTAAAGAACATTTTAATTTAAAAAAATAATTGAAATTCTTTTTCTTTTCTTTTTTTTTTTACTTTTCCTAAGCTACTTGTGTCTGTCATACACCTATGCAGATACATATAACATCCACCTGAAGAAAAAAGAAAAAGAAAAGAAGAATAGCTACAACATTACCTTGCTACAATGGACTTCTTGGTTTTCTTTTTACTTTTAGATTTCTCCTCTCCATCCTCTTGCTCATCATCATCATCATCTTCCTTCACCAACTCATTCACATCATCTTCGCTGTATTCCCCACCTATAATAAAAGCATAAAAAAATAAAAAAAGTCTCAACCTCTTTAAAGAGGAAGTAAACTCTCCCACTCTGATGCTTCTTTTCATTTAGTCCATTATAATAAGTCATTATCAGACTATAGCCACTGTAATCCAGCCCAAATCGCATATTACTTACTGTTGAAACTTTAAAAAAACTTGTTTCCAGGGGTTAGGCAGCGCCATCTTAATTATTGTTTTCTGAGTCCACAGTGGAGTGTATTTCCACCCTTACATTGAACACTTCCTGTACTGTTAACCAAGCCTCCATCTCAATCCAACGTTTCTATGGCAACCCTACTTCCCTGTTCATAGCCGACTTGTTTTATTTCATAGTATTTACTTGTGCTGATTATCTAGTGTTTGCCTGTATGAGTCCTATCGGCTTCAGCTGATAAGTCTGCAGTAATGCTGTTCCATGCCCTGCTTTACACTGTATGTCATGTCACATGGTGTGTAGGAAGAAGCTCTGAGTGATTAGCAGCCTCCTGGGAGTTCAGTGCTTTGCTGTAGGAAGTCCTGATAACAGATAGACAAGACATAGTGTGCCGTAAATCAGGGGAGATCTGGGCATGCTCAGTGACGTTTTTCTAAAGAACAAAAAGGATTACAACAATACTAAGCAAGTAAGGAGGTATCTACAAGCAGTGTTCATTAGGGTTTTTTATGCTGATTTACATGGGACAAAGTTGTGGGGGAGAGTTTACAACCACTTTAAGCTTAAAGTGATTGTAAAGGCAGAAGGTGTTTTATCTCAATGCATTAAGATAAAAAAAAAACATCTTCTGTGTGCAGCAGCCCCCCTAATACTTACCCAAGCACCATCCTGATCCAGCAATGTTGCACGAGACCCTCGGCTGTCCGGGACTCTCCCGTCTCATTGGCTGACAATCAAAGCCAGTGAGCCAATGAGGAGAGAGAGGGGTAGAGCCAAGTTCCTTGTCTGAATTGACAAGCTGCTTGCTGTGGGGGCACTCGGCAGGAGGGAGGGGCCAGGAGCCCGGCAGGGTACCTGAGGAGGAGAGGATTGGGGCTGCTCAGTGCAAAACCAACTGCAGAGAGCAAGTATGACATGTTTGTTATTTTTAAACAAAAAAAAAAAAAAGAAGACTTTAATATCACTTTTTCTTCAACCCTACAGCTCTAACACAACTGTTGGACCCGTCATAGACACTGATTACGTCTGCCCTTTCTGCCCCCCCCCCCCACGCCCCCAAAACCACCTCTGCCATGAATAAAAGTGGTACTATCGCTTCCTACAATGAAAAGTACTCTATGAATGGAGGACAGGTGGATGAATGAAACGTCTGCCTCCTCCATTCACAGGAAATCTTTATCCCAGGGACCTGCCTATATTCGATCCATGTATGGGCAGGCTGATTGTACCCAAGTCGATCCTTCGACTGACTTGGGTACAACAAGCATGTCAGGAATTTTTACACGTGATTACTACCGGCGGCTATAGCGACCAGCAGCGATCACTGTGTAATGCAGGAGCGTGGAAGGCTCGCCGCCTCGTCTGCCTGTGCTGATGGGGGAAATCTAGAGATTTTCTTTCCTCCCACCTGTGGTGGAAAGAAAGAAAACCAGATCATCTGTGGGCTGCTTTAGATTAGAAGACTTACCTAGATGAACTTACGTAATGTATTAGGCTGGGTTCACACTGCTGCGGGGGGAGATCCGGATGTGATTCGCACCGCAAATCACATCCGATCTCCGTAGCGATGCGAGTTCAGCCATACAGATAGTATGGCTGAATTCGCAGCGCTCCCGCAGCAAACTCGCACGGGACCCTTTTTTTGGTCCGCAGCAGAATCGGATCGCATGGGGGTTCACACCATGCGATCCGATTCCTGTGCGAGTCGGCAGATCGCACTGCGATATGCGGACGGATCTGGGGGTGTCATTAACATAACATTGACACTCCCAGCCGTCCGCATAGGGCAGTGTGAACTGCCGGCGGGAGTAATGCGATGCGGGAAAACGCCGCGGATTCGCGGCGTTCCCGCATCGCAGCGGTGTGAACCCGGCCTTAAAGATGAACTCCAGCTAACACCCGCTCCGCACAGACTGACAATGCTGCTGTCCAAAAGGTGTCTCTGTTGCTTCTTCATTCAGTGTAGGCACTCTAATACAGGAGGTGTGTTACTGGCCATAGCACAAGGTAAAAATGTCTACCTTTACAATCACTTACTTGAACCTATTGGCGTCTGTGCTATAGCCGAATGACGGCCACAGCGCGGACCTAAATTTCTGGGAGACCGTCATATGACAGCCTCCCGTTTGCACCCCCCCCATGTGCCCCCTGCAGGGCACGCACGCTGTGATCACCGAGTTGCTGAGACTCTGGTGATCACAGATCCGAGTAAGGGGCCGATCCCAGCCCCTTACCACACGATAAGCTGTCATCCAAAGACAGCTGATCACATGATGTAAACAAAATCTCTGTAATCTTTTTTTTTTTTTCACCTCACACTGACAGCGTGAGGAGTAAAAAAAAGCCGACTACCGGCTTATGTGTAAAGGACATCGGTCCCGAAGAGGAAAATGCAATTCTGCCTCATCTGTGCCACCAGTACCCCCTGCCAGTGTCTCCTATCAATGCCCACCAGTGGTGCCAATGAGTGCCACCTAGCAGTGCTGCCTATCAGTGTAACCAACCAGTGCTAATCAGTGCCCATTATTGCCACCCATCACTGCCACCTATCGGTGCCCATCAATGCCGTCTTATCAGCATACATCAATGAAAGAGAACAATTAAATGTTTGAAAATTTTTATTTAAAAAAAAATAAAAATAAATTTTTTTTAATTCTGTCTTTTAATTTTTTTTTAACAAAAAATAAAAACCATAGCGGCGATCAAATACCACAAAAGGAAAGCTCTATTTGTGGGGAAAAAATTATAACAATGTCATTTGGGTACAGTGTTGAGGGCCACCAAAAATAACACTTTCAGGAGTGTTTTGTATTTATTTCTTTTACACATCTGAATTAAGGATGAGCTCCGGCGTGTTCGCAAGCCGCACGTGCAGAGCCCGCCAGGAAATCGGCACTGCACACCGCTAATCACAGGCAGTGAGACATTTCCTGATCTCTGCAGCCACACATCGGGACAATGTCTCACCCGCCTGTGATTAGCGCTCCGCAGTGCCGACTTCCTGGCGGGCTCTGCACGTGCGGCTTGTGAACACGCCTGAGCTCATCCTTAATCTGAATGCATCTTAGCTAATATGCCCATGCAGGTGGTTTAGCATGTTTTTACGCACAGCATTCGTGGGTAGAAAAAAAAATGTCCCAGTCACGCGTTCCAGAAGTGTTTTTGTAGTTTTTCCAATGAAAACGCATAAAGGCTCAAAAACGCACATAAAATGGGCACTCACACACATTCATTTATTCTAGTGGGCAGAAAACAATATTTTAGTGTTGGCAAACCTTGGCACCCCAGATGTTTTGGAACTACATTTCCCATGATGCTCATGCCCCCTGCAGTGTAGTGGAGCATCATGGGAAATGTAGTTCTAAAGCATCTAGGGTGCCAAGGTTCGGACAAAAGGGTTGCTGCTTCTAAATGCAAGCGAAAACATGTAAAATTAGAAGAATTTAGAGGCAAATCCATCCAATCAGTCTGTATGATAATAAGCAGCAGCAGACCCTCGCACTACATCACTGTTGGTGGATCTAAAGTAGGTTGTATGTTTATTCCTCCCATAGGATACAATAGGTGAGTGCAGAGCTGACCTTATCTCTGGTCATACACCTACCTGAGGGCACATAGTCCTCATCATCAGAGGAAGAGTAATCCTCCGAGTCACAGTCAGACATCGTCGTAAGGTAAATTCCACAAACACAACCCGGTAACCGAAAGGAACTGCAGTCACCCAGCTAAGTGAGCAATACGCATGCCAGGAAGCTGGTCGCTTCACAACGCGCATGCGTGACACGCAGTCCGGAGTTCCTATCAGATTCTACGACCCGTCAGGATGTGTAACGGAAGTGACGTTTCGTTGCCGCCATCTTTCTACACCCCTCACTTTTCCACAGTAACGATACAGTGAGAAGGGGCAAGCGGACATCTTGTTACACCCACCAGAGTTTTGCATTTTACACTTATTTATAACAATAAAGTGAGTTTATATAGTGATATTCAGTACTTAGAACTCCGTCTGACTGTTTAGATTTAGAATTTTTAAAAGCAGCAGCAAACCTGCCCACCTCACAGGTTTGCTAATTTGACAGAAGTTCTGTGCTTTTAAAATTCAACATCGAAACATTAAGGTGGAGTTCTAAATTACTGTGTAAATGCAAAACTCCAGTGGGTGTAACAAGGTGGCCGCTTGCCATTTCTCAGTGTATCCTTACTGTGGACGGATGCGGGGTGTAGCAAGATGGCAGCGATGGAACGTCACTTCCGTTACAAATTTTGACAGATTGCCAGTGTCACATCACATTTTGCTGCCCGCTAGAGTGCGCATGCGCGACGCCACCATATGCGTTCCAACACTGTTGTAAGTCGACTTTGCCACAGGGCCCTCGCCACGCTTTGGGCACAGCCTCGCTTCGCTCGGCATAATTATAATCTGTGTCCACTTGGATGGTGGTGCTTGAACCTGACTCTGGGCTGTGGCCACAAAATTCTGCACAAGCACAGATCGCCACAGTGTTGGAGAGCATATGGCGGCGTCCAACGGGTAGCCAAATGTGATGGGTCACCATATGTGATGGAACACCGGATCTTACGGAACACCGGACCTGCGGGTTATACCCTGTAAGGCGCTTGCGCTCAAGGTGGCAGCATTTACTTGCCGCAGAAAGCCACAGGGAGGGGCAGGAACTTTGAGTTGGATGCAAGTTTGCATAACCTGCCCTTCTCATGCAAAACCAAATGAATACCTTTAATAACTGTAGGAGAGATCAAGGGAAAAAATGCCTTTTACAAACATGGAGCCACATGACTTCCTGCTCTCTAATGCACTGCGGATACGTAAAAAACCCAAATAAAACGCCACTTCCGCACACAAAGTAGGCGCTCCGCTTATTGGTTGAAATGATAACAGACATGCACAGTAACCAATAATCAGGAAGTATAGTTTCTGACAGCCTCGCCCCATAGTTTCCTCATTCATCGATTGGCTGCTGCTCTGTAACTTGTGTGGGTCCGGGGAAGAAGGCGAGAGAGGCTCGGGGAAGTTGAGTTGGGAAGCTCCGGGGAGCAGTCAAGGCCTGGACGGCGGTGGATGGCGGAAGTATGGACAGCGGAGGGACGGGGGGAGAGACCGGGCTTCTACAGCAGATCCTGAGACTCAGCCTGGTCCCTCGGGTTGGAAATGCCTCGGTGTGCCCCACTTCTACCGCCCTGTGCGGCTTCCCGGGTGAGAGAAGAGCCCTGTGTACGCCCCATCCCCCACATCCTCTGTGTGTGAGGTGACAACCCATGGCAGCTCATCATTGGAGGGCGCTATACTGCCGGCTTCAGAGGGATCCCCTATTACACACTGGAGGGCTTGTTGTCATAGTCCCATTCACACCTACATCTCTTCAAGTACACTTTTTGTTGTTGTGTGTCATGCAAAGGAGAGCCTATTGGTTTCAATGGACTGCTATATGCAAGACAGACGTGCCAAAGTAGCTCATGAGGGCCCCATTCACACCTGTGTGTCACACATACACGCATCTCATGAGGGCCCCATTCACACCCGTGTGTCATACATACAGACATCTCATAAGGGCCCCATTCACACCCGTGTGTCACACATACACGCATCTTATGAGGGCCCCATTCACACCCATGTGTCACACATACAGGCATCTCACGAGGGCCCCATTCACACCCGTGTGTCACACATACAGGCATCTCACGAGGGCCCCATTCACACCCGTGTGTCACACATACAGGCATCCCATGAGGGCCCCATTCACACCCGTGTGTCATACATACAGGCATCCCATGAGGGTCCCATTCACACCCGTGTGTCATACATACAGGCATCCCATGAGGGCCCTATTCACACCCGTGTGTCATACATACAGGCATCCCATGAGGGTCCCATTCACACCCGTGTGTCATACATACAGGCATCCCATGAGGGCCCCATTCACACCCGTGTGTCATACATACAGGCATCCCATGAGGACCCTATTCACGCCCGTGTGTCACACATACACGCATCCCATGAGGTCCCCATTCACACCCGTGTGTCACACATACACGCATCCCATGAGGGCCCCATTCACACCCGTGTGTCACACATACACGCATCTCATGAGGGCCCCATTCACACCCGTGTGTCACACATACACGCATCTCATGAGGGCCCCATTCACACCCGTGTGTCACATACACGCATCTCATGAGGGCCCCATTCACACCCGTGTGTCACACATACACGCATCTCATGAGGGCCCCATTCACACCCGTGTGTCACACATACACGCATCTCATGAGGGCCCCATTCACACCCGTGTGTCACACATACACGCATCTCACGAGGGCCCCATTCACACCCGTGTGTCACACATACACGCATCTCACGAGGGCCCCATTCACACCCCTGTCACACATACACGCATCTCATGAGGGCCCCATTCACACCTGCGTGTCACACATGCATGCATCTCATGAGGGCCCCATTCACACCCCTGTGTCACACGTACATGCATCTCACGAGGGCCCATTCACACCCGTGTGTCACACATACATGCATCTCATGAGGGTCCTATTCACACCCGTGTGTCACACGTTCACACATCTTACGAGGGCCCCATTCACACCCGTGTGTCACATGTACATGCATCTCAGCTCCTGCACCTTTTTTGGGTGGCGAGTCTCACCATGTTTTTGTGCTTTTCATGTGTCTGCTAGCTGTGTTTGAGCAGCTATTGAGAAGTAACATATTTGCGTACCAAAATGTAATCAAGCTTGTGCCGAGAGCTCGCGCCCTGGTCGCTTCCGGCACCTAAAGGAAAGCGTCCAATTGCTACTTGGGATTGGGAGCCTTCCGATCATATGACAGCCAATCATGGCGGAGACATTATCATAAACCCCTTAACCACTTCTTCAATACTGGGCACTTTCACACCTTCCTGCCCAGGCCAATTTTCAGCTTTCAGTGCTGTCACTTTTTAAATGACAATTGTGCAGTCATTCTACACTGTACCCAAACTACATTTTTATCATTTTGTTGGCACAAATAGACTTTCTTTTGGTGGTATTTGATCACCTCTGCGGTTTTAATTTTTTTTGCTAAACGAATAAAAGAAAAAGACTGACTTTTTTTTTTTTTACATTTTTCTTTTACAATTTTGTAAATAAGTTTTCTCCTTCACTGATGGGCACCAATGAGGTGGCACTGATAGGCACTCATAATTGGCACTGAAAGGCTTCACTGATGAGTACTGATAGATGGCACTGATGGCTGGCACTGGATTTCACTGATAGGTATGACTGGCAGGTATTTTTCAATGGCACTGATTGGCAGCCGCCTGGACACTGAGTGGCATACCTGGTGGTCCTGCCAGCATCCTGGTGGTCCTGGCTGGGCATCCGAGGGGGGTCTGCACAGATAAACAATCAGCACAGACTCCCCCTGTCAGGAGAGCAGCAGCGTCTATCAGACGCGAGTGAGGAAAAGCCAATGAACGGCTCTTCCTGTTTACATCGTGAGCAACCGTGATTGGACACGGCTGATCACGTGTCTGTCAGAGCCTCTACCTAGATCGAAGTTTTGCACTGTGTCAGACTGACACACCAAAACAACGATCGATGCGATGAGCTCCCCGGGCACATGCAGCGGCTTGATATCCTGGTGACGTCATATGATATCTGGTCAGGAAATCGCAACCACTTTGCCAACGTAATTTTGCTATATGGCGGACGGCAAGTGGTTAAAGAGCCAGGAGGTGGTGATTGTACAGTATAGTTTTTTATTTTTCAATAGAAATAACAAACTTGTTATACTTACCTGCTCTGTGCAGTTGATTTTGCACAGAGAAGCCCAGATCCACCACTTCTCGGGTCCCTCTTTGGCTCTCCTTTCTCCTCCCTCCCTTTGAGTGCCCCACATCAAGTAGCTTGCTATGGGGGCACCCAAGCCAAGCTGCAGCTCCGTGTGTTCATTCAGTCACAGAGCCGCTGTTGGGCCTCGCCCCATCTCTCCTCATTGGCTAACTGACTTTGACAGCAGAGGGAACCAATGGCGCCGCTGCAGTGTGTCGGCCAATGAGGAGTGGAGTCCTGGACGGCCGAGGCAGTCGTGGACATCACTGGATAGAGATGGGGCTCAGGTAAGTATGAGGGGGGCTGCTTCACACAGAAGGCTTTTTATCTTAAAGGAGAGCTGCAGCCTGAGCTTGTTTGGCTGGACTTCTCCTATGGGTCACAGGAGTGGAATTCATTTTGCACTCCTGTGACCCATTTTCGGCAGAGTGTGGTCTGAAGTATGTTCTCGGTTAGACCCCTTTACTGCTGACACCCGAGCGCCGGCAGTGTGAAAGTGGCGCTATTTTTTAGCAGCGCTATTCGGCCACTAGTGGGGCGGTTTTAACCCCTGCTAGTGGGCGAGAAAGGGTTAAAAACCACCGCAAAGCGATCCTACAGCAGCACTATGCCGGTGGTATAGCCGCGCTGCCCCATTGATTTCAATGGGCAGTAGCAGTTTAGGAGCGGTGTATACACCTCTCCAAATATGCTGCTAGCAGGACTTTTTTGAGCGTCCTGCCAGCGCACCGCTCCAGTGTGAAAGCCCTCGAGGCTTTCATGTTGGAGAGACAGCAGTGGCTGTTTCAGGGAGCTTTGCAGGCGCTATTTTTTATTTTATTTTTTGTTTAGCGCTGTAGCGCCTGCAAAGCGTCCCAGTGTGAAAGGGGTCTTACTGCTGGCCACTATAGCCAGCAGTAATAATTGTATTCTCCCAGCATGGACCCCCCACCCCACCCCACCCTTCCACCAGCGAGCAAACTGAAAAGCCTGTAACAAGAGAGCCAACGGAGGTGTTTGCCTGAGATTGTACTCACAATTCATTTTAATTCCTGCATAACAGGCATTTCTATTTATTTTTTTCAAAAGTGAACCTAGCATTTAAATCAGTGTTTTTTTCTTTTTGTTTATTTTACTTTGTTAAAAAAGAAAAAAAGTTATTACAGTAGTAAAAAAAAAAGTTGTAATAGTTACTGTGTTTAAATTTAATTTTAATAAAAATGAACCACCGTTTTCTAGGTTTCTTCCAGTTCCAACGATTCAGCAGAAATTCTTACATGCCTGGGCAAATATTTATTTGTCTCCCTTATTGTTTTTTGCTTGTTTTTCAGAAATCCTCTTTTCTTGAATATGCCTGATTTGGATTTTTTTTTTTTTTTTTTTTCAGAGATGTGGTATGGCGTATTCCTGTGGGCGCTGGTCTCCTCGCTCTTCTTTCATATACCCGCTGGACTGCTAGCTTTGTTTACTTTGAGACGCCACAAGTATGGGAGATTCATGTCTGTGGGAATCCTGCTGATGGGAATTGTGGGACCAATATCTGCAGGGATATTAACAAGTAAGCATGTGGATTTATCACTGCTACTAATGTTGATACTTTATCTACTGCATTCCCTATTTCAAATTACTGATAGCAGCCACAGTTCTCCGGTTTTAACAGTTATTACCTTGGGTCTTACACAATTGATGGTATTGTGTATCTGGAGCTTTTCAGCTTTTATAACATCAGCCTTTGTGTACATGCTGATAAGCTGCATCAGGATTGTGTGTATGAGTTTGCCTAAGAACACTGCATAAACTAGGTAGAAAATGCAGTTTCTTGGCTTCCAGCCTAAGCTCTTTATTCCCAGTTCACAAACTCTGGGTTATAACACAATGTGCTAGGCATTTGTTTCATACATACTTTGCTATTATACTATTGTCCACTAGACAGGATCCTTGATCTATCGAGCAATAATTTGTGGTCGTGATCTGGATAACAGGTTCTATTTTTGCGAACCTACTTAAATTTTCAGATCCCTGCTCTGGCTTGTACAGCCCTGTCCGGTGGATCCCATCCAGGGTGCAGGCTGGGTGAACAGTTTGTCTAAACTGTTTACAGCAGGGATCCTCAAACTATGGCCCTCCAGCTGTTGCGAAACTACACATCCCATGAGGCATTGTCAGACATGACTAGGCATGATGGGAATTGTAGTTCCTGAACAACTGGAGGGCCATAGTTTGAAGACCCATGGTTTACAGTATCTAAGAGCAAAGGTAGTGACCCGCAAGCTGCACACTGTGCAATCCTGTACATCAAAGAGTTGATGGCAGCCTGAGTCTACCTCGGTCTCAGGAACCGCCCTGATGTGTTTCACCCTGCCAATGGGCTTAGTCATGGAGGTCCAAACGCATTGTGGTCTATGGCCATGATGGAGGTAGACTGAGGCAGCAATCATATCTTTGATGTATGGGATTGTTCAATGTGCAACTTGCAGTTCACTATCTTTGCTCTTCGTTTCTAATTTCTGTTGTGATGGCACTGTGATAGACTGGTGGCAATTCTGCTACCTCTGGTGCCACCATAGCTCTAAATTGCCATTGGAGGATGAACCTTCCAGTGTGTTCACTTCCGGTATAATCCATTATCCAATATAGCCTGTACCCATGTAACCAATAAAGGACTTTTATTCAAGAGCATCCAAATTGCCAGCTCTTTTTGATTCAAATAATCCATTATAATGCCATCTGCAAAATAATGGTGGTCATACACCAATCATTTTCCAGCCCTCAAAAAAAGCTTTATTGTACCAAGCAGGGACATTGGACACTCAGTCTGCTTGATTCATCGCATGCTCTTCACCCCTTGGTGGGCTCTAATCATACAAATGCAATGATTAAGTAAATATTCTTACTTTTTAGATTGCAGTGACATTATTTTTCTGTTTTATTGTATTAGGTGTGGTCACGTGACTCCCAAATACCTTTCTGATATAACGTGGGAGTGAGATGCAGGTTCTCTCCTATGCTGTCCCCTCCATCCCTCTTATCTGCTTACCTCCCAGTTTTTGGTGATGTGTGGAGAGTGGAGCTATTTATTTTATTTTAAATTTTTTTTATTCTTTGAGCCTCATGGACCCCACTCCTAACAGGTAAGGGTGATGTCTGGGACTCCTTCCTCAGGTCCAGGAATCCAGGACCTCTGCAGGCTCGGCCCCATGGAGAGGCAGGGTCTCTGGCTAGTTTCCCGCACATTGTGGCGCCTCATCTTTGCCAAGTGCACCAGGCATCCCTTCTGATGGGGTGGAGCCAGGGGACAGGTGTCAGGGTTTGAGTTGTAGCTCATGGAACACAAGGAGAATACATAAGGAAACATACTCTCACCGGCCACTTTATTAGGTACACCTATTTAATTGTTGGTAAAACAAATTACTAATCAGCCAATCGCATGGCAGCCGCTCAATGCATTTAGACATCTACATGTGGTGAAGACGACTTGCTGAAGTTCAAACTGAGCATTGGGATGGGGAAAAAAGGGCATTGAAGTGACTTTGAATGTGGCATGGTTGTTGAAGCCAGATGTGCTGGTCTGAGTATTTCAAAAACTTCTGATCGTGGGATTTTCATGCACAACCATCTCTAGGGTTTACAGAGAATGGTCAGAAAAAAAGAAAATATCCAGTGAGTGGGAGTTGTGTGGAAATGCCTTTGTTGATGGCAGAGGAGAATGGGCAGATTGGTTCAAGATAATAGAAAGTAACAGTAACTCAAATAACCACTCATTACAACCAAGATATGCAGAATACCATCTCTGAATGCATAGCATATCGAACCTTGAAGCAGATGGACTACAGGAGCCAGAAGACCACACTGGGTGCCACTCCTGTCAGCTAAGAACCGGACTATGAGCCTACAACTCGAAACGGGTTCAACAAAAACAAAAAAAAAATGGAATGATGAGTCCTGATTTCAGATGCAAGATGGTAGGGTCAAAATTTGACATAAAACCATGAAAGCATGGATCCATCCAGCCTTGTATCACGGTTTAGGCTGGTGGTGTAATGGTGTGGGGGATATTTTTTTGTTACACTTTGGGCCTTTTTAGTAATTGAGCATCATTTAAATGCCACAGCCTGAGTATTGTTGCTGACCATGTCCACCCCTTTATGACTACAGTGTACCCAACTTCTGATGGCTCCTTCCAGCAGGATAATGCACCATGTCACAAAGCTCAAATCATCTCAAACTGCTTTCTTGAACATGACAATGAGATCACTGTACTCCAATGGCCTCCACAGTTACCAGATCTCAACCCACTAGAGCACCTTTGGGATGTGGTGGAATGGGAGATTCTCAACATGGATTTGCAGCCTACAAATCTACAGCAACTGCATGATGCTATTGTGTCAATATGGACCAAAATCTCTGAGGAATGTTTCCAACACCTTGTATCTATGCCACGAAGAATTAAGGCAGTTGTAGGTGCACCTAATAAAGTGGTCGTGATTGTATATCAAGTAGGAAAAAAGATGACTTGTAGACATTGGTATAGAGCAGAACATTGGACAGTGTGTGTGTGTGTGTGTATATATATATATATATATATATATATATATATATATATATATATATATATATATATAATATACACACGCGCACACACACTCTGTGTATATATAATCTCTATATGTGTAGAAGGCACTTTTTCTTTTTTTTTCTTTTTTTTTTTTTTTTCTGCTGTGGGATCCATTAGCTCTCTAAAGTCTCTAGATATTATGCTGACAATCATTTTCAGGTAGCAAGTGGGGACTGTTCCTGACTGCTATGGGCTATGAGCAGACCTCATATTTTTGAGTACTGATTTCCAAAACGTTGACATATCCGAGCTCATTTGCTTGCTGTTAAACATTTTTAAATTTACCATTTTATTGCTTAGTTTATTATTATTACATCCACTACCTCTATATAATATGGATACTTTCATTTTATTTTTTTAAATAGGTGCTGCCATTGCTGGAGTGTACAAAGCTGCTGCCAAGGAAATGATTCCCTTTGAAGCATTAGTCCTGGGTGTGGGTCAGACTTTCTGTGTGCTTGTTGTTTCCTTCTTGAGGATTTTAGCGACTTTGTAACTGGTTGCCCTTTCCAGCGCAGTCAAAGATGTACATCTTGGATTTAAGTATGGAGTTTGACCATGGCTGCCCAGTATTGGAGCCTTGGTCTGAAATATCACCGTCAATATGACTGATGGATTTAAGTCCATAAGATTGCCTACATGTTCAAAGAACTGCTCACTGGCATCAAGCTCTAGTTCTTCAGTGCCCAGGATAAACCTGCTGCATGCAGCTGGAATATAATAGGGGTTTTACATGCCATTGTCACCAGCTGTTTTCTAAGACATTGGCATAATAAGCGACTGTCTCTCCGAAACCCACTAAATACAGCATTGCAACAATTTTACAATCGCTACCATTTCTGGAATTACAATACCGTTTTCTATTGAATTTTTCTAAAAGGTGATCTATGATAGAAGAACAAATATGCACCCTACTCTGCACCTTCCCCCTTTTTTTTGGGTTGTTTTTAATGATTAACGGCACCCAATGCAGATCCTCTTTAGGCACTTTTAACTGATTTTAAAATTGTATTCACTTCTTTTAGTGCTAATGCTGCTAAACTGTTTTGACTGTTTTAACTGTTTTTCATCCTTTTCCGATCGTGCAACCATACTTGAAGTGCATTTTTACTTGGTTCTTTTCAGATTGTCCTGCTGTCGTGCTAATAATTCTAAATCATTTTAAAAGGCAGTCAGATTGAAGTATGGCCGAAGCTTTTTTGGTTTTAATTTTCCGATGGATTACAGGAGTGCAGATCATTATGCCAGTCCAGGTTCTGAAAAGATCCCAACCATATAGTCAGTATCCACCCAGAAGCCTGGTTAGGCACTCGGCTCATCCTCTCAGAGATCCACTGAGAGTCTGAGCCAGCCCCTCCACAGCCCAGCTCTCCAGTGAACACTGGAGAGGGAGAGCAGAGAGCCCCTGACTGACAATCATAGCTCTTTGCTCAGAGCAGAGGGGAGAACTGAGCAATCAGTGGTATTCGATCTCTGTTCTCAGTACAGAGCTGGCGGGGGACAAATGCAGCATCAGATCGATGCTCTATCCACCTAGCTGAGTATAAATGTGTGTTTATTTTTTATTTTATTTTTTTAAACCCTGAACTTCTCTTTTAACAATTACATTACTTGCCATAGGCTTCATCACCTAATGTAACTTGGCACTCCTGTATGGCTTGCGAGTTCATGAAACACATAGCGATAGTTGTGTGGTATCTGTCTGCATTGTCTTAGAAGCAGGTTGTGTCTGCATCTGAAAGACTTTGATTTAGACTTTAAAAAGCTGTCTTATACTAAGGGTATTATACATGGGTATTTTTTAGCTGTGAATACTGAATATACCACTGTGCCCTTCAGGAGACTTTTGGGGAAAAAAAACAATCTTTTTTTTTGAAGGCATCTAGTTTGTCAGGAAGCAAACCTATCTCCACCCAAGAACCCTCTTCCACGCCGTGTACCAGGCACCTCCCCATATTGGTAGACCCGCTGCTTTATTTTTTCACTGCCACTTCGATCCCGATGATTGATTCTAAGGCGTTCTTGGTAGAAACAGCGCAGACAAAAAAATCCATATATTGTGGGCAGACGGGATTTGTTCCCCTAAAGCTAGAAGAACTAGGATCTTAAACCTGGTGTCTGCAGAGAATAGGACACCAGAAGCTTTTATCATGGTGGTGCGTCTATTAGTAAGGGGTACGGTGGCGGGCAGGGGAAAGGTCAAAGATAGTGACTAGCAAGATGGTTGGTAATGCTGCCACCCATGCCTCTCATTTCCTGCTGAATCAACCAAAGTTTAAGCTGTGGGTAGCCCTGTTGTCACCATCTGGCTAAACAAAAGTTGAATAGAAAATGATCAGCCAATCAGTGATCATCTTGACAGTGGCTGTTCAAGCAGCTGTAGGTGTCCCGTCTGTCTGAATAGAATTGCAAGCTGTGGGGAGTCCTCCTTCCATGTGGGTCAAATGAGACAAATCTATGCATGTCTGGTTGGCCTGAGTTTTTATAGATTGGGTTATAGGGAGTTTTTGTGATGTCCAAGTACTTAGAGATACAAGATATTCATAGTAAGAACGTTTATAGTGTATGTAAATTACAGTATACGGTTTTCTTAAGCAAATCTTTTTTGTGAAGTTATTTCGAAGTTTCCTACCTGGAGATCCTGCAAGTAACAGCTTAATGTTGAAGCCTGACAACTCTGTCTTGCAATGAGCAACAGTGTTGTCGGCATGCCGTGCAGACTTGGCTGGTGGCTTCTTATCTGATCTAATAGGAAGCTCAATGGCCAACTACAGTGCACATGACAAGCAGACCATGCTGCTGCTAATTTTGAGGCATTGTCTTAGCATCAACAGAAAATATTTGCATAAGAAAACTACAGTATATACAGTGAGTCATGATGGAAGATGCTAAAAAGAAAAAAAAATTGGGTTTACATACACTTTAAAAAATAAAAATAAAAAAATAAATCTTCACGGGTGCACTTTAGAGGTTTCAGATACTGCATATGAGTGCCTCTAAAGCTGGCCATACACTGCAATTTTTCAGATGATTCTGGATATACTTGCCCTGTGGGTGGCCCTGTCACCACCCTCCTGCCTGACATCCTTTGAAAATTTTTTGTACATTCAGTGGCTGCATCCAATCAGATGCAGCCGCTGTTCAAGTATTCTGTTCACCAGTAGCGGTTGTCACAACAACAGTAGTAGCAGCAAAAGAATTAGTTTTTTTTTTTTTCTCAGCCATTAGGCTAAAGAAAAAAAATCTAAGTGTATGAGCAGCTTTAGTTAAAGTGTCTGTAAACCCTCACATATACCCTGTGAAGTGACTGGCCTCAGGTGATGAAACAAATCCTCCTACATAAGTTGTACCTGTTTATCTTTCCCTACATCCATTCAAAGTGATGATCTCTCACCTCTGAAAAGAAGTGGGTGGAGAGCTAAAGTTTCCTCAGTGAGGAGAGCTGATTGGAGGGAAGTGACACGTAAATCAACCCCCCCCCCCCCCATTTACACAGGAACAGAGCTGATGCTGTCAATCTAGGGATCCCTCCCCTGTCAACTTTTTTTTTTCTTGGTGTCAGGAAAAATCATTAGATGTGACTCATTCTGATAGCAGAGGAACAAGACGATGGACAAAAATGACACTTAGTGTTCTGGATTGAGACAAGTTCACACTATAGAGGGATATGATTTGTTCATGTTACATGTCTGAGATTTACAACCACTTAGGTGCTCTTCAATGTAGCGTGTAGACAAATGGTCTTACAACATTTGCATTCACCATAAGAAAATGGCCTACATGGCTGGTTTACATCCTGCAACACAATTTTCTGTGTCCTTCATTGAAAACAAACTGAGTATTGTCCATGATGGAGAACCGTTGTCTCTGAATATTAGTTCGCACCTAACCCTAATACATAAATCACATTGTCATTGGCTTGTACACAAGTCAACAAGAAACTGCAGCATTCAAAGAACAAGCTAAGCTGAGATCCTCTACTCCAGCTTAGCTCATAGATAAAAGGGCAATTACTGTTGCTCAGTTCCAAAGTTTGACATTACACTGCTTACAGTGATCTGATGAATTGTACACCTAGCCGGTGGGTAATCTGTGCTTCCATTTCTGCCTTGTATATTTGCTGTATTTATTTTTCACTATGTTCCTAGATCTATAAAGAGAATTACTTAGCATTGTACATATAAGCCCTTGCACTGCCTATTCTATGTAACTGGAAGAAAAAAAAGCTGGTTGTCATAGTCCTCTCTGCTTTGAAACCCCCCCACTGAGCAGATTCAGCATGTACCCTCATAATATAGGTGCTTCTTATGTGGTAGCAAAATGCAGTTGGTTTCTCTGCCTAGCAAAGCAGGAAGACTGCACCATCATGTCTACCCTAAAGTGGTTCCAAAGCAGTTTTCTTAAACTTGCGGCCCTCCAGCTTTTGCAAAACTACAAGTCCCATCATGCCTCTGCTTGTGGGAGTCATGCTTGTAACAGTCTGCCTTGCAATGCCTCATGGGACTAGTTTCGCAACAGCTGGAGGGCCGACAGTTTGAGACCTCTTGTCAAAGGCTCAAGGTTTTTTATACCTTCATGCATTCTCTGGGCAGCAGCCCTCTAATACCTGAGCCCTATTGTCTTCCAGCGCTGTGCACGAGAGCCTCGGCTCTCCAGAGTTTCTCCCTTCTCCTTGGCTGAGACGGCAGTGGGAGCCATGGTCAATCACAGTCAGTGAGCCTATGAGGAGGGACGGACATGTAGTGCAGTGGCTCAGGAGCAAGCCTGCCTGGGTGCCACCCCATAGCAAGCTGTTTACTCTGGGGCACTCGGCAGGAGGAAGGGGTCAGGAGCACTGGTGGGGGGACCCAAGAAGAGGAGGATTGGGTCTGCATTGTGCAAAACCACTGCACAGAGCAGGTAAGTATGACATGTTTGTTATTGTAATGTAAAAAAATCAGAACCTTTAGTTTCACTTTAAAGCCTCAACGTGCATGAGCATCTTGAACCTCCTTTAAATACTTCCACAGCTGCCCATTGGCAGCAATTACTGTGGCTGTATGCAGGTATGTGCCAGCACATGCGTAAAGTACGTGCGCAGGAAGATGCCGCTTGAACACAGAATGTCTACATTTGGGGTATACGTCTGTGGGGCGTGCTTTATACAATCTTGCAATTTCTGTCAATGGACGGCTGTATGAAATGGCTGTGGGTCCCAATGAAGATTTTACGGAGGTTCTGGATGCTCCTGCACCATTTATGGCCCCCTTCCAGCTGTGTGCATGAGCCCTAAGGGTCCTTTCACACGGGGCGGATCAGTTCTGATCCGCCCCGTGGATGTCCGTTTGCTCAGCGGGGATCACTCCGCCGATCCCCGCTGAGCAGGGAGATGACAGGTCTGTCTCCGCACACTGTGCAGGGACGGACCTGTCACAGCGCCGCTCTCCCCTATGGGAGATCGGATGACGACGGACCGCAGTGCCCGTCGTCATCCGATCCGATCCGCAGACGGATGGAAAAATAGCTTTTTCCTCCGTCACACTTTTTCGGATCGGAGCGGGTCGGATGTCAGCGGACATGTCACCGCTGACATCCGACGCTCCATAGAGCTCTATGGAGCACCCGTTCAGGTCCGCCTGAAAAACTGACAGGCGGGCCTGAACGGGACGTTAGTGTGAAAGGGGCCTAAAGCAACCCTATCAGCATGATGCATTCCTTCTCTGACTGCCAGGCATGACCCATATGCCATTCAGGTCTCTTGCACCATCCTTATAGCACACCAGCCAGTGTGTAAGGGCCCTTTTATTTGAAGCTGGTTCTCTTTTTTGCTTGCATTTTCATGTATTTGTTTGGAATATTATTGCTCATGAAAGCTTTTGCCATTGTATACTAAATCAACCTTTTTATAAAATTTATATTCATTTTTTTGAATAGGTGTTTTTATGTTTCTCTTTCTGAAATATGCAATTTGTAAACTAAAAATGAATCCAGATTGTAACTCTTTATAGTCTAGCATTGTCTAGAAGAGTCTGCTGTATGCATTGTATATGATCCTTGGTGCCGGGGGGGTGAAAATAGCCGTCTTACCTGTACTTTCATATCTTCCGGTGGTACCTGCTAGTGGTAAAGCAGCATTTTTTTTTTTGTTTGTTTTCTCACCCCTAAAGCCTTTTGTTTTGTGTGTCAGTGTCTCAGGAATTCATCTGTGCGCACCTAATAGATAGAATTTGTTTGAAACATTCTTTCAGAAGAAGGCCAGCAATGACGGCCCTTATAATCCTCTTAGGACAGCTGCACTTTAAGGCACACAAAACAAGTCCCAAAGAGAGCCTAGAGCACACTGGATGAAGGTCAGCCTGTATCCACCGCAAAATAAAATGTCATTTGTGGGCAGACTGGCCCTTTAACGCTGTTATAAAGTGCATACTGTCAAGCTACATAATGGACCTTATAGGCAGCCCAAATGCCAGCATGACAACACTACTGCTAATTGCAAGGCAGTAGCTTTGTGCCGCTGCCACGAATACGGGTGGTTGTTAGTGGCAGAATTTGTCATTTTGTGACGTTTCAATAAAGTAATAAAAGAAAAATGTCAACAGTGCCTTGTGTAGAACACAAGGCCCCTCCCCTCACCCCTGGTACATGGGACACTAGCCTGCACCTGTTTTAGCATGCAGATTGGTGTGAAAAAGTCTCTGATTTACTGTACTTACACTTTGGGGTCTATTTGGGGAGCTATTCATCCTGTACATTTGGTGTGTGTGAATGCCGGCAAAATCAAATGTTACTAGGCTATATTCTTACCTGGGCAGATGTTTTTCATTCATAAGAGTAGCGTGAATTAAAGTGTATGTAAATCCATATTATATATATATCCAGTAAAGTGAACAGCCTCAGATGATACACAGAGATGAAACAAATCTCTCTACATAAGTTTTACTTGTATATCTGCTGTCTTCAGCTTTCCATATTCTTTAGAAAGTGCAGCCATGTTAGAAATTTTTCTTCCCTTTCCACCACTGGGTGTGAGTTCTTGCCATACGGAAAGGCACACACCCCCCACTCCACATAGGCAGAGAAACAAAGAAACATGCAGAGCTGTGCTGTAAATAGACCAGCTATCTGCTAATCACCCACCCCAACACAAATTTCCAGCTACTTTTATCTCCTGTGTCTGAGAATTTGTCAGGAGTTAGCATGCTGAGGACAGAGGAAGGAAGCAGCAGAGATTTAGAGAAAGATAGGTAAACACTGCAAATATATGTGCCTAGGTCAGATTTCATGAATGGGGTTTACATCCATCCAGAAAATACCAAATTATGGGGGTTATTTATGAAAGGCAAATCCACTTTGCATTGCAAGTACACTTGGACGTGCAGTCGCTCTAAATCTAAGGGGTATAATCGGTAATGAGGGGAAGCTCTGCTGATTTTATCATCCAATCATATACAAGCTAAAATGCTGTTTATTTTCCTTGCATGTCCCCCTCTGATCTACAGCGAGTTTACTTCCAAGTGCACTTTTCAGTGCAAAGTGGATTTTCCTTTAGTAAATACCCCCCTATGGCTACAAGCTGGAGTCTATGATCATAGGACAGTGATGGCGAACCTCGGCACCCCAGATGTTTTGGAACTACATTTCCCATGATGCTCTATTATACTGCAGGGTGCATGAGCATCATGGGAAATGTAGTTCCAAAACATCTGGGGGTGCCAAGGTTCGCCATCACTGTCATAGGAAATACTCATTTACTAAAATTGTCATCTCCATCTAGGGGCCAGAATGTATATTAAAAATCGCACTATTCTTATGAATGGGGGACATCTGCTCCGGAGAGAAAATAACATAGTAACTTCCGATTTCGCCGACATTCGAACAGACTGAAGGTGCATGGCGTCTTGCAGGATGAAGAACTCTACAAATTTTTTTTTTTTTTCTTTTTTTTTGTTTTGTAAATACCCCTTTAATTTTGAGTCCTTCACACATGCTTAAAAATCTTTGAAGCACATGCAATCACTAGTCGTATTTTTTGAATCCTAGTGCACCTGATTATAGGTAACTGTGCTAAGATTAAGTGTTAAACAACTGCACAGACACATCGATGCTTCACTATGACCTCCTCTTTCCGTGATGGATCATTCTGAGAATGATACAGATGCCTACATTAGTTGGACAGTGCAGTATTTGTTGAGAAACCGGGGAATGTTACTATGCCTGTGATAAAGCATTAACATTGCTGTTTGGTTTTGGCCATAAACGAATGCAGAACGTTACGCTCCATATTGTGCAGAGCATTTCTCATTGGCATTCTGTAATAATAAACCATCATTCATAGCTTCTCCTACAGATATGCCTATCCACGCACCTTTGTTGATAATTCATGATCAGTTTAACATGTACAATAGAGTGATTGGTTTTAAAAGGTAAAATTTTTATTTTTCTACTAATGTTTCTTATTCTGGTGTTTAATGTGTTTATATAATCAATAAAAAGTTTGAGTAATATACATGTGTTTTTATTTTCTTTCATCGGTTTGGTAGCTAGTCCCTCAGTTACAGAAAACTTTAGTGCATAGAAATTAATGGAAACTTCCAAAATAAGAATGTTTTAGTTCATTTTGACTTTTTAATGTCAATATACCACATTATAGAAGTTATTTGTACGGAAATCTTTTCTTCACAGCTGTGGACATCCGATCAAACAGTACCTACAATGTACAAATAACTTTAGTAAAAAAAAATCCCAATCCAGCTAGTATGGTGCATTCCTTGACTTGTTCACTGAGATCACCATGGAATAGTTTTTCCTTCCCAGTTCACAAAAGTGCCACTTTTTTCCTCACTCAGGGAATAGATGATTTTCATCATGGCACCAACGCTGTCTTCTTTAGTGAGCGGTGCCTGGATTAAAATACAGGAAAAGAAGAAAATCACATATACTGTGGGTGTTATTTACTAAACCTGAACAGTGCAAAATCTGGGGCAGCTCTGCATAGAAACCAATCAACTTCCAGGTTTCAGCCCCAGTTCAAACTTATGCACTGCAAATTTTAAAGAGGTACACAGTGTGAATTTGCATTGCGATTTCTGCTTGCCATGTGCGATGTCAAAGCAAATTTAGTGCAAATTTGCGAGGGGAGTGGTCACATCTGCAATTTTATTTTCTTTCATTAAAGTCAAATTATTGCAAGCACTCAGCTGACGACAAGCAAATCCTGGAATACAATTCAAGTAACACTGTACTGCTCAATTCAGTTCTCACTGGTATACCCAATACAGGAAGTTTACTCCCTAGATAACCCCTCCTCCTACCAGGAGTACCTCAGTTTTTTTGACAGCATCCAAGGTGTTGATCATGAGTGAAGATGTGCTCTGAGGAGCTCCAGGAGGGATCCTTGCGGGATTTAAATAGCCTCCATAGTCCAGATCCATCCAAAGTGCCACTGAGGCCAAAGTGGATGGTACCCGAGCCTCGTATAGGAAGCATGAGGTTTTGCCTGTAACGCCTCTCTTTGAGGGCTGGACCCAGGGATCCAAGGCTTTGGTCATGCTACATTACCTAAAAGCTTTTCCTGACGGGGTGCTTTTTTTTACAGGTTCAACGGAGTGGAACCCCCGATAAAAATGGACCCGGTCCTTGAAGGTTTACAAAATGCAGCTGGCCGTTATGGTGAAAGTTGGATTGACTGTTTAAATCAGCAAATCCTGCAGCGGGGCTAAGGGAAGAAACTTGGGAACTAAAAAGTCCACCTATGTTTACTTCTTTAGGGAAAAATGTTGTCATGCCTTAAATCTCCACTAGAGGGAGTATGTGCACATACTTTAACCACCTCAGTACAGTGCACTTACACCCCCTTCCTGACCAGACCAATTTTCAGCTTTCATCGCTCTTGCAGTTTGAATGACAATTACTCAGTGATGCAACACTGTACCCATATGAAACTTGCGTCCTTTTTTCCACACAAATAGAGCTTTCTTTTAGTGGTATTTAATCACTAGTGGGTTTTTAATTTTTTGTGCTATAAATAAAAAAAAAAAAATTAAATTTTGTGAAAAAAATGCCTTTGTTTCTGTCATAAAATGTTGACAATTAGTAATTTTTCTTCATAAATTTTGGCCAAAATGTATACTGCTACATATCTTTGGTAAAAATAACCCACATTAGTGTATATTATTTGGTCTTTGTGAAAGTTATAGAGTCTACAAACTATGGTGCCAATCACAGAAAATTGATCACATCTGATCA
Organism: Lithobates pipiens; assembly: GCF_037356315.1. Lineage (NCBI taxonomy): Eukaryota > Metazoa > Chordata > Amphibia > Anura > Ranidae > Lithobates > Lithobates pipiens. Next base: position 61,010,175 of record NW_027507686.1, on the reverse strand, counting down.
GGCCTTCAGTACATCAGGTGTATCTCATTTCTTGAGACACTAACAAGTCAGGAAAGTACAAATACCCCCCAAATGACCCCTTTTTAGAAAGTAGACATTCCAAGGTATTAAGTAAGTAAGATGGTGAGTTTTTTTAAGTTGTCATTTTTTCCCACAATTCTTTGCAAAATGAAGATACATAATTTTTTTTTTTTTTTCAAAATTGTCATATCAGGTTATTTCTCACACACAGCACATGCATACAACAAATTACACCCCAAAATACATTCTGCTACTCTTTCCGAGTACGGCGATACCACATGTGTGAGACTTTTACACAGCCTGGCCACATACAGAGCACCAACATTGATGTAGTACCTTCAGACGTTTTACGAGTAAAAATTACGCATCTCATTTCACAGCCACCTATTACACTTTTGAAGGCCCTGGAGTACCAGGACAATGGAATTACCCATAAAATGACCCCATTTTGGAAAGCAAACACCCCAACGTATAATCTGTGAGGTATAATGAGTCTTTTGAACGGTTCATTTTTTTTCCAGAAGCTTTTGAAAAATGTGGAAAAAAAAAAATGAAACCGCATTTTTTTTTTTTTTTTTTTACACAAAGTTGTCAATTTATAAGATATTTCGAACACACCGCATGTATATAGCAAAAATTACACCCCAAAACACATTCTGCTACTCCTGAGTATGGCAATACCACATGTGTAGGACTTTTACACAGCCTGGTCACATAGAGAGGCTGAACATTGAAGTAGTACGTTCAGGCGTTCTAGGAGCATAAATGACACATCTCATTTCATTCCTACCTATCACACTTTTGAAGGTCCTGGAGCACCAGGACAGTGAAATTACCCTCAAAATGACTCCATTTTGGAAAGCAAACACCCCAACGTATATATTCTATGAGGCATGGGCTGCAAATAGGTACTCGGGTACTCTGATGGGCTGCAGATAGGTACTCAAGTACTCTGGTGGCCTGGTGACAGGTACTCGGTACTCTGATGGCCTGTGAGTGACAGGTACTATGATGGGTGGTGACAGGTCCTCTTTATTGGGGGGGCGCAATCAGTGTGGTTGGTGTACACTGTAAGCGGTAATGAGATGTTACCGCAATCTCCTTCTCACACACGATTGGTGTGTGAGGAGGAGAACCCGTTAACATCTCGTTACCGCGGTTTGTTTACATTTAGTGATTGGCTGTGAAAGGATCACCACCCAACAGCCAATGGCTGTTTACCAGCGTCGGTGACGAGCACTGTTCCCGGGAACACGCCGCAACCGACGTGCACACGCAGCGTGCTTGCGATCGCGTGCATGCACCGTACACAGTGGGGGTGTGACCATCTGTGATCGGGCGTGACTTCATTACAGCCGATCACGTGGTAAACAGCCATGAGCAATGGCTGTTCACCCCCTCGGTGGCGAGCGGTATCTCCGTGACACGCCGCCACCGAAGGAACAGGGATGTGCGTGCAAGATCGCGCGCATTCCCTGTTTAAATGGCAGGACGTCATATGACGCCCTCCCGCCACAATAGGTGCGCGCCGCCTGGCCGTCATTTGACAGCCGGCGGTCAGCATCTAAATCTGTTGTCTTCACTGTAAGCTCAGTGTCAGTCTGTGTGTGGCCGCAGCAGCTTGCACAGGGGGATTCCTTTCAAGGTAAGAGACCTGCCAATGCTTTTTTTTCTTCCCCCCGAAGGGACCCCAGAGGGTTATGGAAACATCAGTGGTGTACCCCCTGCCATGGGGGGTGCGGAGGTCCCGAAATTTGCTCCAACAGTTGTTTTCTATGCTTGCTGGTGTCATGGGCTCTGCCTCTCCCCCTCATGTTCGGTCTGCGGACCTGAAAGCCAGGGGAATATTTTTCAAAACGAAAGGAGGGGGGTGGGTTTAAAAAGGGGACGGGGCCTAGGAACGGCGTCATGTAACGTCTACGAGGACGCACGAATCAGCTGGCACAATTTCTCCTCGGCTGATAGCGACTATGTTCAGCAAATAGTGAAATTTAATAGTGCCTCTGCTTTTGTGCTTAGGACTATGCGTACCAAAAAAAACACAGATTTCACCCCTAGGCGTTAGGAACTCCAGTCGTGTCTCCACACTGTCATTCTCGCCTGAAATACTAATTATGGCAAGCCAGGGTGAGCCATTGGAACAAATTGGTGGTACAGCTGCTTCTCACATCTGAGCCCCTGTATATGTGACTGAAGATGTCTTTTACGCCACCCTGCAAGGCCTGGAAGGAAGATTAGCAGCTTTAATCGCATCCTCCATTCAAATGGATATTAAGCATGCTAGATCCCCCCTCCCCCACCTTAGACCCTTTGCAAGAGGAACAGTGGGCACAGGATGAGGTGTTACCCTCAGGCGATCAGGAGGAGAGGCAAACCGATGATTCCTCTGCTGAGGAAACAACGGTAGATTAACCTTTTTCAACCTTGCAATCTGAGAAATTGCTAATATAATCTCTTAGGCCGCGTACACACGCGCGGACTGTTCGCCCAACTTTGTCCGCTGAACAGTGTTTGGGCGGACAGTCCGCTCGTGTGTGGGCTTTCAGCGGACAGTTTGACGAACAAGGTTTTTCGGAAATTCCGTAAAACTGTCCGCTGAAACCTTGTTTGAGCGAACAGTCCGCCCGTGTGTAGCCTTGTTCGTCAAACTAAGTTCCGCGCATGCTCAGAAAGGATTTACACGCCGAAAGTTATAATGCAGTGTATAGGACGTCGTATTTTTCGTCCCGTCGTACGTGCCGTTCACGTCATCGCGCACGGTTTCAGCAAACTGTTCGTTCGTCGTGTGTGGGCATGTCCGTCCATGCTAATTTTGAGCGGACTGTTTGCTGAAACTGTTTGACGGACAAAGTTGGGCGAACAGTCCCCGCGTGTGTACGCGGCCTCACAGAGATGGTTCGTTCTACTTTCATGCTACCCCTAACGGAGTCTGGTGAAAGCTTGGTTTCTTCCTTGGGTTCCTTTAAAACCTTCACAGCCATTGCATGTGTTTCCTGTCCATGCATTACTAGAACAGTTTATTTATGCTGAATGGGATTACCCGGATAAGTATTTTCTTTCTCCAAAGAGATTTTCAGTTCTCTATCCCATGGAGGAGAAATTCACCAAAAAAATGGAAGGTACCGGCAGTTGAAGCTGCGATTTCAAGTGTGAATAAAAGTCTAACTTGCCCAGTAGACCATGCACAAATGCTTAAGGATTCAACAGATATAAGGTTGTAATTCCTGTTAAAATCTGCTTTTTTCTTTGCAGGTGCCATTACTCAGCCTGCAGTCGCTGCAATAGGTGTCTGTCAATCCCTAAAGGACACATTTAGACAGGCCCTTAAAGAGGTTCCTGCACAACAAGCCCGGGATTTGGCTGAACTACCAAAAGCATTATGCTTTGCCATAGATGCCATTAACCACTTCAGACCAGGAAGGATTTACCCCCTTCCTGACCAGAGCATTTTTTGCGATTCGGCACTGCGTCGCTTTAACTGACAATTGCGCGGTCATGCAACGTGGCTCCCAAACAAAATTGGCATCCTTTTTTTCCCACAAATAGAGCTTTCCTTTGGTAGTATTTGATCACTTCTGCGGTTTTTATTTTTTGTGCTATAAACAAAAAAAGAGCGACAATTTTGAAAAAAAAAACGCATTCTTTTTTACTTTTTGCTATAATAAATATCCCCCAAAAATATATAAAAAAAAAATGTTTCCCTCAGTTTAGGCCGATACATATTCTTCTACATATTTTTGGTAAAAAAAGAAAACCGCAATAAGTGTTTATTGATTGGTTTGCGCAAAAGTTATAGCGTGTACAAAATAAGGGATAGTTTTATTGCATTTTTATTATTATTATTTTTTTTTACTAGTAATGCCGGCAATCAGCTATTTTTTTTCGTGACTGCGACATTTTGGCGGACACATCGGACAATTTTGACACGTTTTTGGGACCATTGGCATTAATACAGCGATCAATGCTATAAAATTGCATTGATTACTGTAAAAATTTCACTGGCATTGAAGGGGTTAACCACTAGGTGGCAGTGTAGGGGTTAAGTGTTCCTAGGGGCGTGTTTCTAACTGTATGGGGGTGTGGCTGTGTGTGACACCACACTGATCACTGCTCCCGATGACAGGGAGCAGACGATCAGTGTGCTGTCACTAGACGGAAAGGGGAGATGCTGTTTACATTGGCATCTCCCCCGTTCTTGAGCTCCGTAACACGATCGCAGGTACCCCCGTGGCGTTAGAGTTTGCGGGACCCGCGACCACGGAGCCATCGGCAGGCAATTCAAAGTACGTTACTTTGCCCAGCTGTGCCATTCTGCTGACGTATATATACAGGAGGCGGTCGGGAACTGGTTAAAGATTCTATTCACCAGGCATCCCGCCTTACGCTTATACTAGTACACATGAGTAGAATCCTGTGATTAAAAAATTGGTCAGCTGAAGCACCATGTAAAACGCTCCTGATTGGGTTCCCTTTTCATGGGGATTGGCTATTTGGGGATGATTTGGACAAATGCATCCAAACAATTTCTAGTGGGAAGAGTACTCTTTTGGCAGTCAAAAGAAAGTATAAACACCCTTCATTTAAATGGGCTCTTTCTCCTGCGCCAGGGGCTTCCACCTCTAGGCAGTAGCGACGGCCTATGACGTCAGACTCTAGAGGAAAACCTCAGAGTCAGGCTCAAAAGAAGTTCTGGGGCCGGAAACCTGCAAAGCAGAATCCTAAAGCCTCATTATGAAGAGGTGCTTCCCCCTCGCCAGGGGTGGGGGGGGGGGGGAAGACTTCTGCAGTTTTCAGAAGTCTGGCAAGGGGGAATTCAGAACAGGGCACTATACTGATTACTGGCTCGGGGTGATCATACAAATACCCACAGAAGAGGTTTGGGGTTTTATTCAAACCTCTTCACAGTACCAAAACCGAATGGAGATGTCAGACCCTAGCTCCTTTCACATGGAGTCGATCAGGTCAGTGGTTTCTATCGACATCAGGCATGCATATCTGCATGTTCCTATATTTCCCGCTCACCAAAGGTTTCTGCGGTGAGGTAGAACAGCAGCATTTCCAGTTTGTAGCCTTGCCCTTTGGGTTAGCTACAGCACCCTGGGTGTTTACAAAAGTCCTGGCCCCACCTCTAGCCAGGTTAAGGGCACAGGGCATAAGAGTCTTGGCATACTTAGACAAGCTATTGCTAATAGACCAGTCAGTGGTTCATTTGGAGCAAAGTGTGCGCATTACAACCACCTGGAAGGTTTGGGTTGGATTCTCAACCTAGAGAAATCTTCCTTAAAACTTATAAAAAGGTTGGAGTACTTGGGTCTGATCATAGACACATTCCAGAAAAAGGTGTTCTTGCCTCAGGCAAATATCAGCTCCATAAGAGAGCTGGTGCAGATGGTCAGGTCAAAAGGCGATCCCTCCATTTGCCTTTAAACGAGGTTGCTAGGAAAGATGGTGGCTTCATTTGAAACAGTTCCCTATGCCAAGTTCCATTCAAGACTTTTGCAAAAAACAGTATCCTGTCTACTTGGAACAAAACAATTCAAGCTTTAGACTTGCCAATGCTGCTGTCCCTAAGGGTGTCCCAAAGCCTCAGTTGGTAGTTATTAACTCAGAATCTACTGAAAGGAAAATCCTTCAGACCTGTTATCTGGAAAGTGGTAAGGACAGATGCCAGCCTTTCAGGCTGGGGAGCAGTACAAGAAAAGACAACTGTCCAGGGACAGTGGTCAAGAGCCAAAGGAACCTTGGCCATCAATATCCTAGAATTTTGTGCAGTGCGTCTGGCTCTGAAGGCCTGGACTTCAAGGTTACGGGATTGTCCTGTCAGGATCCAATCCAACAACAATGCCACAGCTGTGGCCTATATCAATCACCAAGGGGGCACCAAGAGTCTCTCAGCGCAGAGAGAGGTGAACCATGAGGCGATTCAGTTCGCATTGTGCGCTATACAAGTATTTCATTCATTCATTCAAAGGAATGTTCCATGCCTATTGGCAGTCTTCATTCCGGGAGTAGAGAATTGGCAGGCGGACTACCTGAGTCCCCAGCAATTATTCCTGGGGGAATGGTCTCTTGTTATTTCATTTGTATTTCATTTATTTCATTTGTAATAAAAAAATACAATTTAAAAAAGCAAGTTTAATTTATGTACTGAATAAGCTGTACTTTTATATACACTGCATTTCACCTTCCCAGTGTAACAAAATTACCCATTTGTAAATCTACTCCACAGATTTTTTTTTTTTTTTTTTTCAATTTTTCTGAAAAAAAAAGTTTTTTTCTCATGGCTTCAGAATTTCTGGAAATTTTTCATCTCACTGGAACTCGCACGCACCCGAACTCACTCAAGTTGAACTGGATGGACTGGTGTCTTTATTCAACCTTACCATGTAACTATGAACTAATCAAAACAATGACAAATGAGAAGACTGTGCTAAAAGAAATATGTAGACTGCCATTGCTGACCTCTCTTTCTGATCATGCCATTTGCCTTGTCACGCAGATCTAGAACAAGCGTACAACTCTGAGTTTCTGTCATCGCTGAATACATCTGTGTTCCAGTTCAGTGACTCAATGTATTGAAGCCAGTAATATTCTGGCAGGGGGAGGTCAGCATTAACAGCCTACCTGTATCTCTTCATAGAGGATTTCTTTATCACCTACCTGATCGCCTCCCATGTCTGTCTTCACCCATCCTGGATGTATAGCAATTGTGAGTATGCCATCTTGTTTGTACCCCAATGACTGGCATCTTGAAAGCATGTTTAGAGCTGCCTACACGAATCAACAACACAAAGCATATTAAGAGTTAGGTCTTTTGTACGAGTCCAACAAACAAACAAGTTAAGCTACCCATAATCATTAATCATTTTTCAATGTGGATGGAGGAATCATTCCCGCTGTACTATTGTGTTCTGACAGCAAGGAGACTTTCTTACCCTCAGAATACACTGATCGTTTGGGAAAACCTGACAGGCCCATTGTACAGAAGTTGATTGATTGATTTCTGTACCAGCCTGCCCATACATTTATTAAAATGTATCTGGTCCCTGCTGAACCAGCCAAATCTTGATCCATATATAGCCGCCCTTAAGCCTAGTTGGTTGAACGGTCAGAGCCACTGTATTAACAATCCGATGTTAGTACAGAGATCTTCCCTGCTGAGCTATTGTGTTCTGATAGGGGGACAACCCCCCGGCTAGCACACTATGGTCAGCACTCTTCGCCATTGGCTGATTGGGAGCCGGTTTACATCTGGTTTTCCAGCATGCATGTCCAACAAAACCAGCTGCCATACTCACGGGCCGAATGTCGGACAGTTTTTATTGAACCGGCAGATGTTGTACCAAATTGAACCCCATGTGCTAGGCTCTAGTCTGTGTTACACTTTATTTTTCAAATCTTAGTTGCTTTGACATTTTGTCTAGGATTTTATCTGATGATTTCTAGCAGCAGCTTCTGTACCTGGCTACTGATAAACTCAGGTCACTGCAAAATGGATGGGAAATTTAACTGGGCTCAGCTGGTCTTAGCCCTTGTACACACGGTCGGAGAATCCGTTGGAATGTGTCCTATCGGACAGTGTCGTCGGATAACGTGTGTGGTATGCATCGGACTTATTCCGTCTGAATATCCGTCGGACCCAATTTTCCAACATGTTGGAAATATTTCCCGACCAACTGGGCCGATCGGACATACTCCGATCATGTGTAGAGAATTTTGATCGGACCAAGTGCCACGCATGCTCAGATCAAATTCCTACATCAAAGCTATTGGCTACTAGCCTGAATGTAGTCCCATCGTAACAAAATTACGTCATCACGTTCTGAAAGATCAGATTTTTTCACCAACTTTGTCCGACCGTGTGTATGAAACAGTTTCGGACAAGATCCGACTGACAAAATCCGACGGATTTGGTTGTGGAAATCTCCGACCGTGTGTACAGGGGCTTAGAGATCTTAGGTGGTGTGTATAACTGCATTAAACAAACACACACTCCTGTAGCAAATGGTGCAATTCTGAAAAGGCGGGTCGCACAACGCTGGTATCATCCACAAGAAATTTTTATTGGAGACTACTCGGACAGAACATGGTTCTGCCAAGATGTTCTGTCCGAGCCGTCTTCATAGTTTCTTGTGGGTAATACCAGTGTTGTGCTAGCCTCTTTTTAAACTGGCATAGAATTGTATTATTCTCATAATAATTATAAGCAGATGTCCAGAGCAACCCCCCCCCACACACACACACACACTTACATTGAGCTGCTGCTGAGAAGAAGCTGTGGTGGAGCTGCAGGAGAGGTGCAAAAGCCACATGAAATGGCCTTAGCCCTTGTACACATGGTCGGAGATTCCGACAACCAAATCCGTCAGATTTTGTCCGAAACTGTTGCATACACACGGTCGGACAAAGTTGTCGGAAAATCCGATGTGATGACGTTATTTCGTTACGAGGGGACTACGTTCAGGCTAGTAGCCAATAGATTTGGTGTAGGAATTTGATCTGAGCATGCGTGGCACTTTGTCCGATCGGAATTCTCTACACATGATCGGAGTATGTCCGATCGGAGCATTTTGTCTGAAAATTTTACCAACAAGTTTGAAAACTTGGTACGTTGGATACTCCGATGGAAACAGTCCGATGTAGACCACACACAGTCGGAATATCCGACAAACCGGTCCAATCGGACACATTCCGTCGGAATCTCTGACCGTGTGTACAAGGGCTTAGAAGGACAGATTTGGACCGTGGGCCTTGCAATTGACGCCTGCTCTATAGCTTAGTAAATGAGGGGGAAGCCCTGGTGACTGCCATCATCCAATCACGTGCAAGGGAAAAAAAATTCTAATTTCTTTTAGATATGATTGGGTATTCTTTGCAAAGTGAAGCTTCAAAATCATATACTAAGCTCTGGAGCAACTGCACTTTGAAAAGTGCACAGTCTATTAGCCTTTAGTAAATCATCCCCAGTAGTTTTTTTGTAAATGACCCAGTTGTCAATCTCACCAACACTGCTTTACAGAACTTGAATGCTGTGGTTCGAGCTTGGGGAATGAGAGTTATGCTTTCTAAATCAGTGGTGGTCAACTGTCTTGATATAGGGGGCCCTCAAGAACGATCCCTGACATCACCAAAAGGTCACGCTTAAAATTCTGTGAGTATTCATTATCAGAGGCAGCAGGCACACAACAGGATATAGTCAAACTAACCTGGAATGAGATCAGCAGAGGCGCCAGTCTTGGAAGGAATTAAATGACAGGGTGATGCATTTGTTGGCCACTTCATCGGGATATGGGTGTAACAACTGCTTATGAATTTCCTTTTAATACCATCTGAATTTGATTTGCCCAGGTATGTAACAGGCACTGTAGTATTTTGTCTTCTAGCTCTACAGTGGATATAAAAAGTCTACACACCCCTGTCAAAATGTCAGGTTTCTATGATGTAAAATGAGACAGAAATAATTTCAGAACTTTTTCCACCTTTAATGTGACCTATAAACTGTACAACTCAGTTGAACAACAAACTGAAATCTTTTTAGGTGGAGTTAAGTAAAATTATATGGTCGCATAAATCTGCACACCCTTACACTAATACTTTGTTGAAGCAACTTTTGATTTTATTTCAGCACTCAGTCTTTTGGGTATGAGTCTATCAGCATGGCACATCTTGACTTGGCCACATTTGCCCACTCTTCTTTGCAAAAACACTCCAAATCTGTCAGATTGTGAGGATATCTCCTGTGCACAGCCCTCTTCAGATCACCCCACAGATTTTCAATTGGATTCAGGCCTAGGCTCTGGCTGGGCCATTCCAAAACTTGAATCTTCTTCTGGTGAAGCCATTCCTTTGTTGATTTGGAAGTATGCTTTGAGTCATTGTCATTCTGAAAGATGAGGTTCCTCTTCATGTTCTGCTTTCAATCAGAGACCTGAAGGTTTTGTGCCAGTATTGAGTGATATTTGGAACTGTTCATAATTCCCTCTGCCTTGACTAATGCTGCCACCACTGTGGCAGCTATGGGTATGGTGTTCTTTTGGTGATGTGCAGTGTTCTTTTTGCACCAATCATATCTTTTGGAATCAAGGCCAAAAAGTTCAACGTTGGTTTCATCAGACCAGAAAACATTTTCCCACATTGTTTTGGGATACTTCAGATGTCTTTTTGCAAAATTTTGCCTGGCTTGGATTTTTTCTTGGTAAGAAAAGGCCTCAACCCCATAGCCCAGACATATGAAGAATACAGGAGATTGTTGTCACATGTACTACACATCCAGTACTTGCCAGATATTCCTGCAGCTCCTTTAACCTCCCTAGCGGTAATCCCGAGTCTGGCTTGGGTTGGAATTTTAGTACCATAAGCGGTAACCCCGAGCCAGACTCGGGATCGCATCGCTGGATACAGGGAGGACACAGGGAGAAGTTACTTACCTTGTCCCCTGGATCCACCAATGTCCTCCGCGCTGTGTGATCGAGTTGTCCTCGATTCACACAGTGCCCGAATGCCGCCGAGCTCCGTTCCCTGCGACGTTACGGCGCATGGGAGTGGAGATCGGCGACAAATTCAAAAAAGTAAAAACACACAAAACACACACAGTACTGTAATCTTACAGATTACAGTACTGTATAAAAAAATTACACACCCCCTTTGTCCCTAGTGCCCTACATGGACTTTTATATTATAAATACTGTTTTTTCTTTGGAGATTGTCCATAGCAACCAAAAAGTGTCCCTTTATGTCAAAAGTGGTTTTAGACCAACTAGAAAACAGCGATGATAAATTATAATCACTTGCAGAATTGAGCGATAGCGATTTGTGGGGAAATTTGTCATCAAACACTAAATCTAATGACAGTGACAATTCTGCAAATGAGCAAATTTCAGTATTTTTGGATTTGATTACATTATTGAATCATTTTTATTATTATTTATTATATTATAATCTTTATCATACCCGGGATGTCTGCTAGACTCTGGTTTGAACAGATTTAAGAGTTATTCCTAAGAATTACAGGACTACAATATAAAACGCCAAATTTCCATGCAAAATAATTGTACCGCTTTCAGCACCTAAAACCAGAACTAATCATACCGCCAGGGAGGTTAATATTGCTGTAGGCCTCTTGGCAGCCTCCCTGACCAGTTTTCTTCTTGGCTTTTTATCAATTTTGGAGGGACGTCCAGTTCTTGGTAATGTCACTGTTGTGCCATCATTTCTCCACTTGATGAATGTCTTCACTGTGTTCCATGGTATATCTAATGCCTTGGAAATTCTTTGTACCCTTCTCCTGACTGATACCTTTTAACAATGAGATGCCTCCGATGCTTTGGGAGCTCTCTGCGGACCATGGCTTTTGCTGTAGGATGCGACTAACAAAATGTCAGGAAAGACCTACTATAACAGCTGAACTTTATTTGGGGTTAATGAGAGGCACTTTAAGGTTGATTTCACACTGAAAGCACCAGCCGTTAGCGCTAAAGTGCTGCTCACTTTAGCGCCGCTTTTCAGCCACTAGTGGGGCGCTTTTAACCCCAAAAAGAGGTTAAAAACTCCCGTTTTGCAGTGCTTTGAAAGCACTGCCCATTCATTACAAAGGGCAGGGTGTTTTGGGAGCGCTAAATACATCGCTCCCAATCCCCCAAAGATGCCGCTTGCAGGACTTTTCAGAATGTTCCGCAATCGCACCGCCCCAGTCTGAAAAGACAGACTGGAATGAATGGGAGGCGGTTTTCAGGTGCTTTGCAGAGGCTATTTCTAGCGCTAAAGTGCCTGAAAACTGCCCCAGTGTGAAAGGGATCTAAATGATGGTAGGTGTGTACTGACTCCTATTTAACATGAGTTTAAATGTGATTGCTTAATTCTGAACACAGCTACATCCCCAGTTATAAGATACACCTATTTAACTACATTATTTTCGTTTGGTTTTTTTACTACCCACCAAAAGATTTCATTTTTTTTTTTTTCAATTGAATTGTACAGTTTATAAATCACATTAACTGGTGGAAAAAGTTCTGAAATTATTTATCTTTGTCTCATATTTTTACATCACAAAAACCTGACATTTTCACAGGGGTGTGTATACTGTTTATATCCACTGTATTTTTTATCATTTATTCCTAATGATAATAAATGTGGTATTTATTAAGATAAACAATTGTACAAAATGCAGTAATTCACAACAATCAGCGTTGCTTATTGTACTGAATTCTGCAAACCATTAAAAACTATAATTTTAATGCTATAAACCAAACTTCATCAGAACTCTATAGTGTGCTCTACCCTTACCTTGCTACAGCGGTAAGAAATAACTGGAAAATGACTGAATAGACTAGGAACATCTTCCAGAGATCCCAGCAATGCGGAGATGTGGACAATAGCTGACTTCCCAGTGCCTTCTGCTCTTTTCATCAGTCGGTGGTATGCCTGAACAAGTGGACAGGAACAATAAATACATTTTAATGGCACCTATCAAATCAGGGCCCTTTTATATAAAGTGATCATTATTTTTGTAACCTTGTCATTAATATAACATGCTTTACCTCAGTTACATGGCAGTCGAGTTTTTTAAATAAGTCGAAATTGCTCTGTAGCGTGTGACCCCTTATTCAAAAAGGCCATACACATGATATGGAAAATGCAAAAATGAAAAACATGAGGAGTGTCAATTGGAACAAACATCACACAGAGGGTCTTGCAGACTATGGCTAGCCATATACACATAGATTTTTCCATTTACGCTAAACAGCCCAAATGGAGGAATCTCCCCTGCCAGCTATTGTATTCAGACAGCTGGCCCCCCAACTGTCTATCTGAAAAGTGACAGTCAAAATTCAACCTGTGTATGGAAGGCTCGAGTCTGCCCAGTAGCTTCTGAAATCTGTTGAGGAATCTGAGCTCACAAGTCTCCCGGCCAGAACTGTCCACACAAAATAATAAATAAGAGCATTCTTTGGGGACAAACCACCAAATATGGTGTTTATGTATGGTTTTGCCAACAAAGTTACCCAGAGATATGAGAAGGTTGGTTCTTCCAACAAGCTAGAATTAAATTCCTTAAAGTAGAACTAAAGGTGTAGAATACTCACCTATTGGCCAACAGTCGGACACCCACAAGTTCCCTCACTAGCATTGGCATCTTCTCCCCAGCTTCTTCTGCATGCCAGTCTTGGGCCATCTTGATTGTTTGCTGCAGGACTATGACACTCCTGTGCATGCACAAGTGTCATTCATTCTCACACAGTGGCACTGTGCTGAAAATGTAAAAGGAGCTGCACATGAGCAGCTTGTACATTCCTCATAGCATTGTGAACAGGAAAGTAAGTGCATTTTATTTCAGAAAAAACACTACATGTCCCTATTGCATTATAAGGCCTTCCTGTTCACGATTTTTTTTTTATTATTTACATTTAGTTCCACTTGAAAATGTTATTTTAGTTGCAATTTTCTATATTTACAGTATTTCACAAAAGTGAGTACACCCCTCACATTTTTGTAAATATTTTATCATATCTTTTCATGTGACAACACTGAAGAAATAACACTTTGCTACAATGTAAAGTAGTGAGTGTTCAGCTTGTATAATGGGTTAATTTGCTATCCCCTCAAAATAATTCATTAATGTCTAAACAGCTGGCAACAAAAGTGAGTACACCCCTAAGTGAAAATGTCCAACTTGGGCCCAAAGTGTCAATATTTTGTGTGGCCACCATTATTTTCCAGCACTGCCTTAACCCTCTTGGGCATGGAGTTTACCAGAGCTTCACAGCTTGCCACTGGAGTCCTCTTTCACTCCTCCATGATGACATCCCAGAGCCGTTGGATGTTAGAGACTTTGCACTCCTCCACCTTTCGTTTGAGGATGCCCGACAGATGCTTAATTGGGTTTAGGTCTGGAGACATGCTTGGCCAGATCATCACCTTTACCCTCAGCTTCTTTAGTAAGGCAGTGGAGGTGTGTTTGGGGTCGTTATGTTGGAATACTGCCCTGTGGCCCATTCTCTGAAGGGAGGGGGATCGTGCTCTGCTTCAGTATGTCACAGTACATGTTGGCATTCATGGTTCCCTCAATGAACTGTAGCTCCCCAGTGGCGGCAACCAGGTGAGGAGTACAAAAGACAGTGTGTCTTGCCTACAGTAAAGCATGGTGGTGGGAGTGTCATGGTCTGCATGAGTGCTGATCACATTGGCCAAACTGACAGTAAAACCCTTTAGATGGAAGGAGCAAGGCTAAGCTCTGATATATACATATAACTTTAGCAGCCTTTCTCTGAATCTGCTGATAAGTTTAATTTCCACGCAGTCCTCACAATGGGAAAACTCTGATTATGGATTTTATAATCATATGTTTAGCGTGAATTGCCTGGTTTCTGGCAGGATTACTTAAAATTAACATAACTGGTTGTGATTCATAATAACTAGCAGTAAGTGGCTAATAGACAATTTTTTTAAACTCTACCTGGGTCACCAACATTGGTCCCACTACATTTATGTTATAGACATTCATCATGTCCTCAGATGTCTGGGACTCCAGGCTGTTGTGAGTCAGAACTCCAGCATTGTTGAGCAGCAGGTCCAGAGGTTGTCCATTTAGATGTTTCTCCACTTCTTTTACAGATGCGTTGACACTTGAAGGATCTGTGACATCTATAGAGCAGCAGAAAGGTACACAAGGTAAAATTGGCAGATCTACATGAATGTAACTCTAAAAACATAATGGTTCCTAAATGTGAGAGATGAGGGCACTTTTATACTCAGAACATGAATAAAGAATGGCCAAACACTTCTCTCATAGAAAAGTCTGAGCCCTGCAACATTTCAGATGTGCAAAACCAAAATCCGCCATTAAAGATGAGCATCTTGATCCATCAGGGCCAATAGATCTGGTTGTTTCTACTGAGGCAAATATGATGGTAAACATTTGGCAGGTTATGCCAAAAATGTTGTTTAAATCAGTGGTCTCCAAACTCTGGCCCAGATGCAGCTTTTTGCTTGCCTTTATCTAGCCCTTAGGGCACTTTTCCTCCCACTAATACCATCACTGGGTCATAATTCCTGCTACTGACATCAACAATTGGGCACTATTCCTCAAACTGACACCAGTGATGAAGCAATATTCCTCCCACTGACACTGACGCTGGGGCACTATTCCTCCCACTGACATTAAGGATGGGGCACTATTTCCACCCTAATTCCAAAGATGCGTTGTTTACTCCAACTGATGCCAAGACAATTTCTACTCCCAATGGCCACAGTCCAGCCCCCCTAAAATTCTAAAGTACAGTAAAATGGCCCTTTGTATATAAGGTCTGGAGACCCCTGGTGTATATTGTGTCCATCTTCAGTGAGCTTCACCATTTCGTCCCCCACTTCCTTCATTGTTCCATAGACAACCCATCCTGATTGGATCTTTTAAAATTAGAAAATGTTCCTATTTGCCAACTTAAATCAGTAATTGTAACACCAAGAAAGTCTCAGATAGCAACTATTATGCTAAACTGAGACCTCTCACAACTGGCTCCTGTCAAAATTGAAATGCTGTATGGTGTGGCTGTGCATGGCTTTGCTTGCAGAAAATCTTGTCACAGTGAATTGTGGAAAAATGCAGCAAATGGGCTGTAATTCTCAATGGGGCCTATGTCTGGTGATGTCACCACACTTGTAGTCCATTGATAATTCCTCCAACTCCATAGCTGAAGGTAGGTTCATATCTTGGTCTAGACTTGCGCTGGAAGAAGAATCAGTAGGAGCCAGAGCATTGCACTTTTTTGTTTTTTTGCAGTATGGGTGAATTTATTATGTTGCATTTTGCAAAAGGTGGCATTCTTCGGGTTTTAGGAAATTTTAGGACAATAAGGTTTCTTGTACTCTACATTCTTTAGATAAACTGCATTTTATTTTACAAGATACTTGTATTTGATATACATTTTCTGAATTATGAGAAAAAAAATTAACCTTTTTTAACTAAATACATATGAGTTATGTTTTAGATATGACCACAAACCCCACTAATTTGACTAACCCTCAGAGATCACAAAAATGACATAATAAAACTCACCCATTTGAACAATGATGACATTTTGGTGTTTTTCAGACAAGTTCTTGAGTACCTAGAAAACAAATAATTTTAATCTCATACATACAAATATTCCTAATAAAACATTGTCCAATATCTTGGACAGACCCAGAAAAAGACAACAAACATGGCATATATGGTATATAGAGTTCTGGCTCCTTTATCAGACTGCTAACAATTCTGGTTGTATGAAATTTGGGCTATTGGTTTAGAATAGAACTCAGTAGGGAGTTGCTAGGTTCACACCTATGGTATGCGTTTTTTCGGGTCGCGTTTGCATGGGCATGGCAGCCCATTCAAATGAATAGGTTGCTGTGCCTGCATTTCTGCAAAAAAAAAAAAAAAAAAGGGTGCATACACCTTTTAAAAACGAGGCCGCAGGGAAATCGCATGGACATCTTGACCATCCAATTACCCTGTGGTTCCCACACTTGCATGTTGTTACTGAGCAGGGCATTTTCACTGCAGGTGGGAGAATCGCTGCCATTCTTGCAGCCACACACAGAAGTGTGAACCAAGTGACAGCTGTGGTTATTTAAACAATGCTGGCTAATAGCTGACCGAATTATCTTTTCTTTCCAGTCTTGTGTTCCCCCCTAGTGCCATCGGAAGCTTTGCCAAGCAAAATATGCAAATATTGACTTCTAAGGGTTGCTATTTGCATATTTATTAGCGCATCCCCTGCCTGTTACGTGACAGTGGCCAGGCCTGCTGAAAGTTTGATTAGGCCCTTGACACTGTAATTGAGTTTGGGTAAGGGGACATCTGTAATCTTTACTTTATCCCTTTCATGACTAAGCCTATTTTTGACATTTGATGTTTACAAGTTAAAATCCATATTTTTTGCTAGAAAATTACTTGGAACCCCCAAAAATTATATATATATTTTTTTTAGCAGAGACTCTAGAGAATAAATGCTTTAAAAAAAAAATCTTATTTATTTTACAATTAATAAATTGTTTTTTAAAAAAAATAATACAATTTGATCACTTTTATTGCTGTCACAAGGAATGTAAACATTCCTTCTGACAGTAATGGGTGGTGACAGGTACTCTTTATGGAGGAATCGGGGGTCTAAAAGACCCCCAATCCCTCCTTTACACTTCAAAGTATTCAGATTGCCGTTTTCGGTGATTCTGAATACTGTATATAATTTTTAAATCCGGCGCCATTGGCAGCCGAGTAAACCAGAAGTGACGTCATGACGTCGCTTCCGTGTTTACAATTAGGAGACTGGAATGAAGCCACTTATGGTTTCATTCCAGTCCCTCCCTAGCCGCCAGAAGCGGCGGATCATGCATCGGTGCTCCCGATTGAACGGGAGCCCCAGTAAGAGCGGCGGAAGGGGGGGGCGTCCCCTCCCGCTCCTCCGGCATAGCAGCCGAGCGGCTTTTAGTCGCATCAGTTGTTATGGCTGGAAAACCAATCGCCGGCTCTGAAAAATGGTACCGGGATGATGCCTGCAGGTGCGGGCATCATCCCGGTATAACCCCGGAAGCCGAGTACGCACATCTGCGTACGCTCGGCGGCAAGGGGTTAAATAAGTGCTGAGATTTCATGGCCATTCCAGGCAGTACTGGGGGCAGAAGCCAGATACATATGTTCCTGCAGACAATTTTTACTGCCAGTTATTAGCCAGTGCTGTTGATTTATGCCGTGTACACACGACCGGACTTTTTCAACAGCAAAGGTCTGACGGAACGAATCCGCCGGACAATTCGATTGTGTGTGGGCTTCATCGGACCTTTGCTGTCTAAAAATCAGATGGACTTTAGATTTAAAACATGTTTCAAATCTTTCCGACAGACTCGAGTCCGGTCGAAAAATCAGTTTGTCTGTATGCTAGTCCGACAGACGAAAACTGACGCTAGGGCAGCTATTGGCTACCTGCTATGAACTTCCTTATTCTAGTCTGGTTGGAACTCCACCTAAAGTCTGTCGGGAAGACCATCGGACCTAGTCCGTCGAAAAGTCTGGTCTTGTGTACGCGGCATTAGTCATTTGGGTGGGCAGTGGCACACGGGTTTGCTTTGTGGTCGAAATTGGTAAGTAATGGGACCTTATAATGATGTTGCCATTAGTGCTCCCATAACGGCATAAGTGGTTGGAGGAGAAGGAGAGCTCTCCCCATAGATTATTATTGTTATTATAATAATACAGGATTTATATAGCGCCTTTTATATTTCTTTACAACCCCTATTCCTCATCATTGTGCTCTGCCAGATTTGGACTCCCAAAAGTCATGAGAGCAAAATGAACATTTGTAAAGCACATTGCTGACATTGACGTATGGTCATATCACGGCTTTATACATGGACCTTTATGGCTCATACACACGATCGGATTGTTGGCCAACAAAACTGTAGACTTTTGGTCAAAGGGCGTTGGCCCAAACTTGTGTTGCATACAAACGGCAAGGAATTGTCAGCCAACAAATACAAAATGTTGTAACGTACTACGTTGTTTTTCAGCTCTTTAGCACCACCCTTTGGGCTCCTTCTGCTAATTTCATGTTAGTAGAAGTTTGGCGAGTGTTGATTTGCGCTTTTCTTTTTGCGCGTTTCAGTTCGTCAACTAGTCATGTTGTGGAATCAGAGGAGATAACGTGTTTTTTATTATTGAACTTGGAGTTATTGCTTTGACATTTTTTTGGTTGAATAATGATTTGATTTGTTATATTTTCTATATTTTTGGATGCATAGAATGCACTTTTTGGTTAAGTTCTATTGGCAGATAGCATGTCTAATTTTATTTATTTATCCAACAACAGGCATTTGTCCGCGGAAAATTTTAAAACCTGCCATCCAACATTTGTCCACAGACAATCCGACAACAATTGTCTAATGAAGCATACACATGGTCGTATTTTCTGCCAACAGCCTGTCATCACACATTTCCCATAGGAAAATCCGATTGTGTGTACGAGGCTTTAGTGTTTTTGCTGATCACTAGTGTGCTGTTGTTGTCTCCGCTGATCTTTGCTTAGTCTGAGATCTTGCCTTCAATCTGCTGCAGGCAAGAGCAAACACATATACACTAGATTACCAAAGTTCTTGGGATGCCTGCCTTTACACACACATGGACTTTAAAAGTATGGGTTTCAATCATTTTTTCTTTTTTTTTTAAATCATAATTACCTCGGTGGATGCAGCATCAGTCGGATGCTGCATCTGTCCCCCGGCACCTCTGCACTGAGAACCAGGCGATCGAACATTGCCGATCGCTCGGTTCTGACTGTTCTCTGAGCAGAGAACTCTAGCCTATATGTCACAGCTCTCTGCTCTGCTCCCTCCTCGCTCATTTGAGCTCTGAGCTGTGGAGGGGGCGGCCGGCTCAGTCTCTCAGTGGCTCGCTGAGAAGCTGAGCCTTGTGTCAGTCCAGGCACCTGGCGGATCCAGACTTCCATTGTCAGGATGATGTGATGCCTGGACTGATCCCCGATGTCAGCAGAGAGAAGACTTCAGTCACATGCAAAAGGATCTGCACTCCTGTGATCCATAGGAGAAGTACAGCCAAACAAGCTTTGGTTGGACTATACCTTTAATGGCATCCCAGTCTTAGTCTGTAGTTCAATATTGAGTTGGCCCACCCTTTGCAGCTATAACAGACTCAACTCTTCTGGGAAGGCTGTTCACCAGGTTTAGGAGTGTGTCTATGGGAATGTTTCACCATTCTTCCAGAAGTGCATTTGTGAGGTCAGGCACTGATATTGGACAAGAAGGCCTGGCTCGCAGTCTGCACTCTAATTCATCCCAAAGGTGTTCTATCGGGTTGAGGTCAGGACTCTGGCTCATCCATGTCTTTATGGACCTCCCTTTGTGCAATGGTCCAAATCATGGTGGGGGGGGGGGTTGTTTTTCAGGGATTGGGCTTGGCCCCTTAGTTTCAGTGAAGGGAACTCTTAAGACATCAGCATACCAAGACATTTTGGACAGTTTCATGCTTTGTGGGAACAGTTTGGGGATGGCCCCTTCCTGCTCCAACATGACTGCACACCAGTGCACAAAGCCAGGTCCATAAAGACATGGATGAGCGAGTTTGGGGTGGAGGAACTTGACTGGCCTGCACAGCGTCCTGACCTCAACCCGATAGAACACCTTTGGGATGAATTAGAGTGGAGACTGAGAGCCAGGCCTTCTTGTCCAACATCAGTGTCTGACCTTACAAATGTACTTCTGGAAGAATGGACAAACATTCCAATAGACACTAAACCTTGTGGAAAGCCTTCCCAGAAGAGTTGAAGTGGTTATAGCTGTAAAGGGTGGGCCAACTCGATATTGAACCCTACGGACTAAGACTGGGGTGCCATTAAAGTTCATGTGTGTGTGTAAAGGCAGGTGTCCCAATACATTTGGTAATATAGTAAAACAAGTAGTGTTACCTTTTAACATAAATAGTAAGAAACAGTATCCTATAGGTTGTCTATGCTGCTGATGTGTTTTTTTTAGGCATTGGGTGAGTAACGTCTATACAGTTCTCTGTAAAGGGAGTAGTTTCTTTAGGGCCGGTTCACACTGCGACGCGAGGCGAGGCGACACGGCTCGCCTCGCCTCGCTCCCGCAAGTCGCCCCCATTCAGTACTATGGAACCGTTCTGAGAGGAGCGACTCGAGTCGCTCCGACTCAGAAAAAAGGTTCCTGTACTACTTCGGGGCGACTTCGGGGGCGACTTGCATTGACTTCTATGCAGAAGTCCTCTGCAAGTCGCCGCTGAGCTCCCCGCAAGTCGCGGCAAGGTAAGTCGGAGACGCCTCGCCGCGGCTCGCTGTGTGAACCGGCCCTTACAGTTTCAATTGTGAATTTGTGCTTAGTCATTAACACTGTGCCTTTTTGGAATCTTCACTCAGTCTGTATAAATAAACAATGTATAGTAGGTAAAAGGTAAAGAGCCATGTAGAGGAGGATCTACCTGAACTGCAGGGAAGAGATCAAATATCAATAGGCTGCATCTAAAGCATGATTTTGTTTTAGAAACCTAACAAGGCCACATTAAAATGTAAGGGCGGTATGAAGGTTTCATGGGTTAGTAGTAAGTATCACAGAAGTATGGCAGTGTGCAAAGGTCAGTAGTATCTAATGCAGTGTTTCGCAACCTTTTTTCAGTGGAGGCACCCTTTACAATTATGGACAGTCTTGAGGCACTTCATTCTAAAATGTAAAAAATTAACTATTCTAATAGTTTTACACAATGCAAAATCCACATGTAGGACGCACAGCGTTAGAGGCGATTTATTCTTCCAAAGCAAATACACTTTTGCACACTTGTACTGACTAGTATTCCAATGTTTCTCTTCTCCCTCAATTTCTCTCCATATGTCAGCTAATGTGACCCCAGTGCTGATGGAAAGGGCCAGAGGGGGGGTAAACAAGGATGCTGGGGCCCATAGGCAATAAGAGATCATGGGCCCCCCCAGAGTCCCCACCCACACTCAGCTCCCACCTACGTATTGCACTGCCCACAAATGTTTTAAAGCAGCAATAGAAGAAAAGCAGTGTGCCGCCTTTTGGCAGCAGCTGAACTAATTCACACACATGGTATGTCCCCATAAGCCAGCATGCAAAAGCGTAACTACAGGGATTGCGACCCGGCCCAATGCTCCCCTGTCACATATTGTTCCACTGCATAGGAGGGTCAACGGGGTGGCATATAGAGGAACTGATGCTCCATATTTATCCTGCAGCCACTGAAAGCCAGCCACTCCCTCCCACCGGCATTCAGCGACTGCAGGAGGAAAGTGGAGGTCATTGGTTCCTGTATATGCGACCCCCACTGCCCCTCCTATCCAGGTCCTGCTGCACCTGGGCCCATGTGTGCTCCCCTGCCCCCCCCCCCCAGGATGGAAAGTAGGGGAAGAACCCAGTAAATAAGTAATTTATCGCCCCCTTCCTTTTTTTAAATGGACACAGTGAGTGATCAGTGCCAATCGCTCCTGTATCTACTCTTAATTGACACATAGTAAAGAGTTTACTATGCTTCAGTGTGGGAATGAAGTGGAAGCTCTGAACAGAGCTATTCCTGTCCATTCAGTGCAGCTGAGGCTGCAGAGATGGAGATTGAGGGCTGTGTCCTCAATCTCCTTTCTCTGACTCAAAAGGTGAAACATCAGAGGTCTGTTTAGACCTCCAATATCCCATCAAATCATCCCAACGGTGCCCCTAAAAAATAAAATAAAAAAAAATTGTAATAAAATGGTAAAAATAAAAAAATTCTGACCCCATCTACTGCCCTACTGACAATGTCCACTGCAATATTGACAATTTTACTGTCATAGTGACACTGTCTACTGTCACCATTTACAGTCCTAGTGATATCAGTGGTGGAACTACTGGGGTTGCCAAGGTCCCACAAGCGCCAAGGCTCGTGCATTCCTCCACCATAGGGGGGCCCCCAAGCTCGCAGGAAGGAGGGCTGCTGCAGAACATGTGAAAGGGTCCTGTATGGGATTGTAACGAAGACCCGTAAATGGGAGTCAAGTGCCCAGGCTGGGGGTCAGGGGGCCCATCGTGGTTTCTTGCACCGGGGTCCTGAAGGTTCTAGCCTCTGTCAGAAAGCATATAGCAAAGTCAGCTTTTTATGCTCAGTGTAAGTAAATGGAGACAGCGAGCAGAGGCAAGAATTTAGCTTTAGATAAGCTTGAATGCAAGGATAGAGGAAAGCAGAAGTGTAGCATTTCCTTGCAGCAGATAAGCAATGGTTAAAGCGGTACAGGTGATTAAAAAAAATAAAAATAAAATTCCCTGCAAGTCAATGTCATGATGTACTAAAATGCATCGCATACCAGCACATTATGATAGACTTACCTTAGAAAGACACCCTCCAGCGCCACAACGTCACCACTGAGACGACAGACATCTTGCCCGATTCTTCCTTCTGGGTTCGCAGCCTCTGGCTACATTAGTGGCAGGGAGCGCCATGACGTCACTCCCGCACATGCAAGCAGGAGCCACTGTTTGCAGCACTGTAAGCCAGACCTTCAGAGCGCATGCGCTGGTGAGGTCATTGGCTGCGTGTATTCTGAATATCTCCTAAACTGTGCAAGTTTAGGAGATATTCGCAATACCTACAGGTTAGCCTTATTATAGGCTTAGCTGTAGGTACAAGTGGTGTAACAGAGTTTGCTACAATCACAGCTCCTCCACCAACCTCAGCATGTCATTTCAGTGCCTACATACAGAAAGCAGATCGTTTTTTTTTGGACTCTCATTTTCTTCGAAGACAGTGAGCAGAAGCAAAGGTTGAGTGCAAAGGTTGAGAAAGAAGGCAATATAGCACTGACTTGCTGCAGATAAACAATGATTACCACTCACGGCTCTTCCACGGATGTCAGCAAGTCATAGTGGTCATCCAGAGTGCAGACCGGTGATGTGTCGAATACTGTCCCCCATCGGATAGTGTCCGCGCTGTACTGTGCTTGTGCAGTATGGAGGACAAGGAGATTCCAAAAGTCTCCGAAGATGAACAGCGCCCGCACAGTGACTCCAGGTTCAAACCCCACCATCCAAGTGGATATAGAGTTAGAATAAAAAATAGCCGAGCGTGGCAAGGCTGTGCCCGAAGCGTGGTGAGCGAAGGGAGCCCGCAAGGGGCCATGTTACTATGTGCTACCGTATGTCCACTTGGATGGTGGGGCTTGCACCTGGACTCAGTGCGCAGTCTCCTTCTCCTCCGTACTGCACAAGAGCTGCGCCTGTGCAGTACGGGGCGGACACTATCCGATGGCCGGACAGTTTTTGACAGAACACCAGCTTTACCAACTTTCACTTTTACTTCCACATCAGATTTTGTTTTTACGATCCGAAGCTCAAAGAGTAAAGCTGGCCATACACGTATAGAATTTCTGCCAAAACTGATCGTTTTTGGAAAGAACGTTCGACATTCGTGCCATTAGTGGAACCAACTTTACCGATAATTTCGACTGTGGGCCTGGCTAATGTCGATGGATTGAAGCAAAAACTTTTACCGTTTCAACTAAAGTGTATAAATGTATGTTATAATCAAAGCAAAAAGAATAGTCTTGTATAATTTATATATGTTTTTATTGTTATCAAACGATCACTACGAGCATGGAAGCCAATATGTAAACCAGTAACTATCAGTTAATGGGCAAATCAATTTAGACAGACGAATAATCATTCGGTCTGCAAACGGATGAAATTCCATATGTGTATGGTCAGCAAGAGTAACACAAGCGCGGAGCTTCTGTGTGTACCTCTCCCCCATGCACGCTCCAGCTCACACCAAATAGTCCGCCTGTATTAGACCAGGCTTCACTATAATGTTGATTGCTTCCCTAAGTATAGAGGGATGACGGCGGTGCGTCATGGGGCACCCTACTGGCCCGTATGGTCAGTCCGCCCCTGGCATTGCGTAACTGAAAGGCAGGCTTGATCCACCTGCTGGCTTGTATACAATTTTTGATACACTTTTAGGCATTTTGCCAAGGCACCCCTGAAGAAATCTCAAGGCCAGACCTAGGGTGCCTGGGCACTCAGGTTGAAAAAGGCTGATCTAATGCACAGTGCAGGGGGTCACAGGTAAGTAACAGAGTTCAGAGGTCAGTAGCATGTAACATGGAGGTCAGGAGTAAGGAACACAAGAGTGCAGAGCTCAGGAGTATCGCAGAGTGCAGAGGTTAGTAGTAAGTAATGCACAGTGTAAGGGTCACGAGTACAAAACACAGAGTTCAGATATTAGAAGCATGTAATGCAGATGCTGAGTTTAAATAATGCAGAGTGCAGAGGTCAGTAGTATGAAATGCACAGTGCAAGGGTTATAGGTAAGTAACACAGAGTTCAGTAGCATGTAAAACAGAGCTCAGGAATATATCACAGGGTGCAGGGGTCAGTAATATGTAATGCACAGGGCAAGGGTCAGGAGTAAAGTAAAACAGAGTTCAGAGGTCAGTAATACAAATTTCTAAGTTGTTGCATTTGTAAATTCCAAAAGCCAGTATAAAAGAATAATAGTGTGAATAAAAAGCACTTGTGGGTTTAACTAATCATTTTTTTTGTATAATTCTCCTTTAACGGGGTGTGGCAGGGTGTGTCCTTTTGTTAATAAATATTCCTCATTCCCTTCTCAAAAAGTTTGCGGTATGCACGGTGTCAGGAATACATAACACCTTCCTCTCTTTTATATAACAGCAAAGTTGTTTTGTAGCCCATTTAGGTAGATAGCAGGGAACAATGATAACAGTCCAGATGCAGCAAGTACAGGAAGTTACTCACAGGAAGCCTCACATTTCTAGCAGTTTTTTTTTTTTTTTTTTTACAATTGTCAAACAGATCTAATAACACGCTTTTTAATGGTATATTTAAAGTGTTATTAAATGCACAACAGTAAAATCAGGCTGTATATGCAGTAAAGCATGCTTGTTATACTCATTACGAAACCTACGGGGTTAATCCTCAGCATTGTGCAAAAAGTCTGTCTTCTCTGATCCTCATCTTCTTCCACTGTCCCCTAATAATTTCCTGATAATACAGAGTCTATGGTGTCAGGCTGCACATGCTCAGTTTGGTGTGTATCGCTATAGAGGTTTTTTTTTTCCTGGGAGGGTGCATGTGATCAGCAGTGTCTAGACAGAGGGTCAGGGGTCTTGCCGTCTCTTGGGATAGTCAGAAAACTTCTTCTCCAAGCTTTAACTAGTGCTTGGCTGGACACTGATACAAGTCACAAGACTGCTATATACTGCTGATAAGAAAAGGTATTTAGTAGTTTATATTTACTTAAATAATTGCATTTCCATGTTTCGTGTACTGTGGGATACCAGATATAGTGAATGCAGGGTCCTGGGTTTAGTAACACTTTAACAGACCAAGTTGGACATACACTGGTAGATTTTCATACAAACATTTGTACAAAAGAATCTCAGCACATTTATCAATGCAATTTAATGCAAACTTTTGTTTTGCTTTTAAAATTGGATCTTGAAATAAATGGAATTTACTGAATGAAAATGACATTCGTGTTTAAAAATTTGCTCCACCGAGAAAAAATTTCCATCCTGTACCTCCAATTTTTTACTATGTCAGTATGGTTGAAATGTTACAATTGTAAGGCCAGCTTTTTGGGCGTAAACATGATCAGAAAATAGTACGGAAAATAATGCTTTCAAATCGGTCATACGATAATCTGATCGTTAGTACACAGCTTTCGAGAGCCGATCATGACAGTTCATTCAAGATGATCCTAGCACGAATTTTTTTTAGATACGATTTTTGTTTAATCAGTACAGTTGTCA
The DNA here is from genome assembly GCF_037356315.1 of Lithobates pipiens. NCBI lineage: Eukaryota > Metazoa > Chordata > Amphibia > Anura > Ranidae > Lithobates > Lithobates pipiens. The sequence goes on along the minus strand of NW_027507686.1, from coordinate 60,983,842 downwards.
TTCAAAATACAACACAAATACACTACAACACATGACGTCACTTCCAAATTTTTATTCTGTCGTATGAGAATTTTAGTAACTTTTGTAAACTCTTCATTTTCGATATGAGAATAGCATGCAAAAAACAAAAACAAAAAAAAACAGACGATCGTTCATCCAATAATCTCATTGTGTGTACCAGGCATAAGTGTTACGTTTTGAGATAACGAGATAAACAAATGTAGATCTGTCTTTAGTTTAAAATATTCACAAAAGACAGAGTTTGATCATTTGTCAGCACTTTGCTCTTTGTTGAAACATGCTTGCTTAGGTAATTGTAGGCGTTGAAGTGCAATTGCAACACATTTGAGCAGTGTCATGCTGTTTGTGATACTTTTTTTTTTTTTTTTTTTTTTTTTTTTTATGTGCACTAAGGCTGTGTTCACACTTGTGCAATCAAAGACATTGCATGTGATTTGTACCACATTACTGTGCAGCTCAAATGCGATGTCGATGCGATGCAATGCGAATTCAGCCATACAAAAACTGTATGGCTGAAATTGCATCGCATTCACACCAAAATGGTGCAGGACCCCTTTTTTTTGGTCTGCCCTGGAATCGGATGGCATGCTATGCGATGCGATTCCTGCACCATTTGACAGCTCACACTGCGATCTGCAAGCCGATCTGGGGGTGTCATTAACTTTACACTGACACCCACAGATGTCAGTGTGAACCAGTGTGTGATTCAGGTGCGATGCAGAAACCACCACTGAGTTGCTGATTTGCTCGCATCACACCAGTGTGAACTGGGACTTAGGGCCGGATCACACTATAGTGTTGCGAGAACCCTGCGAATCAACTGCGGGTTCCTGCATCACACCCGACATGCACGGCAGTTCACACTGCCATAACGACACCCCCATTTCAGCTCGCATATCGCACTGCGATCTGACAGTTCGGACATGAATCGGATTGCATATGTATGAACACACGTGCGATCTGATTCTGGTCCAAACAGAAAAAAGGGTCCTGTGTGTGTTTGCAGCGAATGCGGTGCGATATCAACCATACTACCTGTATGGCTGACATTGCACCGCACAGACATCGCATGTAATGTGAACAGCAGTGGAGCTGCAAATAACTTTCTGACAGAAAATGTGTGATCAGAACTGTTGTCGGAAAATCTGATCGTGTGTGGGCTCAATCGGACTTTTCCGTCGGAATTTCTGACACACAATGTTTGAGAGCAGGATCTAAAATTTTCCGACAACAAATTCCGATCGTGTAAATTCCGATCGCGTGTAGACAATTCCGATGGACAAAGTGCCACGCATGCTCAGAATAAATTACCAGACCAAAGCTATTGGCTACTGGCCCATTTATAGTCCCGTTGTACGTGTTCTATGTCACCGCGTTCAGAACGATCGGATTTTCTGACAACTTTTTGCGAAAGTGTGTATGCAACACAAGTTTGAGCCAACATCCGTCGGAAAAAAATCTGATGGATTTTGTTGTCGGAATGTCCGACCGTGTGTATGGGGCATTAGTGCAAATAAAAAACGTATCACAGACAGTACTCGCTGTGTTGTTTAAACATGCCGGTTAATGTTTGCAGAATGTTTGCGTTTCGTGGGATTTACCTGGCTTTGTGGGCCATCTGGATTCCGGCAAGCAGCGAAGATCTTCACCAGGGGATTTGAGCTCTTCAGGAATTGTTGGACAAATTCCAGTCCTAGCCCTCTGCTGGAGCCGGTGATGAGAACAGACTGGATCTTGAAGTCAGACATTGCTGGGTTCTGTCTTCTTCCCTTCTGTAGAATGCTGTGTCTTTTGTCCTGACCCGTTCACACAATGCCTTTAGCTGGATCCTGCGCTCCCTCTCTGTGCAGGAAGTAAATGCAGCATGTGACCAGACAGGCAAATTCTAGAAGATTAACACTTTCTTTCTCGTTATTTGGCATAGATTTGTAAATCTAAATACATTTGCCCTAAATGTATGTACAGTCTATATTTATTATACATATATATATATATTATAAAGAAATGCTGTAAAATAAGAATGCTTTCAAAAATATATATTGTAATTGTTTATTTTTATGAATTTACAAAATGACGAACAGAAGAAAAATCTAAATCAAATCAATATCTGGTGTGACTATCCTTTGGCTTCAAACCAGTATCAATTCTTATGCCCTGTACACACGGTTGGACTTTCCGACAGAAAATGTGCGATCGGATCGTGTTGTCGGAAAATCCGATCGTGTGTGGGCTCCATCGGACTTTTTCCGTCGGAATTTCTGACACACAAAGTTTGAGAGCAGGATCTAAAATTTTCCAACAACAAAATTCGATCGCTTAAATTCCAATCGTGTGTAGACAATTCCGACAGACAAAGTGCCACACATGCTCAGAATAAACTAAGAGACGAAAGCTATTGGCTACTGGCCCGTTTATGGTCCCGCCGTACGTGTTGTATGTCACCTCGTTCAGAACGATCAGATTTTCTGACAACTTTGTGCAACCGTGTGTATGCAAGACAAGTTTGGCACAAAATCCGTCGATTTTGTTGTCGGAATGTCTGACACTTGCACACTTTGTACAATTGCACAAAGTCGGGGATTCTGTAGGATTAGAGTCTGGTGTATCATAGTTGCCAACACTGTAAAAAAAAAATTGCGGGACACTTTTTGGGCTGTAGGCGGAGCCATATTATAATTAGGGCGGGTCATGCGTTTGTAGGCGTGATGCAGTAAAAAAATAAAACTACGGCAAAGCGCGCTGCTGCAAAAAATGGGCGTGGTTTGTGTGAAATAGTGGATGTGACTTAAATGGGCATGGCTCAAAGGGGGTGTGGTTAGAGTCTGAGATGAATGAGTTATGGAGAGGGAAAGGAGGAGAGAGGAATGAAGGGACAGCAACCCCAGATCCTACACAACAATAGAAATATGTGTATTCTAGAAAGTTTAACAATCAGCAGATAAAGATACTCCAAACACCTGGTATTAGTGCTTCAATCATCCCGGTACCATGGTTGTTATGGTGTCAAGATGATTGAAGTGCATTATTTCTATTATTACATTGTAATATAAAATTAAATCATTCAACTCACCATCATGCCGAATCAGTGGGTTCCCTGAGCGTGTCACTAGCCACGTCGCCTGTCACCAGCAGAGTCCTTCCTTGCATCAGGTGTCCCCAACAGAATCTGTCTCTCCTTGCATCAGGTGGCCCCAGCAGAGTCCATCCTTGCATCAGGTGGCCCCAGCAGAGTCCATCCTTGCATCAGGTGGCCCCATCAGAGTCCATCCTTGCATCAGATGCCCCCATCAGAGTCCATCCTTGCATCAGATGCCCCCATCAGAGTCCATCCTTGCATCAGATGCCCCCATCAGAGTCCATCCTTGCATCAGATGCCCCCATCAGAGTCCATCCTTGCATCAGATGCCCCCATCAGAGTCCATCCTTGCATCAGATGCCCCCATCAGAGTCCGTCCTTGCATCAGATGCCCCCATCAGAGTCCGTCCTTGCATCAGGGGTCCCCAGCAGAGTCCGTCCTTGCATCAGGGGTCCCCAGCAGAGTCCGTCCTTGCATCAGGGGTCCCCAGCAGTGTCCATCCTTGCATCAGGGGTCCCCAGCAGTCTCCATCCTTGCATCAGGGGTCCCCAGCAGAGTCTGTCCTTGCATCAGGTGCCCCCAGCAGAGTCTATCCTTGCATCAGATGTCCCCAGCAGAGTCTGTCCTTGCATCAGGTGCCACCAACAGAGCCCATCCTTGCATGAGGTGCCATTAGCAGAGTCCGTCCTCGTATCAGGTGGCACCAGCAGAGCCCGTCCTTGCATCAGGTGCCATTAGCAGAGTCCGTCCTTGCATCAGGTGCCACCAGCAGAGTCCATCCTTGCATCAGGTGCCCCCAGCAGAGTCCATCCTTGCATCAGGTGCCCCCAGCAGAGTCCATCCTTGCATCAGGTGCCCCCAGCAGAGTCCATCCTTGCATCAGGTGCCCCCAGCAGAGTCCATCCTTACACCAGTGTTCCCAGCCTCAGTCCTTACATCAGTGTCCCAGGCAGAGCCATAGTTACCCCCCTGTACATAGTTACCCCTCTCCCCCTAGTTACCCCCTGTACATAGTATCCCCCCTGTACATAGTTAACCCCCTGTATATAGTTAACCCCCCTCCTTCTGTATATAGTTAACCCCCCTCCCTGTATATAGTTAACCGCCTCCCCTTGTATATAGTTAACCCTTCTTCTCCTGTATATGGTTAACCCCCCTTCTGTACATAGTTAACCCCCCTCCTGTACATTAAAGTTAAATTGCTGCCTGGGCTTTACACTGAGACAAGAGCAGAAGGAACTCCATGAGCGGCCAGCGCTGTGTAACTATATACAGGGGGGTTAACTATATACAGGAGGGGTTTAACTATTTACAGGAGGGGTTTCAGTGGAGAGGGGAGGGACAGATAACCCCGGCTTCAGTATTGTGAAGAGAGAAGCCGATTAATTGGCTGCACGGATCGAGCCCCCTTCCTCTCTCCACTGAACTCAAGTGGAACAATCTAGGGGTGCCGGCTGCCATTTTGTTGAAACCACCTGCTTCAAAAGTGCAAAGCAAACATTCCCGATTTACCTAGGCAAAAAAGGCAAAATCCCAAATCGGGACAGCCTCCGATTGGGACAAGGGTCCCAAAATCGGGATTGTCATGGGAAAATCGGGACTGTTAGCAACTAGGCATTCCACCATCCACGCTAACATCAGGTATTTGGAGTATCTTTATCTGCTGATTGTCAAACTCTGGAAAACACATATTGCTATTGTGGGGTAGGATCGGGGGCTGCTGTCCCTCCATCCCTCCCCCCCCTTCCCTCTCCATCCCGCATTCACCTCAGACTCTAACCACACCCAGTTGAGCCACGCCCATGTAAGCCACTCCCACTATTTTATGTAAGCCCCACCCATATTTTCACCTTTTCCTATGCCACACCTGTAACAGCATGCCCCGCCCCCTAATTATAAAACAACTCCGCCTACTGCCAAAAAAAGTGTCCCGAATTTTTTTTTTACAATGTTGGCAACTATGTAATATATCCACATCACCTCTTCTGGCTCTTAAAAATATGATGGCAATTAAAAGATTCTATTGGCATCCCATATACCCTTTCCCCCAAAGTTGTACCCCCCAATAAAACAACAAAAACAAAATCAGCAAAAGACTGTTCACTGTCTCTGTAAGTGATGTATGAAGTCTGGCAGCGGGGTGAATTGGTGTATCAACTACACTGCTACAAATATGCAAAAAAAATTTCAGGGTGGAACTCTGCTTTAATATATAAATAACAATTTTCCTTTATATTAATAATAATACATTTCATCATCACTTCGTGAACACAAAATTATTAATCTGCCCAGTTACCTTCATTTTATTTTGTTCCTATGCCCCGCCTGCAAACGCATGCCCTGCCCCTAATTAAAATAGGGCTCCACCTACAGCCCAAAAAGTGTCCCGCAATTTTTTTTTACAATGTTGGCAACTAGGGATGAGCTTCAAGTTTGAGTCGAACCCATGTTCGACTCGAATATCGTCTGTCAAACCGTTTGTCGAATTGCGAACATTATGGGCCATTCGCACCAAATTAGAGTGGCTCGTCACGGCCCATAATTCACTACGGCATCGCAGTGCATTGCTAGCTGATGATTGACCAAGCATCCACTATGACCCGCATGCTTGGCCAATCACAGCGCTGTCTGTACAGCGAGCTGTAATTGGCCAAAGCCAGGGTGGCTTTGGCCAATTATGGCTCAGGGGGCTTAGTAAACGCCCCACACTATATAAGGCCACCTGGAAGTCGGCCTTGTGTAGTGTGTTCCGGCGTGCTGATAGAGAGAGAGAGAGAGAGAGAGAGAGATAGAGCAGGCAGGAGGCGAGTCAGTTAGCTGCGGTGAGTGTATTATGTTTATATATGCATCCTAGGTGTTGTGTGTGTGTGTGTGTGTGTGTGTGTGTGTGTGTGTGTGTGTGTGTATGTATGTATGTATGTATGTATGTATGTATACTGTATTTGCCGGCGTATAAGACGACCTTTTACACTTAAAAAAACTGAGCAAAAAGGAGGGGTCGTCTTATACGCCGGGTCCGCTGCTGGGATGCCTTCTGGCTGTCCGGTAATACTGTATGTAGCTTCGGGCTACATACAGTATATACCACTGAACCAATCCCAGTGAGCGATGTATTCAAATGAATACAGAGCCTGCTCGGATTGGAGCAGCAATCTCTGCCAATCCGAGCAGGCTACACACAGTAGCCTGCTCCGATTGGCTTTGAGAGTGAGGCGCGGGCTGATGATGTAACAGCCTCCGCCAATCCCAGCAGGCTTTGTATTCATTAATAGAATACATTGCTCGCCGTGATTGGCTCCAGCACCAGAAGGAAGAAGGAAATGGCTCCAGCAAGAACGAAGAAGAAGAGGGATATGAAGCGTCGGAAGCCTCGGAATCGGGGGTCGTCTTAAACGGTGAGTACGGGCAAAACATTTTAACTGTGCAGGTTTTTAGGGGGTCGTCTTATATGCCGGGTCGTCTTATACGCCGGCAAATATGGTATGTATATATCACACATTGTATTCAGTTTAGCTAGATTCGTTCCTGTGTGCTGTGTAGGGTTGCCACCTTTTCTTCAAGCCAAACCCGAACACTTTAGCGGCATGGGAAACCTTTGGGTGCCCCAAGGAGAGTAGTAATGTGGTGTGCATATCGTGCAGCAGCGAACGGTGGGTGTGGCCAAATTGCTCTGACATCATCACCCTGCCACCCAGTGATGTTGAACTTGCCCCAAGACAGCCACCTGCAGCTCCCAGATGCCAACAGATTTGAGTGACTATCTTGGTTACTTGAGGAGCCACTGCCCAGTTTGAATAATGTGTCTGGGTTTCAGTCTGCCTGAAACCTGGACACATGATTCAAAACCCTGACTGTCCGGGTGAATCCTGGACAGGTGGCAACCCTAGTGCTGTGTCCTTTGCACAGTGATCACTTAAAGCTACCCCAATTGCTTGTGATCTTCTAATCCTATACCACAGGCAGGCAGCTGCAGTAATTACAGTTTGTGTACTGTGTATTCTGCACAGTGTGAACCTAAAGCTACCCCAACTGCTGGTGTTCTTCTGATCCTATACCGCAGACAGCTGTCGTAATTACAGTTGGTGTACTGTGTACTCTGCACAGTGTGCACCTAAAGCTACCCTAATTGCTATTGTTCTTCTGATCCTATACTACAGGCAGGCAGCTACAGTAATTACGGTTGGTGTACTGTGTACTCTGCACAGTGTGCACTTAAAGCTACCCCAATTGCTGGTGTTCTTCTGATACTATACCGCAGGCAGCTGCAGTAATTACAGTTGGTGTACTGTGTATTCTGCACAGTGTGCACTTAAAGAGGAAGTAAACTCTCCCACTCTTTCATTTAGTCCATTATAATAAGTCATTATCAGACTATAGCCACTGTAATTCAGCCCAAATTGCATATTACTTACTGTTTAAAGAAACTTTAAAAAACTTGTTTCCAGGGGTTAGGCAGCACCATCTTAAGTATTGTTTTCTGAGTCCACAGTGGAGTGTATTTCCGCCGTTACATTGAGCACTTCCTGTACTGCTAACCAAGCCTCCTTCTCAATCCAACGTTTCTATGGCAACCCTACTTCCCTGTTCATAGCTTACTTGTTTATTTCATAGTATTTACTTGTGCCAATGTCTAACGTTTCCCTTTGTCAGACTTATCAGCTTCAGCTGATAAGACTGCAGTAATGGCCAAGTTTAGACTGTATGTCATGTCACATGGTCACATGGTGTGTAGGAGGAAGCTCTGAGTGATTAGCAGAATTCAGTGTTGTGCCGTAGGAAGTCCTGATAACAGATAGATAAGACATAGAGAGTGTGCCTTAAATCAGGGGAGATCTGGGCATGCTCAGTGACTTCATTCTACAGAACAACAAAGGATTACAACAATACTAAGCAAGTAAGGAGATATCTACAAGCAGTGTTCATTAGGGTTTTTTTTATGCTGATTTACATGGGAAAAAGTTGTGGGGGAGGGTTTACAACCACTTTAAAGCTACCCCAATTGCTCGTGTTCTTCTAAACCTATACCACTGGCAGGCAGCTGCAGTAATTACAGTTGGTGTACTGTGTACTCTGCACAGTGTGTACCTAAAGCTACCCCAATTGCTGGTGTTCTTCTGATCCTATACCGCAGGCAGCTGCAGTAATTACAGTTGGTGTACTGTGTACTCTGCACAGTGTGCACTTAAAGCTACCCCAATTGCTGGTGTTCTTCTGATCCTATACCACAGGCAGGCAGCTGCAGTAATTACAGTTGATGTACTGTGTCATCTGCACAGTGCGCACATAAAGCTACCTGAAGGCAATTGCTGGTGTTCTCATACTAATAAGACAGGCAGGCAGTTGATTCTGCTAGCTGCAGTATAATCAGTATATACCTCCCAACTTTGTGTAGCTACATCTCCCTGCAGGCTATTAGTATGTCTGGAAGGCCAACAAGGAGAGGCAGACAGTCACGAGCCAATAAAAGAGGGCAAGCAGGCTCTGTGTCTAGAGGCAACAGTGCTGGTCGTGGACACAGTGCATTCTCATCAGCATGTGGCCATGGGACACGCTTGTCCTTTTTTTTTGGCAGCTGGCTGCGTTTAGCCACAACATGCCGAAGACTTGGTAGAGTGGATGACCAAGCTGTCCTCATTCTCCTCATCCTCTCTCACCCAGGCTCAGGGTACTTTGTCTGGCAAAGCAGGTGCCAACGTGGCCTCTTCCTTTGGCTCAATGGCATCAGTCACTCCTTCCCTAGCCCCACCATGTCGACCCTGAAGGACAGCAATCTGGCAGTCATGTTCCCCCAGCTGCAGAATACTGCCAGGTTTTCTGCAGTGACGAGAAGGGAGGGGATGATGAGGTCACTGACTCCACGTGGGTGCCTGAGAGGAGGAGGAAGCACATCTCCAACGAGGCAGGATGCCCTCCAGGGGCCAGCTTAAGGACAGCACACTGACTGCATCGCACCGCAGAGCTCCACATGTGCAGGGCGCTGCCTCTGCACGTTATTCCAAAAGTTCTTTGGTGTGGGCCTTTTTTGAGACAAGTGCATCAGATCGCACTGCTGCTATTTGCAGCATATGTCTCAAGCGTATCTCGTGTGGCCAAAACATCAGCAGCTTGGGCACCGCATGCTTGACCAGACATACGTCGACCTGCCATGCAGTTCATTGGCAAGCGTACCTAAAAGACCCACACCAAAGAACAAAGCGGACCTCTCCTTGCTCCTCTTGAGCTGGGATCTCCAACCCCACTATACCTTCAGTCCTCTCTGAAACCTGCACTGAGAGGAATGAATGTGTAGAATTAGGTGTGTCGCAGCCAAGTACTTGCGGGCAATCTGCTTTCGGTACACCGACGTCTGATTGTACCAGGCAAATTTCCCTGTCCCAGCTGCTGCACTGCCAAAAGAAGTTCACTCCCAGCCATCCACATGCCCCGCGGTTGAATGCTAGCTTGGCTAAATTGCTAGCACTTCAACTGCTGCCTTTTCCGTTGGTAGACTCTGCCCCCTTCCGGGAGTTTGTGGAATGTGCAGTTCCTCAGTGACAGGTTCCCAAACACCCCTTTTTCACACGGAAGGCGATTCCGGCTCTCCACTGGCATGTAGAAGGCAATGTCTTGGCCTCGCTGGACAGGGCCGTCAGCGGTAAGGTGCATAGTAATGTTGACTCATGGTCTAGGCATGGACAGGGACGTTAACTATCTTTCTCTGCGCATTGGGTGACTCTGCTGGAAGCTGGGAAGGATGCAGGACAAGGTTCAGTAGTGTTGGAGGTTGTTCCACCACCCCGCCTCCAAAATGCTACTACTGGTGATTCTGACACACCTCTCTCCTCCACCCCCTCCTCTTCTTCCTCCATGGCCTCTTTCTGTGCTTTGTCCTAGGAACCAGCGGTGCCCCCTAGGCGTTCAAGAGGCTATGCCGCAAGGGGCAAGTGGATAACAAGGGTAGTTTCCTTAATGGACTGTCTATAACATGGACTTTCTCTGTACATCAGGGACTGTCCTTTCCAAACGGGGATTAGAACTATGATAGTTACACTTGGTAGCGGGACAGAAGACAATAAAAGAAGGACAGAGGTTTTTTGTTTTTTTTTATAAATCAGGGACTGTCCCTATTAATCAGGGTTAGATGCCATCTGCAGTAGTGGGTGAAGGAGAGGGTCTGGTCTCCAGGTCAGGGACTGCCTCTCTGTGTACTGTGACATGCTGTGTATATAGTGGGGGAGGGGTCTCAGCACACAGCCAGTGTTGTCCCATGTCTCAGTTTAGCACACACACAGGCAGTAGACATGTACAAACACACTGACAGCTGTAGTGATTATTCTAGCACGGCCACCATGGAGCATTCCAAGCAGGCAGGTTATGGAGGGGGAGGTGAAGAATGTGACCGACAAAGAGGCACAGGCTCATCCATCCAACAGGCAGCTCTATAGAACTCCTACAACTCCCTCTGACAATCCAGAGTGTCCCCTTATGGTGTGGGCAGAGGCTGGCGGATACCCCCCTACTAGAATAACACTCACTGTGCGATCACACTGATTGGTATCTCTGGTGCTGGCTGCTCCATGCTGTGAAGGGTCAGATGCATTTTAGAGATCCCCGTGGAGACTGGAACTGGAAGTGAAGTAGCAGAGACTCCAGCCATGGGATGCCATGAGTGGAGCCCCCCACTGACACCTGGCCCAGATACGGTGTCACCTGCCAGAAGATAGAGGAGGTAGGTGGCCATCCAGTGTGGTGGAGAGCACTTGGCACAGAGGAGGAGGAAGTTAACCCCTCCCCCGCTTTGATAGCTGAGCAGGGAGTAGCAGCCATGATGTCACTGGTTGCTATACGCCAGGCGGCTCTAGCAACCAGTGGCCAGTAAAGTATCAGATGGAGGTGGAGGCAGAGTGAGCACCAGCGCTACAGCAGGGTATGATCACTCTGTCAGTATCATTCCGGGACACTGTATTGTCCCGGAATGAAGGTGCCTGGGACCTGGGACAGACTTGCCAATTGCAGGACTATCCGGGACACGTGGGCACCCTAATCACCAACGTGTGATGACTAGGGATGAGCTTCGTGTTCGAGTCGAACATACGTTCGACTCGAACATCGGCTGTACGCCCGTTCGCCGAATTCCGAAGGTTATGGGCCGTTCACGCCAAATTGGTGTGGCGCTCACGGCCCACAATGCACTGCGTCATCGCAGTGCATTGCTGGCTCATGATTGGCCAAGCATGCACTGTGACCCCGCATGCTTGGCCAATCACAGCGTCAGCAGCGAGGAGAGCCATGATTGGCCACAGGCAGGATGCCTGTGGCCAATCATAGCTCAGGCTGTGTAGTACACGCCCCACACTATATAAGGCCGCCAGCGCGGCGGCCTTGTGTAGTGTGTTGGTGTCTGAAGCAGTTAGTGGGTGTTCTGTGTACCTTCAACACAGTACACACCGATCATTATCGGCCGATTTTCGATCTTGCTCTTCTGTAGTGGTTGTTGTCTGCTTGACCTGACCGCAGTATACACCGCTATATTCACCTCACCTATATAGCTAGTGATCTATCTTTTATAATAGAGCTTGCAGTCAGCAGTGTTAGGAGCTTGTGCGTGCTGTCTGCGTGCTCTGTACCCAGTACACACCGCTATATCCACCTACATAGCTCTTCTCTATTTGAGCCCACTTGCCATCTGCAGGAGTTATTGGAAGTTGTGTGTGCCTCCAGCACAGCACAGTATACATCTGTATATACCCCTTTATCTCTGGTGTTCTATAATAAAGGCATCTGCAGGAGATAGTGGGTTTTTTGTGCCTCCAGCACAATATACACCTGTATCCACCCTTTATTGCTGTTCTCTAATAGAGCCATCTGCAGGGCTTAGTGGGTGTTGTGTGACTCAATTACAGTATACCCCTTTATCTCTGGTGTTCTATAATAAAGGCATCTGCAGGAGTTAGAGGGTGTTGTGTGACTCCAGCACAATATACACCTGTATCTACCGTTTATTGCTGTTCTCTAATAGAGCCATCTGCAGGGCTTAGTGGGTGTTGTGTGACTCCATTACAGTATACCCCTTTATCTCTGGTGTTCTATAATAAAGGCATCTGCAGGAGTTAGTGGGTGTTGTGTGCCTCCAGCACAATATACACTACCCAACTGCTGTTTTACCCAATTCCCTTCAGGCCATTACCATGTCTGGAAGGCCAGCAAGGAGAGGCAGACAGGCGCGAGCCGATAAAAGAGGGCAAGCAGGCTCTGTGTCTAGAGACAACAGTGCTGGTCGTGGACGCGGTGCATTGTCATCAGCACGTGGCCATGGGACACGCTTGTCCTTCTTTTCGGCAGCTGGACATGTTGAACCGCAACATGCCAACGACTTGGTAGAGTGGATGACCAGGCCCTCTTCATCCTCCTCATCCTCTCTCACCCAGTCTCAGGGTACTAGCAAAGCAGCTGCCAACGCATCGTCTTCCCTCCTCTCAATGTCATCATCAGTGACTCCTTCCCTAGACCCACCACGTCCTCCTGAGGAGTCTCAGGAACTCTTTGAGCACAGTGTTGGGTACATGCTCCAGGAGGATGACCAGTGTTTTGTAGGCTCTGATGATGACACTCAGCTAGAGGAAGGCAGTAGCGTGAGCGCAGAGAAGGACAGCAATCTGGCAGTCATGTTCCACAAGCTGCAGCATACTGTCAGGTTTGCTACAGCGATGAAGAGGGAGGGGATGATGAGGGCACTGACTCCACGTGGGTGCCTGGTAGGAGAGAGGAGGAGGAGGAGGAGGAGGCACATGTCCAACGAGGCAGGATGCCCTTCGGGGGCCAGCTTAGGGGCAGCACACCGACTGAATCACACCGCAGAGCTCCGCCTGTGCAGGGCGCTGCCTCTGCGCGTTATTCTAAAAGTTCTTTGGTGTGGGCCTTTTTTGAGACGAGTGCATCAGATTGCACCGCTGCTATTTGCAACATATGTCTCAAGCGTATCTCGCGTGGCCAAAACATCAGCCACTTGGGCACCACATGCTTGACCAGACATATGTTGACCTGCCATGCAGCTCGTTGGCAAGCGTACCTCAAAGACCCACACCAAAGAACAAAGCGGACCTCTCCTTGCTCCTCATCAGCTGGCATCTCCAACCCCACTAGACCTTCAGTCCTCTCTGAAACCTGCTCTGAGAGGAATGAAGGTGTAGAATTAGGTGTGGCACTCTGCTAGCAGTACACCCACGTCCGATTATAGCAGGCAAATGTCCCTGCCCCAGCTGCTGGACCGGCGAAAGAAGTTCACTCCCAGCCATCCACATGCCCAGCGGTTGAATGCTAGCTTGGCTAAATTGCTAGCACTTCAACTGCTGCCTTTTCAGTTGGTAGACTCGGCCTCCTTCCGTGAGTTTGTATAATGTGCGGTTCCTCAGTGGCAGGTCCCCAAACGCCACTTTTTCTCATGGAAGGCGATTCCGGCTCTCTACCGGCATGTGGAAGGCAATGTCCTTGCCTCGCTGGACAGGGCGGTCAGCGGTAAGGTGCATATTACCGCTGTTTCATGGTCCAGCAGGCATGGACAGGGACGTTACCTGTCTTTCACGGCCCATTGGGTCACTCTTCTGGCAGCTGGGAAGGATGCAGGACAAGGTGCAGTAGTGTTGGAGGTTGTTCCGCCACCACGCCTCCAAAATGCTACTATTGGTTGTGACACACCTCTCTCCTCCACCCCCTCCTCTTCTTCTTCCTCCATGGCCTCTTCCAGTGCTCTGTCCTCAGAACCAGCGGTGCTCCGTAGGCGTTCCAGGGGCTACGCAAGTACGCAGGCAAAACAATGCCATGCCGTGCTTGCGCTGGTTTGTTTGGGGGACAGGAGCCACACTGGGGCGGATGTTTTGTCAGCTCTGCAGGGGCAGGCCGAGAGGTGGTTGATGCCACGCCAGCTTAAGCCAGGAATGGTGGTTTGTGACAATGGCACCAACCTCCTCTCCGCCCTCCGACAGGGACAACTGACCCATGTGCCCTGTGTAGCTCACGTCCTTAACCTGGTGGTGCAGCGGTTCTTGGGCAGGTACCGCGGCTTACAGGATGTCCTGAAGCAGGCCAGGAAAGTCTGTGTGCATTTCCGCCGATCATTTAATGCCTGTGCTTGGCTGGCTGAGCTCCAAAAGGAGTTGAACCTGCCCAAGAACCGCCTTATATGTGACATGCCCACCAGGTGGAACTCAACGTTGGCCATGCTGCAGCGGCTGCACACGCAGCAGAGGGCCATCAATGAGTACCTGTGCGACTACGGCACCAGGACAGGGTCAGGGGAGCTCGGTTTTTTCTCACCACGCCAGTGGGGCATGATCAGGGATGCATGCACTGTCCTGTCACCGTTTGAGGAGACCACAAGGATGGTGAGCAGTGACAGTGCATGCATCAGTGACACTGTACCTCTTGTCCACCTCTTGCAGCATACGCTGCATGGAATAATGGACAGGGCACTTGAGGCAGAACAGAGGCAGGAAGAGGAGGACTTCCTTGCCTCTCAAGGCCCCCTTTATCCAGACAGTGTTCCTGCTGTGCCACCCATCACACAGGAAGAGGATGAGGAGGAGGAAGAGGAGGAGGAGGATGATTGTGTCAGCATGGAGGTGGAGACTGGCACTCAGCATCAGCATCAGCAGCAGCAGCAGTCTTGTAGGGATGATTTACAGTCCCAAGAAACACGTGGACTTGTACGTGGCTGGGAGGAGGTAGCTGCGGATCATGTTGTCCTTAGTGACCCAGAGGACTCCGGACCGAATGCCTCAGCTAACCTACGCTGCATGGCCTCCCTGATCCTGCAAAGCCTGCGGAAGGATCCTCGTATTCTTCGGATCAAGGAGAGGGACCATTACTGGCTGGCCACTCTCCTTGATCCACGGTACAAGGGTAAGGTTGCCGACCTTATCTTGCCATCGCAGAGGGAGCAGAGGATGAGACATCTCCGGGAGGCCTTGCAGAAAGGTCTGTGCAACCGTTCCCAGAGACTGGGAGGTTACAAACTCCTGGTCCTGAAAACGTGTTGCTGAGGCATCGGTCAGAAGGAGCGGTGGAGAAGGTGGCCGTCTGATGCTTTCAGACAATTTTTTAGTCTGCAGCCCCAAGGTATGATCGGTTCCAGCAACCATCGCCAGCGTCTGATTTACATGGTGCAGGAATACCTAGGGGCAAGGTCAGACTTGGACACCTTTCCCACCGAAAATCCTCTGGCTTACTGGGTCTTGAGGATGGATCACTGGCCAGAGCTTGCACAGTATGCAATTGAGCTACTGGCCTGTCCTGCATCCAGCGTTCTTTCGGAACGCACCTTCAGTGCTGCTGGTGGCTTTGTTACCGATCACAGGGTGCGCCTGTCCACCGAATCAGTTGATCGACTGACCTTCATCAAGATGAATCAGTCTTGGATCACCCACAGCTACCAAGCACCTGAAGCTGATGTAACCGAATATTTTTTTTTGAAATATCACATCCCTTCAAGACTGCCTATGCTGATGCTGAGTGACTGTCCTGTTATGTTGATTGTCTATCCTCTTCCTCCTCCGCTGATATGTTGGAAGAACATTTCTGGTTCTGGGTGATGCCATCAGCCCAATTTTTCTGCCCCTGTTTAACAGGGGCGTTTAATTAAAATTTTTGATGCAATGCTTTGCAGCAGGGCTAATTCCTGCAATAAAACTAGAGTATATGGGAGAGGTTGCAGTGTCGTGGCACCAGCACCAGTGCCTAAGGCCCAATTTTTCTGCCCCTGTTTAACAGGGGCGTTTAATTACAATTTTTGATGCAATGCTTTGCAGCAGGGCTAATTCCTGCAATAAAACTAGAGTATATGGGAGAGGTTGCAGTGTCGTGGCACCAGTGCCTAAGGCCCTATTTTTCTGCCCCTGTTTAACAGGGGCGTTCAAGTACAATTTTTGATGCAATGCTTTGCAGCAGGGCTAATTCCTGCAATAAAACTAGAGTATATGGGAGAGGTTGCAGTGTGGTGGCACCAGCACCAGTGCCTAAAGCCCAATTTTTCTGCCCCTGTTTAACAGGGACATGTAATTACAATTCTTGATATAATATTTCACAGGAGGGCCCGTTCCTGTGCCCACCCAGAGTAACTGTGAGGACTTATAGTGTTGTGGCACCAGCACCACAACCACCAAAGGTCAATTTTTCTACCACTGTTCAACAATGGCATGTAATTACAATTCTTGATATAATCGTTCACAGCAGGGCGCTCCAGCGCCCACCAAGAGTCACTTTGAGGGCTTACAATGTTGTGGCAAAACCAACACCTTGTTCCGCCATTTCTGCAGAGCATATAGGGCAGGCCCCTACTTTCAAACATCCAACTTACAAACATCTCCTACTTGCAAACGGAAGGAGACAACAGCGAATGAGATGAAAAAAGATGGACGACAAAACAAATTATACAGGGGTGATAACCCTTCCCTATGTTTTCCAAAAAGCTTAAAAATCGTTTTTTTGACTGGAGCTACACTTTCAAAATGTACCAGTTGAAAATTACAAACAGATTCAACTTAACACAACAAACCTACACAGTCCCTGTCTTGTTTGCACCACCTGTATACTGCTGTTCTGAGTATATAGGGCCTGGGGGCCACACGCATTTCCTTTTTTTAATATGGGTACGGGGTTCCCCTTAATATGCGTACAAGACCCAAAGAGGCTGGTAATGCGCAGGGAGGGCTACCCATGCCATTTTCTCAATGGTTTTCAACCATATTGCAGGAACCAGATATAACATTAAAACCGCAAGCAGTTTTCAATGATGTTATTTCTGTTTAATGTCATTTTGTGCAGGGACTGTTCTAAACACGGGAAACACGTGGCACTTCACAGGCATACTACAGACACCCCCCAGGCACCATATTTAAAGGAATATTTCACTTTTTTTTTTTCACTTTAATCGTCATTAAAATCAGTGCTCCCGCCAAAACGGCCATTTTAAAAAACATTTTAGGCATTGACCCATGTCCCCTGGGGCAGGAGCCAGGTCCCCAAACCCTTTTTAGGACAGTATCTTGCATATTAGCCGTTAAAATTAGCACTTTTAATTTCGAACGTTCGAGTCCCATAGACTTCAATGGGGTTCTAAAGTTCGTAAGAATTTGGGGTCCGTTCGAAAGTTCTGGTGCGAACCGAACCGGGGGGTGTTCAGCTCATCCCTAGTGATGACAAAGACAATGCCAGTGACCATGTAGAGGCAGTTCCATCTCAGCTCTCCCTGGGCCTCCTCCTGTAATCGGTACATCCCCCCCCAGATGGGGGTGCCCTCCTGCTGCTGCCTAGTATTCCATTCCTCACTTCACTCAGCCGACATCTCGTCCCAGTGGCATGTTACCTCAGCTTATATAGGAGGCCCACCCCCTCACAATACCAGATGGGGATTGGTCAGCACTCCCACATGAGCTGCCTGCCACTCCAGGTCCAGGTCCAGCCCCTCTTCTAGAACATTCTCACTGGAAGCAGGGGAGGCATCCCAGAACTGGAGCACAGGTGGTCACAACCACTGCTACTCTGACCACTCCCAGCCCCCAGATCAAAATAGACAGGCCTAGCCTGTGCTTCTGGGAAATGTGTGATCATTTCCCAGGAGTCAGTAGACAGTACTGTGAGAAAAAAATTGCGTTATTTCTTGACAGGAAATGACACGATTTAAAGCGGTTGCCATAACAATGGGAGGGGACCTTACTCTGTCTGCGCGCTTTGTTATGACAACTTTCCAAACAATCGGCGCTACGGCCACTGGAGCATCGCACATGTGCAATATCAAGGGGTGCATGCTGGTTACCCAGCATGCATCTCTCCATTGGTAATCCAGGCAGAGATTGTGATTGGGCTTCACATGCCCACAATTATGGCAATGGCCAAAAAAAGATTTTATTAATAGTAAGTATAATTAAAAGATATAATTCAGACCCACTAACAAACATTTATAAACTTTAGTTGTGTAATTAAAGCATTATGATGGGATGCCTAAAAAAATGCCGCTTTAAACCAATAAATGTGCCACAGACAAATTTGACCAAACTTGATTCCTTGTCTAATTATTTCTTGGGTCATATCTTGGGAATGGTTTTGTTTTTATGGAGAGTGGGGCCTACAATCTCAAAGGTATTTGTCAGTTTATATTTAGTAAAATAATTGCATTTCCATGTTCTGTGTACTGTGGGAGACCAGATAAGGTGAATGCAGGGTCCTGGGTAGGGATGAGCTTCGTGTTCGAGTCGAACGTACGTTCGACTCGAACATTGGCTGTTCGTCCGTTCGGCGAAATCCGAATACTTGGTCTGTTCGCGTCAAAATTCGCATGGCGCTCACGGCCCACAATGCACTGCGATGGCGCAGTGCATTGCTGGCTCATGATTGGCCAAGCATGCACTGTGACCCCGCATGCTTGGCCAATCGCAGCGCCAGTAGTGAGGAGAGCCATGATTGGCCACAGGCAGGATGCCTGTGGCCAATCATAGCTCAGGCTGTGTAGTGCACGCCCCACACTATATAAGGCCGCCATTAAGGCGGCCTCGTGTAGTGTGTTGGGATCTGAAGCAGTGGGTGTTCTGTGTACCTTCAACACAGTACACACCGATCGTTTTTGGCTGATTTCCTATCTTGCTGTTGTGTAGTGGTTATTGTCTGTGCCCTGACCGCAGTATACACCACTATATTCACCTCACCTATATAGCTAGTGATCTATCTTTAATAATAGAGCTTGCAGTCAGTAGTGTTAGGAGATAGTGCGTGCTGTCTGCGTGCTCTGTACCCAGTACATACCGCTATAATCCACCTACATAGCTGTTCTCTATTTGAGCCCAATTGCCATCTGCAGGAGTTATTGGAAGTTGTGTGTGCCTCCAGCACAGCACAGTATACATCTGTATATACCCCTTTATCTCTGCTGTTTTCTGGTTATTGTCTGCGTGCCCTGACCGCAGTATACACCGCGATATTCACCTCACCTATAAAGCTAGTGATCTATCTTTAATAATAGAGCTTGCAGTCAGTAGTGTTAGGAGATAGTGCGTGCTGTCTGCGTGCTCTGTACCCAGTACATACCGCTATAATCCACCTACATAGCTGTTCTCTATTTGAGCCCAATTGCCATCTGCAGGAGTTATTGGAAGTTGTGTGTGCCTCCAGCACAGCACAGTATACATCTGTATATACCCCTTTATCTCTGCTGTTTTCTGGTTATTGTCTGCGTGCCCTGACCGCAGTATACACCGCGATATTCACCTCACCTATATAGCTAGTGATCTATCTTTAATAATAGAGCTTGCAGTCAGTAGTGTTAGGAGATAGTGCGTGCTGTCTGCGTGCTCTGTACCCAGTACATACCGCTATAATCCACCTACATAGCTGTTCTCTATTTGAGCCCAATTGCCATCTGCAGGAGTTATTGGAAGTTGTGTGTGCCTCCAGCACAGCACAGTATACATCTGTATATACCCCTTTATCTCTGCTGTTTTCTGGTTATTGTCTAAGTGCCCTGACCGCAGTATACACAGCGATATTCACCTCACCTATATAGCTAGTGATCTATCTTTAATAATAGAGCTTGCAGTCAGTAGTGTTAGGAGATAGTGCGTGCTGTCTGCGTGCTCTGTACCCAGTACATACCGCTATAATCCACCTACATAGCTGTCCTCTATTTGAGCCCAATTGCCATCTGCAGGAGTTATTGGAAGTTGTGTGTGCCTCCAGCACAGCACAGTATACATCTGTATATACCCCTTTATCTCTGGTGTTCTATAAAAAAAGGCATCTGCAGGAGTTAGTGGGTGTTGTGTGCCTCCAGCACAATATAAACTACCCAACTGCTGTTTTACCCAACTCCCTTCAGGCCATTACCATGTCTGGAAGGCCAGCAAGGAGACGCAGACAGGCGCGAGCCGATAAAAGAGGGCAAGCAGGCTCTGTGTCTAGAGACAACAGTGCTGGTCGTGGACGCGGTGCATTGTCATCAGCACATGGCCATGGGACATGCTTGTCCTTCTTTTCGGCAGCTGAACATGTTGAACCCCAACATGCCAACGACTTGGTAGAGTGGATGACCAAGCCCTCTTCATCCTCCTCATCCTCTCTCACCCAGTCTCAGGGTAGTCGCAAAGCAGCTGCCAACGCATCATCTTCCCTCCTCTCAATGTCATCATCAGTGACTCCTTCCCTAGACCCACCACGTCCTCCTGAGGAGTCTCCTGAACTCTTTGAGCACAGTGTTGGGTACATGCTCCAGGAGGATGCCCAGTGTTTGGTGGGCTCTGATGATGACACTCAGCTAGAGGAAGGCAGTAGCGTGAGCGCAGAGAGAGGGGATGCTCAAGAAGGACAGCAATCTGGCAGTCATGTTCCACAAGCTGCAGCATACTGCCAGGTTTGCTACAGCGATGAAGAGGGAGGGGATGATGAGGGCACTGACTCCACATGGGTGCCTGGAAGGAGGGAGGAGGAGGAGGAGGAGGAGGAGGAGGAGGAGGAGGAGGCACATGTCCAACGAGGCAGGATGCCCTCCGGGGGCCAGCTTAGGGGCAGCTCACCGACTGAATCACAACGCAGAGCTCCGCCTGTGCAGAGCGCTGCCTCTGCGCGTTATTCTAAAAGTTCTTTGGTGTGGGCCTTTTTTGAGACGAGTGCATCAGATCGCACCGCTGCTATTTGCAACATATGTCTCAAGCTTATCTCACGTGGCCAAAACATCAGCCGCTTGGGCACCACATGCTTGACCAGACATATGTTGACCTGCCATGCAGCTCGTTGGCAAGCGTACCTCAAAGACCCACACCAAAGAACAAAGCGGACCTCTCCTTGCTCCTCATCAGCTGGCATCTCCAACCCCACTAGACCTTCAGTCCTCTCTGAAACCTGCTCTGAGAGGAATGAAGGTGTAGAATTAGGTGTGTCACAGCCAAGTGCTTCCGGGAACTCTGCTAGCGGTACACCCACGTCCGATTATAGCAGGCAAATGTCCCTGCCCCAGCTGCTGGACCGGCGGAAGAAGTTTACTCCCAGCCATCCACATGCCCAGCGGTTGAATGCTAGCTTGGCTAAATTGCTAGCACTTCAACTGCTGCCTTTTCAGTTGGTAGACTCGGCCCCCTTCCGTGAGTTTGTACAATGTGCGGTTCCTCAGTGGCAGGTCCCCAAACGCCACTTTTTCTCATGGAAGGCGATTCCGGCTCTCTACCGGCATGTGGAAGGCAATGTCCTTGCCTCGCTGGACAGGGCGGTCAGCGGTAAGGTGCATATTACCGCTGACTCATGGTCCAGCAGGCATGGACAGGGACGTTACCTGTCTTTCACGGCCCATTGGGTCACTCTTCTGGCTGCTGGGAAGGATGCAGGACAAGGTGCAGTAGTGTTGGAGGTTGTTCCGCCACCACGCCTCCAAAATGCTACTATTGGTTGTGACACACCTCTCTCCTCCACCCCCTCCTCTTCTTCTTCCTCCATGGCCTCTTCCAGTGCTCTGTCCTCAGAACCAGCGGTGCTCCGTAGGCGTTCCAGGGGCTACGCAAGTACGCAGGCAAAATGATGCCATGCCGTGCTTGCGCTGGTTTGTTTGGGGGACAGGAGCCACACAGGGGCGGATGTTTTGTCAGCTCTGCAGGGGCAGGCCGAGAGGTGGTTGACGCCACGCCAGCTTAAGCCAGGAATGGTGGTTTGCGACAATGGCACCAACCTCCTCTCCGCCCTCCGACAGGGACAACTGACCCATGTGCCCTGTGTAGCTCACGTCCTTAACCTGGTGGTGCAGCGGTTCTTGGGCAGGTACCCCGGCTTACAGGATGTCCTGAAGCAGGCCAGGAAAGTCTGTGTGCATTTCCGCCGATCATTTAATGCCTGTGCTCGGCTGGCTGAGCTCCAAAAGGAGTTGAACCTGCCCAAGAACCGCCTTATATGTGACATGCCCACCAGATGGAACTCAACATTGGCCATGCTGCAGCGGCTGCACACGCAGCAGAGGGCCATCAATGAGTACCTGTGCGACTACGGCACCAGGACAGGGTCAGGGGAGCTTGGTTTTTTCTCACCACGCCAGTGGGGCATGATCAGGGATGCATGCACTGTCCTGTCACCGTTTGAGGAGGCCACAAGGATGGTGAGCAGTGACAGTGCATGCATCAGTGACACTGTACCTCTTGTCCACCTCTTGGAGCATACGCTGCGTGGAATAATGGACAGGGCACTTGAGGCAGAACAGAGGCAGGAAGAGGAGGACTTCCTTGCCTCTCAAGGCCCCCTTTATCCAGACAGTGTTCCTGCTGTGCCACCCATCACACAGGAAGAGGATGAGGAGGAGGAAGAGGAGGAGGAGGATGATTGTGTCAGCATGGAGGTGGAGACTGGCACTCAGCATCAGCATCAGCAGCAGCAGCAGTCTTATAGGGATGATTTACAGTCCCAAGGAACACGTGGACTTGTACGTGGCTGGGAGGAGGTAGCTGCGGATCATGTTGTCCTTAGTGACCCAGAGGACTCCGGACCGAATGCCTCAGCTAACCTACGCTGCATGGCCTCCCTGATCCTGCAAAGCCTGCGGAAGGATCCTCGTATTCTTCGGATCAAGGAGAGGGACCATTACTGGCTGGCCACTCTCCTTGATCCACGGTACAAGGGTAAGGTTGCCGACCTTATCTTGCCATCGCAGAGGGAGCAGAGGATGAGACATCTCCGGGAGGCCTTGCAGAAAGCTCTGTGCAACGCGTTCCCAGAGACTGGGAGGTTACAAACTCCTGGTCCTGGACAACGTGTTGCTGAGGCATCGGTCAGAAGGAGCGGTGGAGAAGGTGGCCGTCTGACTGATGCTTTCAGACAACTTTTTAGTCCGCAGCCCCAAGGTATGATTGGTTCCAGCACCCATCGCCAGCGTCTGATTTACATGGTGCAGGAATACCTAGGGGCAAGGTCAGACTTGGACACCTTTCCCACCGAAAATCCTCTGGCTTACTGGGTCTTGAGGATGGATCACTGGCCAGAGCTTGCACAGTATGCAATTGAGCTACTGGCCTCTCCTGCATCCAGCGTTCTTTCGGAACGCACCTTCGGTGCTGCTGGTGGCTTTGTTACCGATCACAGGGTGCGCCTGTCCACCGAATCAGTTGATCGACTGACCTTCATCAAGATGAATCAGTCTTGGATCACCCACAGCTACCAAGCATCTGAAGCTGATGTAACCGAATATTTTTTTTTGAAATACCACATCCCTTCAAGACTGCCTATGCTGATGCTGAGTGACTGTCCTGTTATGTTGATTGTCTATCCTCTTCCTCCTCCGCTGATATGTTGGAAGAACATTTTTGGTTCTGGGTGATGCCAGCAGCCCAATTTTTCTGCCCCTGTTTAACAGGGGCGTTTAATTACAATTTTTGATGCAATGCTTTGCAGCAGGGCTAATTCCTGCAATAAAACTAGAGTATATGGCAGAGGTTGCAGTGTGGTGGCACAAGCACCAGTGCCTAAGGCCCAATTTTTCTGCCCCTGTTTAACAGGGGCGTTTAAGTACAATTTTTGATGCAATGCTTTGCAGCAGGGCTAATTCCTGCAATAAAACTAGAGTATATGGCAGAGGTTGCAGTGTGGTGGCACCAGCACCAGTGCCTAAGGCCCAATTTTTCTGCCCCTGTTTAACAGGGGCGTTTAAGTACAATTTTTGATGCAATGCTTTGCAGCAGGGCTAATTCCTGCAATAAAACTAGAGTATATGGCAGAGGTTGCAGTGTGGTGGCACCAGCACCAGTGCCTAAGGCCCAATTTTTCTGCCCCTGTTTAACAGGGGCGTTTAAGTACAATTTTTGATGCAATGCTTTGCAGCAGGGCTAATTCCTGCAATAAAACTAGAGTATATGGCAGAGGTTGCAGTGTGGTGGCACCAGCACCAGTGCCTAAGGCCCAATTTTTCTGCCCCTGTTTAACAGGGGCGTTTAAGTACAATTTAGATGCAATGCTTTGCAGCAGGGCTAATTCCAGCAAAAAAACTAGAGTATATGGAAGAGGTTGCAGTGTGATGGCACCAGCAGCAGTGCCTAAGGCCAAATTTTTCTGCCCCTGTTTAACAGGGACATGTAATTACAATTCTTGATATAATATTTCACAGGAGGGCCCCTTCCTGTGCCCACCCAGAGTAACGGTGAGGACTTATAGTGTTGTGGCACCAGCACCACAACCACCAAAGGTCAATTTTTCTACCACTGTTCAACAATGGCATGTAATTACAATTCTTGATATAATCGTTCACAGCAGGGTGCTCCAGCGCCCACCAAGAGTCACTTTGAGGGCTTACAATGTTGTGGCAAAACCAACACCTTGTTCCGCCATTTCTGCAGAGCATATAGGGCAGGTCCCTACTTTCAAACATGCAACTTACAAACATCTCCTACTTGCAAACGGAAGGAGACAACAGCAAGTGAGATGAAAAAAGATGGACGACAAAACAAATTATACAGGGGTGAAAACCCTTCCCTATGTTTTCCAAAAAGCTTAAAAATCGTTTTTTGACTGGAGCTACACTTTCAAAATGTACCAGTTGAAAATTACAAACAGATTCAACTTAACACAACAAACCTACACAGTCCCTGTCTTGTTTGCACCGCCTGTATACTGCTGTTCTGAGTATATAGGGCCTGGGGGCCACACGCATTTCCTTTTTTTAATATGGGTACAGGGTTCCCCTTAATATGCGTACAAGACCCAAATAGACTGGTAATGGGCAGGGAGGGCTACCCATGCCATTTTTCTGAATAATTTTCAACCATATTGCAGGAACCAGATATAACATTAAAACCGCAAGCAGTTTTAAATGGTGTTATTTCCGTTAAATGTCATTTTGTGCAGGGACTGTTCTAAATATGGGAAACACGTGGCACTTCACAGGCATACTACAGACACCCCCCAGGCACCATATTTACAGGAATAT
Source organism: Lithobates pipiens (assembly GCF_037356315.1). Taxonomy (NCBI): domain Eukaryota; kingdom Metazoa; phylum Chordata; class Amphibia; order Anura; family Ranidae; genus Lithobates; species Lithobates pipiens. Next base: position 60,958,834 of record NW_027507686.1, on the reverse strand, counting down.
TTCATTTTTTTTTTCACTTTAATCGTCATTAAAATCAGTGCTCCCGCCAAAACGGCCATTTTTAAAAACATTTTAGGCATTGACCCATGTCCCCTGGGGCAGGAGCCAGGTCCCCAAACCCTTTTTAGGACAGTATCTTGCATATTAGCCGTTAAAATTAGCACTTTTCATTTCGAACGTTCGAGTCCCATAGACTTCAATGGGGTAACGAACGTGGGGTCCGTTCGAAAGTTCTGGTACGAACCGAACCGGGGGGTGTTCGGCTCATCCCTAGTCCTGGGTTTAATAACACTATAAAACTGGGTGAGGAACAGCCATATTCTGCTACTAAGGTTGTGGAAGAGTTTCATATCAAAGGTCATACACCATGGCAAGACTGAGCACAGCAACAAAACACAAGGTAGGGATAGTGTGTCAGTGTCAGCCCCCATTTAATAGCATTGTAATGCCAACCTTCTTACTGGCCTTTTAATATGCTGACAACAACCTGTGCAGCATAGGTGTCAGCTTACTGTCACCATGTTAAAAGGAATATGGGTGGCATTACAACAGCTGCACTCCAGTAGCCACCTTTATTTTACAAAATTCTTAAGCCCCGGTTCACACTATGAATTGTCTATAAATCACACAGAAATGCACACAGCATTGCTGTGCAATTCACATGCGATTCAGTGCAGTGCGATTTGAGCCCATTCATTTGAATGGGCTCAAATTGCACTGCATTGCACCAAATTAGTGAATGCACTACTTTTGGAAACACATTGCAACCAGAATGCAAAGTATTTTTGTGCCATGCGATTCGGTGGAGGCAAACACACTGTATTTGCAGCCTGCGTTTGAGGTGTCGTTAACATTGCAATGACACCCGCTGCAGATCGCAAGGGTAGTGCATTTTTTATGCGGTATAGGAAACCCACGTAAAAAATGCAAATGCATCCTAGAGTTAAAAATATAGCAAGCATAGTGAAAGTTGGGGGAAAAACTGCTGATGTGTTTCGCAATGAACCGGCGCTTAACAATGTGTTATGAATGTGTTATGAGTAACCACTAGTTCAGCATGAAATGCATCAGCAGTTTTTTCCCCCCACTTTCACTGTGATTTAGGTTTTTAAGATTTTTTTTTGTAAAATAAAGGTGGCTACTGGAATACAGCTGTCCAGAGCTTCTTTTTTCCTATACTGCACAGTTAAGAGCTGCGCTGCCAAACAATGAAAGTGAGTGGCAGATGTGGTGGGTGGCTAATGTCACAATTTTCACCTCAGTCAATATGAGGAAGATTTGTATTCATTGATAAAATATAAGGCTTCCTATGAATGGCTGAGTAGGGCTCAACCCAAACTCGATTTTTTTCTGGGAATGGAACATTCCTACTTCCGGAACACAGAGCTGTATATTGTATGTAGCTGATGCTACATACAGTTTATACACTACATACTTGCATAGATTCCTTTTTTAAACCAGAGTTTATTGTGCGGGTAGATGCAGAGTGGTGCAGGAAGTAATGACACAGAGTCCAATTGCAGGGGCAAGAACTTTGTATTGAAGGAAAAGCTCAACTGAACAGACAACCCAGCAGGAGAGCACCACGCCTGGGAGACACTCACAGTTCCACGTAACTTGAAAACAGTGGATTACGATGCACTGACAGCATCTGCCTCGGAGGGTAGAACGCAGCCTGTCCATTCTGGACCCAAAGCGGAGTCTTCCACAGAAGAATGGTGTGTCCCGAACTTGTCCCTTCTCTCCAGGAATCTCTCCCTGCTGCTAGTCACTCTCCCTGTCAGACGTGTACTCTTCCCCTCACCTATCCACTTTGCAAAAGTGCACGCCAAAACCTGGGGGCAGGGAGCCAGGGACTAAAAAAAGACTCTGCTAACCCACCGAGGGTCACCTGGATGCAGCGAAGCCAACCAGAATGCTGCCTTCAGGGACCACGCAATCATAGAGAAACCAGGCTTCTCCTGATTCCCCCCTACTGCAGTACCACTTTGGTTGAGCACCACTTACAGTGGAGGAAGTGGACTGCACCTGCCTACAAGTGTCACTTTAACCTGCCAATGTACCCTTGTTGAAAGTAACCCACCAGTGCCCACCACAATACGCACCTGAGCCTTAAGCCCCATACATACTATCAGATTTTCTACAGATTTTTGTCTTCAGATTTACCAAAACCATGTAGTGGAAGGGCCTGCCTGATTCCATACAAATTGAAACTCCTAAGGTTTAACCTCATATTATATGGTTTTGGTAAATCTGAAGGAAAAAATCAGCAGAAAATCTGATAGTGTGTATGGGGCTTTATAGCCTCTGTCTGTAGCAGTGTTGTAGATTTACTAAACCTGGAGAGTGCAAAATCAGCTGTTCATTGAAACCAATCAGCTTTCAGGTTTTTGGGTCAAAGCTTAATTGAACAAGCTGAAATTAGAAGCTGATTGGCTACCATGGACAGCTGCACCAGATTTTTCACTCTCCAGTTTTAGTAAATCAACCCCATTGTTTATATCCTGCTAACTGGATCTCTTTCTGGGTCCTCCTAAACTTCCTCAGAAACATCTCTTGAGGCTGAAGACTTTCAGGAGACAATCCCATAGAAGTCTATGACTATCCAATGGGGGTTTAGCTCATAGGATGTAAACAGTGCAGAGCTCCGGGTACAGTGCTTTGCAAAAGTATTCACCCCCCTTTGGCTTTTTACCTATTTTGTTACATTACAGCCTTTAACCACTTAGCAAGAGGCCCACAGCCGAATGATGGCTAAAGGGCGGTTGCTTATCTCTGGGAGGGCGTATTATGACATCCTCCCAGAATTCCGCTCTCGTGCGCTCCCTGGGGCGCGCACCCGAGAACTTCCGTGACGGTGAACGGCCGCTTACCATGTGATCGCTCCGTCAATTGACGGAGCGATCACATGTAAACAAGCCGGCGTGATTTCCGGTTCCTCCCTCCCCTCTCCATCCAGTGTGAGCGGAGAGGGGAGAGATCTGTGGCAGCAGCAATGTAGGCTGCATGTGTAGTGCCCACAGCGCTGCTCAGTGACAGATCCATCCATCCATGCTCACCCAGCCATGCTCTGCCATACCCAGCCATGCTCTGTCATACCCATCCACATATACTCTGCATACCCATCCATACTCAGCATACTACTCATCCATTCATACTCATCCATCCATACGCAGCATACTCATCCATCCATCCATCCATCCTTATCCATACTCAGCATACTCATCCATCCATCCAAATCAAATCCATACTCTGCATACCCAGCCATACTCTGCATACCCAGCCATACTATTCATACCCAGCCATACTCTGCATACCCAGCCATACTCTGCATACCCAGCCATACTCTGCATACCCAGCCATACTCAGGAGCAGTAGTAGAATGTGCTTTGGGGTATAATTTGTGGTATGCATATGCTGTGTGTGAGAAATAACCTGCTAATATAACAATTTTGTGAAAAAAAGAAAAGAAAATCTTAATTTTGCAAAGAATTGTGGGAAAAAATGACAACTTAAAAAAACTCACCATGCCTCTTACTAAGTACCCTGGAATGTCTACTTTCTAAAAAGGGGTCATTTGGGGGGGGGGGGGGTATTTGTACTTTCCTGGCTTGTTAGGGTCAGGTAATGTGATAGGTCAGTACTTCAGGTGTGATCAATTTTCAGAGATTGGCACCATAGCTTGTGGACTCTGTAACTTTCACAAAGACCAAATAATATACACCGATTTGGGTTATTTTTACCAAAAGATATGTAGTGGTATACATTTTGTCCAAAATATATGAAGAAAAATTACTAATTTGCTAAATTTTATAACAGAAACTAAGAAAAATTCATTTTTCTTTTATAGCGCAAAAAATAAAAAGCCCAGCTGTGATTAAATACCACCAAAAGAAAGCTCTATTTGTGTGAAAAAAAGGACAACAATTTCAAATAGGTACAGTGTTATATGACTGAGTAATTGTCATTCAAAATGTGAGAGCACCAAAAGCTGAAAATTGGTCTGGTTATTAAGGGGTTTAAGTGCCCAGTGGTTACGTGGTTGTAAACCCATTACAACCTCTTTAACCTACAGGTAAGCCTAGATTAAGGCTTACCTGTAGGTGCAAGAAATATCTCCCAAACCTAAAAGGTTTAGGAGATATTTGTAGGTATAGTGGCACCAATGACATTGGGCGCAGGCGCACTGAGCGTGCCGTTACTAACGGCGATCATGCTGTTAGTGGCAGCACCAGCATTCATTCAGTAGCGTAATTGTGGCTCCGGCCAGTCACAGCGCCGGAGCCACGATACCCGGAAGTCACACTGGGATACATGGCGGCATCGGAGGAGGCAAACGAAGGCTGATGCCAGGACTTCGATCTCAGGTAAGTAATTCATAATGAGCTAGTATACTATGCATACTAGCTCATTATGCCTTTGCCTTGCAAGGTGTATTTTTTTTTTTTTAAGAGGCTTTACTTCCTCTTTTTGTTCAATTTTTTTTAATCTGAATTATGAATGATGGATCAGAACACAATAGTCTAAGTTGGTGAAGTAAAATTGGGAAAATATATACATAAAACAATTTTTCAGAAATAAAAACTGATAATTGGCATGTGCGGATGTATTCACCCCCTTTGTTATGAAGCCCATAAAAAGCTCTGGTGCAACCAATTACCTTCAGAAGTCACATGATTAGTGCAATGATGTCCACCTGTGTGCAATAAGTCACATGATCTGTCATTACATACACACAGCTTTTTGAAAGGCCCCATAGGTTGCAAAACCTAAGCAAGAGGCACCACTAACCAAACTCTGCCATTAAGACCAAGGAGCTCCCCAAACCAGTGGGCATGTTCTGTAAATTAAATGATGCAAATCCTCAAACAATCCGTGTTAATTCCAGGTTGTGAGGCAACAAAACACGAAAAATGTCAAGGGGGGTGAATACTTTGGCAAGGCACTGTAAGTAGAAAGGTTAATTGTAGGAAGGCAATATTGCAGTGCTGTGCTGGGTTTTCCAAAATATCAAAATAAAGTCAGGACCATCAAACTTGGCTGTTGCACCACATCCCTATTAGTACCAAAAGATCACTATGGAAAATAAATACTGGGACTTTTCAGGTGCTACAAAGGGCTTGATATGTCATCCACAATTGCCGCTCATTACAAGTGATGATAGGTTGTGGTAATAACTAGGTCTACATAATACCCTTGATACTCCACCAATCAGGGCTTTACATATCAAAGTACATAATAAGAGTGTCTTAATCTCAAGCTTGTTTTGATGACGGGGCATGGGTGATGTTTGATTCATTTCTCTGATCTCCTGATCTGCTTCGTCGGGAATTGCGGCAACTGTATTTAAAGGTATCAGATCACAAAATATCTAAATTAGTAGCACATCTTACAAAATCTACATATACCATCACAAGGTTACTCAAATTATAAGATTACTTACACATGTGTTAAACCGTGCATCAGACAGGTCAAGTGTCCAAATTACTTGACCGTCTGCTCCCACCGCTGTTTGTCAGAGGCTACGGGGAGAGATTGAAGGTGTCCCTTCTGCTGTGGAAGCCTGCAGCTGTACCCCAGGAACTAATGAGAGGGCTATTGGCTCAGCACTGACATTGCTGATTGCGACTTGTCTGCTGAGAGCAAGACACCAACTGCACCCAGTTCACACTCCAGCATCCATATCAGCCTGGCACAGCACCTCTACCAGACCCCTACAAACTCTATACCACTGCAACTAAACTGATACCGCATCTGACTCCTGTCCCGCATCTATGCTGCATTGGTGCAAAGACTATAACACCCCTATGGAATACGTTAACTGTACGCAGGCTCATCAGGACTGTTGTTAAGTGCACAAACGCTTCTTAACCACTTCAGCCACGGAAGGATTTACCCCCTTCCTGACCAGAGCATTTTTTGCGATTTGGCACTGCGGCGCTTTAGCTGACAACTACGTGGTCGTGCGACATTGTACCCAAACAAAATTGACGTCTTTTTTTCCCACAACTAGAGATTTATTTTGGCGGTATTTGATCACCTCTGCGGTTATTATTTTTTGCGCCATAAACAAAAAAAGAGCAACAATTAAAAAAAAAAAGCAATCTATTTTGTTATAAATGAAAAAAGATTGAAAATATTGGAAAAAAAAAATATTTTCTACTTTTTGTTTTAAAAAAAAAATACGATAAACTCAATTTTAGCCATACATTTAGGCCAAAATGCATTCAGCCACATGTCTCGGGTAAAAAAATAATTTACTAAGCGTATATTTATTGGTTTGCGCAAAAGATATAGGAGGGGGCGTGGCTTGTCAATGGAGCTGTGAGGCCATACATCCTCGGAGCTCCGTGACTCGGTCGGGCAGGGTGAGCTATACAGTGTACGGACCGACATTCTGTTCTATGTCCGCATCAGGCCAGCATCCCAGCACGCTGCCCACACAGAAAACCGCGGACATTTCTGCATATTTCCTGCGCGGTCTCCCTTCACAGCTGAGGGCCGCTGGATCTAATATGGCGCCGCTGCGCACACACGCGGCAGCCACAGCTCAGACCAGGAAAACATTGAAGGGCCCTCTTCCTGCGCTACAGGAGCCGCGCACCTCGGGAAACAAAGCGGACTCCCCGATCCCCTCCCCAGACATCCCGCCAGCGGAGGACATTCAGAAGACCCTGGACCCTGACCCACCTGGCTACCCGCCTAGGGAGTTATGGTGGGAGATACTGGCACTGCTCCCTACCAAGCAGAACATCGCCGAATACACTGCCACCATAGTAAGTACTCTCTCCAAGGAGATCAACGAACTTAACAATCGCATAGACTCAGTGGAGGTGGTGGCGGACACCTTAGAAACCAGGGTGTTTGTATTGGAGGGTGCCCAGCAAGGTTACAGGCGCCATCTTAGCATGCTGCAGCTCTCCATCGATGACGGAGAAAACCGTAGCCGCAGAAACAATGTACGGTTACGCGGTCTCCCTGAAGCCATGTCTGGAGGAGACCTTAGAGCTACCATCACAACCATCTTTAACAAACTGCTGGACAAACCTCCAACAGCAGAGCTTGAACTGGACCGGGTTCACAGGGTGCAGGGCCCCAGAGGTAGAGACGCCTCCGCACCTAGAGAGGTCTTGGCCAGGGTCAATTTTTTCTCCATCAAAGAGGAAATCATGCGACGTGCTTGGTCTGCGGGCCCAATAGACTTTGACGGGGTCACCGTGCAGGTGTTCCCGGATGTTTCCCGCCTCACGCTACGGATGAGGGGTATGTTGCGTCCCCTGTTGGAGGTGGTAAGAGACACCAGGGCCACTAATCGCTGGGGACACCCGTTCCACCTCATTGTCCTCAATGGTGGAGACACCTTCACCTTACGGTGGCCGGACCAGCTCCAGGACATGTTTGCTTTCCTCGGGGTGCCGGAGACCCCCGCCCCGGACTGGCTGGATTTCCCGCTTACGACAGACTTCACAAGACTCCCTCCGCCCAGACCCCAGAGATCCAGCAGAAGCAGGTACAGCTCCAGATCCAGAAAGGAACCCAGAGATGCTCTTGTCTCGCCTGAACCGTGACCTACATGCCGATGGCCCTGCCCTCTGCGATAAGTAGACTCTGTACTTTTGTTACCACTGATTAAGGGTATGACCTACAGTAAAGACTAAGCAATCTGCTGCTTTCAACATACAGTTGGTGAACTATTCTACCTAGTGACACGGTGTGGGTTCTAGCCTGTCAACCACCTGCTAACTGTCCTGAGTATACAGTATCTGGGGGTGCCTGACCTGGGTCTCGGGGGGGACCGGCTTTCATGCCTCCCGTTTTGACCTTCCCTATACCCCGCCATGAGCCCATACCCCCTCCAATTGACTTGCTAAGACTTAGTTGACTTTTGGTGAACAAGGGGGGTGGGCAGGTGGAAAACACTCGACCAAGGCCGGGGGACTCAGAGGCAGGGTACTGGTCTCGGGGATATTGGAGTTTTGCTGACCAGATAGGGTTAGCATCTCCCTTGCACTCAGGGGAACAGTTAGCTGGTTCGCAGACAGTGACATATGTTATGCAAAGTTTTGTTTTTTGTTGATGTACACTGTCTGTGGGGCTGGGGACAGGTATTAGCCTCACAAAAAAATGTCGGTCATAGTTTAAAGTGCTTTGCCAGTTTAATGTGCTTCCTTGCTCGACCACACAGCTCCTATTGCTCTGACTACATCAGTCTTCCACGTACAATCCATAGGCTGCGCTAGTGTGCGCGTTGTTTAATTAGCAGTTTAGGGCGCCCTCGCAGTTGCCCCTGTAACTGTGCTTGCTTTGGTGCCACCTTTTCTCTCCTCTATACCTCCGTTTCCTTCTAACCTGCTCTTTCCTTTCCCTCTCCACTCCTTTGTAACCCCTGACCCGATCCTCTCTCTACTCCTTTACTGATATCGCGGCGGGGTCTCTCCTATTCCTCTCTCTCACCCACCCCTCCTCTTCCCCCCCCCTTTTTTTTTGTCCCCTCCTACATGACCATGCCACCCATGGGAGACCACATTTCCGCCCCCCCCGGGGGAAATTAAAATGACGTCCCTAAACACCAGGGGCCTCTCCACTCCAGAGAACCAGAGAAGCGGTACGGACTCCTCTCCGACCTTAAAAAATCTCACACTCAAATAGCGTTCCTACAGGAAATGCATTTTAAACAGCTGGCAGTGCCCAAGCTGAGTAACAGGTATTTTCCCACGGTGTATCATGCTCCCTCCCTTATTTCGAAATCCAAAGGGGTCAGTATACTGATCGCGAAATCGCTCCCATGGACCTTAGTAGAGGAAAGGACTGACCCTTTGGGCCGGTTTCTCCTACTGAAGGGCAAAATTGGGAATACCATTGTGACCTTACTGAACATGTACTTTCCCAACTCAGGACATCTCCATTTCCTTAGGGCACTAGCCCCCATCACCCTCGAAGCTAGGGGAGGGGTGTTCCTAATGGGTGGGGACTTTAATTATGCTCAGGAGCCACTGCTGGATGTGTCAAGGGGGGCTTCGCATCTCTCCTTTTCCCTCCTCAAAAACTTCAAGGCGGAATTGCTGGGTTTGAACTTGGTCGATCCTTGGCGGGTTTCACACCCGGACAGTAGAGACTACACATACTTTTCCTCGGTACACCATACGTACTCCAGGATCGACTACTTTGAAATCCAGCATAAGGATCTTCCTTTGGTCACCTCCACACTGATTGATCATGTCTCCTTCTCAGACCATGCTCTGATACATATCAGTTTGAATTGGGATCTGGACTCCCGTGCACCGCCCACTTGGAAACTTAATGAATCCCTTTTGCAATCCCCTGAGATCCGCAAGGAGGTGGGGGAAGTGATTGTACAATATTTTAGGGACAATGTTACTCCATCTATGAACCCACTGTGTATTTGGGAAGCTCACAAGTGTGTGGTGCGGGGCGTACTGATTTGGATCGGGGCACAGAAAAAACGGGAAAAGAATAAGTTGATCGAGTCTCTGATCTGTAGGGTGCGCTCTCTCGAACTCCGACATAAACGGTCCTTAGCGGCAGCCCACCTGGACGACCTGACCCAGGCTAGAAAAGAGCTGAGAGATCTTCTATATCAGAAGACAATCCAGAGTCTGACATGGGCGAGACGCACGTTCTTTGAGTACTCCAACAAGCCAAGTGCTATGCTTGCGAGGTTACTGAGGGGTCCGAGACAGCGCACATTCATTCCGCATATCACTACCGTACAGGGAAACAGAGTCCATAATTCCAGGGACATTGCCCAAGTATTCCACGACTACTACCAGAAACTTTACAATCTTCAGGAGGGTGAATCGGGGGCGGCGACCATTGCCAAACTGGCTGCAGCAGGTGAATACATCCGTGCGTCCGGCATACCTACTCTACCCACTGATATCCGTACCTCGTTGGAGTTGGATATTTCGGCCGACGAATTTCGGGCGGCAGTGGCTCAAACAAATCCCCATAAGGCGCCGGGGCCGGATGGCTTTACCCTCACCTATTACACAACCTATATGGCCTCTTTGACCCAGAATTTTGTGACGGCCTACAACCACCTGAAAGGGGCTGTAGCCATTCCGACAGACTCCCTGCAGGCATTTATATCATTGATACCCAAAGAAGGGAAGGATCTGTCCCAATGCGGAAACTACCGCCCCATAGCGCTTCTCAATGTTGACTTAAAGCTCTTTGCGAAAATACTCTCAAACAGGCTGATAACATATATACCAAATTTGATCCATTTTGACCAGATGGGGTTCGTTCCACAACGGGAGGCTAGAGACAATACGGTCCGAGTTCTCCATCTAATCCATGCTGCACGTGTCCAGGGAGGGCCCTTGCTTATGTTGTCAACGAATGCGGAGAAGGCCTTTGACAGGGTGGCCTGGCACTTTATGCGGGCCACCCTGGAACGCATAGGTCTTGGCCCCAACATGATGAGCTGGGTAATGTTGCTTTACTCCACGCCGTCGGCAGCGGTACGGGTGAACGAGTGGTGCTCGGACTCTTTCCCCATCACTAACGGGACGAGGCAGGGGTGCCCACTGTCTCCCCTAATTTTTATTCGGACATGGGAACCACTGATGTGTAATGTTCAGAATGACCCAAATATTATTGGCATATCCAAACCTTCTGCACACCACAAAATTGCGGCGTATGCTGACGACCTAATTTTTTTAGTCTCCAATCCCCATACTTCGCTTCCCAATATACTAGCAGCTCTCTGGGAATACGGCAACCTATCAAACTATAAAATCAATTGCGCCAAGTCAGCCGCATTGAATATATCGGTCCCCGATGGCGAAGTCCAGGGGCTCCGCTCCGCTTTTCCTTTCTACTGGGCTGACAAATCCATACGTTACCTGGGCGTTGACAATCCGGTTACCCCCAATCTTTTTCAGACAATTGCAGGTGTTGCTCTGGGACTTCATTTGGGCACGCAAACCGCCCAGAGCCCGTTTGCAATTGCTTGCCAGACCGAAAGACAGGGGGGGCCTAGGTCTCCCGGATCTGCGACAATACTACAGAGCAACTCTGCTAGCGAGAGTCATTGATTGGCACTGCAATGGCCCACACAAACAGTGGGTGGAGATGGAGATTGAGGATGGGTCCATTCCCTTATTGACCTCCCCGTGGCTCCTGTCCTCCCCACCAAAAGACCTCAGAGATCACCCCGTGGTAGGAGCTACGTTGGCTGTTGTGTGGAGGTTGTTCCGCTGCACACGCATTGCTCCCCTGCCGTCACCAATGACTCCGGTTATAGGAAATCCAGATTTCCCACTGGGATTTACCAATAAGAAACTACGACAGTTGACTGTAGTAGGGAAACAGTGTCTGGGAGAGGTGTGGCCCTCGGGAGGGCTCCCGACCACGCAAACTGTCGCCGAGCTTTCTGACCCTCCGCTTGACTTGTTCAGTGCCTATCAATTTCGCCACTTTCTTCAAGCTATACAAAAGGACCCCTACACCCCTAGAGACCTGACGCCCTATGAATCCATCTGTCACAAAAGAGAACCTGTGCGACACGCCCCTCCTCTACAACCTATTGAGTGGTCAGGAGGAGGAGTCGACCCCACCATTTATCCACCAATGGGAGAGGGACTTAGGCACCGCATTTACCCCACAACAGATAGGGAAGATCCTGACCTTAGTGCATAAAGCTTCCATCCCAAAACAATATCAGGAATCGGGGTACAAGATAGTCTCATGCTCGTATAGGGTCCCATACATTCTGAATAAAATGAATAGATCAATACCGGATACTTGTTGGAGGTGCAATTCGGATACTGGACCATGGGCCACATCTTCTGGGCATGCCCGGCATTGAGGAACTTTTGGGTAGAAGTGACTGGGACGATAAAGACCCTCACAAATGTAGATATCGCAGATAACCCAGCGGCGTGCCTTCTACACCTAACCGAACGGTCTGTTCGAAAATACAAAAAAACCCTTACGATCCAACTCTTAAATGCCGCACGAACCTGCATTCCCGCACTGTGGAGACAGCCCCAGCCCCCATCCAAAGTGCTTTGGTACTCCAAAGTCAATCATATTCTTCGGATGGAAGAATTGACCGCCACCCTTTACAACACGGAAGAGGCATTTCGTGATAAGTGGAGGCCCTGGAGGTATTTTACTGGTACTCGAGACTACATTCGCGAGGTGAGCAGCGCCCCCATCCCAGAAAGCGATTGAACATTTAACGTTTAACAATGTAGGCCATGTCTGCCCTGGGTGGCATCCCCCGCCCCCCCTTTTTCCATTCCCCCCCCTCCCCCCCTTTTTTCCGCTCGCCACCCCCCCCCCCCCCTCTCTGTCTCCATCCTTTCGCTCTCTTTCCCCCCTATCCTCCCTCTTGACTATGCCTCGTCCCCCTACTAGCCTTCGGGACCTAGATGAACCCTAGGGTTCTGCATGCGACCGGCTCATATTTCACTCTGGTTCACATAGGTCATGAAAGGCTGGCTCGCTGGGGTCCCCGTTGTTCTCCATGATTACACTTGTTCAATCGGAGTTGCTCTAGTTATAGATTTCTACATGTCGGAGTTGGGGTTTCTCTCCTTTCTGTATAAAACTGTAGGGCTCCCCCCTGAGAGCCCAGAGTTACTGGGTTGTCTATTTTTGTTAACATGTAATTGTGACCCTGGGTCATGTTGTACGGTTGACTGTTATACTTATGTTGTTCTACTTATACTAAATAAAAGAATTTAAAAAGATATAGGAGGTTATTTACGAAAAGTGCACTTGAAATTGCACTGAAAGTGCACTTGGAAGTGCAGTTACTGTAAATCTAAACGGTAGATCTGAAATGAGGGGAAGCTCTGCTGATTTTATCATCCAATCATGTGGAAGCTAAAATGCTGTTTTTTATTTTCCTTGCATGTCCCCATCAGATCTACAGTGACTGCACTTCCAAGTGCACTTTCAGTGCAATTTCAAGTGCACTTTGCACTTGTAGTTTGCACTTGTAGTGCAAAGTGGATTTGCCTTTAGTAAATAACCCTCATAGTGTCTACAAACCAGGTTTATGACTGCCTATCTCATTTCTTGAGGTGCTATAATGGCAGGGCAGTACAAAACCCCTCCAGATGACCCCATTTTGGAAAGTAGACAGACACCCTAAGGAATTTGCTGAGAGGCATGTTGAGCACATTGAACATTTTATTTTTTTGTCATAAGTGATTGAAAAAAAAAAAGAAAAAGAAATTTACACAAAGTTGTCACTGAAATTATATATTGCTCACACATGCCATGGGCATATGTGAAATTACACCCCAAAATACATTCTGCTGCTTCTCCTGAGTACCACATGTGTGAGACTTTTTGGGAGCCTAGCCACGTACAGGACCCCGAAAACCAAGCACTGCCTTCAGGCTTTCTAAGGGCGTAAAATGGTGATTTCCTGCCTCACTACCTATCACAGTTTCAAAAATCCCCCCAAATAACCCCATTTTTGAAAGTAGACACCCCAAGCTGAGAGGCATTTTGAGTATTTTGCAGATCTCGCTTTTGTCACAGTTTTGAAAATTGAAAAAAGAAAAAACAATTTTTTTTCCTTTTCTTTCTTCATTTTCAAAAACAAATAAGAGCTGCAAAATACTCACCATGCCTCTTAGCAAATACCTTGGAGTGTCTACTTTCCAACTTTGTGGGAACAGTTTGGGGATGGCCCCTTCCTGTTCCAACATGACTGGAAACCAGTACTCAAAACAAGCTCCATAAAGACATGGATGAGTGAGTTTGGGTTGGAGGAACTTGACTGGCCTGCACATGAGTCCTGATCTTAACCCGATAGAACACCTTTGGGCTGGGGGGGCTTTTACCCCATCCGTTTTCATGTTGATATTTTTTAGACTGTTATATTTTTAAATTACAGATGCACTGAACACTTGCTCCTGATGAGTGGCACCGAGACGCGAAATGCGTCAAGCTACCAGATGCCGTGCTTTAATTTTTTATTTTATGCCACTCCTATATGATTTATGCTTTTCTAACTACACAGGAATACTAATGCCATAGGTCATGCAGGCACTATCTTATAGCAACTGTATATCTGTATATGTTATTGGTGGATTTTGTAACCTTATCAGGTTTGCTCGATGTTACCAGTATTATCATCAGGGCCAACTCTTTTTTACAACTGACATCAGTATTATGTTTGTTACCCATTGTGTATGATTAATTAAACACTCTTTTTACTCACCAATCCATCAAATTGCAAACCAGGTGCTTAATTTAAAGTCCCACCCCCCTTTTCCGCTTGCTTGCTTTTCTGTGTGCTTGTTTGCCCCTTTTTTTTGGACACGTTGACAGGGATGGAAATACACTGTCTTATCAGACCATGATTTCATGTAAAGTCTCAAAAAAAACCTCTTCGCTCTTCTCATCCACATCAATGCCTGACCTTACACATGCGCTTCTGGAAGAATGGTCAAACATTTCCATAGACGCACTCCTAAACCTTGTGGACAGTCTTCCCAGAAGAGTTGAAGCTGTTATAGCTGCAAAGGTTGGGCCAAATCAATATTGAACCCTGCGGACTAAGACTGGATTCACACCTCTGCATTTTTAGTGCTTTTTGCATTTTGCAGATTTGCACTACAGTACATTTAACATGGTTTCCTATGGAACACGTTTTGTAGTGCAAATCTGCAAAAAGCACTAAAAATGCATAGGTGTGAATCCAGCCTTAGACTGGGATGCCAATAAAGTTTGTGTGCGTGTAAAAGCAGGCGCCCCAATACTTTTGGTAATTTGGTGTACATGGGGTCTTTACCAATAACCAGGTACTCATAATTTAACACTAAAAAGGCAAACCACATAAAATATAATATTTCTGTGCACTCTTGTTGAGTTAGTATTTCAAAGTATGCACTAATGTAATTGTTTGCCTTTTTTTTTTTTTTTTTACATTTTCTTCACATATTGCATGTGCTTGCTGTTTATATTGCCATGAGATTATTTTATTTACTTGTTTTGAACATCTGCCTCTAAAAACAGGTGGCTGAGCCGCAGTTTTGCTGCCCCCTGGCCACCTAAAAAAACTTAAATTTTACATCCTGACGGGTCTGTACACATGCTGCTTCACAGCTGTGGTAGTTTTAACTTGGGTTGCAGAGTTTGAGAGGCAGCACCAACTGTCAAACTCACCCAATGAGATCAACGGGGCCACACTGCAGTTGTGAGCCAAGCACTTTGCTCACAGTTGCGACATGGTCCTGCAACGTAAAATTGGCAGCCATCGCTAACAAAGAAGTAAAGAAACAGATGGCTAGGGGTGGCAGTAACGCCTAATGAACATCTGCTAACCGCTGCTATACCACTCTCTGAAAATCATTCCACCACGGATCGCTTTTCTGAGGTCAGTAAGCGTTACTGCCAGTATGAAAGAGCACTTAACCACTTCAATACTGGGCACTTAAACACCTTCCTGCCCAGACCAATTTTGAGCTTTCAGTGCTGTCGCATTTTGAATGACAATTGCGCGGTCATGCTACACTGTACCCAAATGACATTTTTATCATATTTTCCCACAAATAGAGCTTTCTTTTGGGGTATTTCATCACCTCTACGGTTTTTATTTTTTGCTAAACAAATAAAAAAATACAGAAAATCTTGAAAAAAAAATATGTTTTTTTTTGTTTCAGTTTCAAAACTTTGTAAATAAGTAAGTTTTCTCCTTCACTGATGGGCACTGATGGGGCTACACCGATGGGCACTGATAAGGTGGCACTGATGGGCACCAATGAGGTGGCACCAATGAAGTGGCACTGATGAGGTGGCATTAATGGACACTGATATGTGGCGCTGATAGGCGGCACTGATGGGCGACACAGATGGGCACTGATAGGTGGCACAAATTGGCATTGATAGCTGGCACGGATTGGCATGGATAGGCAGCATGGATGGACATGGATAGGCGGTACAGATGGGCATGGATAGGCAATACAGATGGGCATGGATAGGTGGCATGGATGGGCGCTGATAGGCGGCACAGATAGGCGGCATCGTATTGTATTATACTGTACTAATGGATGCCAATCAATGCCAAACAATAATGCATTCCAATCAGTGATGCCCATTGTGGGCACTGACTGGAATTCCTGGTGGTCTAGGGTGTCATACCTTGTGCTGGGCATCCCTGGTGGTCTGGTGGCATCCCTGGTGGTCCAGTGTGGACATCCTCGGGGGGCTGCACTGATAATCGATCAGCACAGACCCCCCCCTCAGAGGAGCAGCTGATCGGCTTTCCTCTACTCGTGTCTGACAGACGCGAGTGAGGAAAAGCCGATCACCGGCTCTTCCTATTTACACTGCGATCAGCTGTGATTGGACACGGCTGATCACGTGGTAAAGAGTCTCCGTCGGAGACTCTTTACTGAGATCGTAGTTGCAGGGTGTCAGACTGACAACCCGCAACAACGATCGCAGCGGCTCAAAATCCTGATCACGTCATATGATGTCCAGTCAGGATTTTGAAACCACTTTGCTGCCGTGTTTCTGTTATAGGGCGGGCGGCAAGTGGTTAAAGGATAAGTTCCCCTTTTATCACTTTTTTAAATTTTTATTCTAAATTACAGCTCCCCTATGTACCAATAGAGCATTCATGTACTTTTTTTTGCAAAAATATCAACGCTTTCCATTAATTCTACACACACTTACTTTACTTTTCCTCATCCATGTTTCCAGACATATCAATTTGTAATGTCTTACTTCCTGGTCAGTTTGATCAATATTCCTATTGCACACATTCCTGGTATCTATGGCTCATAAAGTGGTGGGTGCTGCAGCGATTACCAGTTGGGTCTTGGAAACATCAAACAAGCGTACATATTCGCCAGCACACCATGTGAGCCTGACGAAGGGGTTCTGCGCGGCTCCGAAACGTTGCACCTTCCTTTGTGATGTGATCTTTTCCATTAAAACTTTTTGGACGAAAATTGCCGATCCATGGTGTGCTGGCAAATATGTACGCTTACTTCCTGGTCAGACTATAGGTTATGACACAGGAAGGGGTTGACCAGCTGACCTCATTAGCACACACCCTGCATCATCTACCCACCCACTCCCAGCTGCGCATTTTTTTTAATGAAATACAATCAATCAGTAATCACCTTTCTCAATAAATACACAATATACAATCAGATTGCATAGTTTATGGCCATCTTTATAGAAATACATAGAAGTGAGTAAACACTCAGCTGTCAAGCCATGTTCACATCTCTGCATACAAAAACTTGCATTCCCACATGCGTTTTTTTTATTTTTAGCGAGGGGGGCGTTTTATAGCATTTTCACTCATCATGCCTAGGGCAGCCAATCCACCTGAATGGGCTGCCCTACACGCAGCTATCGCTCCAAAGACACTTCAGAATTTTTTTTTATTTAGAGCAGAGCTTGGTGCGTTTTTTACTATGATTTTTGGTGAAATGCAAGAAAATGCATGGAGCCTCATTGTTCTTGTGTTAACACACCAATTTCACTTTCAGGCCCCATTCACATCTAGCATAGGGGGAGCGCACATTTGGCGGCTCTTTTTTTTCTGCACTATATGTGGTTAATGGGACATTTTGACGGTTTGTGGGTTGCGTGTTTTTTACTGTGAATTTTGCAGCATTTGCCCCTCGTTTTTTCATATGGCAAAATGTGTGTTTGCTTCTGTGTTCGGTGTGCCGGTAACAATTAATGGCACTGAAAGCACAACTAGTAATTTTAGGTGTATAAAGATGGCAATACACTATACAATCTGATTGTACAAACATCCATGAGGACAGAGAAGTGTCTGTAGAATTAATGGAAAGCATTGATATTTTAGAAAAAAAAGTACATTAATACAATACTGGTACATAGGGGAGCTGGAATTTAGAAAAAAAGAAAAAGTGAACAAAGTCCTCCAAACTGAACACTTACCAGCCTACCCGGGTGACTCCTCAGGAGAGCTCCCAGATGTGCTGACCTGCTCCCGCTGTCCTCTCCTTGCTCCCATGCCTCCAGAAAGGGGTTCCTCCATGTGTTGTGGGGGATCCTTCCAGCACCTGCCACAGCACCGAGGTCACCCCTCCCAGACTAGGGGGCACCCTCAAGGGCCACCAATAGCCTCCTCATCACTCCATCTCCATCTTCCACCCGATTGCCCCTGCTGGCATGGCTCAATCCTATTTATGAGGCAAGCTCTGCCCCCTGCTGCTCGAAAGCTGGGGATTGGCAGAGACCTCATAAATACGCATGACAGTCCCTCCTAGATTCCACCCACTATATCTGGAAGCTTCTACAAGGTTCCAGAAACTAGGGAAGGCACCAGAAGAGCTGTCAGAAAAGTCAATCAGCCTCCCTGCATCACTTTTTGATAATTTTTTTCAATTTTCAAAATTGTTTTTTATACAGTATTAAATACTATTTTTATTTTTTTTATTTTTTTTACATTTTTTTTAAAATTGTTTTACAACACTATTGGCAAGGAGGGGTATTTGGATGAAATATCACTTTTGAGACTTTTGAGAAAGGAATAGGTGGCACAAATTCTTCAATTCCTTCCTCTGTAGCTTCAGTTGCACTGAAGATGATTGAACAGGAGAAAGAGGCTCCTGTTCATTCATAAACTGAAGCAGAGTAAACACAGTTTACTATGCTCAGTTATAAAAGGACACAGGAGCGATCAGTATCAATCACTCACTTGTCCAATTCAAAAAAAGGAAGGAGCTGATAAATTAAATTTTTACCGGCCCCTTCCCCCACTTTCCATCCACCACCAAAGCAGCCGGCAGAAGAGGAAAGCTGATGGCGCTGTGGGGAATAAAGGGGGGGGGGGGGGGCTGGGCACACAGGGGGAATCAGATGTGAGCAGCCCAGGGCTGGGGATCAGTGCGGCAAGACAGGAGGACATTTACAGAATAATGCACTGTGTCTGTGTCTCTCCCTCCAGCAGCTGAAATCCGGTGGGAGGGAGAAACCATATTTCAGCTGTTGGAGGGAGAGACACAGACACCGTGCATTGTTCTCTAACTGTCCTCCGTTTCTGCCTCACCAATCCCCCTGCTGTCCGGGCTCCCTTGTGTGCCTGGGCCCCCTACAGAAAAATTTCTCACTACCAATGGTAGTCTGGACAGCTACAGTAATGCCTGTCCAGACACAGCTGTAGCATGCTTTCTGCAAGTAAAGAAAACACATTGACAAGCTACTGCCTGCCCTAAGTTCACTCACTTAAATTACTGTGTGACTTTGTTCCAATAAATGTTCATTAAAATGGTCAGTGGAGCCTGGATGAAGTGAATAAAATAATGAATGTTCTGTCTTGGTCATTACAATTCATTAAGCCAGGATGAACTCAGATAATTATTTTATATTACAGAATCAAATATTCAATTATGTAACTGGTAATCTCCTTGCATATTGTAATTTTCAAGTGGAGACTGCTTTCTCCAGTGAATTCAGCACTGTGATTTGGCAATTATATTTTTTTAACTTAGCTTTGTGATACGCAGATGCTCAATATACTGTTGAATATAAGGTCATCTACTAGGACTCCCTGGATAAAATGTGAGGCCTCTACTAGCCTTTCAAGACACTTGGACAGGATACTCGAGTGCCCCCTCCCTCTGTCCTCTACACAGTCCCCAGGTCAGACCTTTGGCAAGTTTTGGATAATTCTGCTTTTAATTAATTGTGGCTGATATAAAAGTGCTAACTATACTAGCAAAGAGTCAGTTTCAGTTATGGGGGATGTTGAGATCAGCAGCATAGATTACCATTTAGCAAAATAGCCCTAATGTGCCTACAGGCACCTTTCCTTGAGAGGCTCCCCTCAGTTTTTTTTGTCTCTTTTTTTTGTTAACCCTTTCGCTGCTATGTACCTGACAGTGGAGGTTTCACACACAATCCAGTAGCTGCCTGCTTGCTTCCACACACTCACTATACCGGCACCAACAAGTGTTCAAGAAGATACTTAGACAAGATGGTATCTGCCAGTGTCAACCACAGCCCGTAATAAAAGCTAACTGATATATATTGTCATAGAGGCCTATCTTGTCTCTTACTAATAAACTGTACCTTTTTCTGCTGCCGCTTCCTAAAATAACCTTCAGCCCTGGGGTTTAAAGTGGTTGTAAACCCTTACAACACACTTTAACCTACAGGTAAGCCTAGATTTAGGCTTACCTGTAGGTGCTGCAAATATCTCCTAAACCTACATGGTTTAGGAGATATTTAAAATACCCCATACGAGGATTTCTTCTGCGCATGCGCCGAGTACTTTAGAAGGGTCACGGCGTGCCGTTTTCATTAAACGACATACCGTGACTGGCGGCTCCCGCGCACGCACGCGGGAGTGATGTCACGCAACTCCGGCCAGTCACAGAGCCGGAGTCCGTGACCCCGGAAGGAAGATGGATGCTTCCAGCCAGAGAGGAAATCGGGGACATTGGCTCGTGTGTCAGGTAAGTGACACATAATGGACTACTATGTGATGCACAGTAGCCCATTATGCTTTGCCTTTGCAGGGAAACAAAGAGGAAGTAAACCCATCAGGGTTTACTTCCTCTTTAAGCAGGTTTAGAACCAAAAGAAATACTATAAACAAATCAGAAAAATGATTAAGGTGGACAAAATCTCAGGAATTGTCTGATGATTGTTTTAAGATATTCATCTTATACTGTAGGTACACAGCACTATCAGAATATCCACTGGCGACTGCGCACTGTAGCATTACTAATTTTCCCCAGAGATTAGTGAATGTGGTAAAGCTCTGCTGATTTCCATCATCCAATCATGTGCAAGCAAAAATGTGAGTTTTTTATTTTCCTTGCACCCGTTTAGGTATTCTTTACAATGTGAAGCTTGACCACATTCATTAAGCTCTGGGGAAAATTAGTGCAAGTGCACTTGCAAAGTGCACTGTCTGTTTGTCTTTGGGAAATCCACCCCAATATATTTTTCAATGGTAAATTTCAAAAAATAAAGAATGATAGATGAATATTCAGGATAGTCTATAATGAGTATTACTACTAAACTTTTATTTAGTGTAAGGTTTAGGTCTTTGTGAACAGCTTCCATAACATTCGTTCATGTAGGGCTGTATTATTTGAGTTACAGTATGCTAACTCATTGAATCCCACATCATTAGATAACTACATAACATGAAATTAACATAAAAACATCTTCTGATCAAAGTACAGTTGTAATTTGGTGGTCAGAGGAAGCATTAAAATAAATAGAGCACATCTTTTAGGCCTGGAAAGCATTGGAGGAAGAATTGCACTAAAATAATAAATTCTTGTACTGTAAAAGGTCCTCTATCATTTAGGTCATTAATAATTGCCTGATTTAACGGTAGAATTGTTAGAAAGATTTGCTTAAAATGGAACTTTAATTCATATAATAAAACATTGCAAACAGGCCGGATTTTTTAATGCAGAAGAGACATTTGGAGGTTGATTTACTAAAGGAAAATAGACTGTGCAGTTTTCAAAGTGCAGTTGCACTCTGCAAGAGCAGTTGCCCCAGAGCTTAGTAAATGAGGAAAAGCTCTGCTGAATTCCATCATCCAATCATATGCAATCAAAAAGGCTGTTTTTTTAATTTTCCTTGCACGTGATTGGGTAGTCTTTGCAAAGTAAAGCTTTACCTCATTTACTAAGCTCTGGAGCATCTGCACTTGCAGAGTGCAATTGCACTTTGCAAAGTGTATAGTCTATTTGCCTTTAGTAAATTAACCCCACTATGAAGCTCAGTGCACAATTTGACAATGCAGCGTTGGAGTTAAAAGGAATTTCCAATCTGTAAAAAAAGTAAAAAATAAATAAAAAATAAGTCAGCAGCTACAAATACTGTAGCTGCTGACTTTTAATATAAGGTCACTTTCCTGTCCAGGGATCCCACGATGTCAGCACCCCTAGCTGATTTATCAATCGGCTTTGGGCGCAGGCACTGGCATCTGTCTTAAAAGAAACAAGAAGTGAAGCCTTGCACTACAGCAGTGGGAGACACTGCTGTCAATCACAGCCACAGAGCCATTAAGAAGAGAGAGGGGGCGGGGCCGAGCCGTGGCTCCGTGTGTGACACACAGTGGACACACAGAGCAGCGGCATGTGATTAAGCCTGCTCCAGTGCCCCCATAGCAAGCTGTTTGCTCTGGGGCCACTCAGCAAGAGGGAGGGTCCAGGAGCGCTGGTGGGGGGCCTGAGTAAAAGGAGGATCAGGGCTGCCCTTTGCAAAACCACTGCACAAAGCAGGCAAGTATGACTTGTTTGTTATAAAAAAAAAAGAAAAAAAAAAAAAAAAAAAGAAAAAAGCTTGCCTTTTAATATCACTTCAATTTTTCTTGCAAGAGCATGTATTCATCTGTGGAACAAAGGTTTGATCTCCAACCAACAGTGATTTCAAATAAATGTAAATGCTAATATAATCCTCCCCAATATACCAACATTTCTGCTTACATAAAGCCAAAATCTCCGAAGGCTTGTAAATAACCAGATAACGAGGACCATATGGTCTAAAAAGCAGGCAAGAGAATGTTACTCCTCAGAGTGCGTAAAAATGGTAAATGACAAATAATGCTCCTGTATCACAGCCTGGACCAAATCCAGTTACTATATAATGCACAATTCTCATAAACTTAAAAAAAAAAAAAAATTCCTTTACCCCACACTTCATTTGTACATGCTCCCCCTTCCAGACACTGCAGCTCATAGTAGAAGGTTTTCTGTAAAAGAGGTAGTGCTGCCAATCCAGAAAACAGTGGGGAGGATAAAGTGTAGCCAGCTGCTGATTGACAAGCTACAGATTTATTAATCTTCAGTGAAAATGCTAATGGCCACGCCCCCGCAACATTTTTTTAGCCCAATGGAATGCAAGCAAAAACAGCCTACATGAAAATGGCAACACTGCTCTGAATTTAGAAGCAGTGCAGCATTATATATATATATATAATATACATACACACACACACACAAGTTCTGTCCCGTCATTGTTAAAGATGTTACTAAAGATTTTTTTAAAATTAAAATAACAAACATTTTATACTCACCTGCTCTATGCACAGTGGCCCCGATCCCCCTCTTCTCAGGTCACCCAGCAGCACTCCTGGCTCCACCTCTTTCTTGTGTGTCCCCATAGTAAGCCATTTGTTATGGAAACACACAGTATCTGTACGCTCCCGAGTTGTGTGCCTATGGAGCAGCGGGACGTAGCCCTGCCCCCAACTTCCTTCTCACTGCATTTGATTTACTGCTTGAGTATTGTTGAAAAGGAAGAGAGGGGAGAAGAGATGCAGCCGTACAGAGTGCTGAACCTAACCTCCCCTCCCTTCCCTTCACACAGAGACAGAAAGTTTTTTTTACCTTAATGCAAGGAATGCATTAAGATAAGACATGTAGCAGGCATGTTGTAATGCAATTTCTCCTTTTGGCCACAAGAGATGCTAACTTGTCCTGTCAAAAAAAAAACTCAGAGACACAGAGCAGACTGGAAAAAAAGTTTCAGGAAGTGAGGAGAGCTGTCTGAGGTACCAGCATCTAAAGGGAAGTGAGGAGAGCTGTCTAAGGTGCCAGCATCAGAGTGGGAAATACTGAGGGGAAAGAGAGAGAGTGCTGACAGGAGACAAAGGTGAGGTGATTCCTTAAAAGAGAGGGAGATAACAAGGCTCAAAAAGTCCTTTGCTGGGACACAGTGCCACGTAACTGTGAGGAGAGGAGGAGTTTGTGAGGGGAAGGAACTGAGGTGCCAGAATGAGGAGAGAGACACATGTTGGCACCAGGGACTATGTGCCCCAACAGAGGGGGAGAAAGCCACAATTCTCTGGAAACTACTGAGAGAGTTACCATGAGGAGAGGAGATAGAGCACATGCGGCGTGGTGGATTAACGGGACTGTGTGGTGGAACTCCACCTGATTTAAACCGTGATAATATATTCAGCTCATTTATCACTAGTCTACCAGTTGTGTCTGTCTCTGATATCAATCCACAGCCAGGATATTGGTACTTTCTTCACTTGCATTCTTGAAAGTGTCTGCTGTAATTTTATAACTAACTAGGTGTGCCGGAGGGGCTGAGGCCATTCTTGGAGTTGAGGCGTAGGACAGAGAACCCAAAATTTCCAAGCGGCTCGTTCGGGGGTGGCGCTACACGTGGGGGCTCGTCCGGGATTTCCTGTTCTGCTAGAAAACAACCAAGACAACACCCTTGACAGAATCAAGATGGATCCTGTCGATGTGAGCCCAGAAAGTTCAGGCCAAGTAGCCTCGATGGAAGAAGCTACCTTATCGAAACCTGTGGCTGGAATTCATTGCCGCCTTGGAAGAGTTTGTGGCAAAGTGTCAGAAAAGTAGTCCACTATACACTGGGTCCGAATACCAAAAGCTGGGAACCTTTTCTATAAAAAAGGCCAGTTCCTGTCAGTGAAGAGAGTTTCGAGGAGTGGCTGCAGCCAGCCATGCAAGCCTTAGATGAGTGGGTGTCACGGTCACGGTCTGGAGTCAGGCTCAGAGGCCAGTAGCTATAGCAGCAGAGCAGATATTCACACAGGTCACCCTGGCTGATGACACGGGTTCACTTGAGGTGCGGGGTCTAAGCACTAACCGGTATTCACCAGAGCTCCCGAAGGTGGAGATGGGCTTGGCTGCGTGTTAGTGCCAGGTCGTGGTCCTCAGGATAGCCCCACCAGGAGGTGAGCAAGCCGGGGTCTGGTAGCAGATATAGCAGGTAGGGATCAAGCAGAAGCGTAGTTGAGAAACAAGCCAAAAGTCGGTAACAAATAGTTGCAGGTTGGGATTCAGCAGAAGCGTAGTCCAGGAACAAGCCAAATGTCGGTAACGAATGGTAGCGAGGATACAGTCGGCAGCAGGAGAGATAGGAGCAAGATATTGGCTGGTGAAGGCACAATATTCTGGCAACCAGGAAGTGCAGAGACATGGCTTAAATAAGGAAGTTCATGGGAGGAGCAAAGGGTTCAAGGCAAACAAGATTCAAGACAAGATCATTCAAGGATTTGTCCAAGGCACTGTCCAGCATTCCAGGTGGCTCAGCAAGCAGAGTCACTGCCAGACACACCAGAGGTCCCAGGTTCAAGCCCAGGTCCTAACAGTACTCCCCTCCTCCCATGATGTCCCCTGGATGTCTTAGGGCCAGGTTTCTGAGGAAACCTCTGGTGGAATTCCCTTGTTAATCTAGGGGCATTAACATTCTTTTCAGGCTCCCAAGAATTTTCTTCTGGCCCATATCCTTCCCATTGAACCAAATATTGCAATTTGTTTCTAGAGATCCTGGAGTCAAGAATTTTTCCCACCACAAATTTTTCTTCACCCTGTACCTCAACAGGTGGAGGAGGAGGATGAATTCTTCCAGAAAAAGTATTTTCATGAAATGGTTTGAGTAGTGATATATGAAACACAGGGTGAATCTTCATATTGTCAGGAAGTTTTAGACGAAAAGTGATTGGGTTGATTTGAACAGAAATCTCAAAAGGTCCCATAAACTTTTGACCCAACTTAGCACATGGAACTTGAACTTTTAAATTTTTGGTAGATAACCAAACTTTCTCACCTACTTGAAAAGTGGGAATAGACCTACGATGTCTGTCAGCAGCCTTCTTGTAATATTCCTGCGCCTCCTTCAATGTATCAGTCAATTTCTCCTGGATCTCATGTAATGAAGTTAGTCTGTTGGTAACAGCAGGAATTGAAGTTGAGATGGGGAGATCAGGAATAAAAACTGGATGATACCCGGTGTTTAAGAAAAATGGGCTTTGGGATGTGGAACTATGTTTAGAGTTATTATAAGCAAACTCTGCCGTAGGAAGGTAGTCCACCCAGTCATCCTGAAGATAACTCACGAAACATCGAAGGTATTGCTCCAGAGTTTGATTGGTCCTCTCGGTCTGACCATTAGACTGTGGATGAAAAGCCGAGGACAGATTAACTGTTACACCCAAAGCTGAGCAAAAACTTCTCCAAAATTTTGAGGTAAACTGTACCCCTCTGTCAGACACCACATCATCAGGAATTCCATGAAGTTTAAAAACTTCTCTAACCATTACCTCAGCAGTATGTTCGGCGGAGGGTACCCCTTTAACTGGAATAAAGTGAGCCATCTTAGTGAGACGGTCAACGACTACCAGAATGGTGGTCATCCCTTTAGAAAGAGGAAGGTCAACCACAAAGTCTATAGAAATTAACCCCCATGGTCTTGATGGAACAGGTAGTGGTAGAAGTAACCCCAGAGGAGAAGATCGAAGTGTCTTATTGCGAGCACAGGTTAGACATGAAGCCACATAACTCTTAACATCTTTCTTGTACCCAGGCCACCAAAAGGAACGTGATAAGAGTTCTTCTGTCTTAGAAACCCCAAAATGACCAGCAAGTTTAGAGTCATGTACCAACCTGAGGGCTTCTACCCGAACTGATTCAGGTACATAAAGGCAATGCGCTTGAGTCCAAAAACCATTGTTGTACTTGAGGTTAATGTCCTTAGGAGGATTATTAAGAAGTGGGTCATTCTCATACCCCTCCTTGAGAAGATTAAGAAATGTCTTCGAACTCATGGCCCCTAGAAAGTTCTTTTGAGGCAGGATTGTACATTCAAAGGTGCTTTCCCGGAGAGACCCAGACAACATCCGTGATAGGGCATCAGCCTTACCATTCCTTGACCCAGGGCGGTATGAAATAACAAAATTAAACCTGGAAAAGAAAAGGGTCCAACGTGCTTGTCTAGATGACAACCTTTTAGCAGACCTAATAAATTCTAAATTTTTATGATCATGAGAACAGTTACAGGGTGCTTAGCTCCTTCCAGCAGATGCCTCCACTCAGAAAATGCTTCCTTAATTGCCAGCAGCTCCTTGTTTCCAATGTCATAATTCATCTCGGCTGAAGACATCAGTCAAGAGAAATAAGCACAAGGATGAAGCTGCATTTTTTCTCCCATTCGCTGAGAAAGGATAGCTCCCACAGCAGAATTAGAAGCATCAACTTCTACGATGAAAGGTAGTTCTGGATCTGGATGTACCAGTATTGGTGCAGAAGTGAAGAGAGTTTTCAGTTTACTAAAGGCAGCCTGTGCCTCAGGTGACCACAAAAAGGGCACCCCTTTCTTTGTCAACTGTGTAATTGGAGCAATTACCTTAGAGAAATTCCTTTTAAATCTTCTGTTAAAGTTGGCAAATCCAACAAATCGCTGTATCTCTTTAACATTCTTAGGGGCGGGCCAATCCACCACAGCTTTGATCTTATCAGGATCCATGCTTACCCATTCAGAAGAGATTATGTATCCCAAGAACTGGATCTGAGTTTGTTCAAACTCGCATTTCTCTAGTTTTATGTAAAGTTGATTTCGCCTTAATCTTTCGAAAACAATACAGACATGCTTGCGGTGTTCTTCCAAAGTATCAGAGAAAATGAGAATGTCATCCAAATATGCTATTACAAACTGATCAAGCAAATCTCGAAAAGCATCATTAATAAAATGTTGAAAAGTTGCAGGAGCATTGCAAAGCCCAAAGGGCATGACCAAAGACTCAAAATGTCCATATCTGGTTCTGAAAGCAGTTTTCCATTTATCTCCGGGACAAATGCGGACAAGGTTGTATGCCCCCCGTAAATCTAATTTGGTAAAGAGCTTGGCAGAGCAGAGTCTCTCAAGCATTTCTGGAATCAGTGGGAGTGGATAGCGATTCTTAATTGTGATCTTATTTAAATCTCTGTAGTCAATACACGGACGCAGGGTGGAGTCCTTTTTCGTCACAAAGAATAAGGCTGCGCCAGCAGGAGAGGTTGAGTGTCTGATAAAACCCTTCTCAAGATTCTCATTAATCCACTCCCTGAGCACTTTCAGTTCAGGTTCTGATAAAGAATAAAGGCGACCAAATGGTATTTCTGCCCCTGGAAGCAATTCAATGGGACAATCATAAGAGCGATGAGGAGGCAGCTGATCTGCGTTCTTTTTATCACAAACGTCCCGAAGCTCAAGATATTGTGGAGGTAGCTTGTCGTATGGATGGATAGTTGCCAAAACTGCTTGTAAATCTTGGGTTGGTGGAGGGCTTATTTGATAAGATTCTTTCCAATGTTTCTTGCAATGGTCAGATGTAAAGCTTAAAGAACGTTGATGGAGGGATTATGGATAGAAAATCAAGGAATGCCCAGGATAATAGGGAACTTGGGTGATGTAATCAGCTCAAAGCTGATAGTCTCCTGATGGTCAGTTTCAATTAGGACTTTAAGCGGGATTGTCTCGTGGGTAACAGGGCCTGAAGACAAAGGTGTGCCATCCACAGTTTCCATATCAATTGGGGGCGAGTTTATTTCTTATTTGAATGTTATTACTTTGGGCAAATTCGATGTCGATGAAGTTTCCCCCAGCCCCTGAGTCCAGCATAGCAGAGAAAGGTATTTCATTTCAACAATAAGCTTTATAGGGATGACAAAATGAGTTGATAAAGAATTAACTTTATTTGCTTCCTGAATCAAAGGAGAGATGGACTGAGAAATTGAGTTTATTTGTTCAGATACTGTAACATCCGTTGCTGCAATTGTTCTTTTAAATTTATTGGGACAATTAACTGCGTAATGTCCAGAGTCTCCACAATAAAGACATACGTTTTCTGAACGTCGTCTTTCTTTCTCCTGAGTAGTAATATATCTTTTAATAGCATCCACCTGCATAGGTTCAGGAGTGTCCGAATCAGGAAAAACTCTGGGACCCTTAGGAGGATACTGAGTAGTAGAAAAACGCATGCCACCATTACTGCCTAGGATTCCCAGTCTCTCCTTTCTCCTTTCAATAAGTCTCTGATCAATTTGAATACATAATTTAATAAAAGCTTTGAGGTCATCAGGACTTTCTACTCTGGCAAGCTCATCTTTTACTTGTTCCGAGAGTCCTTGATGGAACTGACTCTTTTGTGCTGCTGGATTCCAATTGGTATCTGAGATCCAACGTCGATATTCAGTTGTGTACTCTGCAACAGAGCGTCTTCCCTGCCGTAAATTGTGCAATTTTGCCTCAGCAGTAGCACAGCGGTTAGGATCATCGAAAACTTGGTTCATCGCAGTCACAAAAGAATCAAAATTATCCAGGATGACATCATCTTTCTCCACATAAGGGGAGGCCCAGGCTAAGGCTTCCTCAGTCAGGAGGTTGATAATAAACAGCACCTTTTTCCTGTCAGAAGTGAATGCAGCAGGTTGCATCTGAAAGTATATACGACATTGATTAAGGAACCCTCTATAATGGTGGCGGTCTCTGGTAAACTTGAGTTGTAGGGGCATTCGTGCATTAGTTTCTATGGCAGCAGTATCTCGGGCATGAAAATCCCGTAATTGTTTGTGTAGATCAAGGATTTCCTCTTGTAGACCTTTCACTTCAATTTGTAACTCAGAACATTTTTCCTGGTAGTTAACACCAAATGTCTGCAACTCAGCGATTTGAACCCTGAGGGGAGCCACGGCAGCTGCTACAATGGCCTCCATGTTTTTGGCCAGAATATTCTGTCACGGTCTTGAGTCAGGCTCAGAGGCCAGTAGCTATAGCAGCAGAGCAGATATTCACACAGGTCACCCTGGCTGATGACACGGGTTCACCTGAGGTGCGGGGTCTAAGCACTAACCGGTATTCACCAGAGCTCCCGAAGGTGGAGATGGGCTTGGCTGCGTGTTATTGCCAGGTCGCGGTCCTCAGGATAGCCCCACCAGGAGGTGAGCAAGCCGGGGTCTGGTAGCAGATATAGCAGGTAGGGATCAAGCAGAAGCGTAGTTGAGAAACAAGCCAAAAGTCGGTAACAAATAGTTGCAGGTTGGGATTCAGCAGAAGCGTAGTCCAGGAACAAGCCAAATGTCGGTAACGAATGGTAGCGAGGATACGGTCGGCAGCAGGAGAGATAGGAGCAAGATATTGGCTGGTGAAGGCACAATATTCTGGCAACCAGGAAGTGCATAGACATGGCTTAAATAAGGAAGTTCATCGGAGGAGCAAAGGGTTCAAGGCAAACAAGATTCAAGACAAGATCATTCAAGGATTTGTCCAAGGAGCTGTCCAGCATTCCAGGTGGCTCAGCAAGCAGAATCACTGCCAGACACACCCGAGATCCCATGTTCAAGCCCAGGTCCCAGCCCAGGTCCTAACAGTGGGACATACCTGAGGCTCAGAAAAAGCAGAGAATCACTGAGAGTTTGAGGGGGCAAGCCTCAGAAGCTATTCGCAACCTGAAACTTAGCAAACAGGACTGTACTGCTCATGACTACTTAGATATCTTACAAGATGTGTTTGGGAGAACAGAAATGGCCTCTGACCTCATGTACCAATTTGAGCATACCTACCAAAATGAGGGGGAGAAATTGTCTAAATACATGAGGTGCCTTGACAAGATAATGCACCAGATACTGCTAAAGAAATGTATAGATCCCAGGTCAGTTGACAGGGTCTGGGCACAACAGGTTTTAAGGGGGACTCAGCCCTTAGATCTTATTAGGATCCAGTAAAAACTCGAAGAGATGGTGGAATTTTGAAGTGCCCTGAATTAATCTGGATGGTGTGAGAAGAAGAAGCTCTGTTGGAGAGAAAAACAAGAAAACTGAAGCCAGAATCTGTCACTGAGGTTAGAGTGATTAGTGCGACTAGTGATGACACAGAGATGGAGCTCTTGAAATCCCAGGTGTCACAAATGATGGAGATGATGCTGCTGCTAGCAGCCAGGATAACCCCACCAGCTAACGAGAATGTCTCAGAGCCCAAGCAGACTTTGAACCCTAGAGTCATTTCTGCAGAGAAGCCTATGATTAAAGTAGTCTGTCTTAATTGCAGAGGAGTGGGTCATTACCGACACAACTGCACAAGTCCGCTAAAACATGTCAACTAGTTCTGAGAAGCTGGCAGGAAACCTCAGCAGGCCCTGGTGAAGAAGCCAAATGGGTGCCAACCTACAGAAGTTAGCTCAAAAAGGCAAAGACCCAGGGAAGCCACAGTGGAAGCCTAAACTGTCACAGAAGGCCCTCACTGCTGTTTCTAAATGACCAGACAATCCACTCCTGTCAACCTCAGTGACTGGTCGCAGAGAGTCATGCATACTGGCCCTCTGGAGCCCAACAGCGACGCCAGCAAATCCCGAAGCCCATCAAGAAGGGGGCGTGAATACAGATGACAGGACAAACTAACTACCCTACTTCGGGTAAATTCCCTGACAAACTAGTGGCGCCTTCTCCCATCGTGTCAATTCAAGTAGAAGGCACCTATACAAAGGCCCTTCTGGACATGGGGGCGCAAGTTACCCTGCTATATAGAGACTTTCATGACCGGCACCTCAAACACTTACCCCTGCAGAAATTGGAGGAACTGGAGATATGGGGTATTGGAACCCAAAATTTCCCATATGATGGATACTTACTGGCTAGGTCGACTTTTGACCCCTCTGTGACCGAACCAACAGAAATGTTTGATACCTTAGCTGTTGTATGCCCTCACCCATCAGGAGCCAACAAGAGTTCTCTGAAAATAGGAACGAACACTTACCTTGTCAGAAGGCTGCTCACTCCTCTTGTATTGAAGTCTCACACCCCAACCAAAGGCATACACCCTATGCTGAGACAAGTGTATCAGCAGCTAGTCAAAGAACAGAGCACCCCAGCTGAAGGAGTGGGGAAGATTTAGCGATTGGACAGAAGTGACAAGATACTACAACTTGGAGAGGTGGTGTGTCTACAAGCTTCAGTCAAGCTTAATTGGCAACAACCAGGCCCCTTTGTGTCCTTGAAGCTAACCGCCAGGGAGAGGACACGGGAGTGGAGGTACTCCTAAAAGTCATATCAATTACAGATCTGCAATGGAGTCGTGGGAAGATCCCTGTAAACATCCAGAATGTTACGGCCTCACCGTTGAAACAGTGAGCCCGAATGCTGTTAGGACAAGTAAATCCAGCCACCCCAGTCTCACCATCTTATTTGGGGAAGGGAGAGAAGGACGGAATCTTCATAGAACAGTTTTACCCACAAAACACCACACTATTACCTGAGTAGAAAGAAACGGTCAAAGCCAAACTCCCGAAATGGCAGAATATGTTCTTGATAGATGAGTTTAATGTGGGGTATGTGAAAAGTGCCCAGCACAGGTTTTGCCTTCAGGAGGACAAGCCATTCAGAGAAAGAGTCAGACGGATCCCTTTGGGGGACCTAGAAGATTTACGTGAGCAGCTGGCAGAATTGAAGAGATCAGGCATCATCATGGAGTCTAGGAGCCCTTATGCCTCCCCCATAGTAGTGGTGCAGAAGAAAAATGGGTCCCTGAGGCTTTATCGGATGCTCAACAGGAGGACCATTCCTGATCAGTACACCACTCCAAGGATAGAAGATACCCTGCAGGGCCTATCGGGGGGTGAAGTGGTTCAGCGTGCTGGACCTAAAGCGTGGGTACTATGAAATCCCCATACACCCTGAGGACAGGAAAAAAATAGCTTTTATCACCCCAGTAGGGTTCTTAGTGTGAGGGGAAGGAACTGAGGTGCCAGAGTGAAGAGAGAAACACACGCTGAAACCAGGGACTATGTGCCCCAACAGAGGGGGTGAAAGCCACGATTCTCTGGAGACTACAAAGAGAGTTACCGTGAGGAGAGGAGATAGAGGACAGGCGCGGTGAGGTAATGTAGACGGTGTGGTGGAACTCCACCTGAGAGAGAGAGAACCAGACTCTGGCAGCATCAAAGGGGTAGAAAGCCAAGCTTTTCCAGAGACTGCCAGGAGAGTGTTGCCTGAAGACTGAAGGAAGCCAGGAGCAGAGACAGCCACGTGGTCCACTAATTCAGTCCAGGGACCCTACTCAGCAACCCAGCACCACTCAGCTCAGCAGAGACGACCAACACCTTTCAGGGATTGCAATACCCATCTGGGTATCGGGTCGGCCGCTGCCTGTTCACCTTGCAAGTTTCGCTACCAGTCATCTCGATCAGCCATCAGCAAGAGATCCAGTGTCTACAACATCTCTAGATGCATCAGGAGCCTGAACCAGCACCTGGGATTATCATTGTGTCATCAAACAGAGGACTGATGAGCGGGTGTAAACCCAACATCCCTCTTGACACAATACTGACACTGCATGCAGACAGCAATTTCCCTTTTTAGTGTCAACTGATGCTTGTTTGGAGTTGCCATCTTTAGTAGTTTTTCCTTTTAAATTTCTACTGGAACATTCTAGATGATTACTGATCCACGCGAGCTTGTTTAAACCTTCTCTTAAAACAAGGGCCCCATCATTTGCTAGCAGAAGACACTACAATTCTTCACCTCAGGACCTGTAACGTTACAGAACTGTGCTTACTGTACTTGTGTAACCCATTCTTTTCTTTGTATGTATATCTGTCAGGAAAGGGTCCGTCCGCTGGTAAGATTCATCATTTGGCGTGCAGTGCTGAGGTCCATCAGCAGGTGTCTCCTGGCAGTTTGTAACTGTCAGGAGAGACTTTCCCTGCTGGTGTTATGTCATCATTGGGCCGCAGTACTGGTGTTCACCAGCAGATGGATCCTGGCAGTATGGAGCAGGCAACACTTCCTGTGCTCAGGTGTTACTTGAGGACAATTTCTGCAGTCTTATAAATACCCGGAAAGCCCACACATGCTTGCCTTGGTATCTCTCTCCCTGGGCCCTGACCTTGAGCCTGCTATCCTGACCTTGACCCTGCATCTGACCCCATTCTGGACCTGTCCCTCCTGTTTGCCTTAGATCCCTGCTCTGCAGCCCATCTATCTGTCCTTGCCCTGTCCTGTTGGTTCCCCATCCTTACCCATCTGCTTACCCTCCTGTGTATGACCTCGGCCTGGCTTTTGTTACGATTCCAGTATTTCCCATTAATTGTATATACCATTGTTGTTTGTGGGTTTGGGTTGGTTGTGCACTGTTATATTCACTTACTTATCACCTATGTAAATAAACACCATTATTATTCACTTACATGTGTTTCTGGTTTTCTCTGTGCAGTCCACACAGTCTGGTCTACTAATTCCCTGACAGTATCTCTCAAGGGTGTTTGCAGCCCAGAAGGAACTGAGAAATTGACATGTCTTCTCTCCTCCCTCTCAATGCCTGTGTTAAGGGGATATAGATTATTACCTTTTATATACTTACAGTTTCTAAGTCTTGAAGGTTGTCTTTTCTAAAATATTAATTCTTTGCAGCAAGGTGTTTTCAGCTTCACGGAGAAAAAACAAAACCAGTGAAGCAGTTACATGGTACAATAATGGTAAGATATAAATGGCATCAAGTTATTAACATTGTAATGTAAGATAAACGGTAAACAGATCATTGTAGAGTGTACACACATGGTTTCACAGGAGTCCACTGCCACATGATCCTCTTCCAGCAACTGTCCTGATACCTGATCATCATTATCTAATTTCACTTTTAGGTTGATGACCCCAACCACATCACATATACTTGTGCGCTCTGGCACAACCACCCAGACTTCTGTTCTTTCCAACAGTACTCCAGAGTTCCTCTCATACACAACCTCTGTATGATGCAATCCAGCACACTGTGAGACGACTTTCCATATTAACAACAATTGCATTACATGACTAGGGTAGCCAGATAACTAAGGCCGCGTACACACGCGGGGACTGTTCGCTCAACTTTGTCCGTCAAACAGTTTCAGCAAACAGTCCGCTCAAAATTAGCATGGACGGACTTGCCCACACACGACGAACGAACAGTTTGCTGAAACCGTGCGCGATGACGTGAACGGCACGTACGACGGGACGGAAAATACGACGTCCTATACACTGCAGTACAACTTTCGGCGTATAAATCCTTTCTGAGCATGCGCGGAACTTAGTTTGACGAACAAGCCTACACACGAGGGGACTGTTCGCTGAAACCAAGTTTCAGCGGACAGTTTTTCGGAATTTCAGAAAAACTTTGTTCAGCAGACTGTTCGCTGAAACTGTCCGCTGAAAGCCCACACACGGGCGGACTGTCCACCGAAACACTGTTCAGCGGACAAAGTTGGGCGAACAGTCCCCGCGTGTGTACGCGGCCTTACTTCCCCAACAATACATGTAAACTTTAATTAACTGTTACCTTAAAATAAATACCCGGACACCTGCTTGGATGAAAATGGCCTCAACGGCCTTTATTTAAATAACAATAAAAAACTAAACTTTATTTTAAATATTTTAATAATACAAAACTTGTAACAACTTCCAGTTACCCAAAAGACCCTAAGTGCTTTTTGGCTGGTCCCTGACGACCCCTTATTATTTTTGAGCCTGTGATCCCCTCTTCGTCAGCATCTGTCCCCAGCCGCCAAACTTGCCTCGAGGACTCACTAACTGACCACAGACCCCCAACATATGTTAGCCATTAATCTGGACTGACACCAGCCCAAACACAATGACTCCATCTCTGGCATGGGTCCCAACCTTTTTCAAATGACCCATGCATTTCTACATATATATTTTCATATATATATATATAGCAATCGCCAAGGACCCAACGCCACCGCGGAACAAGTGTGAAACCTTACACTTGTGACCGCCGCCACGCCAACAAAGCCCGGTGTACTCCATCTTCCAGCCCTAAGGCCCACAGATCAATGCCCATAGGGTTCAAATGAACCCCGTCGCCCCTCAAATACCTCCAGGTGTCCACCTCCAGCTCCCAATGACGAATGACCACCCCTCCATTCCGGGCCACAAACCTTCCCACCTCTTTGTTGACCTTAATCCTGGTTTTGTTCAGTTTTTCCCAGGATCGAGCCCCTCTCCACGACATGCGGGCCACTATATCCGACCACACCACCGTCATGTCCGGGAAAGCGGTACGGAGCCTCAAGAAATCCCACTGGATATCTTTGATCACTTGTCGCATAGGTCGGACCCCCAGATCATTGCCCCCAACATGGAGCACCAAAATATCCGGGGACCGATCCAAAGCAGCAAAACGATGTACCTCGGGGACCACTTTATGCCACATCATCCCCGGGATCCCAATCCACCTGACCGTGCCTTCCTCCCTGGCCACCCTGAGTTGTCTACCTTCAGGCCTGACATCCGCCCTCCTGGCCCCCCAAAAAAACAAAAGAATGTCCCATTATCCAAACGAGACATCTTGGGGGATCTGAAAAGAAAGGAAAACATTCAAACCCATCAACAACAGTAATATACAAATTAAACAAAAAAAACAAATCAGCACAACAGTTGCGGCCTAACATATAACCGGTACCTATCCGATTCCCATCGACCAATCCTCTTAATGACTTCCGACGGAAGTCCCCATCTAGCTGCTTCAGTAGCCGCCCCTATCCTAAACGAGTGGGAAGCATACTCACCCGAAGGAAGACCAGCCTCCTCCAGACACTTCCGAAAAACCGCAGAAAATTGGAACCTGGACAGGCAGGATCCATCCTGATGTACCAGCAATGCTCCCTCCCCCGGCGGGCGGAGTGCCAAAAACCGCTGCAGAGCCATAACTGGACAAAGCTGTTCCCCCACCCCTGGAAACAACTCCACCCAGGCCCCCCTGCCTTCCTGATCCATCTTCGACTTCCTAATCCAGATCCTCACCTTGCCTCCCGAGCATTGGACATCACTCCACCGCAGTCCACCGGCCACCCTCCTGGACGGCGAGACTAGCTCCCCAATCCGAAAAGCCCCAAAGAACGCCAGCACAAACGCCGCCCTAAACAGCACTACCTCGTAACCCGTGGAACATACCTCCCCCAACACTGACAGAACTGACCCCAGCACCGCAAAAGAAACAGGGCGCCTGGAGTCGCGTTTGTGGGAACCCCTTCTGTAACCCCGCAGAGCCCTGCGGACCAAAAATGTCTTTGTGACATCTACCCTACCTTCCATCTGAAACCAGAAGGCCAACGCAGCCATCTTCCGTCCGATGGCTGCCCCGGACACACCCCTGGCGTGATTAGCACATACAAAGATCAACACCAGCATCTCCATCCCTTCCGGGTCCCCCATACCTCCTACCTCATTCACCAGGACCAACCATTCCTGCCAAACTGTCTGATAAGCCTTCCACGTTCCCGCGCTGAGAGACTGTCTGATCAATCCTGCGGCGACTCCAATGCAACCGTCCACAGCTCCTGCGGGCACAGTTCCCCTTCCTGATGTGCCTCCGGTGCCAATTTGCGAAACGTGTCCCACTGGAAACGAGACAAAGCATCCGCTAAACCATTGTCGACCCCAGGGATATGCACAGCATATATAAACGCATTTATGCGCAAACAGCAAAGCACCAAGCGTCGCAACAACCTTATCACCAGGGGAGAAGAGGCCCGAGATGTTATTAATGGCCATAACCACCCCCATGTTGTCGCAATTGAATCGCACCTTCCTGTTCTCAAAGACCTCCCCCCACAACTCCACAGCTAAAATGATGGGGAACAACTCCAGCAAGACTAAGTTTTTGAGAAAACCCGCTTCCCTCCAACTCTCCGGCCACGGGCCCGCACTCCATCTACCCTGACAGTAAGCGCCATAGCCCCCCGAACCGGCCACGTCCGTGAACAGGACCAGATCAGCATTGCCGACCGGCCCAACCTGCCAAATGGCCCGCCCATTGAATTCTGCCAGAAAGGAATCCCAAATCTTCAAGTCCTCCTGTAACTCCCTCGTCAACCGCACAAAATGATTCGGCATGCGCACCCCCGCAGTAGCAGCCGCCAATCGTCTACAGAAAATACGCCCCATAGGGATAATCCTGCAAGCAAAATTCAATTTGCCAAGCAAGGACTGCACTTCCTTCAAGCGAAGCTTACGCTTGCCGCTGGCCCCACACACCTCCTGCCGCAACGCCACCAATTTGTCCTCTGGCAATCTACACTCCATGGCCATCGAATCAATCGTGATGCCCAGGAAAACCAAGTCCGATTTCGGGCCCTCGGTCTTATCCGCCGCCAGGGGTATTCCAAATCTGTTCGCTAAATGTTGAACCGTCCCAAGTAAAATGCCGCAACAACGAGAATCCGGGGGGCCTATGCATAAAAAATCATCCAAATAGTGGATAATCGAACTCAACCCCGCAACCTCCCTAACTGCCCATTCAAAAAATGAGCTGAACTGTTCAAAATATGCGCAAGATATGGAACACCCCATCGGGAGACACCTGTCCACGAAGTACTCCCCCTGCCAGCAACAACCCAACAAACCCATGCTCTCGGGGTGTACCGGCAACAACCGAAAAGCCGATTCCACATCGGTTTTCGCCATAAGAGATCCCTTACCATATCTTCTAACCCACGCTACTGCCGCATCAAATGATGTATAGGTAACCGCACATGCCTGCGGGTCAATACCATCATTAACCGAGCCGCCCTTAGGGTAGGACAGATGATGAATCATCCTGTACTGACCCGATTCCTTTTTTGGAACAACACCCAATGGGGAAACAACTAAACCTGGCAGCGGAGGATCCACGAACGGGCCCGCCATCCTCCCCAACGCCACCTCCTTGGCCAATTTGGCCGACACCACCTCCTGATGGAGACGGGCCGACCTCAAGTTATCCGAGATCGGTGGCACTTCCCGCACCCTACTCGGAATCCTAAACCCCTCCCTAAAGCCAACCTCCAAAAACTGCGCCGCCGCCCTGTCCGGATACCTACTTAGAAAAGGAAGCATCCTTACCAGACTCACCGGCGTCAGCCCTTTTTCCAGCGTTGTCCCCTGGCCGACCCTTGCCCTGCTTAAAGCAACGCAGGAAGGGGTGGCTTCCGCTGCAGCCTGAGCACTCGTGCTTGTATCTGCACGCTGAGCCGAAACGGCAAGTTCCTTCATTGAACTGCCAGCAGACCCCTTTCTTTTTAGGGGCCGGCGATCCCGCGGAGGAAGCGCCGCCGGCCCCCCCTGGAAAAAACTGCCCCGACCCCCTCGAAGATGTCATCAGCTTCATCCAAAGACTAATGTCTTTGTGATCCCATCTGATGGAGGGGCGAACAGCCTTCCGCTGACGAAACTGTTCGTCATACCGAAGCCATGCCAAACCCCCATAAACCCTATGAGCCTCACTGATCGCCTCCAGATAGCAAAACAGTGCGGAGCAATTTTCCGGGGCCTTTTCCCCGATCACACTTGCAAAAATCGCAAACGCCTGCAACCAGTTTGCAAATGTGCGCGGGATTAACCTATACCTCCTCTTCTCCTCTTCATCCTTTTTACTCTCATCCGGCTTCACCCGATCTAAATTAAATTTTTCCAAGGGGAGCAGGGAAAAAATCTCCACAAACTCGTCCTTCCAAATCTTT
Organism: Lithobates pipiens; assembly: GCF_037356315.1. Classification (NCBI taxonomy): domain Eukaryota; kingdom Metazoa; phylum Chordata; class Amphibia; order Anura; family Ranidae; genus Lithobates; species Lithobates pipiens. The sequence goes on along the minus strand of NW_027507686.1, from coordinate 60,919,605 downwards.
TCCCGCACCTCCTTCATCAAGTGGGCCCCTAACGGGCCCTCAAAACACACGTATACCTCACAGCGCGCTGCATCCGCTAAACGCACCTTGTCCAAATCCTTGTCCCCCGCCTCAGATCCAGGCTTAGTACCCCCGGCGTCCTTGTCCGTCTGCGTCTCCGTCGTCACCGACACCTTCTGCGCTGTCCCCCCCCACCAGACGGCCCCCCCACCACCGCAGGCGGAATAACCCACGGCGTCACCGGAGTCGGGGGGCCTCACCTCCCCCCCGTCCAACCGCCGTAGCAGCTCCCTGAGGGACTCCCACAACCCCTGCGACCCCTCCCCCACCCCCTGCCCGGCCTGAGCACTGCCCTCCCCCATCCCCCTCCCCCCCACAACTGCCACGCTCCCCCCCCCTGAGGCCCCCCCCGCCCCCAACCCGCCCCCACTCCCCCCCAACAACCCTACCCCACCCCACAAGACAATGCAGAGTGTGAGCACTCACCAGGCTGTCCCAGGCGATTAGAACCTCCAGCCGCCCCACCGGATACTCCTGCAGCCTCCTGGGGATCTTCAGACAGCTCTCCCTCCTCACTGCTGCTGCCAGCCCGGTCCACCGATGGCTGATACTGCTGATGTCCTTCAGGTCCTCCTCCTCCCCTGGGCACTGCAGCGCTGGGCAGAGGAGAAAAGCTGGAATTCCTCAGAGAGCTCTGTTCAGGATTTAAATTTGGCGCCGAACCGGTGACGTCATCAAGCCGCGCCGCACTCCCGTCCACCGCACAGGCATTCCCCTGGCCAGCCCTCCCAGGACCCACACTGAGCCTGGAGGCGGGGCCTCCCGACCGACGTGAGGCACTGGCGCGATCCTGCACACTGCCAGCAGCCAAGATGGCGACTCCACGAGGTAAGCCCCCAGCTGCCTCAACTCCCGCACTGGTGCCCGCTCGTCTGTGTCTCCCACGGCGGACTGCCCCCCCGACCGGAACATCGCCGGAGGCAGCAGCCGAACGAATCCGAGCCACGGAGGTGGCAGGAGGGGGTGGGGGCCCGCCGGCCCCCCGAACTTCCCCCCCCTGGGACTTTGCCGTGGACGGGGATTCCTTCCAGGCCCCCCGCTGGCTGGCCGGAGTGTCCGCTCGGCGGGGGGGCCTGAAGGGTCCCAGCTGGGGCTCCCATAACGGCGTCGAGTCCTGGGGGTATTGTCTGGGCTCAGGCGCTCCGGGGGTCTAGACCTCCGAGCACGCAGCTGGACAGGCCCGGCTGTGGAAGGACCCTGTCCTACCCCCTGCAGCGTGGCAGCAATCTGGCCCTGAAGCCACTCCGTGCCATGCACCACCGCTGCTTCCCTAAGCTGCGCCCAAAGCTCTTGCAACCCACTTATCCTAACTAACCTCTCTCTATCTGCTTGCAGGACACAACGTCTCTCCTCGCTTGCTGACCCCCAACTGCTGACTTGCTCCACCCTGGCACATGGACGAGGACCCACGCTCCTCCTCCCCTTGTGACCATCCACCAATGGGGTAAGTACGCCTGCATCCTAAACCACCCCCACGCTGCTCTTTCTTTAGCCCAGTAATTCCCTTGCACCCTGTCATGTATGTCCTGCGCTTCCTTTTTAATACAGCTCCGTACATGTCTTGCTTCCAACATTGGTAATCTCTGCATAGTACAGTCTGTAATATCCAGCTCCATTTATGCATGCTCCGTGGTACAAGTGCAGGAGAGGACGGCAGGATATACACCAGCAATATTATAACATTTATCTCAGCATATCTGTCATAAAAAGGCACCATGATTCTACACCTAAGACCTTCCTGGGGTCCTTCATGTTCCTGGGGATGTGGAAGACTCATTGGTGCTCTCCTAGAATGCAGCCTGGTGCGGGAATCACCATAAAACTCTCAGGCTCAGTGTCAATGATGCTCTGCAGTCCCTCCATTTAGCACAGCAGAAATTGTGTCCGCTCCACTGTTACACACTGAGCCTTCTTTCAATAAAGCCAACAGACTTGTCACCCATCTGTCCCAGTCTACTTTCTCTGTGCTCCCATCAGAAGTACTATGCAGTACCGCTCCAACTGCCAAAGGAGACACAGGACAGAGGGACTCCACAGCAGACACATTGCACATATCACTTTTGTTTAAACCAGGGGTAGGCAACCTTTTGAGCAGAGTGTGCCGAACATTTTTGACAAGAAATTGAGAGTGCCGGTTATATATATATATATAAAAAAGTAAACTTTACATTCTCAATCATGATAAGAAAGAACTACTTGAATAACAGTATGAAATGAACATTGAGCTTTCAAAGATCATTCAATGGTAACTTACTCTTGTTCCAAAAGAGGTATGTTGTGCGGTAAGTACGGTAAGGTTTAAATTATTGTGCCAGCTAAAGACTTCTGTGAAATCATTTCCTAGATCAGCCCCAATTTCTGCACCTTCACACCTCAGTTCAGCCCCAATTCCTGCACCTTCATACCTCAGATCAGCCCTAATTCCTGCACCTTCACACCTCAGATCAGCCCCAATTCCTGCACCTTCACACCTCAGATCACCCCAATTCCTGTACCTTCTCGCCTCAGATCAGCCCCAATTCCTGCTCCTTCACACTTCAGATCATACCCAATTTCTACACCTTCATACCTCAGATCAGTCCCAGTTGCTGCACCTTCACAACTCAGACCAGCCCCAATTCCTGCACCTTCACACCTCAGATCCCCCCAATTCCTATACCTTCTCATCTCAGATCAGCCCGCCTGTGTGAAGTAGTACGTGCAAAGCAAGTTACAAAGCAGTACTCAAAAAGCCAATTACAAAGTAGTACATGCAAAGCCAGTTACAAAGTAGCACGTACGAAGTCAGTTACAAGGCAGTGTGTAAGAAGCAAGTTACAAAGCACTGTATACAAACCCATTTACAAAGCAGCGTGTACAAAGCCAGTTACAAAGTAGTGCATACAAAGTCATTTATACTTACAAACAAGGCAAACTTCCAAAAACTAATATTTACAAATGATTGGACTTGCATACTGTAAGGGTCTGATTGATAAGGATCTATAGGATTTCCTAAATGTAAAATTTCCCAAAGTCGCTACGTTCTACGTTCTCCCGAAAATACACAAACACTCTACCAATCCTCCTGGGAGGCCTATTATATCAGGCATAGGATCACTCACAGAAAATGCGAGTAGACTGGTTGAGTCTATTCTAACTCCACATGTACTCACTTTACCATCTTATGTTAAAGATACATTGGATTTCTTAAAACACATTGAAGGAATGGTCGTGCCTCCCGACGCCCTGCTCGTGACACTTGATGTGAAAGCATTATATTCCAGCATCCACCACGCACAGGGAAGCCCTTACCTTCCTCTTTGAACAAACTAACCATCGCTGGGAATTCTGTGAATTAATTTTGGACTTACTCTACTTTATCCTCACTCACAATTTTTTGCATTTGGAGAGTCCCACTTTCTCCAGGTGCAGGGGGTGGCTATGGGCAATACGTGTGCCCCGGCCTACGCCAACCTGTACCTGGGGGGGTGGGAACAATTTCTTTTTTCTGATGACACCTTGTCAATGTACACCAGCCATGCCTTGACGACGTGTTCATCATATAGACAGGTACCAATGTGGAGTTGGACAGATTTGTGACAGAACTCAATAAAAACCATTTCAATCTTAAATTCACTGTTGCCAGTCATACATCTAAAATAAATTTTTTTGATCTTACATTGTCCAAGGACGACCAGGGATGTGTTGCCTCCACTCCCTATCGTAAGGAGACTGCAGGCAACACACTCCTACACACAGCAAGCACGCACCCGGATCCCCTACTATGCAGCATTCCTTACGCCCAGTACGTTAGGCTGCGTCGGAATTGAACACACACTGCTGAGTTTAAAACTCAAGCTAAATTATTACGTGATCGACTTAAACTAAGGGGTTATGGGAAATCCATCCTACGTAAAGCATATAACAGGGCACTGCGCCAATCCCGCAGCTCACTTTTGTATAAACACAAAAATCCCTCACACAACTCTACTGTTAGATTTATAACGAAATATTCTAATCACCACCCCGAATTACGTGAGGTATTAACCACATATTGGCCCCTCCTACGGGAGGATCCAATTTTGGCCAAATACATCAATATTAAACCTAACATTTCTTTTCGTAGAGCTAAATCCCTACGGGATCAATTAACCTCTAGTCACTTTACTCGTGTAGCCCCCCAAGCGGCCTTGTTGGGGAATTTTCAGATGTGGCAAATGCCCCTTTTGCCCTCTGATCCAAACAGGCCAGTCCTTTATATTACCCAATGGGGAACTCTTTGTCCCCAAATTTTTTGCAGATTGTGAGACCCGGGGCGTTGTCTATCTCATGGTCTGTAAATGCTCTGCCTTTTATGTAAGAAAGACGATTTGACACTTCTGCGCTCGGATAAAAGATCACGTATATTTTTCGTCCGAAGGCAAAATGGTTACCTCCATTAGCAGACACCTTGACCTATACCATAAATTTGACACTTCAGTCATTTCATTTATTGCACTTGATGTAGTCCCCCCTAACCCACGTGGTGGTGATTGGGACAAATCTATCCTAAGAAAATAAACCCTATGGATTGAGAGATTAAACGCCATATGTCTCCCAGGCATTAATGAATCCCATTCTTACAAACCCTTTCTGTAAATTTAAATTCTAAATTTCATATATGTTGCCCTGTATTTTTCTCCTCTTGCTCTCAATTGTGCATTCTGGTAGAATTACTAGTAAGGGTTATGTTGATACAGTCTATATCCACATTTGTGTATACGTTTCTAATTTTTTCTTATTTTTTGTCCATTAGATTAGCATCTTTCATTGTACATTTACATTTATTGATGTATAGCACAAAATAATCTTTTTTGCTACTACAATTCCTGTCTAGTGTAATTAATTTCTTTCCAGTGCTGTCCTATAGGTTGCAGTGTGGGTGGCCGCGCTATGGCGGTCTTGGGTGCTGTGCGGCCGGTGAGCGTCACAGTCTTATCTCTGTTGACGCTCACGGATCTCGTTCATGGCTGCAGTCCTTTCTATCGCACCGGCCATTGAGATCTCGCTCTAGTGGTGACTCTCACTCCGTTTCACCCCCTGCGTCCAGCGGAGCTCTGCGCAGGCGCAGGGGGAAAGAGCGGATTGACGTGACATACGCCTGAGCATTCGGGCGGCCCACCCGACGTCAGTCATGGCTGTCTGCCTATTGGACAACGGGGGGCACACACATTTAATGAAGACGCTGTACAAGCGTCTCCTCACGATGAGACCTTCATCTGCGCTCCCCTCTGCTGTATTGGACACTCGCGCCTGTTATATGTCCTTATTAATAGGTAATGTACTTTCCTCGGATAGTGTCTTTAGGCTCAGTATTCGTTTTTACTAATATTCCTGCTTGGTTTTCCCTTACTGATGCTTTCACATCAACTTATACCTTTCAGACATCTAGCCTCTGCTGGTTATGATTGCTGGATGCGCTTGTCACCTGGCTCTCTAGACCCATCGCTGCATTGTGATAGCTGCCTCCTTTCCTCTTTCTTTACATTTTACTGTTGTGAAATTCATTTTAATGAATTATTGGATTTTGGTGAGTTTTTTTCAACGTTACCTACTTTATCACATTATTCACCATATATATTGATACTACTATGGCATTAAGCATTACCCCCCCTTTTTGTGTAAATCCTTTTTTCTTCATATACTTTTTCAGTTGCGGCTTACCAGATTTTTCATCTCCTTCGCGAGCCACTGGCTCTATTCATTGGCCATTAGTTCTTATTCAGAGGGTAATTTTATTTTTGACCTTTTAATCTCTGGTACCATATTGTTGTGTGTCCCCACAGTGCCCGTTTTCTGACTGCCTATGTGTTGCACATTCACACCGCCTCCTGACAGCCCGTTGCTCTGTACCAGTTATATGTTTACCTATATGTATATACTTTGTTTGTACTGTTCTTATGACGTATGTTCCTTTTTTGCTTTAAAAAACTTAATTGCGCCCCAGAAGAAGCGTCGATTGGACGCGAAACAGAAGGGCATAAGCATGGGACCCACATCAGCATACCACTATTGTGAATATATATTTACACTTTAGTTTCCAATGATCTAATGTTGGTTATCATATTGAGCTATGTTATTGTATAAGATGTAATATGACATTCTCTGCTGAGTGAGGTCTCCACTAATGAATATATCATCTGTTTCTGGTTTTTAACTGCACTTTTGTATTTTTGTAATAAAATTGTTTAATGAAAAGAATTATTGTTTTGTATTGGTGCCTTTAAAGTCCATAAGTCCCTCCATAGATATTTGTTTTTTGTACACATTTATTCACGGACAATGGCACCTTGTACTGAGGATTATATTGGGATATCCACTTTTACCACTAAGTGTTTCTCCTGATATCCCCTACCTTTCCATTTTTTGAGCAGTATGACATTGATGCTGACCACCAGCGGGCATGACTCCTGCTCCTTCTGGGTGTTGACAAGGGTGCTCTGCTCTTTCCAGCAGACCCCTTCCTGCCTGTGGCTCCCGCCAGTCCTAGCCCTCTGAGCCACCGTCATTGTTGATGCTGGGAGCAGAGAGGAGGTTGGAGGAGTCCAGGCTCTGGGAGGCGCTGCTGCTCACCTTTTTTGGGTGTCAGGGAGGCAGTGGAGATCTTCTCCCTCCGGAGCACTCGGTCCTAGTTGCCCTTGCTGTGCTGCTTGCCTTCCCTGCGGCCACCTGCTCGCTGTGTGATGAACCCCAGATGATGCCTATTTAGGCGAAACGTGTCGTTGCACTGATCCCCTGGTTACTGTCTATTTTGAATCACTTGTTTTTACTCTGGAAAATGTAAGTGCAACTCTTGTGTTTACAACAATAAATATTCCTTACGGAATTACGCTATGTGCCCTGTTCTTCCTCTCTTTTCTCTTTATGGTTGGGCTTATTTGCCCATTTGCTTTACCTGTTTCATCCATCGTTTTGGAGTGTTTGCCTGAAGACCATATCCACATGAGTTACCCATTTATTTTTTGAACTTCACCTTTTTGGAATACATTTGGGACTGGTCTGTGTCCCCTTTTTTTGTATACACCTTGGACATTAATTTCTCATGGAACACGTGTCACTATTTATATTGCATTTTTTCATATGTCAATTTTATTTTTGATATTGATCATTATTTGTTTAGCGCTGCACATTTTCCATATATATTTCTGTTTATTTTACACTTTTGTGCTAGCTGCTATTGTGTAGACAGCGTGGTATATTTTGTTATTTACGCTGTGTGATGAACAGCAAGGTACTATCCTGTCCACACTGCCCTGGTGGGGACTCTAGTTGGAGCCCAGTACCCCTACATCTGTATGGGCTGCGCCCCGATGGTGGCCTAGCTTACAAAGCCAGTGATAAAATAGTACTCATTAAGCCAGTTATACTTACTGCTCTTGAAATGGCTTTGTATGTACTACTTTGTAAATGGCTTTGTACATACTGCTTTGCACCTGGCTTTCTAAAGTACTGCTTTGTAACTGGCTTTGTGAGTACTGCAAAGCCAGGTGCAAATCAGTAAAGCCCCATACACACTATCAGTTTTTCTGCTGAGTTTTTCCTTCAGGTTTACCAAAACCATGTAGTGGAAGGGCCTGCCTGATTGCATACAAATTGAAACTCCTAAGGTTTGACCTCATATTATATGGTTTTGGTAAATCTGAAGGAAAAACTCAGCAGCAAAACTGATAGTGTGTATGGGGCTTTAGTATAATAGGCTTTCCACGTACTGCTTTGTAGTACATGCAAAGCCTGTAATAAAGTAATAGTTACAAAAAGTCAGTTATATGCAAAGCTAATAACTTCATCTACAGCCTCAATTTTTTTGGCCATAATGGTCTCCCCTGCAAATGCTGAGGGCTGCCGAGGGAGAGGAGTTTTCAGAGGCTGCAGATGTACTTGTACACTGATTAGAGAGGGCTGGCCAAAAGATGGCTCAGGATGAAAGGCTACTGCTGTCACGGAGGAGGAGTGCATAATTACCATAACAATAGGAGAGCTGCCTAGCCCTGGACTCTGGATTGTCAAACTGCTTCACTGCAGTGATTGAGGAGTGCAGAACCCTTGTGTATGGGAAGGGAAGTGGGTGGGAAGAGAGGTGGCTTTAAACCAGCCATTCTGCTTTCCCTCTATGCAGCCGTATGTGTATGTGCTTTCACAAGCTAATGCCCCCTCATGGACAAGGGGCAACATTGCAGCCTTCTTGGATTTTCCAATATCCCCTGCAGGCCAAACAGATTTCCTGTTGCCAGGGGTAACAGCAGACCCACACACCTGGTCATACCCATTGCAGGATGCCGGATATGATGCCCTCTTCTCTGGGCTGGCCACTTCACCCAAGCAGCCATAAGTTGAAAACACTGGTTTCTTGTGCTCTCTGTCAACACAAATTGAACACAATTTTCACCACGGTTGCCAGGGGTGACAACAGACACTTTTGCACCAACATCTTCAGCAAACATAAGTTTCCTTTGCAGGGGTTTTCAGCATTCCTTTGTCCATCAACAAAATTACATTCAGCTTAGTTGGCTCTCAGTTGCAGCACTGCTGCTCCGGCCTTACACTCCAGGCCCTTGTCTGTCTCGTACAGACTGTTTCACCGACCACCTTGGTGCATATAGCTAGGAGCCTCTTGCTGCAATGGCTCCCATGTGGAGCCGCCCTCCTGACTCCTGGTACTCAGACTTCCTATCTGCTGGGGTGGAGCCCAGAACTATGGTCAGTTTACTACTAAAAGCCCAGCACACACACACTTGACCAATAAGTATGCTGGCTGTTTTCAAAATCAGGACGCAGGACTGGGGATTTCCTCCCACCCGGATCTCTCAGAAATCCCTGGGCTCCAGGTCCCAAAGTGGACTTTTCATGTTACAAGCTCCCTGGAGCCCCTCAACCCTTCCGGTTGATAATTCTGGGTCACAACCTCCTTCTAGACCCTGGCAAGGCAACGCTCTGACACAGTTTGTAAACTGTGCTCCAAGCTCCCTGTTTGTCTGCCATGTCTGCTGTTTGGATTCCCCTGTTTTATGACCTTGGATTGGAACTCTGACTATTATCTGAACTCTGCCTGCCTTTTGATTACGGATTAGACCCTGCCTTTTCTGATCCTTGCCTGCCTTGTACCTGGACTGTCATTGAACCAATCTGCAAACAAAGAATTCTATGCTTCTACCCATACAACATAATGATAACAGAGCTCACGGGTGCTTGATCCACAGTCGTTTGGCTGAGAAAGTAATTCAAAAAGATGATCCGCACAACCAGTTGTTGCTCTTCTAAAATCCTCATATTTATTCAGAAACCACAGTGTACAAACGCAGATAAGATCAGTTGACGTGTTTCAGCCAACATGGCCTTAGTCATAACTTGAACAGTCATTTTTTTCACATTCAAAATGACTATGTGAGTTAAGCTTGAACATTCCTTCATGGAATCTATTTGAATGATTCAGAAGGCTTTTGGGGATGATACAATGAAGAGAGGGCAAATAAAAGTGTGGCAAAAAATCTTCAAATATAGTTGAAAATCTGTTGAATGTGATCCATGTTCTGGAAGGCCTGCGACAGACAGAAAACCTCAGAATGTTGGACATGTATGGGCTGCAGTCAACAAAGCTCAGTGACTGACAGTGCGAGAGCTAGAAGCTCATATGATCAATTTCGGCCAGTATGCTACAGCAGGCTATTGTACAGGAATTATAGATATAGATTGATTAGAGCTCCTTTAAACTGTGATTAAAGTAGTGTATATCTAGTATTATATGTAATAGTTAGTCGAGCTATAGGCCTTTCATCTAGTTTTAACTCATGTTTCTTAGAGATATCTTGGCAAAAAGTAACATGACTATCTTGTGACATGTATTTGTGACCCATTTTGTATGGCTATTTATAAGGTAATTTGTATGGTTAACTCATCATAAATAGCTCATTATTTGTCATGCCCTCCCCCAAAAATGGAGCACCAGCCTCCACTGATCACAAGGATTATGATATAACCAATGTATTTTGTCATGTAATGATTTTTTGACCTGAAGAAGGCTATTATTATACATTGCTTAAGTAACTCACCACTATAAAATCAGTGCCAGACAAAATAAAGTTTCATTATGGTACAGTCACCTTAAGTTGCGTATGTGACGTCACAAAAGCCACCAGACAACCTTCCATGGCCCTATGATACTAGCTCCTGTTGAGGATATGAGCCTAAATAGAGAGGTAATACAGGATTATTTTTGGAAGCTTTAGGAATGATATCTTATATAAGTTCCTTGCTTTGAATTGATTTCAGGGTTTGGCAAACTGTGGTAGCGGCTGTGTTTTGGGATCTCTGTTCTCCTTCTCCCCTGGTAGTACCTTTGCGCTCACTCAGGGAGACTTTTAGTGATAATGCTCCAGCACATGTAAAATAACAAGTCTCATTCACACTCCTGCAAAAGCAGAAATGTCTTCCAGAAAATGCATTAAGTCAAGTCTCCACCCGTGTTTTCAGATTCACTTAAGTCTACTGCACCAGTAAAGGGAATCAAATTAGTGAATATGGGAATTGATATTGGATAGGAGATTCATGTACACCTTTGCAGACATAGTGGGTTAAGAACAGCTTTTGAACAAGAAGGCAATATACTCTTGGTTACTGTGAGCAATATGTATTTTACTTTATTATACTTTTTAATTGATTGTAATTACAATAAAACTGTTTTTACTAGATGATGTTGATATCTATAATAGCAGTTCCCAATATGTGGGGAGACCAATTGATATAGGAGATAAACTAGAATTGAAATCTAGCACTAACTAAGCTTTACAACTACTCCCACCCCTTTTTAACACCTATACTAACTACTCTGTAGAATGAAGATGCACATGCCCAACTATTCTCATATCGTTTCAGTCCGGTCATGTGATCTCCACAGTGGCCGGTTTCAGGAAATTGCAGATAACGTCGACAACGTGTGGATTGTATGGGCAGTGATGTCACTCATGTCATCCATACTATTGGGCATCCGTTATCAGTTGTCCCTCCTCTCCCCTGAGGCCGATGGTAGCCAATCATGTGACTGAACCAGAGTGCCCTGGGAATAAGTAAAGATAAGCATCTTACACCAACAGGGTAGATAGTAAGTGTTAGAAGGGGGTGGGAGCTGTTTTCAGCTTAGTTCTAGACTTGAATTCCACTTTAACATATTGCGTATGCTAATGCACAGGTTTTGCTTTGTAAAAATACTTAGACATTATTAAGACCAGATTATTAAGACCAAGATTATTTTGAATAAGGCAGACGTAAAGTCAGATAATCAGATTCAGATCTCTGCTTATCCATTTCTTTAAAGTTAGAAATGGTAATTGAAGTCTTTAAATTATAACCTTGGCTGCAGAAACTGATGCGAAGCAAAGCAAATCATGTGGCCAAATGCTTAAGCATTTTGGTGAATTATGCTGATGAGGAAAATCAGAATTTAGATTGGCCGATCCTAACCTTTATAAGAGGTCATGTGACAAAAAGTCTAAGCATCTCTTGTTGCTTTCTCAGTATAGCAAGGGTATTTTGTTTACCATTAGGTCTGCTCTAAAGTAGATGAGTGTTTGCAGATGAAGTTAGATCATGCTTACTTATGTTTGTATTTATGGTCTTCTTGATTTTCCATTAACTCTAATTTTCACCAACAAGCCAGATGCAGTCATCATGCTGTAAATGTTCCGTACTGTAACTGAACGAAAAATCATAACATGTACATTCCCTTGTTTGTCTGCCATGAAATTTGCCCAATATGACTGTTCCTCCAGGTCACCATGGTACAGTCTGTCCTTTCCAATTCAGAAACATTCCATTATGTTTTTCAGTTAGGGTATCAAACACTTTCATCATACCACCCACACTATCATGTGGTTTCAGGGGAGCCTATGGGACAAATACAGGTTAATTCAGAAACAAAAGCAAAATCTTTTTAGAAGGAAAGGGGAAATAAATTTGTAAAAATAAAAAATAGACTTTTGAGAGATCTGCAGCTATATCCATGCACGGATGATATGCAACATTTGTAAATAAAGATTTGCAGCCAAACATATTGCATTCCATTAACTTAGAGGCAGGCCACTTTACATGTTGATAGCAATGATATATTCTGGATTGGGTTGGTTATTAATGACCCTGTTGCCTGATGATCAGTGAGTGACCTGCCACCAGATGATGAGGAAAACATCTGCCACTCTAATAAATGGTGTTTTCTTCAGTGGTAGCGCAATCCTTTATTTACTGTATGGGCATCATTACAATAGATAATTATACAGTTACCTGGATAACCTCTTTGAAGATTACTACATGGCTTACAATTCACCCCTTTTAGAACTGCTATGTATAATTCTGACCTACCTTTGGTCCTCCCATATCTGTTTGAACCCAGCCAGGAGCAACTGTCACAGCAATAATCCCATCAGTTTTGTAGGCCTCAGCTTGACAACGTGTTAACATGTTCAGTGCAGCCTAAGAGAATAATAATATTCATACTATGAGCAATACATAAACAGGAATAATCCACAAAATATTTGCTTAAGTTTGCATGTAAGAAGGAGGTTGGAAATAACCAGTTAGGTGCTGTCCCAGATGGAAGGTTAGGTGTCGTGGTCAGGCTCTAAGACCAGTAGCTATAGTAGTAGAAGGAAACCCAAGGACCAGCAGGATTGGTATACAAGCAGGTCACCCTGGCAAATAATGCAGGTTCACCTGGGGTGTGGCATCTAAGTACTAACCGTTGTTCACCAGAGCTCATGATGGTGGAGATTGGTTTATCTGCATGTTGGTACCAGGTCATGGTCCTCAGGACTACCCTACTAGGAAGTTCAGTAGCAGATATATCAGGTAGGGATTAAACAGAAGTGTAGTCACTAAACAAGCCAAGGGTCAGTAATGAGTAGTGGTAAAGATATGGACGGTAGCAGGAAAGACAAAAGCAAGATACTGGCTGGAGAGAGCACAATAATCTGGAAAGCAGGAAGTGCAGCGACATAATTTAAATCGGGAAGTTCATGGGAGGAGCAGAGAGTTCAAGGTTCAAGACAAACAAGGTTCAAGGCAAGATCATTTAAGGACTTGTTCAGCATTCCAATTGGCTCAGCAAGAAGAGACATTGCCTGACACAGCAGAGGTTCCATGTTCAAATACAGGGTCTGACAGTGAGGCTGCGTACACACGGGCGGACTGTTCGCCCAACTTTGTCCGCTGAACAGTGTTTCAGCGGACAGTCCGCTCGTGTGTGGGCTTTCAGCGGACAGTTTCAGCGGACAGTTTGACGGACAAAGTCTTTCGGAAATTCCGAAAAACTGTCCGCTGAAACTTTGTTTGAGCGAACAGTCCGCCCGTGTGTAGGCTACTTTCGAAATGAGCAAACTGTTCCCGCTCGGAGGAAAGTCCGCTCATTTCGAGCGCGTGTGAAGGTAGGCGGGGCCCGCGACGGAGACGTCGAGGGCTCCGCCGCCTGGAATGGACTTAAAGGGGAACCCCAACGCCGAAAAAAATCGGCGTGGGGGTCCCCCCAAAGTCCACAACAGACCCTTGTCCGAGCACGCTACCCGGCCGGCCAGGAAAGGGGGGGCGAGCGAATTTTGAGCGGACTGTTACGGCAACTGTTTGACGAACAAAGTTTCAGCGAACAGTCCCCGCGTGTGTACGCGGCCTAAGAGCTAATGCTTTCCTTGTTCATAATTACATGAACATTACCTTTGCAGATATGCCGGAGCACCGGCAGGGAGATGTGTCCTTCCACCAGCAGTTTGTGGTGCAAGGGGAGTTCCCATCCTGTACAGAGGTATGGAAGTTCAAGAGCTAAGTTAAGTGCATGTGTAGAGGCTGCACAAGGTGCATGGCAGGGCCTACTCTTCTACTAGGGAATGGTAGTTGAATATGCTGGACAGGTGGACGTGGACAAGCCTCAGTGTGTCCCTCCTAAATGCAAGTTATGGAGAAGGTGTACATTGTCACAGGGACCCAAGAGTTTACTACAGAACAGTTGCAGTGCAAGTGTACACAGATTACATTCATCTCTAAGACCCCTTTCACACTGGGGCGTTTTTCAGGCGTTTTTCAAGCGCTTTAGCGTTAAAAAAAGCGCCTGTAAAGCGCTTGAAAGAAGCCTCATCTGCAGTCCCAATGTGAAATGTCAGCGCCCGAAAAACGCTCGTAAAGCGCCGCCTAAACTAGCAGCGCTTTACCAGCGTTTTTTGAGCGTTAATGGGGCGCTTTTAACCCCTGCTAGTGGCCAAATAAAGGGTTAAAAGCGCCCACAAAACGCTGCTGCCAATAGTGTTTTTCGGGCGTTTTTCGGGCGTTTTACAAGCGCTTCCCGTTGATTTCAATGGGAAGGGGCGTTTTAGGAGCGTTGTATTCACCGCTCCAAAAGCGCTGCAAAGAAGCTGCTTGCAGGACTTTTTTTGACGCTCTTCCAGCGCAGCGCCTCAGTGTGAAAGCACTCGGGCTTTTACATTGGGATTGCAGTTGCAGCTTCTTTCAGGCGCTTTTTTTAACGCTAAAACTCCTGAAAAACACCCCAGTGTGAAAGGGATCTTGGTGTGAAAGCACTCGGGCTTTTACATTGGGATTGCAGTTGCAGCTTCTTTCAGGCGCTTTTTTTAACGCTAAAGCGCATGAAAAACGCCTGAAAAACGCCCCAGTGTGAAAGGGGTCTAAAAGTAGAGGCCCGCCTTTAGGTCGACTATTCCCTCCACAGCAGGTTCAGTCTTGTCCCAGGGCATTGATGGAAACGGCACAAGACTAAAGGTCCAACGTGTAATGCAAAGTGATCCTGTTGCAGGTGCCTAGTGTAGCCCAGAAGAACCCACCATGTGGCCTCCTATGTGACCCACACTTGGCGCCCAACATGGAGGAGGTACCAACCTACATACATTTATGAGATATTGTGTAAAAAGGCAAATAAGTAGTAAAATCGCATTTTTTTGGAAAATGCTTTCCTTTTCATCATATGATAGTAATACAAAACAAAAAAACTCGATATTGAAACAGTTCTCTTCTATATGTAGTGGTACCCCCCGAAAGGTTCCCTGGCTAATGATGGTCAAAGGCACAGTTATTGTAGACTTCCAGCACAGAGGAGAACCAGAGTTCTCCTTCACTAGTGCAGAGGCTGCCAGCACTCACAGGGCTCAGCCCAGACACACTGACACAGAGATCAGTCTGAGACATAGCTCCAAATTATCCCTGATTTTGAGAGACTGTCCCTCATTCGGAACAATGTGTTCACAGAGTCTGTCCTCAGCCCCCCTTTACTGCACAGTGCCCCTTTATAGTGCAATCTCCTTTACATGACAGTACCCCTTTACATTAAAGTGTATGTAAACCCTCACATATACCCAATGAAGTGAACATCCTCAGATGATACACAGAGATTAAACAAATCTTCCTACATACATTTTATTTGTATATCTTCAGCTTTCTACACTGAGAGTGAACATCGTGTTAGATATTTTCCTTCCTGTTCCACCACTGAGTGTGGAGTCTAGGTGTACACTGTGTGGCAGCCGATTGGAGGAAAGGCACACCCCCCTTTCCCCCACATAGGCAGAGAAATGAAGAAACTTACAGAGCTGTGCTGTGAATAGACCAGATCTCTGCTTATCTATCTCTAAGCTTTCAACCCGACACAAATTTCCAGCTGCTTTTATCTCCTGTGTCGGAAAACTTGTCAGAAGTTATCATGTTGATAACAGAGGAACAAAGCAGCTGAGATTAAGTAAACACTGCAGATATATGTGCCTGGGTCAGATTTCATGAATGGGGTTTATATCCACTTTAACAGGACTGCTCTGTAAAGGGGGCACTGTAATGTAAAGGGGGACTGCTCTGTAAAGGGGGCACTGTAATGTAAAGGGGACTGTTCTGTAAAGGGGCACAGTAATGTAAAGGTGAGCTGTGATGTAAAGGGAGCACAGTGATATAAAGGGGAATGCACGGTAAGTACTGTATAGTGCCCATTTACAGCACAGTCCCATTTATATTACAGTGCCCCTAGCAATCACAGCCTCCTCTGTCACACTGCCCCTGCAGTCTGCCCCTCCCTTTCCTCTCTAACATGACATTTCCCCATTCTAATGTGTGCCTACCCTGCACAGGACCTTTGGCAGGGTAGAGTCTGTGCTCAGCTTGTGTATCCTCTCCTGTCTCCCCTGCCTGCCTGATGATGTCATCCTATCAGCAGGGCAAGGGATGGAAAGAGCTCTTCATCTACAGCTCCTCCCGCCCCTGCCCTGTTGACTGGATGACACCATCAGCCATGTGGACGTAGGAATTGGTAGAGGAGAAACAGGCATGGCCTCACAGCAGGAGCTGAGCGGCAACCATGGTCTGTGATAGTCGTGCATGGACCAGGGCCACCGCTCATCTCCTGCTGTGTGGCCCAGTCATCAACAGGCACCGTGGCCCGGGGTTGGGGATCCCTAGTCTAGGGGATATCAGTATGCTGGTATCCTGTAATCCTCGGGAGACCCACATTTTGTTTCCACATTAGGCGGTTCCCGCAGTAAAACAACACTCATCTTTCTACATCTTCAAGTGGGGGCTCTCATATGATACCTATATTTGTAGTATTTTTTGGGGATAGGATTACCAATCGATGTCGGTGGACCAACTATGTATATGGAGGGAGTGAGCCAATCCCTTCCTATTTTCCATCAATCATAAGTGAGGAGCATATTAGACCTGTGATTGATGGTGTTCGTTTTTTGCATGTGACGTGGGTTGTTTTTGGTCTCTCCCTAATCAGGCTATCCTGGATGGTTTAAAGATTTTGAGCTAGTTACAAAGCAAGCAAGCAAGCCCTGAGGAAGCAGATACACAGACTGCGAAACATGTTGGCTACTTTAATGTAACATCCCTGTTTTGACATGTTGTGCATACATTATGGTTTTTATATGTAGCGGTATATGTGTTAGCCCTTGTACACACGGTCGGAGATTCCGTCGGAATGTTTCCTATCGGACCGTTTTGTTGGATATTCCAACTGTGTGTGGTCTGCATCGGACTGTTTCCGTCGGAATATCCGACGGACCAATTTTTTCAACTTGCCGGTAAAATTTTCCGACAAAATGCTCCTGTCAGACATACTCCGATCATGTGTAGCCTACTCCGACGGACAAAGTGCCACGCATGCTCAGATCAAATTCCTAGACCAAAGCTATTGGCTACTAGCCTTAACGTAGTCCCGTCGTAACGAAATAACGTCATCATGTTATGTACAATCGGATTTTCCGATAACATAGTCCGACCGTGTGCATGCAACATCACTTCCGGACCTCTTCCGGAATTAATCCGTCTGAATTACTCCGACGGATTTGGTTGTCGGAATCTCCGGCCGTGTACAAGGGCTTATTCCCCTACTGTCTTATGTCTATATGTGGTAGTTTTTCACTATTCTAATACATATTTAAATGCAAATATGTATCTTTATTTTGTCTGGAGGAGACCATTTAATGCTCAAACCATTACATATTCCTTTTCCCATTATTTGCATTGAGGGTTGGCACTCCATGACAATACTATTTAAACTTAAGTATATGGGCCTGGACTATAGTACTTCACTATACTAATGGCTAGATCAAATTTTTCCGGGAGCTTTGCTTTGAGTGCAACTGATATTTAGTTGATTTTTACAACCCTGATGAAGTGTTAGGGCTGGGCTCAGCCTTTCCTTTTTAAAGCTGGCCACTCAGCTGTCGGCTAATTGCCAGCTCCTATCTCTCCAGTCTCCACAGTGACTCCACTGTTGATGATATCCTGCTTGTCAGTCCTGCCTACTTAAACTGTCCAGTCCAGATGATCTCTGCCTTCACCTTGGTCACATCTCTAGAGACGCTCTCCTGTGTTGCTGTTAAAGACTTGCTTGGCTGACATTCCTTCTGGCTACAGATCCTGCTTGCTGTTCTACTACGCTCATCTCTGGCTCCCTGACTTTTTGGCTTGTCTGACTATCCATTCTGGTTCCTGAACTCTGGCTATGTTTTTGACTACGTTTACTCCGTTTACCTTTTTTTATTATTATTAAACAAGTGTGATTTAACTGTACTTCTGTCTCAGTCTGAGTCATGGTTTCTGATATGAAGGAGGAGGAGCGCTGAGTCCCTGAAACGTGTTGACTGCCTTCTCTATAAAGAACATTGGCCTATGTTCAAAACTTGTAGTAAGACATTCTGAGGTATCCAATCTCATTATCAGCATTTTTTACAGAAACCATTTGAACCAGAACATGAGTGGTTCTCAAGGTAATAAGCAGGGAATGTTTGTAACTGCAGTCATATTATCACCACCATTGTTAAGATAGGATATTTAGATAAGTTGTTCCTCAGTAGGGTTAAAATGCAGCAGACAAGCATGAATGTTTCAGAAGATGAAGATGACAAACCAGGCTGATTAGTTACCTTACTGCAGCGGTATTCAAAAAGAGGCTGTACAGAGAATTCAAGTGGTGTTCTCTCTATAGACGCTGCACCACTAGATATGTTTATCACAGCAGCCTTGCTGCAGCTCTTGACTTCATTAGGATTTTCCTGAGCAGCTTTCTTGAGCAAAGGAAAGAATGCCTAAGAAGGGAAAGAGTGTTACTATACCAAGGATTACTTCTTAACCAAAGCTGAAGCATTTGTGAAAATATGAATGTCATTATGCAATGCTAGATATTTGTAAAGTAGATATATAGACAAACTTCCTGTTCTCATTGGAAGATTTCACCTTTTATTGCTATTTTGGTGACAGCACAAAATTTTTGTATTCAAAATACATTTTGCAAGACAGTATTACCAAAACAAACCATGGTTTATTCCAGAAATAAAAGAATTACTTTATTATCCTTTTGACAAGAAAAATACAGTGCCCGTGTGGGTTCCAGTTGGGCAAATCACATCTATGTACAAAAAACACAAACTACAACTAAAAATTACAAGATTAAAATGAATAGCCAAGTAAAATATAAAATAACAAAAAAAGCTTTTGCTGCAGTACATATTTTCTGTTCTTAGATGTTCTCAGTTTGATGGGCAGCATTGGGTCATCCTGGACCATCCCCTAGTCTACTATTGGACAGTAAAAGCTCATCTCTTGTCACTCTGCTTTCTCTCCTATCAGCACATGGATTGATTGGCTCTCTGTGCTGCTTCTTCCTCTCACTCCAGACCTGCTGTACAGGGACTGCAAGAGGCTGATACCAGATCAATTCCAGGTACTTACATTGTTTGCCATTACAAATTGCATTTATTTGCATTTTATTGATTACAGAGTTGCATTAATTTGTGTCTTTTAAATCTTCAAAAAAGATAGGCGTTTCGCTAGTCAAGTATAGCCCGATATATCAGCTTGTCTGGAGATATCAAAAGAGTGGATAAAATACTCTTACCGAATATGGTGGTCTCACACGGTCTTACGACGGTTGAGTCGGAAACGCTTAAGGTCCAGACCTAGGACCGGATGGAAGATTGGTGGTCTGACCAGATGTTAAGAAGACTCCAAATGGCTGAAGGCCCTGAGAGGTGTCTCACGGGGGGTTCTCCAAAACGTTCCTCAGGGTGTCCAATTCGGATGTAACTCGGATAGGATAGTGACTCCAAACGAGGGGTGGTGTTACGTACCTGGGATGTGAGCCTGACGTGCAGAGGAAGGCCTCTTGTACAACCTCGGCTCACGGACCACTGGTATTGATACAGCAGCCACAGGAGCACGGTGGGGTATGAGTGCCTGTAAAACAGTTCAATAGTCCCTGTAGTAGTGGTGATCAGCAGGCAGGTAGTGGATGAACTCACATGAACAGGACCAGATGCTGGTTTGCAGGGCTGGGAGCTGAAGCAGGCTGGATGAGCAAGATGCAGGGTCAGACAGGCTGGGTCGGTATTAATCAGGCAGATCGGGCATAGACGGTAGGCAGAAGAGAGGTCAGGTCACAAGCCAAGTAGTACCAGAAGATCAGCAGACAGAATCAGCAGGCAGGATCAGAGTCAAGGGAAGCCGGGATCAGAACAGGCAGCAGGCAATCACAGGTAACAACAAGCTGGATAAGATTCAGAGGTCCCACAGGAAACAGGAAACAACACAGAAGCTGCAGACCAAACAGCAATGAACCTCTGTAGGAGCCCTGTTTAAATAGCCCGCCTGACTTCAGTATTAGTGACAGGTGTGTGTCTTAAAGTGCTAGTACCCATGCGTGCACGCCGGGATCTTACATGGAAAGCCCGTCTTCCCTGACATTGCCCCCTCCCTACGGGCAACCTCCGGGTACCCAACTGGTTCCTCTTTTGTGGGTTCCTGCGGAAGAAGGCATGGATCAAGTCTGTGGCATGTACATTTCGTGCAGGTTCCCAGGAATTCTCCTCTGCACCATAACCCTTCCACTTGATTAAATATTGCGTCTGACCCCTTCTTTTCCTGCAGTCTAAAACAGCCTCAACCTCAAATTCTTCATCCCCATCAATAATAATAGGTGCGGGAGGACCTGGTCTATGATCCGGAAATGGATCTGACACAACAGGCTTCAGCAAGGATACATGAAACACTGGGTGGATTTTAAAAGACTCAGGTAAAGTTAATTCAAAAGAAACATCATTCATTTTTCTCCTTACCGCAAATGGTCCTACGAACCTTGGTGCCAGCTTTCTTGAAGGACATAGCATCTTCAAATTCGTTGTTGAAAGCCATACTTGATCTCCTGGTTGCAAGGCCAGTTCCCCCCTTCTTTTCTTGTCAAATGATTTCTTGCTGTCTTCCTGTGCTTTCGCGATGGTTTCCTGTAACAACATATTATTACGAGAGAAAAAGTCCAGAGTATCCTGGACAGCTGGAACGGAAGATTCTGCAACAAGATTAGGTAAGAAGGTGGGATGGAATCCATAATGAGCAAAGAACGGAGATTGCTTGGTGGCAGAATGGTTGGCATTATTATAGGCAAATTCCGCCAAGGGTAACAATGATACCCAATCATCCTGGACAAAAGAAGTAAAACAACGGATGTATTGCTCTAGGGTTTGATTAGTCCTCTCCGTCTGCCCATTAGTTTGTGGGTGGTAAGCAGAAGAGAATGAGAGTTCAATCTGTAGGATCTCGCACAAGGCCCTCCAAAATCTGGATGTGAACTGGACACCGCGATCAGATACAATATTTGCAGGGACTCCATGGAGTCTGACAATTTCTTTTATAAACACCCGAGCAGTTTCTGAAGCCGATGGTGTACCCTTTAGAGGAATCAAATGAGCCATCTTTGATAAACGATCTACTACCACAAAGATAGCAGTATATTCTTCAGATGGTGGAAGTTCAACTATAAAATCCATAGCAATCATCTGCCACTGTCTGTCAGGTATAGGCAGAGGTCTGAGTAATCCCCAAGCTTTGTTACTGGAACTTTTACTCCGGATGCAGGTGGTGCATGCATTTACATAAGCTCCGCAGTCTTTCTCCAATCCTGGCCACCAAAATGAGCGTTGTACAAGTTGGACAGTCTTATGAACCCCAAAATGGCCTGCCAAAGGGTGGTCATGACAAACCCCCAAGATCATTGCTCGAACCTCTTTAGGTACAAAAATCTGCTTACCCCTCCATAATAGTCCATTCTTTATTTGTAGTGTGACCCCTGGGGGACTGGGTGTTACTGCAGAAGCTTGCTGTAACTGAGACAAAAGGTCAGTTACAGCAAGCTTGTAAAATGGTGTCTGGTATTAGGATGTCTCTTGGATCTTCAAACATGCGCGACAATGCATCAGGCTTAGTGTTCTTTGATCCGGGCCTGTACGTAATATGGAATGAGAATCTTGAAAAAAAGAGTGCCCAACGAGCTTGGCGTGGTTTGAGGCGTTTAGCGGATTGCAGATATTCAAGATTCTTATGATCCGTGTAGATCAGAATTGGATGGGCCGCTCCCTCCAGCAAGTACCTCCATTCCTCCAATGCAGCTTTGATCGCCAAAAGTTCCCGATCACCTACATCATAGTTTCTTTCAGCTGACGTGAGTTTGCGTGAAAAGAATGCCACTGGATGGATCACTTCTTTGAGGCCTTGACGTTGTGATAGAATGGCCCCAACTGAACTTTCTGAGGCATCCACCTCCACAATATAGGGCAAGGTAGAGTCTGGGTGACTTAAGACAGGAGCAATGGTAAACCGTCTCTTCAAAGTTTCAAAAGCAGCTTGAGCCTCATTAGTCCAACAGAAACGGATACCTTGTTTGGTCAGCTGTGTAATAGGGTGAATGATAGCAGAAAAGTTCTTGATAAACTTGCGATAAAAATTGGCAAAGCCCACAAAACGTTGTATTCCTTTCTTGTCTGTGGGGGCTGGCCAATCTAGTATCGCTGAGACTTTGTGTGGGTCCATCTTGATCCCTTCGGTCGAGATGATCAGACCTAAGAACTGGATGCTCTGCTGCTCAAAGTCGCATTTCTCGGCTTTGGCATAAAGTCCATATTTGCGGAGCCGGCACAATACACTCTTAACATGCCCTCGGTGCACCTCTAGTGATACGGAGAATATAAAAATGTAATCAAGGTAGACAACCACGAAAATATCTAGAAAGTCTTTGAAAATATCGTTAATAAAGTACTGAAAGGTGGCAGGGGCATTACAAAGGCCAAAGGGCATAACCAGATATTCAAAGTGCCCAAATCGGGTACGGAAGGCAGTTTTCCATTCATCCCCTTCTCGTATACGAACCAGGTTATAGGCCCCTCTTAAATCCAGCTTGGTAAAGATACTTGCTGATTTGAGTCTTTGGAACAGTTCAGGAACTAAAGGAAGGGGATAGCGATTCTTCACTGTTATTTTATTTAGGTCACGATAGTCCACACATGGTCTCAGGGAATGATCCTTCTTTTCTACAAAAAATATACCAGCACCAGCCGGTGAGGTAGAGGGACGGATGAATCCTTTCTGCAGATTCTCATCAATATAGTCCTTCAAAACTCCTGATTCCCGTTCAGATAAAGGAAAGATGCGCCCAAATGGAATCTCGGCCCCGGGTAGGAGCTCAATAGGGCAGTCATAAGGTCTGTGTGGAGGAAGAGTGTCTGCTCCTCGTTTGCTGAAAACGTCCAGGTATTCGTGGTAAGAATCTGGAACTACGTGACATAATTCAGGGTCTGCGTCCATACACAGCAGGGTAGCAGGTGATGGTGGTGAAGTTTCCAAACAGTGTCTCTGACAATATGCTGACTGGAACTTGACACTTCCGGATTCCCAGTCTATCTGTGGGTTGTGGGCCTGTAGCCAGGGCAGGCCCAGGATGACGGGGTACAAGGGTGAAGAGATCGCGTCTAAACGCAGCAGCTCTCGATGGTTGGTGGAGGAGATGGTCAGCATCGGTGGGGTCTCCTTGGTTACCAGTCCAGATTTAATGCGAGACCCATCAGCCAGAAATACAGTGAGTCCCTGTCCTCTGGTTTGTAGAGGAATGTGTTGCTGAGCTGCGAAGGACTGGTCGATGAAACAGCTACATGCTCCCGAATCAATAATAGCGGTCACTGATATGGTTCTTCCCGACAGCTGGAAGGAAACAGGCAGAGAGATATGAGCTGAGCTGGCAGATAAGGCGGGCAGGGGTGACTGGTTGAGTGAAGAAAGGGAGAGACACTTACGCAGCTTGGCAGGACAGGTACGTACAAAGTGACCGGCTTCTCCACAGTACAGGCAGAGGTTATTTACTCTTCGGCGTTGGCGTTCTTCTGGAGTCAATGAAGAACGAATCAGGCCCAATTGCATGTGTTCAGGCGCCTCTGGAGTGGACAAAGTGGAGTTTCCAGGAGTTGGGTTAGGAGGAGCAGGGATCTTAGGTAACATCCAGGCTGGACGGAGGTGCTGTGTGGTTCTTTCAGACCTGCGTTCTCGTAGGCGGCGGTCAATCTGAATGGACAGAGTGATTAGGGCTTCCAGAGAGCTTGGCACCCCGACCCGAGTGAGCTCATCTTTCAGGCTTTCGGAGAGACCCAAACGAAATAGATGACGCAAGGCTGCGTGATTCCAGCTAGTGTCTGCACTCCAGCGTCTAAAGTCAGTGACATAGTCCTCTGCCGCTCTACGGCCTTGCTGGAGTGCATGAAGGGCGGCTTCAGCGGTGGAGGTACGTTGGGGGTCATCATAAATCAGCGCCATAGCATCAAAGAACATTTGCATGGTGTTTAGTTGTGCGTTGTTCTCTTCCAACAGCCGGTGAGCCCAAGACTGTGGTTCCCCTTGGAGGAGGGAAATAATGAATCCCACCTTGGTGGTTTCCAGGGAAAAAGTCCGTGGCTGGAGAGCAAAGTAGAGCTGACAGGCATTGTGGAAGGCTCTAAATTTACTCCGATCACCGGAAAACCTCTCGGGATTAGGTACACGGGGCTCAGGAGGTAACATCATTACTGTATGGCTGGCTGAAGTCCCAGCTTGGGTGGTAGAGGAGGCTGGATCAGATGCAGGAGCTGTAGTTGTTGGAATGGACAGGGACTGTACCCGCTCTTCCAGACGCACATATCCTTCCTGCAGCGACTTAACCGCCTGTGTAAGAGCAGCAAGGTGCTGACATATTTTATCCACTGGAGAGGGTCCTCTTGCAGGCTCAGACATGCTGTTTGGTACTGTTACGTACCTGGGATGTGAGCCTGACGTGCAGAGGAAGGCCTCTCGTACAACCTCGGCTCACGGACCACTGGTATTGATACAGCAGCCACAGGAGCACGGTGGGGTATGAGTGCCTGTAAAACAGTTCAATAGTCCCTGTAGTAGTGGTGATCAGCAGGCAGGTAGTGGATGAACTCACATGAGCAGGACCAGATGCTGGTTTGCAGGGCTGGGAGCTGAAGCAGGCTGGATGAGCAAGATGCAGGGTCAGACAGGCCGGGTCGGTATTAATCAGGCAGATCGGGCATAGACGGTAGGCAGAAGAGAGGTCAGGTCACAAGCCAAGTAGTACCAGAAGATCAGCAGACAGAATCAGCAGGCAGGATCAGAGTCAAGGGAAGCCGGGATCAGAACAGGCAGCAGGCAATCACAGGTAACAACAAGCTGGATAAGATTCAGAGGTCACACAGGAAACAGGAAACAACACAGAAGCTGCAGACCAAACAGCAATGAACCTCTGTAGGAGCCCTGTTTAAATAGCCCGCCTGACTTCAGTATTAGTGACAGGTGTGTGTCTTAAAGTGCTAGTACCCATGCGTGCACGCCGGGATCTTACATGGAAAGCCCGTCTTCCCTGACAGGTGGGGAGTTGGTAAGATTTAGAACAAAAAAGAAAAAAGAAAGCTCCACAGGGCGTGGGTCAAAAAAATATTAACCGTCAGGTTTTTATTAAAAGGTCATAAAATTAAATAAAAATTGTTATGACTAGTGATCACAAATGAACAAAATAAAAGCACTGTGGGGTACCAAAAGCAGGGCCGACGCGTTTCGACATAGAGTGTCTTCAACAGGGGCATAATGCCCCTGTTGAAGACACTCTATGTCGAAACGCGTCGGCCCTGCTTTTGGTACCCCACATTGCTTTTATTTTGTTCATTTGTGATCACTAGTCATAACAATTTTTATTTAATTTTATGACCTTTTAATAAAAACCTGACGGTTAATATTTTTTTGACCCGCACCATGTGGAGCTTTCTTTTTTCTTTTTTGTTCTAAATCTTACCAACTCCCCACCCCTCGTTTGGAGTCACTATCCTATCCGAGTTACATCCGAATTGGACACCCCGAGGAACGTTTTGGAGAACCCCCCGTGAGACACCTCTCAGGGCCTTCAGCCATTTGGAGTCTTCTTAACATCTGGTCGGACCACCAATCTTCCATCCGGTCCTAGGTCTGGACCTTAAGCGTTTCCGACTCAACCGTCGTAAGACCGTGTGAGTCCACCATATTCGGTAAGAGCATTTTATCCACTCTTTTGATATCTCCAGACAAGCTGATATATCGGGCTATACTTGACTAGCGAAACGCCTATCTTTTTTGAAGATTTAAAAGACACAAATTAATGCAACTCTGTAATCATAAAAATGCAAATAAATGCAATTTGTAATGGCAAACAATGTAAGTACCTGGAATTGATCTGGTATCAGCCTCTTGCAGTCCCTGTACAGCAGGTCCCTTAGGCCGCGTACACACGCGCGGACTGTTGGCCCAACCTTGTCCGCTGAACAGTGTTTGGGCGGACAGTCCGCTCGTGTGTGGGCTTTCAGCGGACAGTTTCAGCGGACAGTTGGACGGACAAGGTTTTACGGAAATTCCGAAAAACTGTCCGCTGAAACCTTGTTTCAACGAACAGTCCGCCCGTGTGTAGGCTTGTTCGTCAAACTAAGTTCCGCGCATGCTCAGAAAGTATTTTCAAGCCGAAAGTTATAATGCAGTGTATAGGACGTCGTATTTTGCGTCCCGTCGTACGTGCCGTTCACGTCATCGCGCACGGTTTCAGCAAACTGTTCGTTCGTCGTGTGTGGCCATGTCCGTCCATGCTAAGTTTGAGCGGACTGTTCGCTCAAACTGTTGGACGGACAAAGTTGGGCCAACAGTCCGCGCGTGTGTACGCGGCCTTACCCTTTGTGCACCAGTCACAGTATAGAGGACTTTACTTACTAATATCTGTGATTGTATATGGACTTTCCCCATGTTATTATGGATTTTCCCTTGTGATTATCGATTAATTTGATTTTTTGGGATCACATGTGTATTTTCCTCACGGGACTACACATTCACTCAATAGAAGCGCTACACTATTTTCTGTTTTAATTGTTTAACTTTGTTTGAAGTGTTGGCAGCTGTTTTTTTCACCTGATTCTCACCTATTTGGCTAGCGCGGTGTTTTTTTCCCCCCTTTTACTCTTCTGTCTTTTAAATCTGCCTTTGATTTCTAAACCTCTACAAAGCTAAATAAATATACTGGTTCACTGAAACATTGGCTGCACATAAAGTATTTCAAACTCATGTCCAGTAACAACATTCTAAGCATTTCTTAACATATGTAGCATTTTCACTTAAATAATGTAAATTGCCTGTGGCATCTTTTCAGATATTTATAAGGGAGATATAAGACATTTTTTTATACGCAGGGATAAATGATCCCTGCATATAGCATTAGCATGTGAGCTTGGTGGACGTAATGTCTATATATTGAGTTAATGCAGTTGAGCAGGGGGGAGACATACAGTGCTGCAGATAAATTAACTCCTCTGCCATTAGCTTACTTTACCTGAGTAACCAGCATTGGTCCAATTGTATTGGTTTTATACATTTCCATCATGTCTTCTGCTGTGGCTTCATACAGTGAGTGAAAGACTGCAATTCCAGCATTGTTTATCAGCAAATTCAGTCCCCGTCCATTCAGTCTTTCTGTAATATCACTGCAGGCGTCTTCAATGCTTGTTGGATTGGTTACATCTATCAATAGGGAAAAAAAGTCAGTGACAGGCAGAATAAGTTAAAATGCAGATATAACAGATACAGTGGGAATAGAAAAGAAGGTCAAATCATTCAATTTTAGTCTCATCTGACCACCTTAAACCAGTGGCATCTGGCGCAAACAAACTGAAAACATTTTGAAAAAAAAAACATCAATTGCAATTGTAGCCACTGTGCCATCAAACGCAGCCACTATGCCATCAAACACAACCTCTGTGCCCATCAAACACAACCACTGTGCCCATCAAACGCAGCCACTGTGCCCATCAAATGCAGCCACTGTGCCATCAAATGCAGCCACTGTGTCATCAAACGCAGTTACTGTGCCAAATGCTGCCACTGTGCCCATCAACGCTGCCACTGTGCCATCAAATGCAGCCACTGTGCCATCAAATGCAGCCACTGTGCCATCAAACGCAGCTACTGTGCCAAACACTGCCAGTGTGCCCATCAAATGCTGCCAGTGTGCCCATCATATGCTGCCAGTGTGCCTATCAAATGCTGCCATCTGCCCTTAGCTCAGGTATGCAGGCAAGAAAGCGAGCTTAAAGCAGAGCTCCAACCAAAAGAGGAAGCTCTGCTTGTCTGCCTCCACCCCCCCTCCGCTGCTACATTTGGCACCTTTTGGGGGAGAAGGGGGGGCGGGTACCTGGTTTTGATAGTTACCCCCTCCCACTTCCAGTTGAGTTTGCCACGGCAAAGTGAGCAAGAGGTTCGGCCCCCTTCTCCTTCCTCCCGCAGCCTGCCCATGCACAGAGCACAGCGCAATTTTCGCATGCGCAGTAAAAAACTGCCTGTGAAGCCGCAAAGCTTCACTGCTGGTTTACCTTAACGGAGATAGCGGACCAGCACCTGAGAGCTACTGTATTTGTACCTGTTAACTTTTAATTTTTGGAGGGGGGGAACTGAGAAAACCACTCTTCACCTCCTCCGGATGAAAAAAAAAATGCCCATGAAGACTCCTGGGATCCTGGGATGTGTGACATTATTTTGGCCTAGGCCAGAAACCAGCAAGCAAATAACAAAATGTAAAAAAAAAAAAAAAGTTTAAAACAAGTAAATATAATAAACCTTCCAATCTATTTACTAATGCTAGTAGCATAAGGATACAAAATAATTAATGTTGATTGAGAAAGTTTAGTGCCACTTTAAAGAAGTTTAACCACCTCAATACAGTGCAATTACACCCCCTTCCTTACCAGACCAATTTTCAGCTTTCAGCACTCTCACAGTTTGAATGACAATTACTCAGTCATGCAACACTGTACCCATATGAAACTTGCATCCTTTTTGCCACACAAATAGAGCTTTCTTTTAGTGGTATTTAATCACTAGTAGGTTTTATATTTTTTGTGCTATAAATAAAATAAAATGTAAATTTTGTGAAAAAAATGCCCTTTTCTTTGTTTCTGTCATACATTTTTGCTAATGAGTAATTTTTCTTCATAAATTTTGGCCAAAATTTATACTGCTACATATCTTTGGTAAAAATAACCCACATTAGTGTATATTATTTGGTCTTTGTGAAAGTTATAGAGTCTACAAACTATGGTGCCAATCGCTGAAAATTGATCACATCTGATCAGGCCTTCAGTACATCAGGTGTATCTCATTTCTTGAGACACTAACAAGTCAGGAAAGTACAAATACCCCCCAAATTACCCCTTTTTAGGAAATAGACATTCCAAGGTATTAAGTAAGTAGCATGGTGAGTTTTTTTAAGTTGTCATTTTTTCCCACAATTCTTTGCAAAATCAAGATTTTTTTTATTATTATTTTTTTTTTACAAAATTGTCATATTATCAGGTTATTTCTCACACACAGCATATGCATACAACAAATTACACCCCAAAATACATTCTGCTACTCTTCCCAAGTATGGCAATACCACATGTGTGAGACTTTTACACAGCCTGGGCACATACAGAGCACCAACATTGAAGTAGTGCCTTCAGACGTTCTACGAGCAAAAATGACGCATCTCATTTCTCAACCACCTATTACATTTTTGAAGGCCCTGGAGTACCAGGACAATGGAATTTCCCATAAAATGACCCCATTTTGGAAAGCAAACACCCCAACGTATAATCTGTGAGGCATAATGAGTCTTTTGAACGGTTCATTTTTTTCCAGAAGTTTTTGGAAAATGTGGAAAAAAATGAAAACACATTTTTTTTTACACAAAGTTGTCAATTTATAAGATATTTCTAACACATAGCATATATATAGCAAAAATTACACCCCAAAACACATTCTGCTCCTCCTCCCGAGTATGGCGATACCACATGTGTAGGACTTTTACACAGCCTGGTTACATAGAGAGGCCGAACATTGAAGTAGTACCTTCAGGCACTCTGATGGGCTGCAGATAGGTACTCTGGTACTCTGATGGCCTGGTGACAGGTACTTGAGTACTCTGATGGGCCGTGACAGGTACTCGGTATTTTGATGGGCCGTAACAGGTACTCGGGTACTCTGATGGGCTGTGACAGGTACTCGGGTACTCTGATGGGCCGTGACAGGAACTCGGGTACTCTGATGGGCTGTGACAGGTACTCGGGTACTCTCATGGGCTGTGACAGGTACTCAGGAACGCTGATGGGCTGTGACAGGTACTCGGATGGACTGTGACAGGTACTTGGGTACTCTGATGGGCTGTGACAGGTACTCGGGTACTCTGATGGGCTGTGACAGGTACTCGGGTACTCTGATGGGCTGTGACAGGTAGTCGGGTACGCTGATGGACTGTGACAGGTACTCGGGTACTCTGATGGACTGTGACAGGTACTCTGATGGACTGTGAGTGACAGGTACTATGAGGGGTGGTGACAGGTCCTCTTTATTGCGGGGGGAATCAGTGTGATTGGTGTACACTGTAAGCGGTAATGAGATGTTACCGCAATCTCCTCCTCACACACAATCGGTGTAGAACCCGGTAACATCTTGTTACCGCGGTTTGTTTACATTTTAGTGATCGGCTGTGAAACGATCACAGCCGATCACGTGGTTAAACAGCCGGCCAATGGATGTTTACCAGCGTCGGTGACGAGCAGTGTTCCTGGGAACATGCCGCCACCGAAGTGCTTGCGCACACTAGCCATGCACAGTGGGGGTGTGACCATCTCTGATCGGCTGTGACTTCATCACGGCCGATCACGTGGTAAACAGCCATACCCAATGGCTGTTCACCCCCTTCAGTGGCGAGCGGTGTCTCCGTGGCACGCCGCCACCGAAGAAACAGGGATGCACGCACACGATCGCACGCATTGCCTGTTTAAATGGGAGGATGTCATATGACGCCCTCCCGCCACAATAGGTCGGGAACTGGTTAAAGGGGTTGCAAATGTAAGTGTTTTTTCACCTTAATGCAGCTGCTGGGAGGCGGGGCTGAGTCCTGCATTCGGCGTCTATGGATGCCGAATGCTAGACTCGGGAGCTGGCAAAGGTAACCCCCCAGGAGAGCGCTTCTCCCAGGGGGTTATCTAATGCAGGGAGGAGCCGAGAGAGCCACCAGGGGACCCCAGAAGACGAGGTTCGGAGCCACTCTGTGCAAAACAAGATGCACAGTGGAGGTAAGTATATGTTTGTTATTGTTTTTTTTAAAGGAATATTTAGAGTCACTTTTCTTTTAAGATTTTGTCTTCCCTGCATCCCTCCTCCCCCATCCCCACAGACATACTAATGAAATTTTTAGCTCAAACTTGTTTTCATTACACACTTTATTTTAGACCCAGAGGCATCATCATTGGGCCTCTGTCCTTCTCTATGTAATACAGGCTGATCATAGCTGGTGGGAGGGGCTTACAGGGTGCTGTACATATCTTCCTGACAACATCACAGCACACGGCTTCATCTGTGATGCAAGACTGGCTCTTACGGAGGAGTTATGCAAATATTATAATGCCTTGATGAGGAATGTTAGTTTGGATGGAGGAGTGGGTGTTCCTACCAGAGATGAGCCTGTGCACCTCTGCCAAACTGAAGGTAAGGCTGGAGTTCACATTTAAGTGTTAAAGGACCACAGTCTAAAATGACATACTTTGAATACCATGTGTGTGCTTAAAGAGGAAGTAAAGGCTATTTAAAAAAAAAAAATGCAACCTGCAAGGCAAAGGCATAATGAGCTAGTATGCATAGCATACTAACTCATTATGAATAACTTACCTGAGAACGAAGCCCCCGAAGTGGTCCTCTGTCTTCATCTTCGCCGCTGCCATGTATCCCGGAGTGACTTCTGGGTCTCGCTGCTCCGGCGCTGTGATTCGCCGGAGCCGCGATGACGTCACTCCCGTGCATGCGCACGGGAGCCGACACGAGCGGCATATCACAGTGATCTGCAGCCTGCTCAGTGCGCCTGTGCGCCGCTGTCTACGGCGCATGCGCCGTAGACAGCGGTGCCTGTCTTTTGGTAAATATCTCCTAAGCCGTATAGGTTTAGGAGATATTTCTTGGACCTACAGGTAAGCCTTAATCTAGGCTTACCTGTAGGTCAAAGTGGTTTGTAAGGGTTTACAACCACTTTAAAGCATGAGGGGAAAGTATTTACTAAGATATTTTTTTCACAATAGTCAAGAAGACTTTTTGATTTTTCTGCTGTTTTTCTGGCCTATGTTAGTATAATAGAGACTTACCAAGTCTGACCGTAGCAAGGTTTGAGTGTTTTGAGGATAGAGATTTTAGTTCCTGTTTGAAAGAAAAAACAAAAAGATGTTGAGTACTATAAAGTATATATTATCACAGTTTTGTGAAATACATACATATCCAAATCCTAATCCAAATATTTACTGAATATGGCTTACACATTTGTGTTCCTTACAGCCCCAATTAAAATTCTTTACATTTGATGTTTATTTCAGCAAGATTAATCATAAAGGCCTAAAGGTAAATAAAAAAGGGGTGGAAAACCCAGAAAAATAAACTGATATTGTGAAATAAACCCCAAATATTCCACTACTAAGACCCAGTCTAAAGAACATTTTTCCTTTACCAGCATAAATAAGTTCCTAGGCTATTCAATATGTACCACAGCCCATGGGTTGGACACCATGACTGTAAACAATACAGTTACTCTTTTAGACAATTTATATAAACTACATTATTGGTTGATGAAGGGCAACCCATGAAGAACACCTACAATTTGGAATCCCTCCATCCTGAAGACATTGTTAACCAGCAACTCTAGATCACTTAGAACGTATCTACCCATTAAAGCTGACAAGATCCATGTCTCTGAGGACACCAGAGCAGACTATAGTCTGATAATCCAAGGATGGGTAAATCCCTGAATTTTCCAAAATCTCCATGCCATTGAAGGATTTTAAACATTCAGTAAAAGGGTAAGGTTCTATATGCAGGCAAATGTTCAAATACCTGAGCTGAGTCTGGATTCCGGCATGCTGCGAAGATGGACTGCACTGGTGGGCCCTGTTTGAAAAGAAATGCCTTTACCAGTTCCAAGCCAATTCCCCTGCTGGAACCATTTACAAGGACACTACGGATAATGAGGTTCACCATCTTCTGTCACGGCTTTATCAAGAGTTCTGTGTCTTTGCTGTGAACACTGATGAACACACAGGATTTTACTCTTAGGAAGTTTTTGGTAATAAAATATTAACAAAAGTAAATGTAATAAAATATTACAAAAGTACACTTAAAACAACACACGCATGAAGACCTTAGGGCTTAAGATGGAACACCAGCCAAAATTCATTCAGTTTTGGACAACGTTGAGAGGGATTTCTGGCTCTGTCAGGTATTTGCCCTCTATGTCCCCAAATTAAGATTTTTTGTCACAGTTGATTTTGGCAATTGTCATTGGAATAGGTGTCCCTCTAATTTCCAGTGACAAGTCTAAGTTTAGATTTCCACTCACTTTCCTCTAAACCTTCCCAGTAAGGAAATAAACAATGGAAAAGGCAAAGAGGAATGGATAATATGGAAAGCCCTAAATACATTTGCAATCTTTATTTAAAATTAAATTTTTTTTATGTTCATCTCTGTAAAACACCTCAAAAAAAGCATTCTCTAAGCCAAGGGCCTCCAATCTTTTCAGCACAAGGGCCACATTGTCTATTTTATAAATATTTGCAGGCTGAAAAAAAACAGTTTTATAAATGAATGAATACCATTTAAATGAATGAGCATGCTTTAAAATGTAGCTGTGCGCTAGATAAAACATTGTAGCGGGCCAGATGTGACCCACGGGATGCAGTTTGGAGACCCCGGCTCTATGCAAATAATTACATTCATAAATCGTCAGCATTGCCCTGCTTGAAGGTTAAATCCTTATCTCTAAGGCCCCATTCACACTAGGCATAGTTGGAACATGAGTTCCACCCTGCATTTTTTTTGGCTGTTTTTCATTTGCACATAGGGCAGCCTATTCACTTGGGGTGCCATTAAGAATTAATGGCACATCTGTACTCTGCTCACCCTAATAGCCTTTTACGTCAGGAAACATATGATCATTTTCTGGAGAAAAAACTCTACACCTTTGCTTAATGCCTTGGTGAAATGCCATATCTTTGGTGAAAGAGGCCTTCCCCCTTTACAAAGTCACCTATTCCAGTAGGAGTGTACCCTTCAAATTTGGCAAGGTTTGGGGAGGATGGGTTAACTCGGTATCTAGTTCCTCTGATTGAATACAACAAATATTGTGCTTTCATTGACCTGATACATTGAAATGTTTATAGATTGTTATTTTCTTCATCTAATACTACTAGACCTTTATAGCAGTTTGTGTCATCTAGCTCTTCCGACTTTGCATATAGATTACCAATTAAAGGTGAAATTTTGCCATTTCGTGATCCAAAGACTACCTCTTGGGGCAGTTTGCCTATGCATATTGTTGGAGATTAGCTCATGGGGATCACCTTTTCCTGAAATGAAGGCCAGTGTGCAGGCAGTTTATTTAAAATATGGCGGGTTGCCAGCTTTATTTACAAGTGGTTTGCAAAATCATAAAAATAAACAAAAATAGTAAAGTAAATCCTTGCTGTCCAGCGCTAAACTAAACAGTAGACTACTCTCTATACGGTGGGGGGCTGGTCTCCATCACCTACAAAACATGAGGTAAAGCAAACCTTTTTCAATCCAAACAAACGGAGCTCTTCTCTCTCAGATTCTCTTCTGAGTCTCAGGCCAGAGCCCTACCGTGCTTTCTTCCTGGTCATTTAAAGTCTACCTGAGCGTGGACTCAAGTGGACCACAACACCCACAGCAGAACCAAGCCTGCCACAGAGGCTGGAAAAACCCGGGCCGGATTCCGTTTCAGTCTCTAAGGCGCCATGCACGCTGGAGCTCATAAACTGTAGTTTATTGGAGTTTGGGCGGTAGCCTATGTGGCCATGCACACATGGACGTTTTTTAGCTTTAATGAGCAGTGGAGTTTATGGGCTTTTTTCTGAACGCCAGAAATTTGCAGTGCTGTTTTTCACCGACAAAAAACGACAAACGACGATAAACGCTCATAAACACGCGTTAATTAGTGTTCGGCATTCTATTTTTTCAATGCATTGTGGGAGTTTGGAATGCACTGTGGGATTTTTGGAGTGTCCTCTGTGTATTTTTATTAAAAATGCCCATAAACGCTAACGCTCATAAACGCTAGTACAAAACGCTGTTAAAAGCAGGTTTTTCAACCAGCATTTTCTGCCAGCAATCTGGGGTCCAGAAAAAGCTTTTTTGAGCTTCAGTGTGCATGGAGCCTTACAATAGAATGAATGCAAGGTGAACTATACTGATTATCGATGACCTCACCTCGCATACCGTCACAATATGTTATGAAATTGTATGTATTCTTATTTAGTTAGGACAAGGATTGTACTCTACTAGCTATAGGGCTGTTATTTGTTCTTTTTTTGTTTTTGTTGTATTTTGGTTATTATTATACAGGATTGATATTGCACCAACAGTTTGCGCAGCTTTTTACAACATTAGGGCACACAATACAGTTACAATACAATTCAATACAGGAGGAATCAGAGGGTCCTTTTGGTTATTGGGGTCTTGTGTCTGCTGTCTTGTATGGTTTGTACACTGTTACTTTTTTAAATCATTAAAAAATAATCTGCAAAAATAAATTGCACTACAATAGCAAATGCGCAGAAATATGCATTTCTGCATGTATTTCCAAACGCGCAGGCGTAACTGTGGCCTAACCATTAATAAATCAACTTTAGTAACAAGGATTGTAATCATTTTTTTGAACCATAAAAAATAATGGTTGATTTTTTCTTCAATTAAGAATGGATTTCTAAACACACTAGACCATATATTGTTATACTTTGAATTAACATGTTTATAGCACATTATAATAGGCCTGCACTGAAGTCTGTATCAAACCAACAGTTAAAAATGTTTCGCTTTGGACCACATTTGCATTATATAGTTAAAATCCATTACATAATTGACTTCCATCAATTTTATCAGTGTTAATTAATTCAAGGAATCACATTCAAGAGTTTAATTGACATAATAAAAAGATATAATCAAAATGTTTAAATGTGTCCTACAGCGATGGAAAGTCCATCCTTGTATATTTAGCGTTCCTCTAAATTAGGCTGCACTACTCTCATGCAGTAAAACAACATGCCCTATTACACCCCAAAACAATTTATTAGGTATGGTAAGCAAGGGTTCATACTTGAGGTGATAACCTGAAACGTGGGCTGAACCAGTCGCATACAGATGTGATTAAAGCTAACGCTTCATGTACACTAGCAGCTCCTGGAAGCTCCGAAACTTGAGTTTGGCATTTGCCACTTTTTTGCCAAAGCTCCTAAACTCAACTCCTTAAAAGCCTAGGTGTCCATGCAGGGCCGCTGATAAGCCAGTACAACTGGCCCTGTTGTATCGGGCCCAGTAAGCAAGGGGGCCCGGGCTATCTGAATGAAAGAGAGTAAAAGAGAATAAAACAAAAAACTATTTCTGCAAGAAGCTGGTTTCCCACTGTAGTTTAGGAGTCTCTCATGTCCCAACTGCTGCTGCAGCCTCCCACCTGTGTGCTGTGTGTGAAAACCGCTGCATGGTGGCTCCGACAGAACAGAACAGGCTGCTGTCTGGACCGGGCAGTCTAATCCCCTGTCATTACCCTTTAGTGGTAAGAGAACAGATGTAACAGTCACTACATTCCCAGGATGAAGCACAGGAAGACATCTTTCAGGTGTTGAGTTGCTTGTGCGGGGGAGGAGGGGGTCATTACAACATGAAGTCAGATAGCCTACCAGCCTTTCATCCTTAAAGTATATCACGTGCTGAGTGTATAGAAGCCGCACATCCCCCACCTCTGTTGCACCTTCCTTTCCAGTCTGTGTTTATCACACAGGGGGGCTGCACACTTGTGTTCTGTCTAGTTTCTTCTTGGGATCCTTATGTAGGAATATTGTCCTTCATGAGACATTCACTTATCAGGATAATCCTTTCTGATTGCTGATTGGAATGCTATCCTCTTTTTTTCCCAGTGTTTTGGCAATGAGCCAAGTGATACTAAAAGGGTTTTATTTTATGTTTTAATTAACAACATATCCGTTCCTGCTGACCATCTCCTGTACTATGTCTGCAGTCTCTGGCCATCTCCTGTAGTATGCCTGCAATCTCTGACCATCTCCTGCAGCATGTCTGCAGTCTCTGATCATCTCCTGCAGCATCTCTGCAGTCTCTGAACATCTCTTGTACTATGTCTGCAGTCTCTGATCATTTCTTGTACTATGTCTGCAGTCTCTGACCATCTCCTGTACTATATGTGCAGTCTCTGACCATCTCCTGTACTATGTCTACAGTCTCTGACCACCTCCTGTACTATGTCTGCAGTCTCTGACCATCTCCTGTACTATGTCTGCAGTCTCTGACCATCTCCTGTACTATGTCTGCAGTCTCTAACTATCTCCTCTTCTATGTCTGCAGTCTCTAACTATCTCCTCTTCTATGTCTGCAGTCTCTGACCATCTCCTTTACCATGTATGCAGTCTCTGACCATCTCCTGTACTATGTATGCAGTCTCTGACCATCTCCTGTAGTGTGTGTTCAGTCTCTGACCATCTCCTGTACCATGTCTGCAGTCTCTGACCATCTCCTGTACCATGTCTGCAGTCTCTAACCATCTCCTGTACTATGTATGCAGTCCCTGACCATCTCCTGCACCATGTATGCAGTCTCTGACCATCTCCTGTACTTTATATGCAGTCTCTGACATCTCCTGTACTATGCCGGCAGTCTCTGATCATCTCCTGTACTATGTATGCAGTTTCTGACCATCTCCTGTACTATATATGCAGTCTCTGACCATCTCTTGTACTATGTATGCAGTCTCTGACAATCTCCTGTACTGTATATGCAGTCTCTGACCATCTCCTGTAGTATGTCTACAGTCCCTGACCATCTCCTGTAGCATGTCTGCAGGTCTGACCGTCTCTTGTAGTATGTCTGCAGTCTCTGACCGTCTCTTGTAGTATGTCTGCAGTCTCTGACCATCTCCTGTAGTGTGTGTACAGTCTCTGACCATCTCCTGTACCATGTCTGCAGTCTCTGACCATCTCCTGTACCATGTCTGCAGTCTCTAACCATCTCCTGTACTATGTATGCAGTCCCTGACCATCTCCTGCACCATGTATGCAGTCTCTGACCATCTCCTGTACTTTATATGCAGTCTCTGACATCTCCTGTACTATGCCGGCAGTCTCTGATCATCTCCTGTACTATGTATGCAGTTTCTGACCATCTCCTGTACTATATATGCAGTCTCTGACCATCTCTTGTACTATGTATGCAGTCTCTGACAATCTCCTGTACTGTATATGCAGTCTCTGACCATCTCCTGTAGTATGTCTACAGTCCCTGACCATCTCCTGTAGCATGTCTGCAGGTCTGACCGTCTCTTGTAGTATGTCTGCAGTCTCTGACCGTCTCTTGTAGTATGTCTGCAGTCTCTGACCATCTCCTGTAGTGTGTGTACAGTCTCTGACCATCTCCTGTACCATGTCTGCAGTCTCTGACCATCTCCTGTACTATATATGCAGTCTCTGACCATCTCCTGTACTATGCCCGCAGTCTCTGATCATCTCTTGTACTATGTATGCAGTCTCTGACCATCTCCCATACTATATATGCAGTCTCCGACATCTCCTGTACTATATATGCAGTCTCTGACAATCTCCTGTACTGTATATGCAGTCTCTGACCATCTCCTGTAGTATGTCTACAGTCCCTGACCATCTCCTGTAGTATGTCTGCAGGTCTGACCGTCTCTTGTAGTATGTCTGCAGTCTCTGACCATTTCCTGTAGGATGTCTGCAGTCTCTCTGCAGGCATCGCATGCGTTATGGCATTGGCAGGAGATCTGCTCTCATCTGAAAACAGTATTTCTTTTGGATAATAAAACTTATAACTGGCTGGAGAAAGATAAAGAGCACTTGAAGAATCATGTTCGGTATAGGAAAGTTTTGACCACCGGCTACAGGACAATGCAAATCGATGCAAATTTGCAGTATAAATGTGGTTTGTGTATTTTGCAGCATTTTGTGATTTCCCGTGGCTGCGGTCAGGGTAGGCTAATGTATATATAGCCTAAGGCTCCAAAACATGTTCAGCTTCTATATATTCACTTACTGGCTTTTTTTTTTATAAATGATATGGAGCCCTGCCTGAACAACTTGGAAGAGACCAGAGATCACCAAGGTGCAGCACATTTTTTAAGTAGATAATTTAGTAAAGCCCCGATAAATAATAGGGAAGATTTGAAGAGTTTCAAGGGTCAGTAGTAACGCAAAGCTGAGAGGTCAATAGTAAAGCACAGTTCAGGAGTCAGGAATAAGTAAGTACAAAGACTATCGGATGTCACACAGGGTGCAGGGGTCATTAGTATTTAATGCACTGTGTAGGGGTTAGGAGTAAGTAACAGAGTATGTAGTATGTAATGCAGAGTTCAGAGGTATGGAGGCAGTAACAGTGCCCGGGTTAGTAGTATGTAATGCATAGTGCAGGAGTCAGAACTAAGAAACATAGAGTGCAAGGGCCAGGAGTAAATAGTGCAGAGTGCAGTGGTCAAAAGTAGTGCAGAGGTTAGGAGTTACAAACACAGCGTGTCAAGGTCAGTAAAGCAGAGTACAAGGGTCAGGAGCATGTAACACAAAGTCCAGAGGTCATTAGGATGTACCGCACAGAGAAGAAGTCATTAGTATGTACCTCACAGTGCACGTTCTGTTTTCAAGTAACAGAGTGCAGGGGTAAGTAGTGAAAAATGCAGAGTTCAGAGGTATGGTATGAGTAGGACAGTGTGCAAGGGTTGGTAGTAAGTAACAGAGTTCAAAGGTGAGTAGTAAATAACTCAGTGGTCAGCAGTAGTTAATGCACAGTGCAGGGGCCAGGCCTAAGTAATACAGAGTGCAAGGATTAAGAGTATGTATTGCAGAGTGCAGAGATCAGTAGTAACACAGAGTCCACTGTTCAGGAGTAATAATGCAAAGTTTAGAGATCAGAAGTAATGCAGGGATCAAGAGTAAGCAATACAGAGTGCAAGGGCCCATAACGCACAGGGGTCAGAAGTAAGTAATACAGAGTGCAGGCATCAGGAGTATGTAGAGTAAGTAATGCAAATTTCAGAGGTCAGGAATACTGGGGTATAAAGTGTAATGCAGAGGACAGAGGTTAGTAGTGTGTTAAGCAGTGTGCAGAGGTCAGAGGTATGTAACACAGAGTGCAAAGGTAAGTAGTGTGTAATACAGAGTGCAGAAGACAGGAGTAAGCAATGCGTAGTGCAGGAGTCTGTAGTAGTTAACATCTTCCCTTACAAAATTATCCTCCTGCCAGTATGAACCTCCCCCTCTGAGGCTATTATAGCCCCCAACACAAAATCCCCCCTCCCTTCCTGAAAAGTAATCACCAGACCTCACATACACCAATGCCTGTCAGAGTGAGTAAAGTGAGTAAAGTCCTCCCAAGTCTCCCCAAGTCTCCCCTCCGAGAGGCAGTAAGGGGGACAAGAGGTGGTGGCATGGTCATGATCTACCTGTTACATGCCTATGTTCTATGAGTAGATAGCGATCTATGGGATCTATAGGTCTATGGGTCCTTAGCACTTTGTAAATTCCATATCTGAGCTTACACGGGGCTGCATTTCTTTACTTTTTTTTTTTTTTAGGGGTGAAAGGTAAGTATTTGCTGCTGAGCAGCATTAAGTGAACCTGTTGTATACCTCACAACTTTCTGAGATGGGAATGAAGGACACTAATTATCAAAAGAATGTTGACATAGGACACACCCCCTGCCACGCCCTTTAAAGGCGAGTTATACCAACAACAACAAAAAATTTTTTTTGCTGTTTTACCACTACTGTTCCTTTACATTGGCTTTTAAAATTTACAAATGCAGCAATTTAGAAATTGGATGAAAGGTTTAGCACTGGGAAACACTTTTTGACAGATAAAAAGTACATTTTATATACAACTATATGAATCAGACCAAAATGAGGGACAAATGAGGAGAAAAGAGGGACAGAGGGACATTGCTCCAAATCAGAGACAGTCCCTCAAACTCATATGGACACATTAGGTATTCCTGCACAGTGTTGTGACCTTACTATAGGTGCAGCTTGGGGAAAGCAAGGCACACATTTATTTTTAATTCATTTTTACCAGCCAACAAATGGGAAAATCTTTGTACGTTATGCAACACAGTCACTGCAAAGCTAACATTTTGTACATAGATTCATTTATCTGTGTATTCATTTAAGTGCATCAACACTTGCTTTAGTTTTCAAAAATTCAATGTTTAACATCACCAGCTACGTACCGTACATATATATATATATATATATATATACTCACACACAGAGCTATGTCTGCACATATAGCTCTACTCTACTGTCCCTGCGTACAGACACGATTCTCATTGGTTGTTCCCTGTTCCTGCCCCTTCACAATCTCGCTCCCCCTCCCTTTTGAAACTTTTCACGTCACAGCTGAACTTTTCTCTCTGTATTGTCAGTGCTACTGAAAGCGGAAATACATAATAACAGAAGAAGAGATTTCTTGGTAGTTGCATTCTTTGCTAGAAACAGAGGATTATCTTCTGGAGGAGAGAAAACAAATATATTTATGTGCAAAAAAAAAAAAAACAGTGAAGGCTCTTGCTGTTTTCTAAGAACTACAGTATCTCACAAAAGTTAGTACACCCCTCACATTTTTGTAAATAATAGGATTTTTATATACAGCTTACCTGTAAAATCCTTTTCTTGAGAGTACATCACGGGACACAGGAGCTTCATTACATAGTGGGTTATATAGGCACCTCCGGTGATTGGACACTGGTTAACCCCTATATAACCCCTCCCATATGGGAGGCACCTCAGTTTTGTAGCAAAGCAATAAGAGACCATATAAAACCCAAGAAGGGCGGGAGCTCTGTGTCCCGTGATGCACTCTCAAGAAAAGGATTTTACAGGTAAGCTGTATATAAAAATCCTATTTTCTTGATCATACATCACGGGACACAGGAGCTTCATTACATAGTGAACAGAAAAATAGTGAAAAAATCGCGCTACTACCTACTATTCAGAAAAAAACGAAAAGAATGTGTCTTTGTGCACACATCAATACTGCTGCAGTCCTGCTATATACCCAAAAATATATCTGCTCACATAAATTACTAAAAGAACCGCGCTGTCCTAAGTGTGAACTTAGGTCGTATGTAATCCCAATAAAAGAGTCAAATATTACAATACCACAAATCGTGAAAAAATGTGTCAGTAAATACTACTACAGAAAATAAAATATGGTGCTAGGAAAAAGAAATAATATATGTATATAGTAATGTCTGTAACCACAGCTCAATAGGTATAAATGAATGCCCTATAAGTTTAGTTGACAGATGGTAATGAACAAAATATTGATTCAAGTGAAAAAAATATATTGAATTGTTAACAAATTAATAATAATCCCATAAATTGTCCAATTAGTTATAATCAGTCCATAAAAATGAAAACACCACGTGTCAAAATGTGATATTAACGTATTTCCAAGATCTTGTTCAGAAATTCCAGCAGCTCAGCAACTGTAAACGTGCACCACCACCATAAGTGAAAATTGGCTCCTTACCAGATGTTCTAAGATTGTATGCTCTAAAAGTCAGACCAGGCTGTATATACTCCTCAAACGTCCGTAGGCTCCACCCATAGGTCAAATCGTTAAACAGTCAGGTTCCAATATTTGACAATAACCGGTCAGCCATAAAGAGGAGGAAAAAACTCCAAATAGTGTAAAAACGTTTTATTAAAATAATAAAAAACAGAAAATGCACTTACAAAAAGTCAAGCACAATGGGGCATGTCACAGTAGGTAGCGCCAGCCGGACGCGAATCCTCCACTCCAATACCCTCACCAGTTAGTTCGTTCAGAGGCAATGAATAGCGTGTCACACCGCCCGACGCGTTTCGTGAAATGTCACGTCTTCTCGGGGCTGAGAAGACGTGACATTTCACGAAACGCGTCGGGCGGTGTGACACGCTATTCATTGCCTCTGAACAAACTAACTGGTGAGGGTATTGGAGTGGAGGATTCGCGTCCGGCTGGCGCTACCTACTGTGACATGCCCCATTGTGCTTGACTTTTTGTAAGTGCATTTTCTGTTTTTTATTATTTTAATAAAACGTTTTTACACTATTTGGAGTTTTTT
This sequence comes from Lithobates pipiens, assembly GCF_037356315.1. Classification (NCBI taxonomy): domain Eukaryota; kingdom Metazoa; phylum Chordata; class Amphibia; order Anura; family Ranidae; genus Lithobates; species Lithobates pipiens. Next base: position 60,876,489 of record NW_027507686.1, on the reverse strand, counting down.
CCTTCTCTTTATGGCTGACCGGTTATTGTCAAATATTGGAACCTGACTGTTTAACGATTTGACCTATGGGTGGAGCCTACGGACGTTTGAGGAGTATATACAGCCTGGTCTGACTTTTAGAGCATACAATCTTAGAACATCTGGTAAGGAGCCAATTTTCACTTATGGTGGTGGTGCACGTTTACAGTTGCTGAGCTGCTGGAATTTCTGAACAAGATCTTGGAAATACGTTAATATCACATTTTGACACGTGGTGTTTTCATTTTTATGGACTGATTATAACTAATTGGACAATTTATGGGATTATTATTAATTTGTTAACAGTTCAATATATTTTTTTCACTTGAATCAATATTTTGTTCATTACCATCTGTCAACTAAACTTATAGGGCATTCATTTATACCTATTGAGCTGTGGTTACAGACGTTACTATATACATATATTATTTCTTTTTCCTAGCACCATATTTTATTTTCTGTAGTAGTATTTACTGACACATTTTTTCATGATTTGTGGTATTGTAATATTTGACTCTTTTATTGGGATTACATACGACCTAAGTTCACACTTAGGACAGCGCGGTTCTTTTAGTAATTCATTACATAGTGGGATGTCCCAAAGCAATGCTCAGTTTGAGGGGAGGGAGACACAGATCAGAAATATAGACCGCCATGGACCAGAGGATCTAAACTGCAGCCTGCAGTACACTGCACCCAAAGGCGGTATTCTCTTGCCCTCTGACATCCACCTGATAAAATCTGGTGAATGTGTGGACTGATGACCAAGTTGCAGCCTTACAGATCTGAGCCAGGGAGGCCTGGTGATTCACTGCCCAAGAAGCACTTACAGCCCTAGTAGAGTGCGCTTTCACTTGAAAAGGAGGACTCTTCCCCTTTACACTATAGACCTGAAGAATAACTTGTCTAATCCATCTTGAGAGAGTGGATTTCGATGCCACCTGGCCCCTTTTAGGGCCTTCTGGCAAAATAAATAAACAATCAGTCTTTCTTATCTGAGCAGTTGCTTGGAGATAGATACTGATTGCCCTAACCACATCTAGAGTGTGCAAAGACTCTTCTTCTGCGGACTGTGGATCTGGAAAAAAGGATGGTAGGATTACATCTTGATTCAAATGGAATCCCGAAACCACCTTAGGAAGAAAGGACCTATTAGGATGCATCACCACTCGGTCCTTTTGAATAATTAGATAAGGTTCCTTGCTTGAAAGAGCTGCCAGCTCTGACACTCTTCTAGCCAAGGATATGGCTATCAAGAAGACAAATTTTTTAGTCAAAAGAACTAATGAAGCCTGGTGTAATGGTTCAAATGGTTGTCCCTGCAATGCCGAGAGAACCAAATTCAGATCCCATGGGCATACCGGAGGTTTGACTGGCGGCTTTTACCGCATGGCCCCCTGAATGAAAGCCCAGACAAGAGAATGTGATGCAAGTGGCTTCTGGAAAAACACTGACAAGGCCGAAATCTGAACCTTGATAGTGCTTACGGCCAAATTCATTTCTAGGCCTGACTGGAGGAAGGCCAAGATCCTGCTAACGACATACTTTCTAGGATGCCATCCCCTGGGCTCACACCAGGAAACATATGCCTTCCAGATTTTGTAGTAAATAAGCCTGGAGGCCGGCTTTCCGGCATTGACCAGAGTAGAAAGGACTGACTCCGAGAGTCCACGATCTCTCAGAATGTGGGTCTCAGCAGCCAAACCGTTAAATTCAGACTGTGTAAAGCAGGATGGTAGATTGGACCCTGCGTGAGCAGATCTGTCTGGAGAGGAAGGATCCAAGGCCTGACTACTGCCATTTTCATGATCTCTGCGTACCAAGGTCGCCGGAGCTACCAATAGAACCGACTTGGTTTCCCTCTTGACTCTTCCCAGGAACCGCGACAGAAGTGGGTATGGCGGGAAGGCATAGATTAGATTGTACCGATCTCAGGGAATTGTCAGAGCATCTGACCCCTAAGCAAGTACGTCCCTTGTCCTTGACACAAACTTGTCCAGCTTCCTGTTGAATCTGGACGCAAAAAGATCTACATCTGGAGTGCCCCATTTGTGACATATGGTTTGAAATATGTCAGGGTGTAGAGCCCATTCTCCTGGGCATAACTGTTGGCGGCTTAGAAAGTCTGCTTGCCAATTTTCCACTCCTGGAATGAAGACTGCAGAAAGGCAAGGAACATGCCTCTCCGCCCAAGCAAGTATGTGATTCACCTGTCTTTGTGCATCCAGACTCTTGGTGCCACCCTGGTGATTGATATAAGCCACAGCTGTGGCATTGTCGGACTGTATTCGAACAGGGTGACCCTGTAGTCTGTAGGACCAGTCCATGAGGGCCATATAAACTGCCAGAATTTCCAGAATATTTATGGGCAGGAGTTTTTCAGTCGCAGACCATTTCCCCTGTGTGCATACCTCTTCCAACACTGCTCCCCAGCCTGTCAGGCTGGCATCTGTAGTTACAATCTTCCATGGAAGGGGAAGAAAATTTTTGCCTTTCTGCAGATTCTTGGTCTGTAACCACCAAATGAGACTCCTGCGTATCCCTGGGGATAAACACATAGGAAGATCCAAGGCCTGGGGCTTCTTGTTCCAAGCCGCAAGGATGCATCTCTGCAAAGGCCTTGAGTGAAACTGGGTGAATGGAACGGCCTTGAAGGAGGCGACCATTTTCCCTAACAGTCTCATACACAGCCGAATGGGGGAAGTCCTTCTGCTCAGTATTAAGCGAACCAGAACCCCTATAGCCATGGCCTTTGGCCTTGGTAGAAACACCCTGCCCTGAACAGTGTCTATGTTCACGCGCGCGTACGAGGACTGCTTGCATCCGAGGGGAAGGAAGAGGACCACCTGCTGAGCTGTGCGGGACCCCCAGACTACGTGGGAACTCTCTTTTACCTTTTTTGTGGCAGAGCCTGCAGCGGAGGATGTGAGCCATCCGGAGACTGGCTTCACTGAGCGTGTATCCTGGAAAGGCATGTAAGTATACATCAGGCTGCTCTTTCCTCCCTCTAGTGGCGGAAACCAGGTAAGACATACAACTACTCACATGAAGAAATCCATAATATATGATTTATATAGGATTAACTTCTTTTACCTGTCCCCGCCTCAGGAACTGCTGAAACAGACAGATTCCAACCTTCACCCATCACGGCGGGCAGAGTTGTGCCAACCTTCAGGATTTTTTGGGTTCCTTCTCAGAGGAACCTCTTACCAGGACCTTGTAAAAGACTCTGCCAGAAATTTTCGTGCCACTGTTTAAATAGTACACCAAGTCTGGTTTTCCCAGAGCCCAGTCTTCCAAAGGAGAGGACTTACAGGCAAAACCTTGTTTCTTCGGATGACGAGGCCCGGGTACCATATCATCTTGGGAGTCAAAATATCGGCCCGAGATATGGATCCGGTTATCATAGCCCTTAGACCCCTTGCAGGGACCTGTATAGAGCTTTCTCCATAGCACATGTTTTACGTGACCACCCACCTTAGACACTGGCGAAAAAACTGAGGTGCCTCCCATATGGGAGGGGTTATATAGGGGAGGAATTCTCCTTAATTGGGGTTAGCCAGTGTCCAATCACCGAAGGTGCCTATATAACCCACTATGTAATGAAGCTCCTACCGTGATGTATGATCAAGAAATTTTATTATATCTTTTCATGTGACACCACTGAAGAAATTACACTTCTACAATGTAAAGCAATGAGTGTACAGCTTGTATAATATTTTGTGTGGCCACCATTATTTTCCAGCACTGCCTTAACCCTCTTGGGCATGGAGTTCACCAGAGCTTCACAGGTTGCCACTGGAGTCCTTTTCCACTCCTCCATGACGACATCACAGAGCTGGTGGATGTTAGAGACCTTTCACTCCTCTACCTTCCGTTTGAGGATGCCCCACAGATACTCAATAAGGTTTAGGTCTGGAGGCATGCTTGGCCAGTCCGTCACCTTTACCCTCAGCTTCTTTAGCAAGGCAAGTCTTGGGGGTGTCTTGGGGGTGTGTTTTGGGTCGTTATCATGTTGGAATACTGTATTGGTAAATCTAAAGTGGATTGCACAAAGATTGCTTGATCAGACTATAACGTATGTGGGGAGCTTAACCCCTTCAGATCCACGCTATAGCCGAATGATGGCTACAACGTGGACCTACTTTGCCCGGGGGCCGTCAATAGACACCCTCCCTTTTGCATGCTCCCCCCCGCACCCTGCGTGCTGTGATCACCAAGTCAGTGAGGCCCCTTACCACATGATCAGCTGTCAGCCAATGACATGTGATCATGTGATGTAAACAGAAGATAGTTAATCGTTTTTTTTTTCTCCTCACGCTGTCACCAGCCGATCACCAGCTTCTGTGCAAGGGACATCGGTCATCTCATCTGTGCCCACCAGTGCCGCCCGCCAGTGCCCACAGTGCAAAGAATCAGTATCCACCAGTGCATAACAGTGCCAGCAATCAGTGCCACTTATCAATGCCCACGAGTGCCACCTATCAATGTCAACCAGTGGTGCCAATCAGTGCCATCTAGCAGTGCTGCCTATCAGTGTCACCTACCAGTGCCGATCAGTGCCCATCCCTGCCACCCATCAGTGCCCATCACTGTCACCTATCAGTGCCCATCAGTGCCAGCTATCAATACCAACTGGTCAGTGCCACCTATTAGTGCCCTTCAGTGTCACCTATGCATACTAGCTCATTATGCCTTTGCCGTGCAGGGTGTATTTTTTTTTTTTTTAGAGGCTTTACTTCCTCTTTACTATATCATTCCCTAAAAGTGGTGATCCTATATCTATAGCTGTTTTTGTCTTTTCATCAAAGATAGCATTACCTTCTGCTGTGTCATATTGATGAGTGTATTGACTCATGATGCAGACTATTATTATGTTTTGCATAAAGTGGTAATAGTGTCATACAGTACAGCAGAAATTAATAAAAAGCTGTTGAAACACCGCCATCTACTGACACAAAGTCAGTGGTGCATGAAAAGCAATGCTCAAGCATGTTAAAGTGACACCAAACTCATTTTTTTTTTAAGTTCTATTTAACCACTTCAGCCTCGGACCAATAAATACCTTAAGGACCAGAGGTCTTTTTGCAATTTTCGCACTGCGCTGCTTTAACTGGTAATTGCGCGGTCATGCAATATTGCACCCAAACGAAATTTGCGTCCTTTTCTTCCCACAAATAGAGCTTTCTTTTGATGGTATTTGATTGCCTCTGCGATTTTTTTTTTTTGCGATATAAATGGAAAAAGAGCGAAAATTTTGAAAAAAAAAGATATTTTCTTCTTTTTGTTATAAGAAAAATCAAATAAACTAAATTTTAGTCATACATTGAGGGCAAAATTTATTCAGCCACATGTCTTTAGTAAAAAAAATGTCAATAAGCGAATATTTTTTGGTTTGCGCAAAAGTTATAGCGTCTACAAACTAGAGTACATTTTCTGGAATTTACACAGCTTTTAATTTATGACTGCCGATCTCATTTCTTGAGGTGCTAAAATGGCAGGGCAGTACAAATCCCCCCCAAATGACCCCATTTTGGAAAGTAGACACCCCAAGGAAATTGCTGATGGGTATGTTGAGCCCATTGAATATTTATTTTTTTTGTCCTAAGGGATTGAATAATGACAAAAAAAAAAAAAAAAAATTTTTTTACAAAAAGTTGTCACTAAATGATATATTGCTCACACATGCCATGGTTATATGTGGAATTGCACCCCAAAATACATTCTGCTGCTTCTCCCGAGTACGGGGATACCACATGTGTGGGACTTTTTGGGAGTCTAGTCGCGCACGGCACCCCGAAAACCAATCACCACCTTCAGGATTTCTAAGGGTGCAAATTTTTGATTTAACTCCTCACTACCTATCACAGTTTCGAAGGCCATAAAATGCCAAAATAGCACAAAACCCCCCCAAATGACCCCATTTTGGAAAGTAGACACCCCAAGCTATTTACTGAGAGGCATGTTGAGTCCATGGAATATTTTATATTTTGCCAAAAGTTGCGGGAATATTACAAACTTTTTTTTTTTTGCACAAAGTTGTCACTAAATGATATATTGCTCACACATGCTATGGGCAGAAGTCAAATTACACCCCAAAATAAATTCTGCTGCTTCTCCCGAGTACGGGGATACCACATGTGGGGGACTTTTTGGGAGCCTAGCCACGTACGGGACCCCGAAAACCAAGCACTGCCTTCCGGATTTGAATATAAAATGCTATAAAAAACAAACTAACCAGAGTCACCCGTAACACTTATACGGTGATCAGTGGTGAAAGGGTTAACTAGGGGCAATCAGGTGGTTCAAATTTTTATTAGGTAGTATATGGGGGTCCCTGGCGCTATATAAAAACCTGACGGGGAACCTAAATAACTAACTGGCTAACCAGCGTCACCAGTGACACTTATACTGTGATCGCTGGTGAAAGGGGGTGAAAGGGTTAACTAGCAGCAATCAGGGGGTTAAAACCATTATTGGGTAGTATATCGGGGTACCTAGCGCTATAAAAACCTGGCGGTGAACCTAAAAAAATAACTAGCTACCTAGCGACACTAGCGACACTGATGCAGCGTTCAGAAAAATTATCGCTTAGTGACACTGGCAAAAGGGGGTGAAAGGGTTAACTAGCGGAAATCAGGGGGTTAAAACCATTATTGGGTAGTATATCGGGGTACCTAGCGCTATAAAAACCTGGCGGTGAACCTAAAAAAATAACTAGCTACCTAGCGACTGTAGCGACACTAATGCAGCGATCAGAAAAACGATCGCTTAGTGACACTGGCAAAAGGGGGTGAAAGGGTTAACTAGCGGCAATCAGGGGGTTAAAAACATTATTGGGTAGTATATCGGGGTACCTAGCGATATAAAAACCTGGCGGTGAACCTAAAAAAATAACTAGCTACCTAGCGACACATGCAGCGATCAGAAAAATGATCGCTTAGTGACACTGGCAAAAGGGGGTGAAAGGGTTAACTAGCGGCAATCAGGGGGTTAAAAACATTATTGGGTAGTATATCGGGGTACCTAGCGCTATAAAAACCTGGCGGTGAACCTAAAAAAATAACTAGCTACCTAGCGACTGTAGCGACACTAATGCAGCGATCAGAAAAACGATCGCTTAGTGACACTGGCAAAAGGGGGTGAAAGGGTTAACTAGCGGCAATCAGGGGGTTAAAAACATTATTGGGTAGTATATCGGGGTACCTAGCGATATAAAAACCTGGCGGTGAACCTAAAAAAATAACTAGCTACCTAGCGACACTAGCGACACATGCAGCGATCAGAAAAATGATCGCTTAGTGACACTGGCAAAAGGGGGTGAAAGGGTTAACTCTAGGGGCAATCAGGGGGTTAAATCTTTATTGGGGGGTGATAGGGGGCTACCCTGGACCTAACACTAACTGTCCTGACAGTTTTTACTGTCACAACTGACACTGAATGCATTGATCAGTAAAGAAATGATCAATGCAATCAGTGACACTGTGACTGGGGGGGGAGGGGGGGCGGGGGGGGGATCGGGGGGCGATCGGGGGGGGGGGGATCGGGGGGGGTTTGTGTGCCTGTGTGTACCTACATGTCAGTGTAGTGTTGGTGCACACTTACTTTTACTGTTCTCCTCGTAGTCCGGTCAAAAAGACCGCCCCGAGGAGAATGACATCACTTCCTCCTTCCTGTGTAAACAATACACAGGGGAGGAAGCTTCTCATTGGCCAGGAGCGATCCAGAGGGGGTGGCCGAAAACCAACGGCCATCCCCTCATCACGGAGCGCTCCTGGACCGAATCGGACCGCCGTAACCAGCGGGAGGGGGTCCGATCGGACCCCCCACCCGCTGGAAGGCAATCACGTAGATGTACGTGATTATGCCTGCCTGTGCCATTGTGCTGACGTACAATGGCAATACGGCGGTCCTCAAGTGGTTAAGTATGTATTTTTAACTCAAAAAAGTACCATCTGTTGTTCCCAGCCTCCTCCAAATTCCTTTTTGTTAGCTGCTGTGATCTGACTTTCTGTTAGAAGGTGGTTATGTGCCTTCTCCATGGTCCAACTATAAACAAGAGCATAGCCAACCTCTCTTTCCCACACTTAGGATGGATTAGAGACCATGGACTATGGGATTTGGAGCGTGCATAGAGCAGCACACATGACCGCAACTATTGTGCACTGCTCACTTCAAACAAACTAAAGTGAGGGGGAAACTGAGTAATTTGGGAGTTCATACGGGATGTTACAAGGAGGCAGAGAAACACAGTAAGTAACAATTTTATGAAGAATATATTACAGGACCATTAAGTAGTGGATTTGTGTGGATGATTTTTGAAAAAATAAGAATATTGTTTCATGTCAATTTAAGCTGATGTTTTGGGGTTACAGGTAGCCCTTTTACCACTTTTTTTGCAATCCTTGATGAGAAAAAAAACCTTTGAATTGAATGTACCCCAATTTTATATATGGAGCATTTCAGTTATGATTGTTTTTCACTTTGACTGATAGTTCAAATATTTTATTATAGTTGATGTAAATTTAGATATTGAATTTAGTACAAGTAATTTGTCATTGTGTAGTGCATGAAAAATATAAAAGACTTGTACAGTAGTGTTGCATATGCTAGCTATTTACATACTCTGTCTATTCGTTCAGTTTAACTAGCTTTTTAATATTAAAACAATTATTACAGGACCCTCATCCTTACAATCACATATCAAAAACCCATCACCCTATTTGAGACTTTATGGTACCAGAGCAAATTATCATACATTAAATATAAGGGGTATACAATAATTTGTTATTTCTTCTTACATCTCAAAAAAATGTGAGTAATCTCACGAAACACATATTAAAACATATGTAAAGATTTGCTGTACAAAAGGCAAGCTGTGAAATGTCTTAATCACAAAGTTATTACTGTGGTTCAGACCTCCCAGTCAGTGGTGTATTTTGCTTTTGTGCTGCCCTAGGCAAGACTAAAATTGGGTCCCCCCCTCCCCCAAACCTACATTTGCCACACCCCTTCCTGTTTAAGACCCACCCCTTTGTATGTAGACTCCACCCCTTCTTCTTTAGGCCCCACCTCTTATTATAGCGTCACCTTTAGAGGTGGGGGAGAGAGGGGGGTGATATGGAGTTGTGTGGGTGTCCATATGACAGTAGATCATATTTAGTAAAGAGGGTATCTAAGTCAGTAGCTAATACAGAAATGGGTAGTAGGTGTCCAAAAGATGAGAAGCTAATGGTAGGGTAGATAACAATAAGAAGGTAAACTGTAGAAGGGTAGGTGTTCATAGGGCAATAGACAGTATAGAGAAGGGTAGGTGTCCATAGTGCAGTAGGTAGTATATATAGAGAAGGGTTGGAGCTAATAGGGCAATAAATTATACAGCTGTCCAGGGAATGTAAGTATGTGTACACATTGCGAGGAAGGTGTTCCTAGGATCCTAGTGTGCTGTCTAGGTACTGTAGGTAAGTGTCCCTAGGATTGAGATGACACCAGCTGGTCAGTCTCCATTCTCCAGTCCTGGAATGGGACATTGAAGGTCCTCACTTACCTGCAGCTGGAGGAAGAGCAGAGTCACTCCCAGGCAGTCCCTATTCTTCATCCCCATTGCCAAAAGTACCAATACCTGATCATGGTATGACTGTGCTTGATTAGCCAGCAAACTCACCTGACTTAAACCCCATAGAGAATCTGTGGGGTATTGTCAAGAGGAAGTTGAGAGACACCAGACCCAACAATGCAGACGAGATGAAGGCTGCTATCAAAGCAACCTGGGCTTTCATATCACCTCAGCAGTGCCACAGGCTGATCGTCTCCATGCCACATTGATGCCGTAATTCATGCAAAGGGAGCCTTGACCAAGTATTGAGTGCATACTATACTGTACATGGACATACTTTTCAGTAAGCCAACATTTCTGCATTAAAAATCCTTTATTTTTTATTGGTCTTATGTAATATTTTAATTTAAGATACTGAATTTGGGGTTTTTACTAGGTTCCACTAGCTGTAAGCCATAATCATCAAAATTAAAAGAAATAAATGCTTTGAAATATATAATTCTGTGTGTAACACATCTATATAAAATATATGAGTTTCACTTTTTGCATTTTATTACTTAAATAAAATAACTTTTTGATGATATTCTAATTTCATGAGATGCACCTGTATACTCCAATGGCCTATATTCCGCTGATCACCAGTGTCTGGGAGGAATGAAACCTCCACTGACCACCAGAGACTTGTAAGGGAGGAGGCAAACCATTAACTACCGATGCTTTTGTAATGTACGGTATGTGGGGGAAAACTAGCATACCAGTGTCTGAAAAGAGGGAATCTTTCACTGACCCCAAATGCCTGTGAAGGGAGAAGGGAAACCAACAACCACTAATACTCTTGTAAGTGGACTCTTTCACTAACCACCAATGCCTGGTAAGAGGTGGGCAGGAGTCTTCATCCCTCTGACCACTAGTACCTTTCGGCAAAGGAGGAACTGTCATTTAGTGGCAATCTTTTTTTTTTTCTTTTTAAAGTTCATTTTTGCCACACTACATACTACTGTAGCACTAACCCCTGAAAGAGCTGCTGGTTTTCTTTGGGCTTACCATTACCTCACCTGCTCCCCTCTTCATCTTAGGGGGGTTCCGTTGGAAAGTAGCCCAAATGATAATAGATCCGACACTTAGTCCTTTTTTGAAGATTTATTTAGGGATAACACAAAAGAAAGAAATATAACATAGTCTTTCAATAGAGGGTTAGAGGATAAAGGGGAGTTCAGGCACCTAGTAATTACGGGTTAGAGGTATTAGTCAGATCCAGAGGACAAACAGCTCCACAGACTGGATCCAGCAATCACCGGATAGGCCCCTCTCACTTGACCTAGCAGCCGATGAGATGCTCAACAAAGTCTCTGCCACAGACTTGTCAATTGAACTTAGAGATTTTGAGAGTTTTAGGAAGAACTACCATACAGTACCAGATTCTTTCAGCCGACCCGGCAATACTGTAAGGATATTGATCCGGGTTGCATCCTCCAACTGAATTTCCAGGCTCCTCCAGAGACACCAGCCTTGCGCTCGGCCCTCCACCTGAGAAGTCCTCCCCTCCAGTTTTCTTGGCTTCTCCCCACAGGCGAGAAAGCACAGGACCACCCCTAGATCAGCAGGCCCCAAGACATTCCTGGGCCTACACTCTCAGTTGCAAAGTCTCAGGCCAGCCTGCCCCAAGGCGCAGAACCATGCGACACAGGCCCCAGGCCAGGAGGGCCATGAGGTCGGGAAAGCGGACCCCAAGACACGGACCCGGAAACAGACCCACAAAAATAGTGTCCGCACCTTAAATACCCTCTCCCAGAATGTACAGCAGGGAAACCACACCCACTGAGCTATTTCAGAGCAAGAGGTGGTATTCAATGCATCCAGCCTGCTGCTGTTCCACACCCAACAATGGTGACAGCGACACCTATGGTCAAGGTGAAATCAGTGCAACCCAGCTGGACTGGTACAGAAACCAGAACTTTTAGAGAGAATTAATCTGAGCCAAACTACAGCTTCAGACAATTAAATTTGAAAAAAAAAAACAATAGCGTCTGCCCATCAGGAGCAGGGCGCTACACTACATATGCACCATTTCACATACATGCTTGAGACATCCCTAAGCTTGTTATTTAACCACCTCAATACAGGGCACTTTCACCCCCTTCCTGCCCAGCCAAATTTTCAGCTTTCAGCGCTCTCACACTTTAAATGACAATTACTCAGTCATGCTAAGTTGTACCCAAATTACATTTTTGCATTTTATTTCACACAAATAGAGCTTTCTTTTGGTGGTATTTATCCCTTTCATGACTAAGCCTATTTTTGGCATTTGGTGTTTACAAGTTAAAATCCATATTTTTTGCTAGAAAATTACTTGGAACCCCCAAACATTATATATATATTTTTAGCAGAGACTCTAGAGAATAAAACGGCGATTATTGCAATATTTTAAGTCACATGGTATTTGCGCAGTGGTGTTTCAAACGCAACTTTTTGGGAAAAGGGACACTTTCATGAATTAAAAAAAAACGAAACAGTAAAATTAGTCCGATTTGTTTGCATAATGTGAAAGATAATGTTATGCCCAGTAAATAGATACCAAACATGTCACACTTTATAATTGCATGCACTCGTGGAATGACGACAAAGTACGGTACCTAAAAATCTCAATAGGCGACGCTTTAATTTTTTTTTTACGGTTACCAGGTTAGCGATACAGAGGAGGTCTAGTGCTAGAATTATTGCTCTCGCTCTGACGATCGTGGCGATACCTCACATGTGTTTGATTTGAACACCGTTTACATATGCGGGTGCGACTTACGTATGCGTTCTCTTTGCTTCGCGAGCTCGCGGGGACGGCGGGTGCTTTAAAAAAATTTTTTTCATTTTTTATTTATTTTAAAATGAATAAATTGTTTTTTTTAAAAAAAAATAATTTGATCACTTTTATTGCTGTCACAAGGAATTTAAACATCCCTTGTGACAGTAATAGGTGGTGAGAGGTACTCTTTATGGAGGGATCGGGGGTCTTAAAGACCCCCGATCCCTCCTTTACACTTCAAAGTATTCAGATCGCCAAAAACTGTGATTCTGAATAGTGTATATTTTTTTAAAACTGGCGCCATTGGCAGCCGAGTAAACGGAAAGTGACGTCATGACGTCGCTTCCGTGTTTACTGTTAGGAGACTGGGGGGACGTCCCCTCCCGCTCCTCCGGCATAACAGCCGAGCGGCTTTTAGCCACATCGGTTGTTATGGCTGGATAGCCAATCGCCCGCTGTAAAGGTGCAGGTGCGGGCATCATCCCGGTATAACCCCCGGAAGCCGAGTACGCAGATCTGCATACGCTCGGCGGGAAGGGGTTATTCACCACTGGGATTTTTTATTTTTTTTGCAATATAAGGGAAAATAAATTAAAACAATATTTTCTACTTTCTATTTTTAAAAATATCCAATAAAATCTAATTTCGTCCTAAAATTAGGCCAGAATGTATTCTGCTACATGTCTTTGGTAAACAAAATCCTAATAAGTGTATGATAAATGGTTTGAAAGTTATAGAGTCTACAAGCTATGCTACGTATCATTGAAAATTGATCAATCCTGATGTCAAGGGCGGGCTGGGCCAGGGGCAGGGTGACTTTTACCCCCTGATGGTCGCCCGCTGCCCGCTGACGATTTTTTTTTCCTTGGAGGAATTCAGGCCGGGGGCGGTCACCGGCTAGCTGGTGCACACTGATGCATTCTGGGAGTTGTAGTCCACTCCACGCACACTCATGCTCCTGGTGGGTGGAGAAGCAGTGTGGCCAGGAAACTACAACTCCCAGATCTTGGAGTGCGCCAGGGAGTCGGGACGTGGAGTGCGCCAGGGAGTTGGGACTTAGAACCCACGCAGCTGGCTCAGGCTGGAACTTTACTAAACCCCAGCCCCCAGGACCCTGTAGTGAAGAACTGTGTGCTGTGAGTACCGTTTCCCATTACTTGGAGGTGGTGAGCGAACTTATACACAAGTGCGGCAGCATGATACTTTGTTCTGGAGTAATCATTCAGTAAACTGCAATGCTGTGCAGTAATCTCTAGCAACCAATCAGTGATTAGCATAGTTGCCAACTGTCCCGAATTTCCTGGGACATTCCCGGGATTAGGACCCTTGTCTCAATTTAATTTTGTCCCGGGAAATTAGTTTTTTTGCCGCCGGCCACTAGAGGTCCGAGACAATGTCTCCATTTTAAAGAAGACCAGAAGCTGGTCTACAATAAAGATACTGTGGCGCCGCCCACCCCCGCCCCGCTGCCAGTGTCTGTGAAGTGTATGGAAAGGGATGGAAGGTGGGCGGTGCCGCAGTTCAATCTCTCCGCGTGGCAACAACGGCATCTGGAAGTCAGAAGGTGCAATATCGGGGGGCCAGTCAGAATCTGGATGTCGAGGGCCAGTAAGAGTCTGGATGTCGGGGGCCAGTCTGGATGTCAGAGGGGGGCTAGTATGGATGTCGGGGGCCAGTCTGGATTTCAGAGGGGGCCAGTCTGGATATCGGGGGCTAGTCTGGATGTCAGAGGGGGCAGTCTGGATGTCAGGGGCCAATCAGAGTCTGGATGTCGGGGGCCAGTCTGAGTATGGATGTCGAGGGCCAGTCTGCATGTCAGAGGGGGGCTAGTATGGATGTTAGGGGCCAGTCTGAATGTCAGAGGGGGCAGTCTGGATGTCAGAGGGGACCAGTCTGGATGTCAGAGGGGACCAGTCTGGATGTCAGAGGGGACCAGTCTGGATGTCAGAGGGGGCAGTCTGAAAGTCAGGGGCCAGTCTGGATGTCAGAGTGGGCAGTCTGGATGTCAGGGGCCAGTCTGGATGTCAGAGGGGGGCTAGTATGGATGTCAGAGGGGGGCTAGTATGGATGTCGAGGGCCAGTCTGGATGTCGGGGGCTAGTCTGGATGTCAGAGGGGGCAGTCTGGATGTCAGAGGGGGGGCCAGTCTGGATGTCAGAGGGGGGCTAGTATGGATGTCAGAGGGGGCTAGTATGGATGTCGAGAGCCAGTCTGGATGTCAGAGGGGGACAGTCTGGATGTCGGGGGCCAGTCAGAGTCTGGATGTCGGGGGCCAGTCTGGATGTCAGAGGGGGCAGTCTGGATGTCAGAGGGGCCAGTCTGGATGTCAGAGGGGGCAGGCTGGATGTCAGAGGGGGCAGTCTGGATGTCAGAGGGGCCAGTCTGGATGTCAGAGGGGCCAGTCTGGATGTCCGAGGGGGCAGTCTGGATGTCAGAGGGGCCAGTCTGGATGTCCGAGGGGGCAGTCTGGATGTCGGGGGCCAGTCTGGATATCAGAGGGGGCAGTCTGGATGTCGGGGGCCAGTCTGGATGTCAGAGGGGGCAGTCTGGATGTCAGAGGGGGGCCAGTCTGGATGTCAGAGGGGCACCAGATATTAGGAGGACTGATGGGGACACCAGATGTAAGGAGGACTGATGGGGACACCAGATGTAAGGAGGGGCTCCACTGATGGAGACAAAGATGTGAGGAAGGCTGCTCTGATGGAGCACCTGATGTAAGGAGGGACTCTGCTGCAGGCAACATAGCTAGTGACACGCTCATGGCTCCCACTGATTCGGCATTATGGTGAGTTGAATGATTTCATTTTATATTACAATGTAATAATAAAAATAATGCGCTTCAATCATCCTGACACCATAACAATCATGGCGCCGGGATGATTGAAGCGCTAACACCAGGTATTTGGAGTATCTTTATCTGCTGATTGTCAAACTCTAGAAAACACATATTGCTATTGTGGTGTAGGATCTGGGGCTGCTGTCCCTCCATCCCTCCCACCCTTTCCCTCTCCATCCCGCATTCATCTCAGACTCTAACCACACCCTTTGAGCCACGCCCATGTAAGCCACGCCCACTATTATGTAACCACACCCACATTTGCACCTTTTTTTTTGCCATGCCTATAACCGCATTCCCCGCCCCCTAATTATAATACAACTCTGCCTACAGCCAAAAAAGTGTCCCGGGTTTTTTTTTACAATGTTGGCAACTATGGATTAATAATGATGTGCAGTAACCTTTAGCAATGAATCAGCAAGCAGAAATGTTTTACCAGGGCCCAATCAATATTAAAGACGGCCCTGACAGTGATATCAGAGCAACCAGCCATTGTACATGATCACAGCCACACCAGTTCCAGTGTCCCTGATCACCACCACACCAGTCCCAGTGTTCCTGATGACCGCCAAACCAATCCCAGTGTCTCTGATCACCGCCACACCAGTCCTAGTGTCCCAGATCACCGCCACACCAGTCCCAGTGTCCCTGATCACCGCTACACCAGTCCCAGTGTCCTTGATCACCGCCACATCAGTCCCAGTGTCCCTGATCACCGCCACATTGGTCCCAGTGTCCCTGATCACCGCCACACAAGTCATAGTGTCACCATAGGGATGCATTCTGAAGAGCAACCCACGTTCAAGTCAATCAGTGACAGGCAGAGAGGAGGTGTTTTATCTCCTCTTTACCACCTGCTGTATATCCCATGAACCCTACAGAAGCACCCACATTCACTTAAATGAGTCCCAGACTGTGGGCCATTGCAGCCATGGCATGTGTACACCTTTGGTCACTGCATCTACAGCTAAAGTGGGTAGCAGTTAGGGGAAGATAAAACGCGGCTCAGCCACATGCTCCACGTTCCTGTGCAATGCAGCGCAATGTGATTTTCAGCCTATTCATTTGAGTGGGCTGAAATCGCACTGGATCGGACCAAGTGCTTGCACTACTTTTACAAGTGCAGTGCAACTGGATCATACGGTACTGCCATTGCCTTATGATCTGGTGCAGACGAATGCACTGCGTTTGCGATCTGCATTTGGAGTGTCATTAGAAATACATTGGCACCTGCATCAGACTGCACGCCCAGTGAGTTTTAAAAGTGGGCCCTAATACTTTCCTTATTCCTCATCCACGCCATTCTCTAATGTTCTGGGAGGAACGCCTGCATTTTGTGCAATGACATTGGAAAGAAGCAGTGGAAGAAGTGGCTTCGGGGGATTTCCTGCCAATTCCTACCCCCCTCCCAAGACTAAATAGGTGATTAACGCTTGCAGTGTGGGAGGTTGGGTATTGCTCAGGTCATTTATTTTTGCCACTTGGAGTTGAACTTTAAAGTAAACTTATTATGGGAGAATCATGGATGCTGTAAATGCTGAACTTGAATGAAAATGTTAGTTGCCTGGCTTTCATGATGCCCTTCTTTCTTCAAAATTTGTGACTTTTCTCTGACTTTTCAGAACTGTGCTCTTGTTTTGGGTTATTGACTCAGGAAGGACTGAAGCCAAAGTGTCTGAGCAAAAATGAGAATGTCAGTCATATTTCTCTCATTTTTTATTGTATTTTAATAGTGATTATCTAATACAGAGAGCTACCAAACAATTGATCTGTCACTGTATAATGAGGTGATCCCCAAATCTGAGATCTGATGTTCAAGTCTGGTGGCACATGTCCTAGCCACTGGAGCTCCATCTTTAACCACTTCAGCCCTGGAAGATTTGGCTGCTGAATGACCGGGCCATTTTTTGTGATTAGGCACTGCGTCGCTTTAACGGACAATTGCGCGGTCGTGCGACGTTGTACCCAAACACAATTGACGTCCCTTTTTCCCCCCACAAATAGAGCTTTCTTTTGGTGGTATTTGATCGCCTCTGCAGTTTTTATAAACAAAAAGGGGCGATAATTTTGAAAAAAACACAATATTTTGTACTTTTTGCTATAATATTTTTTATTTAAAAAAAATCTAATTTTTTCTCAGTTTAGGCTGATATGTATTCTTCTACATATTTTTGGTAAAAAAAAAAGCAATAAGCGTATATTGATTGGTTTGCGCAAAAGTTATAGCATCTACAAAATAGGGGATAGTTTTATGGCATTTTAATAATTATATATATTTTTTTTACTAGTAATGGTGGGGATCTGCGATTTTTATCGGGACTGCGACATTATGGTGGACACATCGGAAAATTTTGACACATTTTTGGGACCACTGGCATTTATACAGCGATCAGTGCTATAAAAATGCATTGATTACTGTAAAAATTTCACTGGCAGTGAAGGGGTTAACACCAGGGGCCCATCAAGGGGTTAACTGTGTTCCCTATGTGTGTGTTCTACCTGAAGAGGGAGGGGACTGACTAGAGGAAGTGATGGATCGTGGTTCCTAGCTAATAAGAACACATGATCTGTCAGTCCTGTCAGAACAGAACAGGAATTTGTGTTTACACACACTTCCATGTTCTGTCCCTCGTGCTCACTCGTGGCCAGCAGTCATCGCAACACGTGGCCGCGAACATCGGCACCCCCGCCATGCAGCGGGCGCGTGCCTGCTATCCCATGCTGGCGTATAGCTATGACAGTTTGCGGGATCGTGCCAACCTGCCGCCGTAAAATGGCAAGCGGTTAAGGCCTCATAAACACTGGACGTTTTGATTTCTGTCCTAGACGCCTTTCCTTCTGGCAGCGGTGTTTTGGCAGAAAAAAAGGTTGACTCTTGTAAATGTGTGTGATGTGTTTAGGCATGTTAAGCAATTGGGCGTTAATTAATTTCCTTGGACAGAATAATAATTTATTCTGGCCATGGAAATTAATTAGCGCTCAATCGCTAAACGCACTGTGAAAGTACAAAGGCTGTGTATGACATAACACCCAACTTAAAGTGGGTGTTATGTCATATAAGCCCTATTCTACCACTTGTATCTACAGGCAAGCCTATATTAAAGAGGAAGTAAAGGCAAAAAAATACAAAAATAAAAAACACACCCTGTAAGGCAAAGGCATAATGAGCTAGTATGCATAATGAATAACATATGAAAACATATGAACAACTTACCTGAGAACGAAGCCCCCGAAGCGGTCCTCCGTCTTCCTCTTCGCCGCTGCCATGGATCCCGGAGCGACTTCCGGGTCTTGCTGCTCCGGCACTGTGATTCGCCGGAGCCGCGATGACGTCACTCCCGCGCATGCGCACAGGAGCCAACACTCGCGGCATATCGCCACGATCTGCGGCCTGCCCAGTGCGCCTGCGCACCGATGTCTATTGCGCATGCACCGTAGACAGCGGTGGCTGTCTTCGGGTAAATATCTCCTAAACCGTATAGGTTTAGGAGATATTTCTTGGACCTAAAGGTAAGCCTTAATCTAGGCTTACCTGTAGGTCAAAGTGGTTTGTAAGGGTTTACAACCACTTTAAATCTTACCTGTAGGTATTGTGAATATCTCTCAAACTTGAGTTTAGGAGATATTCAGAGTGCATGCAGCCAGTGACGTTACCGGCGCATGCACTCTGAAGGTGCAACATACAGTGCCAGACCTTCAGAGCCCGTACCGATAACAGAAGCTCCCACGCATGCGTGGGACCGACGTCATTGAGCCACCAGCCACTCATGTAGGCGGAGGATAGCAATCTGGAAGGAAGCTCGGGGGAAGATGTCAGTGGTGACAGCACGACGCTAGAGGACTTCGTTCTAAGATAAGTTTTCACAACGTGCTAGTATGCGATGCATATTGGTCTCTGTGTCTCAGTGAGATTGACCCTCTCTATTTGTCTAGTTTACAGTTATCACCAAGAATGAAAGTGAAAGAAAATCCCACATTTTAGGTTGTCACCATAACAGGAATAAAGGGGAAATCTTCTGATGGCGACACTAGGTCTGGTGACCCTGGTGACAACCAGTGACTCTCTCGCTTTGGAGGGATTTCCTCTCACTTCCTGTTTTGGCTATGGGACAGGAAGTGAAGGGAAATGGGACAAAGAAGGCAACAAAATTCTGACAGGGGTTACAACATCTCTTACTCTGTTCAAAATAGAAAAAAATTATTTTGCCTTTAGTTTTAATGATTATCACAAGATGGGGCTCCTTTTGGGGCCAATTACTTATTTTATTTTAGGATTTCCAAACTATTAATATTTTATCTATAACAGTGACTGCCATTTGGCAAATCAAACTGAACAAACAAGTGCAATCCTCAAAGAGCCGCTTACAAATGGAAAAAAAAAAAGAGTTGGAAAGAAGTGTATGAGCACATGCATCTTCCCAATTGGTCATGCTTCTGTATTAGCATTGCAGCTCCAGTGTGTTCATTGATCTTCCCTTCATGCAGTATACATAACATAATGTACATACTGTATATCTGCAAGTCTTGTATCTGTTTAGATGTGATGGCTCATGGCCTGTGCTCTTACTACATTTCAACCTATATAACAAAGAAGATGTAGTGCTATAAAATAAATAAACTCGAGGACTTAAATCCGCGGATAAGGTGCAAAATATAAGGCGCAAAACACAGTGCACATGTGAACAAAAATGGTCATTCTAAAAATAAAACATACTAAATATGTACATAATGTGATAATAGCACACACAAGGTGTGCAAACCTGAACAAATAATAGAAAGCTTCACATAAATGAATCTGCAACCATGTGGGGTTGGAACAAAGTGAAATAGTCACTGAATTATACTAAAGTTCATGGCAAATAACTGGGTAACAATAACTAAAACATAATCCCATGGTGATAAATTCATAGGGTATGTTCATAAGGGGTAGAGATGATGCTGACTTACAGAGTGAAACTTGCACACAACACCCAGGGTTGTGTCTCCAACACCAGGAAAGGGGAATGGGTACTCTTACCCTCAATCATGGACTCGCGCGCCAGCGGCGGTGAGTTAATCAGGCATGGACAACAGTCAGGAACTTGATTTCAGATCAGAACATCCACGGTTGGACTGGTTTATAAATATACCTGCAGCCAGAAGCGATACCAAAATACAGATTTCAGAGATGATGTTCCCGGTATGTATGTTGCTTCTTACGTCCAAAGATCAGCATAAGTCATATAAAAAGCTAAAGAAGCTGGCTGTTCACAGAGTGCTGTATCCAAGCATATTAATGGAACATTGAGTGGAAGGAAAAAGTGTGATAGAAAAGGGTGCACAAGCAACAGAGGAAACCGCAGCCTTGAGAGGATTGTGAAGCAAAGGCCATTCAAGAATTTTGGGGGGAGATTCACAAGGAGTGGACTACGACTGGTGTCAGTGCTTCAAAAGCCACTACAGACAGACGTATCCAGGACATGGGCTACAACTGTTGAATTCCCTGTGTCAAGCCCCTCCTGAACCAGAGACAATGTCAGAAGCATCTTACCTGGGCTACGGAGAAAAAAGACTGGACTGTTGCTCAGTGGCCCAAAGTCCTCTTTTCAGATGAAAGTGAATTTTGCATTTATTTGGATATCAAGGTCCCAGAGTTTGGAGGAAGAGTGGAGGGGCACAGAATCCAAGTTGCATGAGGTCCAGTGTGAAGTTTTTACAGTCAGTGATGATTTGGGGAGCCATGTCATCTGCTGGTGTTGGTCCACTGTGTTTTATCAAGTCCCATGTCAGTGCAGCCCTTTACCAGGAAATTCTAGAGAGCTTCAGACTTCCTCTACTGACCAGCTTTATGGAGATGCTGATTTCATTTTCTAGCAGGACTTGGCACCTGCCCACACAGCCAAAAGTACCAATACCTGGTTTAATGATGATGGTATCACTGTGCTTGATTGGCCAGCAAACTCACCTGACCTAAACCCCATAGAGAAGCTGTGGGGTATTGTCAAGAGGAAGATGAGAGACACCAGACCCAACAATGCAGATGAGTGGAAGACCACTATCAAAGCAACCTGGGCTTCCATAACACCTCAGCAGTGCCACAGGCTGATAGCCTCCATGCCACTCCGCATTAATTCCGTAATTTATGCAAAAGGAGCCCCAGACTAAGAACTGAGTGCATACTATACTGTACATGGACATACTTTTCAGTAAGCCAACATTTCTGTATTAAAAATCCTTTTTTTTATTGGTCTTATGTAATATTCTAGTTTTCTGAGATACTGAATTTTGGGTTTTCACAAGCTGTAAGCTATAGTCATCAAAATTAAAAGAAAGAAATGCTTGAAATATATCACTCTGTGTGTAACACATCTATATAATATACAGTATCTCACAAAAGTGAGTACACGCCTCACATTTTTGTAAATATTTTATCTTTGTGACAACACTGAAGAAATGACACTTTGTAAAGTAGTGAGTTACAATGTAAAGTAGTGAGTGTACAGCTTGTATAACAGTGTAAATTGTCTGTCCCCACAAAATAACTCAACACACAACCATTAATGTCTAAACCGATGGCAACAAAGTTGCAAGTATGCAGGAGTAACAAGTTGCAGGTATGCACAGCAACCATGACAAAACAGCACTAAAGCATAGCACAGGCTCAGGTGCGTGCACGTGACTAAATTCTATTAGCACGAATAGGAACATGAATTAGCCTGTGCCTATAAATAGGACGCTGTCTAGAAGAGCCATCCTGTCTGCCGGAATGCCCTTCCTGACAGGTACCATGTCAGCAGATGACCATACTGTCCGAACAGACTGGGTCTAAGTAGGTATGTCAATGCATAAAGCGGCATTTGAAACAGAGAAAAACGCTTCCTAAAAGTTACCCAAGTGGAACTTTACTGATATCCAGCTGTTTTGATGCATGAATTGTGTAAGCCAGTCCCCCGACAACATCATCTCTTTGACAACTAGTTGGACGTGACTGTGACTCTTCATCATCATGCCCGCTTGCTGACTGGCGGTTGAGTTTGGTGCAGCCACACAACCTGCTGTTTTTTGGGCAAGCAATTTTAGCTGTTTTTATTGCTATATCCATGTTTTTAAACCTATTGCCCAAGGATTTGCTTAGTGTGATTCCCGTTGCAAGTTTTACTTGTTATTTTTTGAATGAATGTTTTTTATGGGTTACACTATGGGCATATATGCTTTTTATTTTTCATCTTACTGATGAACCAACCCTGACTGGATCACGTTTGACACTTTGGAGTTTCCCTTCATAAAGAAATGTAACACGCATTTGAATATACTATATGGTGGTCCACAGAATCTGGTAAGAGGCTTTAATGCTTGGTGTCACCTGGTGGTGGAAGCACTACGAATTGTGATTGCGGGGACACTGGTGGAGCAAGTGAATTGTGGATCATTTGTTTCCTTTGGACTTTGTTTCACATTTTCCTTTTTAGCCCTTGTGAATGGACTCTTATGGACACTTATTTACATATTTGGTGTGATTTCTTTTTTCACTTAAAGTTTGATGTCATTATATTGATTTTATTTTTGTGTCACAATATTGAGTTCACTTTTTTAGCACTGCTTCATATATTTATCACAATATTTAATATATATTTTACTAAGGGAATATGATGCATTGGTGAAATTTCACACATCTCTAGCATTGTTTATAGCTCAGTAATTTAAAGCGGAGTTCCAGGCTTTTTATGTTTATTAAAAGTCAGCAGCTACAAAAAGTGTAGTTGCTGACTTTTAATAAACAGACACTTACCTGTTCCACGATCCAGCGATGCGGCCGAATGGAGCGCCGCTCCTCTCCTCCTCCGCTCCGCCGGCGCCTCCATTGCCACTCTGGGCAACCGGCCGTGACAGCTTCATGGCCAGGCACGCATGGCGCATGGCACATGCACGAGTCGCGATGCGCTCCCGGAGTGGACAGGCGATCTCCTGGGACATGTCACGTGTCCCAGGAGATCGCCTAGAGGGAGGGGCCGCCTAAGGCGAAAGGAGGAGTCGCCTTGGCGGTCCCTGGGCAGAAGGAGAAAGTGGGACAGGAAGTCCCCCTCCTAACGAAGTCCCCACTCCCCCCCCCCCAAATGTGGCATGTAAGGGGGCGAGGAGTTCCATTTTTTGGACAAGCATTGTCTCTCTCTAACACTGGATATAATGACATCTGTATGACTCTCACATCTTTTTATAAATCTGAATTCATTAATTCTTCATCCTGCCACAGGCCTGTCTTGATTATGATTTAATACACCATGTAGCTGCCAAATGTGCTTCTCAAGGTTCCAGTGATAACCAAATGTTACTTTTCCCTGAATGATTGCCAGCCCTCGGACAACTGGTCGCTATTTCATTGGTCGGCCATGTGTATAAAAGGATTGCTAATAAATCAGAGGGTCCCCAAGCATCATTGTAAGAAAATGGCACTATTTGGTCTCCTCTCATTCATAGCACTTTTGAGTGCTGCTTATGGTAAGTATTGTGTTAAGACTTTCATTCACTATAATTGATCCTTTACTTTATGATAAACAATTATTTTACAATGAGCTTTATTTTTTTTATAATGAAATGTACTAATGCATAGCTCCCAACTGTCCTTGATTTTGCGGGACTGTCCCTGATAGGAGCAATGTCCCTCTGTCCCCCTCATTTGTCCCTCATTTTGGTCTGATCTATATAGTTGTATATAAAATGCACTTTTTATCTTTCAAAAAGTGTTTTCTAGTGCTAAACCTTTCATCCAAATTCTAAATGGCTGCATTTGTACATTTTAAGAGCCGATATAAAGGAATAGTAGTGCTAAAAAAAAGTCCTTGTGGATTTAAGTAACCTTTTTTTGGGGGGTTAATTCTCCTGTAGCGGGGGCGTGTCCTATGCCTACATATGTTTGCGAGTAGGTGTCCCTCCTTTCCACCTCAAAATGTTGGGAGGTATGCTAATGTATCTACTGCAGCATATCAGGCCAGCCATGCTTGTTTTATGAGGTTGTAAATCTCAGACATGAAATATGAACAAAGCATATCCCTCTATAGTGTGTACTTGTCTCAGTTAGGAGCACTAAGTGTCATTTCTGGCTGCTGCTTCCTTCCTCTGCTATCAGCATGAATCACTTCTGACAATGGTGACAGGGGACGGAGCTTCAGCTGATTGACAGCCTCAGCTCTGTTCATGTGTGCTGTGTGAAGGGGGGTGTGTCCCTTCCCTCCAATCAGCTCTCAGAACTCTCCTCAGTGAGCACTGCAGAGTGTAACGTCAGCTCCCCACCCTGGCTGAGAGCGCTGACTGGAGTATACTGGCGTGAGGGCGTTCCCCTGTCAGAACACAATAGAACAGTGGGGGAGGTCACTGTACTAACATCAACTTGTTAGTACACCGGCTCCAGACGGAGCTATCAGTTTTTTTGTTTCGTTCAACCTGACAAAAAAAATAGGGGTCTGTGCTAGGCTTAACTCCAAACTGCTCCTTCTCCCTGAAGCCTTCCTCCTACTCCCTTCGTACACATATACCTTTTTTTACTGCAGCCTTCTGACAACCCTGCTGACTTCACGGGTCCTTCCTTTTCCTTGGCAGTGGGCAGTCCTTGTTCCAGACCAGCCCAGCATTCTCATGTCCTTATGTGAACTCCGGGCTGTCCAGAAGTACTATGAGCCCAGGCCAGCCCAATAATGCACCTCCAGGGGGCACCATGACAGTCTGGATTCACAGGAAGAGGGCAGACTGATACTGGGTTGCCATATATCCCGGTAGACTGGTGACATCTTGTGGTAGAGTGGAGGTAGTGTAGCAGACAGTTTTGGATTGAAGGTGAGTACTACAGCCAGAGCTGCTTTTATACTTGCTTAGCCTCACTTAAAAAAAAAAAAAAAGTAAATGTACGTTTTTGAAACTTTTTTGAAACCCCTAATCAAAAATATGCAAAGAGCAAATAATCAGAATTAATCTTTCACTGCTCTGCTGTACTGGTTACTGCAATACGTAGTAAAATGGATTGGTTACCATGGATTATTGTAGTATTATTGTACTCATCACCTTTGCTCCATGCACACATTTCAGCACTGTTTTCTCTCTGATCACATAATCATTTGATTTTTCCCAAAATTTATGAACTTTATACTGTGACATTTTCATGTTTCGTCACATAGGTTGCGGTCAGCCAGCCATCCATCCGGTCCTCACTGGATATTCCAGAATTGTGAATGGCGAGGAGGCCATTCCTGGATCCTGGCCATGGCAAGTGTCTCTTCAGGTAAGATTGCTCTCCATTGTAATGTGCATCATGGCCATCTCAAGACTCAGAACAGCCAAGGCACAATAAAACAGGGTGCACACTGATTTATAATTCACATTTGCATTTAAAGTACAGAAAGAACAAGTGTCAAGATTCTCAAGAGAATAATGCAAACATGGGGTTGTCACTTTGCAAATTATGCTGTGTAACTTTAATTTAGAAAAATGTTAATAGTTGTGTTTCAGATCCACTACCAATATATAAACTGGGTGCTAATTGTTGAATGCCGATTTTTTTGGTTTTCATTTTCCTTTTATTGAAGTTACTGTTTCTTATGGTGTTCTTCCACCATGGAATGATCTCTCAGTTATTAGCATTAGCCATCTTTTATGTTTTTCTTACTTATTAATCACTTGATCCCTGGAAGATTTACCCCCCTTCATGGCCAGGCCATTTTTTGCTATACAACACTGCGTTACTTTACCTGACAATTGCACAGTCATGCAATGCTGTACATAAATTAAATTTATCTATTTTTCCCCTACAGATAGAGTTTTCTTTCAGTGGTATTTGATCACCACTGAGTTTTTTGGTTTTTTTTGCTCTATAAACAAAATATACAAACAATATTTTTTACTTTCTGCTATGAAATCTCTTCATAAATTTAGGCCAATATGTATTCTGCTACATATGTTTATATTGATTAGTTATAGCATCTACAACTATGGGATATATACTAGAATTTTTTTATTTTTTTTTATTTTATACTAGTAATGGCGACAATAAGCGACTTATATTGATATTGCAGTTGACAAATCTGACATTGACACTTTGTGGGAACTAGTGATACTAAAACAGTGATCAGTGTTAAAAAAATATGCACTGTCACTGTACTAATGACACTGGCTGGGATAGGGTTAAACATTGAGGGTGATCAAAGGGTTAAATCTGTGCCTAACCAGTGTTTTTGTGTACTGTGTGAGGTGCTTTCACAAAGGGATGTGATGGATTTTATCATACCATACAACTTTTTGAGATCGGAATGAGGGACACCTACTACCAACAGCATGTAGGCGTAGGACATGCCCCCTTAAAGGAGAAGTAACCTAAACAAAAGATTAGTTAAACCCACAAGGGCTTTGTTTTACCATTACTATTGCTTTATATTGGCTTTTGAAATTTACAAATGCAGCAATTTGGAAAGTGGATGAAAGGTTTGGCACTGGGAAACACTTTTTGAAAGATAAAAAGTGCATTTTATATACAACTATATAGATCAGACCAAAATGAGGGACAAATGGAGAGGAAAGAGGGACAGAGGGACATTGCTCCAAAACAGGGACAGTCCCTCGGAATCAGGGACAGTTGGGAGCTATGTTTTATTCCCTACTTTGTAGGGAAACAAAATCCATCACATTCCCCCACCAGGACAGAGTTCTGAATTGTTTAACCACTTGCTGACCAGCCTCCGCAGTAGTACTGCGGCAGAATGGCATGGCTGGGCAAAACTACATTATGTACCGTCGCTTTGCCCTGTGGCCACTAGGGGGGCGTGCACACCCTGCTCGCCCCCCGAGCCGATGCAATTGCCGCTGAGATACGGAGAACCGAGAACAGTGTGTGTAAACACACAGTTTCCAGTTCTCTGAGGGGAGAAGTGACAGATCGTCTGTTCATATAGAGTATCTGTTATCTTCCCTGCACAGTTCCCATCCCCTTTCAGTTAGAACACACATTAACCCCTTCACTGCCCCCTAGTGTTAACTCCTTCACTGCCAGTGACATTTATACAGTAATCAATGCATTTTTAATCACACTGATCGCTGTATTAATGCCAGTGGTCCCATAAATGTGTCAAAATGGTCCAACGTGTCTGCCATAATGTGGCAGTCACGATAAATATCGCAGATCGCCGCCATTACTAGTAAAAAACAAAAACAAAAAAAATGTTATAAATATATCCCCTATTGTGTAGACGCTATAACTTTTGGGCAAACCAATCAATATACACTTATTGCGATTTTTTTACCAAAAATATGTAGAAGAATAAATATCGGCTTAAACTGAGGAAAACATTCTTTTTTTAGATATTTTTGGGGGGGTATTTATTATAGCAAAAAGTAAAAAAGAATGCGTTTTTTTCAAAATTTATGCTCTTTTATAGTTTATAGTGCAAAAAGTAAAAATCGCAGAGGTGATAAAATACCACCCAAAAAAATATCTCTATTTGTGGGAATAAAAGGATGTCAAATTTGTTTGGGTGCAATGTCGCACGACCGTGCAATTGTCAGTTAAAGGGACTCAGTGCCGAATCGCAAAACATGCACTGGTCAGGAAGGGGGTAAAATCTTCCGGGGCTGAAGCGGTTAAATATACAGTGCTCCATCCTGTGTCTCACCTCGACAATCAGCAGGTGCTTGACAGCAGAAGTGGCATGCCGCCCCCTACCGGGGAAGTGCAGAATCTTGTATATATGCGTGATTCTGCACTGAGCAGCCACCCTCTGAGCCTTTGTACACATGGTCGGACATCCCGACAACAAAATCCGTCTGATTTTTTCCGACAGGTTTTGTCTAAAACTGGTGTTGCATACACACGGTCGGACAAAGTTGTCGGAAAATCCGATCGTTCAGAACATGATGATGTTTGTTCGTTTGGACGGGACTACGTTGCGGCTAGTAGCCAATAGCTTTGGTCTCGTAATTTGATCTGAGCATGCGTGGCACTTTGTCCGATCGGAATTCTCTACAAACGAGTGGACAAAGTCCGATCGGATCATGTTGTCGGAAAATTTTATATCCAGCTCTCAAACTTTGTTGGTCGGACATTCAAAAGTCTGATGGAGCCCACACACGGTCGGATTATCCGACAACATGGTCCGATCGGACATTTTCCGTCGGAATTTCCGACCTTTGTGTACAGGGGCTAACAGTAAATCTGCTGTGGGGTGGTTGTTTAGTGGTTAAAACACATCATCGGTCAAAATTTTAAATTATATTTTTATTTCCACATTGTATTTGAATTATTCCTAGCCTATTCCTATCTACAGTATCTGGATGATCCTGAAGTTTGTAAACTTACTTTGTAAGATCCTCACACGTTTATTTCCTTGAATTGTGTGACACATAGTCACTATGCCCTGCCACTGCTGTGTCACACATTTCACAGAGCCTGCCTTCTGAACCAGAGGCATAGCTTGAAGCTTGTGGGCCCCAATGCAAAAGTTGACCTGCCCCCCCTCCCCCCCACTACCACTATGTGTGCAGATACACCCACCGCATGCCAAGATACTCAAAGTGGCTTAAAGGGATTGTAAAGTGATTTTTATTTTTTTTAAATAACAAACATGTTATACTTACCTCCACTGTGCAGTTCGTTTTGCACAGAGTGGCCCCGAACCTGCTCTTCTGGGGTCCCTCGGCGGCTGTCTCGGCTTCCTCCCGCAGGTGCTTCTCACGTTCATGCGAGCTCCCTCGCATGGTGAGAAGCATCTGCGGGCGCGCTCCCGTGATACAGCCGGTGGCTATAGCCGCTCGCTGTATCACACGGCCCGCCCCCTGGCGCTCCGCGTCAGTGGATGTGATTGACAGCAGCACGAGCCAATGGCTGCGCTGCTTTACATCCATCCACTCCAGCCAATCAGCGGCCAGGCTGAACAGTGGAAAGGAAGTCGGGGACGAGCGCTGGACTTTCGAGGGGTGAGGTAAGTAAAACGGGGGGGGGCTGGGGGCGCAGGCACTGTGAGATGTTTTTTCATGTTAATGCATAGAATGCATTAAGGTGAAAAAACATTTTCCTTTACAACCCCTTTAAGAGTTTAGAGTTCCTCCTTACATTAGAGGACAGGGATCACCCCTGGAGAATCAGAGGACAGGGATCACCCCTGGAGAATCAGAGGACAGGGATCACTGCTGGAAAATCAAAGCACAGGGACCCCTGGCAGGTCATTTGTCAGAGCTCCTTTCCCATTCCAGCACCGTAAACAGCCCCCCCCCCCAACCCCACAATACACAGGGCTGAAATCACATTCCTTTACACAGTCTATCAGACTTCACAGGGTGTATCTGGCTTTTATGTTGTCGTTCTGACCTGTGAAATTCTCTGGTCGGAACGGCAGTGTAGTTTGTGTAGGCAAATACACCCTATGCAGATCATGGCTGACTGGCTGTGTTGTAAAGGAATGTGATTTCAGCCCTGTGTAGGAGGAGCAGTATAGAGTGCTGTATGAGAAAGAAGCTCTGCAGCGGGCATAGCATCCAGGGTGGAGGGGGTGGTCAGGGGGCTTTAGGAGGAGCAAAACTTAGATCTGGGGGGGCAAAGCCATGTGGCATGAAATCTGGAGCCTGCAGCCCCTCAGGAGGTGTTAAGGGATTTGTTTTAGCAATTTCTGAAGGTTTCTCTATCAGTGCTGGCAGGTGTTGGGGAGGTGCGTGTCTTTTCCCCAGTTGTCAGGGAAGTGAGGTAAGCGGACATCCCCGGGTGGGGGGTACAGGGAATCTCAGCTAGTGACTAGAAGACCTTGAGCGGTGTTTTACCTCACCGGTGGCATCGGTCCCATCGTGGCTACAGGACGGCATCCTCCTCCTCTTAACTCACTGAGCTTGGTTACCATTCCATGTTGCCAGCACACATCACAGAGACTTCCCCATCCTGGGCTGTTCTCATCCCATGCACCTCACCATTCAGGAAATGGCTCACAGCTTCTCCCCAGCCAATGAGAACAGAGGGGTGTGGACTGTGGAATGCAAAGGGGAAGCCCAGTACTGGAGCATGGCTGTGGGGTCCTTGGGCAGATCAAAGCTGGACTTTGTGGAGGATATGATAGGACAGGGAGGCTGCAGGGGCCCCCAGGAGCTAGGGGCGGGGTTGCGATTGTGACCCCTGCAACCCCTTATGCTATGCCAATGTTCTGAACTACATAGGTGCTAAGAGGAGGAGTCAAAGTCAGTACAGGAATCACGGCTTTCAGGCAGCAAGATACCATGGGAGTCCTTAGAAATTCAAAATAAACCACAGAGGAGAAGCTGCAAAGCATTCGGGGATGAATCTAGGAAGTTGTATAAAGAGATAGCCAGCAAACAGGCAGAACTCACAATGTGAAAGTTGATGTTTTATGTAAGCTTATACTGAATCGTAAAACATGTCTATTGCTTATATTGCTATTACAGTGCTGCTATTGTAAAATAAAAGTGTATGCTGTGACCATAGAGCTACTTTAAAGTTAAGTGTATATCATTCCCTGCCTTCCTGTTATAGGACATAACTGGTTTTCATTTCTGTGGTGGATCTCTGATCACCGATGAATGGGTTGTTACTGCTGCACATTGTGGTGTGAGGTAGGTGTTACTTAATACAAACCTGTATGAAGGGAAAGTATATTGTATAACTCACTATTATTATTGGACCTTTCTACTGCCTTCAAAGTGGTTTACCACCTGCTCCTCCTCAAAAACCTTCACTCCCTTGGCTTCCAAGACTCTGCTCTTTCCTGGTCCTTCTACGTATCTAAGTGCTCCTTCAGTGCCATCTCCTCCTCTACCTCCACCTTTCCTATTGATCTTCTGTAGGATTCCTGCAAGGCTCTGTCCTCAGACCCCTTGTACACTTTTTCCCGTGGTCAATTAATAACCTTGCATAGCTTCTGATACTGTGCCTATGCTGATGATACCAAAATCTGTCTCTGTCAGCTTACCGCTTCAGTCTTCAGTCTTCAGTCTTGTATATCACTAATTTACTAACTGACATATATCAGTATGGATGCCAAACGACTTCCAATATTTATTCCTTCAAAAATTCTTAAAAACTTGTAATATTTCCTCTGCCCCCTCCGCAGACTGTCCCATCAGGATTAATAGCACAACTATCCCTCCCTCTCCTCATACCAGGGTGCTAAATGTAATCCTGAACTCTGGCCTCTCCTTTCCGCCCCACATCCAGTCACTGTCCAAATCTTGCTGCCTTCACCTCTGTAACATTTCCAAAATACATCCTTATTAACCAATGACACCACCAAGCTATTAATTTACTCACTTGTTATCTCTTGCCTTGACTACTGCAACTTCCTTTTATTTGGTCCACCTCTACACAGGTTATCACCAGTGGCGGCTGGTGCTCAAAATTTTTTTTGGAGGGCACAAAATAAAAAAAAAAATCATCAATTGCATCCACTGTGCCATCAAACGCTGCCACTGTGCCATCAAAAGCTGCCACTGTGCCATCAAATTCTGCCACTGTGCCCATTAAACGTTGCCACTGTGCCATCAAATGCTGCCACTGTGCCCATCATATGCTGCCAGTGTGCCTATCAAATGCTGCTAGTGTGCCCATTAAATGCTGCCTGTGTGCCGTTGAATTTGACCCCCCACCTGCTCGCCGTCTGCCCAGCACTTATCCTGTCTTGGTGGGTCAACGAGTGACAGCGGGGTCCTTCGTGCATCTCCTGCCATCCTCATCTCCCGTCCTCTCCTCCTGATAGGTGTCCAATAGCGACGCCTGTCATTTCAGCCAATCAGGTGATGGTTTATTGGGGGAGAGGTGGTTTAGTGTTAGCAAAGCGAATATTCATTTGCTTTTCAAACACAGCTGAGTGACCTCCGAGTGCCCAGCATGGCGCTCGCAGCTCACTTTTTTTTACGCCTATTAGAGCCTATGGCTCCTATCAGGTGCTTCAAAAACACACCCCGCCGGGCGCCTGAATGGGGAGTGGCAGTGGCGGCCATAGATAGATACATGCAATGCATGAGTCTATCTATTAGTGACAGAGGGGGTGTGTCAGGTCACCTGAGACCAGGTGACAGATGCACTCCGTGGGAGTTGGAAGTGCACCGCTAGGTAGTGGACCTTAGGACTGACTGCTGCGGATTGTACCAGGGAGATCCAGGACACAGGTCTACAGGATCACTAACACAGATCCCAATGGGAGCTGGAGCATAGATTCCCCAGGGCGCGGAGTCTAAGAGCCAGCGGGTGTTTGGCAGAGCCTCCAGTGGTGAGGATGGACTTCGCTGCAGTCTGGCTCCAGGTCGCGGCCCCTAGGGTCTCACAGCTCACGCTCACAGTAGAGTACAGGAGAAGGAAACAGCAGGCTGGAACGACAAGGATAGTAAGGGGATACGGTAGAGGTCAGGGCAACCAGCAGACAGGAACAACAGAGTACACACCAAAGGTTCAGGGTCACAGGCAGACAGGGATGGTCAGGGACATGCAAAAGGTCAAGGTCACAAGCAGACAGGAATCGTTGAGAACACGCCAAGGTCGGTAACAGAGTCAAACATAGAGCACACGGCAAGCAGGAACCAGGAAGCCAAATACACAATGGATACACAATGGTTGATCAGCCCTGTTGGCTTGCAGTGCACAGGTTAATATAGGGTTCCCTGATAGGGCCTGGGGTGGAGCCATGCTTAGAGGAGAGGTTATAGAAACCACCAGGTGGAAGTGGCTGGCCTCTTAGTCAGAACACATGAGGGGAGGTAAGCAACCAGAGGAAGATCACTGCATAACCATGACAGGGTAGCAGGAGAGAGGGGGCGGTACCCGTGCACCCTTAATGCATGGGCCGCTACTGGTTATCACCCTTCAGTCTTTTTTTAATGCTGCTGCCAGACTCACCCAGCCTACCAGCCACTTAGTGTCTATCACTCCTCTCTGCCAATTCCTCCACTGGCTTCTAAACAAGCAAAAAAAAAATATATATATTAACAACTTATAAAGCTATCCACAGCTCTACCCTATCTACATCACCAACCTCTTAAATATCAACTAAAATATCTTTATCATTCTCCCAAGACCTCCTGCTCTTTAGCGCCTCCATCACCTCCTCCTATGCTTACTTCCAGGACTTCTCCATAAATTATCTATTCCTCTGGAACTCCCTAGGCCAGCCTGTATGGATATATCTTACTCTGTCTGTCTTTAGGTGTTCCCTGAAAACGAATCTTTTCAGTTTTTTCAGGGAAGCATATGCCACTTCCCACTAATAACTGAATTTGACTTTCTCAAACAATTTATGCCCACACAGTAGATTTCTTTTGTATCTTTTGCCTTTACTTTTAGATTTTAAGCTCTCAAGAGCAGTGACCTCCTAACCCTTTTATGTTGAATTATATTGTTACTGTACTGTCTCCTTTGTTGGTGCTACGATATATAAATTCTGTATAATAATAATATTGTATTTTAAGTGAGTGTAAATTTGAGTTGTTACATTGTTTAATCTGAAGTATTTTTTTATATGACTTTCACATTTTGAAACAATTCTATGCAAAAAAAGCATGCGTCACTTGAGTGGGTTTGGCCAAAATTCAGGTGGGAAGAAACAAAACAGAAGAAGAAGAGGGTTGCCAAGAGGTGGGAATGCACAAAAGCAGCTGAACATTGTGACGTCAAGGAAGAAAATGTAATCCATATGAAAGAATAAACCAGCCATGTATAAAACAACTATATGGCCTCACCATTGCTTATAAAAAAGAAATCTGATTTATAAAAACAAATGTGCTTAGTTGGTTTTTTTGGGGGGGGGACTCCGGATAAAGTGGAGGAATAAACAAATAAAAGGAAGAAGACATTTAAAAAAATTTTTTTTTAAGGAGGAGAGCCCGATAATGTGATCTGTAATGTGATTGGTTTCTCTTCCAATCATGGAGTTTGCTCTGGGCTGTTACACCATGGCCTACATTTTATGGACTGGACATAAAGTGCAAGACATGGATGTTGTGTAGTGTTTTTGCAACACACAGTGAAAAGTGGATATCAGTATCCACTCTCTGTTATAAATAACCCCCCCCCCCCCCCCCGGTGCAGAAAAATAATTTTCATTCTGCCTGTCATCTGTAGTATTCTGCATTATAACCCAACTACGGGAATCTTACAAACTGCCTGTTTAGATCTAAGGGACATAAAAAAGAAGACCCCATCCTCTGCAGCTCCATGCTGCTAGACCAGTCCCATCAGCATCTTCTCCCCTACACACTACCAGTCCAAGGTCCTGACATCATCAGAACCAATGCAGGATCCTTAGCTCTGCTATGGATGTGATGGCACCGCGGGACAATCCACTGCCAGCGCTTGGAGGAGTGCTAGGGTGCAAACAAACTCCCATAGACTGCGAACGCAATCCCCCCTGCAATGAATCATTTTTACGTTTCTTACAGTTGGGCTTTAGGTTTTTTGAGCCACAAAGCAAGTTAAATGTCTTAACTTGCTTTGCTTTGGAGACCTGTTAGGCCAAAATGGTCTTTGATAAGATTTACAGTACATGATCCATCCCTTCCTTCTCCAAATCCTCCATTTGGTAATGGGGAACACATTGGACAATGAAAGCATTTCAGTTCTGCAGCTCAGCTCATTCTTTGCATGTAATAAAAAAACAGAAAACGACCCCAATATACAAAACGCATTCCAATAATGTATTTTGTTTTACAGAACTACGCACAAGGTTGTTGTGGGTGAATTTGATCAGCGTTCATCTGCTGAGAACATTCAGGTTAAATCTATTGCCAAGGTACATTCCAAGTTTTCCTTTATTCTGTTATTAGCCATTTGATTTTTTTGTTTGCAGCCTTTGATGTGGTAATGTCATATAAAATGTATGTTGCTTTGACCCTTTAAAATTGTCGGTAGTAGAATTCTAAAATAAAAAATAGTTCTTTATAAAATATGGCATAACTCTAAAACATGGCTTTAAAAAGTAAAATATTATATGACAAGTAATCTTTATGTTCCTTTCTTTATTTTCATGGACTATTACCAATCTATTGTGGCTCTCTAGAATTTGCCTTTACCCAAGTATGAGCCTAAGGTGTTTTTGAAGGTTTACTTAGATACATTTGTGAAATGGGATATGTACTTGAGTAATGTCTTACAAATGTTACTCTAGGTCTTCAAGCACCCAAAATACAGCCCATTTACAGTCGTGAACGACATCACTCTGATCAAGCTGGAGTCTCCTGTTACTGCTCAACCACAAGTATCTCCTGTCTGTGTAGCAGAGGCAACCGATAACTTAGAAGGTGGTGTGAGGTGTGTCACCACTGGATGGGGACTGACTGATTCCTCTGGTATGAAAAAACTTTTGTTATTCAAATTAAAGATTAAATAGATGTGTACCCTATTTAAAGGGAAGCTCTTCATAACAAAAACATGGAGGCTGACATTGCTGACCAGTTTTTTGACTTTGTAACCACTATACTTTGTGTCACTGACCTGAAACAAATGTATAAGGATGTCTGATTTTTTTTTTCAATTTTCTTGATCTCCTGTATATACAGTGCATTGCGAAAGTATTTGGCCCCCAAGAAACTTTTCAACCTTTTGCCACATTTCAGGCTTCAAACATAAAGATATACAATTGTAATTTTTTGTGAAGAATCACCAACAAGTGGGACACAATTGTGAAGTGGAACGAAATCTATTGGATATTTTAAACTTTTTTAGCAAATAAAAAACTGAAAAGTGGTGTGTGCAAAATTATTCGGCCCCTTTACTTTCAGTGCAGCAAACTCACTCCAGAAGTTCAGCAAGGATCTCTGAATGATCCAATGTTGTCCTAAATGACTGATGGTGATAAATAGAATCCACCTGTGTGTAATCAAGTCTCTGTATAAATGCACCTGCTCTGTGATAGTCTCAGGGTTCTGTTGAAAGCACATAGAGCATCATGAAGACCAAGGAACACACCAGGCAGGTCCGTAATACTGTTGTGGAGAAGTTTAAAGCCGGATTTGAATACAAAAAGATTTCCCAAGCTTTAAACATCCCAAGGAGCACTGTGCAAGCGATCATTTTGAAATGGAAGGAGTATCAGACCACTGCAAATCTACCAAGACCTGGCCGTCCCTCTAAACTTTCAGATCAGACAAGGAGAAGACTGATCAGAGATGCAGCCAAGAGGCCCATGATCACTCTAGATGAACTGCAGAGAACTACAGCTGAGGTGGGAGAGTCTGTCCATAGGACAACAATCAGTCGTACACTGCACAAATCTGGCCTTTATGGAAGAGTGGCAAGAAGAAAGCCATTTCTCAAAGATATCCATAAAAAGTCTCATCTAAAGTTTGCCACAAGCCACCTGGGAGACACACCAAACATGTGGAAGAAGGTGCTCTGGTCAGATGAAACCAAAATCGAACTTTTTGCCCACAATGCAAAACGATATTTTTCTCGTAAAAGCAACACAGCTCATCACCCTCAACACACCATCCCCACTGTCAAACATGGTGGTGGCAGCATCATGGTTTGGGCCTGCTTTTCTTCAGCAGGGACAGGGAAGATGGTTAAAATTGAGGGGAAGATGGATGCAGCCAAATACAGGACCATTCTGGATGAAAACCTGTTGGAGTCTGCAAAAGGCCTGAAACTGGGACGGAGATTTATCTTCCAACAAGACAATGATCCCAAACATACAGCAAAATCTACAAAGGAATGGTTCACAAATAAACGTATCCAGGTGTTAGAATGGCCAAGTCAAAGTCCAGACCTGAATCCAATCGAGAATCTGTGGAAAGAGCTGAAAACTGCTGTTCACAAATGCTCTCCATCCAACCTCACTGAGCTCAAGCTGTTTTGCAAGGAAGAATGGGCAAGAATTTCAGTCTCTCAATGTGCAAAACTGATAGAGACATACCCCAAGTGACTTGCAGCTGTAATCGCAGCAAAAGGTGGCTCTACAAAGTATTAACGCAAGGGGGCCGAATAATTTTGCACGCCCCACTTTTCATTTTTTTATTAGTTAAAAAAGTTTCAAAAATCCAATAGATTTCATTCCACTTCACAATTGTGTCCCACTTGTTGGTGATTCTTTACAAAAAATAAAATTTTTATATCTTTATGTTTGAAGCCTGAAATGTGGCAAAAGGTTGAAAAGTTCAAGGGGGGCGAATACTTTCGCAAGGCACTGTACTTGTTCCAGGTCAGGGACATTGAACATATTGAAGATAGCAGTCTAGCATGACAACCATGCAACTAGTAGTTTTGGAAGTGGACCCACTTCCTATTTTGGGTCTTGAATCTTCTCCAGCGGTGGACAGTCCTCAATAATACAGGGAGCGGGGCCAACATCATTGTATGTGAGTGTAGGGTGCTGTGGTGATGCACTCCACTTACAGAAAGCCTTAAATATTCTTGGTTGAATGTTTGGGTGTTACTCAACCCGAAAAAAAATGAGGACATCACGGACTTGAAAAAAACAAACTCTTTAACATTTCGCATAAAACACAATACAATTTATAACTATAAAGTCTCCCTATCAATTCAAATAAATGGTTTCAGATAAAGTATATGCCCAAATTAAAGGAAGCTACACTGTATATTTTTGCCTGCCTGTGGCCCAGTGAAACCTAACTGCCCTCCATCAGTTACTTTATGTTAAATACAACTAGCCTGATGGATTGAAGCAAGAGAATAGAAAATGAGCACACAATTGGAGTTGTTGCCAATGGCAACTAATTGGCTTTCTTCTTTCATTCTATTAAAAAGTTCAAAGAACAATTCTGATGGGCTGTTATCAGCAACATAAAATCATGGAATTGTGAAAATTTCTGTCCAGGACCTGTCTTTGCTTATAAAGTGAAAAGGGTTAAGCATGATTGTTTGTATAAAATATTATTAAGTTTAAGGGACCTCTGTTCATGTCCGTTATATCTTCTAGAATATAAAATTATTGTAAATGGGTTTATTGTTGCTTCCACCTTACAGCAAGCCAAACCCCAGCAAGGCTGCAGCAGGTAGCTCTTCCACTTCTCACTAATACCGAATGCAAGAAATACTGGGGCAACAAAATCCATGATGTGATGGTCTGTGCTGGTGCTGATGGTGCCTCCTCTTGTATGGTAAGCTTACTTTATATCTTTACTTTTATATCCTGTCATCTAAAATGTCTTAGATGCTCTAAAAGTGAGATCTCCCTGCCTATCTGGGGGGCTTTGATTGGCAATGTTGAGATTTTTCCTGGTGAAAATGTGTTATATTCTGTCCACATGGGAGATCGATTATACTTCACTTCCTGTTCAGGTGACAATACAGTGGGTAGGCCTGGGACTAGGGAGGGAAGGCAGAAGGGGCAGCTGCCTTGGGTGCAGTGCCTTTATGTGTTGGGGGGGAGGGGGGGCGGGGGCATAAGACAGCAACCCATATTTTGCATTTAACCAAACTGCGTGCTAGCCTTCACTATTTCCATTCTTTACTGATCTGCCCTACTCCCTGGGGGCTGCCCTACCTGACAAACAAAGCCCAAACAGAGGAGTAGTGATTTTTTTGGTGGTAAGGTCCATTATCTGCACTAGTAGTGTTCTTAAGAGGGTGTGGGCCACACCATGTACTGGCACTCGGGGGTTCAGGCCAAATGTCCAACAACTTATTTTTTTCTATTTCATGTTTAAACTGTCAGACAGGCAGAAGCAGAGCTATAGTATTAGTATCATAGATCCCAGCTGCAGAATATGATCGGGGGAGGGTGTTTGGATTCTTCTCCGTGGGCACTGGATGATCTAGTCACAGGTCTGTATGTGGGACATAAAGTAATAGGTAATCGCTACAATTAAGCCTCAAGGAGTAGTAAAAATGCAACAAAAGCTATAAGCCTCACCTACTATATCCAAAGCTGAAATGCACAGACTGGAGTTACACTTTCAGTACCACCCCCTATTATCATTTTTGTTTTTCTGTTTGACAATATTGTTCATTGGACTCCATGAATTTTAGGGTGACTCTGGAGGACCTCTTGTGTGCCAGAAGGATGGAAGCTGGACATTGGTTGGAATTGTGTCCTGGGGAAGCTCCACTTGTTCCCCATCATCTCCTGGAGTATATGCACGAGTCACTGAACTCAGGGACTTCATTGACCAGACCATTGCTGCCAACTAAAGACACTGCTGTATTTCTGTCATTTTTTTCATTAAAGATAAATGAAGTTGTAAAGCAAGCCTTTCCATTTTATATTTCTTGCAATTATTGGTTTCCATTCTAAGCAAAAAAAATAAAAAATTGTGTCTTCTTGCTTCCACCACTTTCAATCTGGTGTTTAGAAAATAGTAAAAAAAAATATATAGAACAGTGCAGAATGGAGCAGTTCAGAGTACCCTACTGTAAAGTATACTGAATAATGTAGTAGTATGTACACAGTGGTTCATAGTATATATCATTCATTGCAACATAAAGTGCACAGGGTATCGACCTGGAGTACAGCATGTCCCCAGTGGAGCCCCTCCTTACATCTGTGCCCCATCAGTAGAGTTCCACCTTACATCAGTATCCCTATCAGTGCAGTCCCTCCTTACATCAGTGTCCCCATCAGCGGAATCCCTCGTTACATCAATATCATCAGCAGAGCCCCTCCTTACATCTGTGTCCCCAACAGAGTCCCTCCTTACATCTGTGCCCCCTTCAGTGGAGTTCCTCCATACATCTGCCTCCTCAGCGGAGCCCCTCCTTACATCAGTGTCCTTATCAGCGGAGTCCCTCCTTACATCAGTGTCCCCATCAGCGAGTCCGTCTTTACATCATTGTCCCCATTAGCGGAGTCCCTCCTTAGATCAGTGTCATCAGCGGAGCCCCTCCTTACATCTGTGTCCCCAACAGAGCCCCTCCTTACATCTGTGCCCCCTTCAGTGGAGTTCCTCTATACATCTGCCTCCCCAGCGGAGCCCCTCCTTACATGTGTGTCCCCATCAGTCCTCCTTACATGTGTGTCCCCATCAGTCCTCCTTACATGTGGTGTCCCCAGCGCTGTCCTCATTACATCTGTGTCCCCAGCGCTATCCTCCATCATATCGGGTCTGTTCTCTCTCCCCTTCAGCTACTTCCTGTCTTTCTCTGCGTGTTCAGTTAAGAGGGAAAGGGGCCTCCCCTCTCCACTGAACACAAGGGGATTAGGCAGTGGCCATCTTTTTGTAGCCCCCTGTAAATATTTAATTATATCTTTTCATGTGACAACACTGAAGAAATTACAGTTTGCTACAAAGTAAAGTAGTGAGTGTACAGCTTGTATAACAGTGTAAATTTGCTTTCCCCTCAAAATAACTCAACACACAGCCATTAATGTCTAAACTACTGGCAACAAAAGTGAGTACACCTCAAGTGAAAATGTCCAAATTGGGCCCAATTAGCCATTTTCCCTTCCTGGTGTCTTGTGACTCGTTAGTGTTACAAGGTCTCAGGTGTGAACGGGGAACAGGTGTGTTAAATTTGGTGTTATCGCTCTTTCTCTCTTATACTGGTTGCTGGAAGTTCAACATGGCACCTCATGGCAAAAAAACTCTCTGAGAATCTGAAAAAGGAATTGTTGCTCTACATAAAGATGGCCTAGGCCAGTGATGGCGAACCTTGGCACTCCAGATGTTTTTGAACTACATTTCCCATGATGCTCTTGCACTCTGCAGTGTAGTTGAGCATCATGGGAAATGTAGTTCCAAAACATCTGGAGTGCCAAGGTTCGCCATCACTGGCCTAGGCTATAGGAAGATTGCTGGAAGCATGTCCTGTGGTCTGATGAGACCAAGATAAACTTATTTGGTTTAGATGGTGTCAAGTGTGTGTGGCAGCAAACAGGTGAGGAGTACAAAGACAAGTGTGTCTTGCCTACTGTCAAGCATGGTGGTGGGAGTGTCATGGTCTGGGGCTGCATGAGTGCTGCCAGCACTGGGGAGCTACAGTTCATTGGGGGAACCATGAATGCCAACATGTATTGTGACATACTGATGCAGAGCATGATCCCCTCCCTTCGGAGACTGGGCCGCAGGGTAGTATTGCAACAAAATAATGACTCCAAAGAAACCTCCAAGACGACCACTGCCTTGCTGAAGAAGCTGACGGCAAAGGTGATGGACTGGCCAAGCATGTCTCCAGATCTAAACCCTATAATGCATCTGTAGGGTATCCTCAAATGGAAGGCAGAGGAGCGCAAGGTCTCTAACATCCACCAGCTCCGTAATGTCATCATGGTGAGTGGAAGAGGACTGCAGTGGCAACCTGTGAAGCTTTGGTGAACTCCATGCCCAAGAGCAGTGCTGGAAAATAATGGTGGCTCCACAAAATATTGACACTTTGGAACCAATTTTCACTTAGGGGTGTACTCACTTTTCATATCAGCTGTTTTAGACATTAATGGCTGTGTGTTGAGTTATTTTGAGGGGACAGCAAATTTACACAGTTATACAAGCTGTACACTAACTACTTTACATTGTAGCAAAGTGTTATTTCTTCAGTGTTGTCACATGAAAAGATGTAATAAAATATTTACAAAAAATGTGAGGGGTGTTCTCACTTTTGTGAGATACTGTATATGATTTAGCTGGAATATAACAGTACCTTTTCAGCAGCAGTAGATTCTCATTCTCCCTCTTAACTGTGTGGGAAAAACATGGGATTGTGTGTAACACATAAACACATGTTTTTTCTGTGTAATTAAGAGGGCTGGGCTGGAAGGGAGCATTTGTATTTTAGGCACATCCCCCCCTTCTATGACACTGCAGTGAGAGGCATGCCTCCACTACAGTATTTGTATTGGACAGCTGGGACCAATATGGTACTTTACTATTGGTCCAAGACTCCATGATGTTTACTGAGCTCAGTGCCTCTGACAAGAAGTGTGTCAGCTTGTATTTAAAGTGGCCGCTCTGTATTTAGCTTCTACAGAGTCCCGTATCTCTGGAACCATAGGTTGTAGCAGCCTCACATTTTTAACAGTGGTGGGGTAGGACTTAGGCTACATACTCTTTCTGCCCCTCTGACTCCCCTGACTGTACATCTCTGAATATATATATATATATATATATATATATATATATATATATATATATTGTGGGAGATTAGCTCGTGGGGATCACCTTTTCTCGAAATGAAGGCCAGCACGCAGGCAGTTTCTTTAACGTCTGGTGGGTTGCCAGCTTTATTTACAAGTGGTTTGCAAAACCATAAAAATAAACAAAGATAGTAAAGTAAGTCCTTGCCGTCCAGCGCTAAACTAAACAGTAGACTGCTCTCAATACAGTGCAGGGCTGGTCCCCATCACACACAAAACATGAGGTAAAGCAAACCTTCTTTTTCAATCCAAACAAACAGAGCTCCTCTCTCTCAGATTCCCTTCTGAGTCTCAGGCCAGAGCCCTGCTGTGCTCTCTTCCTGGTCATTTAAAGTCTACCTGAGCCTGGACTCAAGTGGACCACAATATTGGACTAGAGTACTGGAACCAAGCCTGCCACAGAGGCTGGAAAAACCTGGGCTGGATTCCGGTTCAGTCTCTTACAATAGAACAAATGCAAGGTGAAATATACAGATTATCGATGACCTCACCTCGCATACCGTCACAATATATTTTATATATATATATATATATATATATATATATATATATGCTTTTGTATTCTTTTTGCCTACTTTCTATTAATGTGGCCAATGTACTGGAAACCGCAGGGGCATTTATTCCATTTAATTCCAATTTAAAATCTCCTTTTCATATTTCCTTTGACTTTCACACATCCATAGCAAGCCCCGCAGGAATATGACCTTTTTTGCCTTAAAAAAAGCAAAGGTTATATTTATAGGTGGATCAATTACATTCTTAACAATGTGATCCCTAAGGGTCATGTTGTAGTTTTTTATGATTATTTATTGACACGTATGATGTTGAAGTTGTTTTCTGTGATGGTTTATTTCTACATGTGATGGTTTATTTATTCACATAGTACTTATGTGGTTGCACAGTACTTATTAATAGATTTATTTAGCTAGGTGTAAGAAACACATATTAGACTTAACGGCAGCCAGGGGAGTATAATTTGTTATTATTACCACTTGTTTTATTTTTATGATTTCTTAGCATATACTGTATAGGTATTTCAAAACTGTAACTGTGATTAAAACACCTTAAACCTGGTTGCTCAGAGAATCATCTTAAATACAATGGGGGTTATTTACGAAACGCAAATCCACTTTGCACTACAAGTGCTTTGCAAGTGCACCTGAAAGTGCACTCGCTCTAAATCTAAAGGGTACACCTGAAATGAGGGGAAGCTCTGCTGATTTTATCATCCACTCATGTGCAAGCTAAAATTATGTTTTTTATTTTCCTTGCATGACCCCCTCTGATCTACAGCAGTTTTACTTCCAAGTGCACTTGCAGTGCAAATTGGATTTGCCTTTAGTAAATAACCCCCATTGTGTATAAATGACCCAAACCGACATGAAGTTTGGAAGAAAAGGGGCTTAAAGTGCATTTCCAGCCATACGTATTTTTTCTTGTTTTAGGTAGAATGGGGCAGGATTAGAACCCTTTTGTTACATAAATGTACACTCA
This sequence comes from Lithobates pipiens, assembly GCF_037356315.1. Lineage (NCBI taxonomy): Eukaryota > Metazoa > Chordata > Amphibia > Anura > Ranidae > Lithobates > Lithobates pipiens. The sequence continues at coordinate 60,832,766 of NW_027507686.1, read as the reverse complement.
CTTCTGTCTTGCTGACAAGATCACACAGGAATGGAAAGAAAAGCTAGAATAGGGACAGAGACTCTACTAAAAAAAAAATTTTTTTTCTGCCTATGCTTCTGTTGGAGCATCCCCTCACTTAGAGGCTATAGCTGCCCATAGATAACTTGATTTTCTTTCCACCGCAGCGCTATTGTATTCTACTGGCAGAGAACAATGATTACTGCTATCGCGGCTAAAGCTGCTGGTAGTAATTGCATGTAAAAAATCTGACAGGCTGGTTGTACCCAAGTCAATAGATGAGCAATCAGCCTGCCCTTACATTAATTGAATCTCTGCATGTTCCTGCTGAACTGGCCAAATTTTGATCCATGTATGGCCGGGTTAAGTCTTTCTAATGGTGCCTCGGATAGCAGTGAAATCTTTGATCTGTGTTTATGGAAAAGGTTCTTTACTGGAAGAACTTTGAAAACGTTGAATAGTCTTTCACAGGAATTGATTCTAGCAGGCTCAGTAGATTATTAAAAAAAACAACAACAGGTTGAGTGTGTTTTTAAAGCACAAAATATAAATGGCTCCTTACAATTTATTATGTAGCTATGTTTTCTAGAAACCAAGGGCCCCCTAAAAGGAAATATTTTTTTTAGGAAATGTCAGACTGCTTTGCCTATAACATTCCTTGCTCAGCCTTCATTTTTTTTCTCTCTCTAATACTTCACCAAATGACAATAATTGAAAAACAGTACCTTCTCTGATTCATTGTATTAGTAGGATACAGCTTGAAAAACACATCCAGAGTGCACAGGCTCGTCCTCAATTACCTTTGTTCCTTTGGATAGACGTCATACATGTTTTTTTCCCCATATCTTCCAGGTATTCAAGGACCTCTCCAGACTAATCACATTTTAGGAGTACAAAAGCACTTTAAACAGTTTGAAATAATGAATCAAAGATTAATGCATTAAGATGCAGTTATTATTGTAATGTATTTAAAACGTTTACTGTTTTAAGTGGCTGTATAGTATTTTTTTATATATATTTTTTATCAATTATTTTTGGGACTAATAAAATTCGGCTTTTTAATCTTTTATTCAGATAAATATGAAATATAGCATATGAATAGTTAATGTTAACATTTCCAACGTTTTCTTTTTACCATCTTATTTTCATCATTCAGCTTCAACCAGACATTTCATCCACAGTATTTTTTCTCTGCCACTAGATGTCCTCAGTCTGGTGGCTAGCAACATTCCACCCACTTCTTTTAAACCCAAGTCAGCCTTTACCCACCCCAGCCTGTGACTGGACAGCGAAAGGAGAAGCAGCACAGTAATGAGTTTATGTTTTCTCTGTCACTCTGCTTTCTCTTCCTATCAGAATGTTTCTTGTCAGTATGCAAACTGACTGGCTCCCTGTGCTGCTTCTTCCTCTCATACTCCATCTCTGCTATACAGGGACTGCAAGAGCATGATGTCAAGTCAAATTCAGGTATTTACCCTGCTGGCATTTAGAAAATAAATTTAAAGATGATTTTTATATACAGCAGTGGTTTCCACGCTGTGGCCCTGGGGCTGGATGTGGCCCTTTGCTTACCTTTATCCGGTCCTTGAGGCATTAGTACTGCCACCAACAATAGAGCATATTTCCTGTCACTGACACCAACAATGGGTCATACTTCCTTCCACTGACCACAAAATTGGGACACTATTCTTCCCACTTACACCAACTATTTCTCCCCCTAATACCAAAGATCAGGCATTGTTACTCCCACTGGGCACAGTCCGGCCCCCCTGAAGTATGAAGGAGAATAAACCGGCCCCTGATATACAGTATACTCAAAGCTTTGCTTTGATTTAGACAGAGAGTGAATCAGAGCTGTGACTCGTTTTTCCTCCAACCCTCTCCCTACCTTCTCTGTCCAGATGGGGTCATGTGAATTTCATTGATGTTGTATTCACATTATTGCGTTGCATTAACAGGTCTATACTGCAAAAAACTGGTGAAAAGTAGTGCCCTTCATTCTTAAAGCGGGAGTAAACCCGCAAATTCTTTTTTTTTTTTTTTTTAAACCTGCAAAGCAAAAGGCATAATGAGCTAGTATGCACCGCATACTAGCTCATTATGAAATACTTACCTTAGAACGAGGCCCCGACATCTGGCCCGATCCACGCCGAGGGAGCTGACATGCTCCCTCGGCGTTTCTTCTGGGTATCGCGGCTCCGGCGCTGTGAGTGGCCGGAGCCGCGATATCGTCACTCCCGCGCACGCACGCGGGAGATTTCATTCCGGCCGGTCGGCCACTGCCGGATTTTCAGGCTGAGAACCCCCTTGTGCGCATGCGCCGCTGCAGTCAGCAGCGCATACCAAGGGGAATATCTCCTAAACCGTACAGGTTTAGGAAATATTTTTTTTACCTACAGGTAAGCCTTATTATAGGCTTTCCTGTAGATAAAAGTTAAAAAATTGAGTATACAACCACTTTAATGGTGCAGATCATAGGCTTGCGCACGGGGTATGGCTGAGCACACTGTTATTATTACCCCCCATTGTGACTTCGTCCATGCTCCAGTGGGCCTGGGCAGCAAGGGAATTGTATGTGGGCAGGAGAGGGAAGATCAGTGGGGGGATGGGGCACTTGGTGGGATAGGGGTTAATTAACATATTAAAATATATTTAGGAACAGTATTAATGCCCCGTTTTGTTTCTGCAGTGTATGCATTCATGTGCAATATGTCACAGGTTCATGTGCATTATGTAAAGCAGACCATTGAAATAAATAGGCTTCTAATGCATCAAAATGTCCCAAAAATCAGATTTGCCACATGTGCGTTGCCTTAGTGTGTTGGGGTGCCATTCAAAATGAATGGCAATACTTGTAGCATGTGTAGCGATACCCCCGCAGGAACTTCCTTAAGTTAGTTCAGGACGTTACTCTACCTCTCAACCCCAATAACAGCCTCAGCCCCTCTGGCACACCTGGCAATAGTGTAAGTGCAATGAACAGTGAGAAACACACAGGGTTATGATAAAACATAGAAATTTGCCTACTGCAATATTTCTGTGGAAAAGAGTAACAAACAATAACAATATATATATTCAAAATAACTGGAGAGCAATAAGTGAGATTAAGAGCAATATAGCTCTCAAGCTGCTTTTAGGGGATTCCAAACACTAGAATGGCCCCAAGAGCAGAGGCATACTTGAATGATAAATACAGGACAATATGCCACTTCAAATTAGATTGGCTCTATGAGTCCAAGCAGGAGGAGAGCAGAAGAATGCCTACCTTTGTGTCAGGCCTCTCTCTACTGTCCCCTGACACCACAGGCCCAACTTTACACACCTATTCAAGTCAATTAACAATGGTTTGACTTTATAGATAAACTGTCCCACACACCCTATGCAGATGTGTGTGGATCCATATGGCACTAACGCTTCAATCCTTTTTGAAGCAAAGATACAATTTGGTGTCTTCAGCTAGCCACTTTCGTTGCTGCACTTTAACTCCTGGGTAGTAGGGCAAACAATATAACTGGCCCAGATTATCAAGTGAAACAGACAGTATTTTGTTCAACAAGGTGAGAGGACAATGATGTCTGTATACAATGACTCAGAAATGGATAACCTTGTCCTTTATCCCTGTATTACTACAAGTGTCAGCAAGATAACTACCCGAAATGATGTTTGTATACAGTGTTCAAATAACTCCTGTAGTGCAGTGTCTCTGTTCTCTGCAGATGGACAGAAATACCCTCTCACCAATTCCGACGAACAGGGCCCAAGATAACGTCCTGGAACAGGCAGGCTTTCTCGGTGACCCGACCGGTCCCCTCACACTGGAACGGTTTACTGTTGGCGGAGATACACCTCAATATACATCTGGGATCCCCCTCTCTCAATCTGGATGTCTCAATTGACAGTGAAGGCCTTAATCGTGCAGAGAAATCATCTGAGAGACAGCATCTCTCCCTCAGGTCTGGTCTCTTCCCTCCCTCAAGGCTGACTGAACTTTACCTCAGGACACAAAATGGAGTATTTTACTTTCCTGTCAGCACAGCCTCTTGGGATTTGTATTTCTCCCTATATACCAGGGGCCGTTTTTTGTGGGAACTACATGTCCCAGAATCCATTGCAGCTCTCTCTGCAGTTCAGTACAATCTCTTCCATTGGCTGTTGTAACTCTGCCCTCCATTGGTTTTCCTCTATCTGCCAAGAGGGGCACAAGAGAGGACACTGAATGCAGAGCTCTGTGTGTGTCAGCTAATATTACATTAACTGAGTCATTGAAAAAAGTAAGGGGGGGGGGGTGAAAAATCTCCCTTACAACTGCTAGCAGGCAGATCCCCCTAACTCAAGCTGGAAAGCCTGTGTACATTGTTCCAGCCAGCTTGCCAGGATTGCAGGTTATTGAGTGAGACAACCGCTACACATGCATTGTAGTAATGTATGCGTTACCCTGGTGCAAAGATATAAATTGGTCCTAAACAGGGATTTCACTAGTACCATACATCCAGGCAACCCCCTACCGGGTGCCACGGTTACCCAAAGCCGGAATTACACCTGCCAAAGCAGCAACCAGCATCTCTCCTCATTGGCTACCTGTCATAGCAATAAACTTTAAGAGCCGAGGGAAGCTGCTTCTAGGCTCATACTTGGCTCTGACATGTCACAGGACAAGGGGGAGCTGGGGTTAAGAAAATCCCCCAGCATTCCTGAAAGGGAGAAGATCTGTGTTGGGAGGAGAGAATTTGGGGGTAAGAGGATGTGTGCTGGGGGATGGAATTTGTGGGGAGAAGAGAATTTTTGCTGGGAGAGGGGATTTATGGGGGGAAATCTGTGGGATGGATTTGTGCTGGAACCCTGCACAGCCCAGGACACCACATCATCACAAGCACAATGCATTTAGGAAACAGTCCAGTGCTTTGTTTTCTTTTGTTTTATTGAGCTTGGAAAACTTGGATGGGGATAGGGATATTATGGAATGCACATTTTACTTGAAAAACATCTTCAGTTGCTTGTAGAAGAAAATTACAGATCCAGCTGGAACACTTTTGGGGTGGGATGTGACGGGCACTCTGTCAGCTCCAGCAATTTCTCATGTACCTGATTGTAGAGCCCGATATGCAGGGAAAAGCCTCTCTTACACCTCTGACTCGAGAACCCCTAATAGAGCACACAGGGAGCTTGGGAGTGCAGAGTGGCACAAGTGCCTTGCAGGATCGCTGAGATCACTGGAGCAGAGTCAAGGTTCAGGCCGAGTGTCAGGTCACTGGAGTCCAGCTGACAGATGCACTTCGTAGGAGTCAGGAGTGCACCGCTAAGGTAGTGGACCCTGGGACTGACTGCTGCGGATTGAACTCTGGGAGGTTCAGGAAGCAGGTCTACTGGAGCATCAAAACATATCCCACTGGGAGCTAGAGGATAGATTCCCCAGGGCGCGGAGTCTAAAAGCTAACAGGTGTTCACCAGAGCCTCTGGTGGTGAGGATGGACTGCGCTGCAGTCTGGCTCCAGGTCGTGGCCCCCAGGGTCTTACAGCTCACGCTCAAGGTAGATCTCAAGGATAGTAAAGGGATAAGCCAAAGTCGGGGCGACAAACAGACAAGAATAAACATAGAACACGCCAAAGGTCAGGGCACAAGCAGACAGGGATAGTGGAGAACAGGCCAAGATCGATAACTGGAATCAGACGTAGGAGACGCAGCAAGCAGCACACAAAAGCTAAACACACCATGGGTGATTAGCAAGGTTGGCTTGCAAAGCACAGGTTAATATAGTGTTCCAAATTAGAGGCTGAGGTGGATATATGCTGAGGGAAGGTTATATATGCAGTCAGGTGAGGGTGGCTGGCCTCTAAAGGTGAACACATGGAAGAAAGGTAAGCTGACAGAGAAAGATTACTGCATAACCATGACACCGAGTCAGTAACAGGCAGGTAATAAAGGGAGAGACAGGAGCAAAGTCAAGACAAGCCGGGATCAGATGCAGGAGGAAGGCAGGAGTAGTCAAGGACTAACCAAAAGTTTAGCAGGGTTAGGGTTAGAGGGTAGTAGGGGGTCAAAGGGAACACTGTAGACCAGACAACAATGAACCTGGGCATCAGTCTCCTTTAAATAGGGCATCTGGTGCCAAGAACTGTCACAATGTGCGCACCAGTATTTGTGCATCTTCGCATGTGCGTGCGCCTCTTCTCATTGGGAACCCATGCACAGATGTTCTTCTGCTGTTGACATTTTGATTACTGGCTTGCCCTTCTTGACACTATTACAGTCAGGGACCGCGGAGCCCCTTTTTGATGTGTAGAAAAGTCCCAGTGTCCAGCTGTCTCCTGTGTAATCCTAGCACGAACTCTTCAGGCACTGCCAGCCCACCTGGCTGCAGTTGCTCCTTTCTCTAGCCCTCCTGGCTAATCTTCCCACAGTCATCCCAGACTGTCACACTCACCAGCCATCCCGGCTGCCTTCTCCCTGGAGATCTCCTCAACATGTTCACTAGCCCCATGTGTTGTAGAGGGTCCCTCCCCCAGAACTCGAGCCCCAGACTTGAGATCTCACCCCCCCCCCAGACTAGGGGGCTACCCTCAAGGGTCTCCGACAGCCTCCTTAGCACTCCATCTCAAATTTCCACCCAAACTCTCCTGCCCCTGCTAGGTTGACTCAGAGGTTTTATGAGGTGGCCTTGTCCCTGCCATCCCATCTGTTGAGGATTGGTCAGGGCACTCATGAATATTCCAAACAGCTCCTCCTAACCTCCGCCCTATTCTTCTGTAAGTTTCTCACAAGATCCAGAAGTATGAGTAGGTACCAGAGATGATGAATGCTGAGTCATACCAGCCTCTCTGAGTAACTCACTCCCAAGCCAAACATTTGACCTATACTAATAATAAAAAAAACTATCACCTACTTTAGCACACAAGAGGTTGTTACACTTAGAAGGGCAAGTGGAGAGAATATCGCTTGTGGGAGGGGAGTTTTGCCCTTTCCTGACCCCTGCACTCAGTGTTCAGGAGTCAGGTGTAGAATGCAGTGAAATGCTGACAATGTTTCCCTTTCCACTCCTCTCCTCCATTCATAAAAGTGTACCATAGCTTCCAGCAAGTGATCTATGAAAGGAGGACGGGTGCATGAATAAAAGATCTGCCTCCATTCATAAAGCACTTTTAATTGCAGGAAGCTATAGTACAACATCTATGAATGGTTTGTCCCCAGAGCCCCCCTTTTACCTACCGGAGCCCGATTGTTCCTGCACTGGGGATGAGCACACCTGCTCGAGCCGGTGTCTCGGGTCCCAATAGATTGATAGCAGTGCAGCCATTGGCTTCCGCGGCTGTCAATCAAATCTAATAACACGGGAGCCGGGGAGAAGCCGAGTCCTGCTGTTTGTTTCAAGTGACACAGCAGCAGGACACGGGAGAGCGCCTGCATGGGTGCCTGAGGGAGAATGCTTCCCCAACGGGGCACTCGAGAAGAGGAGGAGCCAGGAGCGCCACTGAGGGACCCCAGAAGAGGAGGATAGGGGCCACTCTGTGCAAAACCAATTACACAGAGGAGGTACGTATGACATGTTTGTTATTTAAAAAAAAAAAAAAAACATGCAGAACCGCAAGATTACTCCAGTTGGGTGTATGGGGGGTGCAGAGGATGGAAGATTTCAACTAAGACAGCCACTAGTACAGGGCATACTTCTCAATGATTGTAAGAATCGTCGCCTGTGCTGTTAAAAAAAAAAAAATGTACTTAAAGGGTTATTCCTCTTTTAAAAAAAATCAACATCACACACCCTCCCTCCCCGGTCCCCGTTGTACTTACCTCCATGGGTGAAGAGCTGCCAGTACTCACACAGCCAGTGGTCCCTCTCCTTCTCTGTTCAGCATTCTGGAATGGATTCTGATTGGCCAGTGCCAGCACAGAGCATTGCTCTGATCTATCCTGAAAGCCCTGTACAGAAAAGAGGGAAGAGAGCATAGATTTCAAATCCCTGGACCGTTACACTGGATACATGCAGAGCTTATCACTCATGGAGGTAAGTACAGCAGGAACTAGGGTGTGTGGGTGGGGATGGCATTGATCCTTTAATTTTTCTCTGAAAATACTTTAAAACAGAACTTCACCAAAAATAGGAAGTCCAGCCTCTTTGGCTCCTCCCCCCTCCTCTCCTATTTTTGGACACATTTTGTTTGTGGGGGGGGGGGGAGCGAATACTTAGTTTTAGATAGGTACCCGCTCCCACTTCTACTTGGATCTAAACAAAAGTTTGCGCCGCCCCCCTTTTTGTCCACAGCCTTCTGGGACAAGTCTCTGGTCCCAGGAGGCTGCGGGACCAAACATAGCGTGACTCACGCATGCATAGTGTGAAGCCTCAAGGAGTCAGCCTTGGTTCACACTGGTGAACCAATCAAACTTCAGTGTGGGTTCCAAAGCCACAGATCAGTGCGATTTGCACCTTTGATTTTATTGCGGCTTGCAACTTCTAACAATAAAATCGAAAAAAAAAAGTAAAGCAGGAACCTTTTTTTGAGGCAATTTGAACATTTGCGACTTTTTATGCATAATGGAACTGTCAAATCGCACTGGAAAATTGGTGTGAATGAGGGCTTAAAGCTGGCTTCCCAATGTAAACATGCCAGCGCCGGGGACCAGAAGACCAGCAAAGAACTGGTGAGGACGTTATCTCGTTTTTGAAACTCAGAAGCTACAATATTTGTACCTGCTGACTTTTTTTTGCGGGGGCTCCAAGATAATGAACCTTACACTGCTGATACCTTGGTCAGCAGTCAGAGATCATTTCTATATTGTTTCACCTCTGCATTACCACCATCTGCTTTACATCAGAGATGGAATACTCCCATTACAACTCACAATCCCACATATACAATGACTCAGCCTGGCATTTTGTTTACAAATACAAGCCACTTTCTCTCATTTCCCCTCGCTGATTGTTCCTAATACGTTTTAAGGTCAACAAAAGGATGATAAACATGCTATTTATGTGAAGCCTGAATGGGGTAATAATGAAGTCCGCTCAGATGGGTTGTTTTCAGTGGAAATAGCTGATTAAATAGAGATTTATTGCTCCAGCTAATGTTCGCAGTCATTTCATGGAAATAATATAACACTGGCTTAATGCAAAGTGAGCAACACAAGAATTACTCTGGAACGTAAAGCACTTCCATTTTATATGAAGTAATACGATGTATTCTTGTATATGCTGATTGTTTACCAACAATATATGCATTTAAGGTGAGCCTGATTTAGCAGTTTCCTTGTACAGTGGAACCTTGGATTACGGGCATAATCCATTCCAGGAGAATGCTTGTAATCCAAAGCACTCGCATATCAAAGCGAGTTTCCCCATAGAAGTCAATGGAAACTAAGATAATTCGTTCCGCATTGAGTTCTATTACATGTAATACCGCATGTGGCCAGAGGTGGGAGGGGGCGCCGGAGAGCCTCGGAAATACTCAGGGACAGTTCGGCTGAACTCGGAAAGGCTTGGAAACACTCAGTAACGTAAGTATTTCTGAGTGTTTCCAAGTATTTCTGAGTGATTCAGAGTATTTGCGAATGGCTCAGAACCGTTCCGAGTGTCACTGGTGCCCCCACACCTCTGGCCAAATGTGGTATCGCACACCCCATTAGCTTGAATTCTGCTCATTTTGCGAGACAACAGTCGCAAACCAAGTTAGGATTTAAAAGAAAAAGTTGCTCGTCTTTTCGAAATGCTCGTTAGCCGCGTTACTCATTAACCAAGGTTCCACTGTGTTGTGTCTTCTTGAGGCTCACTTACACTTGTGGTTGGGGGTGGTAAAAACACAGGGTTGCGTTGCATTTTTACCAACTCCTCCGCCTTATGCTGCAAAGACTGTAGACAGGGGTGTACCCACGTTGTAGCCATGATGTGTTTCTTTGCTTGTCTCCCCTTGTGACATTCCGCGAGCAGCACTGCTGCCAAATTCCGCGTACACGCGACCGGACTTTCTGGCAGAAAAGGTCCAACGGTCTTCACAATGGACTTCCGAGCGAGCGGACTTGCCCACACACAAACGGACTAAAGTCCGTTCGAAAATACATTCGTTTTGAACGTGATGACGTACGACGGGACTAGAAAAGGAAGTTCAATAGCCAGTAGCCAATAGCTACCCTTGCATTATATTTGGTCTGTCGGACCAGCATACAGACAAACGGTTTTCCCGATAGGAATTGAGTCCGTCGGACAGATTTGAAACATGTTCTATTTCTAGGTCCGTCAGAATTTTTTAAAGAAAAACGATCAGACTATCCCACACACGATCGGACTATCCAACGGAATGATTCCGTCTGACCTGTTCTGCCAGAAAGTCGAGTTATGTGTACGAGGCATTACACCACCTATATAGGCAAACGGGGCCTTGCTGAACTGCCCTGCAACCATATGCAATGCACATGGTGGGACTATATTTATTGGGTTATAACAGGTGGTGATGAGAGGAGATTACATATTGCCTATTTACCACCGTCAAACACCCCTCAAAAACACTGAGGATCACTTTTCAGAGGCACGGCCGTGACAGCAGCATGGGTAAATGTAGCCTAGGGTAGGACTTTAATTCTTAGGCTGCCATGCCATTTATGCATTATTAATTAACCCTTTCATGACTAAGCCTATTTTTGGAATTTGGTGTTTACAAGTTAAAATCCATATTTTTTGCTAGAAAATTACTTGGAACCCCCAAACATTATATATATTTTTTTTAGCAGAGACTCTAGAGAATAAAACGGCGATTGTTGCAATATTTTATGTCACACGGTATTTGCGCAGCGGTGTTTTAAACGCAACTTTTTGGGAAAAGGGACACTTTCATGAATTTGAAAAAAACGAAACAGTAAAATTAGCCCAATTTTTTTGCATAATGTGAAAGATAATGTTACGCCGAGTAAATAGATACCAAACATGTCACACTTTATAATTGCACGCACTCGTGGATTGACAACAAAGTACGGTACCTAAAAATCTCAATAGGCGATGCTTTAATTTTTTTTACGGTTACCAGGTTAGCGTTGCAGAGGAGGTCTAGTGCTAGAATTATTGCTCTCGCTCTGACGATCGCGGCAATACCTCACATGTGTGATTTGAACACTGTTTACATACGCGGGCGCAACTTCCGTATGCGTTTTCTTTGCTTTGCGAGCTCGCAGGGATGGCGGGCGCTTTAAATTTTTTTACATTTTTTTTATTTTATTTTATTTATTTGAAAATGAATAAATTCTTTAAAAAAAAATAATAATAATTTGATCACTTTTATTGCTGTCACAAGGAATGTAAACATCCCTTGTGACAGTAATAGGTGGTGACAGGTACTCTTTATGGAGGGATCGGAGGTCTAAAAGACCCCCCATCCCTCCTTTACACTTCAATGTATTCAGATCGCCGAAAACGGCGATTCTGAATACCGTATATATTTTTAAAACTGCCGCCATTGGCAGCCGAGTAAACGGGAAGTGACGTCATGACGTCGCTTCCGTGTTTACGATTAGGATACTGGAACGAAGCCGATTACGGCTTCGTTCCAGTTCCTCCCCGGCAGCCGGAGGCGCCGGATCTTGAATCGGTGCTCCCAATCAAGCGGGAGCACCGGTAACAGCGGCAGGAGGCGGCGGGGGGGGGGGAACGTTCCCTCCCGCTCCTCCGGCATAACAGCCGAGCGGCTTTTAGCCGCTTCAGTTGTTATGGCTGGATAGCCAATCGCCAGCTGAACAAAACTGTACCGGGATGATGCCTGCAGGTGCGGGCATCATCCCGGTATACCCCCCGGAAGCCGAGTACGCACATCTGCGTACACTCGGCGGGAAGGGGTTAAGCAGAATATTATTTAAAGCAGTAGTAAACCGCAGGAAAAAAAAACCTGCAAGAAAATGGCATCGCATACTAGCACATTATGAAATACTTACGTTCAGAAATGAAGCCCCCGCAATGGTGCCTGGTCACCACTGAGATGGCTGACATGTCCTCCCCGGCATTTCTTCCGGGGTAGCGGGCTCCAGCGATGAGGTCACTCCTGCGCATGTGCACGGGAGCCCTCCATTCTGGCAAGAATCTCTGAAGTTCCTGCACGATACGCCGGAACTTCAGAGCGCATGCGCTGCTGATGTCAGTGGCTGCATGCAGGGTGAATATCTCCTAAATGGTGTAAGTTTAGGAGATATTAATTTTACCTACAGGTAAGCCAGATTATAGGCTTACCTGTAGGTAAAAATCACAAAGCATACAATCGCTTTAAGTTGTTTTGCCTGCAATATCAGACTTGACTACAAGGAGGAGCCAGTGGTAAATTTACTGTTATTGCAGAAACCAGAAACTGTTTACCTTTCATAAAACTTCCCATCATACTTCAGTCTAAGGAAGAGAAACAGGTGCATCCTGGGAATGAAGACTCCATCTTAGAGACTGAGAGAAGGAACCAGATATCAGAGCACATGTTTGACTATAACATACATCTGTATGCATCCCCTAAACATAGCATAGCTGGTGAGAATTACTTATCGTCATCTACAGCCTAGCTTATTCCTTGTATTTCTGTATATTTCTTATTATGATTATATGTATCTGTATTTGTTTTTCTCAATAGTTTCACCCCACCCTGTTTTGTTAATAAAGCTTTAAAATTACATCCAGTCTGGCTTATTGCAAAATAGGAGGGCTTTTCTGCATGTTGAGCTACACACAGGGAAACGTGTAGTGGTGACAGAACATGCATTCTGGCAACATAGGGTAAAGCTGGCAATATACAGAGAAAATTCTGGTTGGTTCCTGATGAACCATCCAAGATTCCAGCTGCTTATGATTACTGCTTGATTTAAAAAACGTAATCAATGACACCAGAGAAGTTAAAGTGGTTGTATAGTCAATTTTGGGACTTTTTCTTACAGGAAAGCCTATAATAAGGCTTACCTGTAGGTAAAAAAAAAATCTCCTAAACCTTTACTGCAGCGGCGCATGCGCACAGGGGATTCTCGGCTGAAAGTCCGGCAGACGCCGGACCCTGCTGGAAAGAAATCTCCTGCGCGCATGCACGGGAGTGACGATATCGCGGCTCCGGCCACTCAACGCTGGAGCCGCGATATCCGGAAGAAACGCCGAGGGAACATGTCAGCTCCCTCGGCGTGGATCTGGCCAGATGTCGGGGCCTCGTTCTAAGGGAAGTATTTCATAATGAGATAGTATGCGGTGCATACTAGCTCATTATGCCTTTTCCTTTGCAGGTGAGTAAAAAAAAAAAAAACTTCAGCAGGTATACATCCGCTTTAAAGAGGGGGCTCCAGTCTTCTGTGTAAAAATTAAAAGTCAGCGGCTACAAAAACTGTAGCCGCTGACTTTCAATAGACAGCTACGATCCAGCGGTGTGCCTCCCCCAGCTGTTTTCATCTACTGTTGTTTTTCCCTGGTACCGGCACGTCAACAGTGGGCACCTGGCAGTGACAGCGTGCAGCCTCACATGGGGAAATCGGATAGAAACAGAACCGCTTGTTGGTTTTCATCCGACCCGCCGAACGGATGGAAAATAGGACCAACATCTGTCTGGTTTCAGGGTCCGATCAGGTCCGCCTTAAAAACTGACAGCCTGTGGGAAAAGGCCCTTAAGAGGTTCAGCCAAATGAATGCGTGTCCAGCTGAACCTCCAGCTGCATCAGGAACTTAAACAAATTCCTACTATAACTACCACTGCTAAATGTAAAAGCTTTGTGCTCAGGGCTCCTGGTTGTTTGGGAGCTGGCCCTGGTATTAATTTTAGGGGGGATTCCCACTAAAAAAACAAGAACAAAAGGAAGAGGTCCATACTAGGGATAAGCCGAACACCCCCCGGTTTGATTCGCAGCAGTAAATGCGAACAGGCAAAAAATTTGTTCGAACACACAAACACCGTTAAAGTCTTTGGGACACGAACTTGAAAAATCAAAAGTGCAAATTTTAAAGGCTTATATTCATAGTATTGTCACAAAAAAAGTGTTTGGGGACCCGGGTCCTGCCCCAGGGGACATGTATCAATGCAAAAAAAGTTTTAAAAACTGCTGTTTTTTCAGGAGCCGTGATTTTAATGCTTAATGTGAAACAATAAAAGTGAAATATTCCATTACATTTCGTACCTGGGGGGTGTCTATAGTATGCCCTTAAAGTGGCGTATTTTGCCCATCATTGAAAAAAACGGTATGGGATCCCCCCAGTCCATTACCAGGCCCTTTGAGTCTGGTATGAATATTAAAGAGGAAGTAAACCCTGATGGGTTTACTTCCTCTTTCATTCCCTGCAAAGGCAAAGCATAATGGACTACTATGCATCGCATAGTAGCCCATTATGTGTCACTTACCTGACACAGGAGCCAGCGAAGTCGCCGCTGTCCCCTGTAGTCCGCTGCATCAATCTTGCTGGTGGCGTCTCGCAGCTCCGCCGCTGTCATTCGGCAGAGCTGCGATGACGTCACTCCCGCGCATGGCACGGGAGCCGACACGCGCGGCATATCCATTGTTGGAAATGCCGCGCTCAGTGCGCCTGCGCGTCGCTGTCTATGGTGCATGTGCCGTAGACAGCGGTGCCTGTCTTCAGGCAAATATCTCCTAAACCGTATAGGTTTAGGAGATATTTCTTGGACCTACAGGTAAGCCTTAATCTAGGCTTACCTGTAGGTCAAAGTGGTTTGTAAGGGTTTACAACCACTTTAAGGGGAACCCCGAACCAAAATGTAAAAACAAAATTGCATGGCCCATCAGGTCTGGTATGGATATTAAAAAAAAGGCGCAGCGGTCCCCCTCAACAAAATGTAAAAAAAGTGGGGGTCCCTCAAAAAATCCATACCAGACCCTTATCTGAGCACACAACCTGGCAGGCCACAGGAAAAGAGGGGGAGACGAGAGGGCGCCCCCCCGGACTGTACCAGGCCACATACCCTCAACATGGGGAGGATGCTTTGGGGTAGCCATTTTATTTTAGATTTTGGCACGGGGTTCCCCTTAAAATCCATACCAGACCTGAAGGGTCTAATATGGATTGTGAAGAGGATCCCTACGTCTTCTTTTAAAAAAACAATTGGTGCAGGGTTCCCCTTAATATTCATACCAGACCCAAAGGGCCTGGTAATGGACCGGGGGGATCCCATGCTGTCCCATGACTTTTATCTGTATTGCTGGGACCCGACAATTCATTATAGCCGCTAGTAGTTTTAAATGACTTTTCTTCCTTTAGAAATGTCATTTTGTGCAGGGACTGTTCTAAACTGTATGTAAGCAGCAGGGGAAATCTGTGCAGAACAGGGTGATTAGGGTGTGCCCAGGCACACCTGGCACAGCCTGTGCGCACACCTATGCAGGCAGGTAATCTCCCTGAAGTTACACTCTTGCTTCCCGCCTCATTAGAACTCACTTCACAGTGCTCTGACTTGCCAGTAGGCTAGACTCTTCTTTAGTTGTTTCAGGGACAGGACTGTTGCAGTTGCTCTTGAATTTTGTACACTTCTCCTGAGGTGTCTGCCCTGAGCAGGGCCTTGACTGAGATGACTACATATTGCATAGTTGTGGGGTAACTGATTCCCATGCCCCGACTGCACTGGGCTCCTCCTAACCTGGCATATACACTGGATATAGAATATAAAAAGAATCACCCCCCCTATGAAATAACCACATTTTGTTGCTTTGCAGCCTGACATGCAGACAGACACCGTTTTTGTTTTATCCATCTATATTTACGAGTACAATTTATAGCATCTAAGTGAAAGATATAACACCACCATGTCAGAAAAAAATAAAACAATTCAAAAACAGAATCACTGAGTTGGAAAAAGGATCACTCCCTTGTGTCAGTATTTTGTTGAAGCACCTTTTGCTTTAATTACAGCCTTTAGTCTGTTGGGATATGTATCTACTAACTTTGCACATAGAGACTCTGCAATATTTGCTCACTCTTCTTTGGAGAACTGTTCAAGTTCAGTTCAATTTGATAGTGAATGGGCTCTGACTACGCCATGCAAGGACATTCAGGCCAATTTTCTGCTTTCAGCGCTGTCACACTTTCAATGACAATTGCGTGGTCATGCAATGCTGTACCCAAATGAATTTGCTATAATTTTCTTCCCACAAGAGCTTTCTTTTGGTGGTAGCTGGGTTTTTATTTTTTTGTTAAAAAAACAAAAAAGGAAAAAAGAACAACATTTTTGAAAAAAATATAGTTTTTCTTAGTTTGTTTCAGAGAATTTTGTAAATATGTAATTTTTTTTCCTTCACTGATGAGGCTGCACTGATAGACTGTACTGATGAGGCGGCACCGAAGAGCACTGATGGGATGGCACTGATGAGCACTTATAGGTGGCACTGACACCCAGAACTGATAGGCAGCACTTATGGGCAATGATAGGTGGCACGGATAGGCAACACTGATGGGCACAAATTGGCATCACTGATGGGCACAGATTGGCACAGGATGGCATCACTGATGGGCACTGTTGTGGGCTGCACTGTAATCAGAGCACTGATGATCATCATGACAAAACAAGCCTGATAAACTGCACCTCCCTGTTTACATGTGATCAGCTATGATTGGACACAGCTGATCACATTGGTAAAGAGCTGTGGCTCTTTCCTGAGTCCGGGGTAACGCCGTGTCCCAGGGACACAGCTCGTCCACAATCACCGAGCTGCGCACCCCTGTGGGCATGCAATCGCGGCGAGACTGGGCGACATCATATGACCTCGGCTCAGAACAATAGAGCATCCCACCCACCATCAGTTGTCTATATGGTGGGTAGGAGACAGTTAAAATAGGCTACTGTACCACAACACGTTATTGCCTAAAATATGCACATAACGGGGGGAGGAACAAGGGTGGGACTTTATAGGAGTCAATGAATGGATAAGTTCATATGCCTCCATACCTAATATATTGAGAAAGGGGGGGACTTGTGGGACTTTAAATGAAGCACACTACTACAGAATAAAATGCAATCATGTTTATTGATTCCTAGTAAACAATCATATAGCAGTGATAAACTTTATATAATCAATGACAACTTGATATTGCATGTATATACATATATTACAGCATAAATTAGAATTGTAAATTAATAATAAAGGTAATGGTAAGTTGCCCATTGACGTAATAGACAGATGAATCTCAAACATATATTTTGAGATTTTATCCGTCTATTACATCAATGGGCAACTTACCATTACCTTTATTATTAATTACTAGGAATCAATAAACATGATTGCATTTTATTGTTTAGTAGTGTGGTTCATTTAAAGTCCCCCCCCCCCCTTTTAAAATAAGCACGTGCAGTAATGCACCACAAATGTCTGAACTGGGCCTTACAGAACCCCTTTATCAGCTCACTTAACCACCTAGATACCGCCATATGTATACGGCCTCGTATTGAGGTGTTTATACTGTGACCGTGGTTGAGGCTATAGCCATGACTTTGGTACTGTTCTATTCAGCCAACAATTCTCTTTCATGTAAAAGTGATCGGAGTGGCTATACAGCAGCTGGATCACTTTTGCATTTTACAGTATGCCTTTTACTGGGCTGTGCTGTCTGATTGGGGGGGGGGGGGGGTCGAAAACAATGGGTCCGGTTTGGTTTCATTCACTGAGAAAAGTTGCGGAACAGAAGCTCCCGTCCCCCATCTGAGATGTTAGAAACCAGAAGCAACAAGGATTTTGTCACTTCCAGCTTTGGTTTGTTGACAAGCAGTTACTGGCTTGTACGGCATTTGATCAATTTCAGTTTGATCAGATGCTTTGGAGACCAGAGAAGAGATCTGGAGTCTAATAGACCTCAGAACTCTTTATAAACAGGACCTGTCATGACCCGTTCTATCACAAGGGATGTTGTTTATTCCTTGCGATAGCAATAAAGTTGAAAAAAATAAAATAAAGATACAGTGTAAAAAAGAGTAAGTAAAATAGCACGTCGGTCACACACACGTATGTAAACGGTGATCGCACCACACATATGAGGTATCACCACAAGTATCCGAGCGAGAGCAATAATTCTAGTGCCAGACCTACTGTGCAACTCTACATATGTAACCTGTAAAGGCTTTTTAGGCATCACCTATGGATAATTTAATGTACTGTAGTTTGTCACCATTCCATGAGCGTGCGCAATTTTAAAGCGTGACATCTTTGATATCTATTTAGTCAGCATAACATTATCTTTTACATTTTAAAAAAGAATGGTATTATATTGTGTTTGTGTTCACTAAAACTCCTTAACCCCTTTGCGCCGGCCACACGCAAATATGCAGCCTCTCAGTGCCGCATATTTGCCTGAATTGCTGCCCAAACAACTGTGCCGAGAGCACAATCGCTGCATGCTCCCGACGCAGTTACCAGCACCTAACCGAAAGCTCTTGATCGCTGTTTCGGATCATGTGATTGCCATGACAGCCGATCATGGCGGTCATGTGCTTTTAAGCCTCTCCCTGCCTCCTGGCATCATAAACTTCTTAAAAGGAAAGGCGTCGCCATTGTGAAAAGGTTAAAGTTTATTTTTTTCCCAAAAATATAGGTTTGAAAAAACCATAGCGCAAACACCAAGTGACATAAAAAATTGCAACACCCACCATTTTATTCTCCATGATCTCTGCTTCAAAAATATATAATGATTGGGGGTTCTAAGTAATTTTATAGCAAAAAAAATGCAGATTTTTACATCACTATCCACAGGAATTATTTAATGATAGACAGTGATCTCGCTTATTATAGTAGCCATGGCCAATCAGTGTGGAGCTTCTGTACCTAAAAAAATGAATGGTTGATTTTTTTCAAATTGCACATTTCAAGAGGTTTTTTATTTAAAAAGGATTGCATATAGCCCGTTATTGGAATAACTTCTAAGTAAGTGAATACATTAATTCAGCCAATGCTGACAACATCCAGGTAGTAAAAAAAAAAACAAGTTAATACATTTCTGCAGGATGGACTAGTGAGTGGTCCTTCCATTAATGCAGCAAATGGGACCAAAATACTTACTGTGAGTATTTTTAAGATAAATCACATTTTGTGAGATTCTAAATGGCCATTTAATGAACACTGTCATTTGTCATTAAGACAGGGAAGAATCCTCCTACTTGTTATTGTGTAAAACGTCAGCACATTATAGCACTGATGTTCCTCTATATAAACCTTATTCTCATGTAACTCTTAACACCGGCTGGATTGATCGTCAGAACCTTCAACCTTCTGCATGTAAGTTACATTTCTTCTTACATATATTAAAGCATCAGATGTTATCAGAGGAAAATAAATTGAGCGGGGGTTCACAGGTTATATTGTATAGGTTTCACATTGGAGGCTAATGTAGGAAATAATTCATGCTTTTGTATGAAATATCTTGAAAATGTAAAATAGGACACTCTACAATTTTGGTCATTATTTTTGCTGGAAAAGAAATGATAGAGTCTTGTTTACTGAAAAAAAAAATACACTTTTGACTGTACGAGATGCACATATTTTTCCAACCATAACATGGTCTAATGCCGCGTACACATGAGCAGATTTTCAGTCGGAAAAAACTTGGATGGGTTTTCCAACGGAATTCCGCTCAAGCTTGGCTTGCACACACACGGTCACCCAAAAATTCGCTGAACTTTTGACTGCCAAGAACGCGGTGACGTACAAATCTACGACGAGCCGTGAAAATGAACTGAGCATGCGTCAAATTGTTTTGGAGCATGCGTAGGAATTTTGCGCGTCGGAATTTGTACAGACGATCAGAATTTCTGATCTTAAGTTTTTCCGACCGAAAAATTGAGAACCTGCTCTCAATCATTTGCTGGTGAGAATTCGGCCAGCAAAAGTCTGATGGAGCATACACACGGTTGCATTTTCCAACCAAAAGCTGTCATCGGTCTTTTGCTGGCCGCATTTCCGATCATGTGTATGGGGCATTAGTGTGCTTTCAGACTAGGTGCACTGGGACTACACTGGGCACCCTTACCCAGCACAGTCCCATGCAAGACAAGGCAAGAATTCTTGTTCTCAGCACTGTGCTGCCATGGTGCCCTCAAGTCCAGTGCAAGGCTATGGGCTCTGTATCAGTCTTGATGATTCCAGGACTTTAGACTGCAGGACCTCATGGGGGAAGATGCTGCAGGAACCAGTCTAGCAGCACAGGGGAGCCTGCAGGTACTGAGGATCAGGTAAGTAAACTGCTGTTCACAATCCCTTAGACAGAAATGAGCAGTTAACCTTTTAACTGCTTTTCCAGAGTTCAGCTTTAAAGTGAAGTATGCACATATTTACATATTTTGAGCAAACCAGTTAAGCCACTTTCAAACAAGCCCTCATTCACCTCTCTAGCTATAGGTATTGTGAAGACATTAGTCTTTGAAGTTAACAAAATGCTCAGGAAAACCCAAGCTGCTTTCTGTGAAGAGCAGATTCTTCTAATGTAAACACATTTTGGGTGTTTTTAAGCTGGCGCTGCGCATGCACAGGGCTCTGAGCCTGTGATGCTGGGGGCGTGCATCCAATGGCTGGCTTATATTTCAACAGGGTGAAGCAATGCAGAATATTGGGAGTTTTTCAGGCAAGCTAGATGGGGGAGCAAATGGTCTACAGGTATGGCAGGCACATTAATTCATTTTTTATTTTTTTTTAAAGCTGCTTAGGGTGCTGACACTGGCACTGTTTTAAGTAAACTGTGGCTGGGTCCACTTGTCCTTCCTCCCTACTGACCTGCTGGTTTGCACTCACACTGGATTCTAAAGAAGTGGCCCCAAGAACACAGACAACCAGACCAGCAATCCCTATTTCATTACACAGTTCTCGCTCTATGGGGAGAACTGTACTTTGGAATGGTTTCCACTCACACAGCAGCGAACTGTACCAGATCAGATGCCTGGGACCAGCTATTCCAAGTGGTCCTGGGTGCAGTATCAGCATTTTCTTAGCAAGACTGCAACATTGCGGTGGACAAATAGGACACCAAGTGACACTTTTTGGGGACCAGTGACACCAATACAGTGATCAGCGCTTAAAAAAATGCACTGATCACTGTATAAATGACACTGGCAGGGAAAGGGTTAACATCAGAAGCAATCAAAGGGTTAAATGTGTTCCTTATGTGTGATTTCTAACTGTATTGGGGATGCTGACACTAGACAAAGAGAGAGATTGGTGTTGCTGATTAGTAGGAATCCCAGATCTCTCTCTTCCTCTTTGACAGAACGACAGTCTGCCTTGTTTACATAGGCAGACCGCCGTTCTGTCATTCCCCTGAACGATTGCGGCTGGCTGGTGGACCCCCTGATTGGCTCCCGCTGTGTCCAATCTCAGCAGGAACAGGTTGCCGGCATCATGGTCGTGTGCCCGAGACCAGGAAGCGCGAACAGGTACGATGTTGCGCACAGCTGGGCCGACCTGCCACAGTATATGTGCGGTGGGCAGTGCATAAGTAGTTAAACAGTATAGACATTTATTTCTAATGTTTTACATAGCTATACCTGCAAAAGGGGCCAGCCTGAAGTGATCTAGCCTAGCAGGAGTTCATATTCTGAGGAAAGTTCCACTTTAGGAACCCAGTGAAACCCAACTTTATAGTCTTTGCTGTGATCTTCAATTAAAAAAAAAAGGAGAGCAAATTACTTCACATTACAAGCGGCTAGAAAGGTCAGCAATGGCTTATTTTACATCTTTTTACTGCTTTTTAAGAACATGTAAATTAACTCATTGCCTGCAGGTGCATTTCAATACTATGTCTTTTTGGGATAATAATAATACTTCCCAAAATACCTTCATACAGTATGTATAGGGCTCAAATTATCAAAGTTGTGTTATGCCGCGTACACACGATCGGAATTTCGGACAGCAAAAGACCGATGAGAGCTTTTCATCGGAAAATGCAACTGTGTGTATGCTCCATCTGAATTTAGCTGGCCGAATTCCCGCCAGCAAAAATTTGATAGCATGTTCTCAAATTTCCTCATGGAAAAACTTTCTATCGGAAATTCCGACGCGCAAAAAAACCTCATGCATGCTCAGATTCAACTGCGAGATGGAAGCTATTGACTACTAGGTATTGAACTTAGTTTTTCTAGTCCCGTCATCCATGTTGTACATCATCGCGTTCTTGTTGGTCGGAATTTGGTGTGACCATGTGTCAGGGCCGCTGATAGGGGGGGACCACCAGCCCTTCTGTACTGGGCCCTGCCCTGTAGGGGGGCCCAGAGGCAGAGGGGGGACTCCCACATTATAGGGACTATACTAATCCTGAGCTAGGGTCCCATGTAGTGTGCGTGGGAGGAAGCAGAAAGCAAATTATTTAAACACTTTTGGGAGTAATCTGCAGCTGTATGTCCAGACTATTACATACAGTACATGACACAAGTCCCAGTCTCTTCTATATCAATACGCCGGCCGGGACTTGTGTAATGTAATTGTCTGGGCATATACGGCTGCAGATTACTCCCAAAAGTGTTTAAATACTTTGCTTTCTGCTTCCGGCTGTCCAACTTCGTGCCCAGGTGGGAGGAGCTCAGCTTCTGGCCGGTCCCCATGCTCCCAGATCCAGAGGATCCAAGCCCCCCCACCCCAGGAGAAGCACTGCATGAGGACCCCAGATAAAAGAAGCCAGCAGGACCGGGTACTTGTGGAGTCGGGGATGTTAGGTGGAGGTAGAGACTGGGCCCGGGCTCTGAGCATAAAGTTGGCCATACTGCTCTCCCACATATCTAAAATATTGTGGGTATTCGCCGTGCCCAGAGTGAAGTCTTTTCCCTGCTGTGTGGGGGGCCCCGCCAGGTAGACTGTACGGGGCCCCATGATTTTTAACAGCGGCCCTGCCATGTGTAGGCAAGACAGTTTGAGCGGAATTCCAAACGAGAAAACCATCAGAGCTTTTTCTGATGAGAATTCCAATTGTGGCATTAGATCGTGTGTACATAAGCATCAGGCTAAGAAGCAGTTCAAATTAGGGGTGCAACGGATCGTCACCGATCCGTGATCCGAACGGTCCACCCCGCTCGGATCGGCATACGCCGCGATCCGCGGCCTATCCTAAGGCCGCGGATCTCCAAAGCTGCGCCCATCTTTCTACACCCAGGCCGTTTGCACTGTGATCGCTCCATCAAATGACAGAGCGATCACTTGTAAACAAACCGGCGTCATGTAATGAAACCCTGCCATTATTACAGTGGGCGAGATTGTGGATATTACAGTGGGGGAGATGACGAGGATATTACAGTGGGGACTATATGGTCGTGGAATTTTAACAGGTTTTTGCAAATTCAATTATTATTTGCTGATCCGAAAAATGATCTGATCCGTGATTCTGATCCGAGGAACGATCCGATCCGTTGCACCCCTAGTTCAAATGCAGCCATTGAAAAGTGCAGTTTTAGGGTTTGTGTAAATTGACATTTGTGTCTTGCTGCTGCCATGTGCTTGTAAAGCATTTCTAAAGGATCTGGAATACAATGCTTGAATTTTTTTTTTTACTCATTTGTAAAAGTCAGTAGGAGCAAAATGTAAACACATGTCAGCACCAGTCTGATTATTGGAGAAGAGCAGGCTGAGTCCCCAGCACAGCCAGAACACGAACCATGCTGTGCTCTAATGCCTGGTCAGTTTTTAACAAGAAAGCAGAGGCACTGGCAGGAACACCAGAGATTTCACACAAAGGAAGCAATATAAAGAGAACAGGATACTTTTTCATACAAGTACATAATACAGCAGACACATATCAAGGATTATGAAATGTTGGGTTGACATATTCTTTATGTCAGATACCTGCATACACATTTAAAGAAAATTAGTCAGGAATGGGTATATAAAAAAAAATTTAAAAATTGAACTCTTAAAACGAAAGTATTTTGGTTTAGTACCTTTTTTTTTTTATTATTAATTTGGTTTAAAAACTTTTTAAAACTTTAATATTATTTTAGTGTGTAAAATATTCATGTTGCATATTAATATTTTATGATCTCCTTTTGTCCCAGCAAGTGAAGCTATAGTCTCCCTTTTATATGTTTAGCTACTTCAGCTAGAGAGCAGCCTAACCAGGGACACTGTAGCCCTCTAACAAAAGACCATACTCTGCATGAAGTAACCCTAGATCCAGTGCTTCTTATCAATATTTCCTAAACCCTGCTTACACCTAATGGCAGGCTGCCTTTTCTGTGCTACCACGTTAGGTAACTCATAGTGCTCTGGGAATCCCTTGATATTTATGAAAGTTTTATTTGTAAAACAAAGGTTGTTAATATATAATAAACACATATAAGACTACAGTTAAAAAATATGAACTTAAAGTGGTAATAGAACATCTTTTTTTTTTTTTAAATAACAAAGATTATTCTTACCTATTCTGTGCAGTGGTTTGGTACAAAGCAGCTCTGGTCCTCTTCTCTTCGTGTCCCCTGCCATCACCCCTGGCTCCTCCTCCCCCCAACCAGTGCCCCCAGAAAAGCCGATTGCCCTAGCGGCAACACTGCATTCTTGCTTCCAAGCCACTGCTTTATGCGTTCACAAGACACATAGAGCCCGGGTTCAGCCCGCTTCTCCACTCTCTCCTCATTGCCTCACTGGCTGTGATTGACAGCAGTGGGAGCCAATGGGCCTCCCCTGCTGCCTCAGCCAGTGAGGAGGGAGAATCCCGGGACAGCCAAGGCTATTGTGGAGGGAGCTCATAGAATGCACAACGGTAAAAAAAACTTCAGCATTTAGAACCACTTGAAAAAAAAAAAACTTGACCAAACACATGATAGTTTCTCTTTACGTTGTTCTAAAAGTAAAGCCATACCTATCTGGATTAGGCGTGCATGCTGCTATTTACTTGTCATTTCCCCTTGTCAGAGCAGAAATGCCACCCCAATGTCAAGCTGTAAGGTCTCCATAGAGGTGACCTGTCTCCTACCTGAGATCAACACTAACACATGACACTCTTTTTGGGTTGATGCAGATGGGTAAAACTGCATTTTAACAAATTCTATATTTAGGGGTGATTACATATTATGGGTAGTAACTATTGAAATAAATGGGTTAGCTTAACATGCAGGCAATTGTATTTTTCAGAATAGAATATATGAAGTGGCGGCCTCAATGTTTGCCTTAGCTTTTTTTAA
This sequence comes from Lithobates pipiens, assembly GCF_037356315.1. NCBI lineage: Eukaryota > Metazoa > Chordata > Amphibia > Anura > Ranidae > Lithobates > Lithobates pipiens. The sequence continues at coordinate 60,807,701 of NW_027507686.1, read as the reverse complement.
CATTTGTTTCTTTAGTCACACCTGAGCGTTGCATTTTTGCCTGTTTTTTCTGGCATTTTGATGCTCGCGCATTTTTGTACAACTTTTTCCAAGCATTTTGGAGCTTTGGTATTTTTGTAATAACCAATAGAAAAACTATCATAGGTTATATCCTTTGTTGCTATGTGTTTCTGCTTTCGGCTACTTCAAAAATGCACAAGTCTGCCCGAATCAAGCTACAAAAGTAGCTCCAAAACTTCTTGTGGAGATGGAGTGGAGATGTGAACCACCTGCATAGAGAATATTTGATTTTTTTTCTCCCCAAGTGGTTTTGAGCTTTGAGCTCCAAAACGTTCAGGTGTGAATGGGGCCTTAAAAAGACAGTTTTGCACTACTGTGATCAAGCTCTGTAAATGTTGTTCTTTTATATCTGGAGAAAATTATAAAAATCCTTATTTAGATCAGTGATCTCCAAACTGCGGCCCAGGGACCGGATGTGGCCCTTTGCTTGTCTTTATCAGGCCCTTGGGGTGCTATTCCTCCCACTGATACAAGCATTATTGCTTCTACTGATGCTAATAGGGTATAATTCAAATCACTGATACCAAAAATAGTGCACTATTCTGACCACTGACAACAATGATGGGGCACTATTCCTTCCATTGACACCAATGATTAAGCACTATTGCTTCCACTGGCACCAATGATGGGGCACTATGCCTCCCAATATAGGGGCACTGTTCCTCCCAATGACACCAATGATGGGGCACTGTTCCTCCCAATGACACCAATGATGGGGAACTGTTTATCCTCTCCTCCAACTGACAATGGGGCAACATTCCTCCCACTAATACCAATGGTGGGTCATTGTTTACTCCCATTGATGACAGGGCATTTTCGACTCATGTTGGACACAGTCTAACCCCTCAAAGTCTGAAGGACAGTAAACTGGCTTTTGGTTCAGAAGGTTTGGAAAACCCTGATTTTGATTGTAGAGATCCTTGAACATGCTCTTTGAGATACAAGAAGCCCATACATGCTTGTGTTATACCTACACTATACAATCATTGGACGCAATACTCAGATCTGTCACAACCATTTTTTTAAATGAGTGCAAAAACGTACACACTGTACACAAAGTATACAACTTTGGTTTTATAGATCATATACATGTTTTGTTGCTGTTGTTGCTTATATTTATTGAGCATATTTTTTTTGTATAGTTTTCTCCAACCATGATGCTGAATACAGTGCTGTTGTGTGTGGCTATCATCCAGGCAATTCAAGCAATGCTCACCTTAGACTCTGGCAATGGCCGCTTTGAAGATATTAACTCTGGCACTAACAATGGAAGATACAACTACCCAGGTTTACTACGTAAAGTGAAGGAATCTGGATTGGTTGTACCAGGTAAGAGACAGGAACCTTTTTTTTTTTATGGAAAAAAATCTTTACCAAATGTTTACAATTTTAATGATCTTTGCAAGAATTTTATATAGTAAGGCCCGGTTCACACTGGTGCAATATATGCTCGGACTTTGAGAACACATGCCGCATGACGTGTACAAATCAATGGTTCCCTATGAGACCTGTCTTAACTGGCCAGATACAAGTCGGTCTGACTTTTGAAAAGGTTCCTGCACTACTTTGGTCCGACTTCAGTCTGTTTTCAGGCCATTCATTATCATTGAAGTCAGATCAAAGTCGGATCATCATCCTAACCAACCACTTGTGACAGCCAACATGGTGATTACAACAGCAGGAAAAGTAATTTATGTCACACTGTGATTATTTTGATAGGTCAATTGACAAGTCAGACTATGTCAAAGTGGGAGCAAAATCGTATCCTGTTTTTTCAAGCCGGATGGAAGTAGGACTGATGTCGCAGGGCAAAATAGGATGACAGTCGTACAACAGTCATGTCGTACCAGTGTGAATTCAACGTGACCCTGTTGCTACAGTAAATCCATTGATTTAATAGTTTCATAAAACAGTTACATGTCAGGAATGTAACTGTCACATAGGTTGTGCTCTCAATCAAACTGTCACACCATCCAATGGCTGGTGTCATAACTGATCACATGTGCAGCATCATGGCAGTTGAATATTAAACATTGGCCAAGATGGCAGCTTCTTTGGCTGAAAATGATTGAAAGGTTTACTTCTACTTTAAGCCATGGCATACATCTAAAAAAAAGTCTGTAAATACTTGTCTTTCCCGCTGCTCCTGGTGCTGATAAATCTTCTGCTGAAGTCCACAGGGAAGCCAACACTTCTGGGAGTGTCAATCTCCTATGTCCCCTGCAGTTCTCACTGACTGACCTCTACCTACTACAAGATACAGGAAGCACCAGTGAGAAGAGCCGTGGACCCAGGAGATTGACACTCCATGCAGTGTTGGTTTCCCTAGTAGTATTAAACCCAAAAGCAAACATTTATTACAGTATACTGCAACTTACCAATTCTTAGATGTGATGGCTAAATTCGTTTTCTTTTCAGACTCTCTTTATTCATTTTTCATCTGGTGAACCTGCCAGTGAGTATGTTATTTTTAAAAAAGAACAAGCTCTCCAGCAGAATGGATCAGTTACAAAGATGAGACAAACAATTTAACACTGACAGGAGTGCTTACAAAAAATGCGTTCAGGACAGATGTTCAGAGGCTTTTGAAATGCCAAATGCCTGTAATACCTTCTAATGCATTTAGCCACGATTTGTTTATAGGCATTTTTAATGGAGATACATTTCTGACCATTTGCAATGCAAAAAAACACTTCTAAACTTAGCTAAAGGCGGCATTTAAATGCGGCAAAACGTTTTTCATCGGTTACTAGCTCTCAAGTTCCATCGTTCAGGAAAGGTTTTAAAACTTCCCATGTACATGAAGCTTAACACTCCCCCCACATTAACAATGCTGCTGTCCAAAGAACTCTAATATAGGAGGTGTGTTAATGGCCAGATCACCAGGTGAAAACAGAGAGAAAGAAGCCTAAGAAAAGAGAAAATGAATGCCGCCACCACATCTAATGATTAGTAAGCTGCAGTATATTACATGTTTGGTTTAATACCGCTTTAAGACTTCAAGTGTTACTAGACCCTTAACAGTAAAATCAGTGTGTACATGCAGTAAAGCTTGCTTGTTATACTAACTGTGGAACCGAAAGGGTTAATCCTCTCCATTGTGTAAAAAGACTGTTTGAGCCTGTCTTCGCTGTTCATCCCTTTCTTCCACAGTCCCCAATTTATCTGCTAATAGAACAGAGGCTAGGGGACAAGCTGCACATGCTCAGTTTGGTGTGTATTGCTAGAGAGCTTTTTTTTTCTTGGGAGAGTGCATGTAATCAGCATAGGGCCAATCAGCACTATCCAGACAGAGAGTCATGGGTCCCGCAGCCTGATAGGACGGTCAGAGGAGAATAAAAACTCCTCCTACAAGCTTTAACCAGACACTGATAGAAGTCCCAAGACTGCTCGAACTGCTGATGAGAAAAGGTATTAAGCAGTTTATATTTACTAAAACTATTGCATTTCCATGTTCTCTGTACTGTGGGAGACCAGATATAGTGATTGCAAGGTCCTGGGTTAAGTAACACTTTCAACAGAAGATGTCACAAAACCAGCACAATGTTCAGCGGCCTGGGAAAAGGGGAATAGTATTTACAGACTTATTTTACAGGTATGCCATGGCGTAAAAATGTTTTACTACGTTGCTTTAAAGGGATTGTAAAGTAAATATTTTTATTTTTTAAAATAACAAACATGTTATACTTACCTCCACTGTGCAGCTTGTTTTGCACAGAGTGGCCCCGAACCTGCTCTTCTGGGGTCCCTCGGCGGCTGTCTCGGCTACCCTCCACAAGTATTTCTCACATGCATGCAAGCTCTCTCGCATGGTGAGAAGCATTTGCGGGCCCGCTCCCGTGATACAGCCGGCGGCTATAGCCACTCGCTGTATCACTCGGCCCCGACCTCGGCGCGCTGCGTCATTGGATGTGATTGACAGCAGCGCGAGCCAATGGCTGCGCTGCTTTCAATCCATCCACTCTAGCCAATCAGCGGCCAGGCTGAGCAGCGAAGAGGACATCGGGGCGAGCGTGGGACTTTCGAGGGGTCGGGTAAGTAAAACAGGGGGGCAGGGGGTGCAGGCACTGTCAGATGTTTTTTCACCTGAATGCATAGAATGCATTCAGGTGAAAAACTATTTACCTTTACAACCCCTTTAAGCTCCAGAGCAATTTCATTTTTTTTATCCATAAAACAAGAGGTGTTTGGACACATAGCTACTAAACATGTCTGTGCTCCTGAAAATAGTTCAATGCCGTTATAAATGCTCAATAAAATGTAATATTTCAGGAAGTTTGCAAGGATCAGAGGCTCTCCGAACAGACATGGGAGCAGCTCAGGAAGACCTGATAGAGGATTATAGTCTGCTGGACCCAAGGGTAACTTTATATACTTGTACCTTTTATTGTCTTATACCTACTGCTTGTCATGAACAATTCTCAGATGTTTCTGATCCCTATGTATAGTGACATTTAAGGGAACATCTTTCCAAGCAACAATAGGACCTCATCTCGTTTATATTACGCACGTGGGTGGGGTTAAACCCATAAATTGGGAGGTGTCAACACACCTTGAAGTTTAAATGTTATTTTTTTAAATATGGCTCACAGCAGTGGCACTAAATATGTTGCAGGTTATATACTTCTTCAGGTAGAAAAGATAATGTTGGTCAACAAGGTTATATATAGTGATATACAAACCAAATTATGAAGCGTCATTTACCTATGTTATATCAAAAGTAGAGCTGCGCATCTTCACTGGTCTTGCGATTCAATTACGATTATCTGGTCAACGATTCGTTTAAATTCAATTCTGCGATGCATCACGATTACCGACGAACTCCTACTTCTGCTTGGGCCGCCTAGGCGGCCCTTCCTCCCTGCAATCTTCTAGGACACATCACAGGTCCAAGAAGATTGCCCGGCCATTCAGGATAGCGCAGTGAGACATGCACACCCAGCTGTGAAGCTGCAAGCTGTCACAGCCGGATGCCCATGGTAGAATTGCCAGCGCCGTGGAAAAGTGGGGGAGAGAAGGGAGGGTTTGGGTGGCCACGTCGCTGGATTGTGGGACAGGTGAGTGTCTTTATTAAAAGTCAGAAAATACACTTTTTTTTGTAGCTGCTGACTATTAATAAACAAAACATTGACTGTAACTCCGCTTTGAATTAAAAAATAACCTCATTCCTGCTGAATGACCAGGCCATTTTTTTGCGATACGGCATTGCATTTCTTTAACTGACAATTGCGTTGGAATCCTTTTTTTTCCCCACAAATAGAGCTTTCTTTTGGTGGTATTTGATCGCCTCTGGGGTTTTTATTTTTTGCGCTATAAACAAAAAAAGCGTCAATTTTGAAAAAAAAAACAATATTTTGTACTTTTTGCTATAATAAATATCCCCATTTTTTTTTTAAAGCGAATTTTTCCTCAGTTTAAGCCGATATGTATTCTACATATTTTTGATAATAAAAATCGCATAATAAGTGTATATTGATTGGTTTGCGCAAAAGTTACAGTGTCTACAAAATAGGGGACAGATTTATAGCATTTTTATTTTTTTTACTAGTAATAGCGTCCATCTGCGATTTTTATCGTGACTGAGACATTATGGTGGATACATCGGACACTTTTGACACATTTTTGGGACCATTGTCATTTATACAGTGATCAGTGCTATAAAAATGCATTGATTACTGTAAAAATGTCAATGGCAGGGAAGGGGTTAAACACTAGGGGCGATTAAGGGGTTAAATGTGTTCCCCAGCGTGTGTTTCTAACTGTAGGGGATTGACTAGAGGAAATGAGAGATTGTGGTTCCTAGCTATTAGGAACACACCATCTGTCTCTCCTCTCAGAACAGGGATTTGTGTGTTCACACACACGTCCCTGTTCTGCTTCTCGTGCCCGTGATTGCTTGTGGCCAGCGGTCATCGCGACCATCGGCCACGAGCATAGGCAGCCCCGGTGCGACTGCCCAGCCCGCCTCTCGCCTCTTGCTTCCAGCTCTCCTCTCACGTCTCTCCTGATGTCAGCGGGGAATTCTCAGCCCCGCTCACCTCTCTTCTGATTTGATAGCGACAGTCAGGGGGCCTGGCTGAGAATTCTCCGCTGATGTCAGGACGTGAGAGGAGAGCTGGAAGTGAGAGGAGAGAGGCGGGCTGGGCAGTCACATGAACGGTATGGATTGTACACAACAGGGGATATGCTCAGAGCGCTCTCCCGGGAGGGCCAGTGCAATGACGTCACCGGTAATTGATTTTTACAGTCTCATGCATCGATGCCGCATCGGGGACACCCAAATTGCGATGCAGTGATTAATTTCAGCACCCCTAAGTATTCCAATTAGCCAATCCACAGAATAGTTTTTTGTTGAGCTTCAGTGTCTATGAGCAGAAAAAAAATGTTTTTGTAGTGTTTTTTCCGTTGTTTTTCTAGTAGATAAAAATGCTAAACGACCCTAAACTATTTTAAATGCTTCTAAACGCTACTAAAAAGCTCCTAAGAGCTTTTTTTTTTTTTTTTTTTTTTAGCATTTCTTTTTCTTCAAGTACTGTAAAAATGCTAATAAAATGCTAATGCTCTTAAATACTCCTAAAATCTACTAAAAGTGAGCACAAAAACGGTATTATCAAAATTTTTCAAACCCCGCTTGCTAATCTTTACCTACAGGTAAGCCTATAATAAGGCTTACCTGTAGGTAAAATGAATATCTCCAAAACGTACACCGTTTAGAAGATCTTCACCTGCATGTAGCCAGTGACATTACTGGCGCATACCTTGCTGGAACTTCAGAGCTTTGCGCCAGAACCAAAGGCTCCCGCACGCATGCGTGACGTCATCGCGGCTCTGGCCAATCACACCACTGGAGCTCGCAAACCCAGAAAAAAGAGAAGGGGAACATGGCAGCCCTCTCAGCACTAACTTTTTCAGTGTTGGAGGCCTTTGTTCCAAAGTGAGTGTTTCATAATGTGCTAGTATGCACATTATGCCATTGCCTTGTAGGGTTTTTTTTTTGTTTTTTGCAACATGTACAGTTTGCAACCACTTTAATATTAACAGCAAGTTACATTTTTTGTGCATTTAGAGAAACATCCTGCCTTTTTTTAAAACAATTTACACAACTGGCTAGAACTAGCTCCTATAGAAAATATAATTCAAATTTTCGCAGCTTTTGTAGAGGTAAACCTTTTTTCCTCCAGACACAAAGAGTTTTACCTTTGTCATTTGCAAAGACCTTAAGGCTGGGTTCAAACTATTGTGAATTGGATGTGGATTCCCTGCATCCAATTCACAATATCAGGAGATTTTGACCAGCTCTCTATGGAACCAGTTCACATAACTCCACTGCGAATTTGCACAGGAGTACTGTGCGTCTTTTGGTCCTTTTCAGGTCCCAATTCAGCCAAACATTCGGGCTGAAATCGGACCTGAAACGGTGAACGCACTGGACCCCGGCTTTGAACCGCGTTCGAAGATAGTGTGAACCCAGCCTTAAAGTGGGATTCCATTGACCAATCTTTTTTTTTTTCATTAATATACTTTACTAATGTAAAGATGGTACTCACGTTTTGTGTTTAATCTTTCCCCCGCTTTCCGATTTAGTCCGCAAGATGATGTTATATTAATTCATCCTGGTGGTTTTCATTTTGCTTATGGGCATTTGAAGCGCACAAGCATTTATTTCCGGGAGCGGTGCTCCCAACATTCACCGCTTGATCCCGCCCATGCTCACTGTATAACAGCGAGCAGCGCCGTAAAATTCCGGGGGTTGCCATCACAACGGGTGGCGTCATGGGAAGTTCCCGCCCTGTTGTGATGGCAACCAAACATATTTCGGCATGACGACGTTCCGCACAGAATCTTGGGGGGACTAAGAATAAGCTCCCAGGGGACTTTGCGGAGCCGGGGAAAGGCGAAAAACACGCCTACTCCCACGGGAGGAGAGACCTGAAGTTCAAATACTAATTAAAATAATAATTAATTTTAAGGGGCATTTGAGCATTAATGACAGTAACAGAATGGGCTAAGATATGTTGAAAAATTTGGGTACAACACCGCTTTAAGTGAACAACTTTGTATCAAGTTTACTCTTAATATAAACTATTTATGTATTTATATATGGTAATTGTAGCCAGCTTTAATTGCCTCTTCTCAAGGAAAAATACATTCACTTCAGTTAGTCTTACATGATACCATAGCTGAAGACCTCTGTGCCATTTATTGAGTTGAGCAGAAGAAGAAAGACTGCTTTGGTTTGCATCATCAAAGTATAAAACCATTTTAAATATGTCAGCAATGGAAAATTAATGAAAACCAGTTTACATAAGTTTGCATAGCATATGCATAATTACTGTACCCTATGTAAGTTTCAATAAAACAGAAAACTATGCCTTGAAACAAAGCAAGAATGCTAAGACATGACTGATTAAAACTGGCCATAAAGGAACAGCAACTGATGAACGCCACAAGTGTTCCTGGCAGAACACACAGCCATCTAGTCTATTATTGCCAACAGATGTCTCAGAGTCCCCTTACGGAAAGCAGAAAATTATTTGCCTAAATGTTTGATCAATAATGTGTAAAGATCAGATACTCCAATGCATGGACAATCTAAAGCCTCATACACACGATCGGATTTTGTACAAACTTTCCCGTGGATTTTTGTACAAAGGGCGTTGGCTGTGAACTTGTATTGCATACACATGGCAGGACTTTTTCAGCCAACTTTCACCAAATCACATGTTTTTTCTGCTCTTTACGGCCACCTTTGGTCAACTTCTGTATTGTTGTCTGATCTTTTGCATTGGTTCTGAGCATGCGTGTTTGTACCGTGTACAAAAGTCCTATGGTTTTCTGTACGCATCGGACTTTGCTCTATAGGACTTTTGTTGCCGGAAAGTTTGTACGTTCGCACAGCCAACAAAAGTCAGATGAAAACGAAAAAGTTTGTCCGATAGAGTGTACACATGGTCGGATGTTGCCTTAAAACAGCTAATTTGCCTGTTTGTTGTCAAAAAGTCAGATCGTGTGTATGGGCCTGTGTATGGGCCTTTAAACAGAGAGAGTAGCACATATGAGGCCCTACAATTATTCCCCTGCACACAGGTCCTTTCAAAAATGACCAGTTTTATCGCTCAGCTTCTTCTGCTATGCTCATCACATCTTTCTTTTTTCTCTTCAGCAGGCATTATCACTGGAGCTTTCTTCCCGTGAAGAGCGTTCTCCAAGGAGGTGTATCCAGCTTCACGAGTCCTGTGTCGGTCACCTGCCCTGCTGTAGCCCGTGTGCAACTTGTTATTGCCGATTCTTCAATGCAATTTGCTATTGCAGGAAAACCAGCACTAATTGCCACCAAGGCAAAAACTAGCATCAATGTGCTTAATGGTCCCTGAGGACTATCTACTATGCGATGCTTTGTAATAATAATTGATTGTATTTTTACCTCTATTTTCTCTATATGAATTTCTAACTTGCCTTCATAAAACCTCTTGTAAAGCTATTCAGGGCAAAGTATCAGGTTTGTTTTAGAGCAGGCAGGGTAATGAGCACTTACTTCCAGTGGGTTTCTCTGCTAACCCAAGCCCACTGCAGTCACCTGCAAAACTGCTGAGTAAGACCCAACTCAACATTTGATTTGAAGCTTACACAGTGTAGAGAATTCCAGCCCTGTGTGACAAATGGTCACTTATTGGCGATATCCATCTTAAAGAGGAAGTAAACCCTGATGGGTTTACTTCCTCTTTGTCTCCCTGCAAAGGCAAAGCATAATGGGCTACTATGCATCGCATAGTAGCCCATTATGTGTCACTTACCTGACACAGGAGCCAGCGATGTCACCGCTGTCCCCTGTACTCCAGAGCATCCATCTTCTTCTGGGTATCGCTGCTGCGGCCACTCACAGCGCCGGAGCAGCGATGACGTCACTCCCGCACATGAGCACGGGAGCCGCCACTAACGGCATATCGCCGTTAGCAGCGGCATGCTGCTAACGGCGTTATTGCGCCTGCGTGCCGCTGTCTACGGCGCATGCGGCGTAGACAGCTGTCACTGTCTTTTACTAAATATATCCTAAACTGTGTAGGTTTAGGAGATATTTCTTGGACCTACAGGTAAGCCTTAATCTAGGCTTACCTGTAGGTTAAAGTGGTTTGTAAGGGTTTACAACCACTTTAAGCCCCATACCTATAATATTAGATTGTCTGCAGATTTACTAAAACCATATAATATGAGGTCAAACCTTAAGTTTCAATTGGTATGCAATCAGGAAGGCCCTTGCACTACATGGTTTTGGTAAATCTGAAGACAAAAATCTGCAGAAAATCTAATAGTGTGTATGGGGCCTAACTCTTATAGGTAGAAAATTACTATGCTGTGTTATCTCCTGATATTAATTCCAACAATGATTTTAAAATGGCAACGTTATTGAAACTAGAAAATGAAGTGTGATCAAAAAAATTGTATATTGCAAAATACACACACACACACACACATATATATATATATATATATATATATATATATATATATATTATATAGGATCCTTTGATTGCTGTGATAATAAAATCGAAGCATCACATTGCACAGACAAAATAAAATTATAATAAACAAACTTTTATAAAATATATATAAAGGGTGCCACAAACGTGAATCATAAAGTGCTATAGTGCATATAACTGACGTCTTAATCAAATGAACATCAGTCCAACATAATTGGTATATAGTCTTTATTATAGGTATAATGGTGACTTTATAAAAACATGAAAACAACGTGCTGCGGTGTCCACACTCAGGTGCTCCCCACCCTCAGGCAATGGCTGCTCACCTCTGAGCGCGTGACTGTGCAATTAAGTTCGGTCAACCACACATATGAATCACCTCAGGGATCTAAGTTTTTTGGGGTTTCATTTTAGGGCATTTATTTACATGCAATGGCCAACACCTCAGTATGTACCACAATTGGTTTATATGTATGCATTTTAATATAATATATGTTTTTTAAATGTAATTGGTAGAATTATATTGGATTGTTACCATATGTTCCCTCTATAGCACCATTCTGCAACTGAGCATCTGTATTACATAGCCCCCAACTGTCCCTGATTTTGAGGGACTGTCCCTGATTTGGAGCAATGTCCCTCTGGCAATCTTTCCTCCTCGTGTGTCCCTCATTTTGGTCTGAGCTATATAGTTGTACATAAAATTAACTTTTTTCTTTCAAAAAGTTCCCAGTTTCTTTCAAAAGTTTCCCAGTGCTAAATCTTTCATCCAATTTCGAAGTTGCTGCATTTGTACATTTTAAAAGCAAATATAAAGGAATAGTAGTGGTAAAAAAAACACCCTTGTGGATTTAATTGACCTTTTTTTTGTTAATTCTCCTTTAAGGGGGTGTGGCAGGGGGCATGCCCTATGCCTACATACATTTGCTAGTAGGTGTCCCTCATTCCCATCTCAAAATGTTGGGAGGTATGGTATTAGGATGCAGCCGGTATATATGATAGTATGTTGCTCTATAGCATTATTGAGGATTAGTTAGTTTAGCGCTGTTATAAGTGTTGTCACAGCACGTTCTGTTTAGGATTCCAGTATATACAGAACATTGGGCTAAGTATATGCACATTAGGATGTCCCTAGACCACAAAAAAAGGCAGACGGCCAAGTATTCTAGTATAAACAATGCATTGGGCTAAGTATATGGACATTAGGATGTCCTCAGACTACAAGAAAATGGCCATGGCCGAGTATTTAAGTGACAATCAGCATCCCCCTGAGGAAGATATGAATCGTCATGTGTAGGGGAGGGGACAGGGTGGTGTAGGAAGCAGCTGGTTTGCTTCACAGAGAACGGACATACGACCTCAACTAAAACCCAGCGTTTTAAAGGCACATACAGAGTGGGGCACTATATGCACCTAACCCATGTGAGTATCCTGTACTGGGGCTTTTTGGTTGTACAATAAAATTGTGTTTAAACGGTATCACACTATGGAGTTTCTCTTTACTGTTTGTATATGAGGACAAAGCACCAGTGAGCAGTTTGGAACTTAGAATTCCTGAGGTGATTCATATGTGTGGTTGACCGAACTTAATTGCAAGGTCACATGCTCTGAGGTGAGCGAACATTGCCCGAGGGCGGGGAGCACCTGAGTGTGGACAGCGCAACACTTTGCTTTCACGTTTTTATCAAGTCACCATTATACCTATAATAAGGACTATATACCAATTATGTTGGATCAATCTACGTTGAATTAGGGTGTCATTGTTATATGCACTATAGCACTTTACGATTCACATTTGTGGCACCATATATATATTTAATAAAAGTTTGTTTATTATAATATTATTTTGTCTGTGCAATGTGACACTTAGATTTTATTATCACAGCAATCAAAGGAATATATATATAATCCTTTGATTTCTGTGATAATAAAATCACATTTCAATTTGTGTATATATATATATATATATATATATACAAATCTGTATATATATATATATATATTTTTTTTTTTTTACAATATACTATATTTTTGTCGCTTTATCACGCTTCATTTTCTAGTATTGCAATGTTGGCATTTTAAAATGATTGTTGGAACTAATATCAGGAGATAGCGCAGCATAGTAATGTAATGTTGTTTTCACACGGCTTTATGAGACGTGATTAATGCTAGCAGCTGTCAATCATTTCTACGCACCTATTATATTTTTTCATATTTTTGATATAGTTTATTTTATTTTCACAACAGTTAGCTCACAAGATCCTCAGAGTTTGTTTTAAGTATCCTTTTTAAGGCCCATACACACGATCAGACTTTTTGACAACAAACATGCAAATTAGCTGTTTTGGAGCAACATCCGACCGTGTGTACGCTCCATCAGACAAACTTTTTTGGTTTTCATCAGACTTTTGTTGGCTGTGCGAACGGACAAACTTTCTGGGAACAAAAGTCTGATGGAGCAAAGTCTGATCGTGTGTACAGAAAACCATAGGACTTTTGTACAAAGTACAAACAGGCATGCTCAGAACCAATGCAAAAGATCAGACAACAATACAGAAGTTGACCAAAGGTGGCGGTAAAGAGCAGAAAAAACACGTGATTTGGTGAAAGTTGGCTGAAAAAGTCCTGCTGTGTGTATGCAATACAAGTTTAGGGCCGACGCCCTTTGTACAAAAATCCAAGGGAAAGTTTGTACAAAGTCCTATCGTGTGTATGGGCCTTTACTCTCCCTGCTCTAAAGCAAACCTGTTACTTTGCACTGAATGGATAAACTACAGGGTCGCTTGAAACAAAATATAATAGTGTGCTTTGCAATGTGCCTATAAATGCTACTTATCCTCTATCCCATGCTTACTAAACAGACACTATATTTATACTACTGAATATGAAGATTTTTTTTAAAGGGATATTAATATTTTAATGTAACTACAAAATGATTTCAGCAAAATTCACTATTAAATGTGAACAGCTGAATTTAAAGATGCTTTTGTGTTTCTTAAAAAAGATGGATTATTTTAGAATACATTTTAAAGCTATTTGATTTTACAGGTTCCCACTTTGTCTCCATTTTCTGTTACAGGGTAATTAGGAGGTAAATTATTCTCTGATCATCCAATCTGCCTATTGGAATGATTCATATCTCTGACCATTTTTGCTGTCGGTGTCCCATTCCCATTGGTGGAAATTTCCTTTTATGTTGTGTTCTTCTGTTCTAGAGACACGAAAAAAATGAAAAAATGTGTGAAACATTTCTCCAAATTGAGGTGGAACCTAAAACAGGTGTCGCTAGAACAGTTGTCACCACTGGAAAATATTATCTTGCCTCTATTTAGGTGACAAATAGGAACCGTGAATCTCTGCAGCAGGGACACAGATAGTAAAAAAAAGTATAAGGCTTTTTAACTGCTGCCCACTGTATGAATAAGCTAGAAAAAGCGCGTTCCTCTATACAAAAAAAAAAAAGGGGGACTAACCCTACAAAACTCTTTGCACTGGCAGAGGAGTATGAGGCTGCATTCACACCGGGACGATTTGAATCCCAAGCAGATTATCCATGATTCTGTCTTTGATTTCAAAGCGCCCAGGTGTGAATGACAAATCGCACAACGCACATCTCAGATGCCATTCATTTAAACGGCACCTAAAAATGCAGTTGCTGCAATAAATCGTAATGCAGTCGTGGCGAACCACATCGCGTGAACCAAAAGAAGCTCCTGAACTTTTTATAAGTGACAAGCTTCACGCGATGTGGTTGGCTGTGATTGCAATTCCATTAATTGCCTGACAATGTCTGAAAAAATCTGCCTGCTATTCAAAATAGCAGGTGTCAGTGCAGCCTTAAGCCCCGTAGACACAATGAGATTATCGGACGAATGATCGTCCGTTTTTTTTTCCTTTTGCATGCTAACTTCAGATCGAATCTGATGAACTTTCTAAAGTCACGAAATTCCCGCACGACAGAAAAAAAATTCGGAAGTAATGTCATGTGTTGTAATGCATTTGTATTGCATTTTCGAAGGATAGCTGTACTGATTACATGAAAATCATACGATCTGGCATCATCCGAAAAAAAAAATTGTGCACATCCGATAGAATAATATCATATGAACTGTCATGATCGGCTCTCAAAAGCTCTGTACTAATGATCCGATTATCGTACGATTTCTTCAAAATCTGTATTACTTTAGCAGATTTAATTCTTAACGGCAGCCCTATGCATCTGCATACACATTGGGTTAAAGTTACTAAAACTAGAGCAGCTACGCATGGTAGCCAATCAGCTTCTAACTTCAGCTTGACAATAAAACCTGGAAGCCGACTGGTTTACATGCAGAGCTGCACCAGATTTTGCACTATGCAGTTTTAGTAATTAATCCCCATGTGTTTTCACGTGCACCAAAGTGCATGGTTGGAGACTTCTTTTCCTGTGTTTATCGCAGGTATGGCAGCGCAATCAAATGAAAAGACTGCAATGTAAATGCACAACCATGGTTGCGCATATCTAAATAGAGATTTAGGCCATGAAATGCATACAGTGAGCCTGCTTGCTCAATATTTCAGTTTATATTTAGGCACTGACTGTCCCCATTACAGACAATGCTACCACCTGACAGAGGTTCTAACCTTTTCCCTTTCTATCCAAAACTGAATAAAGAGGAACTTTAAGACTATAATGCATACAGTGAACAGATCCTATTTTTTATTTAGTTTTTAATCCAGGCATTGCTGTTGTGTAACAGCTCAGCCCACTGCCTTGGTGTTGGTAATCTGGTGATTGGGGAACCTTTTTTGCAATGAAGGAAAGGTACAGTATAACTACTGTGAAGTGCTTGCTGTCTTGTACATATAGAACGTGTTCACACGGGACAATAGGATCCTTGTCCCGTGCAGTGCCATGTTTAACTGGCATGGGGTTACACTGGTTTTCTGTGAATCCCTGTGCAGGCAGTCCTATTCATGTGTATTGGGACACAGAGGGTACACGGACACAGCCACTGCTCCCAATAAAACATCTGTGTGGCTGCTGGTGTGTTTTTAGGGCATGCACCCACACTGATGTCACTATGGGAGCAGCGGCTACACATGAATGGGACTGCCTCACATGGGGTGAAAGAAACACCTGTGCATCCCTGTGCCAGTAAACCATGGCCCTTAGGGCTGGACTGGGACATAAATTTGGCCCTGGACTTCATCCAGATCGGCCCACTTACATTTTAAGTGTCCCATCAGCACTCCCTTACATCAGAGTGTCCCATTACCAGCCCCCTTACAACAGAGTGTCCCATCAGCAGTCCCCTTACATCAGAGTGGCCCACTGATCCATCGGCCCACTGGGAAACTCTCGGTAGTCCCGATGGCCAGTACATGCCTGATGGCCCGGCATGGGGCAAGGTTCAAATTGCCTCATGTCACTGAGGCATAAGTACTATGAAGATGCTTATATTTACCAATCACATGTTGCAAATTTTAACTAGGCTGATAATACACCAAGGATAGAGAGATGAGGGAAGTTGGAAAGCTTAGATTCAGAAAGCAAGACCGGTAGGGAGCTGCACATTATGTAATTATGTTATGGTGCAAAAATGCTGTGGCAGGGGAGAAAGGCCTGGAAATCATAAGTGAACGAAAAACCCAATTTAACCTTTGATAAGATGACTAAACGTAATCTCAATGTAATTACATTTATTTATGTTAACAATGTAACCCCTTATGCATACTGTACATAAGAAATAAAAGTTATTATATAAAGAAACAAGAGCTGTATTTTTCCTTTGTGACCTTTTCTCAAATCCAGGCCTAAAGCCTCGTACACCTGATCGGATTTTCTGCAGACAAACCCTCTGACTTTTGTCCAAAGGGCGTTGGCCCCAAACTTGTCTTGCATACAAACGGCACACAATTGTCCGCCAACAAACACGGACGTAGTGACATACTACATGTTTTTTCAGCTCTTTAGCGCCACCCTTTAGGCTCCTTCTGCTAATTTTATATTAGTAGAAGTTTGGTGAGTGTTGATTCGCACTTTTCTTTTTTTTAAATCAAATACGTTTTTATTGCAAAACACATATGGTACAAACCAAACATAGGAGTAAAGTACAGTCGTACAGCAGCATTGGTTTTTACATCCAAAGGTATACAGGAAACACAAAGTACAAATAGGCTCGGTTTGTAGACCGCTGAGACATGGAAAATGTCAATGAAACTAAAAATTAAAAGTAAGAAAAAGGAACCAAGAATAAAAACAAAAGTAACATTCTCTCATAGACCACACCGCACCAGGAGGCAACCACATAAGTACCATAATTATGCACTGCGGCCAGCATCCCTCCACCCAGTCCTACTGGTGTCTCCCTACACCCCCTACAAATACCGGGTGAGGGAGAGACATAGAATTAGCCCCTTACCGGGAGCACAAGTGTTTATATACCTCCATGCACATGTCCTTGGACCTTCAGTCAACCCTGTAAAAGTCTGTCCTGTATAAGTTGGTGGGGAGCTAGTCCCGGAACCTCGAGCCATCCCCCCCACATGGCATTAAATTTGTGCGGTGCATTTCTGTGTTGGTATGTTATCTTTTCCCTGATCAGCATCTGGTTCACCTGTTCTGTCCATTGCTGCCTGGTGGGAACCCTGTGTGTTATCCACAATCGCGCTATTAATTTCCTGGCTACGTATAGCAGCCTAATAATGGCCGTATGAACCGAGGGCGTCAACGATTCTTCATCCAGGGCCCCCAACAGGCAGACCAACGGACACCGCGGAATACCAACAGAG
Source organism: Lithobates pipiens (assembly GCF_037356315.1). Classification (NCBI taxonomy): domain Eukaryota; kingdom Metazoa; phylum Chordata; class Amphibia; order Anura; family Ranidae; genus Lithobates; species Lithobates pipiens. The sequence goes on along the minus strand of NW_027507686.1, from coordinate 60,790,389 downwards.
AACACAGAAGATATAGTGTCAAGGATTCCATCCCAATACCGTTTGAGTTTCGGGCACCTCCAGAACATATGCATGAGATCCCCATGGTCCCGCATACATTTAGGGCAAAGGGGAGACCCCCTAACACCCCAACTGTGCAGTTTAACTGGTGTCCTATAAGTCCTATGTAGTAAGTATAGATGGGAGAGCCTATGGGAGGCCGACACCGACACCAACGGAGCGGAGGATAAACAAAGGTTCCAGGTCTCCGCGTCCAAGGGCCCCAGGTCCGCCTCCCACTTCTGCCGACACGGAAGACGTGCCAGGTCCTGCACTGCGTCAAGAAGCATAGCATATCCCCTAGAAATCATACCTTTACGTTCAGTCTGCATGAATATCCCCTGTACCATAGGATGGTCCGTTAGGGAAAGCTGCATACTTCGTGCCTGTGTCTGTAGCGCATGATGTAACTGTAAGTATTTAAAAAAATCCCTACGTGGATGTCAAACTCAGCCTGTAGTTCCATGAAGGACTTCAGTACCCCTCCATTATACAGCTGCGAGAGGTACCGGAGGCCGCTCCTACTCCAGTTACCAAATCCCTCGAGCTTAAAAAGCTCACCATAATTAGCATTCCGCCAAATAGGGGTGAGGGCAAGGAAGCCACGTATTCATAATAGTTGTTTAACATGGGACCATAAGGTATTCAGCAGCATAATATTCGGGGAACTCCTGTCCATATGAGGGAAGCCTGCTTCCAACCTGGCCAACGCTATGTCCTGGGCGACAGTGTCATCCAGTATCCTACGTATCGGGTCCAGGGGATCATCTCACCCCCAACCACCCAGGTGCTGGAGCTGCGAAGCCAAAAAATACATCCTAGCATGTGGTAGTGCCAACCCCCCTTCATCCTTATTATATTGCAGGGTAAGCAAACTAAGCCTGGCCGTCTTTCTACACCATATTAATTCCCTAAACTGAGAGTCAATTTTATCGAACCAACGTTTCGGGATCCAGGTCGGGGAGTTATGACAAACGTAGAGCAACTGCGGGGCCCATACCATTTTAATGAGGTTCACCCTTCCCACTACCGATAGCGGTAGTTTGCACCAGATCTTACACTTATCCCTAAACTTAAGTAACAATGGCAGAAGATTCAGATTGGCATAGTCCGTCACCTCGGGTGATATCTGTACCCCAGGTATTTAAAGGACGCAACCGTCTGGATCATGTTTGCACAAGGGGGTAGAGGTGCCGTTAGAGGGGACAAGGGCAGTAGTACAGACTTGTCCCAGTTAATCTTAAAACCGGATAATGTACCAAATAGGGTAATCAAGTGCATTGTGGCTGTGAGGGAACCCTGTGTGTCCCCCAGGTATATAAGCGTGTCATCCGCGTATAGTGATACCACATCCGTTCCAGTGGGCCTGCAGAATCCAACAATGTCCGGAGCCGATCTCATTCTGGCTGCTAGTGGTTCAAGCGCCATAGCAAAGAGCAGGGGCGACAAAGGGCACCACTGTCTCGTGCCTCTATACAGCACGAATGGGTCGGAGAGCTCCGCATTAGCTCTAATTCTAGCCGTAGGCTTGGCATATAATAGTTGGACCCAGCTAATAAATGTACTGCCCAGCCCCATCCGCTCCATCACTTTCCACAGATAAGGCCACTCAACACTATCGAAGGCCTTAGCCGCGTCCAGCGAGAGGACGGCCTGATTACCGGGGTTATCCACAGGGACCTGTAGGTTTAGGAATAAACGGCGAATATTTAGGGCAGTGGAACGCGAGGGAATAAATCCTGATTGATCCCTATGGATCAGTTTGTGTATTACCCAGGACAATCTCATCGCCAAGACCCGAGCCAATAGTTTGACGTCTGTCGTGAGCAAGGAGATGGGCCTATATGCATCCGGTGACGTCGCTACCTTACCCGGTTCTAGAAGTACAATTATGATTGCTTCGTTCATAGAAGCAGGCAGGACCCCTGTCTCTAGGGCGTTGTTGAATACTTTCAAAAAGGTGGGCAAAAGAACACCGGCATAACGCTTGTATACCTCGGATGGGAGGCCATCTGCCCCCGGAGCTTTGTTATTCTGGGAGTGTTCCAGTGCAGAAGCCAATTCATCCTCCGTTATGGGGGCGTTCAACAGCTCCCCATCCGACGCAGACAGGCATGGGATATCACAACCATTCAAAAAGTCCACAATCTCCCCATCACCGGGCTGCACCTTGGAGGAGTACAAGTCCACATAAAAGGACCGAAATATCTGTAAGATCCCAGGGGTGTCCGAATGGGTCACCCCCTGCGAATCGCACAGTGAGTGAACCATAGGAGCGGAACCCTGAGCCCCCGCCAGCAGAGCCAGCATATGGCCTGTCGATTCCCCCTCCTCAAAGTGCGTTTGTTGCAGGAAAAACCGTTTATTTTCTGCCAGTTGTAAAGTCACCTGTCTAGACATAGATTGCGCCCCCAACCAAGACCTCTTAGTGTCCTCCGAAGGGTTGTCAACATAGGCCTGCTCTGACTCTCTAAGTGCTCTACCAACCTCCATTTCCCAAGCTTTAGTATTCCGTTTTATTCCATTTATAGCGGTGATAAATTGCCCCCTAAGGAAGGCCTTAGCTGCATCCCAGACTACGTCTATAGAGGCCGAGCCTAAATTGTCCTGCAGGAAAAGTTTAAGGGCACTTGCTATGGGGTCAGGCTGCGGGAGAAGTGCAAGCCAAAAGGGGTTAAGCTTCCAACTCCTAGGTGCGAGGTCAGTAGATAGGGACATCTCAATCCACAAGGAGGAGTGGTCGGATACATGTCTAACCCCATAGCCAGAGTCACTAATTAGGGGAAGAAGGGTGGAGCTCCCCAGTCCCAAGTCTATTCTGGACAAGCTCCCAAATGCTGGAGAGCAACAGGAGTACAAACGGGTGTGGGGGTGGGCTCTCCGCCAGACATCTACCAGCCCAAGTTCAGCTAATAGAGCTGCAAAGGGAGTATCGCCATTAGGGCGGGAGGGGACCACAGGAGGAGTTGGAATCTTATCCCACAGGCCATTAACATAGTTATTAAAATCGCCCATCGCCAGCAGGGGTATGCCAGGGAACTGCGCCATGAACCCAGCTAGGCGCCTAAGAATCTCCGCCGAGTACGGCGGCGGGATATAAACGTTAGCGATAATGCAATGTACAGTAGCAATCTTACACAACAAGAAGATGTACCTCCCCCCCGGGTCAATAACCTGTTGGGAGCAAGAGAAATGGGTATGTTGTCTAATTAGGATACTTACTCCCCTTGCGTAAGCAGAGTATGTAGAGTGGAATTGTTGGGTATACAGTCTAGACCCAAGGCTATGAGTGCCAGCAGGAGCAAAATGTGTCTCCTGCAGACACACAATACCAGCCTTCATATCCTTAAGGTGCCGCAACACCGCTAGCCTCTTCACCGGACTGCCCAGCCCCCTGACATTCCAAGAAAGAAATCTAACCTTAGCCATCAGGAATACAAAATATAAGTGTAGATAGGAGTGACCATATTAACATTCGTAAACAACCAGGGAGGAAAAATGCAGTTAACACATATATATCAGCAACAAGCGACTGAGAAGTCGCATCACCTGAGATGCCCCAAAAATGGGGAGAAAAAAGTCCGGCATGAGCTGTAGCAGCTAGGAGGAGGCGCCCAGACGGGTGCAGACAGGCCGGGAAATAGTCCTTGTCCGCTGTGATCCTGAGAGAAAGAAAATTAAGCAAAATGAAAAAGAAAAGAAAAACAGTTAAACAGCAAAAAAACGTGGTATCTTCTGCATTAAAGTCCGCGGGGCTCCCACACGGGAAAGATAGCAGTCTAATAGTCCCCATCCATAACTCGGGGGCTGGGGGAAGGCCATGGAAACACCCATAGAAGACTCTTCTAGATGACAAACAGGGTTTCACATGTGCAGGCATCCTGTAGCTCTAATGGGGTTGCAATGGAACCAAAAACCTCTGCCTTCCGCCGGACCTGCAAAAGTGGAAATCCAGTCATCCTGTCTGAAAGTGCCGTTATCGTGGAGGAGATCTTTGAAGCTTGGCGGCTTTGAGTGCGTTGTGCTCCTGGTCAAGCCACTGTGCTGTCGCCGCAGGGCGATCAAAAAAGTGCGTGGAGCCCAGGGCCGTAACCCTGAGCCTGGCCGGATATAGCATACCATATTGAACGTTAAGGTCCCGAAGGCGTCTCTTAACTTCAAGAAATGTCGCACGCTTCTTCTGGAGCTCTGCTGAAAAGTCCGGAAATAACAAAATCCTGGAATTCTCAATCTCCATCTTATCTGATAACCCCCGCGCTTTAGAGAGAATGGTATCCCTGTCTCTATAGTTGAGGAGTTTAAACAAGAAGGGCCTGGGGCGATTGCCCGGAGGTAGGGGGCGAGACGGCACCCGGTGGGCGCGTTCTACAGCAAAAAGCGGTGACAAGGATTCTTTACCAAAGGTGGCAATCAACCAATTTTCAATAAAGTCAACCGGGTTTTTACCCTCAACACGTTCCGGAATCCCCAAAGCGCGAATATTATTGCGTCTCATGCGATTTTCCATCTCATCAAGTCGCATAGCGTGCTGTTCAGTAAGATGGCAATTATATTTTAGATCCCTTTGCATGGGGGCCAGATCATCTTCTACTGTACTCAGTCTGCCTTCCAAGGCAGCTGTTCTCTCCCTGAGCTTTTGCATGTCATGGCGGACAAAAGTTATTTCAGATTTAACCCCTTTAATGTCCTCTGAGAGGGCTGCAATAGAGTGATTACAGGTGGTGACAGCAGCAAATATGTCCCTTAGGGTAGGCTCACTTTCCAGTACTGGAGAGGGGATGGCCTGTGCCTCAGGCCTAGCACTGTCCCTGGGTGTACTCACTGTGTGCCATGCTGCGGACAATCCATCTTCATCCTCCAAGGGGACTGTGTCATCTGCTTCAGGAGAACCTCCAGGGATAGCTTGAGGAGAGGGCTGGCCAGCCAGGGCATCCTTGTACGATTTACCACCATAGAGGAGCTTTTGTGCCGCTTCCTTGTACTGGTCTCTGGCTGCACGCCGCACGCCGGCGCCATCTTGGCCTGGGGGGTCCGTCAGCCCCTTCCCTCCGGTATGGCGTCTGGACATCACAGCGGGGGTCCCGAGATATACCGCGGTGGTCCGGGATGCTTCTCCTAGCGTGGCAGGAGGTAAGGGCCCCGAAAACAGCGTTTCAGAGCAGACTGTAAGGATGTAAGCACGGATGGCCGGCGGAGCTCAAGGCATGCACATCCTCCTACATCAGCCGCTAAGCCACGCCCCCTGATTCGCACTTTTCAGTTCGTTTCTGAACAGCTGTTTGTCAACCAGCCATGTTGCGGAATCGGAGTAGATAACGTGTTATTTACTATTGGCCTTGGAGTTATTACTTTGACCTAAGTCCAGTCCAGGAGGAGGAGGATTTCTTAGACCAAAAATTGGTTGCTTTATTAATCGGGACCATTTATGTCATATACCTTTGCTGTGGGAGCTCCAGGAGAATAATCCAGATGATTTTCGGAAATTATCTCCAGATGACAGACCCCTGCTTTCATCAACTCTTGGCATTGTTGACCCCCTATATTAAGAAGCAGGGCACATGCATGAGGCTTTTATTTTATTTTTTGGTTGAATAATGATTTGATTTGGTATATTTTCTATATTTTTGGATGTATAGAATTCACTTTTTGGTTAAGTTATCTATTGGCAGAGAGCATGTCTAATTTTATTAGACATTTAATGCACAATAAAAAAATTATCGAGAATAATACTTGACTATGTGCTTTACTTCAAATGACTTCAAATGTTTGGGACTAGGCAGTTATATTTTAAAAAAAATACAATGTAAAATCAACAAGGGACACCGACATAGTTGTATCTTTGATCTTAAAAACTACTGGATAATGGTGTTGTGGTAACTTGCACCAAAAAATAAAAAATAAGCATAATAATATTATTCTTGATATCACTATAAAAAAAAAGCCTTTGAAAGTTCGTTTGCAATAACTCCATCAGTATCACCAGCAAAGCAGCTTCATTATTATCCCATTAAAGAAGAAGAGAATGTGCGCTGCATTTCGAGATTTCATAATTTGCCACTTTAAGAATTTTAATTCTCCATTACTAACGCTAGTTTACAAGACCAACCACTTCAGGCTCGTCCTTACTTCCAAGCATGCGTGTTTGTACTTTGGACTTTTGTCCAAACGGACTTGTGTACACGAACTCGGAAAATCTGACAAGAGACGTTTGTCCGCGAAAAATTTTAAAACATTTCTCCGTGGAAAATCCAACAACAATTGTCCGATGAAGTGTACAAAAGGGCAGATTTTCTGTCAACAGCCTGTCATCACACAATTCCCGTTGGAAAATCCGATCATGTGTATGAGGCTTAAGACCACAGAAATCAGTGTTAAGTGGATTTTCAAAAAAATGCCCATGAAAAGTTATTATTATACAAAAGCAAGGAGGTGAATGAAGATTTCAGCTTGAATTAACTATTGTTCATTAGGTCTGGTTTACACAGCTTCAGCTTGTAAATGCTAGTTTAAGGCTGGGTTCACATATGAGCATGCAGCGGCTCACAGAAGGAGTCTAGTGTAGCTCCATTAACTTTTTCAGGTCCGAATTCAGTCAGAATTTTTGGCTGACTTCGGACCTGAAACGGACCAAAAGACGCACAGGAGTACCGTGCAAATCGCTCCATAGGGAGCTGGTTACAATCTCCTGCTGTGCGAATTGGATGCAGGGAAACCTTGAGGCAGCTGACTAATTAGGCAAATTAACCCCACCTCACATAACTTTTTGGTTATACTTTCACATTAGTCACCAAGTCCTACTCCATAGGAGTCAACAGAGATGTATTTGCCATATCAGCACTCATAGGTCAGTGCCTTGGACAGCAAAATTAAAGCCTTAAAATTTACATGTTGTGATACTTTTTTTTCTTATTTTGTGTTCCCTCTTCTGACCACCAATGTTTGCAAAGAAAGTTGATCTGGAGTCATGCAATGCGGACTAGCTGCAATTGTGCAACAAACTTGTGAAGACTGGCATGTCTAGCAATAGCTTAGCAAGTCGCTTTCAAACTTGCAGCTCAATTACTTGGGCAGGAGGACGGGGACTTTCTGTCCTGCTCCCGGAATAAAATCGAGTCAGGCTGAATGCTGCACAGCCATTCACAGGAAGCTTTTCTGAAAGAGTACAAGGCTTCTTTTGATTTGCTGGGGTGAAGACTGCCACATCATCTGCTTGCCTCGATTTTGTTTTGGGAGCGAGACGGGAAGTCCCCATCCTGCTGCTGGAACACAGCGATGTATACCTTAGTATGTAGCTTACGTTGCATACAGTTTATAAAGTGCTCACAGCAGGTGCATGTGTTGGTGAAGGCAATAGTTAATTTGGACCAGCTTGGTCCAAACAAACTACTTTAGGCCGCGTACACACGCGGGGACTGTTCGCTCAACTTTGTTCGTCAAACAGTTTCAGCGGACAGTCCGCTCAAAATTAGCATGGACGGACTTGCCCACACACGACGAACGAACAGTCCGCTGAAACCGTGCGCGATGACGTGAACGGCACGTATGACGGGACTAGAAAACGACGTCCTATACACTGCAATGCAACCTTCGGCGTGTAAATTCTTTCTGAGCATGCGCGAGACTTAGTTTGACGAACAAGCCTACACACGGGCGGACTGTCCGCTCAAACCAAGTTTCAGCGGACAGTTTTTCGGAATTTCCGAAAAACTTTGTTCGTCAGACTGTCCGCTGAAACTATCCGCTGAAGCCCACACACGAGCGGACTGTCCGCCGAAACACTGTTCAGCGGACAAAGTTGAGCGAACAGTCCCCGCGTGTGTACACGGCCTCAGAGTGACAGAAAGCTGGAGTTCAGCTTTAGGTTTTTTAAGGTATTAATTCAAGAGGGGGTGTCACCTTTATAAAGTGGACCTTGCTTTTCAGGTGCAACGTCCAGCTTAAGAGCAGTCAGAAGGTTAGGTTATAGTTGAAGCATTGAAGTGGTTCTAAAGATAAAGTGTGTTTTTACCTTAATTTATTCCCTGCATTAAGGCAAAAAATGTTTTGCCACTTGCTGTGTTCCTGCCCAACCAAATACTTACCCAAGTCCTGTATTGATTCAGTACTGTACAACACAACACAAACTCCTGCACTCATGACAGGAGCTTAGTCAATGTGTAAGTGGTGTAGCCAACCCTTTGGATAGAATATGGAATGTCAAAGGTCTTGCTGCCCTCCTCAGAACAATGGGCATCCTTAGAGCTGAAACATATAGAAAAACAGGGAGGGTGCACTGACCTTGTGCATTACCAAAGATAACATTTATTTAAATAGTAAAAACAAAAGTCATACTCACAAACAAACAGGCTTAACAGTGTTGCAGCTATTGTTGTGGCTCTGATGAAGAGGGTACTACTTCGTAACGTGTAAGCCGTTTGCAATGCCCTCTGGTTCCTCCTAACAAGGGGAATACAAAGACATTGAATTTCAAAAGAGCCAACTTCCCTAAACTACAAACCTTACTAGAAGGCATAAATTGGCATAAAATCTTAGGAACAAAGAATGCAGAGGAGAGATGGGTTTGCTTTAAAGTGGTTGTAAACCCGTTTTAGGCTATCCAAAAAAAAAAACCTGCAAGATAAAGGCATAATGAGCTAGTATGCACAGCATACTAGTTCATTATGAATGACTTACCTGAGATCGAAGCCCCCACAGTGGTCCTTCTTCACCGCTCCTGTGGCCGTCATCTCCCCAGAGACTTACTTTCGGGTATCGCGGCTCCGGCGCTGTGATTGCCCGTGAGCCGTGATTACGTCACTCCCGCGCGCTGCCGGGAACAGCACAGACTAACTGAAGCAACGGCACGATGACCTCGGCACATGCAAATACAGGGATATCTCCAAAACTGTGCAGGTTTAGGAGATATCCAGTGCAGCTACAGGTAAGCCTAAATATAGGCTTGCCTGTAGTTTAAAGTGTTTATAAAGGGTTTACAACCACTTTAAGAGCATATTAAATAAGGGCATTAGCCAATGCATCCCATTGGGTAATAAATTTAAAAGAGCAAACAAAAGTCCTGGATGGCTTAACGCCAATGTAAAAATGCATATAAAAGCAAAAGAGAAGGCCTTCAAAAAAATACAAGGTTGAGGCAGCATTATCAGCATTCAGACTTTATAAAGAATGCAACAAGAAATGTAAGGGTGCAATAAAGACGGCTAAGATAGAATATGGAGGACACATAGCGGAGGAGAGCAAAGAAAATCCCAAGAAATTCTTTAAGTGTGTAAACAGTATAAAAAGGGAGGACAGGCCATATAGAATGAGGAAGGACACCTGGTTACAGAGGATGGGGAGATGGCGAAGTTATTGAATTTATTCTTCTCCTCGGTCTTCACGAGGGAATCGGGGGGTTTAAGTAACCAAAACTTCAGTGTTTATCCTCATGACACATCACAGGAAGCACCTCCATGGTTAACAGAGGACAGAAATAAAATTATACTTGGGAAACTTAACATTAATAAATAATCAGGACCAGATGGCTTGCACCCAAGGGTACTTAGGGAACTCAGTCAAGTAATTGCCAGACCATTGTTCCTAATTTTTACAGTCTACTGACTGGAAGTTGATTGGAGAAAAGCCAATGTAGCACCAATATTTAAAAAGGGCCCTAAATACATCCCTGGGAATTACAGACCAGTTAGCCTAACATCAATATTATGTAAACTCTTGGAGGGCATGATAAGTGACTATATACAAGATTTTAGTAATGAGATCTGTATCATTAGCAGTAATCAGCATGGATTCATGAAGAATCATTCTTGTCAAACCAATCTACTAACCTTCTATGAGGAAGTGAGTTGCCAGCTAGATAAAGGAAGGCCCGTAGATGTGGTGTATCTGGATTTTGCAAAAGCATTTGACACAGTTCCCCATAAACGTTTACTGTACAAAATAAGGTCCGTTGGCATGGACCAAAGGATGAGTACATGGATTGAAAACTGGCTACAAGGGCGAAGTTCAGAGGGTGGTGATAAATGGGGATTACTCGGAATGGTCAGGGGTGGGTAGGGGGGTCCCCCAGGGTTCTGTGCTGGGACCAATGCTATTTAATTTGTTCATAAACGACATGGAGGATGGGATAAACAGTTCAATGTCTGTATTTGCGGATGATACTAAGCTAAGCAGGGCAATAATTTCTCTGCAGGATGTGGAAACCTTGCAAAAAGATCTGAACAAATTAATGGGGTGGGCAACTGCATGGCAAATGAGGTTCAATGTAGAAAAATGTAAAATAATCCATTTGAGTGACAAAGATATGAATGCAATCTATACAATGGGGAGAGAATCTCTGGGGGAATCTAGGATGGAAAAGGACCTGGGGATCCTAGTAGATGATAGGCTCAGCAATGGCATGCAATGCCAAGCTGCTGCTAACAAAGCAAACTTGGCATTAAACAGGGGATCAACTCCAGAGCTAAAACTATAATTTTCCCGCTCTACAAGACTCTGGTCCGGCCGCACCTAGAGTATGCTGTCCAGTTCTGGGCACTGGTCCTCAGGAAGGATGTACTGGAAATGGAGCGAGTACAAAGAAGGGCAACAAAGCTAATAAAGGGTCTGGAGGATATTAGTTATGAGGAAAGGTTTGCGAGAAGAGACCCTAGAGAGGGGATATGATTTCAATATACAAATACCATACTGGTAATCCCACAATAGGGATAAAACTTTTGCAAAAGACTCACGGCCACTCATTAAAATAAGAAGAAAAGAGGTTTAACCTTAAACTACGTAGAGGGTTCTTTACTGTAAGAGCGGCAAGGATGTGGAATTCCCTTCCTTCTGTCTCAGTGGGGGGCATTGATAGTTTCAAGAAACACCTGAATGACCGCAACATACAGGGATATACAATGTAATACTGACATAATCACATACATAGGTTGGACTTGATGACTTGTGTCTTTTTTCAACCTCATCTACTATGTAACTATGTAACATCCGGTCCAGGTTGCAGGTGTCTATAAGACACGGTTCAGAATTTTTGGAGCAACGTTAAGCCTTTTTTAAACATTTGTTTTACTATTTAACTGCTTCAGCCCCGGAAGATTTTACCCCCTTCCTGACCAGAGCACTTTTTGAGATTCGATTTAACTGACAATAGACGTCCTTTTTTCCCACAAATAGAGCTTTCTTTTGGTGGTATTTAATGACCCCTGCGGTTTTAATTTTTTGCACTATAAACTAAGAAAGAGCGACAATTTAGAAAAAAAAACACATTTTTTTTTTTTACATTTTGCTATAATAAATATTCCCCAAAAATATATAAAAAAAAACATTTTTTTTCCTCAGTTTAGGCCGATACGTATTCTTCTACATATTTTTGGTAAAAAAAAAAAAAAAAATCTCAATAAGCATTTATTGATTGGTTTGCGCAAAAGTTATAGCGTTTACAAAATAGGGGATAGTTTTATGGCATTTTTCTTAATTTTTATTTTTTTATAACGGCAGCAATCAGCAATTTTTATCGTGACTGTGAAATTATCGCGGACACATCTTTGGGACCATTGTCATTTATACAGCAATGCACTGATTCCTGTGTAAATGACACTGGCAGTGAAGGGGTTAACCACTAGGGGGCAGTGTAAGGGTTAAGTGTGTCCTGGGGAGTGTTTCTAACTGTGGGGGGCGTGGCGACGTGAGATCACAGGGAGCAGAGATCAGTGACACTGTCACTAGGCAGAACGGGGAGATGTTTGTTTACATTAGCATCTCCCCGTTCTTCCTCTACGTGAGGCAAACGCAGGTATCCCCGCGGCGATCGAGTCTGTGGGACTCGCTATGCGACTCACGGAGGTCCCGGCCGGCGCGCCCGCTATGGCACAGCGGCAAATTTAAAGGGACGTACAGGTACTCCCAATTGCCCAGCCATGCCATTCTGACGTACATCGGCGTGCGCTAGTCCGGAACCGGTTAAATGAATTTTATCTTTGGTAATGCGCCCTCCCTTTTTCTCGATCTGTTTTCTATTTGATTCAGTACTGTGCCTGTCTGCCGGGCTTCTCTCCTTTCCCACTGCTCTCACAAACTTGGCTGAGAGCCAATGGCTCCCACTGCTGTCAGTCAAATCCTGTAGGCAGAGTGAGGGCAGGGCCGAGTCACGCTGTGTGTGTCAATGAATGCAAACAGTTTGGCTTAGAATTAACCCTGCATGTCTGCCCCATAGCAAGTGTTTGCTATGAGGGGAAGATACAGAAGAGGAGCATACAATTGCACAGAACAGGCGAGTATAACAAAACAAAATGCCTTTAAAACCGCTTTAAACCATCTCTCCAATCTTTTATTTGATGGTCTGTACAATTGAAAAGTAGTTCTGTATATATGTAAAACAGATCACCTGTTACCTCCAATGGTCAAATCGCATTCCAAATCGGCCCAATGTGAACGTGGGCTTAAAGTGGGTACCAAGTGCAGCCTCACCAGTGCCCATCAATGCAGCCTCACCAGTGCAGTCTCACCAGTGCCCATCAGCACAACCTGATCAGTGTCCATCAAAGCAACCTCACCAGTGCTACCTCATCAGTGCCCATCAAAGCAGCCTCACCAGTGCCACCTCATCAGTGCCTATCAATGCAGCCTCACCAGTGCCCATCAAAGCAGCCTCACCAGTGCCGCCTCACCAGTGCCCATCAATGCAGCCTCGCCAGTGTCCATCAAGCGCAGTTTTATAAGTGCCCATCAATGCAGCCTCACCAGTGCCCATACAGGTGGTGAGGAGGCAGCATATCACTGTTTCCACTGCCTGTCAATTGCTTCATCGCATTCTTCATGCAGGCAATTCACACTGCCTTCTGCAAACCGCTGCAGGTGTCATAAAGTTAATGACACCCTCAGATTCACAGATCGCAGTGCAAACTGTGGATTCGTACAGGAATTGGATCGCATAGGTGAGCACACCCATGCAATCACAACACAGGAGGAGAAACTGACCAGCTGTCTCTCTGCTCTCCGGTCTGTGTGGAAGGGAGGGGGAGGGGTGAACTGTCTCAACACGCACTTTGAGAAAGACATTCTCCGAACGCTGCAGCCAGCAACCCCCGCAGTGAATGAGCTGACTTGGGAGCAGGGTAGGGGGGCTTTTTTCGTGCAGTTGCCGCCCCCGGCCTGGGCTTTTTTGGTCTAGGCCAAGACACAGCACTACTGCACAATGTCAACATATGTCCCTGCATGTATGTGTAGCACTATCCCCACAGTGGCTACTGGTAAATGATGGGTTCTTCTACTTTTTCCAGTGATAATGAACCTGTAATGCCCCGTACACACGAGCGGACTTTTCAACATCCAAAGTCCGTCAGACCGAGTCCGTCAGACTATCCGATCGTGTGTGGGCTGCAACGGACTTTAGCTTCGCAAAAGTCTGACGGACTTTAGAAATGAAGCATGCTTCAAATTTTCCCGACGGAACTCCGCCGGACCCGGTCCCCTTCGAAAACTCTGCTCGTGTGTATGCTACTCCGACGGACTAAAACCGACGCTAGGGCAGCTATTGGCTACTGGCTATGAACTTCCTTATTCGAGTCGGGTCGTACGTCATCACGTTCGAATCCGTCGGAGTTTAGTGTGATCGTGTGTGGCCAAGTCCGTTCGGCCGAAAAGTCTGTCAGAACTCCGTCGGAACTCCGGCGGAACTCCTTTGGAAGTCTGTCGGACATAAGTCCTCTCGTGTGTACGGGGCATAACTGGACCTGACAATACCAATGACACACCAGTATCGATAAATGGGATTTATTAAAACTGATCTCCAGCTTATGGTGAAGTTTAAATAGTTTTTTTTGGACCAAGCTGGTCCAAACTATTTACTTCATGTGCAGCGGCTCTCAGACTTGCTATGTTCCAGGAATGAGATGCTAACCTCCTGTCTCACACCCAAGCGTTTTTCAGCCATTCACAGGGAGCTTTGTATTTTCTGTATGAATACAAAGCTTCCTCCGAGTGGCTGAGGTGGAAAGGAGGGCAGATGACATCACACTCAGAGGAAGCTTTGTATTTATTCAGACAATACAAAGCTCCTGTGAGAAAGATATGTGCAGCACTAATCTAAGTGAGAAAAACCTGTATGAAAGTAATTGTATGTGTGAACCAAACAATAAAAGGTCAGTGTATTGTGTGTAATCACTGTGTCCATGTAGAAGACACTTAAACAGTATCACAAACATACCTCATATTAATATATATACAAACGTTAATAACCTAAAACAGAAGATAGTGGGTAAAAAACAAAAAGTGCAAAAACACAAAAAAAAAAAAAAGAGTCCAATTGAATCCACAAGGTGAAAAAACAAATATTCTGATATACGAGTCAAAAAAGGGGGGAAGGTAAGTCCCAAATGCCAGCAACAAAAATCACAAGTGCAGAGGAGTAAACCACCACCAGCTCTGAAGAGGCTTACCAGAACATGTGGACTCAAAAAGGCTTATGCCCAATGAGTCAACAAAGGAGGAGGTATATGTACACCAATGAGATGGAGGTCCACACCACTTCTTCCTAGCCACCATAAGAGATGATCCCTCCATACTTTCTACGCCTCAATCTTATGGCAATTGGATAGGACCGGCCACCTCAGACCAAAGAGTGGGCAGTGTCTTCCTTGTAATACTCAAACGGTATAACCTAAAAAGACAGAAAGGCTCCACATAGTGTAAAACGGATTATAAAAAAATCAGGAACACTCACATTTGCACAGATAGAAAGCGCTTGGAAGATATTCAGGTAACAGTCAGTATAATGCAATGGCACCAGCAGAGCTCGATCCAATAAAAAGCCCCTGACTCAATTTTTTCTGGGTGTGGGACAGGAAGTTAGCATCCCACTGCTGGAGCACAACGCTGTATACTGTATGTAGCTGCATGTCTTAATGAAGTAAGTAGTTTGAACCAGCATGGTCCAAAGAAACTATTTAAACTTCACTAAAAGCTGAAGATAGTTCCTAGAGAAAAGGTTAAATAGGTTGAAGAGGCTTATCGGTAGTGAATGCAATCATATAAAGGGAGTGGCACAATGCAATGACACAGCAAGATAAATAAAGCTGGTGTTCATTATTCTTATTGCCAATGATGTGCCTTGTCTGGAAAAAGCAATGGGCAAATGGAGAGCAACACTGCAGACAGTAACAACAATAAACAGCAAACTGTCAAAATACTGTAAATACTGGCCAATGGCCAATTCTGTCACTGTTAAATCGCACAAAACTCACACAAAGCAAAGCAACAGGTTCTCCTTGGTTGAGCCCAGCCCGGCCATTTACAATTTATAGTTTTGCTCACCCACTGCTCTGTTCAACTGCCATGTGATTGCACTCTGCACCCTTCCCTCCCACCCCCCCATCTCCAAACACACCCCATAAATAAACACGATACTTTAATATTGGCATAAATTGGCTGTGGCACCTTTATTGGTTTACACAAAATAATAATTCTCATAATAACATTATAAATCTAACTCAAATCAAATTATCCTTCTCAAAATTTCTTAGCTTTGATGACTCAAGCAAATTATATTTAATTAACTTTATAAGACCAGTCCCCCTTATATGTAAGGTGACATACCACATAAAGAGCATGCGATTGTGGGGTAGGATCTTTCCTTTAACCAGACCTTCAGCCTGTCTGCGACATTTTGGAATAGTGGGCTCTTCCTTTTATGAGCCCCACTGCTTCCAGAAAATTCTCTCCACACTCATTGGCCCCTTCTCACCTGCCCCAGGTGTGCAGGGGGGCCAAAACTCCGCTAATGAATCTGCCATAATTTACCTCTGTTAATCAGCTAACACCTGGGGGGGGGGAACAGAGGCAAACCCATGCAGGTGTGCCCAATAAATGTGCCCTCCTGTTACAGGAGCAAAGGAACATCCAACGCAAGCTATGAGTTGGTGGATTTCTAGCCTACACCAGGAAATAGACTCCAATCGTGATAATCCCAGAAATACAAGGGGTTCCTTTCTGCTCCCAGCACATATTGGCAAGGAAGTATAGGACGGTTCACATCTGTGTAATGCATTTTTGGTGCATTGCATTTTTTTGAAAGCACATCAAAGATGCAGCATCGGTAGGGTTGCCACCTCATCCCTTTAAACCCGGACACATATGAATTACCATATATACTCAAGTAAAAGCCAACCTGAATATAAACCGAGGCACCCAATTTTACCACAAAAAATCTGGGAAAATGTATTGACTCGAGTATAAGCTATACGCCTAGGGTGAGAAATGCAGCAGCTACTGTAAGTGGAAAAGAGGATCAACAATGCCCATGTGCAGCCTCATGTCACAGATCTCCAGAACACCGGCGCTGTGACATGCAGTCTAGTCTGCAGCTGTCCAGTGTAACAAAGCCCCGCCTCCTCCTCGTCCGTGATGGAACACTGATTCCGCCTATCATGGACAAGGACAAGAAGGCGTGGCTTTGCTACACTGGACGGCCGCCAACTAGACTGCATGTCACAGCGACAGGAGATCAGGTGCATGAGTCTGCAGATGGGCGCAGGGAGACTTGAGTATAAGCTGAGGGGGGCTTTTCAGCACAAAAAAGCTTATACTCGAGTATATACGGTACACAGGAGTCGTGGCTGATTTCATGCAGATTAAGCACCTCATCAGCCACAGAACCTGTGTAATCAATATTTGTTCGGGTTTAAAGGGATTAGAGCTGCCACGACGTGTTGACGTAATCGACTACATCAACTGAGAAAATACGTCGACGTGCGTTCTGGACGTCGATGCGTCACAGTGGTGGCAGTGCTTAGTATCTAGCGCTGCCCTCCGTGCCGCCGTCCCCCTCTCTTCTCCCCCGCCGTCCCCCTCTCTTCTCACCCTCCGTGCCGCCGTCTCTAGGGGTACAACGGATCGTCACCGATCCGTGATCCGAGCGCACATGCCGCGCTCCGCGGAGCGCTCCGTGGTCTCGGCCTTAGGAGAGGCCGCGGCTTCGGCCTAGCTCCGAAGCGGCGGTCATCTTTCTACACCCAGGCGTTTACAATGTGATCGCTCCAACGGTGCGATCACTTGTAAACAAACCGGCGTCAGGACATGACGCCGGTTTCTCTCTCCCCTCTCTGTACTGATCTGTGCAGTGGAGGTGAGAGGTCGGATGGAAGCAGCCATCCCTCCATACCCAGCCAATACTCTGCCAGCCCAATACTCTGCCAGACTTTGCAATGCAATACTCTGCAATACAATACTCTGCAATGTAATACTCTGCAATGCAATACTCTGCAATGCAAAACAATACTCTGCTGCAAAACAATACTCTGCTGCAATACAATACTCTGCTGCAATACAATACAATACTCTGTCCGCCAATACTCGGCCAGCCAATACAATACAATACTCTGCCCGACAATACTCTGCCAGCCAATACAGTACAATACTCTGCCCGCCAATACTCTGCCAGCCAATCCAGTACAATACTCTGCCCGCCAATACTCTGCCAGCCAATACAATACTCTGCCCACCAATACTCTGCCAGATAAATACAATACTCTGCCAGCCAATACAATACAATACTCTGCCCGCCAATACAATACAATACTCTGCCCGCCAATACTCTGCCAGCCAATACAATACAATACTCTGCCCGCCAATGCATTGCAATACTCTGCAATGCAATACAATACTCTGCAATGCAATACAATACTCTGCAATACAATACTCTCAAGGTTATCCAAAGGATTAATTAGCTAATCAAAAAAACAACACTAGATTCATTAAAAAATAAAAATAAAAAAAATAATCGGATAGTCGTTGACTAATCGAAAAAATAATCGATAGATTAGTCGACAGACAAATTAATCATTAGTTGCAGCTCTAAAAGGGATGAGGGGGCAACCCTAAGCATCAGACCCATGCTGCATCCACGAGGTAAGTATAAATCTGCAAAAAAACAAAACAAAAAAACATACTTATCTTTTAAAGTAATCCTAGCATGACAGAATTGTGGAGGACTTTTAGCTTTACTCAAACTTTACTTACTGCATGCTTGTTCCATGCACAGGAAATAATGAAGCCAGTGGGTTTGCATAACAGTCAGGCAACAAGCATTTTTAGAAGTAGGTCAGCTCCAATATTTCTATAATGGAAGCTTTAACTCCCCCTAAAGACCAGAGACATATGTACAGGTATGTTAAAAATTACTTTCTGATTTATTTATTTTTATGCATATTTGTCACGCTTAAATGACTCAGCTCAAACTAATTTTATTATTATACAAAGATAACCCGAGTAAATATAAAATGCAGTTTTTAAATGATGGCTTTATTTATTAAGGCAAAAAAGCTGTCAAAACCTGTCTGGCTTTATGTGAAAAAGTAATTGCCACCTAAACCTAATAACTGTTTGTGCCACCCTTGGTGGCAAAAACTGCAGTTAGGTGTTTGCAATAACTGCCAATGAGTCTTTCCCATTGCTGTGGAGCAATTTTGGCCTACACTTCTTTGCAGAAATGTTTTAATTTAGCTGCATTGGAGGGTTTTCCAGCATGAACGGCCTGTGTAAGGTCATGATACAGCATCTCAATTGGATTTAAGTCCGGGCTTTGACTAGGCCAAACCAAAACCTAAATTTTGCTTTGTTTGAACCATCTGGAGGTGGACTTGCTGTTGTGTTTCAGATCATTGTCCTGCTGCATAACCCAAGTGCACTCGAGCTTGAGGTCACGAACGGCCAGATATTTTCCTTTAGGATTTCCTAGTAAAGCTCAGAATTCATGGTTCCATCAATTATGGTAAGTCAAACAGGTCCTGAAGCTGTAAAGCAGTCCCAGACCATCACACTACCACCGCCATGTCTGACCGTTGGTATGATGTTCTTGTTATGAAATGCTGTATGTCAGATGTAACAGGACGCACACTTTTCAAAAAGTTTAATTTTTTGTCTCATCAGTCCACAGAATATTTGCCTAAAACTCTTGGGGATAATCAAGATGTTTTTCGGTAAATGTGAGATGAGCCTTTGTGTTCTTTTTGGTCAGCAGTGGCTTTGGCCTAGGAACTCTCCCATGGATGCCATTTTGCCCAGTCTGTTTCTTATTGTTGAATCATGAACACTGATGTTACCTGAGGCAAGTGAGGCCTGCAGTTCTTTAGATGTTGTTCTAGGTTCTTTTATGATCTCCTGGAGGAGTTGTTGTCATGCTCTTGGAGTCATTTTTGTAGACCGATCACTCCTGGGAAGCTTCCCTACTGTTCCAAATTATCTCTATTTGTGGATAATGGCTCTCCCTGTGGTTCACTGGAGGTCCAAAGCCTTAGAAATGGCTTTGAAACCCTTCCTAGACCGATACATGTACATTACTTTGTACATGTACTTGTTTTTTTTAGATTGTGGCATGACGTGTGGCTTTTTGTGATCTGTTACTGTGCTTCACTTTGTCAGACAGCTTCTATTCATGCAATGTCTTGATTCAACAGGTCTGGCAGTAATCAGGCCTGGGAGTGACAAATGAAATCTAACTGTTTTCCAAAAAATTTTGGTTAATCCCAGTTTATTCATGATTCAGCATGGGAGGGGGCAGTTACTTTTTCACATAGGGCCAGACAGGTTTGAACAGCCTTTTTCCCTTAATAAATGAAATAATAATTTAAAAACTGCATCTGGGATTTACTCGGGTTATCTTTGTGCAATATTAAAATTTGTTTGATGATCTGAATCATTTAAGTGTGAGAAATATGCAAAAAAATATAGTTTTTCATTCAACTGTACATTTCGGCTATAGATCTGTATGTTCTGAAATAACTTTGTCAGTGCTTACAATAACTAATACATACAGTAAATCGTTTTTTTTTTTTTTAAAGACAAGCAAGGCTTTTTTACAAAGATTTTAAAAAATGTTTTTGAATAGTAATAAAGAGAAAAAGATTTTTAGAAGTTTTTTGTGTAGTAATAAAGAGAGAACCAAGTAAAATCAAAATCCTGAAGTGAAAGAAAAAAAGACAGCTGTCAAACACAACTCCATATAAGGCAAATTAAATCCTCCACAATATACAGGTCCTCCAGAGCTAACCCCTGAAACAATTGGCAATGTAGGGTTGAATTATACAGATTTTCTAAGGACATTACATTCAAAAAAGGCTTATGTCCTACACACACAATAGGATTTTCCGACAACAAAACCGTGGATTTTTTTTCCAAAGGATGTTGGCTGAAACTTGTCTTGCATATACATGGTCACACACATGTTGTCAGAAATTCCGAATGTCAAGAACACGGTAACGTACAACAGGAAGGACTAGCCAAGAAAAATTAAGTTAAATAGCCAGTGCGGCTCTTCTGCTTGATTCCGAGCACGTGTGGACTTTTCTGCGTCGGAATTGTGTACACATGCTCGAAAATTTGAGAACCTGCTCTCAAACATTTGTTGGCGGAAATTCTGACAACAAATGTTCTATGGAGCATGCACACGGTCTGACATTACGACAACAAGCTCACATCCAACATTTGTTGTCGGAAAATCCTATTGTGTGTACAGGGCATTAGTCTAACAGCTAGTTTACACTTGTTTCAAAACATGGCTTCGTACAAGCTTTTTTAAAGCTTTCTGAACGGCAGTCAAAGCTCCTGTCACTAAATGAAATGGTTAGCTTACAGTTCTGTTTACACCTAGCTTTGCTGCAAAAATTATACCCCATATCGCTTTAGTGGTGCTTCAAAGCATCTTCAAAGCCTCCATAGAAGTCTATGGCAAAGATCGCTTGAAGCACCTTCAGCCTTTGAGAGGCTTTAATTCAGCTTTAACTTCGCTTTGTTTTGGAGGTATTGCAGGTATGAGATATTAACACACAGGGCATCTGTCAAGCTTCAATAAAGCTGAAAAAAAGCACCACCGAAGCATTGCAGAAGCATCAAAAACACATAAAGAAAGCATTTTGAAGCGATAGGCGCTTTAATGTGTGTTTGAGGTCAAAGCAAGTTTAAACACTTAAAGACCACTCACCACATGATGCCAGCAAGGACACATGGAATGTAAGGACATGCAATCAGTGAGGAGCAATGTCCTTGGTATATAGACTGAACATATGCTGCATAGCGTGATTCACCATACCAGTAAGCATAGCACAGGGATCATTTAGGCACGAAGTAACTACGAGGGGCAAAAGGCATCTCAAGCAGACATATAATCGTAAGGAACTTAGTATACAAACATTAAGGCTCAATGGGCCTCGACTAGGAAGCACGCTGCGAGTCTCTAAAGTAACTAACTGCTAGATGGCAACCATGAAGCATAAAAAACATTGAAGCACAAACACCCCGTAGCACACATGGGCGTTATGGCCCTGCAGAAAATCTCATGGGGCCTTGGTTTCGCTCGCCTGCAGCATGGGACAAATCCAAGTGGTGGCCCACAGGGACCCCCTCAGGAAGGCAGATGCAAGAAAGAATACATCCTTTCAGCTGTAGTCAAATAACAGGACCTCCGCCATCAAACCAGCATGTCTATCCGGTAAGTGCAGAAAAGAGCACAGCATAGCAACTGTAGTCACTTGATAGGGACTGTTAAGAACGTCCGTCAGTAATCTACCCGCCATACACTGTACTACAAGCAAAAGATGTAAGGTACCTGCCAATTAGGATTACCGGGATTGCTCTCCAGGAGCGAGCTCAGGAGCTCCGTCGTGACCTCTGCTGATGTGCTTGAGAGGATCCCCAGGGACCGGTAGGGCAAGGGTGACCCATTTGTTGTAGCCAGTTTGGTACCTGAATGGGGTCCACTTCCAGGAAAGTGAACAAATCCGGTAGATACGCTGGCATACACAAGATGAATGAAGCGGTGGCATTCCGAAAGGTAACCGTTAGTGGGTAGCCCCATCGGTATGTGCAAGTGGGCCCTGTGCTGGACTTCTCCCTTTAAAGTAGGTGAACCTCTGCCTTCACCGCCTGTATGCAACGATGATGGGATTCTTCCACCCTAAGAATCAAGGCCTCAATGTCCTGTTTCTGGGCAAGGCCTGCAGGTGCGTCCAAATGTCCCCCTCGTGTTGGCCCGTCTCTCTCCGGGTGCGGGAGTTGGTAACATCCGACACGTCCAGGGGGAAGATCACAGGGGTCACTGGCAGGGAGTCCGACACGGAGGCAAAGCCAGGTGAGGCCGGTGAATCTGGCATTGGCCGATGTCTTAGGCCCAAGTCACGAGGTGCTGCCACTATGGCGCCTGGAGAGGTGCGGTGCACATTCTGGAAAAAATGGTGTATATCTCCTGGAGAAACTTGAGAGCGATTCGCCCGAGCCAAAGATTTGGTTCTTTACCATTTCATGACTAGCATGCTGGATCAAAACGTTTAAGATCGGCAATTTTTCCGAGATAGGCAGGGGAAGACGGAAGCGCACATAAAATACATCTTCACAAAGCCATGTCCAGGCCACAACCCCAAAAAGCACACTTTTAAATATATTAAACAAAAAACTATTTTAACCGATTGTGTTGGCTCCTTAAAAGCCCCCTCCAATCACCCATCATGTCATTTTATCTCAAAGAATAGTACAGCTCTTTATACAGTGCCTTGAAAGTATTTATACCCTATGACATTTTCCACACTTTAGCTTGTTACAACCAAAAACCTAAATGTATTTTATGTGATAGACCAACACAAAGTGGAAGGAAAATGATAAATGGTTTTCATTTTTTTTTTACAAATATCTGAAAGTGTGGCGTACTTTTGTATTCAGCCCCCCCACTGAGTCAATACTTTGTAGAACAACCTTTCACTGCAATTACAGCTGCAAGTTTTTGGGTATGTCTCTACCAGCTTTGCACACGCAGAGTACATTTTTTGTCCATTCTTTGCAAGATAGCTTGAGCTCTATCTGATTGGATGGAGAGCATCTGAACAGCAATTTTTAAATCTTGCCACAGATTCTCAATTGGATTTAGGTCTGGTCTTGGACTGGACCATTCCAACACATGAATATGCTTTGATCTAAACCATTCCATTGTAGCTCTGGTTGTATGTTTCGGTTTAGGGTTGTCCTGCTGGAAGGTGAACCTCTGCCTCTGTCTCAAGTCTTTTGCAGTTTCTAACAGGTTTTCATCTAAGATTGCCCTGTATTTGGCTCCATCCATCTTCCCATCAACTCTGACCAGCTTCCCTGTCCCTGCTGGTGTGCTGTTGGTTTCCTTCACACACAGCGTTTTGCTTTTATGCCAAAAAGTTCAATTTTGGTCTCAACTGACCAGAGCACTTTCTTCCACATGTTTGCTGTGTCCCCCACATGGCTTCTCACAAACTGCAAATGGAACTTCTTATGGCTTTCTTTTAACAATAGCTTTCTTCTTGCCACTCTTCCATAAAGGCCAGATTTGTGGAGTGCTAGACTAATACCCTGTACACACGATAGGATTTTCCAACAACAAAACCTTGGTATGTACGTAAACGACTTATGTACAGACGATCGGAATTTCCGACAAGTTTTGTTGTCGGAAAATTTGAGAACCTGCTCTCAAACATTTGTTGGCGGAAATACCGCCAACAAATGTTCGATGGAGCATATACACGGTTGGACTTTCCAACAACACGCTCACATCCAACATTTGTTGTCGGAAAATCCTATTGTGTGTACAGGGCATTATTGTGTCCTGTGGATCTCTGCAGCTCCTCCAGTTACCATGAGCCTCTTGGCCACTTCTCTGATTAATGCTCTCCTTGCCTGGCCTGTCAGTTTAGGTGGACGGCCATGTCTTGGTAGGTTTGCAGTTGTGCCATACTGTTTACATTTCCGGATTATGAATTAAACAGTGCTCTGCGAGATGTTCAAAGCTTGGGATTTTTATTTTTTATAATCTAACCCCGTTTTAAACGTCTCCACAACTTTATCCCTGACCTTTCTGGTGTGTTCCTTGGCCTTCATGATGCAGTTTGTTCACGAAGGTTCTCCAATAAGCCTCTGAGGGCTTTACAGAACAGCTGTATTTATACTGAGATTAAATTACACACAGGTAAACTCTATTTACTAATTAGGTGACTTCTGAAGGCAATTGGTTCCACTAGATTTTAGTTAGGGGATATCAGAGTAAAGGGGACTGAATACAAGTTTACACACTTTTCAGACATTTGTAAAAAAAAAAAAAAAACACACACACACAAACATGAACCATTTTCCTTTGCCAATTATGTGCCACTTTGTGTTGGTCTATCACATAAAATCCCGATAAAAATAGATAATTTACATTTTTGGTTGTAACATGACAAAATGTGGACAATTTCAAGTGGTGTGAATACTTTTTTCAAGGCACTGTACACCAATAACTGTTCGCAATGAGGCCCCAAACACTAAAAATGCTGCTTATACAGGCGTTGTGTTTTTTTCATTCAGCCTGTAGAAGCTACCATGTGTTAGCCTATGTACCCCTGCACATTTGGCTGCTTACAGGCATATTTGTAGAGGAGTGTTTACAGAGAAAAAAAAGGGGGGACTATCACAAGTGTTTTTGATAGGAGCTGTCAGGCAGAAAATGCATGACATGCCTAAACGCTGCATTTTGGCACATCAAGCAGTTTTAGGTGTACATTTTCTGGGGTTTTGGGGGGGAAAAAATAACCATATAAAAATTCAAACATGCTAAAACACGTGTACACTATGTTCCATGGGAGCATTTATTATGTTGCTTATTTGTGCTGCTCAGTGGGCATGGACCCCAATTCAGATTCTACAATGGTTGAAGCAGTGGATACAGCATACAATGCACAAAGGAACCTATTTGTAAAGGTAGATACCATCCCTCCGCTTACTGAGTCATTGACCTAGAACAAGCTTGCAGCCAATAAAGTGTCTGGACACCCAACCTGCACAACTTCTTATGTGTTCTAGGTTCACAACTCATTAGGTAGCAAAGTTGGAATAAATGAAATCCCTCGTTTTTCTCTTCAAGAACACTCAAGCAAGAGTAGCTTCTAGTTTGCTCCTTACAGCAGCTACCTAAACCAAACAACCAGTTTCCCCAGGAAGTAGTAGAGAAGTTAATACTGCAGTCCAGCAACATGTTTTCTTTGCCCACCACCTTTACTACATCAGGTTCTGATGAAACTGCACTGAGGCTTTGCAACACTACACTTTAAAGTGAACTCTGCTTTGCCCATGCAGGTTATGTGAACAACCGTTTTCTGCCCTCACTTTAACCGCCTGCTGCCTGTCAAATGACAGCTAGGCAGCACGGCTCTTGTTCTAGGAGGGCGTCATATGACAGCCTCCCATTTAAACAGGGAATGTGTGCGATCGCGCGCGCAAATCCCTGTTCCTTCGGTGGCGGCGTGTCACGGAGACACCTCTCGCCACCAAGGGGGGTGAACAGCCATTGATGAAGTCACGGCCAATCACAGGTGGTAGCGCCCCACTTTGCACTGCGCACGATCAGGAGAGCGCTACCCATGCACGTCGGTGGCGGCGTGTTCCCGGGAACACTGCTCGTCACCGATGGTGGTAAACAGCCATTAGCCGGCAGCTGTTTATCACGTAATCGGCTGTGATCCTCACAGCCGATCACTAAATGTAAACAAACAGCGGTAACAAGCCGTTACCAGGTTCTCCTCCTCACACACGATCGTGTGTGAGAAGGAGATTGCGGTAACATCTCGTTACCGTCTACAGTGTACACCAACACACACTGATTGCTCCCCCAATAAAGAGGACCTGTCGCAGCCCATCAGAGTACCCGAGTACCTGTCACAGCCCATCAGAGTACCCGAGTACCTATCTGTAACCCATCAGTGTACCCGAGTACCTGTCACCAGGCCATCAGAGCACCCAAGTACCTGTCACCAGGCCATCAGAGCACCCGAGTACCCATCACCAGGCCATCAGAGCACCCGAGTACCTGTCTGCAAACCATGCCTCATAGAATATACGTTGGGGTGTTTGCTTTCCAAAATAGGGTCATTTTGTGGGTAATTCCACTGGGCTGGTGCTCAAGGACCTTCAAAAGTGTGATAAGTAGGAATGAAATGAGATGTGTAATTTATGCTCCTAGAACGCCTGAAGGTACTACTTCAATGTTACTGGGAATAAAGTGCCCCAGTGCGGGGGGAAGCAGGGTGACATTTCAGCCCTAGAGATGACTTTTTTTCTAAACAGTACTGTCATGGGGGTTAGTCATCACTGCAGCTTGCTGTCAAACTGAGTATCCTAAAAAAGCATTGCCTTGTCTGGGGGGCCCCTCTGCAACAAACTACAGCCAGTCTTTCCCTACTGATAGTTTATGAGCATCTGTCTTCAGTAGCCCAGAGCCACTTGTTTAACGGGCACTTTCACCCCCTTCCTGACCAGCCTAAAATTTTAAGCTTTCAACACTGTCGCACTGTGCAGGCATGCAGCATTATACCCATATGACGTTTTTATCTCCCACACTAGAGCATTCTATTGATGGTATATAGTCACCACTAGGTTTTATTTTTTTCTGAACAAATGAAAGAGTAAAACTTTTGAAAATCACTGATCGGTTCCCTGATTAGTGTAGCTGCCCCCCTTCACACTTGTCGGTCACCGGCTCTCCTTAAAAAAAACAAATGCTGATTACTGGGAAGTGTGCTTACGTCTTGATGAGCCGTGTATGGACACAGCTGATCATGTGGTAAAGGGCTGCTGTGATTGGCGATCACAGAGCATGCTGGGTGAGCACTGCAGCGGGCACGGATATTCAGGTCATCAACAGACGCCCTCCTAGAACTAAACTACAGCACTGTAGTCATCATTCTGCTACAGCACGGTCGGCAAGTGGTTAGAGGTTATAGTGTCGGAGATTAGCTAGAATGTCACCAAGATTTAAAAAGTCAATAGTAATCCTACCACTGACAGGCTAGGCAAGGAGAGCATAAATCAGAAGCAGCCACGAGGCCCATGGTGACTCTGGAGGAGCTGCAGCGATCCACAGCTCAGGTGTAGAATCTGTCCACATGACAACTATTAGTCGTGTCCTCCACAAACCTGGCCTTTATGAAAGAGTGGCAAGAAGAAGGCCATTGTTGAAAGAAAGCCATAAGAAGTCCTGTTTGCAGTTTGTGAGAAGCCATGTGGGGGACAAAACAAACATGTGGAAGAAGGTGCTCTGGTCAGGAGACCAAAATTTTACTTTTTGGCCTAAAAGAGAAACGCTATATGTAGCTAGAAAACTAACACTGCTCATCTCCCTGAACACACCATCCCCACCGTGAAACATGGTGGTGGCGGTATCATGTTGTAGGAATGCTTTTCTTCAGCAGGAACAGGGAAGCTGGTCAGAGCTAGATACAGGGCAATCTTAGACCTGTTAAGAGTCTGCAAAAGACTTGACTGAGGCGGTGGTTCACCTGTCAGTAGGACAAAGGCCCTAAACATACAGCCAGAGTTACAATAGAATGGTTTAGAAAGCATATACATGTGTTAGAATGTAGACAAAAACACCACATATTACTACAAATAATCAATTCTAGTTAAAAGGACAAACATAAGCAATTTGTTTCTTATCTCCTCAGCAGGTTCTGCAGCTTCAGCCCTGCAGATTTAACAAACAAATTTAAGTCTGAAAAATTTAGCACCAGTCATTATACCACTTAGGATTTCCTTAATTTTTAAACACAACCATTATATACAAGACTAGTTGCAAGTACAATTCTTAACATGGTCACACAACCAATGAAGTCACCCAGAGGAGCAGCGGATTCAAGTACAACTGGTGATAAGTATATAATAAAGAGTAATTAAGAGAAACAATAGCTAAGGCACTGGTCTAATAAAATTTTAACACTTTTTTTTTTAAAACAACCCATATCCAAACTTACACTAAGGTACCGAGGAAGCAGCTCCTAAGACAGGGTGATCACTAACTAGGACACAGGGTATCGAAGATCACTGAGCTGAATGGAGGTGAGCCGGGCTCGCCACTCACCATGCAACTATTGGCATCTTTGTGAGCTCCCTCCATCTCTGCGATGCAAGCCAGAACCACAGTGAGTACTGGGTGAAAATACGTTGGGGTCTTTGAAAAAGGGGCAAAGCCCCGAAACATATATGCCCTTTGGAGTTCTGGCTTGTAGCACAGAGATAAGAAGGGAGCTCACATGGAACGCCGACAGAGGCATGGTGACCCGGTTCGCCTCCATTCAGCTCAGTGATCTTTGATAACTAGGAAAGCAGCAAGCCACACCTCATGTGTGGATGGAGGAATCTTACTTATTTCAATAAGCTCGCTGGCTGATTGAAATATATAAAATAAGAAAACTTTACACAACTAAGAAAACTGTCAACTATTCAAACTAATCTCACAATCATTCTCACCTAACTTGAACAGTGACCTCTTCATCCACTATTTCAACTGAGCTCTGGTCTGCAAAAATGGTAACACATTAAAGCAAAATTAAAATGGAACTATAATCAAAAAAATTAAGCCTTGATGACTTCAGGCTGGTCCCTTTTGCATGCGTAGCTATATAAAAGCAAACATTAAAAATAAGTGTCTATACTGGTTAAAATGCAGTACTCACGGTCTCACCCTGCTCTGCACATGCTCAGTTGCTCTCCATTTTTAGGCACTACAAGTTTGTAAAGGCCGATCTGACAGACTTAAAGCTTAAACCCTCTTATCCTTTACAGCCAAGGAGGCTGCTTCTATTTGATCAGCAACTGCCATTGTGCTGCACATGTGATCAGCTATGACACCAGCCATTTGATGATTTGACAGTTTGGTTGAAGGCGCAGGCAAATGTGATAGCAATCCCGGCATTCCAGGAACGTAAACTTTTTTTTTTAAACCATTAAATTGAAAGATTAATTATGCTCTATTATTTACTGTTTTTCAGGCGCTCTGGGCTTCAGCAAAATGGCAACCTATGGCAAAACGAATCAACGCTGGAGGCAATTTACAGCACACACCAATTTTGGTGGCATAATTAATAATGCAGAAAGTATGTTCCTGGCTAAACAACATCCCCCCCATCAAGTGGTTATGGGTAAAGTTCCACTTTAAAGTGGTTTTAAACTGACGCCCATGCATTATCTGCTAGGCCTCCCTTTCTCTGGTATTTCTAAGGCTTTGCGCAGATTGTTGTCCTTCGTCTTATTGGCTGCTAAAATGGTCATTACCCAGGTTATGGTTGTCCACCTCTCCACCAACACTTCCGCAATTGATCACCACTGTAGCTGACATACGTAGAATGGAACACTTGATGGCCGTAGTGGAGGGTAAGGTGCAGAAATTTTCTAAAATATGGTCAACATGGGATGAGTCTACATATGGCTCTGATGGGATTGATCCTACTTAGTTAAACCTGGATACGTACATATTCCCAAGAGAAGGTCTGAAATTTATTTTTCCTTTTGTGTAAAGCTTTCTTTGAGGTTAAATGGTATGTTTACAGTTTTTGTCTATAACCCCCTTAAGGATACGGTAGAGGGTCGCTTCAATTTCTATTTTTTAGGATTGCGACCATCTCTCCCCCACTCAAATTAATACTCTAATCACATCGCTATACCTCTATGTGTTCAGATTTTGTATACCCAGTAATCAAAGTATACCTGGACTCTTGATATGTTAATGTTAATATTTCATGTATATTTCCTTCTGTATGATGTTGAAAATTTAAAATAAACAATTACAAAAAAAAGTGGTTTTAAAGGCTCAAGGTTTTTAACCTCCATGCATGAAGAGGAAACAAACCCTGTGCGTGTGTGCGTGCACAGGCCCACCCCCAAATACTCACCCAAGCTCCCTCTCAATCCAGCAATGTGCTTGAGAGCTGAGCTTCTCCCGGGTCTCTCAGTGGTTGAGACAGCAGTGGGAGCCATTGGCTCCTGCTACTGTCAATCATAGCCAGCAAGGCAATGAGGAAAGAGTGGGGGGCAGGGCTGATCAGTGGCTCTGTGCGTGTCGTGGATGCATAGAGCAGGGCTTGGGAGCTAGGACGTACCAGTGCCTCCAGAACAAGCAGCTTGCTATTGGAAGCAATAAATAATGGGGAGAAGCAAGGGGGGTTTAAAAAGAGAGATCAGGGCAAAACTGTTGTTTTCAGCAGCAGTCCCAAGATTAGGTGGGGTGCTTGTAGGTATTCCAAACAGCAAACAAACAAAAAAATGTATATATTATATATATATATATATATATATATATATATATATAGCTTATTATATTATAATCTATATAACATAATAAGCTACTTCATATTCTCTTAGGACACAACACAGTGCCTCTACAACATTTCACGTCTTTTCATATAGCAATTGAGACTGGTAACGATGAGGTGAGATCAGACCTCACCCCTACAGTTCTGTTAAAACGTGCACAGTGGTTGTAGGGTGGAGGAAAAAGTTTGGAGTCAGAGTTGGAGCCACAGCTTCAGCAATAATGTACCAGGTTTACAAAACAAGGAACACGCTACATGTAAATTCAGAAAACCTGTGGTGATTTCTGTATGTAATAAAGATTTGGAGTCCTTCCTGCTCCAATCACTTTTGTCAAGAGCAAAGTGAGCACAACAAGATGATGCTGATGCCAGCCCAATCTTGGGTGCATTATAAATTATCAATACAACATGGAAAGATAAGTGGGGCTTCATTACCTCGCTATGGGGGGGGGGGGGGGGGGGCAAAGAGGAGTACTTACAACTCTTGTAGCTAGAAGCAGAATTCTCTGTAGCTCTCTTCTTTGTCATTGAGCGATGAATGGATTGCAGAACAGCTTTGAGTCATGCATTCACGCTTCTTGGCTAGGGGGAACTGGTTAGCTAAGGAAGGACGAAAGCTGACTGACTTGCGACCCACAATGCTTGTGACGCACTGAGCGCCCGTCTGACTTAGAGAATGTAGGTGTTGTGCTGCGACTTGATAATTCTAATGACAGCGTTTTAGCGGCTTCTTCAACACGCTGGGGCATTTCACTTGTCAAATCTATAATTTCTTTATAAGCAAACTTAGGCGTGGAGCTGTCTGCAATCTTTAACTAAGCTGTGTGTGGCCATATTTTTCAGGGGTGAAAGGATCGAGGGGTTGTGTGATGGTCACTGAAGGTGGAGACTCTGGCTCAGTTGGGACAATAGTTTCTGGATTCTCTTTTTTCATGGAGCCCAGTGCAATCATCTCTTCACAGTGCTGTTCTGCACTATGGCATTCCTCAGCACGGATCTTCACCTGCAAGATGCCATCACTGGATGCATTAGCAAGATCTTACAGTGGTTTCTCAAATACTGGCATGCATGCTGTGCTGGCTTGTTTCCATGCCCGGGTCATTCTCTTGGGCTGGTCAGCATCTTCCTGAATAGATTCATTAAGTGGTTTATTAATTTGTTTGGTGGAGAGCCTGCGCATAGATGAGCTCCAGCTGGCACTGCCTAGTCGCCTGGATATCCTGCAAAAAACAACCATTGCTTTGAGCTGTGCATGCGATACAAATATTCAATTATAATAAAACGTTTTAGCATATGTGCGATTTCTTTAAAAAAAAGAATAAAAAATAAATAAATGCAATAAGCACATCTTCATCTACGGGAGATGGTTCCTCAGTGCTTTGTCCTACCAATGCTCATCCCAGGTCAGCAAGCACTTTTACCATTATGTCAAAATAAATTAAGACATTACGCCATCCATCATTTGCACAGAAAGACTTTGGAAAACCAGCAGTGGAGGCTTTTTCTTCCTGAACTAAAAGCCAAAGCCCTGCATTAAAGTGATTCTAAAAAGGTTGCTATAAAAAAAAAAGAAAAGCAGGGAGCAGATATCTGTCAAATTCAGGAATTTGCTCCCACTTCCGGGCATAGATCGCTGCACTTTCTGCTGCAAACTACGCTATGTCCTCCACTCCTCCGCCCCCCCCCCCCCATTGTCTTCTGGGAGACACAGGTCCCAGAAGACAGCAGGGACCATTTAGCATGCACAACGTGACTCGAGCACGAGCAGTAGGGAGCCAGGAGTGAAGCAGAAAGTCGGCTTCGGGTGCATGTATTCAGGGCCAGATTAAGAACATCATGGGCCTGGTGCTGAGGATTTTGGTGGGGCCTTTTATAAACAATAAATAAAAAAATAAAAATGCAAAATATTTTTTGCTATAACAAATTAAATTAAAGAGAGAGAGGGAGGATGAGAGAGAGAGAAAGGGGATGAAAGAGGTGTGAGGGGTAAGGGAAGGAGGATGAGAGAGAAAGGGGGGGGGGTGAGAGAGAGAGGACGCACATGAGCATGTGTGGAAATTACATCAACGCAGCCTGGCAAAGGCATGTGACCGAAGGCACCGAACCCAGAAGGAAGTCCGGGTGAAGATGGAAGTGCCCGGGCCCCGCCGGACTGATCACAGTACAGCACTGGAGGGCTCAGTCTGACAATTTAAGTGTACCCTAATGTGCTAATATGCTGGGCATACTTGTACATTATGGCATAACCTACCCCAGGGCCTCTAAAAAGTAGTAATGTTAGAAAAGTTTACTACCGCTTTAATATCACGAGCCTCTCATGGGGCCCCCTACTGACCCTGTGGCCCTTGGGCAGTGCCTAAGTGAATAGTTGTCAACATTTCAAAAATATTTTCAGGAATGCTTTTTTTTACAAGTGCTATATTTAGAGTAGCTGACATCCCCCGTGTTCCTCTATACATCACAATAGTAATCACAAAATTAAATAAGTACTAATAATGGGGCCGAACAAATATGAGGACTGTGAGATTTCCTTTAGTTGAACTGACAAAAGTGCCCATTCTAGAGCTGGTAACAGTGAAGATATTCAGTATAATTTTAAAGAACAGTTTTTGTGGGTAAGAGGCATAGGGGAGGAGTATGGATGGTATAAAAGTGGGAAGTATGTGCAGGTGAGGGAGAGGAATGTGGAGGGTCTAACAGTGGGCACTATGTACATGAGAGGAGTGCAGAGGGTATGGCAGAAGGCACTATGTACAGGAGAGGAGTGTGAAGGGTATGACAGTGGGTAGTATGCACAGCAGAGGAGTGTAGAGGGTATGACATTGGGCACTATGTATAAGAGAAGAGTGTGGAGGGTATGACAGTGAGTAATATGTACAGGAGTGTGGAGGGTATGACAGTGAGCACTATGTACAGGAGAGAAGTGTGGAGAGTAGGACAGTAAGCAGTAATTACAGGAGAGGAGTGTGGAGGGAGGGTATGACGCTGGGCACTATGTATAGGAGAGGAGTATGGAGGGAATGACAGTGAGTAGTATGTACAGGAGAGGAGTGTGGAGGGCATGACAGTGGGCACTATGTACAGGAGAGAAGTGTGGAGAGTATGACAGTGGACACTATGTATAGGAGAGGAGGATGAAGTAATCTGGGAAGGAAACATGTAAAGGTTTGTGGAAGGATGTTTAGGGACTGCGTAGTGGTTAAGCGGGCCATACATGGATTGAAATTACACCAATTAAGCAGAGACCAGCCATAGTCGATCTATGTATGGGCTAGCTCGTTTAACACAAGTCAACCTATTAAGCGACTTGAGTACAACCAGCCTGTCAGGTTTTCCCCAAAACAATCAGTGCTGCCAGCTATAGTTAGCAACACTAATCATTGTATTGACTGGCAGAACACAATAACACTGCGGGAGTGATTGCCCCATTCACAGGTCAGCAGGTGAGAGGGTGTGTGGGGACAGGCTGGGGAGAGATACTAGTCAGTCCCTGGGTAGGCACTGGTTAGTATCAGAGCCAGATACACACAGGTTACATACGCCACGATCGTTAGAGCGAGAGCAATAATTCTAGCCCCAGAGCTCCTCTGTAACTCTTAGTACACAACAAAAAAATTGTGCCAACTTTAGTGTTTTTTTTTTTATGAATGAAACAGTTTCTTTCCGAAAAAAAAGTTTGAAAAATTGCTGCGCAAATATCGTGTAGCATAAAAAGTTGCAAAGACCACCATTTTATTCCACAGGGTCTCGGCTAAAATAATATATAATGCTTGAGGTTTCTGAGTCATTTTCCAGCATAAAAAAAAAATGATGATTTTTACATGTAGGAGAGAAGTCTCAGAATGGGCCTGGGTGGCAAGGGGTTAATTATCATAAGTAATATACAAATAATTATTATAAGCCCTGTGAGTTCATCCTCTCAGTCTGCTGCAGAGTGTTCCAGCTTGTATTTAAACTGCCACTCTGTATGTGGCTTCTGACAGGCTGTGCAAGCAGCCCTGTATCTCCGGAACCATAGATGATAGCAGCCCCAGATTTTAACCAGTGCTGGAGTAGTCTTTAGCTACCTACCCCCCCAAATGTGGGGTCTCTGACTCCTGATCGCCGAGCTACAATCCTCAAAGTCGATCTTTTTTTTTTTTTTTTTTTTTTTGGGCAAATGGGCCTATCTTGAGAAAGGGGCCTGGAGCTGCAGCTCCAATAGCCCCTATGTTAATCCGGCCCTGCATGTATTGCAGGTTCCCTTGACAGATAAGTGTCCATTTAATAAAAGACAGCAGCTGCAGTATTTATAGCCGCCAACGTAATTTTTTTTCCCTAGGTGGAACTCCGCTTTAAGCATGAAACAGAACATCTCTATAAAATGGAGCTTCACTAAGACACTATTTTCTGAGCTTGGTATAGAGCTTTAACCACTTGAGATCCACGCTATAGCCAAATGACGGCTACAGCGCGGATCTCCTTTTCCGGGACGACGTCAATAGACGTAGTCCCGTGTACGAGCGGCCTGCGCGCCCCCTGAGGGGCGCGCGGCGCGCTCTGTGATCGGCGAGTCCATGAGACTCGCCTGATCACCGATCCGTGCAAGGGGTCGATCCCGACCCCTTATCACGTGATCAGCTGTCAGCCAATGACAGCTGATCATGTGATATAACGGAGCCGGTAATTGGCTATTATTCCTCCTCGCGCTGACAGCGCGAGGAGAAAAAAAAAAAGCCGATCACCGGCGGCCGTGATCGGGACATCAGTCCCGATCACGGGCAGCCCTGCTAGCGACCACCTGCCCCCTGCCAGTGCCCACCTGCCCCCTGCAGTGCCCCACTTATTAAAAGTAAGTGCCCCCCGTCAGTGCCACCCAGCAGTGCCCATAGTGCCACCCAGCAGTGCCCACAGTGCCACCCAGCAGTGCCCACAGTGCCACCCAGCAGTGCCACCCACAGTGCCACCCAGCAGTGCCCACAATCTGCCTCAAAGGTGCTGCACCCCAGTGCCGCCCATCAGTGCCCAGCAGTACCGCCCATCAGTGCCCAGCAGTGCCGCCCATCAGTGCCCAGCAGTGCCACCTATCAGAGCCACCTATCAGTGCCACCTATCAGTGCCCATCAGTCCCATCTATCAGTGGTACCTATCAGTGTCCAACCATGCCACCCATCCGTGCCACCCATCCGTGCCACCCATCCGTGCCATCTTATCTGTGCCCATCTTTGCCCATCAGTGCCGCCTTATCTGTGCCCATCGGTGCCGCCTTATCTGTGCCTATTAGTGCCGCCTTAACTATGCCTATCAGTGCCCACCAGTGCAGCCTATCAGTGCCCACCAGTGTAGCCTATCAGTGCCCACCAATGCAGCCCATCAGTGCCCACCAGTGCAGCCTATCAGTGCCGCCTAATCAGCGCACTTCAATGAAGGAGAAAAATGACCCGTTTGCAAAATTTTATAACAAACTATTAAAACATGATTTTTTTTTTTTTTGCATCTTTTTTTGTTTGTTTAGCAAAAAATAAAACTCCCAGCTGTAACTAAATACCACCAAAAGAAAGCTCTATTTGTGGGAAAAAAAATGATAAAAATTTCATTTGGGTACAGTGTTGTATGCCCGCGCAATTGTCATTCAAAGTGCATCAGCGCTGAAAGCTGAAAATTGGTCTGGGACTGAGGGGGGTTTAAGTGCCCAGTAAGCAAGTGGTTAAATAAACTGACGGACCTAGAAATAGAGCATGTTTCAAATCTGTCCGACTGACTCAATTCCTACCGGGAAAACCGTTCATCTGTATGCTGGTCCGACGGACCAAATACGACGCAAGGAAAGCTATTGACTACTGGCTATTGAACTTTCTTAACTTTCTTTTTTAGTCCCGTCTTACGTCATCACGTTCAAAACGAACGGGCTTTCGAATGGACTTAGTCCGTTCATGTGTGGCCAAGTCCGTTCATTCAGAAATTCTGTCGAAAGTCCGTCGGGAAGACCGTCGGACCTAGTCTGCCAGAAAGTCCGGTCGTGTGTACGCGGCATTAAAGTGTACCTCTACTTTAAGTAGAACTAAAGGCCAAAAACATGTGCTCAGGAGGTCAGCACTACAATATTATGTTGTTTTTTGTTTTGTAAGAACATGTGCTTTCAAGAATAAGTTCACTTTTAAAAAATAAATAAAACATAAACATTTTTTGCAGTTAAAAAATGCATTTGCTTTTTGTTTTGTGTAGGAGCCTGAAAAGCATTGCAGCAGCAATCAGCAGGTCTCCTGCAGGCTGTCAGTGTAAGCTGCCCGTCCGTACATTGTACAGCATTGCACGCAGTTTCACATTGACAGGAAGAGTCCATGAACTACCACAGCGCTCAACAGCACCGTAATAGTTCACTGAGAACTACAAGTGACCAGTCACAAAGCATGTCCGTACTTGTAGTTCATTTATTCCCAGAACTCTGTGAATGGCTGACACGGTCATGTGGGCAGAGCCCTGCACAGCCACGCTCTTTTCAAAAAATGACAATGTGTATGGGGAACTTCTCCCCATACTGCTGTCATAGGGAAGGGGGTAATCAGGGAGTGGCTGAAGTAGTGGGAACATGTTACATGTTCCACCCTAAAAAATGGCTGGAAAAATGTAACATATTCCCAAAGGGAAATTTATCCTTTAACCACTTCAGCCCCAGAAGAATTTACCCCCTTCCTGACCAGAGCACTTTTTGTGATTCGGCACTGCGTCGCTTTAAGCAACAATTGCGCGGTCCTACAACATGGCTCCCAAACAAAATTGATGTCCTTTTTTTCCCACAAATAGAGCTTTCTTTTGATGGTATTTGATCACCCCTGCAGTTTTTATTTTTTGCGCTATAAACAAAAAAAAGCAACAATTTTGAAAAAAATGCATTATTTTTTACATTTTGCTATAATAAAAAAAAAAAAAAAAAAAAAATATATATATATATATATATATATATATATATATATATAAACATTTTTTTCCCTCAGTATAGGCCTATATGTATTCTTCTACATTTTTTTGTGTTAAAAAAAAACATAATAAGCGTTTATTGATTGGTTTGTGCAAAAGTTATAGCGTTTACAAAATAGGGGATCATTTTATGGCATTTTTATTAATAATTTTTTACTAGTAATGGCAGCGATCAGCGATTTTTATCATGACTGCGACATTATGGTGGACACATCAGACATTTTTGACACATGTTTGGGACCATTGTCACTTATACAGCAATCCGTGCTATACAAATGCACTGATTCCTGTGTAAATGACACTGGCAGTAAAGAGGCTAACCACTAGGGGGCAGTGTAGGGGTTAAGTGTGTCCTGGGGAGTGATTCTAACTGTGGGGGGGTGTGGCTATGTGTGACACATCACTGATCTATGTCCCAATCACAGGGAGCAGAGATCAGTGACACTGTCACTAGGCAGAACGGGGAGATGCTTGTTTACATTAGCATCTCCCTGTTCTTCCTCTTTGTGTGACGATCACGGGTATCCCCACAGACATCGAGTCTGCGGGACCCACGACCCAACTCACAGAGCTTGCCGTGGGCACCCACTGGCCGCTTCTTAAAGGGCAACGTACAGGTACATTAGTTTTCCTGTACGAGCCCTTCTGCCGATATATATCGGCGTGAGGCGGTTGGCAAGCGGATAAGTCATGTAAAAGCGAAGTTATTTATTTTTTTCTTATATAATACCTACCTAGGTGGATGCAGCATCGGTCCCCAGTGCCTCTAAGGCTGAGAACCGAGCAATCTAACAACATTGATCGCTCGTTTCCCAGTGCTCCGTGAGCAGAGAGCAGGAGACTGTCAGTCACCGGCTCTCTGCTCTGCCCCCTCTCCTCCACTCACTGGAGTGCTGGGCTGTGGAGGGGATGGGAGAGGCTGGCTCAGGCTCTCAAGGGCTCACTATAAAGCAAAATATATTCATGTGTTTCCTGAAAAATTATTGTCTAAAAGTTTATGAAATTAAATAATGATTATCTAAAAGGTAAAGCAATTAAATGATATAATGACAATCAATCACCCTATACATTTATTAGGTATCACTAATAGCTGAGTGACAATTGATTAGAAAAATGAAAGGCTGAACCCGGCAACGGTCTAGGGTTCTGGGTGGATCCTGACCGTATGGTTGCGATTTTTCCTCAGCTTGGATCGGCTCTGTGCTGTCAGCCAACAGCGGGCTTCAGCATCTAACATAATATGTGGCACATAATTGTGAAGTGGAAGGATGATGAATGTTTTTCAAATTTTACAAATAAATATCTGAAACGTGTGGTGTGCATTTGTATTCAGATCCCCCTCCCCCCCAGTCAATACTTTGTAGAGCCACCTTTCGGTGCAATTACAGCTGCAAGTCTTTCTGTGGATGTCTCTACCAGCTTTTCACATCCAGAGTGATATTTTTGCCCATTCTTCTTTGCAAAATAGCTCAAGCTCTGTCAGATTGGATGGAGAGCGTCTGTGAACAGTAATTTTCAAATCTTGTCACAGATTCTCAATTGGATTTTAGCTCTGGACTTTGACTGTGCCATGACCTATGCATTCGGTAATTACCCCTTCCGTAAATATTCCCTTTTACTACCCATACCTGTACCGTTCCATTTTCCCTCCCCCATTCCCAATAAATAGACCACACCGGAGTTTGGAGTATAAATTGGCCATAGCAGCCTTTTATTTAACCAAAACCTTTAACCAAAATAAAATAAATAACTTTAATGTTAAATAGAAACATACTTATATATATATATTGCAGCAGCAATTACAACTCCCAGTCGTTTGGTCTTTGACGGTACCTCGGTTCCATTTAACGTTACCCTTTTCCAAACCCACTGCGGGACCAAATTTTGTACCATACCAGGCCTCCGGCCGTTTAACAGCCCGGAGACAACCCCCACCTTCCCGCAGTGTCACCAAACCCGTATCCCAGCCTACCCTTCCACTGGGATACACCAAAAAAGGGGGACATACCACCTATGAGCCCCCCACACCGTTCCATCACCTAATTTCCTTTACCCCCGTCAAAGACCAAAGACACCGCCTTCCACTGCTATGACGACCTCCTCAACCGAACCTGCAAGAAAAATGAGACAACCGACAACAACCTGAAAAACAAACATAGCATCTTAACCTAAAGGGGCGGGTGGGCGGGCAACTTCTTGCTTGTGACCCCACGCTTCCTGCCGTAGCTCCTCCCCTTACATTTATATCGCTCCGCCCTCTCCTCTTTCCTTCCTGCCGCTCCACCCCTCCCTCTGTCTTCTCACTAGGTTTAACCCTATAGGGGCTACCTAGCATCAGTCATGCCAGCCCTGCACCTCCGTCCAGCCTGCGTTTTCGGGCTTCCCTTGACCTATGCATTCGGTAATTACCCCTTCCGTAAATATTCCCTTTTACTACCCATACCTGTACCGTTCCATTTTCCCTCCCCCATTCCCAATAAATAGACCACACCGGAGTTTGGAGTATAAATTGGCCATAGCAGCCTTTTATTTAACCAAAACCTTTAACCAAAATAAAATAAATAACTTTAATGTTAAATAGAAACATACTTATATATATATATTGCAGTAGCAATTACAACTCCCAGTCGTTTGGTCTTTGACGGTACCTCGGTTCCATTTAACGTTACCCTTTTCCAAACCCACTGCGGGACCACATTTTGTACCATACCAGGCCTCCGGCCGTTTAACAGCCCGGAGACAACCCCCACCTTCCCGCAGTGTCACCAAACCCGTATCCCAGCCTACCCTTCCACTGGGATACACCAAAAAAGGGGGACATACCACCTATGAGCCCCCCACAGCGTTCCATCACCTAATTTCCTTTACCCCGTCAAAGACCAAAGACACCGCCACCGCCCGCAAGGATGACCACCTTAGCCTTAAGGGCCCCTCCACACCCGCAGAGCCCTCTCAATCCCCCCCTGCACCCCCAGGGTCCAAAGGTCAGTTCCTACTGCCGTGAGATGTACGCCATCCCCCCTAAGGTACATGCCCACATTCACCTCCAACTCTGTGTGCCGTATCACCAATCCCCCATTCCGGGACACAAACCTCCCCAGGGCCTTATTAACCTTAATTCTAGCCTTGTTGAGTCGAACCACCGAGCGAGCCATACGCCATGCGGTCCGCGCAACAATGTCCGACCAGATCACCACCATACTCGGAAAATCCCTCCGGAGCATGAGAAAATCCCTCTTTACATCCGAAACGATGTCCCTGGTGGAACGGACCCCCAAGTCGTTCCCCCCCACATGCAACACCAACACATCCGGGGGCCTATCCAGTCTGGCGTACCTATGAAACTCCGGCACCACCCTTTCCCATTTAAGCCCGGGGATCCCCAACCACCGTATGCTTGCCTCCCCCCGGGAAATCCCCAGCTGCCTTCCTTCCGGCCTGACATCTGCTCTCCTGGCACCCCAAAAAACATAGGAGTGCCCCAAAATCCAGACGAGGCGTTCGCGACCTCCATCTGAAAGGAAAAAACAAAATACTAAAGCAACGATGCAAAACACGACCACGACCCCTTAACACATACACCCCCCCCCACCACCTGTAAAACATGAACCAAACCCCGAACTCCGCCTACATCAGGTGTGGCCTCACGTACGACCGAAACCTCCGTGATT
The DNA here is from genome assembly GCF_037356315.1 of Lithobates pipiens. Classification (NCBI taxonomy): domain Eukaryota; kingdom Metazoa; phylum Chordata; class Amphibia; order Anura; family Ranidae; genus Lithobates; species Lithobates pipiens. The sequence goes on along the minus strand of NW_027507686.1, from coordinate 60,749,612 downwards.
CCCAGCGCCCAATCCTCTTGACCACAGCCTCGTCCAACCCGCACCTGGCCGCCTCAGTGGCTGCCCCAATGCGGAAGGAGTGGGAGGCAAATTGAGAGCAATCCAAACATCCGGCCCGCAGACACCTCCTAAACACAGCCACAAACTGAAAACGAGATAAAAAGGTGCCGTCTTGGTGCACCAGCAACGGGCCCACCCCCTGCGGCCGAACCCCCAGGAACTCTGAAACCACCCTCACCGGGCATAATCCCGACCCCGGCAGCGCAAACAACCATACGTCCACCCCAGTCCCAGTCTGATCCGTCTTGGACCTACGCAGCCGCAAACGCACCCTATCAGCTCCCAAGGTCACATCTTGACCCAACAGACCCCCCCCAACAGTCTTTGCCGGACTGACCAACTCCCCCACCCGAAAAGCCCCAAAAAACGCCAACGAAAAAGCCGCTCGGAACAACCGCACCTCATAATCAGAAGTGCACTGTTCCCCCAACCGCTCGCAGATAACCTGCAAGACCTGGAAGGTCACCGGCCTCCTCATATCCCTCTGTGGATTGCCCTTCCTGTACCCCTTAACCGCCTGCTTGACCCAAAAACTTTTTGTGTGATCAACCTCCCCCCGCAACTTAAACCAAAAGGCCAGCGCCGCAAGCTTACGCTCAATCAAGGACACCGACCCCAAGCGTTCCATGATCTTAGCTACAAAGCACAACACCAACAGCCCCTGATCGCCACCCCCACCCAGCTCAGCGTCCGCTAGCCGTGTAAAGTCCATCCATTCCTTCCACACCTTACTGTATGCCGCCCAGGTCGCACCGCTCACCGACCTCCTGATCCAGTCCGTGGCGATTCCAGCGCAACCTCCCAGAGCCACCCCGGGCAGGGGATCCCCTCGCTCGCCGCCTCCGGAGCCAACGCCCGAAACCGCTCCCACTGGAATCGAGACAAGGCATCAGCCACGTTATTGTCCACCCCCGGTACGTGAACTGCATACAAAAATACGTTCGCTTGCAAACACCTCAGCACCAGGTGGCGCAGCAGCCGGATCACCGGCTGCGAAGACGCCGACATCCGATTGATCACCTGCACCACGCCCATGTTGTCACAGTGCAACCTGATCTTCAGATCCCGGCACGACTCCCCCCACAGTTCCATAGCCAGCACCACCGGAAACAATTCCAGCAGCACCAGGTTCTTCGCATACCCCGCCTCCACCCACGACCGGGGCCACGCCTCCGCGCTCCATTGCCCCTGAAAAAAGGCCCCATAGCCCGCTGACCCTGCCGCATCCGTCACCAACTCCACGTCAAAATTACTCACCGGCCCCTTCATCCACACCGACCGTCCGTTGAAGCCTTCCAAAAAAGTCTGCCAAATCCTCAAGTCCTCCCTAAGTTCCCTTGTCAACCGAATGAAGTGGGTCGGAACCAGAACACCCGCCGTAGCCCCCGACAGCCGTCGGCAAAATATCCGCCCCATCGGAATGATACGGCAAGCAAAATTCAACTTACCCAGGACCGACTGCAACTTCCGCAGCTGCACTTTCCGCACGCCGACCAATTCCCGCAGCTCCTGCTTCAGTCCCTCGACTTTGTCCTCCGGTAAGCGGCACTCCATCACCTCGGTGTTTATTTCAATGCCCAAAAAACTCAAGACCGTGGCCGGCCCCTCTGTTTTTTCGGCCGCTAACGGCACCCCAAAACGATCCGCAATGTGCTGCAACGTGGCCAACAGGATCGCACACACATTGGAGGACGGGGGGCCCACGACGAGAAAGTCGTCCAGGTAGTGAAACACCGACGCCCAGCCCGACACGTCGCGCACCACCCATTCCAAGAATGAACTAAACAGTTCAAACAAGGCACAGGAGACGGAACAGCCCATGGGCAAGCACTGGTCCACGTAAAACCGGTCCTGCCAAGAACACCCCAAGAGCCAAAAGCTCTCCGGGTGCACCGGCAACAGCCGAAACGCCGCTTCAATGTCAGACTTCGCCATAAGGGCCCCCTTACCGTATCGCCGCACCCAGCCCACCGCCGCGTCAAACGACGTGTAAGACACCGTGCAGGCCTCGGGATCGATGGCATCGTTAACGGAACCCCCTTTTGGGAAGGACAGATGATGGATAAGCCGGAACTTGTTAGGCTCCTTCTTAGGCACCACCCCCAACGGCGACACCACCAAAACCGGCAACGGCTGTTCCACGAACGGGCCACTCATCCTACCCAAGGCAACCTCCTTAGCCAATTTTTCGCTAACCACCCCCGGATGCTGCAAGGCGGACCTCAAGTTCCTAGCCAACGGAGGAACAACTTCTAACGAACACGGAATCCGAAACCCCACCGCAAACCCCTCCCCCAGCACCCGCGCAGCCCTTTTGTCCGGGTACCTATTTAGAAAAGGACGCATCCTTTCCACCCTCACCGGGGTTGCTCCCCTTGAACGCAGGTTCCCCGGCACCCTTGCCCTTTTTAAAACAACGGGAGAGGGAGTGGGAGCCACCGCAACCGGAACACTCATGTTTAAATCGACAGGACCCCCCGAACTTGCAGGCCCCTTCGTTAAACTGCCAGCAAACGCCCATTTTTTTCCGGCCGGAAGTCCAGAGGCGGGGGTTCCCCCGCCCCCCCCCTGAAAAAACTGCGACGGCGTCCGCGCCGACGCCATCAACCGCATCCAAAGGCTGATATCCTTGTGGTCCCACCGAATATCAGGCCGCACCGCCCGCCGTTGCCTAAACTGCTCGTCGTAACGCAGCCAAGCCGTACCCCCATACACCCTATGCGCCTCCCCGATAGTGTCCATGTAACAAAACAGGGCCGAGCAATGCTCCGGTGCCGTTTCGCCAATCACGCTGGCCAGAATGGCAAACGCCTGCAGCCAATTGGGGAAAGTCCGCGGTATCAGCCGATACCGCCTCTTCTCCTCATCATCTTTCTTAGAGCTATCTGGCTTTACCCTATCCAAATTGAATTTTTCCAAGGGAAGCAACGAAAAGATCTCCACATACTCACCCTTCTTGATCTTATCCCGCACCTCCTGCTTGAGATGCGCCCCCAACGGCCCTTCGTAACAGACATAAACCTCACACCTAGCCGCGTCAGCCAGCCGCACCAAATCCACCCGAGCCGCGGCCTCCTTTGCCGTCAGGTCGTCCCCCGTACTTACCGAGGATGCTCCAGCCACCGTCGCCTCCTGCCGCGAACTTACCTCCACACTCCCGGACACCGGCGCCTGCACCCCCGAGGGGGAGCCCGTCTCCAGCGACGCTAACACCCCAGCCCCTGTAATACCTCACCCCCACGGGGCGCCCCGTCCCCCAGAAGGGAACTCGAGCCCAACCCAGCCCCCAGACCACCCACCCAAGGTGCAACCTGCGGGGGGCCGGCGGACGCCCCGGCAGCAAACCTCTGCAGCAGATCCTGTAAACCCCCCAACAGCGCCTGCAACGATCCCTGGGTCCCGCCTGAGGCAGGCAAACCGCCCGCCTCCCGCGGCACCCCCCCGCGCGCGGCCCTATGCCGCGCCCCCACCTACTCCCCCCGACAGACACCCCAAAGCATCAGGCAAAACGTGAGAATGAAAATGAAGCCCCTTACCTGGCTGCGTGGGTCCCCTCCCGTCAGCCGTCCCTCCGGAAACTCCAGCCGCCTCTACTCGACCAAGGACGTCCTCTTCGGAACCCGACAGCTCCCCTTCGGAACGCGCATCTGCCTCGGACGGCATAGGCGTAGCAGACCCTCCGGCCGTGGAGCAGCCCGGGGGTGCAGCAGCTGTGCCAGTAGATGCTCTGTCGTCGCAGCAGGCCCGACCGACCCTCCTGCCGAGCAAGGCGCCCGCACTGCGTCCCCGTGCGGGCCCCGTAGGCCTGTCCCCGTCCTCCCTCCGGGCTCCACTTCCGCTCCGCTCCGACCTGCCCGCCGCGTCTGGTAGCGGACGCGCAGGTGTGTCACTGGATCTCCTCCGCCGGGTCTCCCCCCGCGGTGGCAGCACCGCGGCCGCAAGGGGGACCGTGCTCCGTCCGTCCCCTGACCGCGCCGGTGGGGAGGGGGTGACCGCTGACTCCAAGCCCCCACTCCCCGAGTCCCGCCCACGAATAGGATACCGCCCGGACCCCCCCGAGCCCCCGCTGAAGACCATTTCCCGGGGGGGGGGGGGGGCGGCGGGTCCGCTATCGGGCTCCTGGTAGGGCGCTAGACTCTGGTGGAGGGGCCAGGTGAGAAGCGCTCCAGTGGCCTGGACCGCCGAGCGCGTGGTGTGCCATCCCCCCCCTCTACTGGCCCCCCCGCCGCCGCACGTGTAATGGCCGTCACCTGCTCTTGTAACCAGTCCGTCCTGCGTGTTCCCGCTGCCGCCCGGAGCCGCTCCAAAAGCTCCGCTACGTCTCCCCCTTGTTAGGACAGTCCAGCAAAAGCCCCCCCGTGTGCTAAAAACCCACCCGTCCCGCCCGCGGTGTCGCCGTGCCGCCGGAGCTCGTCCTGTGCGTCCTCACTCCTGGTCAACTTCTTGCTTGTGACCCCACGCTTCCTGCCGTAGCTCCTCCCCTTACATTTATATCGCTCCGCCCTCTCCTCTTTCCTTCCTGCCGCTCCACCCCTCCCTCTGTCTTCTCACTAGGTTTAACCCTATAGGGGCTACCTAGCATCAGTCATGCCAGCCCTGCACCTCCGTCCAGCCTGCGTTTTCGGGCTTCCCTTTCTAACACATGAATATGCTTTGATCTAAACTATTCCATTGTAGCTCTGGCTGTATGTTTAGGGTTGTTGTCCTGCTAGAAGGTGAACCTCCGCCCCGGTCTCAAGTGTTTTACAAACTCTTAACAGGTTTTTTTCTAAGATTGCCCTGTATTTGGCTCCATCCATCTTCCCATCAGCTCTGACCAGCTTATCTGTCCCAGCTGAAGAAAAGCGTCCCCATAACATGATGCTGCCACCACCATGTTTCACGGTGCGGATGGTGTGTTCAGAATGATGTGCAGTGTTAGTTTTCCGCCACACATAGCGTTTTGCTTTTAGGCCCAAAAGCTCAATTTTGTTCTCATCTGACCAGAGCACCTTCTTCCACATGTTTGCTGTGTCCCCCACATGGCTTCCCGCAAACTGCAAGCAGGACTTCTTATGGCTTTCTTCTTGCCACTCTTCCATAAAGGTCAGATTTGGGGAGTACACGACTAATAGTTATCCTGTGGACAGATTCTCTAACCTGAGCTGTGGATCTTTGCAGCTCCTCCAGAGATACCATAGGCCTCTTGGCTGCTTACCCGATTAAGTGCTCTGTGAGATGTTCAAAGCTTGGGATATTTTTTTATACTCTAACCCTGCTTTAAACTTCTCCACAACTTTATCCCTGACCTGTCTGGTGTGTTGCTTGGCCTTCATGATGCTGTTTGTTCTCTAAAGTTCTCTAACAAACCTCAGGGGGCTTCATAGAGCAGCTGTAATTAGGCTGGATCCACACCTATGCATTTTTTGTGCTTTTTGCATTTTGCAGATTTGCACTATAGAACATGTTCCATAGGAAACCATTTAAATGGACTGTAGTGCAAATCTGCAAAATGCAAAAAGCACAAAAAATGCATAGGTGTGAATCCAGCCTTATACTGAGATTAAATTACACACATGTGGACTCTATTTACTATTTAGCTGACTTTTGAAGGTAATTTGTTCCTCTAGATTTCAGTAAGGGTTATCCGAGTAAAGGGGGCTGAATACAAATGCATGCCACACATTTCACATATTTATCTGTAAAAAATGTGGAAAACCATTTATCATTATCCTTCCGCTTCACAATTAGGTGCCACTTTGTGTTGGTCTATCACATAAAATCCCAATAAAATACATTTACGTTTTTGGTCGCAACATGACAAAATGTGGAGAATTTCAAGGGGTGTGAATACTTTTTCAAAGCATTGTAGTGCACAGATCTGGATTATGTAACATACAGAGTGCAGGGATTCAATCTATGAACTGCTACTCATCACAGCGCATGAATCTTACTACTGAACATGTGTAAAATGGAAATATCAAAGTACCTGGATTACAGAAATACATTTTATGTTGTTAGGTGTAGTTTACATTCTATCTTACACAGTTTTCATTTGGAGGAGATACCCTTTACATTGGTAGCTTTCCAACAAGAAAGCACATTCTGTTTTGTCTGTTGGCCCTTGTGCACACGGTTGGAAATTCTGACGGAAAATGTCCGATCGGACCATGTTGTCGGATAATCCGACTGTGTGTGGGCTCCATTGGACTGGAGAGCTGGGCTATAAAACTTTCTGACAACGCGATTCGATCGGACTTTGTCTGATTGTGTGTAGAGAATTCCGATAGGACAAAGTGCCACGCATGCTCAGATCAAATTCCTAGACCAAAGCTATTGGCTACTAGCATGAACGTAGTCCCATCCTAACGAAATAACGTCATCACGTTACGTACGATCGGATTTTCCGACAACTTTGTCCGACCGTGTGTATGCAACACAAGCTTCGGACAAAATCCAACGGATTTTGTTGTCGGAATGTCCGACCGTGTGTACAAGGGCTGAGTCATAGAGTACACACACAGGTGCTTTTGCAAGACTTTTTTTATTTGAAGTTTATGAACTGGCATAGATAGGTATTTAGCTAGTTGATGTGGGTTGGTCTGTAGTATCTACCAGTTAGTACAAAATTAACTTTTATAAACCTGATGGCCTGTGTCGATGTGTTATAATAGGAAAAAATAAAAAATAAAGTAGATATGGCGCTGTTCATTTAATAGGTATAAAGCTAACTTGACTGAGAATTGGATAAAGTAGTAGTGATGCAATTCATTGATTCAAAATTGAATTACTATAATCAAATATGCTCACATATAACTACAAAAAATAAAATGACAACTAATGGTGGTATATAAATATAACATTTTTGAAGTGTTCCAAATAAACTTGATATACAATCATGTGCATACAAATAGCACATACCGTATATACTCGAGTATAGGTCGATCCGAATATAAGCCGAGGCCCCTAATTTACCACAAAAAACTGGGAAAACTTATTGACTCGTGTATAAGCCGAGGGTGAGACATGCAGCAGCTACTGTTACATCCCTGTGTCCCGTCCATCCCTGTGTCCCGTCCATCCCTGTGTCCATGCCTGTGTCCCGTCCATGCCTGTGACCCGTCCATGCCTGTGTCCCGTCCATGCCTGTGTCCCGTCCATGCCTGTGTCCCGTCCATGCGTCCATGCCTGTGTCCCGTCCATGCGTCCATGCCTGTGTCCCGTCCATGCCTGTGTCCCGTCCATGCCTCCATGCCTGTGTACCGTCCATGCGTCCATGCCTGTGTCCCGTCCATGCCTGTGTCCCGTCCATGCCTGTGTCCTGTCCATGCCTGTGTCCCGTCCATGCCTCCATGCCTGTGTACCATCCATGCGTCCATGCCTGTGTCCCGTCCATGCCTGTGTCCCGTCCATGCCTGTGTCCCGTCCCTCCCTGTGTCCATCGCAGCCTACCTGTCTCTTTGCCTTCTGCAGCCTCTGTGTGCCATGCCGCGTCGCACCTCTCCTCCTCGTCTGACAGACGGCGGCCATTCCACTGTTCAAAAGCCGCGCCTCTCTGTCTGTGATAGGCGGAACACTCAATTTCCCAGCAGTCAGTGTTCCGCCTATCACGGACATCCTCTCATCCTCGTCTGTAGTATGAGAATGAGCGGATGTCCGTGATAGGCGGAACACTGACTGCTGGGAAATTGAGTGTTCCGTCTATCACAGACAGGGAGGCGCGGCTTTTGAATAGTGGAATGGTCGCCGATCTGCGTGACTCGAGTATAAGCCGAGGGGGGCACTTTCAGCCTAAAAAAAGGGGCTGAAAATCTCGGCTTATACTCGAGTATATACAGTAGTTAGTTTGCAAGGTTGAATAAAGACACCAGTCCATCCAGTTCAACCTGAGTAAGTGTCCTCAATTGTCCCTATCCCTGTACATTGCACACTCACATTGGTCCCTACCCTCAAGGAGCCACAATCCAAGGTCCCCATTCATATACTAGGGACAATTTTTGGACAAAAGCCAATTAACCTACCTGCATGTCTTTGGAGTGTGGGAGGAAACTGGAGTACCCAGAGGAAACCCACGCAGACACAGGGAGAACATTCAAACTCCAGGCAGGTAGTGTCGTGATTGGGACTTGAACCAGCAGCGCGTTTTACTGCTAGGCAAGAGTGCTACCCACTACACCACTGTGCCACTTGGTGAACATAAAATACCAATGGAAAATATGAATAAAGTTAATTAAATAAAATATAAAAATCCCATTGCATTAAATAATTAGTGTCCAATAAAGTGCTTTGTGCTAGTGAAAAAATATTAAAATAACGCTGATCAAATTTCCTCTTCAAAAGGTGATCACAGCACACTTATCCGTGCTCCTATTGTGACTGCACTCACCAGAATTTTCTTACCCGCCTGGGGTATAAGGCATTCACAGTATTTGCCACTGTGTAGCACCCTGGGAACTGGCCCACCCAAGATATTTTGGTAATGTTCCACTCATGTACCATGTAAAGGAGAGAAGGATCCCAATAGAGTAATACTATTAAACCTTTTATTTCAGTAAAAAGATGTGGAAATGTACTCACATTTAGATACAAACAATAAAGCATGTATTGCTGACACTATCGCGACAACCGAAAGTGATGCAAGAACGTGTGTTTACTCCGCCCTACACGTTTCGTCACTCTGATGTCATCTGGAGTGTACCTTTTGTGTTATAATAACTCGACTACCCACAGATGACTGATCCTAGCACAGGTCATTGTATTTGTATGCTGCAGATTTTGTCCAACAGACACTGTCTGCATTAAAATAATACATATAGTAATTATTTTAACTTTCATTGTTTGTTAAAGCTAAACTACAGGAAAAATACTGAACACACAGATAAAATACATATAGGAGAGCTGTTATATCTGAAAAGAAATGTATTTCCATAAATCCAATTCTGAGATCAACACATCTCTGCCACACAGCACAGACCTGCCTGGTAGGGCAGTAGACTTTATCATTTTTCAGCTGCACTTTCACTTAACTTACTGGTCTCCTCCTAATCCTGCAGAGTAGAGAAGTAGCAGACTAATGAGCTTATGGCTCGTCATTCTGCTAATTTTTCTATCAGCATGCTCCTTGCATTGAAACACAACTTGCTAGCTCCTTGTAGTTAGGATTGCCACCTGTCGGGGATTCACACGGATAGTCCATGTTTTGAATCATGTGTCTGGGTTTCAGGTGGACTGCAACCCGGACACATTATTCAGACCAGGCTGTGGCTCCTCAGTTAACCAAGATAGTCCCACACAAATCTGTTGCCACTGTTCTGGCCTATAGTGTCCCGCCATCATATACTGTCTGCCCCATACTGCGCATGCGCAGCGCTTGCGCAGTACGGAGCAGAAGAAGCTTCGGAAAATCTCCGAAGATGAACGTCGCCTGCGCCGTGAGTGGAGGTGGTAGCCCCACTATCCAAGCGGACATAGGGCTGGCAAAATTAGAGGGCCCCTCGCCACGCTTCAGGATTGGCCTCGTTTCGCGCGGCTCTTTTTATTCCAACTCTATGTCCACTTGGATGGTGGGGCTAGAACCTCCACTTACGGCGCAGGCGACGTTCATCTTCGGAGATTTTCCAAAGCTTCTTCTGCTCCGTACTGTGCAAGCGCTGCGCATGCGCAGTATGGGGCGGACAGTATATGATGGCAGGACACTATATGCCAGAACAGTGGCAACAGATTTGTGTGCGACTATCTTAGTTACTTGGTGAGCCACAGCCTGGTCTGAATAATGTGTTCGGTATTTTCAGAATCTGTGTGTGCTGTGTACTGCGCATGCGCAGTACAAAGCGTACACTATCCGATGGGGGACTGTATATGACAGGACACCACCCAGGAGCTGCGGGCGACTGTTTTTGGGTAGTTTCGGCATCACCGGGGGGCAGGGTGATGATGTCAGCAAGAGCAATTTGACCCCACCCACTGTTTGCTGTGGTGCTCTATCTGCACCACGTTACTGCTCTGCTTGGGGCATTCAAAGGTGTCCCAGGCCGCTAAAGAGTTTGGGTTTGGCTTGAAGAAAAGGTGGCAACCCTACTTGTACTGCTTCTGATACCAACTGCTTGCATATAGAAATACATTTAATGATGTATTAATGATTACATAGCTGTATCAATCACCTCCTGTCAGGCCAATGCATATATTTGGCCGGAGGAGAGCAGTACCAATTCCCATATGTTCTCCAGCATCGGCTGCTCATCTGCTCTGTCTAGAGCGTGCAGCAGCACAATTGGTGATCGCTGTGTCCAGAATAACAGATCGGGATACAACTGTTACTGACCAATCACAGGGATCGCATTACCAGTAGTAAACAACAGCTGTTATTCATTACGTCATTGTTTACTACTGTAGTCTCTGTGTTTGGTCACAGTGATCACATGGTACAGGGCCAATCACAGCAGTTCTTTGCCATGGGATAGCTGTGGCCAATCGTATCTATTACATTAGTACTGAATGGATGCATGAATGCAGACAAACAGTGTCAAAATGTTTGCACACATCGCTTTTTGCTTTGGTGACATTGTACTGCTGTGGCACTGATCATGGACAATAGCTGGCTGCTCTGAAATCACTGTATGTCAGGGCCACCAGCAGTACAATGTCACCCAAAACAAAAACTACCCCAGTCACAGTGTCCCTAATAACATCACTCGAGTCACAGCGTCCCTGTTCACAGTGGCGTAACTAGAACCTTCAGGGTCCCGATGCAAGAAACCATGAAGGGCCCCCCTGACAGGGCCCTTTACTCCGAGTTTGGTGGCGGAACAACAGGGCCCGGTTGCAATTGGGTGGCTGCATGTAAAGGAACCAATTTCTCCATTTGCCGCTGCTTCTCCACCTCTCCCTTCCACAGGCATTCAGCGGCTGCAGGAGGAAAATGGAGAGATGGGTTCCTCTATGTTGGTGTTTCTCAATCTTTTTCCAGTCAGGGCACCCTTTAAGTACATCCCTATGTGAATGGGGCTGCACTGCAACCTCCCTGCAACTGTGTGCATTGCATGCAGTTGCAGCATAGTGATGATGCATTTAAGGGGTTGTAAACCCTTGTGTTTTTTCACCTTAATCCATCCTATGCATTAAGGTGAAAAAACACCTGGCAGTCATCGGAACCCCAGCCCCCCCCCCCCTGTTTTACTTACCTGAGCCCTGGAACTTCACCAGGTGGAGATGCGCTCTTCCTTTGCCCGGCTCCTGATTGGATAGATTGATAGCAGCTCAGCTATTGGCTCCCACTGCTGTTAATAAAATCCAATGACGCGGGCATCGGGGGCGCCTGCAAGGTAACCCCCCCCCGGGAGAGCACTTTCCCTAGGGGGGTTGTCTGATAAGAGGAGGAGCCACGAGAGCCACCGAAGGACCCCAGAATACAAGGTTCGGGGCCACTCTGTGCAAAACGAGCTGCACAATGAAGGTAAGTATAACATGTTTGTTATTAAAAAAAAAAAAAAAAGGTGGTCAGGAGGCAACATATTGCCCCTTTACCAGCTGTCAAATGCCTCGGAAAAGCGATCTGAGCACAGATCGCTTGTCAAAGGAATTAGCATTTTTTTGCTGGTACTTTGAACAAGCAAGAAAAAAAAAAACAGTTCTGATTGTACACATATGGGGTAAGGCTGGGGAAAAAAATCGATTTGAATCTTGAATTGAGTTGAGAGGTCAAATCGATTCAAATTTTCAGCAAATAGTTTTTTTTAGATATTTCTTTTTTCACCAGGATCGGTGCTGACAACACACTGGTCATGAGGAGCTGCGGGCAGGAGTTTTTAGGTGAGGCCGCGGCTTTGGCCTAGTCCACGAGGCCGGACCTGCGGACTAGGATGAAGCCACGGCCTCACCTAAAAACTCCTGCCCGCAGCTCCTCAGGACTGGCGCAGTGTCCATTAAAAAAAACTGGATTCGATTTGTGAATAGAGTTTTTTTTTTATGACAAATTTTTATTTTTTTTGAAAATCGCCCAGCTCTAATATGGGAAGGGGGGGCAGGATTAACCACTTTCAGACCGGACCAATTTGCTGGTCAAAGACCAGACCACTTTTTGCGATTCGGCACTGCGTCGCTTTAACTGACAATTGCGCGGACGTGCGACGTGGCTCCCAAACAAAATTTACGTCCTTTTTTTCCCACAAATAGAGCTTTCTTTTGGTGGTATTTGATCACCCCTGCGGTTTTTATTTTTTGCGCTATAAACAAAAATAGAGCGACAATTTTGAAAAAAACGCATTATTTTTAACTTTTTGTTATAATAAATATCCCCCAAAAATATATAAAAAAACCTTTTTTTCCCTCAATATAGGTCGATACGTATTCTTCTACATATTTTTGGTAAAAAAAATCGCAATAAGCGATTATTGATTGGTTTGCGCAAAAGTTATAGCGTTTACAAAATAGGGATAGTTTTATAGCATTTTTATTAATAATTTTTTATTAGTTTTTTTTACTAGTAATGGCGGCGATCTGCGATTTTTATTGTGACTGCGACATTGTCGGGGACCCATCGGACATTTTTGACACATTTTTGGGACCATTGTCATTTATACAGTAATCACTGCTATATAAATGCAGTGATTCCTGTGTAAATGACACTGGCAGTGAAAGGGTTAACCAGTGGGTGGCAGTGTAGGGGTTAAGTGTTCCTAGGGGTGTGTTACTAACTGTGGGGGGGTTGGGCTTTCATTTAGTGTACACTGATCTCTGTTCCAATCACATGGAGCAGAGATCAGCGTCACTAGTTGCTAGGCAGAATGGAAAAATGTTGTTTAGACAGCATTTCCTCCATTCGGCCGCTCCGTGAGACGATCACGGGGATGCCCGCGGCGATCGAGTCCGCGGGTCCCGCGACCGGACTCACGGGGGTCCCGACCAGCGCGGAAGTACCTGTACGCCAATATGCCTGCCCGTGCCATTCTGTCGACGTATATCGTCGTGCGCTAGTCGGGAAGTGGTTAAACGCAGATACATAAAATGTGCATACATACATCTAAACAGTGGCGGTTGGTGCTCAAAATTTTTGGGGGGGCACAACATTTTTTATAAACCAAATCATCAAATGCAGCCACTGTGCCGTCAAACGCTGCCACTTCACCCTCAAATGCAGCCACTGTGCCATCGATCGCAGCCACTGTGCCCGAACGCTGCTACTGTGCCCAACAAACGCTGTCATTGTGCCATCAAACTCTGCCACCGTGCCATCAAACGCTGCCACCGTGCCATCAAACACTGCCCCTGTGCCCATTTTATGCTGCCACTGTGCCCTCAAATTCTGCCACTGTGCCAAACACTGCCACCGTGCCATCAATTGCAGCCACTGTGCCAAACGCTGCCACTGTGCCCATTTAACGCTGCCACTGTGCCCTCAAATGCTACAACTGTGCCATCAATTGCAGCCACTGTGCCATCAAAAGCTGTCACTGTGCCATCAAACACTGCCACTGTGCCATCAATTGCAGACACTGTGCCCATTTAACGCTGCCATTGTGCCCATTTAACGCTGCCACTGTGCCCTCAAATGCTGCCACTGTGCCATCAAACGCTGCCACTGTGCCATCAATTGCAGCCACTGTGTCCATTTAACGCTGCCATTGTGCCCATTTAACGCTGCCACTGTGCCCTCAAATACTGCCACTGTGCCATCAATTGCAGCCACTGTGCCAAATGCTGCCACTGTGCCCATTTAACGCTGCCACTGTGCCCTCAAATGCTACAACTGTGCCATCAATTGCAGCCACTGTGCCATTAAACGCTGCCAGTGTGCCATCAAATGCTGCTAGTGTGCCCTTGAATGCCCCCAGTGTGCCCCCCGCCCGGTCGCCATCTACACACATGCACATACACACACACATGCACACACATACACACACTCATGCGCACACATACACACACAAATGCACACACACATAAAGTCTTTTCAAAAACAGCAGTGCTTTATCTTACCTCTTCCTGCCGGGTACTGCACTGTAGGGGTAGACAAAGAGCACACACTGCTTTCACTTTAGTCATAAGCAGTGTGATGACTCCGAGCTCCCCGCACAGTGCCGATTACACTTCGGCTGAAGATCGGGGAGCTCGGTCTCAGCCGCCCGCTCCTTCAGCATGGGGCCCGGTCGCCTTGGCGATCTCAGCGACCCCTATAATTCCGCCACTGCCTGTTCACCACCACACCAGTCCCAGTGTCCCTGATCACTGCTACTCTGGTCATAGTGTCCCCATAAAGACTCATTCACATGTGTGATCCCTGTTTAAATCGCTCTTTAGGGAGCATTTTTCAGGCAGTGATGAGGCATCGTATTGCTTCCCTTCCTCCCTCTTTAGCCCATTGAACCCTGCACAAGCACCCCATTCACTTGAATGGGTCACAATTGGTGGGCGTCTAGGGGGATATATTATTTCTCCCACAGCTGCAAAGCTAATGATTGCAGCCTAGGCATATGTACACCCCCGGCCGCTGCCTCTGCAGTTAAAGAGGATAGTGGTTGAGGGGCAGGAAAACTGAGGTTCAACTGCAAGGTTTTACCACCCCTGTGAATGAGCCCTAAAAGTGAAGCCAGCAACAGCGTCTCCGATCACCACCACACATACAAAAAGTGAGCCACCAGTTGCAGTGTCACCAGATCAGTGTATGTCAGCTACAGTGTTCATTATCACTGCCACACAAGTTGCAGTATCACCAGACCAGTGTTATCCAGTAACAGTGTCCTTGATTGTCGTCCCACCAATCCCAGTATCACCAGACTGGTGCAAGTCAGTGTTCTTGATCACTGTGTTCATCAGTGTTCTTGATCACTGTTACACAAGTCTCATGCCCTGTAGAAACAACCGGTTTTCCCGTTGGCATAAACTCTAAAGGGATTCCGCTGAAACTGTCTTGCGTACACACGATCACACCAAATTCCGATCGTCAAGAACGTGGTGACGTATAAAACATGCAATGGGACTAGAAAACGGAAGTTCAATAGCCAGTAGCCAATAGCTTTTATCTCGTACTTGCTCCAGAGCATGCAATGTTTTTGGTCCGTCGGAACAGCATACAGACGGGCGGTTTTCCTGATAGGAATTGGTTCCGTCGGAAATATTTAGAACATGTTCTATTTCTAGATCCGTCAGAATAAAAAAAAAATGTCAGATGAGGCATACACATGATCGGAATATACAATGAAAAGCTTCTGTCTGACTTTTTCTGTTGGACATTCCGCTCGTGTGCATGCGGCATCAGTGTCACCAGATCAGTGCATCAAGAATCAGTTTTCCTGATTTCCACCATACCAGATCAGTGAAGCTAACATGTTTTCTTGATCATCGCTACTGTCACACCAGTTACAGTGTCACCAGTGTCACCAGTCACCAGTGTCACTAAATTTGCTGCCACAGTAGTGGCAAGTGTCACCAAACCAGTGTAAGTAAGCAATAGTGTCCCTAATCACTGCCACATTTGTGCAGTATCGCCTCTGCCTGCTGCCTGTACTGACTTTGACCTGTTTATTGACCACATTTTTGCATGCTGCCTGGACTAATTCTTTGCCTGTTTGCTGACCATGTCTCTGCCTAACGACTGAACTGACCCATCTGTATGTGAGACTGATGACATTCTTGCCAGAAAGTAGTCTCAGCCATCTTCAGCAGACAACTGCACTCTTGGAATCACAGAAACACTTTTGTTCTTACTTTTTTTTATAGCCTCCTGTACTTCCTGGCCAGTGAACATGGCATTCCTGAGGGAAGCCACATACCAGTAGGCTAAACTTGATTGGCTTTTAGGAACTGTGACTACTTTAGGTGATGCTACACTAAGCTACATTCCTTGACCTCATAAAGAAACTACCATTAAAGTACATTGGTTTTAATATAGTTGATTTTTGTGGCACGCAAGATACGTTGTTTAGTACATAGTCATTCCAAACAGTGAAAAAGTGTCACACGTGTGGTATACCCATACTTGGGAGGAGTAGCAGAATGTGTTTTGGGTTGTAATTGTAAGTATGCCTAAGCTGTAGGTGAATAATATCCTATTAAACTGACAACTTTTTGTAAAAACAAAACAAAAAACTTTCATTTTCTTTCATTTTTCCTTTCCAAAAACTCGTGGCAAAAAAATGAAGTTTTCAAAAGACTTATTATGCCTTTTAAAAAATACATTAGGGTGTATAATTTCAAAACGATGGTAATTTTGTGAGTGTTCTCACTGCCCTGGTGCTCCAGTGCCTCCAAAAATGTGATAGGTAGTCAGGAAATAGTAATTTGTGTCCTTAGAGCCCCTGAAGGTGCTCCTTGGATTTTGGGACTCTATGTAGATAGGCTGTGCAAAATTCTCACACATGTGCTATTACTATTAATAAAAAGAATAGCAGAAGGTGTTTTGGGGAGTAATTCTAAGTATGCCTATGTTGTGTGCTAGAAAAACTTAAAAAAAATGTCTATTATAAAAATTTTCAAATACAAACCCTATTTTCATAAATTTAGGCCAAAATGTAGTCTGCTACATTTCCTTGGTAATAATAAGGCCACTTTCACACTGGGGCCGCCAAAGTATTAGCGCTAAAGAAGGGGTTAAAAGCACCGTCTTGTGGTGCTTCTGAAGCTCTTTTCAGGTGCTCCCAAACTGTCCCAAAGATGCTGCTTGCAGAACTTTCTCTAACGTCCTGCAAGCGCACCACCTGTGAAAGTGTGAAAGCACTTGGGCTTTCATATTTGGAAGGCATGTGAAGCAGTTTTCAGGCGCTTTACAGGCGCTCAAATCAGTGTATATGATGCACTGACTGACTATCTCATTTCTGGAAGACCTACAATGCCAGGACCCCCACCATTTTGGAAAGTAGACAATCTAAGGCAGTTAGTAAGAGGTTTGGTTCTTTGAAGTTGTAATTTTATACAAATATATATATATATATAACAAATAAATCCCGGGCAGCCAAGACCCTCCTGCAACATCGCTGGATCTAGATGGGGCTCAAGTATTAGGGGGGCTGAGGAAGGCTGCTGCACACAGAGGTTTTTTATGCATAGAATGCATTAGGATAAAAAAACTCTGCCTTTACAATCACTTTAATTGAATAAGCTGAAGTTACAATCTGATTGGCTACAGTGCACAGCTGCAACAGATTTTGCATTCTCCAGCTTTAGTAAATCAACCCTATAGCTTACAATTATGATGCTGTGATTGACCCACAGTTATTACCCATGGCCCATGTGATCACTGGTGACCAGTCACAGATCACACACAGTAGTAAACAATGATGCCATGAATGGATTCCATTACTATTGGTCTCTAGGCTGCTCACAGTGACCCAATAATGAGTAACGCAATCTGCTGTGTCTGGAGTGGATCATGCTGCACACCCCAGGGGATGCGAACTGTGCGCATCACCACCACAACATGCGGGTATGTAGCAGTGCCTTGGGAAGCTGCCCACCAGCAGTAAATGTACTGTTGGCGGTAGGCAAATAGTTAAGAACGTTTGTTTGATTTTCTGGTCACTAGTGTGGTCAAATTGCCCTTTGTGAGCCAGAGAGAGAAGCGATGAGAGGAATCAGCTGTGCGCCCGGAGCGGAGCTTATATCAGTACAGATCAACTGATTTTTTACAGAACACAGGCACAGGGACATTTACATTATTAAGGTACAGAGGGAATAAGAAGATTTGATAGAAGTGGGTTAACAACCACTCTAAGTTTGCCTAGGGGCTCCTCCTGTCTTCAAGAAACTAGTAGAGCTTTCTGGAACATTGGTGGGAGCTAGGCAAATAGGCAGCATGAGTATGTACGTAGCAGTCTCGGCCAATTACAGGAGAGGTGCTCCTGAGCATGCTGGGATTGGCCTATATATTCAGAGAACACTTTAGCTCTGGGTAGAGTGCACCAGTCAGGGGTGAGGCAGGCTTGCCTCCCCTTGTACCTGCTGCTATGCTGCCCCAGGTGGGCAACCGGAGGGCCTGAAGCTAAAATGGAGGGGTCCTAGTACACCTGTGAGTACAGACCAAAGATCTAGGGGGTGTTTCTTTTTGGATACCCCTTTGCGTTAGTACATTTAGCCAAGGGTCCAACTAAAGAGATCACTGGCTAGTGACCTAAAGAGCTTTGTCAACCTATCATTTACTACAACAGACTTTGCTCATATTCTTTATTCCTTCACTGCTACACAGGAGACGTCTGCCATCTGCTCCCAGCAAGGGCCTTCACCTACTCAATTCCAGATCAGCTAGAGTGCTTAAGTTGTAAATAGTTTTGTTCTGGAGTGTCTTACTACAAACACCCTACCTCATCCAAGTTCCTCAAAAAAAAACTACAAAACAACACCCCTAGACTGGTATTTGACTACATCAAGCCTAAATGTGTCTACCTGGCTGCCAGTGAAGAAGTAAGGACTATTTAGGTAATACTCAACCGGCTCCTATGGGGGTAGCACTACATACGGTATAGCCAGCTTTAGAGGAACTTCTTTATTGTGTGCCTTAGGGAGTTAGGGAGTCTTATGTAAAGTGTCCAAATGTTCTTCCATGTGCAAATCAGTATTTTTGTTTATGAGCTCTAACATAACAATTCTTCTGCAAAGTATCCAAGTACTATCCAATACTGTCTGTGTATAAAACAATAAGTGATATCACTTTATATGGTGCTCTGAGTATAAATTATCTCTTCCGTGCTGCTAATCCTCCACCGTGCATCGCCACCACACCCGAGAACTCACTAGATGACCATGACCCCTCTGTGAAGAGTATGATCTTAATGCATTTTTTTCCCCAACAGGTTAATATATCCAGGGCAGCAGCTTTTCCACTCCAAAATAACTGTTTTCTTAATATATATATATATATAAATATAAAATAGAGAACTCTAGTGTAAACCCCTTTATTACTTTAATCTATCTCACAAGATCCTTATAGCGTCACTCTGATGAAACGTGTAGGGCAGGGCTTGGAGCGTCATCGCGTCACTTTCAGTTTCCGCAGGGCATCCTGGCCACATTGTATATTGCATGCATTTTATCTTCCCTCTTTCATATAAGTGAGTTTTTGTCTTTTATAAGAATAAATGTAAAAACTGAATTACGCTACGAGATGCGTTTTCTGTTCACCCATCCATATGAGCACATCCACTGACTATATACTGTGAAGAGGAGGATGAGATATCAGATACCATCCAAAGGGATTTGGAGCATCTACAGTATGTTTGGTTCCTTTGACCCCTGTTGGGGCTTAACCATCTGGTGGTGAGCACAGACCTGGAGGGGGGAGCACGAGTGATTTCACCTATTCACCAGCCGCTTGTACATGCATGAATGCTTAAGCACCATCCATTTTGGATTGGAAGAGTTTATATGGACTAATGATTTTTACATTTCTTTATGGACCTTTAAATTGTTTTGTTGTACATAAGTTTTTGTTTAATGGGCATGAGAGTACTTTCATATTGAACATTTACCAGTATTAATTGTATTTATTAAATGTGTTACAACTGGGAAAATGTAGTTTGAACAACAACACACACTTTTCATTCAGTGCAGCATTTAAAGGGACAGCAGGCATAAATTTGTTCACTCAATTTAGCTATTTATTTATTTAGCTACTAAAAGGGTAACATGGTATAAATAAGTGACACAAATCAGTTAGAACACATAGTTTTATTAGCACTAAAGTTAAAGGCACCATGCACATGAATTTATTTATTTAATAAAATAGACTAGTATTGGGCAGCACCACACATACCTCTCTTTTAGACTTACCTTTATAGACTCCACCTACAGGTGGGGAAGTTGAGGTAAGGCAGCAGCCAGATTTCAGATTATAGACCCTTAGCGTGGAATTAATACTTATTCATCAATAAATATGTTCACAGTTTGCTGTGCAATGCCCTTGCCCCTGGGTTCAAATGTTCTATTGTATTGCCGGCCTACCTCCTTTCTAGTAGGGAATACTACTCTTTTATTCTTTTCAGTTTCAGATTATTTTGTTCCCGGCACCATTAAATATATTCCAAATTCTCTCTTGCAGAATGGCACCAGTTTTCATGTTTTTGACCAAGGCAGGTTTGCAAAGGAAGTTCTACCCAAGTACTTCAAGCACAATAACATGGCAAGTTTTGTGAGGCAGCTGAATATGTGTAAGTACAGAACAGAACGGAAATATTTTATGTTTTGCATGCAGTGTCTACATTCTGCGAGGAAAGGATTATTCAACGGAGGAAAGGTTGTAGAGTATGTGCACCAAAGGAAAGACTAAGGGCCGGTTCACACTGCGACGCGAGGCGAGGCGACACGGCTCGCCTCGCCTCGCTCCCGCAAGTCGCCCCCATTCAGTACTATGGAACCGTTCTGAGAGGAGCGACTCGAGTCGCTCCGACTCAGAAAAAAGGTTCCTGTACTACTTCGGGGCGACTTCGGGGGCGACTTGCATTGACTTCTATGCAGAAGTCCTCTGCAAGTCGCCGCTGAGGTCCCCGCAAGTCGCGGCGAGGTAAGTCGGAGACGCCTCGCCGCGGCTCGCTGTGTGAACCGGCCCTAAAAGTGTAAATGTCTAGGTGCCATGCATATTCCAGTCAATGTTTAAGGGTAGGCCCTTACATAAATTCATGTCCCCTGTAGGGCAATGCTAGTGTATGCACTATGACAATAAATCTATGGAGCCTCATGGTAGTCAATAAGTATGAATCCTAAAAATGAACTGGCAGAATGAGAGTCCCCATCTATTGGTGAATAGTGATGGACGAACTTCCGACGGGACGTTTCGCGAATGCGGACCACGAACGCGGCCGATAGTTTGCGAACCGGAACGTTCACGGCGGGCCCCATTGACTTCAATGGGAGGCGAACTTTGCAAACCTACATGTCAAATTTGCAGCCACAAAATAATTAATAGCTGTGCAAACATAGTCCCACCACATGGCCAATGACATAACACATGTATGAGGTGAATCTGGGATCGACAACTACAAGCATTCTTTTTTTTATATGGGAAATTGTTGTGACAATTCAGGACTGTGGAGCGCATGAAGGCAATGGAGGAGAGGGAAGGTCAGGTTAGGCAAAGAAGAGGGTGCAGGAGATGATCACCAGCAGCGTGACATACAGCAATGAAACCTGCACCGTGATAGAGTCATCTGACAGCAGCACCGTGATAGAGAGCACTGACATCAGCAGCGTGACATACAGCAATGACACCTGCACCGTGATAGAGTCATCTGACAACAGCACCGTGATAGAGAGCACTGACATCAGCAGCGTGACATAAAGCACTAACACCAGCACCGTGATATACAGCACTGACAGCAGCACCGTGATAGAGAGCACTGACATCAGCAGCGGGACATAAAGCTCTAACACCAGCACCGTGATAGAGCGTACTGACATCAGCACCGTGATATACAGCACTGACACCTGCACCGTAAGCAGCCCCAGGAGGAAGTCAGCATAGCACAGGGATGGTGGGAGCCCCTCATAATGAGCATAGCACAGGGATGGTGGGAGCCCCTCATAATGAGCATAGCACAGGGATGGTGGGAGCCCTCATAATATGCACAGCAGAGGTACAGCCCCAGGAGGAAGTCAGCAAAGCACAGGGATGGTGGGAGCCCCTCATAATAAGCAGCCCCAGGAGGATGTCAGCATAGCACAGGGATGGTGGGAGCCCCTCATAATAAGCAGCCCCAGGAGGATGTCAGCATAGCACAGGGATGGTGGGAGCCCCTCATAATAAGCATAGCACAGGAATGGTGGGAGCCCCTCATAATATGCACAGCAGAGGTACAGCCCCAGGAGGAAGTCAGCACAGCACAGGGATAGTGGGAGCCTCTCATAATAAGCAGCCCCAGTAGAAATATGACACCGCTCAACCTCTTCAAAGAGGAGGGTACAGGCATATAGTACGGTGTGCTTTTTTTGGACAAGGAAGTGAGCCAAATGAAGAAAAAAGGTCTGTGTGCTAGATTAAAAAAATTGTTTATCGACATATACATGGTCTACTGGTCACATGTGTTGAATTCCTCCGAGATCCATGCCTCATTCATTTTTAGAAATGTGAGGTAGTTAACACTGTCGTGAGCTAGGCGAGTACGCTTATCGGTCACGATCTCCCCTGCTGCGCTGAACGTCCTTTCGGACAGGACACTGGACGAGGGGCAAGCCAACAGTTTGATTGCAAATTGGGCAAGCTCTGGCCAGAGGTCAAGCCTGCCCACCCAGTAGTCCAGGGGTTCATCACTCCTCAGTGTCCACATCGGCCGTTAACCCAATGTAGTCGGACACCTGACGGTCTAGGCGTTCCCTGATGCTGGATCCGGATGACACCTGTCGATTGGGTCGGCTGAAAGAATGACCTCATATCCGAAGTCACCAACACATCTTCAAACCGGCCTCTTCTTGCAGGCGCTGTTGGATTGGTACCCGCAACTCCTTCTCTGGGAGTGGGAATTGCTCCTCTGCCAGCGCACGCAAAAGCAGAATGCAGCATTTCTCGAAGCAAGGCCTGGAAATGCTCCACTCTGCCAGCCCTCTGTGATGGCGGTAACATTTCCGCCATTATGTGTTTGTACCGGGGGTCTAAGTACGTTGCCACCCAGTACTGGTCCTTGACCCTTATGCTTTTTATACGGGGGTCCCTATTAAAACACTGGAGCATGAAGGCCCCCATTTGCACTAAACTGGAAGCGGTGTGGTGGCGTGGCTCCTGCTCATCATCCAGGATAATGTCGTCCTCTTCATTCTCCTCTCCCCATCCACGCACAACAACAGGAATCCCAGAAAGGTTTAAAGCATGCTCTTCTTGCTCCTCCTCATCCGCCCCGGGAACCATCCTCCTCTGACTCCTCTTCAGACTCCTGTTGTTCACTTGTCTCCGATAGAGTAGCCCCCCCTGGGAATTCATCCAGCATTGCGACTTCCTCATCTTTCCGCTCCTGCTCCTCCACAGCTTGATCAATGACACGACGCAATGCACGCTCCATAAAGAAGGCATAAGGTACCATGTCACTGATGGCGCCATGGCTGCGACTGACCAGTTTGGTGATCTCCTCAAATGGGCGCAGAAGTCTGCATGCGTTGCGCTATAGCAGCCACTGGCGCGGTGAAAAAACCCCCAGCTCCCCATCATAGTTTGGGCCTTCTTTTCTTCAGCAGGGACAGGGAAGATGGTTAAAATTGAGGGGAAGATGGATGCAGCCAAATACAGGACCATTCTGGATGAAAACCTGTTGGAGTCTGCAAAAGACCTGAAACTGGGATGGAGATTTATCTTCCAACAAGACAATAATCCCAAACATACAGCAAAATCTACAAAGGAATGGTTCACAAATAAACGTATCCAGGTGTTAGAATGGCCAAGTCAAAGTCCAGACCTGAATCCAATCGAGAATCTGTGGAAAGAGCTGAAAACTGCTGTTCACAAACGCTCTCCATCCAACCTCACTGAGCTCGAGCTGTTTTGCAAGGAAGAATGGGCAAGAATTTCAGTCTCTTGATGTGCAAATCTGATAGAGACATACCCCAAGCGACTTGCAGCTGTAATCGCAGCAAAAGGTGGCTCTACAAAGTATTAACGCAAGGGGGCCGAATAATTTTGCACGCCCCACTTTTCATTTTTTTATTAGTTAAAAAAGTTTAAAAAATCCAATAGATTTTGTTCCACTTCACAATTGTGTCCCACTTGTTGGTGATTCTTCACAAAAAAATTACATTTGATATCTTTGTTTGAAGCCTGAAATGTGGCAAAAGGTTGAAAAGTTCAAGGGGGCCGAATACTTTCGCAAGGCACTGTATGTTGCGCTGTGTCTTTAAGATTCTTTAAAGGATAAATCCACCTTTGGGAACGTGTTACATGTTCCATCCGTTTTTAAGGTGAAACATGTAACATGTTCCTACTGCTGCAGCCATTCACCGTTCCCTCCTCTCCCTCTGGCAGCAGCATGGGGAGAAGTTCCCTATACTAGCTGTCACTTTTTGAAAACAGTGCGGCCGCACGGGGCTCTGCTCACACGGCTGCATTATTCATTCACAGCACAGGACTCTGTGTGTGTGAATGATCTACAAGCATCGCCATCCTTTGCGGCTGTTGGTTTGCAGTTCTCAATGATCTACCACTGCGCTGTTCAGTGCTATGGTAGTTCATTGAGTCTTCTTGTCAGTGTGAAACTGCCTGGCTGTACGATGTACAGGGCAAACAGCTTACGCTGACAGTCTGCAGGAGACCTGCATGGTATCAGCAATCTGCTGATCGCTGGTGCCATGTTTTCCAGGCTCCAAAAGGCAAAAAAAAATTGCATTTATTTATTTGAAGTGAACTTCTCATTAACCTCCCTGGCGGTTTCCCTGAGTGTGGCTCGGGGTTAAATTTCCGCACCATTAGCGGTAACCCCGAGCCACAATCGGGATTGCATTGCAGGATCCTGGTGCAGTGTACTTACCTTGTCCCCAGGATCCTGCAATATCCCCCCGGCTGTGTCTGTGTCTTCCACCCAATGCCTCTGTGTGCCGGGCTCCATTCCCTGCGAGCGGCGCATGGGGGTAGAGCCAAGCGGCAAATTCAAAAATGTGAAAAATCATAATACATACAGTACACTGTAATCTTAATGATTACATCACTGTATGAAATTATTTCACATCCCTTTTGTCCCTAGTGCTTTGTCCAGTGCCCTCCATGCAGTTTTATATTAGAAATACAGAGGAGTAGTGATGGACAAACTTCCAACGGGACGTTTCGCGAACGCGGACCGCGAACGTGGCCGATAGTTCGCGAATCAGAACATTCGCGGCGGGCCCCATCGACTTCAATGGGAGGCGAACTTTGCAAACATACAGGTCAAATTTGCAGCCACAAAATAATTAATAGCTGTGCAAACATAGTCCCACCACATGGCCAATGACATAACACATGTATGAGGTGAATCTGGGATCGACAACTACAAGCATTCTTTTTTTATATGGGAAATTGTTGTGACAATTCAGGACTGTGGAGCGCATGAAGGCAATGGAGGAGAGGGAAGGTCAGGGTAGGCAAGAAGAGGGTGCAGGAGATGATCACCAGCAGCGTGACATACAGCACTGACACCTGCACCGTAATAGAGTGATCTGACAACAGCACCGTGATAGAGAGCACTGACATCAGCAGCGTGACATAAAGCACTAACACCAGCACCGTGATATACAGCACTGACAGCAGCACCGTGATAGAGAGCACTGACATCAGCAGTGTAACATAAAGCACTAACACCAGCACCTTGATATACAGCACTGACAGCAGCACCGTGATAGAGAGCACTGACATCAGCAGCGTGACATAAAGCTCTAACACCAGCACCGTGATAGAGAGTACTAACATCAGCACCGTGATATACAGCACTGACACCTGCGCCGTAAGCAGCCCCAGGAGGAAGTCAGCATAGCACAGGGATGGTGGGAGCCCCTCATAATGAGCATAGCACAGGGATGGTGGGAGACCCTCATAATGAGCATAGCACAGGGATGGTGGGAGCCCCTCATAATGAGCATAGCACAGGGATGGTGGGAGCCCCTCATAATATGCACAGCAGAGGTAGAGCCCCAGGAGGAAATCAGCACAGCACAGGGATGGTGGGAGCCCCTCATAATAAGCAGCCCCAGGAGGATGTCAGCATAGCACAGGGATGGTGGGAGCCCCTCATAATAAGCAGCCCCAGGAGGAAGTCAGCACAGCACAGGGATGGTGGGAGCCCCTCATAATAAGCATAGCACAGGGATGGTGGGAGCCCCTCATAATAAGCAGCCCCAGGAGGATGTCAGCATAGCACAGGGATGGTGGGAGCCCCTCATAATAAGCAGCCCCAGGAGGAAGTCAACACAGCACAGGGATGGTGGGAGCCCCTCATAATAAGCATAGCAAAGGGATGGTGGGAGCCCCTCATAATATGCACAGCAGAGGTACAGCCCAGGAGGAAGTCAGCACAGCACAGGGATGGTGGGAGCCCCTCATAATAAGCAGCCCCAGGAGGAAGTCAGCACAGCACAGGGATGGTGGGAGCCCCTCATAATAAGCAGCCCCAGTAGAAATATGACGCCGCTCAACCTCTTCAAAGAGGAGGGTACGGGCATATAGTACGGTGTGCTTTTTTTGGACAAGGAATTGAGCCAAATGAAGAAAGAAGGTCTGTGTGCTCAATTAAAAAAATTGTTTATAGACATATACATGGTCTACTGGTCACATGTGTTGAATTCCTCCGAGATCCATGCCTCATTCATTTTTAGAAATGTGAGGTAGTTAACACTGTCGTGACCTAGGCGAGTATGCTTATCGGTCACGATCCCCCCTGCTGCGCTGAACGTCCTTTCGGACAGGACACTGGATGAGGGGCAAGCCAACAGTTCGATTGCAAATTGGGCAAGGTCTGGCCAGAGGTCAAGCCTGCCCACCCAGTAGTCCAGGGGTTCATCACTCCTCAGAGCGTCCACATCGGCCGTTAACCCGATGTAGTCGGACACCTGACGGTCTAGGCGTTCCCTGATGCTGGAACCGGATGACACCTGTCGATGGGTCGGCTGAAAGAATGACCTCATATCCGAAGTCACCAACACATCTTCAAACCGGCCTCTTCTTGCAGGCGCTGTTGGATTGGTACCCGCAAATCCTTCTCTGGGAGAGGTAATTGCTCCTCTGCCAGCGCACGCAAAAGCAGAATGCAGCATTTCTCAAAGCAAGGCCTGGAAGTGCTCCATTCTGCCAGCCCTCTGTGACAGCGGTAACATTTCCACCATTTTGTGTTTGTACCGGGGGTCTAAGTACGTTGCCACCCAGTACTGGTCCTTGACCCTCATGCTTTTTATACGGGGGTCCCTATTAAAACACTGGAGCATGAAGGCCCCCATTTGCACTAAACTGGAAGCGGTGTGGTGGCGTGGCTCCTGCTCATCATCCAGGATAATGTCGTCCTCTTCATTCTCCTCTCCCCATCCACGCACAACAGGGATCCCAGAAAGGTTTAAAGCATGCTCTTCTTGCTCCTCCTCATCCGCCCCGGCACCATCCTCCTCTGACTCCTCTTCAGACTCCTGTTGTTCACTTGTCTCAGATAGAGTAGCCCCCTCTGGGAATTCATCCAGCATTGCGACTTCCTCATCTTCCCGCTCCTGCTCCTCCACAGCTTGATCAATGACACGACACAATGCACGATCCATAAAGAAGGCATAAGGTACCATGTCACTGATGGCGCCATGGCTGCGACTGACCAGTTTGGTGATCTCCTCAAATGGGCGCAGAAGTCTGCATGCGTCGTGCTATAGCAGCCACTGGCGCGGTGAAAAAAAAAACAGCTCCCCAGAACCTGTTCATACATGTAGACGTTAACTGCACGTTTCTGCTGGAGCAGCCTATCAAGCATATAGAAGGTTGAGTTCCATCGCGTCGGGCAATCGCAAATAAGACGTCTGACAGGCAGATTGTGTCGCCGCTGAATGTCAGCAAGGCGAGCCATGGCCGTGTAAGATCTTCTGAAATGGGCCGAGATTTTCCTTGCCTGCCGCAAGATGTCCTGGACCCCAGGGTATTTGACAATGAATCGCTGCACGACCAAGTTTAAGATTTTGCCCTGTTTCAATGCGCTAAGCAGATTGGCACCGTTGTCACACACCACTTTACCAACTGTCAAATTGAGCCGTGTTAGCCACTGATCTGCCTGTGAACGCAAAGCTGAAAGGAGTGCCGGGCCTGATGTGGCTCTTGGCTTCCAGGCACAACAGACGCAGCACGACATGGCAACGTCTCACCTGGCATGTCGAATAGGTTCTGGGGAGCTTGGGCGGCGCAGCGGAAGAGACGCTAGCAGCAGAAAAGGAGGAGTCAGCCGAGGAGGAGAGGGAGGAGGATGGAGTAGGAGGAGGAGGAGAAGAAGAGCCAGGCCTGCATGCAATCCGTGGCGGTAAAACCAAATCTACACAGGTGCCACGGGTTACATACTTGACGGCCGTCAGAAGGATCACCCAGTGGGCAGTAAAAGTGATATACCTTCCCTGCCCGTGTTTGCTAGACCACGTGTCTGTGGTCAGATGTATCTTGGCACCGACACTGTGTGCCAGAGATACATTCACTTGCCGCTGAACATGGCCATATAGCTCTGGGATGCCCTTCTGTGAGAAATACTTCCTTCCTGGGACCTTCCATTGTGGTGTTCCAATGGCCACAAATTTGCGAAAGGCCTCCGAGTCCACCAGTTTATATGGCAGTAGTTGGCGAGCTATAAGTTCTGACAAGCCAGCCGTCAACCATTGGGCGTCATAATTTTTTTACGCTTGAACGTT
Source organism: Lithobates pipiens (assembly GCF_037356315.1). NCBI lineage: Eukaryota > Metazoa > Chordata > Amphibia > Anura > Ranidae > Lithobates > Lithobates pipiens. The sequence continues at coordinate 60,721,289 of NW_027507686.1, read as the reverse complement.
AGGCCCACGGAAGCCTGCCTTTTTGCAGAAAAACGTGAGCTTGGCGTGATGGAAGGTGGAGTGGAGGACAATTGTGAGGAGAGAGGAGAAGGAGAAGTAGAAGACGAGGCTGGACGGTGAGAGCCTGGAGTGTGGCTTTGTGTGTTCCGTTGCTCCCACTGGGCTCGGTGATGGCTGCTCATGTGCCTTCTTAAGGCGGTCGTCCCTAGGTGAGTGTTGGGCATACCGTGACTAATGCGTTGACTGCAAAGATTGCAGATGGCAACGCTATTGTCAGCAGCGGACACGTTAAAAAAAGCCCACACTGCGGAGCCATGTGCCGGTGTCCTGGGAGCGCCAGATGTGACCGTACATGGTCGATGACTCGCTCCTGATACATTTGCAGTCTGCTTTGTCCCTCCTGCGCAATGTAAGTTATTCCTGCTTCTCCTCCCTATCTGCTGGTCCATATCTCCCTCCGAACTCCCCTCCTCTTCCTCTCTTGTGAGCACCCACGTGACATCACTAGACATGTCATCATCGACGTCACCTTCCACACCGCTATAAGTAGAGATCTCAAAGTAGGCAGCAACACCGGGGACCAACCTCCTCCTTGGGCTGATCTGGGTACTGGCGTCAGACTGCTGAGTAGCAGTTGTTGCTACTTCCTCTTCCTGATCCAATACCAAGAGTGGCTGCGCATCAGAAATGTCTTGATATGGATCGGAAAATAATTCCTTTGACTCAAGCGGAAGGTATGTGGAGGTGGTGGTGTTGTTGGTGGTAGTGTCTTTGGGGGTGCACATAGCAGAGAGTGAAGAAGAGGGTGCAGATCGAGAGGATGAGGAGGGTGCAGAAGAGTAAGGCTGAGTGAGCCACTCAACCAAGTCTGGTGCGTCCTTTAAATGAATTGAACGCACCTTCTGCAACTTCCCACTTTGGATCAAGCCTGTTGCTCCTGCCCTACCCCTGCGGAAGGGCCTGCCTCTTCCTCTGCCTGTCATTTTTTAAATGACCCTGTGACAAAACTCTCAGTCCCTATACTGATGAAGGACTGCTGCAGTATAGGGCAGCGGTCAGCAGTAGTGCACCTCAACCCTATGTATTGTGGACCTATACCAGTCCTTACGGAATAGCAGACTGTACCTCACTCAACTCTATGTACTGTAGCACCCTAGACCAAGTTACCAGTCCTTATAAGGACCTTTGTGGAACAAGTAGGTTGTGTGTGACTGATTAGCAGGCTGTACGTCAGTCCCTATACTGATGAAGGACTGCTGCAGTATAGGGCAGCGGTCAGCAGTAGTGCACCTCAACCCTATGTATTGTGGACCTATACCAGTCCTTATAGAATAGCAGACTGTACCTCACTCAACCCTATGTACTCTAGCACCCTAGACCAAGTTACCAGTCCTTATAAGGACCTTTGTGGAACAAGTAGGTTGTGACTGATTAGCAGACTGCAGCAGAAGGGCAGCAGTCAAGTATAATATTCTTTCTATATTTGGAGGAAAGAATATTATACGTGTACAAGCCTATTACCATACCAGTCCTGAAAAGAACCTTTGTGGACCTAATATAGTAACAGCTACTGATTAAACTGACCCTCACTGCCTCACACACAGCTTCCTGCCTGTCCCTATATAAACTGACAAAACAGAGGCTGCTGGAACAATAACTTGAATAGTACTTTTGTGGACCTGATAGTAACAGCTAATGATTAAACTGACTGTCCCTGCAGCACACACCGTCCTGTCCCTTTCTCTAAACTGACAAAAGACACTCAGGCTGCTGCAACAATCAGTAGCACAGCAGTGCCTCAAACCTATATCCTGAACTACACCTAACACCTATACCAGTCCTGAAAAGAACTTTTGTGTACCAAATATCTAGCGATTTGGGTCACTGCAATCTCTCCCTGCTCCACACAGCAACCTCTCCCTATAGTGACAGAAGAAAGAACGTAAAATGGCCGCCGGATCAGGTCTATTTATAAGTTAGGGCGAATGTCCAAGTGTCCATGTGCTGTAATGTCTCAATTGGCTGTCCTGTACCCAGGGCTGGACTGGGACAGAAATGTGGCCCTGGACTTCATCCAGACCGGCCCACTTACAGTTTGAGTGTCCCATCAGCACTCCCTTACATCAGAGTGTCCCATCACCAGCCCCCTTACATCAGAGTGTCCCATCACCAGCCCCCTTACATCAGAGTGTCCCATCAGCACCTCCTTACATCAGAGTGTCCCATCACCAGCCCCCTTACATCAGAGTGTCCCATCAGCACCCCCTTACATCAGAGTGTCCCATCACCACCTCCTTACATCAGAGTGTCCCATCAGCACCTCCTTACATCAGAGTGTCCCATAACCAGCCCCCTTACATCAGAGTGTCCAATCACAAGTCCCCTTACATCAGTGTCCCATCAGCACCTCCTTACATCAGAGTGTCCCATCATTAGCCCCCTTACATCAGAGTGTCCCATCATTAGCCCCCTTACATCAGAGTGTCCCATCATTAGCCCCCTTACATCAGAGTGTCCCATCACCAGTCCCCTTACATCAGAGTGTCCCATCACCAGTCCTCTTACATCAGAGTGTCCCATCACCAGTCCCCTTACATCAGAGTGTCCCATCACCAGCCCCCTTACATCAGAGTGTCCCATCACCAGCCCCCTTACATAAGAGTGTCCCATCAGCACCCCCTTACATCAGAGTGTCCCATCACCAGCCCCCTTACATCAGAGTGTCCCATCAGCACCCCCTTACATCAGAGTGTCCCATCACCAGCCCCCTTACATCAGAGTGGCCCACTGAGCCATCAGCCCACAGGGAAACTCCCGGTAGTCCCGATGGCCAGTACATGCCTGCCTGTACCCCATGATGGATGTGTCATCATAGGTCAAAGTTCTTTTACACAGTAAACACGGAAGCCCGCCCGGCAAACGGCGGCAATAGTCCGGCGATCGGGCGGACCACGAACAGCCGAAATTCGCCACGAAACAACCTCCGGGCGAACCGTTTGGCCATCACTACAGAGGAGTGGTGTCGCCCCTGTATGAGACTTGATTGTCAGTGAACCCACATCTCTAGTACAATAGAAAAAGAATCCCTGAAAAAGAGTGTATATCCTCTGATGGGATTTTAAATAGTTTACTGGCAATAGGTAATAGTAGAAAGACTCTAATCTCTTCTACTCTTGTACTATTACCTATTGCCAGTAACCCTATTTAATTTCCCATCAGAGGATATACACTCTTTTTTAGTGATTCTTTTTGTATTATAAATACTGCCTGGAAACTGGAAATTGTCCATAGCAACCAAAAAGTGTGCCTTTATGTCAAAAGTGGTTTTAGACCAGCTAGAAAACGGCAATAGTAAATTAGAACACTTGCAAAATTGAGTGATAGTTAATTATGTGGAAATTAATTTTATTACTATCATATTATTATTTTTTAGAATTATTTATATTTATTATATTATAAGTTTGTGTTTCAAACTTCATCATACCTGGGATGTCTACTAGACTCTTGTTTGGACAGATTTAAGTGTGTTATTCCTAACACAAATCGCCAAATTTCTATGCAAAATAATTGTACTGCTTTGAGACGCAAAGATCTGACATAATCATACCGCCAGGGAGGCTACGGCTGGGTTCACACTATTGCAATTTGGATGCGGTAGCTGCAAAAATGTCAGTCCAGCGCATTCGTGCAGGAGCCTCAGCACAGAGCTCTGAAGGAATGGCACCAATGTTCAGTTTCTTCAAAGTACATGCGCTGGTGACGTCACTGGCTGCTGCTCACTGGAATATCTCCTAAACAGTGCACATTTATTATATATTCCTATTACTTACATGTAAGCTTTATTATAAACTTACCTATAGGTAAAAATGTCATAAAAGACTTTACTATGACTTTAATTCAGAGTGGATAATCCATCTCCATCTAGTGGTCAAGTTTTATAATGACACATCAATCTATACAATTCGTATTCGTCTTGAAAGGCAGCACCCTTTACAAAATCCATGATCACCTCCTAATCAATATCATCAACTAAAAATCAAACAAATAAAAAGAGACCGCAGGTGAAACGTGTTCCCCTCCCATGCAGGAAATGTGCACAGAACGCCCCTTTCCTGTGTGAACAGACCCTCAATGTCACCCCAAACCCGGGTAGCAGTCTTGTGACAAAATATGCTTGGCTCTCCGCTGAAAAAAAAGTACAGGAGCTACTTTGGCGCTGGCTGCCCTATGCTGTCACACAACAAATGCACCAAAACAAAGCAATGTGTCGGCCAGGTGTGAAGGCGGCCTGATTGTTAATGGCAATTAAATATATGGCACATTGAACAATCTTTTCAGTCTTTTAATTGTATAGATCATTATTTTTCAAACTTTTATCAGTCAAGGCACCCTTTAAAAAATATGGACAGTCTGGGGGCTCCCCATTTCAAAAGGTAAAAACTATTCTAATAGTTTTGCATAACACAGCAGCATCCACACATGTAGGACCCCCAACATTAGGGGGGATTTATTCTTCCAAAGCAAATCATCTTTTATAAACTGGTATTGACTAGGATTCCAAGGTTTCTCTTTTCCCTCAAATTTTCTCCATCACTCAGCTAAAGTGCCCTCAAGAAGGTTGTAATGGTGCACAATGGAAACCTGTGGCTAAAAGGCAGCTTTATCCACATGCTGGCTTGTATACAATTTTGGGGCAATTTTCAGGCATTTTGCCAAGGCACCTCTGAAGAAACCTCATGGTGCCCCAGGGTGCCTGGACATCCTGGCTGATAAAAGCTGCTATAGATAATATGGTTATATATATAACATTGTTTTAAGTCCCTCTTATGCTGGGTTGTCTCTGCCCAGACAATCCAGTGTTGTCTTGCTGCGATCCGCTACTCAGTTGTCACATCCTGGGTCCCATGCTGCCATCCTGGTCATTGAGAGTTGGCTGCCTCTTCTGGGTTCAGGCACAAGCCCCGCCCCCACCCCTCCAGATGATGCACGCCACGTCTGCCTATCAGATGCTGCGGATCCCTTCTCCTGTAGCCTCCTAGGATACATGATGTGGTATCCCAGGAGAGTGGTATGAAAAAAGTTAACTGAAGAATAGCATTTTACTATACAGAGGGGGGTGGGGGCTGTGAGTGCATGTAGGGGGGGTCATTTTAGGATTGTAGGCTCCACTTTAAAGTGTATCCCCAGCCAACTTTCACAAGGTGGCCTTCCTTATTGCCATCATGTCTGCGAGGTGAGTGCTAGCAATATTGTCTTGTATAAAACTTGTATGGACAAGGTTGTCTTGAGGCCTGGAGCCTCCTTTCATCGTAAAGTGGATGTAAACCGGATTCATGAACTTTTTTCATGTGCTCTGATTAAACCAAGAGTCCTTTGGTGAAATCGATTGGTCAGAAGTGACGATCAAGTGATCCTCTCTCCCATTCGCTAACATACTTTTGACCAATAGATTCCAAGCCTGCCCACCACGACAAGGTAGACTCTTCTAGGGCAGGACCTACACTAAACTACACTAAGCTACCCTACTGGATGCTAGTCATCGATTTTCTAATGTTGGATGTATGTTTGTAGTAGGCCTCGTCCTATAATCTGTGTGTGCGATCTGCTCTCTCCTAATCAGTCGTTTTCTTTCCTTCAACCTCTCCAAATCTTACAGTGTATGGCTATCTAAATGTGCTTCTAAAGCCCTAAGTTTTATCACCTTAATGCACTCTATGTACTAAGGAGAAGGACCTTCTCTGCTGAAGCCGCCCACCCAACCCCCCTTTTCCTTACCTGAGCCCATCCGATCCAGCTTCCACCGCTGTCTCTCTCCTCATTGGACAGACTGATAGCAGTGGGAGCGATTGGCTACAGCTGCTGTCAATCATGGGGTGCGCGGTGGCCAGAGTCCCGCTTTCTGTGTCAATAGATGCAGCAGCGAGTCTCGGGAGTGAGCACGCACAGGTGCCCCCAGGGAAAGCGGCTTTCCGTGGGGGCACCTGATGAAGAGGAGGGTCCTGGAGTGCCAGTGGGGGTACCATTGCATAGAGCAGGTAAGTATAGGCATGTTTAGTATTTTTTTTTTTTTTTAAATACCCAGTCTAAAAAGAAAATATCTGTTATTACTATACTTATACATTCATACAATTTTTTTTTTGTTTTTTTTGTTTTTTTTCTCAAAACATCAATTACTATAAAACTGCTAGAAGTATGCTGTATAGAGGAAAGATGTTAAATATTTATACATTTACATGTATACATTTTCTATACATTTTTTTCAAACCCTTAACTATTAGGCCCCCTTCACACGGGACGAATCGGATGGATGGGCTCCGCTAGCTCAGTGGGGGATCGCTCCGTTGATCCTCGCTGAGCCGGCAGATGACAGGTCTGTCTCCGCTCCCTGTGCAGGGATGGACCTATCAGAGCCCCGCTGTTCTCTATGGGCAGATCGGATGAAAATGGACTGCGTGACCGTTCTCATCCGATCCCATCTGATCGCCATCTGTCTGTTTTGAGCAGATCTTGTCGGATCGGATGGCAGGTGGGTGTCAGCGGACACATCTTCACTGACATCCGCCTGCCCATATGAGTCAATGAGTGGCCGGCTCAGATCTGACTGAAAATGGATCCGAGAGGGTCAGTCGTGTAAAAGGGGCCTTACAGTTGTCACCAAACTGCAGCCCTGGGGCCAGATGTGGCCCTTTGCTTGCTTTTATCCTGCCCTTGAAGCATTATTCCTCCCACTGACACCAATGATGGGGCAATATTCCCACCACTGACTCCAATAATGGGCCACTATTCCCCCCCCACTGACACCAATGATGGGGCAATATTCCCACCACTGACTCCAATAATGGGCCACTATTCCCCCCCACTGACTCCAATGATGGATCACTTCCTCCCACTGACTCCAATGATTGGGCACTATTCCTCCCACTGACTCCAGTGATGGGGCACTATTCCTCCCACTGACTCCAGTGATGGGGCACTATTCCACCCACTGACTCCAATCATGGGGCACTATTCCTCCCACTGACACCAATGATGGGACACTATTCCTCCCACTGACTCCAATGATGGGGCACTATTCCCCCACTGACTCCAATGATGGGGCACTATTCCCCACTGACTCCAATAATGGGGCACTATTCCCCTCACTGACTCCAATAATGGGGCACTATTTCCCCCACTGACTCCAATAATGGGGCACTATTACTCCCACTGACTCCAATAATGGGGCACTATTTCCCCACTGACTCCAATAATTGGGCACTATTTCCCCCACTGACTCCAATGATGGGGCACTATTCCTGCCACTGACTCCAATAATGGGGCACTATTCCCCCCACTGACTCCAATGATGGGGCACTATTCCCCCCACTGACTCCAATAATGGAGCACTATTCCCCCACTGACTCCAATAATGGGGCACTATTCCTCCCACTGACTCCAATAATGGGGCACTATTCCCCCCACTGACTCCAATAATGGGGCACTATTCCCCCACTGACTCCAGTGAAAGGGCACTATTCCCCCACTGACTCCAATGACGGGGCAGTATTCTCCCACTGACTCCAATGACAGGGCACTATTCCCCCCACTGACTCCAATAATGGGGCACTATTCCCCCCACTGACTCAAATAATTGGGCCCTATTCCCCCACTGACTCCAATAATTGGACATTATTTCCCCCACTGAATCCAATAATGGGGCACTATTCCTCCCACTGACTCCAATAATGGGGCACTATTCCCCTCCTGACTCCAATAATTGGGCACTATTTCCCCCACTGACTCCAATGATGGGGCACTATTCCTGCCACTGCCTCCAATAATGGGGTACCACTCCCCCCACTGACTCCAATAATGGGGCACTATTCCCCTCACTGACTCCAATAATGGGGCACTATTTCCCCCACTGACTCCAATAATGGGGCACTATTACTCCCACTGACTCCAATAATGGGGCACTATTCCCCCACTGACTCCAATAATTGGGCACTATTTCCCCCACTGACTCCAATGATGGGGCACTATTCCTGCCACTGACTCCAATAATGGGGCACTATTCCCCCCACTGACTCCAATGATGGGGCACTATTCCCCCCACTGACTCCAATAATGGAGCACTATTCCCCCACTGACTCCAATGATGGGGCACTATTCCCCCCACTGACTCCAATAATGGGGCACTATTCCTCCCACTGACTCCAATAATGGGGCACTATTCCCCCCACTGACTCCAATAATGGGGCACTATTCCCCCACTGACTCCAATGATAGGGCACTATTCCCCCACTGACTCCAATGACGGGGCAGTATTCTCCCACTGACTCCAATGACAGGGCACTATTCCTCCCACTGGCTCCAATAATGGGGCCCTATTCCCCCCACTGACTCCAATAATGGGGCACTATTCCCCCCACTGACTCAAATAATGGGGCACTATTCCCCCCACTGACTCCAATGACGGGGCCCTATTCCCCCACTGACTCCAATAATTGGACATTATTTCCCCCACTGAATCCAATAATGGGGCACTATTCCTCCCACTGACTCCAATAATGGGGCACTATTCCCCTCCTGACTCCAATAATTGGGCACTATTTCCCCCACTGACTCCAATGATGGGGCACTATTCCTGCCACTGCCTCCAATAATGGGGTACCACTCCCCCCACTGACTCCAATAATGGGGCACTATTCCTCCCACTGACTCCAATAATGGGGCAGTATTTCCCCCACTGACTCCAATGATGGGGCACTATTCCTCCCCACTGACTCCAATAATTGGACACTATTTCCCCACTGACTCCAATAATGGGGCACTATTCCCCCCACTGACTCCAATAATGGGGCACTATTCCTCCCACAGACTCCAATAATGGGGCACTATTCCTCCCACTGACTCCAATAATTAGGCACTATTCCTCCCACAGACTCCAATAATGGGGCACTATTCCTCCCACTGACTCCAATAATGGGGCACTATTCCTCCCACTGACTCCAATAATGGGGCACTATTCCTCCCGCAGTAAACTGATCCTTTCCTTAGAAGGTTTGGAGACCCCTGAACTAGTACTACACCACTTCATGTAATGTATATAAAAAGAAAATCTGTCACACAATGGGGATTAGAAACAGATATGGAGCACCATTGGGATCAACACGAATGTCAAACCAGTAGTTGAGCATTTCTTCCAAGGTGATTGGGGCATCAGCGGGCAGTCTGCGGGGCAGTCGGGGAACAGCAGCCCGGCACAGAGGACAGGTCCTGCTCTGCTGCGCCCATCGCTGGATGCATTCCAGGTGGAATTGGTGACTGCAGGGCAGAGTCGTAATGTCTTCTCCATTTTGAAAATCTATTAAACAAATGGAACATGTCAGCTGGTCCTCACCACCCGGCTGGATGGGTGGCGGTGGTGATGGGGGTTGTTGAGGAGCTCTGCCGCGGTCTCTAGGAGAACGGCTCCTATGGTCCTCCTGTCTCCTCCGACGGGCTCTAGACCTCGTCCGATGGGCGATGGGTGACTCTCCGCCGTCCTGACGAGAACACCTCTGCCGGGATCCGGGACGAGAAGGACGAGGCATCCCGATGGTATAGGGTGCCTTTTATACCTGAAAAAGGCTAAAAAATTATAATATTAATAATAATATTATAATTAGCAATAAGATGGTAGAAATAGCGATAACTATCAATTAAAATCGATAAAATCGCAGTCAGTCACAAGGAAAAGCAGTAAAACGCTGTGAGATCGCAGAGCAACAGCTCAGAGCAACCGCACTCAGCAACTCGTAATGAGAAGTGACCTGAGACAGGCTCAGCCTCATCCCCCTCTAGTAAGCGCCTATCATTCATCTTATGGTGACCTCACAGCATCGTATTTGTTGCCCATATGTCATCATACAACACTGTACACATCTACATCTTATATCATTACATTCATTTCACATTTCATTACATTCTAATGGGTTTTTTAAGGGTTTAATTCTTTAAAATTGTCACTAGGTGGCAGTCTCCGTTTTCCCATAGCTAATTTGCATACCACTATGTCCCTGTCCAATCAGCTGAAGGCTGTGCAGTGAGGAGAGTGGGAGTTGGGCGCCATCTTGGCTAATGGTTGTGTATGAGAAATTGATATGAGTTTATATTTGCTGGGAAAGCTGAAGAAATCACCCAATCCGGGAATTTTGGTGAGTGAGGAGAGCAGAGCTTTACAGGTGAGGAGTACAGAGGGGAGGAGAGCCGGGGGTAGGTAGGAGAAGGCGGTGGGGGGGAGGTAAGTAGGTGGGGGGTAGGTCTGACAGAATGTACTGTGTGCTCTGTGGTGTGAGGTGAGCTCTGAGGTGTAATGGGAAGTATATAGCCGGCTGTAGAGGTGATAATATCCGGGGGAGGGGGGGCAGACATAGCTGGAGCCCCCCATCACCCCTCAAGGCGGACTTGAGGCCCCTATAATGTGTAAGCTGACCCCCCTCCCCCCTCTGATGATATAAAACAAATGTAATATATTGCAGAGTAGCAGCCCTCAGATCTGCATTATATTTCCTGGTCACCATGGTGATCATTCAGTAACACTTCCTGTCCTCCATCCCATATACATAGAGGGGGCTGCTATGACTAGAAATAAGAGGGGGAGGGGACATTCACTGCCCCAGACCCCTAATACAGGGATGGTCACATGACACTTCCATGACCACTAATGATGGGGGGGGGGGGGGGGGTAAAAGTGTTTGTAAACCTCAGACATGAAATATGAAGAATGCATATCCCTCTATAGCTGGGGTTGGCAACCCGTCGATCGCCACACAGTGACTGGTTGATCGACACCTCGGCTTGCCGAGCCGACTATCAGATGTGGGACTGTTTATTGGCAGCGGAAACGCCGGCCGCACAGAGAACAGCCGGCGCATCAGCCGATGCGGCTTCTATAGTGCGGCAGTGTCAGGCGGAGTGATATTACCGCCCCCCTCTGTATTCCTGCCTTAGCAGAGAAGCGGAGTGCAATATACCAAACAAGTAGTGTGTGCCCGAGGTGCCCGGGGAGCTGCGGGCAGACCTACCACCCCCTGGGGAGTTTCCAGACAGACGGAGCTGCTTCGGCAGTCTGTGTCTGTTCTGTCCCTGGATGCCCCCTCCTCACCCAATGGATGCTCGGGGGCATCGCACCCTTCACCCCAATTCTTCACTGCTCTCAGTTGTAGTCGGATCCAATGACCAATGGTAAAGGGCCAGTTCACACCACATGCAGTCCGGTGCATTTTTTTCTGCCTAAAAAACGCATGGATAGTAGGTTATATGCTTTTCAATGACATCGTTCACACCAGTGCTTGCATTTCCAGTGCGTTCCAGAAAAAAAATAGAACATGCTGCATTTTTCCTTCATTGGACTGTGCTGCAATGCTGTAAAACGCATCAAAAATGCACTGGAACACACAGGTCCTTACGGCCAGTTCACACCATAGAAACGCAGTCCGGATGCGTTCCAGATGCTTTTCTGCATGCACGTTTTTGGTGCATTTTTAATGCAGTCCAGTGCATTTCCCTCCCATTTTTTCTTAACCCTAAATAAGGACATGTGTGTTCCAGTGCGTTTTTGATGCTTTTTACAGCATTCCAATACAGATCAGTGCAGGAAAAATGCAGCGTGTTCTACTTTTTTTTTTCTGGAACTGGAAAGCCCTGAAACTGACCGCACTGGTGTGAACTATGCCATAGGAAACCATATAACCTACTTTCCATGCGTTTTTGATGTAGGAAAAATCGCACAGGACTGCATGTGGTGTGAACTGGCCCTAAATAAGAACATATGTGTTTCAGTGCGTTTTTGGTGCATTTTACAGTGTTCCAGTTCCAGAAGAAACTTTTCCTGCACTTGACTATATTGGAACACTGTAAAACATGCCAAAAACGCACTGGAATGCAACTAAATGCACCAAAAACGCACTGAAACACACATTTAAGGTTAAGAAAAAAGAGGTAGAAAAAATGACCTGGATTGCATCAAAAACACGCATGCCGAAAAGGATCTGGAACGCATCCGGACTGCGTTTCTATGATATGAACTGGCCCTAAATACGGATATGTGTGTTTTAGTGCATTTAGGTGCATTCCAGTGTTTTTTTGTTTCTTTTTACAGTGTTCCAGTGCAGGAAAAATGCAGCGTGTTCTTCTTAACCCCTTCCCGCCGAGCGTACACAGATGTGCGTACTCGGCTTCCGGGGGTTATACCGGGATGATGCCCGCACCTGCAGGCATCATTCCGGTACCGTTTTGCAGAGCGGGCGATCGGCTATCCAACCATAACAAACGATGCGGCTAAAAGCCGCTCGGCTGTTATGCCGGAGGATTGGGACGTCCCCCCCCTCCCGCCGCTCTTACCGGTGCTCCCGTTCAATCAGGAGCACCGATCTCACATCCGCCGCTTCCAGCGGCTGGGGAGGGACTGGAATGAAGCAGTAAGAGGCTTCATTCCAGTCTCCTAATTGTAAACACGGAAGCGACATCATGACGTCACTTCCCGTTTACTCGGCTGCCAATGGCGCCGGTTTTAAAAAAAATTATACAGTATTCAGAATCTTCGTTTTCGGCGATCTGAATACATTGACGTGTAAAGGAGGGGTGGGGGGTCTTTTAGACCCTCCATCCCTCCATAAAGAGTACCTGTCACCACCTATTACTGTCACAAGGGATGTTTACATTCCTTGTGACAGCAATAAAAGTGATCAAAATTTTTATTTTTTAAAAAAAAACAATTTATTAATTTTAAAATAAATAAAAAAATAAACATTTTTTTAAAGCGCCCTCCGTCCCCGCGATACGCATACGTAAGTCGTGCCCACATATGTAAACGGTGTTCAAATCACACATGTGAGGTATCGCCGCGATCGTCAGAGCGAGAGCAATATATCTAGCACTAGATCTCCTCTGTAACTCTAACCTGGTAACCGTAAAAAAATGTTTAAATTGTCGCCTATTGAGATTTTTTAGGTACCGTAGTTTGTCGTCATTCCACGAGTGCATGCAATTATAAAGTGTGACATGTTTGGTGTCTATTTACTCGGCGTAACATTATCTTTCACATTGTGCAAAAAACTGGGCTAATTTTACTGTTTCGTTTTTTTTTTTTTAATTCATGAAAGTGTCCCTTTTGCCAAAAAGTTGCGTTTAAAACACTGCTGCGCAAATACCGTGTGACATAAAATATTGCAACAATCGCCGTTTTATTCTCTAGAGTCTCTGCTAAAAAAATATATATAATGTTTGGGGGTTCCAAGTTATTTTCTAACAAAAAGTATGGATTTTAACTTGTAAACACAAGATGCCAAAAATAGACTTAGTCATGAAAGGGTTAAAAACTATATAACCTACTTTACATGCGTTTTTGATTCCAGAAAAAAAATGCACTGGACTGCATGTGGCCCTAAATAAGGAAATGTAACATAAAACGCACGGATGTGAACTATAGCCATACTGTAGTGTGTTTCTGCAAAACTAAAAACGCACTAAAAAAATGCACAGGTGTGAACCAGGCCTTACTCGTGGATTGAGATTCAGGCAGCTGGGTGGATCCCAACAATATGGTCGGGATCCTTCCAGATCCTATAGCTGCTCTGCCATGTCAGCTGACAACGGGCAATAGTGCTTGTCTCCCTTCCCAGGTACTGAGCGGCTGTACAATACAGGAGTCACTCATAGCTGGTTGTTCACACCACATGCAGTCCAGTGCATTTTTTTCTGCATCAAAAACGCATGGAAAGTAGTTTATATGGTTTTCTATGGCATATTTCACACCAGTGCGGTCAGTTCCGGGGCTTTCCAGTTCCAGTAAAAAAAATGTAAGTATTGCATTTTTCCTGTACTGGAACGCGGTAAAATGCATGAAAAATGCACTGTAGTGCATCAAAAACGCACCGGATCCCATTACACTGAAAAAAAGAAAAAAAAAGCATCTGGAATGCATCCAAAAATGCACTAAAGACACACATGCAGAAACACATCCGGAACAGATCTGGAATGTGTTTTTGTGGTGTGAACGGCCCTAATTGTCCTATCTGAGAACTGAAGCCGTATGGGCAGAATTATTATTGCATGTTTCTTCTGACATGTGCTGCACAATGCTCTATTCTCTCTAATTGTCTTCATTTGCACAGTAGGGTAATAGAATCGCATTATCACGGGTCGATTGTATAAAAGCTCAGATTCAGTTTTTCTGGTGGATTTTATTCTACTATAAATGGATTCTCTTATTAACAATAGAGAGAATAACAATAGACTCTCAAATGTTTAATATTAATAATAATTTTGAATAAAAAAATGCAATGATTGTATTACTGCTTGTGTTGTAGCCAAATGATTTCATACTTGGATGTGAAGGGGACTCTGAGGCCTCGTACACACGGGTGAATGTCGGGCTCGTTCGGCCCGTGTGTACTGCAGCCAATCCGACAAGCCGTTCTTTTAGCCAGCTTCTCTGGAAGGGTTATGACTGAAAGAGGTCTGCTGAGCGACTCCCATTCAGTGCTGACCGGAGTGTTCTGGTGGGTGGGCTGTTCCCCTGGCACAACAGAATCACACAGCAGGAGAGATCGCTGTACTAACATTGCATTGATAGTACAGCGGCTCCCCCTGAATTGTCAGTTTTCTTTTTTTCTTTGTTTAGCCCGCCGCGTAGAACAAAAAAAACGATTATTGTGTACGAGGCTTAGAAGTAGAGCTGGGCGATTTTCAAAAAAAAAACTCGATTCACGATTCAAATCAAGTTTGTTTTTTTTGGTTTTTTTTGATGGACAGTCCTGAGGAGCTGATTTTAAAATCAGAGTTTAGTGTCACTTCTAAGTAGGACTGGGGAAAAAATCTATTTAAATCTTGAATCGAGTTGAGAGGTCAAATCGATTCAAAATTTAAAACAAATTGATTGTTTTAGATTTTTTTTTCACCAACCCGCCGGTCCTGAGGTGCTCCGGGCAGGAGTTTTTAGGCGAGGCCGAGGCTCCGGCCTAGTCCTTGGCTTCTTCTTCTTCTTCCTTGTGGACTAGGCCGAAGCCATGGCCTCGCCTAAAAACTCCTGTCCGGAGCACCTCAGGACCGGCGGGTTGGTGAAAAAAAAATCTAAAACAATCAATTTGTTTTAAATTTTGAATCGAATTGACCTCTCAACTCGATTCAAGATTTAAATAGATTTTTTCCCCAGTCCTACTTAGAAGTGACACTAAACTCTGATTTTAAAACCATCTTTTCAAATATGTATTCTTAACTCAAAAAATATCCTCTGTGGCTCTCAGCCCCCTCCAAATTCTTTTCTTTTATTTTTTGCTCACACATGATTGCAACTAATATAATATGCACTGCTTGTTTAAAAGAAATGGGTGTGAGGGGGAAAGGAGAGGTTGAGGAGCTCAAGGAGGATGACGATGGTAAGGAGGCAGAGAAACACACAATGAGAAATAATTTCATGAAAAATTTCCCAGGACCATTAACTACTTAATGGCCCACCACACATTTACTGCCGCAGGGCGGCCCGGCTGCACAAAAACAACATACCTGTACTTTGTTTGCACTTCCTGGTCTGGGGCACGTGCATGCAACCCGCTCCCACTGTGATTGGACACAGCAGGACCTAATCAGCGGGTCCACGATCGTTCAGAGGAACAACAGAACGGTGGTTTGTAAACCAGGCAGTCCGTCGTTTTGTCACAGAAGAAGAGAGAGATGTGTGATTCCTACTAATCAGGAACACCGATCTCTCTCTATATCTAGTGTCAGCCCACACAGTAAGAAAGCACAACTAGGGAACACATTTAACCCTTTGATTGCCCCTTATGTTAACCCCTTCCCTGCCAGTGTCATTTATACAGTGACAATGCATTTTTTTAGCACTGATCACTGTATTGGTGTCGCTGGTTCCCAAAAAGTGTCACTTAGGCTGCTTTCACAGTGCAGCGGGAGCGGCGTCGGCGGTAAAGTGCCGCTATTTTTAGCGGCGCTTTAGCGGCGGTGTGCGGGCGCTAGCGGGGTGGTTTTAACCCCCGCTAGCGGCCGAAAATGGGTTAAACCCGCCCGCAAAGCGCCGCTACAGCGGCGCTTTGCCGGCGGTATTGCCGCGGTGTCCCATTGATTTCAATGGGTAGGAGCGGTGAATACACCGCTCCTTCACCGCTGCAAAGATGCGGCTAGCAGGACTTTTTTCACCGTCCTGCCAGCGCATCGCTCCAGTGTGAAAGCCCTCCGGCTTTCACACTGGAGTTAAAGGGCCCGGTTTTTTTCAGGCATTACACAGGCGCTATTTTTAGCACTGAATACCGCCCCAGTGTGAAAGCAGCCTTAGTGTCAGATTTGTCCAGCGCAATGTCGTAATCCTGCTAAAAATCGCTGATCGCCGCCATTACTAGTAAAAAAGAAAAAAGTCCCTAAATCTATCCCCTAGTTTGTAGACGTGATAACTTTTGCGCAAACCATCAATATATACTAATTGGGATTGTTTTACCAAAAATATGTAACAGGATACATATTGGCCTAAATTGATGAATGTTGTTTTTTGATGTTTATAGCAGAAAGTAAAAAATATTTTATTTACATTTTTTATTTTATTTTTCAAAATTGTTGGTCTTTTTTTGTTTCTAGAGAAAAAAATAAAAACCGCAGAGGTGATCAAATACCACCAAAAGAAAGCTCTATGTGTGGGGGAAAAAAGGGACATACATTTTGTTTAGGTACAATGTCGCACAACCGCACAATTGTTAGTTAAAATAACGCAGTGCCGTATCGCAAAAAGTGGGCTGGTCATTAAGGGGGTAAATCCTTCCGGGACTGAAGTGATTAAATGGGGGATATGTATGGATTCAATTTGTTGAATAAGGAGGATATTGTTGTGACTTTAAGCCCCCTTTCACACAGGCTGTGCGATCAGGTCGGCCTGTCTGTTATTCAGGTGGATCTGATCAGACCATCCATTCACCTCTATGGAATGGTGGATGTTAGTGGACACATGTCTGCTGACATCCTCCGATATCCAATCTGATCCTGTCCACCAAATCCAGGACCACCATCCATCTGGCGGAGAGGTGATCCGTTTTCATCCAATCTCCCCATAGAGGAGAGTGGGACTCTGAGGGGTCCGTCTCTGCACAGTGAGGTTGGTGGGTTTTGCCATTGTTTATGTCACATGGTTTTTGTGCAGCATTTTTTCAAACGCAGCTGTTTTGGGGGGGGTTAGAGACTACACCTTTTTACATTTTATTGTGAAAAAACACAATACATAACCCAATTTTTTTTTAAATATAAAAGATGATGTCACGCTGATTGGATAGATACCAAACATGTCACGTTTTAAAATTGCACACGCCCGCACAACGGCGACAAACAACATAAATTTTACTATTCATAGGCAATGCTTTAAAAGCCTTTACAGGTTACCACTTTAGATGTACAGAGGAGGTCTAGTGCTAGAATTCCTGCCCATGATCTGACGTTCGCAGCGATTCCCCACGTGTGGGATGATTGTTTTGTGTGTGTTCAGGACCAACGTACGCTTTTTTTTTCTAATTATTTATACTATTTTATTTTGACACCGTCGCTTTAATTAAATTATTTTTTTAAATCACTTATGTTGCCGTCACAATGAATGTAAACATCCTTTATGACACCAATAGGCATGTGTCAGGTATTATTATGGGGGGATCTGGGGTCCTCCTTTGCACTTAAAAGCATTCCAAATTTCAACAACAGTGGTTTTAAATGCTTGTATTATTTTTATGTTTTATTTTTATTAGTAATAGCTGTGCTCTGCGATTTTTATTTATTTTTATTTTTTATGGGACTGCGACATTGCGGTGGGCAGATTGGACACTTTTGACACATTTATGGGACCATTGGCATTTATACAGCGATCAATGTTATAAAAAAACACTGATTACTGTGTTCTTTGTGTGGGTTTCTAACTGTATGGGGGATGGGAATTACTAGAGGAGGAGACATATGGCTGTTCCGCCTTAGTAGGAACAGACGATCTGTCTCTCTTCTGACAAAATGGGGATTTGTGTGTTTACACACACAAATCCTTGTTCTGGCACTCGTGCCTGTGATCGTGCGTTGGTGGCAGCGATTGTGCCCACCGGCCACGTGCATCGGGTCCCCAGTGGTGCAGCATGCGGCCTCTTAAAGGAGCCAACGTACGGGATTTTGCGGTAACGAACCACTTTTCCGACATATATGTGCGTGAGTCAGTCGGCAAGTGGTTAAGACTCCAGTAAAGTGGAAGTAATGTCATGCCATCACTTCCAGGTTACTAGATACGAGACCCGATCAAAGACGATTCCAGCTTTGTCCGGGTTGCCGGCAGACGTGGCGGCTGGTCGCTTGGGCCTCCTGGTGGGACGGGCGAGCTGCGGAAGGCGGGGGAGGGGGGAACGTTCTCTCCGCTGTTTAGCCGCATCGGTTGTTATTACAAGGAAGGGACGGTTGGCTCTAAAAAACGGTACCGGGGTGATGTCTGCAGTTGCATATCACCCCAATATAACCACTTGAAGCCAAATGATGTACAGGTACGGGATTTGGTGGAAAGTGGTTGTAAACCCTTACAAACCACTTTTACCTACAGATAAGCCTAGATTAAGGCTCACCTGTAGGTGCAAGAAATATCTCCTAAACCGTGTGGAAAAGACAGTCACGCTGTCTACGGCGCTCGCACTGTAGACAACGGCACGCAGGTATACTGAGTGTGCCATTTCTAGCGGCGATTGTGCCTTTAGTGGTGGCTCCCGCGATTCAACACACAATCAGCGCCGAAACCCTTTCTAGTGATTAGCGCCTGTCTTCTCTCTTTTTTTCCCCTAAAATTGCCAGTCAGACCTCTTCCCCTGCAGGATGGAATGTTGGAGGAGTTCAGTACACCATTCGAGTACAAAACATCCCCAGATATTGAGTTTACTGTGTGTGACTTTACAGGGGAAATTGTCCTTAGCTTAGTGAATGTGGTGAAAATCTGTGCAAAGAAGATCGAAAAATCAGTATTTATACTTTCACATGATTGGATTATGGAGGTCAACAGAGCTTCACCACATTCAGTAAGCTAAGGAGTGACACAGTGATCAGACTATTTACCTTTAGTAAATCGACCCATAGTGTTTGCAAAAGTAAAAGGTCGTTTTTTTTTTTTTTTTTATGGAGTAGGAAAGGGTTAAGCCCCCGTTCACACACCGAATCCAACTTTGAAATAGATTTCAAAGCTGCAGGTCATCGCAACTTCAAGTGCAAAACTGAAATCGCAAAAAATAGTGCAGGAACTTCTATTTCAAATCGGCGAGGCACCTCAAAGTCGAAGACGCACCCATTTGATCAGTTCCATTGTCAACAAGGTGCGACTTGTCATGCGATTTTGGATCTGTCAAATTCGTATGACAAGTGACAACGATGTGAATGGGTACTTAACCCATATCTGGTATTTTTTCTAAAAGTTTGCTACTAAGAAAATGTTCCCTTCATATTTTGTCTGGGAGAGGCAACAGGAAATCTCACCAAAATGAATTGATCTCCCATCACACCCCTTACATTGCTTTGTATGGCCCCCACATGCTTGTATGCATGCCTGATAACATTGGGGATGCTCCTAATGAGACGACAGATGGTGTCTTGGGGTGTCCTGGGGTATTTCCTCCCAGATCTGGAGCAGGGGATCACTGAGCTCCTGAACAGACTGAGGTGCAACCTGGCGGTGTTGGATGGATCGAAACATAATGTCCCAGAGGTGTTCTATTGGATTTAGGTCAGGCGATTGTGGGGGCCATTCAATGGTATCAATGCCTTCATCCTCCAGGAACTGGCTGCATACTCTTGTCACATGAGGCCGGGCATTGTCATACACCAGGAGGAACCCAGAACCCACTGCACCAGCGTAGGGTCTGATAATGATTTCTGATTTCATCCTGATACCAAATGGCAGTCAGGGTGCTTGCCTGATTCTTACCCTCTGCCACCCCTGCCTGTGTCTAACCCCTCTGCCACCCCTGCCTGTGTCTTAAACCCTCTGCCACCCCTGCCTGTGTCTTAACCCCTCTGCCACCCCTGCCTGTGTCTTAACCCCTCTGCCACCCCTGCCTGTGTCTTAACCCCTCTGCCACCCCTGCCTGTGTTTTAACCCCTCTGCCACCCCTGCCTGTGTCTTAACCCCTCTGCCACCCCTGCCTGTGTCTTATCCCCTCTGCCACCTCTGCCTGTGTCTATCCCCTCTGCCACCTCTGCCTGTGTCTATCCCCTCTGCCACCTCTGCCTGTGTCTATCCCCTCTGCCTGTGTCTATCCCCTCTGCCACCCCTGCCTGTGTCTATCCCCTCTGCCACCCTTGCCTGTGTCTAAACCACCCCCCCACACCTGCCTGTGTCTAAACACCCCCCCACACCTGCCTGTGTCTAACCTCCCCCCTGCCTGTGTCTAAACACCCCTGCCTGTGTCTAAACCCCCCCCCGCTGCCCCTGCCTGTGTCTAACCCCCCCCCCCCCCCGCTGCCCCTGCCTGTGCCTAAACCCCCCCGCCTCCCCTGCCTGTGTCTAAACCCCCCAACCACCATTGCATTTGATTGAACTCCCCCACCACTGTTGCATGTAAATCTTACTTCCTGATAAATTACATTTTAATTTTCATTGCCATGATATAAAATAATGGTTGTGGGGGCTTTTGGTGGGTGTGATTTTTTTTTGGGGGGGGGGGTAGGTGGGCTGGGCAGCATTTCATTCCTGGACCCAGGCAGCACAATGTCTTGGGCCAGCCCATATATGTTTTCTTTTTTTTTAAGCTGTGTACTTACCTGAATTTGCCTTAGGCTGAGTTCACACTGGCATTAAGAGCAGGTGTTTCAGAGGCGTTTTAAAAAGCCCCCCAAATGCCTATTGTTAGGTGTGACCTCAACAAGTCACCTATTTGTCAGGTTATGTTACCGTTTCCCAATTGTTAGTTAGAGTTCTTATCTAAGCAAAGAGACACGGAGGTATTCAGTATTTCTGCTCAGAAGTCCGTCGTAACTCTGACTCTCTCTGACTCTGAGCTCTTTATTACTTCTCTTTTATAGACAGAAAAGAGCAAACATCAGCAATGTAAAAAAACAAAATTTTGCAAAGAAAAGACAATTCTCCGGGTGTTATCAGCTGATAAGACAATCTTCTGGGCGTAGACTGCTTTTTAGGGCTGATGCGGCCTCTTCTTATGCGTACGTGACTAAAGATGACGAGTCCTTATTTTACTGAGAAGTATAAAGAAATACAAGTATTTAGTAAGACATACTGTCAACCATTTTGTTTAGACACCCCTTAATCCTTACATTTCCCCCTTTGACATCACCCCTCCCTCTTGCCCTGGGTCCACCTGAACAAGTTCTAGTCGGCCTATATCCAGAGTACTCTCCCTGACCGCGAGTTGTCAGAGGGGTATACACCCATCCCCCTGGACAGTACCAACATCTAAAATTCAGGAAGAGTGGCTTTTCTGACAGATGGGTGATGTCAAGGATCTAAATCCACCTATCTTCACAAAAGTTCCATCTTTTCCGCATCATTTACCTTGGCTTTCTTGCAAAAGCACATAAACAACTTAAAGCATGCATAAAAGAAAAATACGAATAAGAGCACCACTATAATCGTCATTGCTGCCTTCTTAACCCAAGAGAATAACCCTGAGAAACTAAAAGTTCCACCAAACGGATCCCAGTCGCGACCAATATTTCGGGCCTTCTCTTGTAAATTCTTTACTTCCGTACGGTGTTGTGCAATGATGTCATAATAATCAGGTACCTCAATGCTGGTGTTATGTATCCAAGTACAGCACTCATAGTCCTCAGTAGTTTCACAGAGTCCTGTCAGTGCTGCACTCATACTTTCAATTGCTAATTCATGTAATTCTAATTGTTGTCTGATGGCTCTGGTCTCCAGATTTAACTTAGTAATGTCATCAGAGTTTTTCTCCAAAACATCATTAATAATTCCTGTATAGTTATTTAGTCGTTTCATTAAGTCTATACCCCATCCTGTCCAGGACGGGAACCAAGCCCATGCCATGTCCTTCTTCAGGAATATTTCTCTTTTACTACGATACCTGAGGGGATATCTAGGGTGCATGCTAGCTTCTAATAGGTGATCACCTCGTTCATCACCTACTACTCCCATTACTGGTACTAAACTTGCGAGGTAGCACCATCCCTGAGCTCTTCTAGGTATCCAAGTATAACATTTATCCTCACAACAGATATATATATTGTTTCCTAGAGCTACTGATCTTGAACTGATATCATTTCTATAACGAGAGGTGTATCCATAGAGGGATAAGTTGGATACTAACCACCTAACATTATTATCCACAATGTTAGTGAGGAAGTCAGATAATGTCTGGTGTGTGCTGGAATTACTGGGATAGAAGCTTCCATTTAATACGACAATGGACAAATTAAACTTGCTGTCTTGGCATTCTCCATTTCCTCCCGTTGTGTTCCC
The DNA here is from genome assembly GCF_037356315.1 of Lithobates pipiens. Classification (NCBI taxonomy): domain Eukaryota; kingdom Metazoa; phylum Chordata; class Amphibia; order Anura; family Ranidae; genus Lithobates; species Lithobates pipiens. The sequence goes on along the minus strand of NW_027507686.1, from coordinate 60,698,830 downwards.
TAAGTTGAAACACCAATCAGGGGAAAAGGCGAGGCCATTTGACTTAAACATTACTGTCTCGCTGGTATTTGTTCTAATTATGTTAATGCTACTGTTAGCAAGATCAGTATAGTTTATAGGAACTGCCATCAGTGGTATACTTGCTGTGCTGGGGTGTAATTTGCTACAAATCCAACATTTCTCATATCCTGACTTCTGGGCATAAGCATATTTAAACTTCAGTAATAACATTTTTTTAGAAAATCCTTCATCCTTGTGTATTTTATTCTGTGAGGTAACCAAACTATTAGCCAGAATTACTGAAACAATAAAAAGATACATGTTGTCATTTGCCAACTGGCTCCTTTTTACAGTGAGAAGCGTGGATCCAGGTAGGTTTCCCTTCCAATTTCACTGAGGTTGCTGTAATCAATAGCACCTGGAAAGGACCTTCAAACCTTGGTTCCAGTGTCTTTCTGGTATGTTTCTTTACATACACATAGTCTCCTGGTTGTAGATCGTGAGTACCTGTGACAGAATTAGGGTCTGGAAGAGAAGAATACACACTCTTGTGGATTTTAGTCAGACGCTGTTGCAACTGTATTACATACGTAGTTAACCTATCACATTGCAATTGCATACTTTGAGGAAAATATAAACCTAATCTAGGTGCACTTCCAAACAGTATTTCATATGGGGATAACCCGGTTTTTCCTGTTGGGGTGTACCTAATAGAGAACAAAGCTAAGGGTAGGCACTCAGGCCATGGTTTGTTCAACTCCTGCATGGCCTTTTGTATTTTCAGCTTGATTGTACCATTTACTCTTTCTACTGATCCTGAACTCTGTGGGTGGTAAGGAGTATGAAAACTTTGTTGAACCCCTAACATTGCCATCACATTTTGCATTATTTCTCCCGTGAAATGTGTCCCCCTATCTGATTCTATTGTTTCTGGGAGACCAAACCTAGGTATCAGCTCAGTAATCAGTTTCTTGGCGGTGGCTTTTGCCGTAGCTGATTTTACAGGATAACTTTCGGGCCAGCCTGAAAATAGGCAGATGCACACGAGAACAAATTCAAAGGGGCCGCTCTTAGGCATTTGTATGTAGTCAATCTGCAGTCTCTGAAAGGGATATTGGGCCCGGACCTGATGTTTACGTGGGGTTTTCACTCTCTGTCCTGGGTTATTAATCAGACAGATTTGGCAGGCAGCACAGTAGTTCCTTGCAGTACTACTGAATCCAGGGGCTAGCCATCCTTGGCTTACAATCCTATACATAGAATTGGAGCTGACATGAGTGGGTAAGTGGACAGCCGCTGCCATTGCAGGGTATAGAGAAGCGGGTAGACATATTTTGTCTCCTTCTCTCCATACATTGTCAAGGCCTGGTGCAGCTCCCTCCTTAACCCAACGGTCCTTCTCAATAGCCCCTGCTTGTTCCTGTAGTTCGATTAGCTGCTGCCATGTGGTTTCGGGCATACTCACCTGTACCGTGGCTAAGGTCTCAGGGCTTACTTCCCCTAGAGCTGCCTTCTTTGCAGTTAAATCTGCAAATGCGTTTCCTTTTGCCTCAGTTGTTTTTGCGCTCGTGTGTGCCGCTATCTTCATGATGGCTACTCTTATAACCTTTTGAAGATTGTTCAGGACTCTTTTGATTCCTTCACCATGTTTAACAGGTGTGCCTGCTGCTGTAAGGTAACCTCTAGCTTTCCATATGTGGCCATAATCATGTGCCACACCGTAGGCGTATGCGGAATCAGTGTAAATGTTCCCTTCTTGTCCCTCCAAGTGTTCTAGGGCTTTCTCTAGAGCGGTTAGTTCCGCTTCTTGTGCCGACATGTGTGCTGGTAGTGACTTTGCCTCAATTACCTGTGTGTCCGTTACCACAGCATAACCTGTGTGATATTTACCTTTGTCATCGGCAAATCTACTACCATCTATGTACAGTGTGTGTTCTGCATTTGCAATGGGTATGTCTGTGACATGTGGGAACCCCGTGGTTTCTTGTTCCATAAGTTGAAAACAATCGTGTTCATCAGATGTTATGTCCTGAAACGAAAGTGTGTCAGAATCCTGAGTATCTTGTGCTGTGTCTACACCATTATCATCATTACTCCCCCCTGTCAAATCTGTCTGTAATGGTAAAAGCTGTGCTAAGTTAAAAGAAGTGCATCGCTGAAAGGTAACATTGGGGGGTAGGAGCAAGGTGCATTGTAGACGCAGCTGCCTTGCCATTGATATGTGTTTTGGCTGGACCTGTGACAAGATGGCGTGTATGTCATGTGTGGTATGTACCACTACAGGATTGTCTAAGACAATTTCTGAGGATTTGTCAATGATAATTGACACTGCTGCAACTGCTCGTACACAGGACGGTGATCCTCTAGAGACAGGATCGAGAGCCGCCGAGAAGTATGCTACCGGCCTTTGTTTGATGTGTTGTTGTGTCAACACCCCTGTTGCGTGTCCCGTGATTTCAGCAATGTACAAATGAAATGTTTTGGTATAATCAGGGATCCCGATCGCAGGTGCCGAAATCAGTAACCTTTTTAAGGTGCTAAAAGATTCATGACCTGCTTCTGTGAGTACATAGGGTACTATTTTCAAGCAATCATATAATGGCTGCATCAGAGAACTGGCATGTGGTATCCATTGTCTACAATATGACACCATTCCCAGAAACATACGAAGTTGCTTAAAGTTGCGTGGGATATTCATTTGTCTTATGGCCTGGACTCGGTCTTCAGTGAGGTGTCGAGTACCCTGGGATATACAGTGGCCCAAAAAGACAACCTTTTTCTGACATACCTGTAACTTAGTTCTATTCACCTTGCACCCTTTTTCAGCCAGGAATTGTAACAATGATAGAGTGGCTTTTAAACAAGTATCGTTATCCGGACAACATAACAATAGGTCATCTACATATTGCAACAATACACAAGTGTCAGGTGGTTGCCATTCTCCTAACACTGTCTGCAGGGCTTGTGAGTATAGAGTTGGCGAATGCGCCATTCCTTGAGGTAGGCGTTTCCATGTTAGCTGACGGTTTCGAAGGCGGAACGCGAACCATGGTTGACATTCCTCCGCCAGGGGTACAGAAAAGAAAGCATTTGCCAAGTCTACAACTGTAAATGAGGAGCTATCTGATGGTATTTCTGACAGTAAGGTATGCGGGTTCGGTACTAATGGCGTTATTGGGGCCAATATTTTGTTTATTGCCCTTAAGTCCTGTACCATCCTATACCTTATTGGGCCATCCCCCAATGTCTTTTTCTTAACTGGATACAATGGGGTATTGGCTGGTGATTGTATTTCTTTTAATGCTCCACTTTTAAGTAGAGCCTCCACTTGTAGTTCTATAGCTGCTTCCTGGGGCGCACTGAGTGGGTACTGTTTCTGCTGAGGGAGAACTGCTCCTGGAATCAGCTGTAGAGTAACCGGGGGTATGGGCAGAAGCCCAACGTCTGCTGGATGTGTTTCCCATAACCCTTCCGGAAGGCTAGACAGAATTTGGTCTATTTCCGGTGAGGGCGTATTGGACGGTTCTGGTTCTTCTTCCAAGCATTGTATTTTACTACAGATTTCTATACCCTCTGGGTCATCCCCTATTGCTAGGGTGACCATGCCATCTGGGTGATAAGTAATGTTCGCTCCTATTTTCTGAAGAATGTCTGCTCCTAATAAATTAGTGGGAGCTCCTCTGGAAATCAAAAAGCGTGACAAAAACATGTGATTTCCTATCTTTACTTTTAAAGGTTTAGTCAGCGGGGCATCAGTCAGGAGTCCGTCGTAACCACTTATGGGTATGGTGTCACGGGACGTCATGTGTGGAGGGACTACTGAATCAGACAACAGACTGCGTGACGCTCCTGTGTCAACCAAACAAGGAATATGTTTACCTTCCACCTTCATCAACATGTGGAGCATTTTGTTCTCTGATTCAGCTAGGACTGGGGCAAGTCATGCGGTCGGATCGTCCCTATCATTGGTACGCCTCTGTCTGTAGTCCCTCGTGTCTCTGTCCGTGTTTCCTTCCTGTTCGTCTTTTATCCTTTTCCTACAGTCTCTTTTTATATGTCCCACCTTGTTGCAGTAATAACAGGTAAGAGGTTTACGGGAGGAATTCCCTCCTTCATTGACCCGGGCAACAGTGTTAACTCCCGGTGTCCTTCTGGGTTTAGTTTCTGCTAAATCAGCCTCTATGCCTTGTGCTTTCTGCAACAATGTTCCTCTGTCCCGTATGGCTCTCCATTCGGGAGTACATGCCTTCAGTTTGTCACCTATTTGGGGTACTAGTCCTTCCATAAACTGTCGATTGAAAGCCCTAATGGTGACGGGTAAGGCTAAATCTAGACCTTCGTCAGCCATCATGCTTTCCATGTTGAGGTAAAATTCTGTAACAGTCTGACCTGGGGCCTGTTTTATGGGCGCTGTCGAACCCCTTTCCTGCTGTTTCCCTTGGCAAAATTCTCGTAACTGAGCAATAAACAGGGGTCTAGAGTCTATATGACGGGGGTGTACTCCTGGCGGGTCCGTGGTAGGATCCCCTTGTGGTCTATGTGGAGCAATTTCATTCATAAATTGATTAAACATCGTTAGTGTCATTTTATGTCTACACAAATCTTCCCCATCTTGCCAAGTTGCTTCATGTGTGTCTAGTAATTGTGTCACGAATCTACAGAATGCGGCAGGTTTTGCTACGGGATCAGGAGCATTCTGTATTAATGCCATAAGAGTGTCAGCCGACCAAGGTGTCCATGTCCTCAGAACGACTTGTCGGGTCACTGTAGGTGGCTGTCCTGCTTGACCCGCATTTGGATTATTTACTTGTATTACCCTAGTCCGACTATGGACTGGAGCTACGGGCTCTGGTCTTTGAGCGCCGCAATGTACACATTCCTGTGCCCAGTCTGTATTCTGGGTACCGCATACTCGGCATACCCACCCTCTTCCTCTTAAGGAAGGATAAAGTTTTGGTCTTTCATTACCTGGTGTGGTGGTGTTATAAGGAGGTGGAGTATCTCCCGTATTTACCCTATCGCCGGGAGCAGAAGGAAGACTTTTGTGTCGGACCTTCATATCCCATCCACCCTTTTCCTGACAATACTCCCATCCCTCCTCTTCAGCCCTGTTGGAAACCTTAATTAAACATTGTATTTGTGATACCCATCTGTTCTGCAATATCTCTCCCTATCTGTCTTTCTTTATTTCTTCCCAACCTTCTACACTTAATCCATTTTCTCCATCCATTCCAAATTTCTTGAGAACCCTATTTGTGCCCTGTGCCTTATCCTTCCCATACAACATTGTAATTATGTCTTTAACAGCATAACATTTCTGAGATTCCTCCTGGGGTTTACCCTGTGTCTGGCCCATTTTGACAGTCTTGCCTAGGTGGCGTTTGGATCACTTATTAAGTGTCTCGTTGCCTTCTCCTCCTAGGGTGCCAAAATACTAAAAAACCTCTCCTAGATGAGATTTCTGAAATCGAATTACTTTATATGCTAGCCAACTGACAAATATTATGACCAGACTGACGGCTACAACATATACAAGCATTCCCTTTTGGTGGCCAAACACATATGACTAGATCTCCGGGCTTTGTGGAGACCTTTATTCCCTTCCCATTACCATGGAATCTCTCAGCATTCGTTTCTTATTCCTGCTTTATTGAGGCAGTCAGGACTTATACTTTCAACCCGTTTTTAGGCTCATGAATCAAAAAGCGTATATCAAACTTAAGTGTCGGACCCCCAAAGTACTCTTACGAGTTAAGGGCGCATTCCGTTACCCATTGGGATGATATATGTTTCAATTCACACCATACAAACAGGGCTTATCTCAGTCACAACAGACAGATGACAAGTAGACAGACAAGAAACAACGGTAACATAAGCCAAAATATTAAGTTCAAGACCCGCTTACTACAGAGGTTGGTGTTTACCTGAAGAACAATTCAGACAGATCAGGTGGGCACAAATCTAAGAAGCACAGAGTTTATAAGAAAATAAAGCTTTTCTTACCTGCGCAGGATTTGTCTGTGGTTCTTGATGTGCCCGGCCTTTTTGTTCCGTCCTTATGTTCGTTCGCCTCTTGTAGTTTCTTTCTGCGGGTCCCTGTTCGGGCGCCAGAAATGTTAGGTGTGACCTCAACAAGTCACCTATTTGTCAGGTTATGTTACCGTTTCCCAATTGTTAGTTAGAGTTCTTATCTAAGCAAAGAGACACGGAGGTATTCAGTATTTCTGCTCAGAAGTCCGTCGTAACTCTGACTCTCTCTGACTCTGAGCTCTTTATTACTTCTCTTTTATAGACAGAAAAGAGCAAACATCAGCAATGTAAAAAAACAACATTTTGCAAAGAAAAGACAATTCTCCGGGTGTTATCAGCTGATAAGACAATCTTCTGGGCGTAGACTGCTTTTTAGGGCTGATGCGGCCTCTTCTTATGCGTACGTGACTAAAGATGACGAGTCCTTATTTTACTGAGAAGGATAAAGAAATACAAGTATTTAGTAAGACATACTGTCAACCATTTTGTTTAGACACCCCTTAATCCTTACACTATGCACAAGATACAATAGATATATAGTGCTGTTCACACTAAGCGTTAGCATCCTGTTGCTTCAAAATTGAAGCCTCATGTCGAGTCAGGAGGTGTTTGAAGCCTTTTCAACGCCCCCCATTCAAGTCTATGGTAAATGCTCTGGTAGGCGGTTGCAGGGCATTAAGATTTGTTCATTTACTGTAATGGAATAGGCATTTGTGGAGCAGTTTTAACGTTCATTAAATGCTTCAAAACTGCCCATAGGGTGTTTGGGGAGCATTTTTAACTCCTCATTAATGCTTGTAAAATGCCTGTCAAATGCCCAGACTAAAGCTCATTGATGCCGGTCTGACGCCCACACTAATGCCATACAAACTCTATAGGAGTGTTTGTTGAGCATTAGATATTTATATCAGCATCTTGCAGTCCTTATACAGCAGGTTGTCCTTCACATTTTTGTTACCACTGTGACAATCATATTATTTTGTATTTATACATGCACTGTATACTTCCTTCATAATTGTTTTGCAAGAAGTTAATGTCCATATTTTATGTCTTTAGACAGTTCTACTTCATCAGTTTGTCTTCCTGAAGAAACAGACTCTGCCCTGCGAAACGTGTCGAGAACATATTCAAGACGCTATGAGTGGAATCTTTAAAAATGTATGACGGCATTTATATAACATGTTGTATAATTGTCCTCACCTTGATTTAAAGTGTACAGTTTTGTATTATGTGTTTAACTTGGTGCCTTATTTAGGATGTTTTTACTGAACATAGACAATAAAAGTTGTTTTTTACTTGGAGATTTTTTCTTGGTGTGGTACCATTAAAGTCCTATTGAACTTTGTGTCTTAGGGAATGCTCTCTTTATGCATGTGTAATATATTATGTATGCACTTCCTGCCCTGGAGTTGTTGGCTTCGAAACCCTGGAAATTGAGAGAGAGAGAGAAAGTCTCAGCCAAATGTCCCATCCATGCTACAAGCCAGAAGAGCATACTCGCCAAATGTCCTGGGAAATTCTCAGGATTTAGACCTTTGTCCCGGTCTTACAGTTTCCTGGGAAATGTCCCGGTCTAAATCTTTTTTCCCACTAGAGGCTGCTCCGTACTGTGCAAGCGCTGCGCATGCGCAGTATGGGGTGGACAGTATATGATGGCAGGACACTATATGCCAGAACAGTGGCAACAGATTTGTGTGCGACTATCTTAGTTACTTGGGGAGCCACAGCCTGGTCTGAATAATGTGTTCGGTATTTTCAGAATCTGTGTGTGCTGTGTACTGCGCATGCGCAGTACAAAGCGTACACTATCCGATGGGGGACTGTATATGACAGGACACCACCCAGGAGCTGCGGGCGGCTGTTTTTGGGTAGTTTCGGCATCACCGGGGGGCAGGGTGATGATGTCAGCAAGAGCAATTTGACCCCACCCACTGTTTGCTGTGGTGCTCTATCTGCACCACGTTACTGCTCTCCTTGGGGCATTCAAAGGTGTCCCAGGCCGCTAAAGAGTTCGGGTTTGGCTTGAAGAAAAGGTGGCAACCCTACTTGTACTGCTTCTGATACCAACTGCTTGCATATAGAAATACATTTAATGATGTATTAATGATTACATAGCTGTATCAATCACCTCCTGTCAGGCCCATGCATATATTTGGCCGGAGGAGAGCAGTGCCAATTCCCATATGTTCTCCAGCATCGGCTGCTCATCTGCTCTGTCTAGAGCGTGCAGCAGCACAATTGGTGATCGCTGTGTCAAGAATAACAGATCGGGATACAATTACTATGGTGACATTGTACTGCTGTGGCACTGATCATGGACAATGGCTGGCTGCTCTGAAATCACTGTATGTCAGGGCCACCAGCAGTACAATGTCACCCAAAACAAAAACTACCCCAGTCACAGTGTCCCTAATAACATCACTCAAGTCACAGCGTCCCTGTTCACAGTGGCGTAACTAGAACCTTCAGGGTCCCGATGCAAGAAACCATGAAGGGCCCCCCTGACAGGGCCCTTTACTCCGAGTTTGGTGGCGGAACAACAGGGCCCGGTTGCAATTGGGTGGCTGCATGTAAAGGAACCAATTTCTCCATTTGCCGCTGCTTCTCCACCTCTCCCTTCCACAGGCATTCAGCGGCTGCAGGAGGAAAATGGAGAGATGGGTTCCTCTATGTTGGTGTTTCTCAATCTTTTTCCAGTCAGGGCACCCTTTAAGTACATCCCTATGTGAATGGGGCTGCACTGCAACCTCCCTGCAACTGTGTGCATTGCATGCGGTTGCAGCATAGTGATGATGCATTTAAGGGGTTGCAAACCCTTGTGTTTTTTCACCTTAATCCATCCTATGCATTAAGGTGAAAAAACACCTGGCAGTCATCGGAACCCCAGCCCCCCCCGTTTTACTTACCTGAGCCCTGGAACTTCACCAGGTGGAGATGCGCTCTTCCTTTGCCCGGCTCCTGATTGGATAGATTGATAGCAGCTCAGCTATTGGCTCCCACTGCTGTTAATAAAATCCAATGACGCGGGCATCGGGGGCGCCTGCAAGGTAACCCCCCCGGGAGAGCACTTTCCCTAGGGGGTTGTCTGATAAGAGGAGGAGCCACGAGAGCCACCGAGGGACCCCAGAATACAAGGTTCGGGGCCACTCTGTGCAAAACGAGCTGCACAGTGAAGGTAAGTATAACATGTTTGTTATTAAAAAAAAAAAAAAAAAAAGAAAGGTGGTCAGGAGGCAACATATTGCCCCTTTACCAGCTGTCAAATGCCTCGGAAAAGCGATCTGAGCACAGATCGCTTGTCAAAGGAATAGCATTTTTTTGCTGGTACTTTGAACAAGCAAGAAAAAAAACAGTTCTGATTGTACACATATGGGGTAAGGCTGGGGAAAATAATCAATTTGAATCTTGAATTGAGTTGAGAGGTCAAATCGATTCAAATTTTCAGCAAATAGTTTTTTTTAGATATTTCTTTTTTCACCAGGATCGGTGCTGACACCACACCGGTCATGAGGAGCTGCGGGCAGGAGTTTTTAGGTGAGGCCGCGGCTTCGGCCTAGTCCACGAGGCCGGACCTGCGGACTAGGACGAAGCCACGGCCTCACCTAAAAACTCCTGCCCTCAGCTCCTCAGGACTGGCGCAGTGTCCATAAAAAAAAAACTGGATTCGATTTGTGAATCGAGTTTTTTTTTTTTATGACAAATTTTTTTTTTTTTTTGAAAATCGCCCAGCTCTAATATGGGAAGGGGGGGCAGGATTAAACGCAGATACATAAAATGTGCATACATACATCTAAACAGCGGCGGTTGATGCTCAAAATTTTTGGGGGGCACAACATTTTTTATAAACCAAATCATCAAATGCAGCCACTGTGCCGTCAAACGCTGCCACTGTACCCACAAATGCAGCCACTGTGCCATCGATTGCAGCCACTGTGCCCGAACGCTGCTACTGTGCCCAACAAACGCTGTCATTGTGCCATCAAATGCTGCCACCGTGCCATCAAACGCTGCCACCGTGCCATCAAACGCTGCCACTGTGCCATCAAACACTGCCACTGTGCCCATTTTATGCTGCCACTGTGCCCTCAAATTCTGCCACTGTGCCAAACACTGCCACCGTGCCATCAATTGCAGCCACTGTGCCAAACGCTGCCACTGTGCCCATTTAACGCTGCCACTGTGCCCTCAAATGCTACAACTGTGCCATCAATTGCAGCCACTGTGCCATCAAAAGCTGTCACTGTGCCATCAAACACTGCCACTGTGCCTTCAATTGCAGCCACTGTGCCCATTTAACGCTGCCATTGTGCCCATTTAACGCTGCCACTGTGCCCTCAAATGCTGCCACTGTGCCATCAATTGCAGCCACTGTGCCAAATGCTGCCACTGTGCCCATTTAACGCTGCCACTGTGCCCTTAAATGCTACAACTGTGCCATCAATTGCAGCCACTGTGCCATTAAACGCTGCCAGTGTGCCATCAAATGCTGCTAGTGTGCCCTTGAATGCCCCCAGTGTGCCCCCCCCCCAGTCGCCATCTACACACATGCACACACATACACACACACACACACATACACACACAAATGCACACACACATAAAGTCTTTTCAAAAATGGCAGTGCTTTATCTTACCTCTTCCTGCCGGGTACTGCACTGTAGGGGTAGACAAAGAGCACACACTGCTTTCACTTTAGTCATAAGCAGGGTGATGACTCCGAGCTCCCCGCACAGTGCCGATTACACTTCGGCTGAAGATCGGGGAGCTCGGTCTCAGCCGCCCGCTCCTTCAGATATACTTGAGGACCCCCCTGCAGCATGGGGGCTTGGCGATCTCAGCGACCCCTATAATTCCGCCACTGCCTGTTCACCACCACACCAGTCCCAGTGTCCCTGATCACTGCCACTCTGGTCATAGTGTCCCCATAAAGACTCATTCACATGTGTGATCCCTGTTTGAATCGCTCTTTAGGGAGCATTTTTCAGGCGGTGATGAGGCATCGTATTGCTTCCCTTCCTCCCTCTTTAGCCCATTGAACCCTGCACAAGCACCCCATTCACTTGAATGGGTCACAATTGGTGGGCGTCTAGGGGGATATATTATTTCTCCCACAGCTGCAAAGCTACTGATTGCAGCCTAGGCATATGTACACCCCCGGCCGCTGCCTCTGCAGTTAAAGAGGATAGTGGTTGAGGGGCAGGAAAACTGAGGTTCAACTGCAAGGTTTTACCACCCCTGTGAATGAGCCCTAAAAGTGAAGCCAGCAACAGCGTCTCCGATCACCACCACACATACAAAAAGTGAGCCACCAGTTGCAGTGTCACCAGATCAGTTTATGTCAGCTACAGTGTTCATTATCACTGCCACACAAGTTGCAGTATCACCAGACCAGTGTTATCCAGTAACAGTGTCCTTGATTGTCGTCCCACCAATCCCAGTATCACCAGACCAGTGCAAGTCAGCATCAGTGTTCTTGATCACTGTTACACAAGTCTCATGCCCTGTAGAAACAACCGGTTTTCCCGTTGGCATAAACTCTGAAGGAATTCCGCTGAAACTGTCTTGCGTACACATGATCACACCAAATTCCGATCGTCAAGAACGTGGTGACGTATAAAACATGCAATGGGACTAGAAAAAGGAAGTTCAATAGCCAGTAGCCAATAGCTTCTATCTCGTACTTGCTCCAGAGCATGCAATGTTTTTGGTCCGTCGGAACAGCATACAGACAGGCGGTTTCCTGATAGGAATTGGTTCGGTCAGAAATATTTAGAACATGTTCTATTTCTAGGTCCGTCAGAATAAAAAAAAAAGTCAGATGAGGCATACACATGATCGGAATATACAATGAAAAGCTTCTGTCTGACTTTTTCTGTTGGACATTCCGCTCGTGTGCACGCGGCATCAGTGTCACCAGATAAGTGCATCAAGAATCAGTGATCCTGATTTCCACCACACCAGACCAGTGAAGCTAACATGTTTTCTTGATCATCGCCACTGTCACACCAGTCACAGTGTCACCAGTGTCACCAGTCACCAGTGTCACTAAATTTGCTGCCACAGTAGTGGCAAGTGTCACCAAACCAGTGTAAGCAAGCAATAGTGTCCCTAATCACTGCCACATGGGTGCAGTATTGCCTCTGCCTGCTGCCTGTACTGACTTTGACCTGTTTATTGACCACATTTTTGCATGCTGCCTGGACTAATTCTTTGCCTGTTTGCTGACCATGTCTCTGCCTAACGACTGAACTGACCCATCTGTATGTGAGACGGATGACATTCTTGCCAGAAAGTAGTCTCAGCCATCTTCAGCAGACAACTGCACTCTTGGAATCACAGAAACACTTTTGTTCTTACTTTTTTTTATAGCCTCCTGTACTTCCTGGCCAGTGAACATGGCATTCCTGAGGGAAGCCACATACCAGTAGGCTAAGCTTGATTGGCTTTTAGGAACTGTGACTACTTTAGGTGATGCTACACTAAGCTACATTCCTTGACCTCATAAAGAAACTACCATTAAAGTACATTGGTTTTAATATAGTTGATTTTTGTGGCACGCAAGATACGTTGTCTAGTACATAGTCATTCCAAACAGTGAAAAAGTGTCACACGTGTGGTATACCCATACTTGGGAGGAGTAGCAGAATGTGTTTTGGGTTGTAATTGTAAGTATGCCTAAGCTGTAGGTGAATAATATCCTATTAAACTGACAACTTTTTGTAAAAACAAAACAAAAAACTTTTCTTTCATTTTTCCTTTCCAAAAACTCGTGGCAAAAAAATGAAGTCTTCAAAAGACTTATTATGCCTTTTAAAAAATACATTAGGGTGTATAATTTCAAAACGATGGTAATTTTGTGAGTGTTCTCACTGCCCTGGTGCTCCAGTGCCTCCAAAAATGTAATAGGTAGTCAGGAAATAGTAATTTGTGTCCTTAGAGCCCCCTGAAGGTGCTCCTTGGATTTTGGGACTCTATGTAGATAGGCTGTGCAAAATTCTCACACATGTGCTATTACTATTCATAAAAAGAATAGCAGAAGGTGTTTTGGGGAGTAATTCTAAGTATGCCTATGTTGTGTGCTAGAAAAACTTAAAAAAAAATGTCTATTAAAAAAATTTGCAAATAATAACCCTATTTTCATAAATTTAGGCCAAAATGTAGTCTGCTACATTTCCTTGGTAATAATAAGGCCACTTTCACACTGGGGCCGCCGAAGTATTAGCGCTAAAGAAGGGGTTAAAAGCACCGTCTTGTGGTGCTTCTGAAGCTCTTTTCAGGTGCTCCCAAACTGCCCCAAAGATGCTGCTTGCAGAACTTTCTCTAACGTCCTGCAAGCGCACCACCTGTGAAAGTGTGAAAGCACTTGGGCTTTCATATTTGGACGGCATGTGAAGCAGTTTTCAGGCGCTTTACAGGCGCTCAAATCAGTGTATATGATGCACTGACTGACTATCTCATTTCTGGAAGACCTACAATGCCAGGACCCCCACCATTTTGGAAAGTAGACAATCTAAAGCCGCGTACACACGGGCGGACTGTATGGCCTACTTAGTCCGCCGAAACACATTTCAGCGGACAGTCCGCTCGTGTGTGGGCTTCAGCGGACTTTTTCAGCGTGCAGTCTGGCGTACTAAGTATTTCGGAATTTCCGTAATTCTGTCCGTCATACTTTGGTTTCAGCGGACAATCCGCTCGCGAGTAGGCTAGTTTGACGGACTAAGAATGGCGCATGCTCAGAAAGGATTTACACGGCGGAAGGTTGCATTGCTGTGTATTGGACTTCCTATTTCTAGTCCCGTCGTACGTGCTGTACACGTCATCGCGCAAGCTTTCGACGGACTGTTTGTGCATCCGTGTGTGGTCAAGTCCGTTCATTCGAAATTATGACGGACTGTCCGTCGGATTGTATGACGGACTAAGTAGGCCATACAATCCGCCCGTGTGTACGCGGCTAAAGGCAGTTAGTAAGAGGTTTGGTTCTTTGAAGTTGTAATTTTATACAAATATATATATATATATATATATATATTGTAATGGACGCCGTGGCTGGGTCCTGGAAGGATGCTATATTTCCCCTCTGTTTGGGTTGTGCTCTCTTTAGGGAATGAAAATTGATTAACCCACCTGTTAGAGGAAGTGTCTTTAAAAGGCAAGACAGGAAGTTGTAGATGGGTGTGGAGGAGTGGAGAACACATGGTGGATGGTGTTTGGCGTTTGTTTTGGGTTGCAGCAAATTAAGTGGACAGCAGTGTCCTGTTTGGAAGGCTCCTGGTAGGAGAAGCTACCTGCCATCAAGACCAAGCTCTGTTTCTGATATGGACAGCTGTTCTGGACTTTGCAAGTCGGTGAGACTACAAATCTTTTTCCTTTTGTTTTTGGCTGCTGTAAAGCTATTTAAGTTAATAAACCCTTTGTTGTATGAAAAGCCTGTGTCCTGCGGTCTACCTGGTCCCCCGAACATTACAAGTGGTGCTCGAATGCGGGCAGGACAAAGTAACAGGCATTTTTTTTTTTGCTATTTTTTTTTTTTTTTTTGTGAATTTGAACTGACATTTAAAGGGACAGTACAGTGAATTTATGTCCTGGGTTAAAGCTGCACAACTGCGGAAAGCTGAAACCATGGAGGAGCTAATTAAACAGCTGTCCTTGGCAAATATACAAGCGCAGACCCGCCATGAGGAAGCTAATCAGCGCTTAGCAACGCAGCACAACGAGGCACTGGCTTTGCAGCAAGAAAATACTCGCCTGTTGGTGGCCCAGTTAGCAGCCCAGCAAGCGACCCAACAAGGGGTTATGCAGGATCAGATAGCGGCCTTAAAAGAAGCAGTGCAGCAGCTTTCTCAGGTCCGTGAACAAATGGCCGTTGCCCCTGGCAACCAGGTGACCATAAGGGCAAGCCATTTCTTGCAGAAGTTGTCCCCGAGTGATGACGTAGAGGCGTTTCTGGCAACATTTGAGAGGACGGCAGAGAGAGAAGGGTGGCCCCAGGACCAGTGGGCCGGCTTAATTGCTCCCTTCCTCACCGGAGATTCTCAAAAAGCCTATTTTGACCTACCACCAGAAGATGCTAAAAATTATCAAAAACTAAAGGCAGAAATACTGGCTCGGTTGGGGGTGACTACGGCCGTTCGGGCCCAACGAGTGCACCAATGGAAGTATCATTCAAACCGGCCACCGCGATCTCAAATGCATGACCTGGTGCAACTAGTAAAAAAATGGCTGCAGCCCGAAGTGTTGTCTTGCCCCCAAATTGTGGAGCGGATCGTGCTGGACCGGTACTTAAGGTCACTGCCAGATGACCTTCAACGGTGGGTCAGTCATGGAGACCCCAAAACCGCGAACGGCCTTGTTGAGATGGTTGAACGATATACGGTGGTGGAGGATCTGCTTGGCCCCACCAAGCGCCAAGGGCCCAGTCGGCCACGGCCCTTCCGACCAACTGCCGCCCTTTGAACGGATGTCCCCAGGAGCCCTGGAACCAACACCCCGGAAGGCCAAGAGTCACACCCGTTACCCCCTCAGCGACCTGTTCCTGATCGGAGAGGAGGGGATGTACAATGTTGGCGATGTCATGCCTGGGGCCATACCCGGGCCCACTGCCCATTGCAGGAAGAACCCATGGAATGCGGGGTTCTTCGGAGGGGGTCTTTTTATGCCCATAAATCGTGTACAACACATCTTGACCTTGGAGAGAGGAATTTTGAGTGTGAAGTCCAAGTGAACCACCACCCTGCATGGGCCTTGCTGGACTCTGGAAGCATGGTAACCCTGGTTCACCCTAGAGTAATTGGGAAGATCGGTCCGGTAAGCAAAATTTTGCGGGTTGTGTGCATTCATGGGGACACTAGAGAGTACCCTCTCATCTCGGTGTCCATCTCCACAGCATGTGGCACTGGTACTCAAGAGGTGGGGGTGGTAAAGAACTTGGTACATGACGTTATCATAGGACGAGACTGTCCATTATTTGCAAAACTTTGGAGACAAGGAGAACTATCTGAAAGGTCCAGAGACTGGGAAGAAACTAGTCCCTCTGTTCCTGTTGTAGAGGGTAATAACCCTGAGATGCCACATGTTCATAATATGGACCCAGTTGATAAAAACGCCAAGACTTTGGTTAATAATGATGAAAATAGTGCTGATACTGTTAAAGATGTCAATATGTGGGGTTCTCAGACCTACCTGAACACTGAGGGGGGGGGAACCTTCCCCGCTTCAGGTAATGCTGGGGGAAGACGATGAGGAAATGGCCTCTACCCCTGACTTGCCAGATTTGGGTGTTCCCCAGGGGGCATTTGGTACTGCCCAGATGCAGGACCCCACTTTGGCCAGGGCACGGGAACAGGTTGTAGTAATAAATGGGGAGCCCCAAGAGCCAGGTGCTAATGAGCGGTGGCCACATTTTTCAATACATAATGAATTGCTTTATCGGGTTACTAAAGTGAGAGAAAATGTGGTAGAACAATTATTGGTACCCCAACAATATAGACGCAAGGTCCTGGACCTGGCCCATGATGATGTGTTAGGGGGACACCTGGGAGTTGAAAAGACGGAGGCACGGATCGCCGACCGGTTTTACTGGCCAGGCTTGAAAGCAGAGGTAAGGAGATACTGTACCTCTTGTCCCACCTGTCAGTTGACCACTCCGGCGACCCATTTCCGGAGCCCGTTGGTCCCTCTACCCATAATTGAGGTCCCATTCGAGAGGATAGCCATGGATATAGTGGGTCCCTTGGTAAAGTCGGCTCGAGGTCATTCTTACATACTAGTGATCCTTGACTATGCCACTCGATATCCTGAGGCGCTACCCCTGCGGAATACCTCCTCTAAGGCTATTGCACGGGAGTTATTCCAGTTGTTTACACGGACAGGTTTTCCCAAGGAAATACTCACAGACCAGGGCACCCCGTTTATGTCGAAGGTTATGGCTGATGTATGCAAACTGTTCCGGATTAAACAGCTGCGCACATCGGTCTACCATCCCCAAACAGATGGATTGGTAGAACGTTTTAATAAGACCCTTAAGTCTATGCTCAAGAGAGTGGTACAAAGGGATGGGAAAGACTGGGACTGCTTGTTACCAGCTCTCCTGTTCGCTATCCGAGAAGTGCCCCAGGCCTCCACTGGGTTTTCGCCCTTTGAATTGGTATATGGGCGGAGACCTCGCGGACTACTGGACTTTGTTAAAGAAGAATGGGAAAGTGAACCAATCCAGCATAAAAGTGTTCTTGAATATGTCTCTCAAATGCAGGAGAGGATCCGAACTGTGATGCCGCTAGTTAAGGAACACTTACAAAAAGCCCAGGAGGCTCAACGACAGGTCTATAATAGGGCAGCCAAAATTAGGAACTTTCAAGTGGGGGATCGAGTAGCAGTGTTGATTCCCACTGTGGAATGTAAATTCTTGGCCAGATGGCAAGGCCCTTTCGAGGTTGTGGAAAAAATGGGAGAGGTAAATTATAGAGTCCACCAACCAGGCAAGAGGAAACCCTTCCAGATATATCATGTAAACTTGTTAAAGCCCTGGACAGACAGGGAACCAGCGACCTCCCTGGCTAGTACAAAACTTGAGCCTCGGGTTGGGGTGGAGAGTGTCCAAATAGCAAATACCCTGTCTAAAACCCAAAGTCAGCAGGCAAAGGAGTTCTTGCAGAGAAATAAAGAAAAATTTTCAGACTTGCCCGGGCTCACTAGTGTCGTAGAGCATGATATTGTCACAGAACCAGGAGTCAAAGTTTTTGTCCGGCCCTACCGCATCCCAGAGGCTCAAAGGAAGGCCGTTTCAGAGGAAGTAAAAAAGATGTTAGACCTAGGGATTATTGAGGAATCGCAGAGTGAGTGGTCAAGCCCGATTGTGTTGGTACCGAAGCCCAACGGGACTCTGCGATTCTGCAATGATTTCCGGAAACTTAATGAAGTTTCCCGGTTTGATGCCTACCCTATGCCCCGGGTAGATGAGCTTATCGAGAGACTAGGTCCAGCCAGGTATATCACTACGTTAGACCTTACCAAGGGGTATTGGCAAATACCGTTGACTAAGGCTGCTAGAGAGAAAACTGCTTTTTCTACCCCAGAGGGGAGTTTTCAGTACAAAAGGATGCCTTTTGGATTGCAAACTGCTCCAGCCACTTTCCAGAGAGCAATGGATAGGATTTTACGACCTCACCGGAAGTATGCCTCAGTATACTTGGACGATATAGTCATTTTTAGCAAAGACTGGGAATCGCATTTGCCCAAAGTGCAGGCAGTGCTGGACTCTCTTTGGAAGGAGGGGTTTACAATAAACCCTGAAAAATGTGCTTTGGGAATGGAGGAGGTGAAATACCTGGGTTATATCGTGGGTAGAGGGGTAGTGAAACCTCAGGTCAACAAGATAGAGGCTATACAGAATTGGCCCCGCCCCCTCACAAAAAAGCAGGTACGTGCATTCCTGGGCATGGTGGGATACTACAGGAGGTTTGTACACAACTTTGCCACGTTGGCGGCTCCGTTGACCGATCTGACTAAGGGTCGGAAATCGGTCATGGTGGAGTGGAATGCAGACGCTGAGAAGGCTTTTTTGGAGCTCAAGTCGGCGCTGTGCCAACACCCTGTCCTTGTAGCACCCAATTTTTCGAAAGAATTTATTGTCCAGACTGATGCTTCCGATGTAGGATTGGGAGCGGTGTTGTCACAGGTTATTCATGGCGAGGAACACCCGATAGTCTTCCTCAGCAGGAAGTTAACACCAGCGGAGAAAAACTATGCCATAATTGAACGAGAGTGTCTGGCCATTAAGTGGGCTCTGGAATCCCTCAGATATTACCTTTTGGGGAGGAAGTTTAGGTTGATTTCTGACCATGCCCCTTTAACATGGCTGAGACAGGGAAAAGGGACTAATGCCAGGGTTACCCGGTGGTTCCTGGCACTCCAGGAATTTAAGTTTGTAGTGGAGCATAGGCCCGGGAGACTGCATCAAAACGCAGATGCCCTCTCCCGAGTCCATTGTTTGAGCTCCACTGTTGCCTCCACCTCCTTGGCGTTGGGGCACAGGGGGGGGATATGTAATGGACGCCGTGGCTGGGTCCTGGAAGGATGCTATATTTCCCCTCTGTTTGGGTTGTGCTCTCTTTAGGGAATGAAAATTGATTAACCCACCTGTTAGAGGAAGTGTCTTTAAAAGGCAAGACAGGAAGTTGTAGATGGGTGTGGAGGAGTGGAGAACACATGGTGGATGGTGTTTGGCGTTTGTTTTGGGTTGCAGCAAATTAAGTGGACAGCAGTGTCCTGTTTGGAAGGCTCCTGGTAGGAGAAGCTACCTGCCATCAAGACCAAGCTCTGTTTCTGATAAGGACAGCTGTTCTGGACTTTGCAAGTCGGTGAGACTACAAATCTTTTTCCTTTTGTTTTTGGCTGCTGTAAAGCTATTTAAGTTAATAAACCCTTTGTTGTATGAAAAGCCTGTGTCCTGCGGTCTACCTGGTCCCCCGAACATTACAATATATATATATATATATATATATATATATATATATATATATATATATATAACAAATAAATCCCGGGCAGCCAAGACCCTCCTGCAACATCGCTGGATCTAGATGGGGCTCAAGTATTAGGGGGGCTGAGGAAGGCTGCTGCACACAGAGGTTTTTTATGCATTGAATGCATTAGGATAAAAAAACTCTGCCTTTACAATCACTTTAATTGAATAAGCTGAAGTTACAATCTGATTGGCTACAGTGCACAGCTGCAACAGATTTTGCATTCTCCAGCTTTAGTAAATCAACCCTATAGCTTACAATTATGATGCTGTGATTGACCCACAGTTATTACCCATGGCCCATGTGATCACTGGTGACCAGTCACAGATCACACACAGTAGTAAACAATGATGCCATGAATGGATTCCATTACTATTGGTCTCTAGGCTGCTCACAGTGACCCAATAATGAGTAACACAATCTGCTGTGTCTGGAGTGGATCATGCTGCACACCCCAGGGGATGCGAACTGTGCGCATCACCACCACAACATGCGGGTATGTAGCAGTGCCTTGGGATGCTGCCCACCAGCAGTAAATGTACTGTTGGCGGTAGGCAAATAGTTAAGAACGTTTGTTTGATTTTCTGGTCACTAGTGTGGTCAAATTGCCCTTTGTGAGCCAGAGAGAGAAGCGATGAGAGGAATCAGCTGTGCGCCCGGAGCGGAGTTTATATCAGTACAGATCAACTGATTTTTTACAGAACACAGGCACAGGGACATTTACATTATTAAGGTACAGAGGGAATAAGAAGATTTGATAGAAGTGGGTTAACAACCACTCTAAGTTTGCCTAGGGGCTCCTCCTGTCTTCAAGAAACTAGTAGAGCTTTCTGGAACATTGGTGGGAGCTAGGCAAATAGGCAGCATGAGTATGTACGTAGCAGTCTCGGCCAATTACAGGAGAGGTGCTCCTGAGCATGCTGGGATTGGCCTATATATTCAGAGAACACTTTAGCTCTGGGTAGAGTGCACCAGTCAGGGGTGAGGCAGGCTTGCCTCCCCTTGTACCTGCTGCTATGCTGCCCCAGGTGGGCAACCGAAGGGCCTGAAGCTAAAATGGAGGGGTCCTAGTACACCTGTGAGTACAGACCAAAGATCTAGGGGGTGTTTCTTTTTGGATACCCCTTTGCGTTAGTACATTTAGCCAAGGGTCCAACTAAAGAGATCACTGGCTAGTGACCTAAAGAGCTTTGCCAACCTATCATTTACTACAACAGACTTTGCTCATATTCTTTATTCCTTCACTGCTACACAGGAGAAGTCTGCCATCTGCTCCCAGCAAGGGCCTTCACCTACTCAATTCCAGATCAGCTAGAGTGCTTAAGTTGTAAATAGTTTTGTTCTGGAGTGTCCTACTACAAACACCCTACCTCATCCAAGTTCCTCAAAAAAAAACTACAAAACAACACCCCTAGACTGGTATTTGACTACATCAAGCCTAAGTGTGTCTACCTGGCTGCCAGTGAAGAAGTAAGGACTATCTAGGTAATACTCAACCGGCTCCTATGGGGGTAGCACTACATACGGTATAGCCAGCTTTAGAGGAACTTCTTTATTGTGTGCCTTAGGGAGTTAGGGAGTCTTATGTAAAGTGTCCAAATGTTCTTCCATGTGCAAATCAGTATTTTTGTTTATGAGCTCTAACATAACAATTCTTCTGCAAAGTATCCAAGTACTATCCAATACTGTCTGTGTATAAAACAATAAGTGATATCACTTTATATGGTGCTCTGAGTATAAATTATCTCTTCCGTGCTGCTAATCCTCCACCGTGCATCGCCACCACAGCCGAGAACTCACTAGATGACCATGACCCCTCTGTGAAGAGTATGATCTTAATGCATTTTTTTTCCCCAACAGGTTAATATATCCAGGGCAGCAGCTTTTCCACTCCAAAATAACTGTTTTCTTAATATATATATATATATAAAATAGAGAACTCTAGTGTAAACCCCTTTATTACTTTAATCTATCTCACAAGCTCCTTATGGCGTCACTCTGATGAAACGTGTAGGGCAGGGCTTGGAGCGTCATCGCGTCACTTTCAGTTTCCACAGGGCATCCTGGCCACATTGTATATTGCATGCATTTTATCTTCCCTCTTTCATATAAGTGAGTTTTTGTCTTTTATAAGAATAAATGTAAAAACTGAATTATGCTACGAGATGCGTTTTCTGTTCACCCATCCATATGAGCACATCCACTGACTATATACTGTGAAGAGGAGGATGAGATATCAGATACCATCCAAAGGGATTTGGAGCATCTACAGTATGTTTGGTTCCTTTGACCCCTGTTGGGGCTTAACCATCTGGTGGTGAGCACAGACCTGGAGGCGGGAGCACGAGTGATTTCACCTATTCACCAGCCGCTTGTACATGCATGAATGCTTAAGCACCATTCATTTTGGATTGGAAGAGTTTATATGGACTAATGATTTTTACATTTCTTTATAGACCTTTAAATTGTTTTGTTGCACATAAGTTTTTGTTTAATGGGCATGAGAGTACTTTCATATTGAACATTTACCAGTATTAATTGTATTTATTAAATGTGTTACAACTGGGAAAATGTAGTTTGAACAACAACACACACTTTTCATTCAGTGCAGCATTTAAAGGGACAGCAGGCATACATTTGTTCACTCAATTTAGCTATTTATTTATTTAGCTACTAAAAGGGTAACATGGTATAAATAAGTGACACAAATCAGTTAGAACACATAGTTTTATTAGCACTAAAGTTAAAGGCACCATGCAGATGAATTTATTTATTTAATAAAATAGACACTAGTATTGGGCAGCACCACACATACCTCTCTTTTAGATTTACCTTTATAGACTCCACCTACAGGTGGGGAAGTTGAGGTAAGGCAGCAGCCAGATTTCAGATTATAGACCCTTAGCGTGGAATTAATACTTATTCATCAATAAATATGTTCACAGTTTGCTGTGCAATGCCCTTGCCCCTGGGTTCAAATGTTCTATTGTATTGCCGGCCTACCTCCTTTCTAGTAGGGAATACTACTCTTTTATTCTTTTCCGTTTCAGATTATTTTGTTCCCGGCACCATTAAATATATTCCAAATTCTCTCTTGCAGAATGGCACCAGTTTCCATGTTTTTGACCAAGGCAGGTTTGCAAAGGAAGTTCTACCGAAGTACTTCAAGCACAATAACATGGCAAGTTTTGTGAGGCAGCTGAATATGTGTAAGTACAGAACAGAACGGAAATATTTTATGTTTTGCATGCAGTGTCTACATTCTGCGAGGAAAGAACTATTCAACGGAGGAAAGGTTGTAGAGTATGTGCACCAAAGGAAAGACTAAAAGTGTAAATGTCTAGGTGCCATGCATATTCCAGTCAATGTTTAAGGGTAGGCCCTTACATAAATTCATGTCCCCTGTAGGGCAATGCTAGTGTATGCACTATGACAATAAATCTATGGAGCCTCATGGTAGTCAATAAGTATGAATCCTAAAAATGAACTGGCAGAATGAGAGTCCCCACCTATTGGTGAATAGTGATGGACGAACTTCCGACGGGACGTTTCGCGAACGCGGACCACGAACGCGGCCGATAGTTCGTGAACCGGAACGTTCACGGCGGGCCCCATTGACTTCAATGGGAGGCGAACTTTGCAAACCTACATGCCAAATTTGCAGCCACAAAATAATTAATAGCTGTGCAAACATAGTCCCACCACATGGCCAATGACATAACACATGTATGAGGTGAATCTGGGATCGACAACTACAAGCATTCTTTTTTTTATATGGGAAATTGTTGTGACAATTCAGGACTGTGGAGCGCATGAAGGCAATGGAGGAGAGGGAAGGTCAGGTTAGGCAAAGAAGAGGGTGCAGGAGATGATCACCAGCAGCGTGACATACAGCAATGAAACCTGCACCGTGATAGAGTCATCTGACAGCAGCACCGTGATAGAGAGCACTGACATCAGCAGCGTGACATACAGCAATGACACCTGCACCGTGATAGAGTCATCTGACAACAGCACCGTGATAGAGAGCACTGACATCAGCAGCGTGACATAAAGCACTAACACCAGCACCGTGATATACAGCACTGACAGCAGCACCGTGATAGAGAGCACTGACATCAGCAGCGTGACATAAAGCTCTAACACCAGCACCGTGATAAAGCGTACTGACATCAGCACCGTGATATACAGCACTGACACCTGCACCGTAAGCAGCCCCAGGAGGAAGTCAGCATAGCACAGGGATGGTGGGAGCCCCTCATAATGAGCATAGCACAGGGATGGTGGGAGCCCCTCATAATGAGCATAGCACAGGGATGGTGGGAGCCCTCATAATATGCACAGCAGAGGTACAGCCCCAGGAGGAAGTCAGCAAAGCACAGGGATGGTGGGAGCCCCTCATAATAAGCAGCCCCAGGAGGATGTCAGCATAGCACAGGGATGGTGGGAGCCCCTCATAATAAGCAGCCCCAGGAGGATGTCAGCATAACACAGGGATGGTGGGAGCCCCTCATAATAAGCATAGCACAGGAATGGTGGGAGCCCCTCATAATATGCACAGCAGAGGTACAGCCCCAGGAGGAAGTCAGCACAGCACAGGGATAGTGGGAGCCTCTCATAATAAGCAGCCCCAGTAGAAATATGACACCGCTCAACCTCTTCAAAGAGGAGGGTACAGGCATATAGTACGGTGTACTTTTTTTGGACAAGGAAGTGAGCCAAATGAAGAAAAAAGGTCTGTGTGCTAGATTAAAAAAATTGTTTATCGACATATACATGGTCTACTGGTCACATGTGTTGAATTCCTCCGAGATCCATGCCTCATTCATTTTTAGAAATGTGAGGTAGTTAACACTGTCGTGAGCTAGGCGAGTACGCTTATCGGTCACGATCCCCCCTGCTGCGCTGAACGTCCTTTCGGACAGAACACTGGACGAGGGGCAAGCCAACAGTTTGATTGCAAATTGGGCAAGCTCTGGCCAGAGGTGAAGCCTGCCCACCCAGTAGTCCAGGGGTTCATCACTCCTCAGTGTCCACATCGGCCGTTAACCCAATGTAGTCGGACACCTGACGGTCTAGGCGTTCCCTGATGCTGGATCCGGGTGACACCTGTCGATTGGGTCGGCTGAAAGAATGACCTCATATCCGAAGTCACCAACACATCTTCAAACCGGCCTCTTCTTGCAGGCGCTGTTGGATTGGTACCCGCAACTCCTTCTCTGGGAGTGGGAATTGCTCCTCTGCCAGCGCACACAAAAGCAGAATGCAGCATTTCTCGAAGCAAGGCCTGGAAATGCTCCACTCTGCCAGCCCTCTGTGATGGCGGTAACATTTCCGCCATTATGTGTTTGTACCGGGGGTCTAAGTACGTTGCCACCCAGTACTGGTCCTTGACCCTTATGCTTTTTATACGGGGGTCCCTATTAAAACACTGGAGCATGAAGGCCCCCATTTGCACTAAACTGGAAGCGGTGTGGTGGCGTGGCTCCTGCTCATCATCCAGGATAATGTCGTCCTCTTCATTCTCCTCTCCCCATCCACGCACAACAACAGGAATCCCAGAAAGGTTTAAAGCATGCTCTTCTTGCTCCTCCTCATCCGCCCCGGGAACCATCCTCCTCTGACTCCTCTTCAGACTCCTGTTGTTCACTTGTCTCCGATAGAGTAGCCCCCCCTGGGAATTCAACCAGCATTGCGACTTCCTCATCTTTCCGCTCCTGCTCCTCCACAGCTTGATCAATGACACGACGCAATGCACGCTCCATAAAGAAGGCATAAGGTACCATGTCACTGATGGCGCCATGGCTGCGACTGACCAGTTTGGTGATCTCCTCAAATGGGCGCAGAAGTCTGCATGCGTTGCGCTATAGCAGCCACTGGCGCGGTGTAAAAAACCCCAGCTCCCCAGAACCTGTTCTGCCACAAAGTTCATACAGGTAGACGTTAACTGCACGTTTCTGCTGGAGCAGCCTAACAAGCATATAGAAGGTTGAGTTCCATCTCAGTTCCGTGTAAGATCTTCTGAAATGGGCCGAGATTTTCCTTGCCTGCCGCAAGATGTCCTGGACCCCAGGGTATTTGACGAGGAATCACTGAACAACCAAGTTTAAGACGTGTGCCATGCATGACACGTATGTGATTTTGCCCTGTTTCAATGTGCTAAGCAGATTGGCACCGTTGTCACACACCACTTTACCAACTGTCAAATTGAGCGGTGTTAGCCACTGATCTGCCTGTGAACGCAAAGCTGAAAGGAGTGCCGGGCCAGTGTGGCTCTTGGCTTCCAGGCACAACAGGCATGGCAACGTCTCACCTGGCATGTCGAATAGGTTCTGGGGAGCTTGGGCGGCACAGCGGAAGAGCCGCTAGCAGCGGAAAAGGAGGAGTCAGCCGAGGAGGAGAGGGAGGAAGATGGAGTAGGAGGAGGAGAAGAAGGGCCAGGCCTGCGTGCAATCCGTGGCGGTAAAACCAAATCTACACAGGTGCCACTGGTTACATGCTTGACGGCCGTCAGGTTTACCCAGTGGGCAGTAAAAGTGATATACCTTCCCTGCCCGTGTTTGCTAGACCACGTGTCTGTGGTCAGATGTATCTTGGCACCGACACTGTGTGCCAGAGATACATTCACTTGCCGCTGAACATGGCCATATAGCTCTGGGATGCCCTTCTGTGAGAAATACTTCTTTCCTGGGACCTTCCATTGTGGTGTTCCAATGGCCACAAATTTGCAAAAGGCCTCCGAGTCCACCAGTTTATATGGCAGTAGTTGGCGGGCTATGAGTTCTGACAAGCCAGCCGTCAACCGTTGGGCAAGAGGGTTATCCGGCGTCATCATTTTTTTACGCTCGAACATTAGGCCCACGGAAGCCTGCCTTTTTGCAGAAAAACGTGAGCTTGGCGTGATGGAAGGTGGAGTGGAGGACAATTGTGAAGAGAGAGGAGAAGGAGAACTAGAAGACGAGGCTGGACGGTGAGAGCCTGGAGTGTGGCTTTGTGTGTTCTGTTGCTCCCACTGGGCTCGGTGATGGCTGCTCATGTGCCTTCTTAAGGCGGTCATCCCTAGGTGAGTGTTGGGCTTACCGCGACTAATGCGTTGACTGCAAAGATTGCAGATGGCAACGCTATTGTCAGCAGCGGACACGTTAAAAAAAGCCCACACTGCGGAGCCATGTGCCGGTTTCCTGGGAGCACCAGATGTGACCATACATGGTCGATGACTTGCTCCTGATACCTTTGCCTACCCTGACCTTCCCTCGCCTCCATTATCTCAAGATTCCTGAATTTTCAGAATTTCACATATAAAAAAAGAATGCTTGTAGTTGTCGATCCCAGATTCACCTCATACATGTGTTATGTCACGGTGCTGGTGTCAGATCACTCTATCACAGTGCAGGTGTCAGTGCTCTATATCACAGTGCTGGTGCTGGTGATCATCTCCTGCACCCTCTTCTTTGCCTACCCTGACCTTCCATCGCCTCCATTATCTCAAGATTCCTGAATTTTCAAAATTTCACATATAAAAAAAGAATGCTTGTAGTTGTCGATCCCAAATTCACCTCATACATGTGTTATGTCACGGTGCTGTTGTCAGATCACTCTATCACGGTGCAGGTGTCAGTGCTCTATATCACGGTGCTGGTGATCATCTTCTGCACCCTCTTGTTTGCCTACCCTGACCTTCCCTCGCCTCCATTGTCTCAAGATTCCTGAATTTTCTGAATTTCACATATAAAAAAGAATGCTTGTAGTTGTCGATCCCAGATTCACCTCATAAATGTGTTATGTCATGGTGCTGGTGTCAGATCACTCTATCATGGTGCAGATGTCAGTGCTCTATATCACGGTGCTGGTGCTGGTGATCATCTCCTGCACCCTCTTCTTTGCCTACCCTGACCTTCCCTCGCCTCCATTGTCTCAAGATTCCTGAATTTTCAGAACTTCACATATAAAAAAAGAATGCTTGTAGTTGTCGATCCCAGATTCACCTCATACATGTGTTATGTCATTGGCCATGTGGTGGGACTATGTGTGCACAGCTAGTAATTATTTTGTGGCTGCAAATATGACCTGTAGGTTTGCAAAGTTCACCATCCCTGTGATATGCTGACTTCCTCCTGGGGCTGCTTATTATTAGGGGCTCCCACCATCCCTGTGCTATGCTGACTTCCTCCTGGGGCTGCTTACGGTGCAGGCGTCAGTGCTGTATATCACGGTGCTGGTGTCAGTGCTGTATATCACGGTGCTGGTGTCAGTGCTTTATATCACGGTGCTGGTGTCAGTGCTTTATGTCACGCTGCTGATGTCAGTGCTCTCTATCACGGTGCTGGTGTCAGATCACTCTATCACAGTGCAGGTGTCATTGCTGTATGTCACGCTGCTAATGTCAGTGCTCTCTAGAGGTCGACCGGAAAAAAAAGGGCTAACTTGCGTTTGAAAGACCTCTGCGCAAATACCGCGTCACATTAAATATTGCAACAACCGCTATTTTATTCCCTAGGGTCTCTGCTAAAAATATATATATAATTTTTGGGGCTTCTGAGTGATTTTCTAGCAGAAAATACTGGATTTTTACTAGTAAGTGTAAGGATTAAGGGGTGTCTAAACAAAATGGTTGACCTTATGTCTTACTAAATACATATATTTTTCTATCCTTCTCTGTAAAATAAGGATTCGTCATCTATTGTCACGTACTCATCAAGAAGAGGCCGCATCAGCCCTAAAAAGCAGTCTACGCCCGGAAGATTGTCTTATCAGCTGATAACACACGGAGAATTGCCTTTTCTTTGAAAATGTTTTTTTTTTTACATTTGCTGATGTTTGCTCTTTTCTGTCTATAAAAGATGTAATAAAGAAGCCTCAGAGCCACAGTCAGTCAGAGACAGTCAGAGTTAACGACGGACTTCTGAGCAGAAATACTGAATAATATCTCCGTGTCTCTTTGCTTGGATAAGAACTCTAACTAACAATTGGGAAACGGTAACATAACCTGACAAATAGGTGACTTGTTGAGGTCACACCTAACATTTCTGGCGCCGCGAATAGGGACTCGCTGAAGTAACTACAAGAGGCGAACGAACATAAGGACGGAACAAAAAGGCCGGGCACATCAAGAACCACAGACAAATCCTGCGCAGGTAAGAAAAGCTTTATTTTCTTATAAACTCTGTGCTTCTTAGATTTGTGCCCACCTGATCTGTCTGAATTGTTCTTCAGGTAAACACCAACCTCTGTAGTAAGTGGGTCTTGAACTTAATATTTTGGCTTATGTTACCGTTGTTTCTTGTCTGTCTACTTGTCGTCTGTTGTGAATGAAATAAGCCCTGTTTGTATGGTGTGATTTGAAACATATATCATCCCAATGGGTAACGAAATGCGCCCTTAACTCGTAAGAGTACTTTGGGGGTCCGACACTTAAGTTTGATATACGCTTTTTGATTCATGAGCCTAAAAACGGGTTGAAAGTATAAGTCCTGACTGCCTCAATAAAGCAGGAATAAGAAACGAATGCTGAGAGATTCCATGGTAATGGGACGGAAATAAGGTCTCCACAAAGTCCCGGAGACCTAGTCATATGTGTTTGGCCACCAAAAGGGAATGCTTGTATATGTTGTAGCCGTCAGTCTGGTCATAATATTTGTCAGTTGGCTAGCATATAAGGTAATTCGATTTCAGAAATCTCATCTAGGAGAGGTTTTTAGTATTTTGGCACCCTAGGAGGAGAAGGCAACGAGACACTTAGTAAGTGATCCAAACGCCACCTAGGCAGGACTGTCAAAATGGGCCAGACACATGGTAAACCCCAGGAGGAATCTCAGAAATGTTATGCTGTTAAAGACATAATTACAATGTTGTATGGGAAGGATAAGGCACAGGGCACAAATAGGATTCTCAAGAAATTGGGGATGGATGGAGAAAATGGATTAAGTGTAGAAGGTTGGGAAGAAATAAAGAAAGACAGACAGGGAGAGATATTGCAGAACAGATGGGTATCACAAATACAATGTTTAATTAAGGTTTCCAACAGGGCTGAAGAGGAGGGATGGGAGTATTGTCAGGAAAAGGGTGGATGGGATATGAAGGTCCGACACAAAAGTCTTCCTTCTGCTCCCGGCGATAGGGTAAATACGGGAGGTACTCCACCTCCTTATAACACTACCACACCAGGTAATGAAAGACCAAAACTTTATCCTTCCTTAAGAGGAAGAGGATGGGTTTGCCGAGTATGCGGTACCCAGAACCCAGACTGGGCACAGGAATGTGTACATTGCGGCGCTCAAAGACCAGAGCCCGTAGCTCCAGTCCATAGTCGGACTAGGGTAATACAAGTAAATAATCCAAATGCGGGTCAAGCAGGACAGCCACCTACAGTGACCCGACAAGTCGTTCTGAGGACATGGACACCTTGGTCGGCTGACACTCTTATGGCATTAATACAGAATGCTCCTGATCCCGTAGCAAAACCTGCCGCATTCTGTAGATTCGTGACACAATTACTAGACACACATGAAGCAACTTGGCAAGATGGGGAAGATTTGTGTAGACATAAAATGACACTAACGATGTTTAATCAATTTATGAATGAAATTGCTCCACATAGACCACAAGGGGATCCTACCACAGATCCACCAGGAATACACCCCCGTCATATAGACTCTAGACCCCTGTTTATTGCTCAGTTACGAGAATTTTGCCAAGGGAAACAGCAGGAAAGGGGTTCGACAGCGCCCATAAAACAGGCCCCAGGTCAGACTGTTACAGAATTTTACCTCAACATGGAAAGCATGATGGCTGACGAAGGTCTAGATTTAGCCTTACCCGTCACCATTAGGGCTTTCAATCGACAGTTTATGGAAGGACTAGTACCCCAAATAGGTGACAAACTGAAGGCATGTACTCCCGAATGGAGAGCCATACGGGACAGAGGAACATTGTTGCAGAAAGCACAAGGCATAGAGGCTGATTTAGCAGAAACTAAACCCAGAAGGACACCGGGAGTTAACACTGTTGCCCGGGTCAATGAAGGAGGGAATTCCTCCCGTAAACCTCTTACCTGTTATTACTGCAACAAGGTGGGACATATAAAAAGAGACTGTAGGAAAAGGATAAAAGACGAACAGGAAGGAAACACGGACAGAGACACGAGGGACTACAGACAGAGGCGTACCAATGATAGGGACGATCCGACCGCATGACTTGCCCCAGTCCTAGCTGAATCAGAGAACAAAATGCTCCACATGTTGATGAAGGTGGAAGGTAAACATATTCCTTGTTTGGTTGACACAGGAGCGTCACGCAGTCTGTTGTCTGATTCAGTAGTCCCTCCACACATGACGTCCCGTGACACCATACCCATAAGTGGTTATGACGGTCTTTTGACTGATGCCCCACTGACTAAACCTTAAAAAGTAAAAATAGGGGGAATGGCAACCGCCTGACACTTGTGTATTGTTGCAATATGTAGATGACCTATTGTTATGTTGTCCGGATAACGATACTTGTTTAAAAGCCACTCTATCATTGTTACAATTCCTGGCTGAAAAAGGGTGCAAGGTGAATAGAACTAAGTTACAGGTATGTCAGAAAAAGGTTGTCTTTTTGGGCCACTGTATATCCCAGGGTACTCGACACCTCACTGAAGACCGAGTCCAGGCCATAAGACAAATGAATATCCCACGCAATTTTAAGCAACTTCGTATGTTTCTGGGAATGGTGTCATATTGTAGACAATGGATACCACATGCCAGTTCTCTGATGCAGCCATTATATGATTGCTTGAAAATAGTACCCTATGTACTCACAGAAGCAGGTCATGAATCTTTTAGCACCTTAAAAAGGTTACTGATTTCGGCACCTGCGATCGGGATCCCTGATTATACCAAAACATTTCATTTGTACATTGCTGAAATCACGGGACACGCAACAGGGGTGTTGACACAACAACACATCAAACAAAGGCCGGTAGCATACTTCTCGGCGGCCCTCGATCCTGTCTCTAGAGGATCACCGTCCTGTGTACGAGCAGTTGCAGCAGTGTCAATTATCATTGACAAATCCTCAGAAATTGTCTTAGACAATCCTGTAGTGGTACATACCACACATGACATACACGCCATCTTATCACAGGTCCAGCCAAAACGCATATCAATGGCAAGGCAGCTGCGTCTACAATGCACCTTGCTCCTACCCCCCAATGTTACCTTTCAGCGATGCACTTCTTTTAACTTAGCACAGCTTTTACCATTACAGACAGATTTGACAGGGGGGAGTAATGATGATAATGGTGTAGATACAGCACAAGATACTCAGGATTCTGACACACTTTCATTTCATGACATAACATCTGATGAACACGATTGTTTTCAACTTATGGAACAAGAAACCACGGGGTTCCCACATGTCACAGACATACCCATTACAAATGCAGAACACACACTGTACATAGATGGTAGTAGATTTGCCGATGACAAAGGTAAATATCACACAGGTTATGCTGTGGTAACGGACACACAGGTAATTGAGGCAAAGTCACTACCAGTACACGTCGGCACAAGAAGCGGAACTAACCGCTCTAGAGAAAGCCCTAGAACACTTGGAGGGACAAGAAGGGAACATTTACACTGATTCCGCATACGCCTACGGTGTGGCACATGATTATGGCCACATATGGAAAGCTAGAGGTTACCTTACAGCAGCAGGCACACCTGTTAAACATGGTGAAGGAATCAAAAGAGTCCTGAACAATCTTCAAAAGGTTATAAGAGTAGCCATCATGAAGATAGCGGCACACACGAGCGCAAAAACAACTGAGGCAAAAGGAAACGCATTTGCAGATTTAACTGCAAAGAAGGCAGCTCTAGGGGAAGTAAGCCCTGAGACCTTAGCCACGGTACAGGTGAGTATGCCCGAAACCACATGGCAGCAGCTAATGGAACTACAGGAACAAGCAGGGGCTATTGAGAAGGACCGTTGGGTTAAGGAGGGAGCAGCACCAGGCCTTGACAATACATGGAGGGAAGGAGGCAGAATATGCCTACCTGCTTCTCTATACCCAGCAATGGCAGCGGCTGTCCACTTACCCACTCATGTCAGCTCCAATTCTATGTATAGGATTGTAAGCCAAGGATGGCTAGCCCCTGGATTCAGTAGTACTGCAAGGAACTACTGTGCTGCATGCCAAATCTGTCTGATTAATAACCCAGGACAGAGAGTGAAAACCCCACGTAAACATCAGGTCCGGGCCCAATATCCCTTTCAGAGACTGCAGATTGACTACATACAAATGCCTAAGAGCGGCCCCTTTGAATTTGTTCTCGTGTGCATCTGCCTATTTTCAGGCTGGCCGAAAGTTATCTTGTGAAATCAGCTACGGCAAAAGCCACCGCCAAGAAACTGATTACTGAGCTGATACCTAGGTTTGGTCTCCCAGAAACAATAGAATCAGATAGGGGGACACATTTCACGGGAGAAATAATGCAAAATGTGATGGCAATGTTAGGGGTTCAACAAAGTTTTCATACTCCTTACCATCCACAGAGTTCAGGATCAGTAGAAAGAGTAAATGGTACAATCAAGCTGAAAATACAAAAAGCTATGCAAGAGTTAAATAAACCATGGCCTGAGTGCCTAGCTTTAGCTTTGTTCTCTATTAGGTACACCCCAACGGGAAAAACAGGGTTATCCCCATATGAAATACTGTTTGGAAGTGCACCTAGATTAGGTTTATATTTTCCTCAAAGTATGCAATTACAATGTGATAGTTTAACTACGTATGTAATACAGTTGCAACAGCGTCTGACTAAAATCCACAAGAGTGTGTATTCTTCTCTTCCAGACCCTAATTCTGTCACAGGTACACACGATCTACAACCAGGAGACTATGTGTATGTAAAGAAACATACCAGAAAGACACTGGAACCAAGGTTTGAAGGTCCTTTCCAGGTGCTATTGATTACAGCAACCTCAGTGAAATTGGAAGGGAAACCTACCTGGATCCACGCTTCTCATTGTAAAAAGGAGCCAGTTGGCAAATGACAACATGTATCTTTTTATTGTTTCAGTAATTCTGGCTAATAGTTTGGTTACCTCACAGAATAAAATATACAAGGATGAAGGATTTTCTAAAAAAATGTTATTACTGAAGTTTAAATATGCTTATGCCCAGAAGTCAGGATATGAGAAATGTTGGATTTGTAGCAAATTACACCCCAGCACAGCAAGTATACCACTGATGGCAGTTCCTATAAACTATACTGATCTTGCTAACAGTAGCATTAACATAATTAGAACAAATACCAATGAGACAGTAATGTTTAAGTCAAATGGCCTCGCCTTTTCCCCTGATTGGTGTTTCAACTTAGGGAACACAACGGGAGGAAATGGAGAATGCCAAGACAGCAAGTTTAATTTGTCCATTGTCGTATTAAATGGAAGATTCTATCCCAGTAATTCCAGCACACACCAGACATTATCTGACTTCCTCACTAACATTGTGGATAATAATGTTAGGTGGTTAGTATCCAACTTATCCCTCTATGGATACACCTCTCGTTATAGAAATGATATCAGTTCAAGATCAGTAGCACTGGGAAACAATATATACATCTGTTGTGAGGATAAATGTTATACTTGGATACCTAGAAGAGCTCAGGGATGGTGCTACCTCGCAAGTTTAGTACCAGTAATGGGAGTAGTAGGTGATGAACGAGGTGATCACCTATTAGAAGCTAGCATGCATCCTAGATATCCCCTCAGGTATCGTAGTAAAAGAGAAATATTCCTGAAGAAGGACATGGCATGGGCTTGGTTCCCGTCCTGGACAGGATGGGGTATAGACTTAATGAAACGACTAAATAACTATACAGGAATTATTAATGATGTTTTGGAGAAAAACTCTGATGATATTACTAAGTTAAATCTGGAGACCAGAGCCATCAGACAACAATTAGAATTACATGAATTAGCAATTGAAAGTATGAGTGCAGCATTGACAGGACTCTGTGAAACTACTGAGGACTATGAGTGCTGTACTTGGATACATAACACCAGTATTGAGGTACCTGACTATTATGACATCATTGCACAACACCGTACGGAAGTAAAGAATTTACAAGAGAAGGCCCGAAATATTGGTCGCGACTGGGATCCGTTTGGTGGAACTTTTAGTTTCTCAGGGTTATTCTCTTGGGTTAAGAAGGCAGCAATGACGATTATAGTGGTGCTCTTATTCGTATTTTTCTTTTATGCATGCTTTAAGTTGTTTATGTGCTTTTGCAAGAAAGCCAAGGTAAATGATGCGGAAAAGATGGAACTTTTGTGAAGATAGGTAGATTTAGATCCTTGACATCACCCATCTGTCAGAAAAGCCACTCTTCCTGAATTTTAGATGTTGGTACTGTCCAGGGGGATGGGTGTATACCCCTCTGACAACTCGCGGTCAGGGAGAGTACTCTGGATATAGGCTGACTAGAACTTGTTCAGGTGGACCCAGGGCAAGAGGGAGGGGTGATGTCAAAGAGGGAAATGTAAGGATTAAGGGGTGTCTAAACAAAATGGTTGACCTTATGTCTTACTAAATACATATATTTTTCTATCCTTCTCTGTAAAATAAGGATTCGTCATCTATTGTCACGTACTCATCAAGAAGAGGCCGCATCAGCCCTAAAAAGCAGTCTACGCCCGGAAGATTGTCTTATCAGCTGATAACACACGGAGAATTGCCTTTTCTTTGAAAATGTTGTTTTTTTTACATTTGCTGATGTTTGCTCTTTTCTGTCTATAAAAGATGTAATAAAGAAGCCTCAGAGCCACAGTCAGTCAGAGACAGTCAGAGTTAACGACGGACTTCTGAGCAGAAATACTGAATAATATCTCCGTGTCTCTTTGCTTGGATAAGAACTCTAACTAACAATTGGGAAACGGTAACATAACCTGACAAATAGGTGACTTGTTGAGGTCACACCTAACATAAGCAACAAGTGTCAGAAAAGATTTAGTCTTTAAATGGGTAAACTGAGAACTTCTACACACAGAGTTCAGCCCATTGAAGAAGAAACATTGTATCACGTTGATCTTTTCTTGGCAGCCTGCCCAGAGAGGAGGAAAGTGCTTCACTGATGTCTTCAGGCAACTTACATTGACTTCTATCACAAAAGTCTTTTACAAGTCATAATAAGCATAATGACCGAGTCGTCGTCCGAAATCCGGAATTCGTAAACAAAAGTTCGTATTCCGTACAGAATTCGGACGCACGGCAATTCGTATTTCGGATCCTCCCGAACGTACGAATTTTTGGAAATTCGTAAGAATTTGAGATTCGTACGAAACTAATCGCACATGTCTAATATATATATATATATATATATACAGTGGCTTGCGAAAGTATTCGCCCTCCTTGAACTTTTCAACCTTTTGCCACATTTCAGGCTTCAAACATAAAGATATTAAATTTTAATTTTTTGTGAAGAATCACCAACAAGTGGGACACAATTGTGAAGTGGAACGAAATCTATTGGATATTTTAAACTTTTTTAGCAAATAAAAAACTGAAAAGTGGTGCGTGCAAAATTATTCGGCCCCCTTACTTTCAGTGCAGCAAACTCACTCCAGAAGTTCAGCGAGGATCTCTGAATGATCCAATGTTGTCCTAAATGACTGATGGTGATAAATATAATCCACCTGTGTGTAATCAAGTCTCTGTATAAATGCACCTGCTCTGTGATAGTTTCAGGGTTCCGTTGAATGCGCAGAGAGCATCATGAAGACCAAGGAACACACCAGGCAGGTCCGTAATACTGTTGTGGAGAAGTTTAAAGCCGGATTTGGATACAAAAAGATTTCCCAAGCTTTAAACATCCCAAGGAGCACTGTGCAAGCGATCATTTTGAAATGGAAGGGGTATCAGACCACTGCAAATCTACCAAGACCTGGCTGTCCCTCTAAACTTTCAGCTCAGACAAGGAGAAGACTGATCAGAGATGCAGCCAAGAGGCCCATGATCACTCTGGATGAACTGTAGAGAACTACAGCTGAGGTGGGAGAGTCTGTCCATAGGACAACAATCAGTCGTACACTGCACAAATCTGGCCTTTATGGAAGAGTGGCAAGAAGAAAGTCATTTCTCAAAGATATCCATAAAAAGTCTTGTCTAAAGTTTGCCACAAGCCACCTGGGAGACACACCAAACATGTGGAAGAAGGTGCTCTGGTCAGATGAAACCAAAATCGAACTTTTTGTCCACAATGCAAAACGATATGTTTGGCGTAAAAGCAACACAGCTCATCACCCTCAACACACCATCCCCACTGTCAAACATGGTGGTGGCAGCATCATGGTTTGGGCCTTCTTTTCTTCAGCAGGGACAGGGAAGATGGTTAAAATTGAGGGGAAGATGGATGCAGCCAAATACAGGACCATTCTGGATGAAAACCTGTTGGAGTCTGCAAAAGACCTGAAACTGGGATGGAGATTTATCTTCCAACAAGACAATAATCCCAAACATACAGCAAAATCTACAAAGGAATGGTTCACAAATAAACGTATCCAGGTGTTAGAATGGCCAAGTCAAAGTCCAGACCTGAATCCAATCGAGAATCTGTGGAAAGAGCTGAAAACTGCTGTTCACAAACGCTCTCCATCCAACCTCACTGAGCTCGAGCTGTTTTGCAAGGAAGAATGGGCAAGAATTTCAGTCTCTCGATGTGCAAATCTGATAGAGACATACCCCAAGCGACTTGCAGCTGTAATCGCAGCAAAAGGTGGCTCTACAAAGTATTAACGCAAGGGGGCCGAAAAATTTTGCACGCCCCACTTTTCATTTTTTTATTAGTTAAAAAAGTTTAAAAAATCCAATAGATTTTGTTCCACTTCACAATTGTGTCCCACTTGTTGGTGATTCTTCACAAAAAAATTAAATTTGATATCTTTGTTTGAAGCCTGAAATGTGGCAAAAGGTTGAAAAGTTCAAGGGGGCCGAATACTTTCGCAAGGCACTGTATGTTGCGCTGTGTCTTTAAGATTCTTTAAAGGATAAATCCACCTTTGGGAACGTGTTACATGTTCCATCCGTTTTTAAGGTGAAACATGTAACATGTTCCTACTGCTGCAGCCATTCACCGTTCCCTCCTCTCCCTCTGGCAGCAGCATGGGGAGAAGTTCCCTATACTAGCTGTCACTTTTTGAAAACAGTGCGGCCGCACGGGGCTCTGCTCACACGGCTGCATTATTCATTCACAGCACAGGACTCTGTGTGTGTGAATGATCTACAAGCATCGCCATCCTTTGCGGCTGTTGGTTTGCAGTTCTCAATGATCTACCACTGCGCTGTTCAGTGCTATGGTAGTTCATTGAGTCTACTTGTCAGTGTGAAACTGCCTGGCTGTACGATGTACAGGGCAAACAGCTTACACTGACAGTCTGCAGGAGACCTGCATGGTATCAGCAATCTGCTGATCGCTGGTGCCATGTTTTCCAGGCTCCAAAAGGCAAAAAAAAATTGCATTTATTTATTTGAAGTGAACTTCTCATTAACCTCCCTGGCGGTTTCCCTGAGTGTGGCTCGGGGTTAAATTTCCGCACCATTAGCGGTAACCCCGAGCCACAATCGGGATTGCATTGCAGGATCCTGGTGCAGTGTACTTACCTTGTCCCCAGGATCCTGCAATATCCCCCCCGCTGTGTCTGTGTCTTCCACCCAATGCCTCTGTGTGCCGGGCTCCATTCCCTGCAAGCGGCGCATGGGGGTAGAGCCAAGCGGCAAATTCAAAAATGTGAAAAATCATAATACATACAGTACACTGTAATCTTAATGATTACATCACTGTATGAAATGATTTCACATCCCTTTTGTCCCTAGTGCTTTGTCCAGTGCCCTCCATGCAGTTTTATATTATAAATACAGAGGAGTAGTGATGGACAAACTTCCAACGGGACGTTTCGCGAACGCGGACCGCGAACGTGGCCGATAGTTCGCGAATCAGAACATTCGCGGCGGGCCCCATCGACTTCAATGGGAGGCGAACTTTGCAAACATACAGGTCAAATTTGCAGCCACAAAATAATTAATAGCTGTGCAAACATAGTCCCACCACATGGCCAATGACATAACACATGTATGAGGTGAATCTGGGATCGACAACTACAAGCATTCTTTTTTTATATGGGAAATTGTTGTGACAATTCAGGACTGTGGAGCGCATGAAGGCAATGGAGGAGAGGGAAGGTCAGGGTAGGCAAGAAGAGGGTGCAGGAGATGATCACCAGCAGCGTGACATACAGCACTGACACCTGCACCGTAATAGAGTGGTCTGACAACAGCACCGTGATAGAGAGCACTGACATCAGCAGCATGACATAAAGCACTAACACCAGCACTGTGATATACAGCACTGACAGCAGCACCGTGATAGAGAGCACTGACATCAGCAGCGTAACATAAAGCACTAACACCAGCACCTTGATATACAGCACTGACAGCAGCACCGTGATAGAGAGCACTGACATCAGCACCGTGATATACAGCACTGACACCTGCGCCGTAAGCAGCCCCAGGAGGAAGTCAGCATAGCACAGGGATGGTGGGAGCCCCTCATAATGAGCATAGCACAGGGATGGTGGGAGCCCCTCATAATGAGCATAGCACAGGGATGGTGGGAGACCCTCATAATGAGCATAGCACAGGGATGGTGGGAGCCCCTCATAATGAGCATAGCACAGGGATGATGGGAGCCCCTCATAATATGCACAGCAGAGGTACAGCCCCAGGAGGAAATCAGCACAGCACAGGGATGGTGGGAGCCCCTCATAATAAGCAGCCCCAAGAGGATGTCAGCATAGCACAGGGATGGTGGGAGCCCCTCATAATAAGCAGCCCCAGGAGGAAGTCAGCACAGCACAGGGATGGTGGGAGCCCCTCATAATAAGCATAGCACAGGGATGGTGGGAGCCCCTCATAATAAGCAGCCCCAGGAGGATGCCAGCATAGCACAGGGATTGTGGGAGCCCCTCATAATAAGCAGCCCCAGGAGGAAGTCAACACAGCACAGGGATGGTGGGAGCCCCTCATAATAAGCATAGCAAAGGGATGGTGGGAGCCCCTCATAATATGCACAGCAGAGGTACAGCCCAGGAGGAAGTCAGCACAGCACAGGGATGGTGGGAGCCCCTCGTAATAAGCAGCCCCAGGAGGAAGTCAGCACAGCACAGGGATGGTGGGAGCCCCTCATAATAAGCAGCCCCAGTAGAAATATGACGCCGCTCAACCTCTTCAAAGAGGAGGGTACGGGCATATAGTACGGTGTGCTTTTTTTGGACAAGGAATTGAGCCAAATGAAGAAAGGAGGTCTGTGTGCTCGATTAAAAAAATTGTTTATAGACATATACATGGTCTACTGGTCACATGTGTTGAATTCCTCCGAGATCCATGCCTCATTCATTTTTAGAAATGTGAGGTAGTTAACGCTGTCGTGACCTAGGCGAGTACGCTTATCGGTCACGATCCCCCCTGCTGCGCTGAACGTCCTTTCGGACAGGACACTGGATGAGGGGCAAGCCAACAGTTCGATTGCAAATTGGCCAAGGTCTGGCCAGAGGTCAAGCCTGCCCACCCAGTAGTCCAGGGGTTCATCACTCCTCAGAGCGTCAGCGGACACCTGACGGTCTAGGCGTTCCCTGATGCTGGATCCGGATGACACCTGTCGATGGGTCGGCTGAAAGAATGACCTCATATCCGAAGTCACCAACACATCTTCAAACCGGCCTCTTCTTGCAGGCGCTGTTGGATTGGTACCCGCAACTCCTTCTCTGGGAGAGGTAATTGCTCCTCTGCCAGCGCACGCAAAAGCAGAATGCAGCATTTCTCAAAGCAAGGCCTGGAAGTGCTCCATTCTGCCAGCCCTCTGTGACAGCGGTAACATTTCCACCATTTTGTGTTTGTACCGGGGGTCTAAGTACGTTGCCACCCAGTACTGGTCCTTGACCCTCATGCTTTTTATACGGGGGTCCCTATTAAAACACTGGAGCATGAAGGCCCCCATTTGCACTAAACTGGAAGCGGTGTGGTGGCGTGGCTCCTGCTCATCATCCAGGATAATGTCGTCCTCTTCATTCTCCTCTCCCCATCCACGCACAACAGGGATCCCAGAAAGGTTTAAAGCATGCTCTTCTTGCTCCTCCTCATCCGCCCCGGCACCATCCTCCTCTGACTCCTCTTCAGACTCCTGTTGTTCACTTGTCTCAGATAGAGTAGCCCCCTCTGGGAATTCATCCAGCATTGCGACTTCCTCATCTTCCCGCTCCTGCTCCTCCACAGCTTGATCAATGACACGACACAATGCACGATCCATAAAGAAGGCATAAGGTACCATGTCACTGATGGCGCCATGGCTGCGACTGACCAGTTTGGTGATCTCCTCAAATGGGTGCAGAAGTCTGCATGCGTCGTGCTATAGCAGCCACTGGCGAGGTGAAAAAAAAACCAGCTCCCCAGAACCTGTTCATACATGTAGACGTTAACTGCACGTTTCTGCTGGAGCAGCCTATCAAGCATATAGAAGGTTGAGTTCCATCGCGTCGGGCAATCGCAAATAAGACGTCTGACAGGCAGATTGTGTCGCCGCTGAATGTCAGCAAGGCGAGCCATGGCCGTGTAAGATCTTCTGAAATGGGCCGAGATTTTCCTTGCCTGCCGCAAGATGTCCTGGACCCCAGGGTATTTGACAATGAATCGCTGCATGACCAAGTTTAAGATTTTGCCCTGTTTCAATGCGCTAAGCAGATTGGCACCGTTGTCACACACCACTTTACCAACTGTCAAATTGAGCCGTGTTAGCCACTGATCTGCCTGTGAACGCAAAGCTGAAAGGAGTGCCGGGCCTCATGTGGCTCTTGGCTTCCAGGCACAACAGACGCAGCACGGCATGGCAACGTCTCACCTGGCATGTCGAATAGGTTCTGGGGAGCTTGGGCGGCGCAGCGGAAGAGACGCTAGCAGCAGAAAAGGAGGAGTCAGCCGAGGAGGAGAGGGAGGAGGATGGAGTAGGAGGAGAAGGAGAAGAAGAGCCAGGCCTGCATGCAATCCGTGGCGGTAAAACCAAATCTACACAGGTGCCACGGGTTACATACTTGACGGCCGTCAGAAGGATCACCCAGTGGGCAGTAAAAGTGATATACCTTCCCTGCCCGTGTTTGCTAGACCACGTGTCTGTGGTCAGATGTATCTTGGCACCGACACTGTGTGCCAGAGATACATTCACTTGCCGCTGAACATGGCCATATAGCTCTGGGATGCCCTTCTGTGAGAAATACTTCCTTCCTGGGACCTTCCATTGTGGTGTTCCAATGGCCACAAATTTGCGAAAGGCCTCCGAGTCCACCAGTTTATATGGCAGTAGTTGGCGAGCTATAAGTTCTGACAAGCCAGCCGTCAACCATTGGGCGTCATCATTTTTTTACGCTTGAACGTTAGGCCCACGGAAGCCTGCCTTTTTGCAGAAAAACGTGAGCTTGGCGTGATGGAAGGTGGAGTGGAGGACAATTGTGAGGAGAGAGGAGAAGGAGAAGTAGAAGACGAGGCTGGACGGTGAGAGCCTGGAGTGTGGCTTTGTGTGTTCCGTTGCTCCCACTGGGCTCGGTGATGGCTGCTCATGTGCCTTCTTAAGGCGGTCGTCCCTAGGTGAGTGTTGGGCATACCGTGACTAATGCGTTGACTGCAAAGATTGCAGATGGCAACGCTATTGTCAGCAGCGGACACGTTAAAAAAAGCCCACACTGCGGAGCCATGTGCCGGTGTCCTGGGAGCGCCAGATGTGACCGTACATGGTCGATGACTCGCTCCTGATACATTTGCAGTCTGCTTTGTCCCTCCTGCGCAATGTAAGTTATTCCTGCTTCTCCTCCCTATCTGCTGGTCCATATCTCCCTCCGAACTCCCCTCCTCTTCCTCTCTTGTGAGCACCCACGTGACATCACTAGACATGTCATCATCGACGTCACCTTCCCCACCGCTATAAGTAGAGATCTCGAAGTAGGCAGTAACACCGGGGACCAACCTCCTCCTTGGGCTGATCTGGGTACTGGCGTCAGACTGCTGAGTAGCAGTTGTTGCTACTTCCTCTTCCTGATCCAATACCAAGAGTGGCTGCGCATCAGAAATGTCTTGATATGGATCGGAAAATAATTCCTGTGACTCAAGCGGAAGGTATGTGGAGGTGGTGGTGTTGTTGGTGGTAGTGTCTTTGGGGGTGCACATAGCAGAGAGTGAAGAAGAGGGTGCAGATCGAGAGGATGAGGAGGGTGCAGAAGAGTAAGGCTGAGTGAGCCACTCAACCAAGTCTGGTGCGTCCTTTAAATGAATTGAACGCACCTTCTGCAACTTCCCACTTTGGATCAAGCCTGTTGCTCCTGCCCTACCCCTGCGGAAGGGCCTGCAGTATAGGGCAGCGGTCAGCAGTAGTGCACCTCAACCCTATGTATTGGGGAGCTATACCAGTCCTTACGGAATAGCAGACTGTACCTCACTCAACTCTATGTACTGCAGCACCCTAGACCAAGTTACCAGTCCTTATAAGGACCTTTGTGGAACAAGTAGGTTGTGTGTGACTGATTAGCATGCTGTACGTCAGTCCCTATACTGATGAAGGACTGCTGCAGTATAGGGCAGCGGTCAGCAGTAGTGCACCTCAACCCTATGTATTGTGGACCTATACCAGTCCTTATAGAATAGCAGACTGTACCTCACTCAACTCTATGTACTCTAGCACCCTAGACCAAGTTACCAGTCCTTATAAGGACCTTTGTGGAACAAGTAGGTTGTGACTGATTAGCAGACTGCAGCAGAAGGGCAGCAGTCAAGTATAATATTCTTTCTATATTTGGAGGAAAGAATATTATACGTGTACAAGCCTATTACCATACCAGTCCTGAAAAGAACCTTTGTGGACCTAATATAGTAACAGCTACTGATTAAACTGACCCTCACTGCCTCACACACAGCTTCCTGCCTGTCCCTATATAAACTGACAAAACAGAGGCTGCTGGAACAATAACTTGAATAGTACTTTTGTGGACCTGATAGTAACAGCTAATGATTAAACTGACTGTCCCTGCAGCACACACCGTCCTGTCCCTTTCTCTAAACTGACAAAAGACACTCAGGCTGCTGCAACAATCAGTAGCACAGCAGTGCCTCAAACCTATATCCTGAACTACACCTAACATCTATACCAGTCCTGAAAAGAACTTTTGTGTACCAAATAGCTAGCGATTTGGGTCACTGCAATCTCTCCCTGCTCCACACAGCAACCTCTCCCTATAGTGACAGAAGAAAGAACGTAAAATGGCCGCCGGATCAGGTCTATTTATAAGTTAGGGGGAATGTCCAAGTGTCCATGTGCTGTAATGTCTCAATTGGCTGTCCTGTACCCAGGGCTGGACTGGGACAGAAATGTGGCCCTGGACTTCATCCAGACCGGCCCACTTACAGTTTGAGTGTCCCATCAGCACTCCCTTACATCAGAGTGTCCCATCACCAGCCCCCTTACATCAGAGTGTCCCATCACCAGCCCCCTTACATCAGAGTGTCCCATCACCAGCCCCCTTACATCAGAGTGTCCCATCACCAGCCCCCTTACATCAGAGTGTCCCATCAGCACCTCCTTACATCAGAGTGTCCCATCACCACCTCCTTACATCAGAGTGTCCCATCAGCACCTCCTTACATCAGAGTGTCCCATAACCAGCCCCCTTACATCAGAGTGTCCAATCACAAGTCCCCTTACATCAGTGTCCCATCAGCACCTCCTTACATCAGAGTGTCCCATCATTAGCCCCCTTACATCAGAGTGTCCCATCATTAGCCCCCTTACATCAGAGTGTCCCATCATTAGCCCCCTTACATCAGAGTGTCCCATCACCAGTCCCCTTACATCAGAGTGTCCCATCACCAGTCCCCTTACATCAGAGTGTCCCATCACCAGTCCCCTTACATCAGAGTGTCCCATCACCAGCCCCCTTACATCAGAGTGTCCCATCAGCACCCCCTTACATCAGAGTGTCCCATCAGCACCCCCTTACATCAGAGTGTCCCATCAGCACCCCCTTACATCAGAGTGTCCCATCAGCACCCCCTTACATCAGAGTGTCCCATCACCAGCCCCCTTACATCAGAGTGGCCCACAGAGCCATCGGCCCACAGGGAAACTCCCGGTAGTCCCGATGGCCAGTACATGCCTGCCTGTACCCCATGA
The DNA here is from genome assembly GCF_037356315.1 of Lithobates pipiens. NCBI lineage: Eukaryota > Metazoa > Chordata > Amphibia > Anura > Ranidae > Lithobates > Lithobates pipiens. Next base: position 60,654,042 of record NW_027507686.1, on the reverse strand, counting down.
TGGATGTGTCATCATAGGTCAAAGTTCTTTTACACAGTAAACACGGAAGCCCGCCCGGCGAACGGCGGCAATAGTCCGGCGATCGGGCGGACCACGAACAGCCGAAATTCGCCACGAAACAACCTCCGGGCGAACCGTTTGGCCATCACTACAGAGGAGTGGTGTCACCCCTGTATGAGACTTGATTGTCAGTGAACCCACATCTCTAGTATAATAGAAAAATAATCCCTGAAAAAGAGTGTATATCCTCTGATGGGATTTTAAATAGTTTACTGGCAATAGGTAATAGTAGAAAGACTCTAATCTCTTCTACTCTTGTACTATTACCTATTGCCAGTAACCCTATTTAATTTCCCATCAGAGGATATACACTCTTTTTTAGTGATTCTTTTTGTATTATAAATACTGCCTGGAAACTGGAAATTGTCCATAGCAACCAAAAAGTGTGCCTTTATGTCAAAAGTGGTTTTAGACCAGCTAGAAAACGGCAATAGTAAATTAGAACACTTGCAAAATTGAGTGATAGTTAATTATGTGGAAATTAATTTTATTACTATCATATTATTATTTTTTAGAATTATTTATATTTATTATAATATAAGTTTGTGTTTCAAACTTCATCATACCTGGGATGTCTACTAGACTCTTGTTTGGACAGATTTAAGTGTGTTATTCCTAACACAAATCGCCAAATTTCTATGCAAAATAATTGTACTGCTTTGAGACGCAAAGATCTGACATAATCATACCACCAGGGAGGCTACGGCTGGGTTCACACTATTGCAATTTGGATGCGGTAGCTGCAAAAATGTCAGTCCAGCGCATTCGTGCGGGAGCCTCAGCACAGAGCTCTGAAGGAATGGCACCAATGTTCAGTTTCTTCAAAGTACATGCGCTGGTGACATCACTGGCTGCTGCTCACTGGAATATCTCCTAAACAGTGCACATTTATTATATATTCCTATTACCTACATGTAAGCTTTATTATAAACTTACCTATAGGTAAAAATGTCATAAAAGACTTTACTATCACTTTAATTCAGAGTGGATAATCCATCTCCATCTAGTGGTCAAGTTTTATAATGACACATCAATCTATACAATTCGTATTCGTCTTGAAAGGCAGCACCCTTTACAAAATCCATGATCACCTCCTAATCAATATCATCAACTAAAAATCAAACAAATAAAAAGAGACCGCAGGTGAAACCTGTTCCCCTCCCATGCAGGAAATGTGCACAGAACGCCCCTTTCCTGTGTGAACAGAACCTCAATGTCACCCCAAACCCGGGTAGCAGTCTTGTGACAAAATATGCTTGGCTCTCCGCTGAAAAAAAAGTACAGGAGCTACTTTGGCGCTGGCTGCCCTATGCTGTCACACAACAAATGCACCAAAACAAAACAATGTGTCGGCCAGGTGTGAAGGCGGCCTGATTGTTAATGGCAATTAAATATATGGCACATTGAACAATCTTTTCAGTCTTTTAATTGTATAGATCATTATTTTTCAAACTTTTATCAGTCAAGGCACCCTTTAAAAAATATGGACAGTCTGGGGGCTCCCCATTTCAAAAGGTAAAAACTATTCTAATAGTTTTGCATAACACAGCAGCATCCACACATGTAGGACCCCCAACATTAGGGGGGATTTATTCTTCCAAAGCAAATCATCTTTTATAAACTGGTATTGACTAGGATTCCAAGGTTTCTCTTTTCCCTCAAATTTTCTCCATCACTCAGCTAAAGTGCCCTCAAGAAGGTTGTAATGGTGCACAATGGAAACCTGTGGCTGAAAGGCAGCTTTATCCACATGCTGGCTTGTATGCAATTTTGGGGCAATTTTCAGGCATTTTGCCAAGGCACCTCTGAAGAAACCTCACGGTGCCCCAGGGTGCCTGGACATCCTGGCTGATAAAAGCTGCTATAGATAATATGGTTATATATATAACATTGTTTTAAGTCCCTCTTATGCTGGGTTGTCTCTGCCCAGACAATCCAGTGTTGTCTTGCTGCGATCCGCTACTCAGTTGTCACATCCTGGGTCCCATGCTGCCATCCTGGTCATTGAGAGTTGGCTGCCTCTTCTGGGTTCAGGCACAAGCCCCGCCCCCACCCCTCCAGATGATGCACGCCACGTCTGCCTATCAGATGCTGCGGATCCCTTCTCCTGTAGCCTCCTAGGATACATGATGTGGTATCCCAGGAGAGTGGTATGAAAAAGTTAACTGAAGAATAGCATTTTACTATACAGAGGGGGGTGGGGGCTGTGAGTGCATGTAGGGGGGGTCATTTTAGGATTGTAGGCTCCACTTTAAAGTGTATCCCCAGCCAACTTTCACAAGGTGGCCTTCCTTATTGCCATCATGTCTGCGAGGTGAGTGCTAGCAATATTGTCTTGTATAAAACTTGTATGGACAAGGTTGTCTTGAGGCCTGGAGCCTCCTTTCATCGTAAAGTGGATGTAAACCGGATTCATGAACTTTTTTCATGTGTTCTGATTAAACCAAGAGTCCTTTGGTGAAATCGATTGGTCAGAAGTGACGATCTAGTGATCCTCTCTCCCATTCGCTAACAAACTTTTGACCAATAGATTCCAAGCCTGCCCACCACGACAAGGTAGACTCTTCTAGGGCAGGACCTACACTAAACTACACTAAGCTACCCTACTGGATGCTAGTCATCGATTTTCTAATGTTGGATGTATGTTTGTAGTAGGCCTCGTCCTATAATCTGTGTGTGCGATCTGCTCTCTCCTAATCAGTCGTTTTCTTTCCTTCAACCTCTCCAAATCTTACAGTGTATGGCTATCTAAATGTGCTTCTAAAGCCCTAAGTTTTATCACCTTAATGCACTCTATGTACTAAGGAGAAGGACCTTCTCTGCTGAAGCCGCCCACCCAACCCCTCTTTTCCTTACCTGAGCCCATCCGATCCAGCTTCCATCGCTGTCTCTCTCCTCATTGGACAGACTGATAGCAGTGGGAGCGATTGGCTACAGCTGCTGTCAATCAAATCCGATGACATGGGGGTGCGCGGTGGCCAGAGTCCCGCTTTCTGTGTCAATAGATGCAGCAGCGAGTCTCGGGAGTGAGCACGCACAGGTGCCCCCAGGGAAAGCGGCTTTCCGTGGGGGCACCTGATGAAGAGGAGGGTCCTGGAGTGCCAGTGGGGGGTACCCAGAGGGGCTGCTCTGTGCAAAACCATTGCATAGAGCAGGTAAGTATAGGCATGTTTTGTATTTTTTTTTTTTTTTATAAAAATACCCAGTCTAAAAAGAAAATATCTGTTATCACTATACTTATACATTCATACAATTTTTTTTTTGTTTTTTTTGTTTTTTTTCTCAAAACATCAATTACTATAAAACTGCTAGAAGTATGCTGTATAGAGGAAAGATGTTAAATATTTATACATTTACATGTATACATTTTCTATACATTTTTTTCAAACCCTTAACTATTAGGCCCCCTTCACACGGGACGAATCGGATGGATGGGCTCCGCTAGCTCAGTGGGGGATCGCTCCGTTGATCCTCGCTGAGCCGGCAGATGACAGGTCTGTCTCCGCTCCCTGTGCAGGGATGGACCTATCAGAGCCCCGCTGTTCTCTATGGGCAGATCGGATGAAAATGGACTGCGTGACCGTTCTCATCCGATCCCATCTGATCCGCTGGACGGATGGCAAACGTATCGCCATCTGTCTGTTTTGAGCAGATCTTGTCGGATCGGATGGCAGGTGGGTGTCAGCGGACACATCTTCACTGACATCCGCCTGCCAATATGAGTCAATGAGTGGCCGGCTCAGATCTGACTGAAAATGGATCCAAGCGGGTCAGTCGTGTAAAAGGGGCCTTACAGTTGTCACCAAACTGCAGCCCTGGGGCCAGATGTGGCCCTTTGCTTGCTTTTATCCTGCCCTTGAAGCATTATTCCTCCCACCAACTCCAACGATGGGGCGCTATTCCTCCCACTGACACCAATGATGGGGCAATATTCCCACCACTGACTCCAATAATGGGCCACTATTCCCCCCCACTGACACCAATGATTGGGCACTATTCCCCACTGGCACCAATGATGGATCACTTCCTCCCACTGACTCCAATGATGGGGCACTATTCCTCCCACTGACACCAATGATGGGGCAATATTCCCACCACTGACTCCAATAATGGGCCACTATTCCCCCCCACTGACACCAATGATTGGGCACTATTCCCCACTGACTCCAATGATGGATCACTTCCTCCCACTGACTCCAATGATGGGGCACTATTCCTCCCACTGACTCCAGTGATGGGGCACTATTCCTCCCACTGACTCCAGTGATGGGGCACTATTCCCCCCACTGACTCCAATCATGGGGCACTATTCCTCCCACTGACACCAATGATGGGACACTATTCCTCCCATTGACTCCAATGATGGGGCACTATTCCCCCACTGACTCAAATGATGGGGCACTATTCCCCACTGACTCCAGTAATGGGGCACTATTCCCCTCACTGACTCCAATAATGGGGCACTATTCCCCTCACTGACTCCAATAATGGGGCACTATTTCCCCCACTGACTCCAATAATGGGGCACTATTACTCCCACTGACTCCAATAATGGGGCACTATTCCCCCACTGACTCCAATAATTGGGCACTATTTCCCCCAATGACTCCAATGATGGGGCACTATTCCTGCCACTGACTCCAATAATGGGGCACTATTCCCCCCACTGACTCCAATAATGGAGCACTATTCCCGAACTGACTCCAATGATGGGGCACTATTCCCCCACTGACTCCAATAATGGGGCACTATTCCTCCCACTGACTCCAATAATGGGGCACTATTCCCCCCACTGACTCCAATAATGGGGCACTATTCCCCCACTGACTCCAATGATAGGGCACTATTCCCCCACTGACTCCAATGACGGGGCAGTATTCTCCCACTGACTCCAATGACGGGGCACTATTCCTCCCACTGACTCCAATAATGGGGCCCTATTCCCCCCACTGACTCCAATAATGGGGCACTATTCCCCCCACTGACTCAAATAATGGGGCACTATTCCCCCCACTGACTCCAATGACGGGGCCCTATTCCCCCACTGACTCCAATAATTGGACATTATTTCCCCCACTGAATCCAATAATGGGGCACTATTCCTCCCACTGACTCCAATAATGGGGCACTATTCCCCTCCTGACTCCAATAATTGGGCACTATTTCCCCCACTGACTCCAATGATGGGGCACTATTCCTGCCACTGCCTCCAATAATGGGGTACCACTCCCCCCACTGACTCCAATAATGGGGCACTATTCCTCCCACTGACTCCAATAATGGGGCAGTATTTCCCCCACTGACTCCAATGATGGGGCACTATTCCTCCCCACTGACTCCAATAATTGGACACTATTTCCCCACTGACTCCAATAATGGGGCACTATTCCCCCCACTGACTCCAATAATTAGGCACTATTCCTCCCACAGACTCCAATAACGGGGCACTATTCCTCCCACTGACTCCAATAATGGGGCACTATTCCTCCCGCAGTAAACTGATCCTTTCCTTAGAAGGTTTGGAGACCCCTGAACTAGTACTACACCACTTCATGTAATGTATATAAAAAGAAAATGTGTCACACAATGGGGATTAGAAACAGATATGGAGCACCATTGGGATCAACACGAATGTCAAACCAGTAGTTGAGCATTTCTTCCAAGGTGATTGGGGCATCAGCGGGCAGTCTGCGGGGCAGTCGGGGAACAGCAGCCCGGCACAGAGGACAGGTCCTGCTCTGCTGCGCCCATTGCTGGATGCATTCCAGGTGGAATTGGTGACTGCAGGGCAGAGTCGTAATGTCTTCTCCATTTTGAAAATCTATTAAACAAATGGAACATGTCAGCTGGTCCTCACCACCCGGCTGGATGGGTGGCGGTGGTGATGGGGGTTGTTGAGGAGCTCTGCCGCGGTCTCTAGGAGAACGGCTCCTATGGTCCTCCTGTCTCCTCCGACAGGCTCTAGACCTCGTCCGATGGGCGATGGGTGACTCTCCGCCGTCCTGACAAGAACGCCTCTGCCGGGATCCGGGACGAGAAGGACGAGGCATCCCGATGGTATAGGGTGCCTTTTATACCTGAAAAAGGCTAAAAAATTATAATATTAATAATAATATTATAATTAGCAATAAGATGGTAGAAATAGCGATAACTATCAATTAAAATCGATAAAATCGCAGTCAGTCACAAGGAAAAGCAGTAAAACGCTGTGAGATCGCAGAGCAACAGCTCAGAGCAACCGCACTCAGCAACTCGTAATGAGAAGTGACCTGAGACAGGCTCAGCCTCATCCCCCTCTAGTAAGCGCCTATCATTCATCTTATGGTGACCTCACAGCATCGTATTTGTTGCCCATATGTCATCATACAACACTGTACACATCTACATCTTATATCATTACATTCATTTCACATTTCATTACATTCTAATGGGTTTTTTAAGGGTTTAATTCTTTAAAATTGTCACTAGGTGGCAGTCTCCGTTTTCCCATAGCTAATTTGCATACCACTATGTCCCTGTCCAATCAGCTGAAGGCTGTGCAGTGAGGAGGGTGGGAGTTGGGCGCCATCTTGGCTAATGGTTGTGTATGAGAAATTGATATGAGTTTATATTTGCTGGGAAAGCTGAAGAAATCACCCAATCCGGGAATTTTGGTGAGTGAGGAGAGCAGAGCTTTACAGGTGAGGAGTACAGAGGGGAGGAGAGCCAGGGGTAGGTAGGAGAAGGCGGTGGGGGGGAGGTAAGTAGGTGGGGGTAGGTCTGACAGAATGTACTGTGTGCTCTGTGGTGTGAGGTGAGCTCTGAGGTGTAATGGGGAGTATATAGCCGGCTGTAGAGGTGATAATATCCGGGGGAGGGGGGGCAGACATAGCTGGAGCCCCCCATCACCCCTCATCTGCCCCCCCCCCCCCCCCAGTCTGTGCCTCCTAATCCCCCTCATCATTGCTGGATAAGAGGGGGTGTGGGGGAGGGGAGGGCGGACTTGAGGCCCCTATAATGTGTAAGCTGACCCCCCTCCCCCCTCTGATGATATAAAACAAATGTAATATATTGCAGAGTAGCAGCCCTCAGATCTGCATTATATTTCCTGGTCACTATGGTGATCATTCAGTAACACTTCCTGTCCTCCATCCCATATACATAGAGGGGGCTGCTATGACTAGAAATAGGAGGGGGAGGGGACATTCACTGCCCCAGACCCCTAATACAGGGATGGTCACATGACACTTCCATGACCACTAATGATGGGGGGGGTAAAAGTGTTTGTAAACCTCAGACATGAAATATGAAGAATGCATATCCCTCTATAGCTGGGGTTGGCAACCCGTCGATCGCCACACAGTGACTGGTTGATCGACACCTCGGCTTGCCGAGCCGACTATCAGATGTGGGACTGTTTATTGGCAGCGGAAACGCCGGCCGCACAGAGAACAGCCGGCGCATCAGCCGATGCGGCTTCTATAGTGCGGCAGTGTCAGGCGGAGTGATATTACCGCCCCCCTCTGTATTCCTGTCTTAGCAGAGAAGCGGAGTGCAATATACCAAACAAGTAGTGTGTGCCCGAGGTGCCCGGGGAGCTGTGGGCAGACCTACCACCCCCTGGGGAGTTTCCAGACAGACGGAGCTGCTTCGGCAGTCTGTGTCTGTTCTGTCCCTGGATGCCCCCTCCTCACCCAATGGATGCTCGGGGGCATCGCACCCTTCACCCCAATTCTTCACTGCTCTCAGTTGTAGTCGGATCCAATGACCAATGGTAAAGGGCCAGTTCACACCACATGCAGTCCGGTGCATTTTTTTCTGCCTAAAAAACGCATGGATAGTAGGTTATATGCTTTTCAATGACATCGTTCACACCAGTGCTTGCATTTCCAGTGCGTTCCAGAAAAAAAATAGAACATGCTGCATTTTTCCTTCATTGGACTGTGCTGCAATGCTGTAAAACGCATCAAAAATGCACTGGAACACACAGGTCCTTACGGCCAGTTCACACCATAGAAACGCAGTCCGGATGCGTTCCAGATGCTTTTCTGCATGCACGTTTTTGGTGCATTTTTAATGCAGTCCAGTGCATTTCCCTCCCATTTTTTCTTAACCCTAAATAAGGACATGTATGTTCCAGTGCGTTTTTGATGCTTTTTACAGCATTCCAATACAGATCAGTGCAGGAAAAATGCAGCGTGTTCTACTTTTTTTTTTCTGGAACTGGAAAGCCCTGAAACTGACCGCACTGGTGTGAACTATGCCATAGGAAACCATATAACCTACTTTCCATGCGTTTTTGATGTAGGAAAAATCGCACAGGACTGCATGTGGTGTGAACTGGCCCTAAATAAGAACATATGTGTTTCAGTGCGTTTTTGGTGCATTTTACAGTGTTCCAGTTCCAGAAAAAACTTTTCCTGCACTTGACTATATTGGAACACTGTAAAACATGCCAAAAACGCACTGGAATGCAACTAAATGCACAAAAACGCACTGAAACACACATTTAAGGTTAAGAAAAAAGAGGTAGAAAAAATGACCTGGATTGCATCAAAAACACGCATGCCGAAAAGGATCTGGAACGCATCCGGACTGCGTTTCTATGATATGAACTGGCCCTAAATACGGATATGTGTGTTTTAGTGCATTTAGGTGCATTCCAGTGTTTTTTTGTTTCTTTTTACAGTGTTCCAGTGCAGGAAAAATGCAGCGTGTTCTTCTTAACCCCTTCCCGCCGAGCGTACACAGATATGCGTACTCGGCTTCCGGGGGTTATACCGGGATGATGCCCGCACCTGCAGGCATCATTCCGGTACCGTTTTGCAGAGCGGGCGATCGGCTATCCAACCATAACAAACGATGCGGCTAAAAGCCGCTCGGCTGTTATGCCGGAGGATTGGGAGGGGACGTCCCCCCCCTCCCGCCGCTCTTACCGGTGCTCCCGTTCAATCAGGAGCACCGATCTCACATCCGCCGCTTCCAGCAGCTGGGGAGGGACTGGAATGAACACGGAAGCGACATCATGACGTCACTTCCCGTTTACTCGGCTGCCAATGGCGCCGGTTTTAAAAAAAAATATACAGTATTCAGAATCTTCGTTTTCGGCGATCTGAATACATTGACGTGTAAAGGAGGGATGGGGGGTCTTTTAGACCCCCCATCCCTCCATAAAGAGTACCTGTCACCACCTATTACTGTCACAAGGGATGTTTACATTCCTTGTGACAGCAATAAAAGTGATCAAAATTTTTATTTTTAAAAAAAAACAATTTATTAATTTTAAAATAAATAAAAAAATAAACATTTTTTTTAAAGCGCCCTCCGTCCCCGCGATACGCATACGTAAGTCGTGCCCACATATGTAAACGGTGTTCAAATCACACATGTGAGGTATCGCCGCGATCGTCAGAGCGAGAGCAATAATTCTAGCACTAGATCTCCTCTGTAACTCTAACCTGGTAATCGTAAAAAAATGTTTAAATTGTCGCCTATTGAGATTTTTAGGTACCGTAGTTTGTCGTCATTCCACGAGTGCGTGCGATTATAAAGTGTGACATGTTTGGTGTCTATTTACTCGGCGTAACATTATCTTTCACATTGTGCAAAAAAACTGGGCTAATTTTACTGTTTCGTTTTTTTTTTTAAATTCATGAAAGTGTCCCTTTTGCCAAAAAGTTGCGTTTAAAACACTGCTGCGCAAATACCATGTGACATAAAATATTGCAACAATCGCCGTTTTATTCTCTAGAGTCTCTGCTAAAAAAATATATATAATGTTTGGGGGTTCCAAGTTATTTTCTAACAAAAAGTATGGATTTTAACTTGTAATCACAAGATGCCAAAAATAGACTTAGTCATGAAAGGGTTAAAAACTATATAACCTACTTTACATGCGTTTTTGATTCCAGAAAAAAAATGCACTGGACTGCATGTGGCCCTAAATAAGGACATGTAACATAAAACGCACGGATGTGAACTATAGCCATACTGTAGTGTGTTTCTGAAAAACTAAAAACGCACTAAAAAATGCACAGGTGTGAACCAGGCCTTACTCGTGGATTGAGATTCAGGCAGCTGGGTGGATCCCAACAATATGGTCGGGATCCTTCCAGATCCTATAGCTGCTCTGCCATGTCAGCTGACAACGGGCAATAGTGCTTGTCTCCCTTCCCAAGTACTGAGCGGCTGTACAATACAGGAGTCACTCATAGCTGGTTGTTCACACCACATGCAGTCCAGTGCATTTTTTTCTGCATCAAAAACGCATGGAAAGTAGTTTATATGGTTTTCTATGGCATATTTCACACCAGTGCGGTCAGTTCCGGGGCTTTCCAGTTCCAGAAAAAAAAATGTAAGTATTGCATTTTTCCTGTACTGGAACGCGGTAAAATGCATGAAAAATGCACTGTAGTGCATCAAAAACGCACCGGATCCCATTACACTGAAAAAAAGAAAAAAAAAGCATCTGGAATGTATCCAAAAATGCACTAAAGACACACATGCAGAAACACATCCGGAACAGATCTGGAATGTGTTTTTGTGGTGTGAACGGCCCTAATTGTCCTATCTGAGAACTGAAGCCGTATGGGCAGAATTATTATTGCATGTTTCTTCTGACATGTGCTGCACAATGCTCTATTCTCTCTAATTGTCTTCATTTGCACAGTAGGGTAATAGAATCGCATTATCACGGGTCGATTGTATAAAAGCTCAGATTCAGTTTTTCTGGTGGATTTTATTCTACTATAAATGGATTCTCTTATTAACAATAGAGAGAATAACAATAGACTCTCAAATGTTTAATATTAATAATAATTTTGAATAAAAAAATGCAATGATTGTATTACTGCTTGTGTTGTAGCCAAATGATTTCATACTTGGATGGGAAGGGGACTCTTAGGCCTCGTACACACGGGTGAATGTCGGGCTCGTTCGGCCCGTGTGTACTGCAGCCAATCCGACAAGCCGTTCTTTTAGCCAGCTTCTCTGGAAGGGTTATGACTGAAAGAGGTCTGCTGAGCGACTCCCATTCAGTGCTGACCGGAGTGTTCTGGTGGGTGGGCTGTTCCCCTGGCACAACAGAATCACACAGCAGGAGAGATCGCCGTACTAACATTGCATTGATAGTACAGAGGCTCCCCCTGAATTGTCAGTTTTCTTTTTTTCTTTGTTTAGCCCGCTGCGTAGAACAAAAAAAACGATTATTGTGTACGAGGCTTAGAAGTAGAGCTGGGCGATTTAAAAAAAAAAAAACTCGATTCACGATTCAAATCAAGTTTGTTTTTTTTGTTTTTTTTTGATGGACAGTCCTGAGGAGCTGTGGGCAGGAGTTTTTAGGCGAGGCCGAGGCTCCGGCCTAGTCCTTGGCTTCCGGCCTTGTGGACTAGGCCGAAGCCATGGCCTCGCCTAAAAACTCCTGTCCGGAGCACCTCAGGACTGGCAGGTTGGTGAAAAAAAAATATAAAACAATCAATTTGTTTTAAATTTTGAATCGATTTGACCTCTCAACTCGATTCAAGATTTAAATAGATTTTTTCCCCAGTCCTACTTAGAAGTGACACTAAACTCTGATTTTAAAACCATCTTTTCAAATATGTATTCTTAACTCAAAAAATATCCTCTGTGGCTCTTAGCCCCCTCCAAATTCTTTTCTTTTATTTTTTGCTCACACATGATTGCAACTAATATAATATGCACTGCTTGTTTAAAAGAAATGGGTGTGAGGGGGAAAGGAGAGGTTGAGGAGCTCAAGGAGGATGACGATGGTAAGGAGGCAGAGAAACACACAATGAGAAATAATTTCATGAAAAATTTCCCAGGACCATTAACTACTTAATGGCCCACCACACATTTACTGCCGCAGGGCGGCCCGGCTGCACAAAAACAACATACCTGTACTTTGTTTGCACTTCCTGGTCTGGGGCACGTGCGTGCAACCCGCTCCCACTGTGATTGGACACAGCAGGACCTAATCAGCGTGTCCACGATCGCGCTAGCGGCCGAAAAGGGGTTAAACCCGCCCGCAAAACGCCGCTGCAGCGGCGCTTTGCCGGCGGTATTGCCGCGGTGTCCCATTGATTTCAATGGGTAGGAGCGGTGAATACACCGCTCCTTCACCGCTGCAAAGATGCGGCTAGCAGGACTTTTTTCACCGTCCTGCCAGCGTATCGCTCCAGTGTGAAAGCCCTCCGGCTTTCACACTGGAGTTAAAGGGGCCGGTTTTTTTCAGGCGTTACACAGGCGCTATTTTTAGCACTGAATACCGCCCCAGTGTGAAAGCAGCCTTAGTGTCAGATTTGTCCAGCGCAATGTCGTAATCCTGCTAAAAATCGCTGATCGCCGCCATTACTAGTAAAAAAGAAAAAAGTCCCTAAATCTATCCCCTAGTTTGTAGACGTGATAACTTTTGCGCAAACCATCAATATATACTAATTGGGATTGTTTTACCAAAAATATGTAACAGGATACATATTGGCCTAAATTGATGAATGTTGTTTTTTTGATTAGATATGTTTATAGCAGAAAGTAAAAAATATTTTTTTTTTCAAAATTGTTTGTCTTTTTTTGTTTCTAGAGAAAAAAATAAAAACCGCAGAGGTGATCAAATACCACCAAAAGAAAGCTCTATGTGTGGGGGAAAAAAGGGGCATACATTTTGTTTAGGTACAATGTCGCACAACCGCACAATTGTTAGTTAAAATAACGCAGTGCCGTATCGCAAAAAGTGGGCTGGTCATTAAGGGGGTAAATCCTTCCGGGACTGAAGTGATTAAATGGGGGATATGTATGGATTCAATTTGTTGAATAAGGAGGATATTGTTGTGACTTTAAGCCCCCTTTCACACAGGCTGTGCGATCAGGTCGGCCTGTCTGTTATTCAGGTGGATCTGATCAGACCATCCATTCACCTCTATGGAATGGTGGATGTTAGTGGACACACGTCTGCTGACATCCTCCGATATCCAATCTGATCCTGTCCACCAAATCCAGGACCACCATCCATCTGGCGGAGAGGTGGTCCGTTTTCATCCAATCTCCCCATAGAGGAGAGTGGGACTCTGAGGGGTCCGTCTCTGTACAGTGAGGTTGGTGGGTTTTGCCATTGTTTATGTCACATGGTTTTTGTGCAGCGTTTTTTCAAACGCAGCTTTTTTTTGGGGGGGGGGGTTAGAGACTACACCTTTTTACATTTTATTGTGAAAAAACACAATACATAACCCAATTTTTTTTAAATATAAAAGATGATGTCACGTTGATTGGATAGATACCAAACATGTCACGTTTTAAAATTGCACACGCCCGCACAACGGCGACAAACAACATACATTTTACTATTCATAGGCAATGCTTTAAAAGCCTTTACAGGTTACCACTTTAGATGTACAGAGGAGGTCTAGTGCTAGAATTCCTGCCCATGATCTGACGTTCGCAGCGATTCCCCACGTGTGGGATGATTGTTTTGTGTGTGTTCAGGACCAACGTACGCTTTTTTTTCTAATTATTTATACTATTTTATTTTGACACCGTCGCTTTAATTAAATTATTTTTTTAAATCACTTATGTTGCCGTCACAATGAATGTAAACATCCTTTATGACACCAATAGGCATGTGTCAGGTATTATTATGGGGGGATCTGGGGTCCTCCTTTGCACTTAAAAGCATTCCAAATGTCAACAACAGTGGTTTTAAATGCTTGTATTATTTTTATGTTTTATTTTTATTAGTAATAGCTGTGCTCTGCGATTTTTATTTATTTTTATTTTTTATGGGACTGTGACATTGCGGTGGGCAGATTGGACACTTTTGACACATTTATGGGACCATTGGCATTTATACAGCGATCAATGTTATAAAAAAACACTGATTACTGTGTTCTTTGTGTGGGTTTCTAACTGTATGGCCGCGTACACATGCGGGGACTGTTCGCCCAACTTTGTCCGCTGAACAGTGTTTCGGCGGACAGTCCGCCCGTGTGTGGGCTTTCAGCGGACAGTTTCAGCGAACAGTCCGCTGAACAAGGTTTTTCGGAAATTCCGAAAAACTGTCCGCTGAAACTTTGTTTCAGCGAACAGTCCCCTCATGTGTAGGCTTGTTCGTCAAACTAAGTTCCGCGCATGCTCAGAAAGGATTTACACGCCGAAAGTTATAATGCAGTGTATAGGACGTCGTATTTTTCGTCCCGTCGTACGTGCCGTTCACGTCATCGCGCACGGTTTCAGCAAACTGTTCGTTCGTCGTGTGTGGCCATGTCCGTCCATGCTAATTTTGAGCGGACTGTTTGCCGAAACTGTTTGACGGACAAAGTTGGGCGAACAGTCCCCGCGTGTGTACGCGGCCTTTGGGGGATGGGAATTACTAGAGGAGGAGACATATGGCTGTTCCGCCTTAGTAGGAACAGACGATCTGTCTCTCTTCTGACAAAATGGGGATTTGTGTGTTTACACACACAAATCCTTGTTCTGGCACTCGTGCCTGTGAACATGCGTGGGTGGCAGCGATTGTGCCCACCGGCCACGTGCATCGGGTCCCCAGTGGTGCAGCATGCGGCCTCTTAAAGGAGCCGACGTACGGGTACGGGATTTTGCGGTAACGAACCACTTTTCCGACATATATGTGCGTGAGTCAGTCGGCAAGTGGTTAAGACTCCAGTAAAGTGGAAGTAATGTCATGCCATCACTTCCAGGTTACTAGATACGAGACCCGATCAAAGACGATTCCAGCTTTGTCCGGGTTGCCGGCAGACGTGGCGGCTGGTCGCTTGGGCCTCCTCGTGGGACGGGCGAGCTGCGGAAGGCGGGGGAGGGGGAACGTTCTCTCCGCTGCTTAGCCGCATCGGTTGTTATTACAAGGAAGGGACGGTTGGCTCTAAAAAACGGTACCGGGGTGATGTCTGCAGTTGCATATCACCCCAATATAACCACTTGAAGCCAAATGATGTACAGGTACGGGATTTGGTGGAAAGTGGTTGTAAACCCTTACAAACCACTTTTACCTACAGATAAGCCTAGATTAAGGCTCACCTGTAGGTGCAAGAAATATCTCCTAAACCGTGTGGAAAAGACAGTCACGCTGTCTACGGCGCTCGCACTGTAGACAACGGCACGCAGGTATACTGAGTGTGCCATTTCTAGCGGCGATTGTGCCTTTAGTGGTGGCTCCCGCGATTCAACACACAATCAGCGCCGAAACCCTTTCTAGTGATTAGCGCCTGTCTTCTCTCTTTTTTCCCCTAAAATTGCCAGTCAGACCTCTTCCCCTGCAGGATGGAATGTTGGAGGAGTTCAGTACACCATTCGAGTACAAAACATCCCCAGATATTGAGTTTACTGTGTGTGACTTTACAGGGGAAATTGTCCTTAGCTTAGTGAATGTGGTGAAAATCTGTGCAAAGAAGATTGAAAAATCAGTATTTATACTTTCACATGATTGGATTATGGAGGTCAACAGAGCTTCACCACATTCAGTAAGCTAAGGAGTGACACAGTGATCAGACTATTTACCTTTAGTAAATCAACCCATAGTGTTTGCAAAAGTAAAAGGTCGTTTTTTTTATTTATTTTTTATGGAGTAGGAAAGGGTTAAGCCCCCGTTCACACACCGAATCCAACTTTGAAATAGATTTCAAAGCTGCAGGTCATCACAACTTCAAGTGCAAAACTGAAATCGCAAAAAATAGTGCAGGAACTTCTATTTCAAATCGGCGAGGCACCTCAAAGTCGAAGACGCACCCATTCGATCAGTTCCATTGTCAACAAGGTGCGACTTGTCATGCGATTTTGGATCTGTCAAATTCGTATGACAAGTGACAACGATGTGAATGGGTACTTAACCCATATCTGGTATTTTTTCTAAAAGTTTGCTACTAAGAAAATGTTCCCTTCATATTTTGTCTGGGAGAGGCAACAGGAAATCTCACCAAAGTGAATTGATCTCCCATCACACCCCTTACATTGCTTTGTATGGCCCCCACATGCTTGTATGCATGCCTGATAACATTGGGGATGCTCCTAATGAGACGACAGATGGTGTCTTGGGGTGTCCTGGGGTATTTCCTCCCAGATCTGGAGCAGGGCATCACTGAGCTCCTGAACAGACTGAGGTGCAACCTGGCGGTGTTGGATGGATCGAAACATAATGTCCCAGAGGTGTTCTATTGGATTTAGGTCAGGCGATTGTGGGGGCCATTCAATGGTATCAATGCCTTCATCCTCCAGGAACTGGCTGCATACTCTTGTCACATGAGGCCGGGCATTGTCATACACCAGGAGGAACCCAGAACCCACTGCACCAGCGTAGGGTCTGATAATGATTTCTGATTTCATCCTGATACCAAATGGCAGTCAGGGTGCTTGCCTGATTCTTACCCTCTGCCACCCCTGCCTGTGTATAACCCCTCTGCCACCCCTGCCTGTGTCTTAACCCCTCTGCCACCCCTGCCTGTGTCTTAACCCCTCTGCCACCCCTGCCTGTGTTTTAACCCCTCTGCCACCCCTGCCTGTGTCTTAACCCCTCTGCCACCTCTGCCTGTGTCTATCCCCTCTGCCACCTCTGCCTGTGTCTATCCCCTCTGCCACCTCTGCCTGTGTCTATCCCCTCTGCCACCTCTGCCTGTGTCTATCCCCTCTGCCACCCCTGCCTGTGTCTATCCCCTCTGCCACCCTTGCCTGTGTCTAAACCACCCCCCCCACACCTGCCTGTGTCTAAACACCCCCCCCCCCCACACCTGCCTGTGTCTAACCTCCCCCCTACCTGTGTCTAAACACCCCTGCCTGTGTCTAAACCCCCTGCCACCCCGCCTGTGTCTAAACCCCCCCGCCTGTGTCTAAACCCCCCCGCTACCCCTGCCTGTGTCTAACCCCCCCCCCTCGCTGCCCCTGCCTGTGTCTAAACCCCCCCCCGCTGCCCCTGCCTGTGCCTAAACCCCCCCCCCCCCCGCTGCCCCTGCCTGTGCCTAAACCCCCCCGCCTCCCCTGCCTGTGTCTAAACCCCCCCCCGCTGCCCCTGCCTGTGCCTAAACCCCCCCGCCTCCCCTGCCTGTGTCTAAACCCCCCAACCACCATTGCATTTGATTGAACTCCCCCACCACTGTTGCATGTAAATCTTACTTCCTGATAAATTACATTTTAATTTTCATTGCCATGATATAAAATAATGGTTGTGGGGGCTTTTGGTGGGTGTGATTTTTTTTTGGGGGGGGGGGTAGGTGGGCTGGGCAGCATTTCATTCCTGGACCCAGGCAGCACAATGTCTTGGGCCAGCCCATATATGTTTTCTTTTTTTTTAAGCTGTGTACTTACCTGAATTTGCCTTAGGCTGAGTTCACACTGGCATTAAGAGCAGGTGTTTGAGAGGCGTTTTAAAAAGCCCCCCAAATGCCTATGCACAAGATACAATAGATATATAGTGCTGTTCACACTAAGCGTTAGCATCCTGTTGCTTCAAAATTGAAGCCTCATGTCGAGTCAGGAGGTGTTTGAAGCCTTTTCAACGCCCCCCATTCAAGTCTATGGTAAATGCTCTGGTAGGCGGTTGCAGGGCATTAAGATTTGTTCATTTACTGTAATGGAATAGGCATTTGTGGAGCAGTTTTAACGTTCATCAAATGCTTCAAAACTGCCCATAGGGTGTTTGGGGAGCATTTTTAACTCCTCATTAATGCTTGTAAAATGCCTGTCAAATGCCCAGACTAAAGTTCATTGATGCCGGTCTGACGCCCACACTAATGCCATACAAACTCTATAGGAGTGTTTGTTGAGCATTAGATATTTATATCAGCATCTTGCAGTCCTTATACAGCAGGTCGTCCTTCACATTTTTGTTACCACTGTGACAATCATATTATTTTGTATTTATACATGCACTGTATACTTCCTTCATAATTGTTTTGCAAGAAGTTAATGTCCATATTTTATGTCTTTAGACAGTTCTACTTCATCAGTTTGTCTTCCTGAAGAAACAGACTCTGCCCTGCGAAACGTGTCGAGAACATATTCAAGACGCTATGAGTGGAATCTTTAAAAATGTATGACGGCATTTATATAACATGTTGTATAATTGTCCTCACCTTGATTTAAAGTGTACAGTTTTGTATTATGTGTTTAACTTGGTGCCTTATTTAGGATGTTTTTACTGAACATAGACAATAAAAGTTGTTTTTTACTTGGAGATTTTTTCTTGGTGTGGTACCATTAAAGTCCTATTGAACTTTGTGTCTTAGGGAATGCTCTCTTTATGCATGTGTAATATATTATGTATGCACTTCCTGCCCTGGAGTTGTTGGCTTCGAAACCCTGGAAATTGAGAGAGAGAGAGAGAAAGTCTCAGCCAAATGTCCCATCCATGCTACAAGCCAGAAGAGCATACTCGCCAACTGTCCTGGGAAATTCTCAGGATTTAGACCTTTGTCCCGGTCTTACAGTTTCCTGGGAAATGTCCCGGTCTAAATCTTTTTTCCCACTAGAGGCTGCGGCGGTGTCCTGTCAGATAGTGTCCGCATTCGCAGTACACATGACAAGCAGATTCTGAAAAGATCCGAAGATGAACGGCGCCTGCGTCGTGAGTCCAGGTTCTAGCCCCACCATCCAAGTGGACATAGTTAGAATAAAAAAGAGCCGAGCAAAGCGAGGCCGTGCCCGAAGCGTGGCGAGCGACACAAGCCCGCAAGGGTCCCTCTAACTATGTGCAGCCCTATGTCCACTTAGATGGTGGGGATCACACCTGGACTCATGGCGCAGGAGCCGTTCATCCTTGGAAATTTTCCGAATCTCCTTGTGCTCCATACTGTGCAAGCGCTGCGCCTGCGCAGTACACAGCGGAGACTGTTCCATAGGTGGACATTTTTGGACAGAACACCGGCACTAATAAAATGTCTCTGCCGGCTGCCATTTTACTGAAGACCAGCTATCGTGAGGAAGAAAGAAGAGGCGGAACCCAGGCTCTGCCTTTTGGTTCTTCCCTTCAGCTGGTCAGCTGTAATTGGGCGGAGACCAAATCACCTGCGGCCCACACCTGAGGGGACACTTAATGTAAGGAGGGACTCCACTGGCTGGGGACACCTGATGTATAGGGGCACTCCGCTGGCTGGGGACAACTGATGTATAGGGACACTCCGCTGGCTGGGGACACCTGATGCAAAGGGGCACTCCGCTGGCTGGGGACAACTGATGTATAGGGGCACTCCGCTGGCTGGGGACAACTGATGTATAGGGGCACTCCGCTGGCTGGGGACAACTGATGTATAGGGGGACTCCGCTGACTGGGGAACCTAATGTATAGGGGTACTCCGCTGGCTTGGGACAACTGATGTATAGGGGGACTCCGCCGACTCGGGACAACTGATGTATAGGGGGACTCCGCTGGCTCGGGACAACTGGTGTATAGGGGGACTCCGCTGGCTCTGGACAACTGTTGTATAGGGGGACTCCGCTGGTTCGGGACAACTGGTGTATAGGGGGACTCCGCTGGCTTGGGACAACTGATGTATAGGGGGACTCCGCTGGCTGGGGGCACCTGATGTATAGGGGGACTCCGCTGGCTGGGGAACCTGATGTAATGAGGGAATCAAAGTTACACAAAAAAGAAAGCAAAGAACATATAAAACACACACCACAAAACGTGCTGGAAAAGCACATCAACCACAACCTGCATAGATGTGAATCTAGCCTTAGCGAAGGTTCTGGTTTTTCCCCACAGTTGTATTGCAATATCCTATTTGGGGAGGGTCATTTCTCATAACCCCCCTGAAAAGAGGGCTTCACAATTCATGTACTGACAAGAAGCCTATTGATAGGAGGAGAAAGAAGAGAGACAGAGATGAGCTCAGCCAAATCGGCCAACATTGGAGCCATGTATGACCAGCTTTAGTTAGCTCTCATAACAGACTATATAATGTTTATTTGTTTTTGAGTCATATCTAAAAAGAAGTATAAAAAACATGGGTCTTCCACATGCCACTTAGGCCCCTTTCACACATGCGGACAATTTTGGATGAAATACGGACATATATGCATCCCTATGACCCGATATCATCCCTCTCCGCTATGGTCTGATTCTGCAGACGGAGGAAAATCCTAATTTTCTATCCTTCTGCAGAGCGGATCGGATGAACGCGGACAGACTGCCCATGTTCATCCGATCTCCCATAGAGGAGAGCGGAGATCTGACAGGGCACTCCCTGCACACTGTGCAGGCACCGCCCTGTCATCCGCCGGCTCAGCGGGGATAAACGGAGCGATCTCCGCTGAGCAAGCGGATGTTCACGGGGCGGATCATTACGGATCCGTCCCGTGTGAAAGGGGCCTTACAGGGTAGCCCACTATGAAGACATATAAGACATACAGGACAGCACAGTGGTTCATGGCTCTACCTTCATGGAGTTTGTATGTTCTCCCTATGCTTGTGTGAGCTTCAAGATCATATGGTAGGTTAACTGGCACAAGTATGTATACTTGTATATTCACTATATTACCAAAAGTATTGGGACACACCCATGAACTTTAATGGCATCCCAGTCTTAGTCCGTAGGGTTCAATATTGAGCTGGCCCACCCTTTGTAGCTTCCACTCTTCTGGGAAGGCTGCCACAAGGTTTAGGGGTGTCTATGGGAATCTTTGACCAGTCTTCCAGAAGCGCATTTGTGATGTCAGGCACTGATGTTGGATGGGAAGGCCTGGCTCACAGTCTCCACTCTAATTCACCCCAAAGGTGTTCTATCGGTTGAGGTCAGGACTCTGTGCAGGCCAGTCAAGTTCCTCCACCCCAAACTCACTCATCCATATCTTTATGGACCTTGCTTTGTACACTGGTGCGCAGTCATGTTGGAGCAGGAAGGGGTCATCCCCAAACTGTTCCCACAAAGTTGGGAGCATGAAATTGTACAAAATGTCTTGGTATGCTGACGCATTAAGAGTTCCCTTCACTGGAACTAAGGGACCAGGCCCAACCCCTGAAAAACAACCCTACACCCTAATATCCACTCCACCAAATGATTTGGAGGTGAGTGAGTTTGGGGTGGAGGAACTTGACTGGCCTGCACAGAGTCCTTTCCTCAACCCGATAGAACTCCTTGGGGATGACTTAGAGCAAAGACTGCGAGCCAGGCCTTCTCGTCCACATCAGTGCCTGTGCTCACAAATGTGCTTCTGGAAGAGAGGTTCAACATTCCCATAGACACACTCCTAAACCTTGTGGACAGCCCACAGAAGAGTTGGAGCTGTTATAGCTGCAAAGGTGGGCCAACTCAATATTGAACCTTACAGACTAAGACAGAGATGCCATTAAAGTTCATTTGCATGTAAAGGCAGGCGTCCCAATACTTTTTGTAATATAGTGTACATCTGAGATATGAATCTTAGATTGTAAGCTCCTGAGGACAGGGGCTGATGTGAATGTACAAAAATATCCTAAGTGCTGCATTAATTGTTGGTGCATAAATACATACTTTTAGTAAATAAAAAACCCGGGGTCAGGAATAAACTTTGCAAGTCTCTTCTGCCAAAAACTTTCTACGCCCCGCGTACTTTTCATTATTATTACAGGGCTTTAGTTCCACTTTAATTTAAAATGTATATTCAGCAGGTTTTGTACCAGAAACAAAAGGCTTGTGTCATCAAAATTAAACTGAAATAATTTTAAAATAACTAACATTTTTTAAATAAAATATAATTAAAATAAAAGGCAATAATGTACAAGGAACCCTCTACAAAACGGAAAGGGATTCTGGGCAATGCCAAAAAAAGCCTCTTGTCACATTCGGAGCCTCCAGTTTCCTCTCCTAGAAAGTCATAAAAAGATGACATTTTATTTGAATGGATGGGAAATCTGTTGGTAAAATATGACATTTAATGGAATTTGGGCTAAACTAAGAATTATGGTCTTCCAAAGGTTCTCTGGAAAGAGACGACCTGTAAAGCAATGAGGGGCGGGTCCCACCGCTGCGATGTCCGAGATCGGTTGTGATTCGCACTGCAGTGCAAATCACATGCAATCTCTGTACGATGCGATTACAGCAACACAGATAGTATGGCTGAATTTGCATCGCATTTGGACCAAACTCGCACAGGACCGCCAATGCGATCCGATTCCTGTCCGAATTTGATTTGGGGGTATCATTAACTTTTAACTGACACTCCCAGCAGTTCACATAGGGCAGTGTGAACTGCCGCCGGGAGACATGCGATGTGGGAACCCGCAGTGGATTCGCAGGGTTCCCGTATCGCAGTAGAGTGAAACGAGCCTAAGTGCCGGTCCAGACTAGTGCGATGCGAGAACCCTGCGAATCAACTGCGGGTTCCCGCATCGCACTTGACACGCACGGCAGTTCACACTGCCATATGCAAACTGCTGGGGGGAGTCATTATATGTTAACGACACCCCCATTTCAGCTCGCATATCACACTGCGATCTGACAGTTCGGACATGAATCGGATCGCATATGTGTGAACACATATGCGATCCGATTCTGGTCCGAATAGAAAAAAGGGTCCTGTGCGTGTTTGCACCGAAAGCAGTACGATATCAGCCATACTATCTGTATGGCTGACATCGCACCCGCACAGACATCGCATGTAACATGAACAGCAGTGCGCTGCAAATTACATGCAATGTCTGGCATTAAGGTAGTGTGAACCAGCACTTAACCACTTGCCGACCGCCGCACGACGATATACGTCGACAGAATGGCACGGGCAGGCATATGGGCGTATATATAAGTCCCTGCCTTCCCGCAGGTGGGGGGCCCGATCGGGCCCCCCCCCGGTGCCTGCGGCGGTCGGTATTCGTTCGGGAGCGATCCGGGATGAGGGGGCGGCCATTCATTCATGGCCACCCCCTCGCGATCACTCCCGACGAATGGAAATCCTTCGTGACATCACTTCCTCTCCTGTAATGTAAACACAGGCAGAGGAAGTGATGTAATCTCTCCTCGTGTCGGTATTTTTCGTTCCGGCACCGAGGAGAGAGGATCGGTGAGTTGCACCAACACGACACTTCACAGTAGAACATGCCAGGCACACTCACACCCCCCCTTTACCCCCCGATCACCCCCCCAATTACCCCTGCCCCCCAGTCACAGTGACACCAATGCATTTTATTTTATTTTTTTGCATTGGTGTCATTTGTGACTGTAATAACTGTTAGGGCAGTTAGGGTTAGCCCCCTTTAGTTCTAATGTACCCCCCTAACCCCCCCAATAAAGGTTTAACCCCGTGATCACCCCCCGTCGCCAGTGTCACTAAGGCTGGGTTCACATTGCAGCGGTTTATGAGAACGGATGTGATTCGCACCGCACTGCAGTGCAAATCACATCCGATCTCTGCGATTCGAGTTCAGCAATTCGCCGCACCCGCCGCAAATTCGCACGGGACCCTTTTTTTGGTCCGCAGCAGAATCGGATCGCATGGGTGTTCACACCATGCAATCCGAGTTTGCAGATCGCACTGCGATATGCGAACTGATCTGGGGGTGCCATTAACATTTCACTGACACTCCCAGCAGTTCGCATAGGGCAGTGTGAACTGCCGCCGGGAGGCATGCGATGCGGGAACCCGCCGCGGATTCGTGGCGTTCCCGCATCGCTCCAGTGTGAACCCAGCCTAATAAGGGATCGTTTTTCTGATCGCTGTATTAGTGTCACAGGTGACACTAGTTAGGCAGGTAGGTATTTAGGTTCGCCGCAGCTTTTTATAGCGCCAGGGACCCCCATATACTACCGCATAAAGCCCCCTGATTGCCCCCTAGTTAACCCTTTCACCAGTGATCACCATATAACTGTTACAGGTGACGCTGGTTGGTTAGTTATTTTTTTATAGTTTCAGGGCACCCGCCATTTATTACCTAGTCTCACTAGTGTACCCGTAAATTTAGGGGTGTCTACTTTCCAAAATGGGGTCATTTGGGGGGGGTTTGTGCCATCTTGGCATTTTATGGCCTTCAAAACTGTAACGCCCTTAGAAAGCCTGAAGGCGGTGCTTGGTTTTCGGGGCCCCGTACGCGGCTAGGCTCCCAAAAAGTCCCACATATGTGGTATCCCCGTACTCAGGAGAAGCAGCAGAATTTATTTTGGGGTGTCATTTCACATATGCCCATGGCATGCGTGAGCAATATATCATTTAGTGACAACTTTGTGAAAAAATAAAATAAAATAAAAAAGTTTGTCATTTTCCCGCAACTTGTGGCAAAATATAAAATATTCCATGGACTCAACATGCCTCTCAGCAAATAGCTTGGGGTGTCTACTTTCTAAAATGGGGTCATTTGTGGGGGTTTTGTGCCATCTTGGCATTTTATGGCCTTCAAAACTGTAATAGGTAGTGAGAAGTGAAATCAAAAATTTACGCCCTTAGAAAGCCTGATGGCGGTGCTTGGTTTTCGGGGCCCCGTACGCGGCTAGGCTCCCAAAAAGTCCCACATATGTGGTATCCCCGTACTCAGGAGAAGTAGCAGAATTTATTTTGGGGTATCATTTCACATATGCCCATAGCATGTGTGAGCAATATATCATTTAGTGACAACTTTGTGTAAAAAAAAAAAAAAAAGTTTGTAATTTTCCCGCAACTTGTGGCAAAATATAAAATATTCCATGGACTCAACATGCCTCTCAGCAAATAGCTTGGGGTGTCTACTTTCTAAAATGGGGTAATTTGTGGGGGTTTTGTGCCATCTTGGCATTTTATGGCCTTCAAAACTGTAATAGGTAGTGAGAAGTGAAATCAAAAATTTACGCCCTTAGAAAGCCTGAAGCCTTGGTTTTCGGGGCCCCGTACGCGGCTAGGCTTACAAAAAGTACCACATATGTGGTATCCCCGTACTCAGGAGAAGCAGCAGAATTTATTTTGGGGTGTCATTTCACATATGCCCATAGCATGTGTGAGCAATATATAATTTAATGACAACTTTGTGTAAAAAAAATAAAAATAATTTTTTTTTGTCATTATTCAATCGCTTGAGGCAAAAAAATAAAATATTCAATGGGCTCAACATGCCACTTATCAATTTCCTTAGGGGGTCTACTTTCCAAAATGGGGTCATTTGGGGGGGTTTTGTACTGCCCTGCCATTTTAGCACCTCAAGAAATGAGATAGGCAGTCGTAAACTAAAAGCTGCGTAAATTCCAGAAAACGTACCTTCGTTTGTAGATGTGACAACTTTTGCGCAAACCAATAAATATACAGTTATTGACTTTTTTTTTACCAAAGACATGTGGCTGAATACATTTTGGCCTAAATGTATGACTAAAATTGAGTTTATTGGATTTTTCTAATAGCAAAAAGTAAAAAATATCATTTTTTTTCAAAATTTGCGGTCTTTTTACGTTTATATCGCAAAAAATAAAAATCGCAGAGTCAGTCAAATACCTTTAAAAGAAAGCTCTATTTGTGGGAAGAAAAGGACACAAATTTCGTTTGGGTACAACATTGCATGACCGCGCAATTACCAGTTAAAGCAGCGCAGTGCCAAAGTGTAAAAAGACCTCTGGTCATTTACCAGCAAAATGGTCCGGTCTGAAAGTGGTTAAAGCGGAGGTCCACCCTAAAATGGACCTTCCGCTCATCGGAATCCTCCCCCCCTCCGGCGCCACAATTGGCACCTTTCAGGGGGGAGGGGAGTGCAGTTACCTGGATAATCCAGGTAACTGCACCCACTTCCGGGATAGCTCTCTGCGGAAAGGGGCATAGATTACGCCCCTTTCCGCAAGTGCCCGCCCCCTTCCGCAAGTGCCCCGCTGCCTGCTGGGAAACACACAGATCCCAGAGGCAGCGGGGACCATCCTTATTGCGCAGCGGAACTCGCGCTTGCGCAGTAGGGAACCGGGAAATGAAGCCGAAAGGCTCCATTTCCTGATTCCCATACCCAAGATGGCGGCGGCAGCACCCGAGTGACGATCTAAAGATCCGCTTCGGGTGCCGACATCGCGGGCGCGCTGGACAGGTAAGTGTCACTATTTTAAAAGTCAGCAGCTGCAGTATTTGTAGCTGCTGGCTTTTAAAAAAAAAAAAAACGCGGAGTCCCGGCGGACTCCCGCTTTAAACATTATTTTGTAATCTTTAACTTGCAATACTAACAGAGTAAAACTTATACAGCCCTGCCCTCTGCTGGTAGAATTGCAGACTGCAGTTCTGCTATGCAGTAGTGTAACTAAAGGCAACATTTATTTAGTAATTGATGGAGTGGAGAGCGATTAGAACATCTGTCAGGTTTTTACTGCTTCCTTTCCCCCTATTAGGGAGATTCACCTGTTGTATTTGTCATGTTTACAGTTATCACTGAAAATTTATTAAAATCTAAAATGTTGGGTTGTCATCAGAATAGTAATAGAGGGGAAATGTTTAAAGAGGAAGTAAACCCTGATGGGTTTACTTCCTCTTTGATTCCCTGCAAAGGTAAAGCATAATGGACTACTATGCATCGCATAGTAGTCCATTATGTGTCACTTACCTGACACAGGAGCCAGCGAAGTCACCGCTGTCCCCTGTAGTCCGGAGCCTCCATCTTCTTGGTGGGTCTCGCTGCTCCGGCGCTGTCATTCGTTGGAGCCGTGATGACGTCACTCTCACGCATGCGCACGGGAGCCGCCACTCGTGGCATACCGCCGTTAACTGCAGCACGCTCAGTGTGCCTGCGCGCCGCTGTCTACGGCGCATGCTCTGTAGACAGCGGTGCCTGTCTTTCGGCAAATATCTCCTAAACCGTGTAGATTTAGGAGATATTTTTTGGACCTACAGGTAAGCCTTAACCACTACAGCCCCGGACCAATAAACACCTTAAGGACCAGAGGTCTTTTTACAATTTCGCACTGCGCTGCTTTAACTGGTAATTGCGCGGTCATGCAATATTGCACCCAAACGAAATTTGGGTCCTTTTCTTCCCACAAATAGAGCTTTCTTTTGATGGTATTTGATTGCCTCTGCGATTTTTATTTTTTGCGATATAAATGGAAAAAGAGCAAAAATTTTGAAAAAAAAAGATATTTTCTCCTTTTTGTTATAAGAAAAATCGAATAAACTAAATTTTAGTCATACATTTAGGCCATCCCAGTCGCGACCAATAAGCTGTGTGTGGCCATATTTTTCAGGGGTGAAAGGATCGAGGGGTTGTGTGATGGTCACTGAAGGTGGAGACTCTGGCTCAGTTGGGACAATAGTTTCTGGATTCTCTTTTTTCATGGAGCCCAGTGCAATCATCTCTTCACAGTGCTGTTCTGCACTACGGCATTCCTCAGCACGGATCTTCACCTGCAAGATGCCATCACTGGATGCATTAGCAAGATCTTACAGTGGTTTCTCAAATACTGGCATGCATGCTGTGCTGGCTTGTTTCCATGCCCGGGTCATTCTCTTGGGCTGGTCAGCATCTTCCTGAATAGATTCATTAAGTGGTTTATTAATTTGTTTGGTGGAGAGCCTGCGCATAGATGAGCTCCAGCTGGCACTGCCTAGTCGCCTGGATATCCTGCAAAAAACAACCATTGCTTTGAGCTGTGCATGCGATACAAATATTCAATTATAATAAAACGTTTTAGCATATGTGCGATTTCTTTAAAAAAAAGAATAAAAAATAAATAAATGCAATAAGCACATCTTCATCTACGGGAGATGGTTCCTCTGTGCTTTGTCCTACCAATGATCACCCCAGGTCAGCAAGCACTTTTACCATTATGTCAAAATAAATTAAGACATTACGCCATCCATCATTTGCACAGAAAGACTTTGGAAAACCAGCAGTGGAGGCTTTTTCTTCCTGAACTAAAAGCCAAAGCCCTGCATTAAAGTGATTCTAAAAAGGTTGCTATAAAAAAAAAAGAAAAGCAGGGAGCAGATATCTGTCAAATTCAGGAATTTGCTCCCACTTCCGGGCATAGATCGCTGCACTTTCTGCTGCAAACTACGCTATGTCCTCCACTCCTCCGCCCCCCCCCCCATTGTCTTCTGGGAGACACAGGTCCCAGAAGACAGCAGGGACCATTTAGCATGCACAACGTGACTCGAGCACGAGCAGTAGGGAGCCAGGAGTGAAGCAGAAAGTCGGCTTCGGGTGCATGTATTCAGGGCCAGATTAAGAACATCATGGGCCTGGTGCTGAGGATTTTGGTGGGGCCTTTTATAAACAATAAATAAAAAAATAAAAATGCAAAATATTTTTTGCTATAACAAATTAAATTAAAGAGAGAGAGGGAGGATGAGAGAGAGAGAAAGGGGATGAAAGAGGTGTGAGGGGTAAGGGAAGGAGGATGAGAGAGAAAGGGGGGGGGGTGAGAGAGAGAGGACGCACATGAGCATGTGTGGAAATTACATCAACGCAGCCTGGCAAAGGCATGTGACCGAAGGCACCGAACCCAGAAGGAAGTCCGGGTGAAGATGGAAGTGCCCGGGCCCCGCCGGACTGATCACAGTACAGCACTGGAGGGCTCAGTCTGACAATTTAAGTGTACCCTAATGTGCTAATATGCTGGGCATACTTGTACATTATGGCATAACCTACCCCAGGGCCTCTAAAAAGTAGTAATGTTAGAAAAGTTTACTACCGCTTTAATATTACGAGCCTCTCATGGGGCCCCCTACTGACCCTGTGGCCCTTGGGCAGTGCCTAAGTGAATAGTTGTCAACATTTCAAAAATATTTTCAGGAATGCTTTTTTTTACAAGTGCTATATTTAGAGTAGCTGACATCCCCCGTGTTCCTCTATACATCACAATAGTAATCACAAAATTAAATAAGTACTAATAATGGGGCCGAACAAATATGAGGACTGTGAGATTTCCTTTAGTTGAACTGACAAAAGTGCCCATTCTAGAGCTGGTAACAGTGAAGATATTCAGTATAATTTTAAAGAACAGTTTTTGTGGGTAAGAGGCATAGGGGAGGAGTATGGATGGTATAAAAGTGGGAAGTATGTGCAGGTGAGGGAGAGGAATGTGGAGGGTCTAACAGTGGGCACTATGTACATGAGAGGAGTGCAGAGGGTATGGCAGAAGGCACTATGTACAGGAGAGGAGTGTGAAGGGTATGACAGTGGGTAGTATGCACAGCAGAGGAGTGTAGAGGGTATGACATTGGGCACTATGTATAAGAGAAGAGTGTGGAGGGTATGACAGTGAGTAATATGTACAGGAGTGTGGAGGGTATGACAGTGAGCACTATGTACAGGAGAGAAGTGTGGAGAGTAGGACAGTAAGCAGTAATTACAGGAGAGGAGTGTGGAGGGAGGGTATGACGCTGGGCACTATGTATAGGAGAGGAGTATGGAGGGAATGACAGTGAGTAGTATGTACAGGAGAGGAGTGTGGAGGGCATGACAGTGGGCACTATGTACAGGAGAGAAGTGTGGAGAGTATGACAGTGGACACTATGTATAGGAGAGGAGGATGAAGTAATCTGGGAAGGAAACATGTAAAGGTTTGTGGAAGGATGTTTAGGGACTGCGTAGTGGTTAAGTGGGCCATACATGGATTGAAATTACACCAATTAAGCAGAGACCAGCCATAGTCGATCTATGTATGGGCTAGCTCGTTTAACACAAGTCAACCTATTAAGCGACTTGAGTACAACCAGCCTGTCAGGTTTTCCCCAAAACAATCAGTGCTGCCAGCTATAGTTAGCAACACTAATCATTGTATTGACTGGCAGAACACAATAACACTGCGGGAGTGATTGCCCCATTCACAGGTCAGCAGGTGAGAGGGTGTGTGGGGACAGGCTGGGGAGAGATACTAGTCAGTCCCTGGGTAGGCACTGGTTAGTATCAGAGCCAGATACACACAGGTTACATACGCCACGATCGTTAGAGCGAGAGCAATAATTCTAGCCCCAGAGCTCCTCTGTAACTCTTAGTACACAACAAAAAAATTGTGCCAACTTTAGTGTTTTTTTTTTTATGAATGAAACAGTTTCTTTCCGAAAAAAAAGTTTGAAAAATTGCTGCGCAAATATCGTGTAGCATAAAAAGTTGCAAAGACCACCATTTTATTCCACAGGGTCTCGGCTAAAATAATATATAATGCTTGAGGTTTCTGAGTCATTTTCCAGCATAAAAAAAAAATGATGATTTTTACATGTAGGAGAGAAGTCTCAGAATGGGCCTGGGTGGCAAGGGGTTAATTATCATAAGTAATATACAAATAATTATTATAAGCCCTGTGAGTTCATCCTCTCAGTCTGCTGCAGAGTGTTCCAGCTTGTATTTAAACTGCCACTCTGTATGTGGCTTCTGACAGGCTGTGCAAGCAGCCCTGTATCTCCGGAACCATAGATGATAGCAGCCCCAGATTTTAACCAGTGCTGGAGTAGTCTTTAGCTACCTACCCCCCCAAATGTGGGGTCTCTGACTCCTGATCGCCGAGCTACAATCCTCAAAGTCGATCTTTTTTTTTTTTTTTTTTTTTTGGGCAAATGGGCCTATCTTGAGAAAGGGGCCTGGAGCTGCAGCTCCAATAGCCCCTATGTTAATCCGGCCCTGCATGTATTGCAGGTTCCCTTGACAGATAAGTGTCCATTTAATAAAAGACAGCAGCTGCAGTATTTATAGCCGCCAACGTAATTTTTTTTCCCTAGGTGGAACTCCGCTTTAAGCATGAAACAGAACATCTCTATAAAATGGAGCTTCACTAAGACACTATTTTCTGAGCTTGGTATAGAGCTTTAACCACTTGAGATCCACGCTATAGCCAAATGACGGCTACAGCGCGGATCTCCTTTTCCGGGACGACGTCAATAGACGTAGTCCCGTGTACGAGCGGCCTGCGCGCCCCCTGAGGGGCGCGCGGCGCGCTCTGTGATCGGCGAGTCCATGAGACTCGCCTGATCACCGATCCGTGCAAGGGGTCGATCCCGACCCCTTATCACGTGATCAGCTGTCAGCCAATGACAGCTGATCATGTGATATAACGGAGCCGGTAATTGGCTATTATTCCTCCTCGCGCTGACAGCGCGAGGAGAAAAAAAAAAAGCCGATCACCGGCGGCCGTGATCGGGACATCAGTCCCGATCACGGGCAGCCCTGCTAGCGACCACCTGCCCCCTGCCAGTGCCCACCTGCCCCCTGCAGTGCCCCACTTATTAAAAGTAAGTGCCCCCCGTCAGTGCCACCCAGCAGTGCCCATAGTGCCACCCAGCAGTGCCCACAGTGCCACCCAGCAGTGCCCACAGTGCCACCCAGCAGTGCCACCCACAGTGCCACCCAGCAGTGCCCACAATCTGCCTCAAAGGTGCTGCACCCCAGTGCCGCCCATCAGTGCCCAGCAGTACCGCCCATCAGTGCCCAGCAGTGCCGCCCATCAGTGCCCAGCAGTGCCACCTATCAGAGCCACCTATCAGTGCCACCTATCAGTGCCCATCAGTCCCATCTATCAGTGGTACCTATCAGTGTCCAACCATGCCACCCATCCGTGCCACCCATCCGTGCCACCCATCCGTGCCATCTTATCTGTGCCCATCTTTGCCCATCAGTGCCGCCTTATCTGTGCCCATCGGTGCCGCCTTATCTGTGCCTATTAGTGCCGCCTTAACTATGCCTATCAGTGCCCACCAGTGCAGCCTATCAGTGCCCACCAGTGCAGCCTATCAGTGCCCACCAATGCAGCCCATCAGTGCCCACCAGTGCAGCCTATCAGTGCCGCCTAATCAGCGCACTTCAATGAAGGAGAAAAATGACCCGTTTGCAAAATTTTATAACAAACTATTAAAACATGATTTTTTTTTTTTTGCATCTTTTTTTGTTTGTTTAGCAAAAAATAAAACTCCCAGCTGTAACTAAATACCACCAAAAGAAAGCTCTATTTGTGGGAAAAAAAATGATAAAAATTTCATTTGGGTACAGTGTTGTATGCCCGCGCAATTGTCATTCAAAGTGCATCAGCGCTGAAAGCTGAAAATTGGTCTGGGACTGAGGGGGGTTTAAGTGCCCAGTAAGCAAGTGGTTAAATAAACTGACGGACCTAGAAATAGAGCATGTTTCAAATCTGTCCGACTGACTCAATTCCTACCGGGAAAACCGTTCATCTGTATGCTGGTCCGACGGACCAAATACGACGCAAGGAAAGCTATTGACTACTGGCTATTGAACTTTCTTAACTTTCTTTTTTAGTCCCGTCTTACGTCATCACGTTAAAAACGAACGGGCTTTCGAATGGACTTAGTCCGTTCGTGTGTGGCCAAGTCCGTTCATTCAGAAATTCTGTCGAAAGTCCGTCGGGAAGACCGTCGGACCTAGTCTGCCAGAAAGTCCGGTCGTGTGTATGCGGCATTAAAGTGTACCTCTACTTTAAGTAGAACTAAAGGCCAAAAACATTTTTTTCCCCCGTGCTCAGGAGGTCAGCACTACAATATTATGTTGTTTTTTGTTTTGTAAGAACATGTGCTTTCAAGAATAAGTTCACTTTTAAAAAATAAATAAAACATAAACATTTTTTGCAGTTAAAAAATGCATTTGCTTTTTGTTTTGTGTAGGAGCCTGAAAAGCATTGCAGCAGCAATCAGCAGGTCTCCTGCAGGCTGTCAGTGTAAGCTGCCCGTCCGTACATTGTACAGCATTGCACGCAGTTTCACATTGACAGGAAGAGTCCATGAACTACCACAGCGCTCAACAGCACCGTAATAGTTCACTGAGAACTACAAGTGACCAGTCACAAAGCATGTCCGTACTTGTAGTTCATTTATTCCCAGAACTCTGTGAATGGCTGACACGGTCATGTGGGCAGAGCCCTGCACAGCCACGCTCTTTTCAAAAAATGACAATGTGTATGGGGAACTTCTCCCCATACTGCTGTCATAGGGAAGGGGGTAATCAGGGAGTGGCTGAAGTAGTGGGAACATGTTACATGTTCCACCCTAAAAAATGGCTGGAAAAATGTAACATATTCCCAAAGGGAAATTTATCCTTTAACCACTTCAGCCCCAGAAGAATTTACCCCCTTCCTGACCAGAGCACTTTTTGTGATTCGGCACTGCGTCGCTTTAAGCAACAATTGCGCGGTCCTACAACATGGCTCCCAAACAAAATTGATGTCCTTTTTTTCCCACAAATAGAGCTTTCTTTTGATGGTATTTGATCACCCCTGCAGTTTTTATTTTTTGCGCTATAAACAAAAAAAAGCAACAATTTTGAAAAAAATGCATTATTTTTTACATTTTGCTATAATTAAAAAAAAAAAAAAAAATATATATATATATATATATATATATATATATAAACATTTTTTTCCCTCAGTATAGGCCTATATGTATTCTTCTACATTTTTTTGTGTTAAAAAAAAACATAATAAGCGTTTATTGATTGGTTTGTGCAAAAGTTATAGCGTTTACAAAATAGGGGATCATTTTATGGCATTTTTATTAATAATTTTTTACTAGTAATGGCAGCGATCAGCGATTTTTATCATGACTGCGACATTATGGTGGACACATCAGACATTTTTGACACATGTTTGGGACCATTGTCACTTATACAGCAATCCGTGCTATACAAATGCACTGATTCCTGTGTAAATGACACTGGCAGTAAAGAGGCTAACCACTAGGGGGCAGTGTAGGGGTTAAGTGTGTCCTGGGGAGTGATTCTAACTGTGGGGGGGTGTGGCTATGTGTGACACATCACTGATCTATGTCCCAATCACAGGGAGCAGAGATCAGTGACACTGTCACTAGGCAGAACGGGGAGATGCTTGTTTACATTAGCATCTCCCTGTTCTTCCTCTTTGTGTGACGATCACGGGTATCCCCACAGACATCGAGTCTGCGGGACCCACGACCCAACTCACAGAGCTTGCCGTGGGCACCCACTGGCCGCTTCTTAAAGGGCAACGTACAGGTACATTAGTTTTCCTGTACGAGCCCTTCTGCCGATATATATCGGCGTGAGGCGGTTGGCAAGCGGATAAGTCATGTAAAAGCGAAGTTATTTATTTTTTTCTTATATAATACCTACCTAGGTGGATGCAGCATCGGTCCCCAGTGCCTCTAAGGCTGAGAACCGAGCAATCTAACAACATTGATCGCTCGTTTCCCAGTGCTCCGTGAGCAGAGAGCAGGAGACTGTCAGTCACCGGCTCTCTGCTCTGCCCCCTCTCCTCCACTCACTGGAGTGCTGGGCTGTGGAGGGGATGGGAGAGGCTGGCTCAGGCTCTCAAGGGCTCACTATAAAGCAAAATATATTCATGTGTTTCCTGAAAAATTATTGTCTAAAAGTTTATGAAATTAAATAATGATTATCTAAAAGGTAAAGCAATTAAATGATATAATGACAATCAATCACCCTATACATTTATTAGGTATCACTAATAGCTGAGTGACAATTGATTAGAAAAATGAAAGGCTGAACCCGGCAACGGTCTAGGGTTCTGGGTGGATCCTGACCGTATGGTTGCGATTTTTCCTCAGCTTGGATCGGCTCTGTGCTGTCAGCCAACAGCGGGCTTCAGCATCTAACATAATATGTGGCACATAATTGTGAAGTGGAAGGATGATGAATGTTTTTCAAATTTTACAAATAAATATCTGAAACGTGTGGTGTGCATTTGTATTCAGATCCCCCTCCCCCCCAGTCAATACTTTGTAGAGCCACCTTTCGGTGCAATTACAGCTGCAAGTCTTTCTGTGGATGTCTCTACCAGCTTTTCACATCCAGAGTGATATTTTTGCCCATTCTTCTTTGCAAAATAGCTCAAGCTCTGTCAGATTGGATGGAGAGCGTCTGTGAACAGTAATTTTCAAATCTTGTCACAGATTCTCAATTGGATTTTAGCTCTGGACTTTGACTGTGCCATGACCTATGCATTCGGTAATTACCCCTTCCGTAAATATTCCCTTTTACTACCCATACCTGTACCGTTCCATTTTCCCTCCCCCATTCCCAATAAATAGACCACACCGGAGTTTGGAGTATAAATTGGCCATAGCAGCCTTTTATTTAACCAAAACCTTTAACCAAAATAAAATAAATAACTTTAATGTTAAATAGAAACATACTTATATATATATATTGCAGCAGCAATTACAACTCCCAGTCGTTTGGTCTTTGACGGTACCTCGGTTCCATTTAACGTTACCCTTTTCCAAACCCACTGCGGGACCAAATTTTGTACCATACCAGGCCTCCGGCCGTTTAACAGCCCGGAGACAACCCCCACCTTCCCGCAGTGTCACCAAACCCGTATCCCAGCCTACCCTTCCACTGGGATACACCAAAAAAGGGGGACATACCACCTATGAGCCCCCCACACCGTTCCATCACCTAATTTCCTTTACCCCGTCAAAGACCAAAGACACCGCCTTCCACTGCTATGACGACCTCCTCAACCGAACCTGCAAGAAAAATGAGACAACCGACAACAACCTGAAAAACAAACATAGCATCTTAACCTAAAGGGGCGGGTGGGCGGGCAACTTCTTGCTTGTGACCCCACGCTTCCTGCCGTAGCTCCTCCCCTTACATTTATATCGCTCCGCCCTCTCCTCTTTCCTTCCTGCCGCTCCACCCCTCCCTCTGTCTTCTCACTAGGTTTAACCCTATAGGGGCTACCTAGCATCAGTCATGCCAGCCCTGCACCTCCGTCCAGCCTGCGTTTTCGGGCTTCCCTTGACCTATGCATTCGGTAATTACCCCTTCCGTAAATATTCCCTTTTACTACCCATACCTGTACCGTTCCATTTTCCCTCCCCCATTCCCAATAAATAGACCACACCGGAGTTTGGAGTATAAATTGGCCATAGCAGCCTTTTATTTAACCAAAACCTTTAACCAAAATAAAATAAATAACTTTAATGTTAAATAGAAACATACTTATATATATATATTGCAGCAGCAATTACAACTCCCAGTCGTTTGGTCTTTGACGGTACCTCGGTTCCATTTAACGTTACCCTTTTCCAAACCCACTGCGGGACCAAATTTTGTACCATACCAGGCCTCCGGCCGTTTAACAGCCCGGAGACAACCCCCACCTTCCCGCAGTGTCACCAAACCCGTATCCCAGCCTACCCTTCCACTGGGATACACCAAAAAAGGGGGACATACCACCTATGAGCCCCCCACACCGTTCCATCACCTAATTTCCTTTACCCCGTCAAAGACCAAAGACACCGCCTTCCACTGCTATGACGACCTCCTCAACCGAACCTGCAAGAAAAATGAGACAACCGACAACAACCTGAAAAACAAACATAGCATCTTAACCTAAAGGGGCGGGTGGGCGGGCAACTTCTTGCTTGTGACCCCACGCTTCCTGCCGTAGCTCCTCCCCTTACATTTATATCGCTCCGCCCTCTCCTCTTTCCTTCCTGCCGCTCCACCCCTCCCTCTGTCTTCTCACTAGGTTTAACCCTATAGGGGCTACCTAGCATCAGTCATGCCAGCCCTGCACCTCCGTCCAGCCTGCGTTTTCGGGCTTCCCTTGACCTATGCATTCGGTAATTACCCCTTCCGTAAATATTCCCTTTTACTACCCATACCTGTACCGTTCCATTTTCCCTCCCCCATTCCCAATAAATAGACCACACCGGAGTTTGGAGTATAAATTGGCCATAGCAGCCTTTTATTTAACCAAAACCTTTAACCAAAATAAAATAAATAACTTTAATGTTAAATAGAAACATACTTATATATATATATTGCAGCAGCAATTACAACTCCCAGTCGTTTGGTCTTTGACGGTACCTCGGTTCCATTTAACGTTACCCTTTTCCAAACCCACTGCGGGACCACATTTTGTACCATACCAGGCCTCCGGCCGTTTAACAGCCCGGAGACAACCCCCACCTTCCCGCAGTGTCACCAAACCCGTATCCCAGCCTACCCTTCCACTGGGATACACCAAAAAAGGGGGACATACCACCTATGAGCCCCCCACAGCGTTCCATCACCTAATTTCCTTTACCCCGTCAAAGACCAAAGACACCGCCACCGCCCGCAAGGATGACCACCTTAGCCTTAAGGGCCCCTCCACACCCGCAGAGCCCTCTCAATCCCCCCCTGCACCCCCAGGGTCCAAAGGTCAGTTCCTACTGCCGTGAGATGTACGCCATCCCCCCTAAGGTACATGCCCACATTCACCTCCAACTCTGTGTGCCGTATCACCAATCCCCCATTCCGGGACACAAACCTCCCCAGGGCCTTATTAACCTTAATTCTAGCCTTGTTGAGTCGAACCACCGAGCGAGCCATACGCCATGCGGTCCGCGCAACAATGTCCGACCAGATCACCACCATACTCGGAAAATCCCTCCGGAGCATGAGAAAATCCCTCTTTACATCCGAAACGATGTCCCTGGTGGAACGGACCCCCAAGTCGTTCCCCCCCACATGCAACACCAACACATCCGGGGGCCTATCCAGTCTGGCGTACCTATGAAACTCCGGCACCACCCTTTCCCATTTAAGCCCGGGGATCCCCAACCACCGTATGCTTGCCTCCCCCCGGGAAATCCCCAGCTGCCTTCCTTCCGGCCTGACATCTGCTCTCCTGGCACCCCAAAAAACATAGGAGTGCCCCAAAATCCAGACGAGGCGTTCGCGACCTCCATCTGAAAGGAAAAAACAAAATACTAAAGCAACGATGCAAAACACGACCACGACCCCTTAACACATACACCCCCCCCCACCACCTGTAAAACATGAACCAAACCCCGAACTCCGCCTACATCAGGTGTGGCCTCACGTACGACCGAAACCTCCGTGATTCCCAGCGCCCAATCCTCTTGACCACAGCCTCGTCCAACCCGCACCTGGCCGCCTCAGTGGCTGCCCCAATGCGGAAGGAGTGGGAGGCAAATTGAGAGCAATCCAAACATCCGGCCCGCAGACACCTCCTAAACACAGCCACAAACTGAAAACGAGATAAAAAGG
Source organism: Lithobates pipiens (assembly GCF_037356315.1). NCBI lineage: Eukaryota > Metazoa > Chordata > Amphibia > Anura > Ranidae > Lithobates > Lithobates pipiens. The sequence goes on along the minus strand of NW_027507686.1, from coordinate 60,616,169 downwards.
TGCCGTCTTGGTGCACCAGCAACGGGCCCACCCCCTGCGGCCGAACCCCCAGGAACTCTGAAACCACCCTCACCGGGCATAATCCCGACCCCGGCAGCGCAAACAACCATACGTCCACCCCAGTCCCAGTCTGATCCGTCTTGGACCTACGCAGCCGCAAACGCACCCTATCAGCTCCCAAGGTCACATCTTGACCCAACAGACCCCCCCCAACAGTCTTTGCCGGACTGACCAACTCCCCCACCCGAAAAGCCCCAAAAAACGCCAACGAAAAAGCCGCTCGGAACAACCGCACCTCATAATCAGAAGTGCACTGTTCCCCCAACCGCTCGCAGATAACCTGCAAGACCTGGAAGGTCACCGGCCTCCTCATATCCCTCTGTGGATTGCCCTTCCTGTACCCCTTAACCGCCTGCTTGACCCAAAAACTTTTTGTGTGATCAACCTCCCCCCGCAACTTAAACCAAAAGGCCAGCGCCGCAAGCTTACGCTCAATCAAGGACACCGACCCCAAGCGTTCCATGATCTTAGCTACAAAGCACAACACCAACAGCCCCTGATCGCCACCCCCACCCAGCTCAGCGTCCGCTAGCCGTGTAAAGTCCATCCATTCCTTCCACACCTTACTGTATGCCGCCCAGGTCGCACCGCTCACCGACCTCCTGATCCAGTCCGTGGCGATTCCAGCGCAACCTCCCAGAGCCACCCCGGGCAGGGGATCCCCTCGCTCGCCGTCTCCGGAGCCAACGCCCGAAACCGCTCCCACTGGAATCGAGACAAGGCATCAGCCACGTTATTGTCCACCCCCGGTACGTGAACTGCATACAAAAATACGTTCGCTTGCAAACACCTCAGCACCAGGTGGCGCAGCAGCCGGATCACCGGCTGCGAAGACGCCGACATCCGATTGATCACCTGCACCACGCCCATGTTGTCACAGTGCAACCTGATCTTCAGATCCCGGCACGACTCCCCCCACAGTTCCATAGCCAGCACCACCGGAAACAATTCCAGCAGCACCAGGTTCTTCGCATACCCCGCCTCCACCCACGACCGGGGCCACGCCTCCGCGCTCCATTGCCCCTGAAAAAAGGCCCCATAGCCCGCTGACCCTGCCGCATCCGTCACCAACTCCACGTCAAAATTACTCACCGGCCCCTTCATCCACACCGACCGTCCGTTGAAGCCTTCCAAAAAAGTCTGCCAAATCCTCAAGTCCTCCCTAAGTTCCCTTGTCAACCGAATGAAGTGGGTCGGAACCAGAACACCCGCCGTAGCCCCCGACAGCCGTCGGCAAAATATCCGCCCCATCGGAATGATACGGCAAGCAAAATTCAACTTACCCAGGACCGACTGCAACTTCCGCAGCTGCACTTTCCGCACGCCGACCAATTCCCGCAGCTCCTGCTTCAGTCCCTCGACTTTGTCCTCCGGTAAGCGGCACTCCATCACCTCGGTGTTTATTTCAATGCCCAAAAAACTCAAGACCGTGGCCGGCCCCTCTGTTTTTTCGGCCGCTAACGGCACCCCAAAACGATCCGCAATGTGCTGCAACGTGGCCAACAGGATCGCACACACATTGGAGGACGGGGGGCCCACGACGAGAAAGTCGTCCAGGTAGTGAAACACCGACGCCCAGCCCGACACGTCGCGCACCACCCATTCCAAGAATGAACTAAACAGTTCAAACAAGGCACAGGAGACGGAACAGCCCATGGGCAAGCACTGGTCCACGTAAAACCGGTCCTGCCAAGAACACCCCAAGAGCCAAAAGCTCTCCGGGTGCACCGGCAACAGCCGAAACGCCGCTTCAATGTCAGACTTCGCCATAAGGGCCCCCTTACCGTATCGCCGCACCCAGCCCACCGCCGCGTCAAACGACGTGTAAGACACCGTGCAGGCCTCGGGATCGATGGCATCGTTAACGGAACCCCCTTTTGGGAAGGACAGATGATGGATAAGCCGGAACTTGTTAGGCTCCTTCTTAGGCACCACCCCCAACGGCGACACCACCAAAACCGGCAACGGCTGTTCCACGAACGGGCCACTCATCCTACCCAAGGCAACCTCCTTAGCCAATTTTTCGCTAACCACCCCCGGATGCTGCAAGGCGGACCTCAAGTTCCTAGCCAACGGAGGAACAACTTCTAACGAACACGGAATCCGAAACCCCACCGCAAACCCCTCCCCCAGCACCCGCGCAGCCCTTTTGTCCGGGTACCTATTTAGAAAAGGACGCATCCTTTCCACCCTCACCGGGGTTGCTCCCCTTGAACGCAGGTTCCCCGGCACCCTTGCCCTTTTTAAAACAACGGGAGAGGGAGTGGGAGCCACCGCAACCGGAACACTCATGTTTAAATCGACAGGACCCCCCGAACTTGCAGGCCCCTTCGTTAAACTGCCAGCAAACGCCCATTTTTTTCCGGCCGGAAGTCCAGAGGCGGGGGTTCCCCCGGCCCCCCCCTGAAAAAACTGCGACGGCGTCCGCGCCGACGCCATCAACCGCATCCAAAGGCTGATATCCTTGTGGTCCCACCGAATATCAGGCCGCACCGCCCGCCGTTGCCTAAACTGCTCGTCGTAACGCAGCCAAGCCGTACCCCCATACACCCTATGCGCCTCCCCGATAGTGTCCATGTAACAAAACAGGGCCGAGCAATGCTCCGGTGCCGTTTCGCCAATCACGCTGGCCAGAATGGCAAACGCCTGCAGCCAATTGGGGAAAGTCCGCGGTATCAGCCGATACCGCCTCTTCTCCTCATCATCTTTCTTAGAGCTATCTGGCTTTACCCTATCCAAATTGAATTTTTCCAAGGGAAGCAACGAAAAGATCTCCACATACTCACCCTTCTTGATCTTATCCCGCACCTCCTGCTTGAGATGCGCCCCCAACGGCCCTTCGTAACAGACATAAACCTCACACCTAGCCGCGTCAGCCAGCCGCACCAAATCCACCCGAGCCGCGGCCTCCTTTGCCGTCAGGTCGTCCCCCGTACTTACCGAGGATGCTCCAGCCACCGTCGCCTCCTGCCGCGAACTTACCTCCACACTCCCGGACACCGGCGCCTGCACCCCCGAGGGGGAGCCCGTCTCCAGCGACGCTAACACCCCAGCCCCTGTAATACCTCACCCCCACGGGGCGCCCCGTCCCCCGGAAGGGAACTCGAGCCCAACCCAGCCCCCAGACCACCCACCCAAGGTGCAACCTGCGGGGGGCCGGCGGACGCCCCGGCAGCAAACCTCTGCAGCAGATCCTGTAAACCCCCCAACAGCGCCTGCAACGATCCCTGGGTCCCGCCTGAGGCAGGCAAACCGCCCGCCTCCCGCGGCACCCCCCCCGCGCGCGGCCCTATGCCGCGCCCCCACCTACTCCCCCCGACAGACACCCCAAAGCATCAGGCAAAACGTGAGAATGAAAATGAAGCCCCTTACCTGGCTGCGTGGGTCCCCTCCCGTCAGCCGTCCCTCCGGAAACTCCAGCCGCCTCTACTCGACCAAGGACGTCCTCTTCGGAACCCGACAGCTCCCCATCGGAACGCGCATCTGCCTCGGACGGCATAGGCGTAGCAGACCCTCCGGCCGTGGAGCAGCCCGGGGGTGCAGCAGCTGTGCCAGTAGATGCTCTGTCGTCGCAGCAGGCCCGACCGACCCTCCTGCCGAGCAAGGCGCCCGCACTGCGTCCCCGTGCGGGCCCCGTAGGCCTGTCCCCGTCCTCCCTCCGGGCTCCACTTCCGCTCCGCTCCGACCTGCCCGCCGCGTCTGGTAGCGGACGCGCAGGTGTGTCACTGGATCTCCTCCGCCGGGTCTCCCCCCGCGGTGGCAGCACCGCGGCCGCAAGGGGGACCGTGCTCCGTCCGTCCCCTGACCGCGCCGGTGGGGAGGGGGTGACCGCTGACTCCAAGCCCCCACTCCCCGAGTCCCGCCCGCGAATAGGATACCGCCCGGACCCCCCCGAGCCCCCGCTGAAGACCGTTTCCCGGGGGGGGGGGGCGGCGGGTCCGCTATCGGGCTCCTGGTAGGGCGCTAGACTCTGGTGGAGGGGCCAGGTGAGAAGCGCTCCAGTGGCCTGGACCGCCGAGCGCGTGGTGTGCCATCCCCCCCCTCTACTGGCCCCCCCGCCGCCGCACGTGTAATGGCCGTCACCTGCTCTTGTAACCAGTCCGTCCTGCGTGTTCCCGCTGCCGCCCGGAGCCGCTCCAAAAGCTCCGCTACGTCCCCCATGTTAGGACAGTCCAGCAAAAGCCCCCCCGTGTGCTAAAAACCCACCCGTCCCGCCCGCGGTGTCGCCGTGCCGCCGGAGCTCGTCCTGTGCGTCCTCACTCCTGGTCAACTTCTTGCTTGTGACCCCACGCTTCCTGCCGTAGCTCCTCCCCTTACATTTATATCGCTCCGCCCTCTCCTCTTTCCTTCCTGCCGCTCCACCCCTCCCTCTGTCTTCTCACTAGGTTTAACCCTATAGGGGCTACCTAGCATCAGTCATGCCAGCCCTGCACCTCCGTCCAGCCTGCGTTTTCGGGCTTCCCTTTCTAACACATGAATATGCTTTGATCTAAACTATTCCATTGTAGCTCTGGCTGTATGTTTAGGGTTGTTGTCCTGCTAGAAGGTGAACCTCCGCCCCGGTCTCAAGTGTTTTACAAACTCTTAACAGGTTTTCTTCTAAGATTGCCCTGTATTTGGCTCCATCCATCTTCCCATCAGCTCTGACCAGCTTATCTGTCCCAGCTGAAGAAAAGCGTCCCCATAACATGATGCTGCCACCACCATGTTTCACGGTGCGGATGGTGTGTTCAGAATGATGTGCAGTGTTAGTTTTCCGCCACACATAGCGTTTTGCTTTTAGGCCCAAAAGCTCAATTTTGTTCTCATCTGACCAGAGCACCTTCTTCCACATGTTTGCTGTGTCCCCCACATGGCTTCCCGCAAACTGCAAGCAGGACTTCTTATGGCTTTCTTCTTGCCACTCTTCCATAAAGGTCAGATTTGGGGAGTACACGACTAATAGTTATCCTGTGGACAGATTCTCTAACCTGAGCTGTGGATCTTTGCAGCTCCTCCAGAGATACCATAGGCCTCTTGGCTGCTTACCCGATTAAGTGCTCTGTGAGATGTTCAAAGCTTGGGATATTTTTTTATACTCTAACCCTGCTTTAAACTTCTCCACAACTTTATCCCTGACCTGTCTGGTGTGTTGCTTGGCCTTCATGATGCTGTTTGTTCTCTAAAGTTCTCTAACAAACCTCAGGGGGCTTCATAGAGCAGCTGTAATTAGGCTGGATCCACACCTATGCATTTTTTGTGCTTTTTGCATTTTGCAGATTTGCACTATAGAACATGTTCCATAGGAAACCATTTAAATGGACTGTAGTGCAAATCTGCAAAATGCAAAAAGCACAAAAAATGCATAGGTGTGAATCCAGCCTTATACTGAGATTAAATTACACACATGTGGACTCTATTTACTATTTAGATGACTTTTGAAGGTAATTTGTTCCTCTAGATTTCAGTAAGGGTTATCCGAGTAAAGGGGGCTGAATACAAATGCATGCCACACATTTCACATATTTATCTGTAAAAAATGTGGAAAACCATTTATCATTATCCTTCCGCTTCACAATTAGGTGCCACTTTGTGTTGGTCTATCACATAAAATCCCAATAAAATACATTTACGTTTTTGGTCGCAACATGACAAAATGTGGAGAATTTCAAGGGGTGTGAATACTTTTTCAAAGCATTGTAGTGCACAGATCTGGATTATGTAACATACAGAGTGCAGGGATTCAATCTATGAACTGCTACTCATCACAGCGCATGAATCTTACTACTGAACATGTGTAAAATGGAAATATCAAAGTACCTGGATTACAGAAATACATTTTATGTTGTTAGGTGTAGTTTACATTCTATCTTAGGCCGCGTACACACGGGCGGACTGTTTGCCCAACCTTGTTCGTCAAACAGTTTCGGCAAACAGTCCGCTCAAAATTTGCATGAGCGGACTTGCCCACACACGAGCGGACTGTTTGACGAACAAGGTTGGGCAAACAGTTCGCTCAACTTTTGAAATGAACGGACTCGCCCACGTAAGGCGGAGGCAAATCCGCCCATTTCGAGCGCGTGTACAGGTAGGCGGGGCCCGCGAAGGAGACGTCGCGGGCTTCGCCGCCTGGAATGGGCTTAAAGGGGAACCCCAACGCCGAAAAAAATCGGCGTGGGGGTTCCCCCAAAGTCCACACCAGACCCTTGTCCGAGCACGCTACCCGGCCGGCCAGGAAAGGGGGGCGAGCGAGCGCGCCCCCCCTCCTGAGCCGTACCAGGCCGCGTGCCCTCAACATGGGGGGTGCCTTGGGGAAGGGGGGGCCGCGCGGCCCCCCCACCCCAAAGCACCTTGTCCCCATGTTGATGAGGACAAGGGCCTCTTCCCGACAACCCTGGCCGTTGGTTGTCGGGGTCTGCGGGCGGGGGCTTATCGGAATCCGGGAGCCCCCTTTAAGAAGGGGGCCCCCGGATACCGGCCCCCCACCCTATGTGAATGAGTATGGGGTACAATGTACCCCTACCCATTCACCTGTGAAATAAAGTACAAAAAAAACACAACACAGGGAAAAAATATTTTATTGCACAGCTCCGGGGGTCTTCCGTCTTCGGGGGTCTTCTCGCCGGACTCCTCCGCTATGTGTGTGTAGCTCTTTTACTAGCGGAGGAGTCTGGCTTTCTTCCTCCCCGCCGCCGGCCTCTTCTCCCGACTTCGGGGGTCTTGTCCCCCTCTTCGGTTCTTCTGCCGGGCCACCGCGCCTTCTTGTAGCTCTTTTACAGGCGGTGGCCCGGTCTTCTGTCGCCGCTGTCGTCGTCGTCGCCGTCGCCGCCGCCGCCGCCTTCCGTTCTTGTTCTTGTTCTTCTTCTTCTCCTGGAGATGTTGACTCGACGATCTCTCCGGCCGGAATGCCAGAGCCGCGCTGTGCGGTCACTTATATAGTGACAATGGGGCGGTGTCACATGGTATATGTCACATGGGTTGGTCACATGGTGACCCCGCCCCCTTACGATGTCATAGTCCCCATGTGACATCAACCCATGTGACCAACCCATGTGACATATACCATGTGACCCCGCCCCATTGTCACTATATAAGTGACCGCACAGCGCGGCTCTGGCATTCCGGCCGGAGAGATCGTCGAGTCAACATCTCCAGGAGAAGAAGAAGAAGAACAAGAACGGAAGGCGGCGGCGGCGGCGGCGGCGGCGGCGGCGGCGGCGGCGACGACGACGACGACAGCGGCGACAGAAGACCGGGCCACCGCCTGTAAAAGAGCTACAAGAAGGCGCGGTGGCCCGGCAGAAGAACCGAAGAGGGGGACAAGACCCCCGAAGTCGGGAGAAGAGGCCGGCGGCGGGGAGGAAGAAAGCCGGACTCCTCCGCTAGTAAAAGAGCTACACACACATAGCGGAGGAGTCCGGCGAGAAGACCCCCGAAGACGGAAGACCCCCGGAGCTGTGCAATAAAATATTTTTTCCCTGTGTTGTGTTTTTTTTTGTACTTTATTTCACAGGTGAATGGGTAGGGGTACATTGTACCCCATACTCATTCACATAGGGTGGGGGGCCGGTATCCGGGGGCCCCCTTCTTAAAGGGGGCTCCTGGATTCCGATAAGCCCCCCGCCCGCAGACCCCGACAACCAACGGCCAGGGTTGTCGGGAAGAGGCCCTTGTCCTCATCAACATGGGGACAAGGTGCTTTGGGGTGGGGGGGCCGCGCGGCTCCCCCTTCCCCAAGGCACCCCCCATGTTGAGGGCACGCGGCCTGGTACGGCTCAGGAGGGGGGGGGCGCCCGCTCGCCCCCCTTTCCTGGCCGGCCGGGTAGCGTGCTCGGACAAGGGTCTGGTGTGGACTTTGGGGGAACCCCCACGCCGATTTTTTTCGGCGTTGGGGTTCCCCTTTAAGCCCATTCCAGGCGGCGGAGCCCGCGACGTCTCCTTCGCGGGCCCCGCCTACCTGTACACGCGCTCGAAATGGGCGGACTTTCCGAGCGGGAACAGTCCGCTCATTTCGAAAGTACAGCGGACAGGCCCACACACGGGCGGACTGTTCGCTCAAACACAGTTTCAGCGGACAGTTTTTCGGAATTTCCGAAAGACTTTGTCCGTCCAACTGTCCGCTGAAACTGTCCGCTGAAAACCCACACACGAGCGGACTGTCCGCCCAAACACTGTTCAGCGGACAAGGTTGGGCGAAAAGTCCGCCCGTGTGTACGCGGCCTTACACAGTTTTCATTTGGAGGAGATACCCTTTACATTGGTAGCTTTCCAACAAGAAAGCACATTCTGTTTTGTCTGTTGGCCCTTGTGCACACGGTTGGAAATTCTGACGGAAAATGTCCGATCGGACCATGTTGTCGGATAATCCGACTGTGTGTGGGCTCCATTGGACTGGAGAGCTGGGCTATAAAACTTTCTGACAACACGATCCGATCGGACTTTGTCTGATTGTGTGTAGAGAATTCCGATAGGACAAAGTGCCACGCATGCTCAGATCAAATTCCTAGACCAAAGCTATTGGCTACTAGCATGAACGTAGTCCCGTCCTAACGAAATAACGTCATCACGTTACGTACGATCGGATTTTCCGACAACTTTGTCCGACCGTGTGTATGCAACACAAGCTTCGGACAAAATCCAACGGATTTTGTTGTCGGAATGTCCGACCGTGTGTACAAGGGCTGAGTCATAGAGTACACACACAGGTGCTTTTGCAAGACTTTTTTTATTTGAAGTTTATGAACTGGCATAGATAGGTATTTAGCTAGTTGATGTGGGTTGGTCTGTAGTATCTGCCAGTTAGTACAAAATTAACTTTTATAAACCTGATGGCCTGTGTCGATGTGTTATAATAGGAAAAAAATAAAAATAAAGTAGATATGGCGCTGTTCATTTAATAGGTATAAAGCTAACTTGACTGAGAATTGGATAAAGTAGTAGTGATGCAATTCATTGATTCAAAATTGAATTACTATAATCAAATATGCTCACATATAACTACAAAAAATAAAATGACAACTAATGGTAGTATATAAATATAACATTTTTGAAGTGTTCCAAATAAACTTGATATACAATCATGTGCATACAAATAGCACATACCGTATATACTCGAGTATAGGTCGATCCGAATATAAGCCGAGGCCCCTAATTTACCACAAAAAACTGGGAAAACGTATTGACTCGTGTATAAGCCGAGGGTGAGACATGCAGCAGCTACTGTTACATCCCTGTGTCCCGTCCATCCCTGTGTCCATGCCTGTGTCCCGTCCATGCCTGTGACCCGTCCATGCCTGTGACCCGTCCATGCCTGTGTCCCGTCCATGCCTGTGTCCCGTCCATGCCTGTGTCCCGTCCATGCGTCCATGCTTGTGTCCCGTCCATGCCTGTGTCCCGTCCATGCCTCCATGCCTGTGTACCATCCATGCATCCATGCCTGTGTCCCGTCCATGCCTGTGTCCCGTCCATGCCTGTGTCCCGTCCCTCCCTGTGTCCATCGCAGCCTACCTGTCTCTTTGCCTTCTGCAGCCTCTGTGTGCCATGCCCCGTCGCACCTCTCCTCCTCGTCTGACAGACGGCGGCCATTCCACTGTTCAAAAGCCGCGCCTCTCTGTCTGTGATAGGCGGAACACTCAATTTCCCAGCAGTCAGTGTTCCGCCTATCACGGACATCCTCTCATCCTCGTCTGTAGTATGAGAATGAGCGGATGTCCGTGATAGGCGGAACACTGACTGCTGGGAAATTGAGTGTTCCGTCTATCACAGACAGGGAGGCGCGGCTTTTGAATAGTGGAATGGTCGCCAATCTGCGTGACTCGAGTATAAGCCGAGGGGGGCACTTTCAGCCTAAAAAAAGGGGCTGAAAATCTCGGCTTATACTCGAGTATATACAGTAGTTAGTTTGCAAGGTTGAATAAAGACACCAGTCCATCCAGTTCAACCTGAGTAAGTGTCCTCAATTGTCCCTATCCCTGTACATTGCACACTCACATTGGTCCCTACCCTCAAGGAGCCACAATCCAAGGTCCCCATTCATATACTAGGGCCAATTTTTGGACAAAAGCCAATTAACCTACCTGCATGTCTTTGGAGTGTGGGAGGAAACTGGAGTACCCAGAGGAAACCCACGCAGACACAGGGAGAACATGCAAACTCCAGGCAGGTAGTGTCGTGGTTGGGACTTGAACCAGCAGCGCGTTTTACTGCTAGGCAAGAGTGCTACCCACTACACCACTGTGCCACTTGGTGAACATAAAATACCAATGGAAAATATGAATAAAGTTAATTAAATAAAATATAAAAATCCCATTGCATTAAATAATTAGTGTCCAATAAAGTGCTTTGTGCTAGTGAAAAAATATTAAAATAAAGCTGATCAAATTTCCTCTTCAAAAGGTGATCACAGCATACGTGACTTATCCGTGCTCCTATTGTGACTGCACTCACCAGAATTTTCTTACCCGCCTGGGGTATAAGGCATTCACAGTATTTGCCACTGTGTAGCACCCCGAGAGCTGGCCCACCCAAGATATTTTGGTAATGTTACACTCATGTACCATGTAAAGGAGAGAAGGATCCCAATAGAGTAATACTATTAAACCTTTTATTTCAGTAAAAAGATGTGGAAATGTACTCACATTTAGATACAAACAATAAAGCATGTATTGCTGACACTATCGCGACAACCGAAAGTGATGCAAGAACGTGTGTTTACTCCGCCCTACACGTTTCGTCACTCTGATGTCATCTGGAGTGTACCTTTTGTGTTATAATAACTCGACTACCCACAGATGACTGATCCTAGCACAGGTCATTGTATTTGTATGCTGCAGATTTTGTCCAACAGACACTGTCTGCATTAAAATAATACATATAGTAATTATTTTAACTTTCATTGTTTGTTAAAGCTAAACTACAGGAAAAATACTGAACACACAGATAAAATACATATAGGAGAGCTGTTATATCTGAAAAAGAAATGTATTTCCATAAATCCAATTCTGAGATCAACACATCTCTGCCACACAGCACAGACCTGCCTGGTAGGGCAGTAGACTTTATCATTTTTCAGCTGCACTTTCACTTAACTTACTGGTCTCCTCCTAATCCTGCAGAGTAGAGAAGTAGCAGACTAATGAGCTTATGGCTCGTCATTCTGCAAATTTTTCTATCAGCATGCTCCTTGCATTGAAACACAACTTGCTAGCTCCTTGTAGTTAGGATTGCCACCTGTCGGGGATTCACACGGATAGTCCATGTTTTGAATCATGTGTCTGGGTTTCAGGTGGACTGCAACCCGGACACATTATTCAGACCAGGCTGTGGCTCCTCAGTTAACCAAGATAGTCCCACACAAATCTGTTGCCACTGTTCTGGCCTATAGTGTCCCGCCATCATATACTGTCCGCCCCATACTGCGCATGCGCAGCGCTTGCGCAGTACGGAGCAGAAGAAGCTTCGGAAAATCTCCGAAGATGAACGTCGCCTGCGCCGTGAGTGGAGGTGGTAGCCCCACTATCCAAGCGGACATAGGGCTGGCAAAATTAGAGGGCCCCTCGCCACGCTTCAGGATTGGCCTCGTTTCGCGCGGCTCTTTTTATTCCAACTCTATGTCCACTTGGATGGTGGGGCTAGAACCTCCACTTACGGCGCAGGCGACGTTCATCTTCGGAGATTTTCCAAAGCTTCTTCTGCTCCGTACTGTGCAAGCGCTGCGCATGCGCAGTATGGGGCGGACAGTATATGATGGCAGGACACTATATGCCAGAACAGTGGCAACAGATTTGTGTGCGACTATCTTAGTTACTTGGTGAGCCACAGCCTGGTCTGAATAATGTGTTCGGTATTTTCAGAATCTGTGTGTGCTGTGTACTGCGCATGCGCAGTACAAAGCGTACACTATCCGATGGGGGACTGTATATGACAGGACACCACCCAGGAGCTGCGGGCGACTGTTTTTGGGTAGTTTCGGCATCACCGGGGGGCAGGGTGATGATGTCAGCAAGAGCAATTTGACCCCACCCACTGTTTGCTGTGGTGCTCTATCTGCACCACGTTACTGCTCTCCTTGGGGCATTCAAAGGTGTCCCAGGCCGCTAAAGAGTTCGGGTTTGGCTTGAAGAAAAGGTGGCAACCCTACTTGTACTGCTTCTGATACCAACTGCTTGCATATAGAAATACATTTAATGATGTATTAATGATTACATAGCTGTATCAATCACCTCCTGTCAGGCCAATGCATATATTTGGCCGGAGGAGAGCAGTACCAATTCCCATATGTTCTCCAGCATCGGCTGCTCATCTGCTCTGTCTAGAGCGTGCAGCAGCACAATTGGTGATCGCTGTGTCCAGAATAACAGATCGGGATACAACTGTTACTGACCAATCACAGGGATCGCATTACCAGTAGTAAACAACAGCTGTTATTCATTACGTCATTGTTTACTACTGTAGTCTCTGTGTTTGGTCACAGTGATCACATGGTACAGGGCCAATCACAGCAGTTCTTTGCCATGGGATAGCTGTGGCCAATCGTATCTATTACATTAGTACTGAATGGATGCATGAATGCAGACAAACAGTGTCAAAATGCTTGCACACATCGCTTTTTGCTTTGGTGACATTGTACTGCTGTGGCACTGATCATGGACAATAGCTGGCTGCTCTGAAATCACTGTATGTCAGGGTCACCAGCAGTACAATGTCACCCAAAACAAAAACTACCCCAGTCACAGTGTCCCTAATAACATCACTCGAGTCACAGCGTCCCTGTTCACAGTGGCGTAACTAGAACCTTCAGGGTCCCGATGCAAGAAACCATGAAGGGCCCCCCTGACAGGGCCCTTTACTCCGAGTTTGGTGGCGGAACAACAGGGCCCGGTTGCAATTGGGTGGCTGCATGTAAAGGAACCAATTTCTCCATTTGCCGCTGCTTCTCCACCTCTCCCTTCCACAGGCATTCAGCGGCTGCAGGAGGAAAATGGAGAGATGGGTTCCTCTATGTTGGTGTTTCTCAATCTTTTTCCAGTCAGGGCACCCTTTAAGTACATCCCTATGTGAATGGGGCTGCACTGCAACCTCCCTGCAACTGTGTGCATTGCATGCAGTTGCAGCATAGTGATGATGCATTTAAGGGGTTGTAAACCCTTGTGTTTCTTCACCTTAATCCATCCTATGCATTAAGGTGAAAAAACACCTGGCAGTCATCGGAACCCCAGCCCCCCCCCCCCCCTGTTTTACTTACCTGAGCCCTGGAACTTCACCAGGTGGAGATGCGCTCTTCCTTTGCCTGGCTCCTGATTGGATAGATTGATAGCAGCTCAGCTATTGGCTCCCACTGCTGTTAATAAAATCCAATGACGCGGGCATCGGGGGCGCCTGCAAGGTAACCCCCCCCCGGGAGAGCACTTTCCCTAGGGGGTTGTCTGATAAGAGGAGGAGCCACGAGAGCCACCGAGGGACCCCAGAATACAAGGTTCGGGGCCACTCTGTGCAAAACGAGCTGCACAGTGAAGGTAAGTATAACATGTTTGTTATTAAAAAAAAGAAAGAAAGGTGGTCAGGAGGCAACATATTGCCCCTTTACCAGCTGTCAAATGCCTCGGAAAAGCGATCTGAGCACAGATCGCTTGTCAAAGGAATAGCCTTTTTTTGCTGGTACTTTGAACAAGCAAGAAAAAAAAACTGTTCTGATTGTACACATATGGGGTAAGGCTGGGGAAAAAAATCGATTTGAATCTTGAATTGAGTTGAGAGGTCAAATCGATTCAAATTTTCAGCAAATAGTTTTTTTTAGATATTTCTTTTTTCACCAGGATCGGTGCTGACACCACACCGGTCATGAGGAGCTGCGGGCAGGAGTTTTTAGGTGAGGCCGTGGCTTCGGCCTAGTCCACGAGGCCGGACCTGCGGACTAGGACGAAGCCACGGCCTCACCTAAAAACTCCTGCCCACAGCTCCTCAGGACTGGCGCAGTGTCCATAAAAAAAAACTGGATTCGATTTGTGAATCGAGTTTTTTTTTATGACAAATTTTTATTTTTTTTTTAAATCACCCAGCTCTAATATGGGAAGGGGGGCAGGATTAAACGCAGATACATAAAATGTGCATACATACATCTAAACAGCGGCGGTTGATGCTCAAAATTTTTGGGGGGCACAACATTTTTATAAACCAAATCATCAAATGCAGCCACTGTGCCGTCAAACGCTGCCACTGTACCCTCAAATGCAGCCACTGTGCCATCGATCGCAGCCACTGTGCCCGAACGCTGCTACTGTGCCCAACAAACGCTGTCATTGTGCCATCAAACGCTGCCACCGTGCCATCAAACGCTGCCACTGTGCCCATTTTATGCTGCCACTGTGCCCTCAAATTCTGCCACTGTGCCAAACACTGCCACCGTGCCATCAATTGCAGCCACTGTGCCAAACGCTGCCACTGTGCCCATTTAACGCTGCCACTGTGCCCTCAAATGCTACAACTGTGCCATCAATTGCAGCCACTGTGCCATCAAAAGCTGTCACTGTGCCATCAAACACTGCCACTGTGCCTTCAATTGCAGCCACTGTGCCCATTTAACGCTGCCATTGTGCCCATTTAACGCTGCCACTGTGCCCTCAAATGCTGCCACTGTGCCATCAATTGCAGCCACTGTGCCAAATGCTGCCACTGTGCCCATTTAACGCTGCCACTGTGCCCTCAAATGCTACAACTGTGCCATCAATTGCAGCCACTGTGCCATTAAACGCTGCCAGTGTGCCATCAAATGCTGCTAGTGTGCCCTTGAATGCCCCCAGTGTGCCCCCCCGCCCGGTCGCCATCTACACACATGCACACACACACATGCACACACATACACACACACACACACACACACATGCGCACACATACACACACAAATGCACACACACATAAAGTCTTTTCAAAAACGGCAGTGCTTTATCTTACCTCTTCCTGCCGGGTACTGCACTGTAGGGGTAGACAAAGAGCACACACTGCTTTCACTTTAGTCATAAGCAGTGTGATGACTCCGAGCTCCCCGCACAGTGCCGATTACACTTCGGCTGAAGATCGGGGAGCTTGGTCTCAGCCGCCCGCTCCTTCAGATATACTTGAGGACCCCCTGCAGCATGGGGGCTTGGCAATCTCAGCGACCCCTATAATTCCGCCACTGCCTGTTCACCTGATCACTGCCACTCTGGTCATAGTGTCCCCATAAAGACTCATTCACATATGTGATCCCTGTTTGAATCGCTCTTTAGGGAGCATTTTTCAGGCGGTGATGAGGCATCGTATTGCTTCCCTTCCTCCCTCTTTAGCCCATTGAACCCTGCACAAGCACCCCATTCACTTGAATGGGTCACAATTGGTGGGCGTCTAGGGGGATATATTATTTCTCCCACAGCTGCAAAGCTACTGATTGCAGCCTAGGCATATGTATACCCCCGGCCGCTGCCTCTGCAGTTAAAGAGGATAGTGGTTGAGGGGCAGGAAAACTGAGGTTCAACTGCAAGGTTTTACCACTCCTGTGAATGAGCCCTAAAAGTGAAGCCAGCAACAGCGTCTCCGATCACCACCACACATACAAAAAGTGAGCCACTAGTTGCAGTGTCACCAGATCAGTTTATGTCAGCTACAGTGTTCATTATCACTGCCACACAAGTTGCAGTATCACCAGACCAGTGTTATCCAGTAACAGTGTCCTTGATTGTCGTCCCACCAATCCCAGTATCACCAGACCAGTGCAAGTCAGCATCAGTGTTCTTGATCACTGTTACACAAGTCTCATGCCCTGTAGAAACAACCGGTTTTCCCGTTGGCATAACCACTTCAGGACCGCCGTATTGCCAATGTACGTCAGCACAATGGCACAGGCAGGCAGAATCACGTACATCTACGCGATTGCCTTCCAGCGGGTGGGGGGTCCCATCGGACCCCCTCCCGCTGGATACGGCGGTCCGATTCGGTCCAGGAGCGCTCCGTGATGAGGGGATGGCCGTTCGTTTTCGGCCACCCCCTCTGGATCGCTCCTGGCCAATGAGAAGCTTCCTCCCCTGTGTATTGTTTACACAGGAAGGAGGAAGTGATGTCATTCTCCTCGGGGCGGTCTTTTTGACCGGACTACGAGGAGAAGAGTAAAAGTAAGTCTGCACGAACACTACACTGACATGTAGGTACACACAGGCACACAAACCCCCCCCGATCCCCCCCCCGATCGCCCCCCGATCCCCCCCCCGCCCCCCCTCCCCCCCCAGTCACAGTGTCACTGATTGCATTGATCATTTCTTTACTGATCAATGCATTCAGTGTCAGTTGTGACAGTAAAAACTGTCAGGACAGTTAGTGTTAGGTCCAGGGTAGCCCCCTATCACCCCCCAATAAAGATTTAACCCCCTGATTGCCCCTAGAGTTAACCCTTTCACCCCCTTTTGCCAGTGTCACTAAGCGATCATTTTTCTGATCGCTGCATGTGTCGCTAGTGTCGCTAGGTAGCTAGTTATTTTTTTAGGTTCACCGCCAGGTTTTTATATCGCTAGGTACCCCGATATACTACCCAATAATGTTTTTAACCCCCTGATTGCCGCTAGTTAACCCTTTCACCCCCTTTTGCCAGTGTCACTAAGCGATCGTTTTTCTGATCGCTGCATTAGTGTCGCTACAGTCGCTAGGTAGCTAGTTATTTTTTTAGGTTCACCGCCAGGTTTTTATAGCGCTAGGTACCCCGATATACTACCCAATAATGTTTTTAACCCCCTGATTGCCGCTAGTTAACCCTTTCACCCCCTTTTGCCAGTGTCACTAAGCGATCATTTTTCTGATCGCTGCATGTGTCGCTAGGTAGCTAGTTATTTTTTTAGGTTCACCGCCAGGTTTTTATATCGCTAGGTACCCCGATATACTACCCAATAATGTTTTTAACCCCCTGATTGCCGCTAGTTAACCCTTTCACCCCCTTTTGCCAGTGTCACTAAGCGATCGTTTTTCTGATCGCTGCATTAGTGTCGCTACAGTCGCTAGGTAGCTAGTTATTTTTTTAGGTTCACCGCCAGGTTTTTATAGCGCTAGGTACCCCGATATACTACCCAATAATGGTTTTAACCCCCTGATTTCCGCTAGTTAACCCTTTCACCCCCTTTTGCCAGTGTCACTAAGCGATAATTTTTCTGAACGCTGCATCAGTGTCGCTAGTGTCGCTAGGTAGCTAGTTAACTAGGCTCCCAAAAAGTCCCCCACATGTGGTATCCCCGTACTCGGGAGAAGCAGCAAAATTTATTTTGGGGTGTAATTTGACTTCTGCCCATAGCATGTGTGAGCAATATATCATTTAGTGACAACTTTGTGCAAAAAAAAAAAAGTTTGTAATATTCCCGCAACTTTTGGCAAAATATAAAATATTCCATGGACTCAACATGCCTCTCAGTAAATAGCTTGGGGTGTCTACTTTCCAAAATGGGGTCATTTGGGGGGGTTTTGTGCTATTTTGGCATTTTATGGCCTTCGAAACTGTGATAGGTAGTGAGGAGTTAAATCAAAAATTTGCACCCTTAGAAATCCTGAAGGTGGTGATTGGTTTTCGGGGTGCCGTGCGCGACTAGACTCCCAAAAAGTCCCACACATGTGGTATCCCCGTACTCGGGAGAAGCAGCAGAATGTATTTTGGGGTGTCATTTCACATATAACCATGGCATGTGTGAGCAATATATCATTTAGTGACAACTTTTTGTAAAAAAAAATTTTTTTTTTTTTTTTTGTCATTATTCAATCCCTTAGGACAAAAAAAATAAATATTCAATGGGCTCAACATACCCATCAGCAATTTCCTTGGGGTGTCTACTTTCCAAAATGGGGTCATTTGGGGGGGATTTGTACTGCCCTGCCATTTTAGCACCTCAAGAAATGAGATCGGCAGTCATAAATTAAAAGCTGTGTAAATTTCAGAAAATGTACTCTAGTTTGTAGACGCTATAACTTTTGCGCAAACCAAAAAATATACGCTTATTGACATTTTTTTTACTAAAGACATGTGGCTGAATAAATTTTGCCCTCAATGTATGACTAAAATTTAGTTTATTCGATTTTTCTTATAACAAAAAGAAGAAAATATCTTTTTTTTTCAAAATTTTCGCTCTTTTTTCATTTATATCGCAAAAAAAAAAAATCGCAGAGGCAATCAAATACCATCAAAAGAAAGCTCTATTTGTGGGAAGAAAAGGACGCAAATTTCGTTTGGGTGCAATATTGCATGACCGCGCAATTACCAGTTAAAGCAGCGCAGTGCGAAATTGCAAAAAGACCTCTGGTCCTTAAGGTGTTTATTGGTCCGGAACTGAAGTGGTTAAACTCTGAAGGAATTCCGCTGAAACTGTCTTGCGTACACACGATCACACCAAATTCCGATCGTCAAGAACGTGGTGACGTATAAAACATGCAATGGGACTAGAAAAAGGAAGTTCAATAGCCAGTAGCCAATAGCTTTTATCTCGTACTTGCTCCAGAGCATGCAATGTTTTTGGTCCGTCGGAACAACATACAGACGGGCGGTTTCCTGATAGGAATTGGTTCGGTCAGAAATATTTAGAACATGTTCTATTTTTAGGTCCGTCAGAATAAAAAAAAAAGTCAGATGAGGCATACACATGATCGGAATATACAATGAAGAGCTTCTGTCTGACTTTTTCTGTTGGACATTCCGCTCGTGTGCACGCGGCATCAGTGTCACCAGATAAGTGCATCAAGAATTTCCCTGATTTTCACCACACCAGACCAGTGAAGCTAACATGTTTTCTTGATCATCGCCACTGTCACACCAGTCACAGTGTCACCAGTCACCAGTGTCACTAAATTTGCTGCCATAGTAGTGGCAAGTGTCACCAAACCAGTGTAAGTAAGCAATAGTGTCCCTAATCACTGCCACATGGGTGCAGTATTGCCTCTGCCTGCTGCCTGTACTGACTTTGACCTGTTTATTGACCACATTTTTGCATGCTGCCTGGACTAATTCTTTGCCTGTTTGCTGACCATGTCTCTGCCTAACGACTGAACTGACCCATCTGTATGTGAGACGGATGACATTCTTGCCAGAAAGTAGTCTCAGCCATCTTCAGCAGACAACTGCACTCTTGGAATCACAGAAACACTTTGTTCTTACTTTTTTTTATAGCCTCCTGTACTTCCTGGCCAGTGAACATGGCATTCCTGAGGGAAGCCACATACCAGTAGGCTAAACTTGATTGGCTTTTAGGAACTGTGACTACTTTAGGTGATGCTACACTAAGCTACATTCCTTGACCTCATAAAGAAACTACCATTAAAGTACATTGGTTTTAATATAGTTGATTTTTGTGGCACGCAAGATACGTTGTTTAGTACATAGTCATTCCAAACAGTGAAAAAGTGTCACACGTGTGGTATACCCATACTTGGGAGGAGTAGCAGAATGTGTTTTGGGTTGTAATTGTAAGTATGCCTAAGCTGTAGGTGAATAATATCCTATTAAACTGACAACTTTTTGTAAAAACAAAACAAAAAACTTTAATTTTCTTTCATTTTTCCTTTCCAAAAACTCGTGGCAAAAAAATGAAGTTTTCAAAAGACTTATTATGCCTTTTAAAAAATACATTAGGGTGTATAATTTTAAAACAATGGTAATTTTGTGAGTGTTCTCACTGCCCTGGTGCTCCAGTGCCTCCAAAAATGTGATAGGTAGTCAGGAAATAGTAATTTGTGTCCTTAGAGCCCCTGAAGGTGCTCCTTGGATTTTGGGACTCTATGTAGATAGGCTGTGCAAAATTCTCACACATGTGCTATTACTATTAATAAAAAGAATAGCAGAAGGTGTTTTGGGGAGTAATTCTAAGTATGCCTATGTTGTGTGCTAGAAAAACTTAAAAAAAATGTCTATTATAAAAATTTTCAAATACAAACCCTATTTTCATAAATTTAGGCCAAAATGTAGTCTGCTACATTTCCTTGGTAATAATAAGGCCACTTTCACACTGGGGCCGCCGAAGTATTAGCGCTAAAGAAGGGGTTAAAAGCACCGTCTTGTGGTGCTTCTGAAGCTCTTTTCAGGTGCTCCCAAACTGTCCCAAAGATGCTGCTTGCAGAACTTTCTCTAACGTCCTGCAAGCGCACCACCTGTGAAAGTGTGAAAGCACTTGGGCTTTCATATTTGGAAGGCATGTGAAGCAGTTTTCAGGCGCTTTACAGGCGCTCAAATCAGTGTATATGATGCACTGACTGACTATCTCATTTCTGGAAGACCTACAATGCCAGGACCCCCACCATTTTGGAAAGTAGACAATCTAAGGCAGTTAGTAAGAGGTTTGGTTCTTTGAAGTTGTAATTTTATACAAATATATATATATATATAACAAATAAATCCCGGGCAGCCAAGACCCTCCTGCAACATCGCTGGATCTAGATGGGGCTCAAGTATTAGGGGGGCTGAGGAAGGCTGCTGCACACAGAGGTTTTTTATGCATAGAATGCATTAGGATAAAAAAACTCTGCCTTTACAATCAATTTAATTGAATTAGCTGAAGTTACAATCTGATTGGCTACAGTGCACAGCTGCAACAGATTTTGCATTCTCCAGCTTTAGTAAATCAACCCTATAGCTTACAATTATGATGCTGTGATTGACCCACAGTTATTACCCATGGCCCATGTGATCACTGGTGACCAGTCACAGATCACACACAGTAGTAAACAATGATGCCATGAATGGATTCCATTACTATTGGTCTCTAGGCTGCTCACAGTGACCCAATAATGAGTAACGCAATCTGCTGTGTCTGGAGTGGATCATGCTGCACACCCCAGGGGATGCGAACTGTGCGCATCACCACCACAACATGCGGGTATGTAGCAGTGCCTTGGGAAGCTGCCCACCAGCAGTAAATGTACTGTTGGCGGTAGGCAAATAGTTAAGAACGTTTGTTTGATTTTCTGGTCACTAGTGTGGTCAAATTGCCCTTTGTGAGCCAGAGAGAGAAGCGATGAGAGGAATCAGCTGTGCGCCCGGAGCGGAGCTTATATCAGTACAGATCAACTGATTTTTTACAGAACACAGGCACAGGGACATTTACATTATTAAGGTACAGAGGGAATAAGAAGATTTGATAGAAGTGGGTTAACAACCACTCTAAGTTTGCCTAGGGGCTCCTCCTGTCTTCAAGAAACTAGTAGAGCTTTCTGGAACATTGGTGGGAGCTAGGCAAATAGGCAGCATGAGTATGTACGTAGCAGTCTCGGCCAATTACAGGAGAGGTGCTCCTGAGCATGCTGGGATTGGCCTATATATTCAGAGAACACTTTAGCTCTGGGTAGAGTGCACCAGTCAGGGGTGAGGCAGGCTTGCCTCCCCTTGTACCTGCTGCTATGCTGCCCCAGGTGGGCAACCGGAGGGCCTGAAGCTAAAATGGAGGGGTCCTAGTACACCTGTGAGTACAGACCAAAGATCTAGGGGGTGTTTCTTTTTGGATACCCCTTTGCGTTAGTACATTTAGCCAAGGGTCCAACTAAAGAGATCACTGGCTAGTGACCTAAAGAGCTTTGTCAACCTATCATTTACTACAACAGACTTTGCTCATATTCTTTATTCCTTCACTGCTACACAGGAGACGTCTGCCATCTGCTCCCAGCAAGGGCCTTCACCTACTCAATTCCAGATCAGCTAGAGTGCTTAAGTTGTAAATAGTTTTGTTCTGGAGTGTCTTACTACAAACACCCTACCTCATCCAAGTTCCTAAAAAAAAAAAACTACAAAACAACACCCCTAGACTGGTATTTGACTACATCAAGCCTAAATGTGTCTACCTGGCTGCCAGTGAAGAAGTAAGGACTATTTAGGTAATACTCAACCGGCTCCTATGGGGGTAGCACTACATACGGTATAGCCAGCTTTAGAGGAACTTCTTTATTGTGTGCCTTAGGGAGTTAGGGAGTCTTATGTAAAGTGTCCAAATGTTCTTCCATGTGCAAATCAGTATTTTTGTTTATGAGCTCTAACATAACAATTCTTCTGCAAAGTATCCAAGTACTATCCAATACTGTCTGTGTATAAAACAATAAGTGATATCACTTTATATGGTGCTCTGAGTATAAATTATCTCTTCCGTGCTGCTAATCCTCCACCGTGCATCGCCACCACACCCGAGAACTCACTAGATGACCATGACCCCTCTGTGAAGAGTATGATCTTAATGCATTTTTTTCCCCAACAGGTTAATATATCCAGGGCAGCAGCTTTTCCACTCCAAAATAACTGTTTTCTTAATATATATATATATATAAATATAAAATAGAGAACTCTAGTGTAAACCCCTTTATTACTTTAATCTATCTCACAAGATCCTTATAGCGTCACTCTGATGAAACGTGTAGGGCAGGGCTTGGAGCGTCATCGCGTCACTTTCAGTTTCCGCAGGGCATCCTGGCCACATTGTATATTGCATGCATTTTATCTTCCCTCTTTCATATAAGTGAGTTTTTGTCTTTTATAAGAATAAATGTAAAAACTGAATTACGCTACGAGATGCGTTTTCTGTTCACCCATCCATATGAGCACATCCACTGACTATATACTGTGAAGAGGAGGATGAGATATCAGATACCATCCAAAGGGATTTGGAGCATCTACAGTATGTTTGGTTCCTTTGACCCCTGTTGGGGCTTAACCATCTGGTGGTGAGCACAGACCTGGAGGGGGGAGCACGAGTGATTTCACCTATTCACCAGCCGCTTGTACATGCATGAATGCTTAAGCACCATCCATTTTGGATTGGAAGAGTTTATATGGACTAATGATTTTTACATTTCTTTATGGACCTTTAAATTGTTTTGTTGTACATACGTTTTTGTTTAATGGGCATGAGAGTACTTTCATATTGAACATTTACCAGTATTAATTGTATTTATTAAATGTGTTACAACTGGGAAAATGTAGTTTGAACAACAACACACACTTTTCATTCAGTGCAGCATTTAAAGGGACAGCAGGCATAAATTTGTTCACTCAATTTAGCTATTTATTTATTTAGCTACTAAAAGGGTAACATGGTATAAATAAGTGACACAAATCAGTTAGAACACATAGTTTTATTAGCACTAAAGTTAAAGGCACCATGCACATGAATTTATTTATTTAATAAAATAGACTAGTATTGGGCAGCACCACACATACCTCTCTTTTAGACTTACCTTTATAGACTCCACCTACAGGTGGGGAAGTTGAGGTAAGGCAGCAGCCAGATTTCAGATTATAGACCCTTAGCGTGGAATTAATACTTATTCATCAATAAATATGTTCACAGTTTGCTGTGCAATGCCCTTGCCCCTGGGTTCAAATGTTCTATTGTATTGCCGGCCTACCTCCTTTCTAGTAGGGAATACTACTCTTTTATTCTTTTCAGTTTCAGATTATTTTGTTCCCGGCACCATTAAATATATTCCAAATTCTCTCTTGCAGAATGGCACCAGTTTTCATGTTTTTGACCAAGGCAGGTTTGCAAAGGAAGTTCTACCCAAGTACTTCAAGCACAATAACATGGCAAGTTTTGTGAGGCAGCTGAATATGTGTAAGTACAGAACAGAACGGAAATATTTTATGTTTTGCATGCAGTGTCTACATTCTGCGAGGAAAGGATTATTCAACGGAGGAAAGGTTGTAGAGTATGTGCACCAAAGGAAAGACTAAGGGCCGGTTCACACTGCGACGCGAGGCGAGGCGACACGGCTCGCCTCGCCTCGCTCCCGCAAGTCGCCCCCATTCAGTACTATGGAACCGTTCTGAGAGGAGCGACTCGAGTCGCTCCGACTCAGAAAAAAGGTTCCTGTACTACTTCGGGGCGACTTCGGGGGCGACTTGCATTGACTTCTATGCAGAAGTCCTCTGCAAGTCGCCGCTGAGGTCCCCGCAAGTCGCGGCGAGGTAAGTCGGAGACGCCTCGCCGCGGCTCGCTGTGTGAACCGGCCCTAAAAGTGTAAATGTCTAGGTGCCATGCATATTCCAGTCAATGTTTAAGGGTAGGCCCTTACATAAATTCATGTCCCCTGTAGGGCAATGCTAGTGTATGTACTATGACAATAAATCTATGGAGCCTCATGGTAGTCAATAAGTATGAATCCTAAAAATGAACTGGCAGAATGAGAGTCCCCATCTATTGGTGAATAGTGATGGACGAACTTCCGACGGGACGTTTCGCGAATGCGGACCACGAACGCGGCCGATAGTTTGCGAACCGGAACGTTCACGGCGGGCCCCATTGACTTCAATGGGAGGCGAACTTTGCAAACCTACATGTCAAATTTGCAGCCACAAAATAATTAATAGCTGTGCAAACATAGTCCCACCACATGGCCAATGACATAACACATGTATGAGGTGAATCTGGGATCGACAACTACAAGCATTCTTTTTTTTATATGGGAAATTGTTGTGACAATTCAGGACTGTGGAGCGCATGAAGGCAATGGAGGAGAGGGAAGGTCAGGTTAGGCAAAGAAGAGGGTGCAGGAGATGATCACCAGCAGCGTGACATACAGCAATGAAACCTGCACCGTGATAGAGTCATCTGACAGCAGCACCGTGATAGAGAGCACTGACATCAGCAGCGTGACATACAGCAATGACACCTGCACCGTGATAGAGTCATCTGACAACAGCACCGTGATAGAGAGCACTGACATCAGCAGCGTGACATAAAGCACTAACACCAGCACCGTGATATACAGCACTGACAGCAGCACCGTGATAGAGAGCACTGACATCAGCAGCGGGACATAAAGCTCTAACACCAGCACCGTGATAGAGCGTACTGACATCAGCACCGTGATATACAGCACTGACACCTGCACCGTAAGCAGCCCCAGGAGGAAGTCAGCATAGCACAGGGATGGTGGGAGCCCCTCATAATGAGCATAGCACAGGGATGGTGGGAGCCCCTCATAATGAGCATAGCACAGGGATGGTGGGAGCCCTCATAATATGCACAGCAGAGGTACAGCCCCAGGAGGAAGTCAGCAAAGCACAGGGATGGTGGGAGCCCCTCATAATAAGCAGCCCCAGGAGGATGTCAGCATAGCACAGGGATGGTGGGAGCCCCTCATAATAAGCAGCCCCAGGAGGATGTCAGCATAGCACAGGGATGGTGGGAGCCCCTCATAATAAGCATAGCACAGGAATGGTGGGAGCCCCTCATAATATGCACAGCAGAGGTACAGCCCCAGGAGGAAGTCAGCACAGCACAGGGATAGTGGGAGCCTCTCATAATAAGCAGCCCCAGTAGAAATATGACACCGCTCAACCTCTTCAAAGAGGAGGGTACAGGCATATAGTACGGTGTGCTTTTTTTGGACAAGGAAGTGAGCCAAATGAAGAAAAAAGGTCTGTGTGCTAGATTAAAAAAATTGTTTATCGACATATACATGGTCTACTGGTCACATGTGTTGAATTCCTCCGAGATCCATGCCTCATTCATTTTTAGAAATGTGAGGTAGTTAACACTGTCGTGAGCTAGGCGAGTACGCTTATCGGTCACGATCTCCCCTGCTGCGCTGAACGTCCTTTCGGACAGGACACTGGACGAGGGGCAAGCCAACAGTTTGATTGCAAATTGGGCAAGCTCTGGCCAGAGGTCAAGCCTGCCCACCCAGTAGTCCAGGGGTTCATCACTCCTCAGTGTCCACATCGGCCGTTAACCCAATGTAGTCGGACACCTGACGGTCTAGGCGTTCCCTGATGCTGGATCCGGATGACACCTGTCGATTGGGTCGGCTGAAAGAATGACCTCATATCCGAAGTCACCAACACATCTTCAAACCGGCCTCTTCTTGCAGGCGCTGTTGGATTGGTACCCGCAACTCCTTCTCTGGGAGTGGGAATTGCTCCTCTGCCAGCGCACGCAAAAGCAGAATGCAGCATTTCTCGAAGCAAGGCCTGGAAATGCTCCACTCTGCCAGCCCTCTGTGATGGCGGTAACATTTCCGCCATTATGTGTTTGTACCGGGGGTCTAAGTACGTTGCCACCCAGTACTGGTCCTTGACCCTTATGCTTTTTATACGGGGGTCCCTATTAAAACACTGGAGCATGAAGGCCCCCATTTGCACTAAACTGGAAGCGGTGTGGTGGCGTGGCTCCTGCTCATCATCCAGGATAATGTCGTCCTCTTCATTCTCCTCTCCCCATCCACGCACAACAACAGGAATCCCAGAAAGGTTTAAAGCATGCTCTTCTTGCTCCTCCTCATCCGCCCCGGGAACCATCCTCCTCTGACTCCTCTTCAGACTCCTGTTGTTCACTTGTCTCCGATAGAGTAGCCCCCCCTGGGAATTCATCCAGCATTGCGACTTCCTCATCTTTCCGCTCCTGCTCCTCCACAGCTTGATCAATGACACGACGCAATGCACGCTCCATAAAGAAGGCATAAGGTACCATGTCACTGATGGCGCCATGGCTGCGACTGACCAGTTTGGTGATCTCCTCAAATGGGCGCAGAAGTCTGCATGCGTTGCGCTATAGCAGCCACTGGCGCGGTGAAAAAACCCCCAGCTCCCCATCATAGTTTGGGCCTTCTTTTCTTCAGCAGGGACAGGGAAGATGGTTAAAATTGAGGGGAAGATGGATGCAGCCAAATACAGGACCATTCTGGATGAAAACCTGTTGGAGTCTGCAAAAGACCTGAAACTGGGATGGAGATTTATCTTCCAACAAGACAATAATCCCAAACATACAGCAAAATCTACAAAGGAATGGTTCACAAATAAACGTATCCAGGTGTTAGAATGGCCAAGTCAAAGTCCAGACCTGAATCCAATCGAGAATCTGTGGAAAGAGCTGAAAACTGCTGTTCACAAACGCTCTCCATCCAACCTCACTGAGCTCGAGCTGTTTTGCAAGGAAGAATGGGCAAGAATTTCAGTCTCTTGATGTGCAAATCTGATAGAGACATACCCCAAGCGACTTGCAGCTGTAATCGCAGCAAAAGGTGGCTCTACAAAGTATTAACGCAAGGGGGCCGAATAATTTTGCACGCCCCACTTTTCATTTTTTTATTAGTTAAAAAAGTTTAAAAAATCCAATAGATTTTGTTCCACTTCACAATTGTGTCCCACTTGTTGGTGATTCTTCACAAAAAAATTACATTTGATATCTTTGTTTGAAGCCTGAAATGTGGCAAAAGGTTGAAAAGTTCAAGGGGGCCGAATACTTTCGCAAGGCACTGTATGTTGCGCTGTGTCTTTAAGATTCTTTAAAGGATAAATCCACCTTTGGGAACGTGTTACATGTTCCATCCGTTTTTAAGGTGAAACATGTAACATGTTCCTACTGCTGCAGCCATTCACCGTTCCCTCCTCTCCCTCTGGCAGCAGCATGGGGAGAAGTTCCCTATACTAGCTGTCACTTTTTGAAAACAGTGCGGCCGCACGGGGCTCTGCTCACACGGCTGCATTATTCATTCACAGCACAGGACTCTGTGTGTGTGAATGATCTACAAGCATCGCCATCCTTTGCGGCTGTTGGTTTGCAGTTCTCAATGATCTACCACTGCGCTGTTCAGTGCTATGGTAGTTCATTGAGTCTTCTTGTCAGTGTGAAACTGCCTGGCTGTACGATGTACAGGGCAAACAGCTTACGCTGACAGTCTGCAGGAGACCTGCATGGTATCAGCAATCTGCTGATCGCTGGTGCCATGTTTTCCAGGCTCCAAAAGGCAAAAAAAAATTGCATTTATTTATTTGAAGTGAACTTCTCATTAACCTCCCTGGCGGTTTCCCTGAGTGTGGCTCGGGGTTAAATTTCCGCACCATTAGCGGTAACCCCGAGCCACAATCGGGATTGCATTGCAGGATCCTGGTGCAGTGTACTTACCTTGTCCCCAGGATCCTGCAATATCCCCCCGGCTGTGTCTGTGTCTTCCACCCAATGCCTCTGTGTGCCGGGCTCCATTCCCTGCGAGCGGCGCATGGGGGTAGAGCCAAGCGGCAAATTCAAAAATGTGAAAAATCATAATACATACAGTACACTGTAATCTTAATGATTACATCACTGTATGAAATTATTTCACATCCCTTTTGTCCCTAGTGCTTTGTCCAGTGCCCTCCATGCAGTTTTATATTAGAAATACAGAGGAGTAGTGATGGACAAACTTCCAACGGGACGTTTCGCGAACGCGGACCGCGAACGTGGCCGATAGTTCGCGAATCAGAACATTCGCGGCGGGCCCCATCGACTTCAATGGGAGGCGAACTTTGCAAACATACAGGTCAAATTTGCAGCCACAAAATAATTAATAGCTGTGCAAACATAGTCCCACCACATGGCCAATGACATAACACATGTATGAGGTGAATCTGGGATCGACAACTACAAGCATTCTTTTTTTATATGGGAAATTGTTGTGACAATTCAGGACTGTGGAGCGCATGAAGGCAATGGAGGAGAGGGAAGGTCAGGGTAGGCAAGAAGAGGGTGCAGGAGATGATCACCAGCAGCGTGACATACAGCACTGACACCTGCACCGTAATAGAGTGATCTGACAACAGCACCGTGATAGAGAGCACTGACATCAGCAGCGTGACATAAAGCACTAACACCAGCACCGTGATATACAGCACTGACAGCAGCACCGTGATAGAGAGCACTGACATCAGCAGTGTAACATAAAGCACTAACACCAGCACCTTGATATACAGCACTGACAGCAGCACCGTGATAGAGAGCACTGACATCAGCAGCGTGACATAAAGCTCTAACACCAGCACCGTGATAGAGAGTACTAACATCAGCACCGTGATATACAGCACTGACACCTGCGCCGTAAGCAGCCCCAGGAGGAAGTCAGCATAGCACAGGGATGGTGGGAGCCCCTCATAATGAGCATAGCACAGGGATGGTGGGAGACCCTCATAATGAGCATAGCACAGGGATGGTGGGAGCCCCTCATAATGAGCATAGCACAGGGATGGTGGGAGCCCCTCATAATATGCACAGCAGAGGTAGAGCCCCAGGAGGAAATCAGCACAGCACAGGGATGGTGGGAGCCCCTCATAATAAGCAGCCCCAGGAGGATGTCAGCATAGCACAGGGATGGTGGGAGCCCCTCATAATAAGCAGCCCCAGGAGGAAGTCAGCACAGCACAGGGATGGTGGGAGCCCCTCATAATAAGCATAGCACAGGGATGGTGGGAGCCCCTCATAATAAGCAGCCCCAGGAGGATGTCAGCATAGCACAGGGATGGTGGGAGCCCCTCATAATAAGCAGCCCCAGGAGGAAGTCAACACAGCACAGGGATGGTGGGAGCCCCTCATAATAAGCATAGCAAAGGGATGGTGGGAGCCCCTCATAATATGCACAGCAGAGGTACAGCCCAGGAGGAAGTCAGCACAGCACAGGGATGGTGGGAGCCCCTCATAATAAGCAGCCCCAGGAGGAAGTCAGCACAGCACAGGGATGGTGGGAGCCCCTCATAATAAGCAGCCCCAGTAGAAATATGACGCCGCTCAACCTCTTCAAAGAGGAGGGTACGGGCATATAGTACGGTGTGCTTTTTTTGGACAAGGAATTGAGCCAAATGAAGAAAGAAGGTCTGTGTGCTCAATTAAAAAAATTGTTTATAGACATATACATGGTCTACTGGTCACATGTGTTGAATTCCTCCGAGATCCATGCCTCATTCATTTTTAGAAATGTGAGGTAGTTAACACTGTCGTGACCTAGGCGAGTATGCTTATCGGTCACGATCCCCCCTGCTGCGCTGAACGTCCTTTCGGACAGGACACTGGATGAGGGGCAAGCCAACAGTTCGATTGCAAATTGGGCAAGGTCTGGCCAGAGGTCAAGCCTGCCCACCCAGTAGTCCAGGGGTTCATCACTCCTCAGAGCGTCCACATCGGCCGTTAACCCGATGTAGTCGGACACCTGACGGTCTAGGCGTTCCCTGATGCTGGAACCGGATGACACCTGTCGATGGGTCGGCTGAAAGAATGACCTCATATCCGAAGTCACCAACACATCTTCAAACCGGCCTCTTCTTGCAGGCGCTGTTGGATTGGTACCCGCAAATCCTTCTCTGGGAGAGGTAATTGCTCCTCTGCCAGCGCACGCAAAAGCAGAATGCAGCATTTCTCAAAGCAAGGCCTGGAAGTGCTCCATTCTGCCAGCCCTCTGTGACAGCGGTAACATTTCCACCATTTTGTGTTTGTACCGGGGGTCTAAGTACGTTGCCACCCAGTACTGGTCCTTGACCCTCATGCTTTTTATACGGGGGTCCCTATTAAAACACTGGAGCATGAAGGCCCCCATTTGCACTAAACTGGAAGCGGTGTGGTGGCGTGGCTCCTGCTCATCATCCAGGATAATGTCGTCCTCTTCATTCTCCTCTCCCCATCCACGCACAACAGGGATCCCAGAAAGGTTTAAAGCATGCTCTTCTTGCTCCTCCTCATCCGCCCCGGCACCATCCTCCTCTGACTCCTCTTCAGACTCCTGTTGTTCACTTGTCTCAGATAGAGTAGCCCCCTCTGGGAATTCATCCAGCATTGCGACTTCCTCATCTTCCCGCTCCTGCTCCTCCACAGCTTGATCAATGACACGACACAATGCACGATCCATAAAGAAGGCATAAGGTACCATGTCACTGATGGCGCCATGGCTGCGACTGACCAGTTTGGTGATCTCCTCAAATGGGCGCAGAAGTCTGCATGCGTCGTGCTATAGCAGCCACTGGCGCGGTGAAAAAAAAAACAGCTCCCCAGAACCTGTTCATACATGTAGACGTTAACTGCACGTTTCTGCTGGAGCAGCCTATCAAGCATATAGAAGGTTGAGTTCCATCGCGTCGGGCAATCGCAAATAAGACGTCTGACAGGCAGATTGTGTCGCCGCTGAATGTCAGCAAGGCGAGCCATGGCCGTGTAAGATCTTCTGAAATGGGCCGAGATTTTCCTTGCCTGCCGCAAGATGTCCTGGACCCCAGGGTATTTGACAATGAATCGCTGCACGACCAAGTTTAAGATTTTGCCCTGTTTCAATGCGCTAAGCAGATTGGCACCGTTGTCACACACCACTTTACCAACTGTCAAATTGAGCCGTGTTAGCCACTGATCTGCCTGTGAACGCAAAGCTGAAAGGAGTGCCGGGCCTGATGTGGCTCTTGGCTTCCAGGCACAACAGACGCAGCACGACATGGCAACGTCTCACCTGGCATGTCGAATAGGTTCTGGGGAGCTTGGGCGGCGCAGCGGAAGAGACGCTAGCAGCAGAAAAGGAGGAGTCAGCCGAGGAGGAGAGGGAGGAGGATGGAGTAGGAGGAGGAGGAGAAGAAGAGCCAGGCCTGCATGCAATCCGTGGCGGTAAAACCAAATCTACACAGGTGCCACGGGTTACATACTTGACGGCCGTCAGAAGGATCACCCAGTGGGCAGTAAAAGTGATATACCTTCCCTGCCCGTGTTTGCTAGACCACGTGTCTGTGGTCAGATGTATCTTGGCACCGACACTGTGTGCCAGAGATACATTCACTTGCCGCTGAACATGGCCATATAGCTCTGGGATGCCCTTCTGTGAGAAATACTTCCTTCCTGGGACCTTCCATTGTGGTGTTCCAATGGCCACAAATTTGCGAAAGGCCTCCGAGTCCACCAGTTTATATGGCAGTAGTTGGCGAGCTATAAGTTCTGACAAGCCAGCCGTCAACCATTGGGCGTCATAATTTTTTTACGCTTGAACGTTAGGCCCACGGAAGCCTGCCTTTTTGCAGAAAAACGTGAGCTTGGCGTGATGGAAGGTGGAGTGGAGGACAATTGTGAGGAGAGAGGAGAAGGAGAAGTAGAAGACGAGGCTGGACGGTGAGAGCCTGGAGTGTGGCTTTGTGTGTTCCGTTGCTCCCACTGGGCTCGGTGATGGCTGCTCATGTGCCTTCTTAAGGCGGTCGTCCCTAGGTGAGTGTTGGGCATACCGTGACTAATGCGTTGACTGCAAAGATTGCAGATGGCAACGCTATTGTCAGCAGCGGACACGTTAAAAAAAGCCCACACTGCGGAGCCATGTGCCGGTGTCCTGGGAGCGCCAGATGTGACCGTACATGGTCGATGACTCGCTCCTGATACATTTGCAGTCTGCTTTGTCCCTCCTGCGCAATGTAAGTTATTCCTGCTTCTCCTCCCTATCTGCTGGTCCATATCTCCCTCCGAACTCCCCTCCTCTTCCTCTCTTGTGAGCACCCACGTGACATCACTAGACATGTCATCATCGACGTCACCTTCCACACCGCTATAAGTAGAGATCTCAAAGTAGGCAGCAACACCGGGGACCAACCTCCTCCTTGGGCTGATCTGGGTACTGGCGTCAGACTGCTGAGTAGCAGTTGTTGCTACTTCCTCTTCCTGATCCAATACCAAGAGTGGCTGCGCATCAGAAATGTCTTGATATGGATCGGAAAATAATTCCTTTGACTCAAGCGGAAGGTATGTGGAGGTGGTGGTGTTGTTGGTGGTAGTGTCTTTGGGGGTGCACATAGCAGAGAGTGAAGAAGAGGGTGCAGATCGAGAGGATGAGGAGGGTGCAGAAGAGTAAGGCTGAGTGAGCCACTCAACCAAGTCTGGTGCGTCCTTTAAATGAATTGAACGCACCTTCTGCAACTTCCCACTTTGGATCAAGCCTGTTGCTCCTGCCCTACCCCTGCGGAAGGGCCTGCCTCTTCCTCTGCCTGTCATTTTTTAAATGACCCTGTGACAAAACTCTCAGTCCCTATACTGATGAAGGACTGCTGCAGTATAGGGCAGCGGTCAGCAGTAGTGCACCTCAACCCTATGTATTGTGGACCTATACCAGTCCTTACGGAATAGCAGACTGTACCTCACTCAACTCTATGTACTGTAGCACCCTAGACCAAGTTACCAGTCCTTATAAGGACCTTTGTGGAACAAGTAGGTTGTGTGTGACTGATTAGCAGGCTGTACGTCAGTCCCTATACTGATGAAGGACTGCTGCAGTATAGGGCAGCGGTCAGCAGTAGTGCACCTCAACCCTATGTATTGTGGACCTATACCAGTCCTTATAGAATAGCAGACTGTACCTCACTCAACCCTATGTACTCTAGCACCCTAGACCAAGTTACCAGTCCTTATAAGGACCTTTGTGGAACAAGTAGGTTGTGACTGATTAGCAGACTGCAGCAGAAGGGCAGCAGTCAAGTATAATATTCTTTCTATATTTGGAGGAAAGAATATTATACGTGTACAAGCCTATTACCATACCAGTCCTGAAAAGAACCTTTGTGGACCTAATATAGTAACAGCTACTGATTAAACTGACCCTCACTGCCTCACACACAGCTTCCTGCCTGTCCCTATATAAACTGACAAAACAGAGGCTGCTGGAACAATAACTTGAATAGTACTTTTGTGGACCTGATAGTAACAGCTAATGATTAAACTGACTGTCCCTGCAGCACACACCGTCCTGTCCCTTTCTCTAAACTGACAAAAGACACTCAGGCTGCTGCAACAATCAGTAGCACAGCAGTGCCTCAAACCTATATCCTGAACTACACCTAACACCTATACCAGTCCTGAAAAGAACTTTTGTGTACCAAATATCTAGCGATTTGGGTCACTGCAATCTCTCCCTGCTCCACACAGCAACCTCTCCCTATAGTGACAGAAGAAAGAATGTAAAATGGCCGCCGGATCAGGTCTATTTATAAGTTAGGGGGAATGTCCAAGTGTCCATGTGCTGTAATGTCTCAATTGGCTGTCCTGTACCCAGGGCTGGACTGGGACAGAAATGTGGCCCTGGACTTCATCCAGACCGGCCCACTTACAGTTTGAGTGTCCCATCAGCACTCCCTTACATCAGAGTGTCCCATCACCAGCCCCCTTACATCAGAGTGTCCCATCACCAGCCCCCTTACATCAGAGTGTCCCATCAGCACCTCCTTACATCAGAGTGTCCCATCACCAGCCCCCTTACATCAGAGTGTCCCATCAGCACCCCCTTACATCAGAGTGTCCCATCACCACCTCCTTACATCAGAGTGTCCCATCAGCACCTCCTTACATCAGAGTGTCCCATAACCAGCCCCCTTACATCAGAGTGTCCAATCACAAGTCCCCTTACATCAGTGTCCCATCAGCACCTCCTTACATCAGAGTGTCCCATCATTAGCCCCCTTACATCAGAGTGTCCCATCATTAGCCCCCTTACATCAGAGTGTCCCATCATTAGCCCCCTTACATCAGAGTGTCCCATCACCAGTCCCCTTACATCAGAGTGTCCCATCACCAGTCCTCTTACATCAGAGTGTCCCATCACCAGTCCCCTTACATCAGAGTGTCCCATCACCAGCCCCCTTACATCAGAGTGTCCCATCACCAGCCCCCTTACATAAGAGTGTCCCATCAGCACCCCCTTACATCAGAGTGTCCCATCACCAGCCCCCTTACATCAGAGTGTCCCATCAGCACCCCCTTACATCAGAGTGTCCCATCAGCACCCCCTTACATCAGAGTGTCCCATCAGCACCCCCTTACATCAGAGTGTCCCATCACCAGCCCCCTTACATCAGAGTGGCCCACTGAGCCATCAGCCCACAGGGAAACTCCCGGTAGTCCCGATGGCCAGTACATGCCTGCCTGTACCCCATGATGGATGTGTCATCATAGGTCAAAGTTCTTTTACACAGTAAACACGGAAGCCCGCCCGGCAAACGGCGGCAATAGTCCGGCGATCGGGCGGACCACGAACAGCCGAAATTCGCCACGAAACAACCTCCGGGCGAACCGTTTGGCCATCACTACAGAGGAGTGGTGTCGCCCCTGTATGAGACTTGATTGTCAGTGAACCCACATCTCTAGTACAATAGAAAAAGAATCCCTGAAAAAGAGTGTATATCCTCTGATGGGATTTTAAATAGTTTACTGGCAATAGGTAATAGTAGAAAGACTCTAATCTCTTCTACTCTTGTACTATTACCTATTGCCAGTAACCCTATTTAATTTCCCATCAGAGGATATACACTCTTTTTTAGTGATTCTTTTTGTATTATAAATACTGCCTGGAAACTGGAAATTGTCCATAGCAACCAAAAAGTGTGCCTTTATGTCAAAAGTGGTTTTAGACCAGCTAGAAAACGGCAATAGTAAATTAGAACACTTGCAAAATTGAGTGATAGTTAATTATGTGGAAATTAATTTTATTACTATCATATTATTATTTTTTAGAATTATTTATATTTATTATATTATAAGTTTGTGTTTCAAACTTCATCATACCTGGGATGTCTACTAGACTCTTGTTTGGACAGATTTAAGTGTGTTATTCCTAACACAAATCGCCAAATTTCTATGCAAAATATTTGTACTGCTTTGAGACGCAAAGATCTGACATAATCATACCGCCAGGGAGGCTACGGCTGGGTTCACACTATTGCAATTTGGATGCGGTAGCTGCAAAAATGTCAGTCCAGCGCATTCGTGCAGGAGCCTCAGCACAGAGCTCTGAAGGAATGGCACCAATGTTCAGTTTCTTCAAAGTACATGCGCTGGTGACGTCACTGGCTGCTGCTCACTGGAATATCTCCTAAACAGTGCACATTTATTATATATTCCTATTACTTACATGTAAGCTTTATTATAAACTTACCTATAGGTAAAAATGTCATAAAAGACTTTACTATGACTTTAATTCAGAGTGGATAATCCATCTCCATCTAGTGGTCAAGTTTTATAATGACACATCAATCTATACAATTCGTATTCGTCTTGAAAGGCAGCACCCTTTACAAAATCCATGATCACCTCCTAATCAATATCATCAACTAAAAATCAAACAAATAAAAAGAGACCGCAGGTGAAACGTGTTCCCCTCCCATGCAGGAAATGTGCACAGAACGCCCCTTTCCTGTGTGAACAGACCCTCAATGTCACCCCAAACCCGGGTAGCAGTCTTGTGACAAAATATGCTTGGCTCTCCGCTGAAAAAAAAGTACAGGAGCTACTTTGGCGCTGGCTGCCCTATGTTGTCACACAACAAATGCACCAAAACAAAGCAATGTGTCGGCCAGGTGTGAAGGCGGCCTGATTGTTAATGGCAATTAAATATATGGCACATTGAACAATCTTTTCAGTCTTTTAATTGTATAGATCATTATTTTTCAAACTTTTATCAGTCAAGGCACCCTTTAAAAAATATGGACAGTCTGGGGGCTCCCCATTTCAAAAGGTAAAAACTATTCTAATAGTTTTGCATAACACAGCAGCATCCACACATGTAGGACCCCCAACATTAGGGGGGATTTATTCTTCCAAAGCAAATCATCTTTTATAAACTGGTATTGACTAGGATTCCAAGGTTTCTCTTTTCCCTCAAATTTTCTCCATCACTCAGCTAAAGTGCCCTCAAGAAGGTTGTAATGGTGCACAATGGAAACCTGTGGCTAAAAGGCAGCTTTATCCACATGCTGGCTTGTATACAATTTTGGGGCAATTTTCAGGCATTTTGCCAAGGCACCTCTGAAGAAACCTCATGGTGCCCCAGGGTGCCTGGACATCCTGGCTGATAAAAGCTGCTATAGATAATATGGTTATATATATAACATTGTTTTAAGTCCCTCTTATGCTGGGTTGTCTCTGCCCAGACAATCCAGTGTTGTCTTGCTGCGATCCGCTACTCAGTTGTCACATCCTGGGTCCCATGCTGCCATCCTGGTCATTGAGAGTTGGCTGCCTCTTCTGGGTTCAGGCACAAGCCCCGCCCCCACTCCTCCAGATGATCCACACCAGCACGCCACGTCTGCCTATCAGATGCTGCGGATCCCTTCTCCTGTAGCCTCCTAGGATACATGATGTGGTATCCCAGGAGAGTGGTATGAAAAAAGTTAACTGAAGAATAGCATTTTACTATACAGAGGGGGGTGGGGGCTGTGAGTGCATGTAGGGGGGGTCATTTTAGGATTGTAGGCTCCACTTTAAAGTGTATCCCCAGCCAACTTTCACAAGGTGGCCTTCCTTATTGCCATCATGTCTGCGAGGTAAGTGCTAGCAATATTGTCTTGTATAAAACTTGTATGGACAAGGTTGTCTTGAGGCCTGGAGCCTCCTTTCATCGTAAAGTGGATGTAAACCGGATTCATGAACTTTTTTCATGTGCTCTGATTAAACCAAGAGTCCTTTGGTGAAATCGATTGGTCAGAAGTGACGATCTAGTGATCCTCTCTCCCATTCGCTAACATACTTTTGACCAATAGATTCCAAGCCTGCCCACCACGACAAGGTAGACTCTTCTAGGGCAGGACCTACACTAAACTACACTAAGCTACCCTACTGGATGCTAGTCATCGTTTTTCTAATGTTGGATGTATGTTTGTAGTAGGCCTCGTCCTATAATCTGTGTGTGCGATCTGCTCTCTCCTAATCAGTCGTTTTCTTTCCTTCAACCTCTCCAAATCTTACAGTGTATGGCTATCTAAATGTGCTTCTAAAGCCCTAAGTTTTATCACCTTAATGCACTCTATGTACTAAGGAGAAGGACCTTCTCTGCTGAAGCCGCCCACCCAACCCCCCTTTTCCTTACCTGAGCCCATCCGATCCAGCTTCCACCGCTGTCTCTCTCCTCATTGGACAGACTGATAGCAGTGGGAGCGATTGGCTACAGCTGCTGTCAATCATGGGGTGCGCGGTGGCCAGAGTCCCGCTTTCTGTGTCAATAGATGCAGCAGCGAGTCTCGGGAGTGAGCACGCACAGGTGCCCCCAGGGAAAGCGGCTTTCCGTGGGGGCACCTGATGAAGAGGAGGGTCCTGGAGTGCCAGTGGGGGTACCATTGCATAGAGCAGGTAAGTATAGGCATGTTTAGTATTTTTTTTTTTTTTTAAATACCCAGTCTAAAAAGAAAATATCTGTTATTACTATACTTATACATTCATACAATTTTTTTTTTGTTTTTTTTGTTTTTTTTCTCAAAACATCAATTACTATAAAACTGCTAGAAGTATGCTGTATAGAGGAAAGATGTTAAATATTTATACATTTACATGTATACATTTTCTATACATTTTTTTCAAACCCTTAACTATTAGGCCCCCTTCACACGGGACGAATCGGATGGATGGGCTCCGCTAGCTCAGTGGGGGATCGCTCCGTTGATCCTCGCTGAGCCGGCAGATGACAGGTCTGTCTCCGCTCCCTGTGCAGGGATGGACCTATCAGAGCCCCGCTGTTCTCTATGGGCAGATCGGATGAAAATGGACTGCGTGACCGTTCTCATCCGATCCCATCTGATCGCCATCTGTCTGTTTTGAGCAGATCTTGTCGGATCGGATGGCAGGTGGGTGTCAGCGGACACATCTTCACTGACATCCGCCTGCCCATATGAGTCAATGAGTGGCCGGCTCAGATCTGACTGAAAATGGATCCGAGAGGGTCAGTCGTGTAAAAGGGGCCTTACAGTTGTCACCAAACTGCAGCCCTGGGGCCAGATGTGGCCCTTTGCTTGCTTTTATCCTGCCCTTGAAGCATTATTCCTCCCACTGACACCAATGATGGGGCAATATTCCCACCACTGACTCCAATAATGGGCCACTATTCCCCCCCACTGACACCAATGATGGGGCAATATTCCCACCACTGACTCCAATAATGGGCCACTATTCCCCCCCACTGACTCCAATGATGGATCACTTCCTCCCACTGACTCCAATGATTGGGCACTATTCCTCCCACTGACTCCAGTGATGGGGCACTATTCCTCCCACTGACTCCAGTGATGGGGCACTATTCCACCCACTGACTCCAATCATGGGGCACTATTCCTCCCACTGACACCAATGATGGGACACTATTCCTCCCACTGACTCCAATGATGGGGCACTATTCCCCCACTGACTCCAATGATGGGGCACTATTCCCCACTGACTCCAATAATGGGGCACTATTCCCCTCACTGACTCCAATAATGGGGCACTATTTCCCCCACTGACTCCAATAATGGGGCACTATTACTCCCACTGACTCCAATAATGGGGCACTATTTCCCCACTGACTCCAATAATTGGGCACTATTTCCCCCACTGACTCCAATGATGGGGCACTATTCCTGCCACTGACTCCAATAATGGGGCACTATTCCCCCCACTGACTCCAATGATGGGGCACTATTCCCCCCACTGACTCCAATAATGGAGCACTATTCCCCCACTGACTCCAATAATGGGGCACTATTCCTCCCACTGACTCCAATAATGGGGCACTATTCCCCCCACTGACTCCAATAATGGGGCACTATTCCCCCACTGACTCCAGTGAAAGGGCACTATTCCCCCACTGACTCCAATGACGGGGCAGTATTCTCCCACTGACTCCAATGACAGGGCACTATTCCCCCCACTGACTCCAATAATGGGGCACTATTCCCCCCACTGACTCAAATAATTGGGCCCTATTCCCCCACTGACTCCAATAATTGGACATTATTTCCCCCACTGAATCCAATAATGGGGCACTATTCCTCCCACTGACTCCAATAATGGGGCACTATTCCCCTCCTGACTCCAATAATTGGGCACTATTTCCCCCACTGACTCCAATGATGGGGCACTATTCCTGCCACTGCCTCCAATAATGGGGTACCACTCCCCCCACTGACTCCAATAATGGGGCACTATTCCCCTCACTGACTCCAATAATGGGGCACTATTTCCCCCACTGACTCCAATAATGGGGCACTATTACTCCCACTGACTCCAATAATGGGGCACTATTCCCCCACTGACTCCAATAATTGGGCACTATTTCCCCCACTGACTCCAATGATGGGGCACTATTCCTGCCACTGACTCCAATAATGGGGCACTATTCCCCCCACTGACTCCAATGATGGGGCACTATTCCCCCCACTGACTCCAATAATGGAGCACTATTCCCCCACTGACTCCAATGATGGGGCACTATTCCCCCCACTGACTCCAATAATGGGGCACTATTCCTCCCACTGACTCCAATAATGGGGCACTATTCCCCCCACTGACTCCAATAATGGGGCACTATTCCCCCACTGACTCCAATGATAGGGCACTATTCCCCCACTGACTCCAATGACGGGGCAGTATTCTCCCACTGACTCCAATGACAGGGCACTATTCCTCCCACTGGCTCCAATAATGGGGCCCTATTCCCCCCACTGACTCCAATAATGGGGCACTATTCCCCCCACTGACTCAAATAATGGGGCACTATTCCCCCCACTGACTCCAATGACGGGGCCCTATTCCCCCACTGACTCCAATAATTGGACATTATTTCCCCCACTGAATCCAATAATGGGGCACTATTCCTCCCACTGACTCCAATAATGGGGCACTATTCCCCTCCTGACTCCAATAATTGGGCACTATTTCCCCCACTGACTCCAATGATGGGGCACTATTCCTGCCACTGCCTCCAATAATGGGGTACCACTCCCCCCACTGACTCCAATAATGGGGCACTATTCCTCCCACTGACTCCAATAATGGGGCAGTATTTCCCCCACTGACTCCAATGATGGGGCACTATTCCTCCCCACTGACTCCAATAATTGGACACTATTTCCCCACTGACTCCAATAATGGGGCACTATTCCCCCCACTGACTCCAATAATGGGGCACTATTCCTCCCACAGACTCCAATAATGGGGCACTATTCCTCCCACTGACTCCAATAATTAGGCACTATTCCTCCCACAGACTCCAATAATGGGGCACTATTCCTCCCACTGACTCCAATAATGGGGCACTATTCCTCCCACTGACTCCAATAATGGGGCACTATTCCTCCCGCAGTAAACTGATCCTTTCCTTAGAAGGTTTGGAGACCCCTGAACTAGTACTACACCACTTCATGTAATGTATATAAAAAGAAAATCTGTCACACAATGGGGATTAGAAACAGATATGGAGCACCATTGGGATCAACACGAATGTCAAACCAGTAGTTGAGCATTTCTTCCAAGGTGATTGGGGCATCAGCGGGCAGTCTGCGGGGCAGTCGGGGAACAGCAGCCCGGCACAGAGGACAGGTCCTGCTCTGCTGCGCCCATCGCTGGATGCATTCCAGGTGGAATTGGTGACTGCAGGGCAGAGTCGTAATGTCTTCTCCATTTTGAAAATCTATTAAACAAATGGAACATGTCAGCTGGTCCTCACCACCCGGCTGGATGGGTGGCGGTGGTGATGGGGGTTGTTGAGGAGCTCTGCCGCGGTCTCTAGGAGAACGGCTCCTATGGTCCTCCTGTCTCCTCCGACGGGCTCTAGACCTCGTCCGATGGGCGATGGGTGACTCTCCGCCGTCCTGACGAGAACACCTCTGCCGGGATCCGGGACGAGAAGGACGAGGCATCCCGATGGTATAGGGTGCCTTTTATACCTGAAAAAGGCTAAAAAATTATAATATTAATAATAATATTATAATTAGCAATAAGATGGTAGAAATAGCGATAACTATCAATTAAAATCGATAAAATCGCAGTCAGTCACAAGGAAAAGCAGTAAAACGCTGTGAGATCGCAGAGCAACAGCTCAGAGCAACCGCACTCAGCAACTCGTAATGAGAAGTGACCTGAGACAGGCTCAGCCTCATCCCCCTCTAGTAAGCGCCTATCATTCATCTTATGGTGACCTCACAGCATCGTATTTGTTGCCCATATGTCATCATACAACACTGTACACATCTACATCTTATATCATTACATTCATTTCACATTTCATTACATTCTAATGGGTTTTTTAAGGGTTTAATTCTTTAAAATTGTCACTAGGTGGCAGTCTCCGTTTTCCCATAGCTAATTTGCATACCACTATGTCCCTGTCCAATCAGCTGAAGGCTGTGCAGTGAGGAGAGTGGGAGTTGGGCGCCATCTTGGCTAATGGTTGTGTATGAGAAATTGATATGAGTTTATATTTGCTGGGAAAGCTGAAGAAATCACCCAATCCGGGAATTTTGGTGAGTGAGGAGAGCAGAGCTTTACAGGTGAGGAGTACAGAGGGGAGGAGAGCCGGGGGTAGGTAGGAGAAGGCGGTGGGGGGGAGGTAAGTAGGTGGGGGGTAGGTCTGACAGAATGTACTGTGTGCTCTGTGGTGTGAGGTGAGCTCTGAGGTGTAATGGGAAGTATATAGCCGGCTGTAGAGGTGATAATATCCGGGGGAGGGGGGGCAGACATAGCTGGAGCCCCCCATCACCCCTCAAGGCGGACTTGAGGCCCCTATAATGTGTAAGCTGACCCCCCTCCCCCCTCTGATGATATAAAACAAATGTAATATATTGCAGAGTAGCAGCCCTCAGATCTGCATTATATTTCCTGGTCACCATGGTGATCATTCAGTAACACTTCCTGTCCTCCATCCCATATACATAGAGGGGGCTGCTATGACTAGAAATAAGAGGGGGAGGGGACATTCACTGCCCCAGACCCCTAATACAGGGATGGTCACATGACACTTCCATGACCACTAATGATGGGGGGGGTAAAAGTGTTTGTAAACCTCAGACATGAAATATGAAGAATGCATATCCCTCTATAGCTGGGGTTGGCAACCCGTCGATCGCCACACAGTGACTGGTTGATCGACACCTCGGCTTGCCGAGCCGACTATCAGATGTGGGACTGTTTATTGGCAGCGGAAACGCCGGCCGCACAGAGAACAGCCGGCGCATCAGCCGATGCGGCTTCTATAGTGCGGCAGTGTCAGGCGGAGTGATATTACCGCCCCCCTCTGTATTCCTGCCTTAGCAGAGAAGCGGAGTGCAATATACCAAACAAGTAGTGTGTGCCCGAGGTGCCCGGGGAGCTGCGGGCAGACCTACCACCCCCTGGGGAGTTTCCAGACAGACGGAGCTGCTTCGGCAGTCTGTGTCTGTTCTGTCCCTGGATGCCCCCTCCTCACCCAATGGATGCTCGGGGGCATCGCACCCTTCACCCCAATTCTTCACTGCTCTCAGTTGTAGTCGGATCCAATGACCAATGGTAAAGGGCCAGTTCACACCACATGCAGTCCGGTGCATTTTTTTCTGCCTAAA
Source organism: Lithobates pipiens (assembly GCF_037356315.1). NCBI lineage: Eukaryota > Metazoa > Chordata > Amphibia > Anura > Ranidae > Lithobates > Lithobates pipiens. Next base: position 60,573,076 of record NW_027507686.1, on the reverse strand, counting down.
AAACGCATGGATAGTAGGTTATATGCTTTTCAATGACATCGTTCACACCAGTGCTTGCATTTCCAGTGCGTTCCAGAAAAAAAATAGAACATGCTGCATTTTTCCTTCATTGGACTGTGCTGCAATGCTGTAAAACGCATCAAAAATGCACTGGAACACACAGGTCCTTACGGCCAGTTCACACCATAGAAACGCAGTCCGGATGCGTTCCAGATGCTTTTCTGCATGCACGTTTTTGGTGCATTTTTAATGCAGTCCAGTGCATTTCCCTCCCATTTTTTCTTAACCCTAAATAAGGACATGTGTGTTCCAGTGCGTTTTTGATGCTTTTTACAGCATTCCAATACAGATCAGTGCAGGAAAAATGCAGCGTGTTCTACTTTTTTTTTTCTGGAACTGGAAAGCCCTGAAACTGACCGCACTGGTGTGAACTATGCCATAGGAAACCATATAACCGACTTTCCATGCGTTTTTGATGTAGGAAAAATCGCACAGGACTGCATGTGGTGTGAACTGGCCCTAAATAAGAACATATGTGTTTCAGTGCGTTTTTGGTGCATTTTACAGTGTTCCAGTTCCAGAAGAAACTTTTCCTGCACTTGACTATATTGGAACACTGTAAAACATGCCAAAAACGCACTGGAATGCAACTAAATGCACCAAAAACGCACTGAAACACACATTTAAGGTTAAGAAAAAAGAGGTAGAAAAAATGACCTGGATTGCATCAAAAACACGCATGCCGAAAAGGATCTGGAACGCATCCGGACTGCGTTTCTATGATATGAACTGGCCCTAAATACGGATATGTGTGTTTTAGTGCATTTAGGTGCATTCCAGTGTTTTTTTGTTTCTTTTTACAGTGTTCCAGTGCAGGAAAAATGCAGCGTGTTCTTCTTAACCCCTTCCCGCCGAGCGTACACAGATGTGCGTACTCGGCTTCCGGGGGTTATACCGGGATGATGCCCGCACCTGCAGGCATCATTCCGGTACCGTTTTGCAGAGCGGGCGATCGGCTATCCAACCATAACAAACGATGCGGCTAAAAGCCGCTCGGCTGTTATGCCGGAGGATTGGGACGTCCCCCCCCTCCCGCCGCTCTTACCGGTGCTCCCGTTCAATCAGGAGCACCGATCTCACATCCGCCGCTTCCAGCGGCTGGGGAGGGACTGGAATGAAGCAGTAAGAGGCTTCATTCCAGTCTCCTAATTGTAAACACGGAAGCGACATCATGACGTCACTTCCCGTTTACTCGGCTGCCAATGGCGCCGGTTTTAAAAAAAATTATACAGTATTCAGAATCTTCGTTTTCGGCGATCTGAATACATTGACGTGTAAAGGAGGGGTGGGGGGTCTTTTAGACCCTCCATCCCTCCATAAAGAGTACCTGTCACCACCTATTACTGTCACAAGGGATGTTTACATTCCTTGTGACAGCAATAAAAGTGATCAAAATTTTTATTTTTAAAAAAAAACAATTTATTAATTTTAAAATAAATAAAAAAATAAACATTTTTTTAAAGCGCCCTCCGTCCCCGCGATACGCATACGTAAGTCGTGCCCACATATGTAAACGGTGTTCAAATCACACATGTGAGGTATCGCCGCGATCGTCAGAGCGAGAGCAATATATCTAGCACTAGATCTCCTTTGTAACTCTAACCTGGTAACCGTAAAAAAATGTTTAAATTGTCGCCTATTGAGATTTTTTAGGTACCGTAGTTTGTCGTCATTCCACGAGTGCGTGCGATTATAAAGTGTGACATGTTTGGTGTCTATTTACTCGGCGTAACATTATCTTTCACATTGTGCAAAAAACTGGGCTAATTTTACTGTTTCGTTTTTTTTTTTTTAATTCATGAAAGTGTCCCTTTTGCCAAAAAGTTGCGTTTAAAACACTGCTGCGCAAATACCGTGTGACATAAAATATTGCAACAATCGCCGTTTTATTCTCTAGAGTCTCTGCTAAAAAAATATATATAATGTTTGGGGGTTCCAAGTTATTTTCTAACAAAAAGTATGGATTTTAACTTGTAAACACAAGATGCCAAAAATAGACTTAGTCATGAAAGGGTTAAAAACTATATAACCTACTTTACATGCGTTTTTGATTCCAGAAAAAAAATGCACTGGACTGCATGTGGCCCTAAATAAGGAAATGTAACATAAAACGCACGGATGTGAACTATAGCCATACTGTAGTGTGTTTCTGCAAAACTAAAAACGCACTAAAAAAATGCACAGGTGTGAACCAGGCCTTACTCGTGGATTGAGATTCAGGCAGCTGGGTGGATCCCAACAATATGGTCGGGATCCTTCCAGATCCTATAGCTGCTCTGCCATGTCAGCTGACAACGGGCAATAGTGCTTGTCTCCCTTCCCAGGTACTGAGCGGCTGTACAATACAGGAGTCACTCATAGCTGGTTGTTCACACCACATGCAGTCCAGTGCATTTTTTTCTGCATCAAAAACGCATGGAAAGTAGTTTATATAGTTTTCTATGGCATATTTCACACCAGTGCGGTCAGTTCCGGGGCTTTCCAGTTCCAGTAAAAAAAATGTAAGTATTGCATTTTTCCTGTACTGGAACGCGGTAAAATGCATGAAAAATGCACTGTAGTGCATCAAAAACGCACCGGATCCCATTACACTGAAAAAAAGAAAAAAAAAGCATCTGGAATGCATCCAAAAATGCACTAAAGACACACATGCAGAAACACATCCGGAACAGATCTGGAATGTGTTTTTGTGGTGTGAACGGCCCTAATTGTCCTATCTGAGAACTGAAGCCGTATGGGCAGAATTATTATTGCATGTTTCTTCTGACATGTGCTGCACAATGCTCTATTCTCTCTAATTGTCTTCATTTGCACAGTAGGGTAATAGAATCGCATTATCACGGGTCGATTGTATAAAAGCTCAGATTCAGTTTTTCTGGTGGATTTTATTCTACTATAAATGGATTCTCTTATTAACAATAGAGAGAATAACAATAGACTCTCAAATGTTTAATATTAATAATAATTTTGAATAAAAAAATGCAATGATTGTATTACTGCTTGTGTTGTAGCCAAATGATTTCATACTTGGATGTGAAGGGGACTCTTAGGCCTCGTACACACGGGTGAATGTCGGGCTCGTTCGGCCCGTGTGTACTGCAGCCAATCCGACAAGCCGTTCTTTTAGCCAGCTTCTCTGGAAGGGTTATGACTGAAAGAGGTCTGCTGAGCGACTCCCATTCAGTGCTGACCGGAGTGTTCTGGTGGGTGGGCTGTTCCCCTGGCACAACAGAATCACACAGCAGGAGAGATCGCCGTACTAACATTGCATTGATAGTACAGCGGCTCCCCCTGAATTGTCAGTTTTCTTTTTTTCTTTGTTTAGCCCGCCGCGTAGAACAAAAAAAACGATTATTGTGTACGAGGCTTAGAAGTAGAGCTGGGCGATTTTCAAAAAAAAAACTCGATTCACGATTCAAATCAAGTTTGTTTTTTTTGGTTTTTTTTGATGGACAGTCCTGAGGAGCTGATTTTAAAATCAGAGTTTAGTGTCACTTCTAAGTAGGACTGGGGAAAAAATCTATTTAAATCTTGAATCGAGTTGAGAGGTCAAATCGATTCAAAATTTAAAACAAATTGATTGTTTTAGATTTTTTTTTCACCAACCCGCCGGTCCTGAGGTGCTCCGGGCAGGAGTTTTTAGGCGAGGCCGAGGCTCCGGCCTAGTCCTTGGCTTCTTCTTCTTCTTCCTTGTGGACTAGGCCGAAGCCATGGCCTCGCCTAAAAACTCCTGTCCGGAGCACCTCAGGACCGGCGGGTTGGTGAAAAAAAAATCTAAAACAATCAATTTGTTTTAAATTTTGAATCGAATTGACCTCTCAACTCGATTCAAGATTTAAATAGATTTTTTCCCCAGTCCTACTTAGAAGTGACACTAAACTCTGATTTTAAAACCATCTTTTCAAATATGTATTCTTAACTCAAAAAATATCCTCTGTGGCTCTCAGCCCCCTCCAAATTCTTTTCTTTTATTTTTTGCTCACACATGATTGCAACTAATATAATATGCACTGCTTGTTTAAAAGAAATGGGTGTGAGGGGGAAAGGAGAGGTTGAGGAGCTCAAGGAGGATGACGATGGTAAGGAGGCAGAGAAACACACAATGAGAAATAATTTCATGAAAAATTTCCCAGGACCATTAACTACTTAATGGCCCACCACACATTTACTGCCGCAGGGCGGCCCGGCTGCACAAAAACAACATACCTGTACTTTGTTTGCACTTCCTGGTCTGGGGCACGTGCGTGCAACCCGCTCCCACTGTGATTGGACACAGCAGGACCTAATCAGCGGGTCCGCGATCGTTCAGAGGAACAACAGAACGGTGGTTTGTAAACCAGGCAGTCCGTCGTTTTGTCACAGAAGAAGAGAGAGATGTGTGATTCCTACTAATCAGGAACACCGATCTCTCTCTATATCTAGTGTCAGCCCACACAGTAAGAAAGCACAACTAGGGAACACATTTAACCCTTTGATTGCCCCTTATGTTAACCCCTTCCCTGCCAGTGTCATTTATACAGTGACAATGCATTTTTTTAGCACTGATCACTGTATTGGTGTCGCTGGTTCCCAAAAAGTGTCACTTAGGCTGCTTTCACAGTGCAGCGGGAGCGGCGTCGGCGGTAAAGTGCCGCTATTTTTAGCGGCGCTTTAGCGGCGGTGTGCGGGCGCTAGCGGGGTGGTTTTAACCCCCGCTAGCGGCCGAAAATGGGTTAAACCCGCCCGCAAAGCGTCGCTACAGCGGCGCTTTGCCGGCGGTATTGCCGCGGTGTCCCATTGATTTCAATGGGTAGGAGCGGTGAATACACCGCTCCTTCACCGCTGCAAAGATGCGGCTAGCAGGACTTTTTTCACCGTCCTGCCAGCGCATCGCTCCAGTGTGAAAGCCCTCCGGCTTTCACACTGGAGTTAAAGGGCCCGGTTTTTTTCAGGCATTACACAGGCGCTATTTTTAGCACTGAATACCGCCCCAGTGTGAAAGCAGCCTTAGTGTCAGATTTGTCCAGCGCAATGTCGTAATCCTGCTAAAAATCGCTGATCGCCGCCATTACTAGTAAAAAAGAAAAAAGTCCCTAAATCTATCCCCTAGTTTGTAGACGTGATAACTTTTGCGCAAACCATCAATATATACTAATTGGGATTGTTTTACCAAAAATATGTAACAGGATACATATTGGCCTAAATTGATGAATGTTGTTTTTTTGATTAGATATGTTTATAGCAGAAAGTAAAAAATATTTTATTTACATTTTTTATTTTATTTTTCAAAATTGTTGGTCTTTTTTTGTTTCTAGAGAAAAAAATAAAAACCGCAGAGGTGATCAAATACCACCAAAAGAAAGCTCTATGTGTGGGGGAAAAAAGGGGCATACATTTTGTTTAGGTACAATGTCGCACAACCGCACAATTGTTAGTTAAAATAACGCAGTGCCGTATCGCAAAAAGTGGGCTGGTCATTAAGGGGGTAAATCCTTCCGGGACTGAAGTGATTAAATGGGGGATATGTATGGATTCAATTTGTTGAATAAGGAGGATATTGTTGTGACTTTAAGCCCCCTTTCACACAGGCTGTGCGATCAGGTCGGCCTGTCTGTTATTCAGGTGGATCTGATCAGACCATCCATTCACCTCTATGGAATGGTGGATGTTAGTGGACACATGTCTGCTGACATCCTCCGATATCCAATCTGATCCTGTCCACCAAATCCAGGACCACCATCCATCTGGCGGAGAGGTGATCCGTTTTCATCCAATCTCCCCATAGAGGAGAGTGGGACTCTGAGGGGTCCGTCTCTGCACAGTGAGGTTGGTGGGTTTTGCCATTGTTTATGTCACATGGTTTTTGTGCAGCATTTTTTCAAACGCAGCTGTTTTGGGGGGGGTTAGAGACTACACCTTTTTACATTTTATTGTGAAAAAACACAATACATAACCCAATTTTTTTTTAAATATAAAAGATGATGTCACGCTGATTGGATAGATACCAAACATGTCACGTTTTAAAATTGCACACGCCCGCACAACGGCGACAAACAACATAAATTTTACTATTCATAGGCAATGCTTTAAAAGCCTTTACAGGTTACCACTTTAGATGTACAGAGGAGGTCTAGTGCTAGAATTCCTGCCCATGATCTGACGTTCGCAGCGATTCCCCACGTGTGGGATGATTGTTTTGTGTGTGTTCAGGACCAACGTACGCTTTTTTTTTCTAATTATTTATACTATTTTATTTTGACACCGTCGCTTTAATTAAATTATTTTTTTAAATCACTTATGTTGCCGTCACAATGAATGTAAACATCCTTTATGACACCAATAGGCATGTGTCAGGTATTATTATGGGGGGATCTGGGGTCCTCCTTTGCACTTAAAAGCATTCCAAATTTCAACAACAGTGGTTTTAAATGCTTGTATTATTTTTATGTTTTATTTTTATTAGTAATAGCTGTGCTCTGCGATTTTTATTTATTTTTATTTTTTATGGGACTGCGACATTGCGGTGGGCAGATTGGACACTTTTGACACATTTATGGGACCATTGGCATTTATACAGCGATCAATGTTATAAAAAAACACTGATTACTGTGTTCTTTGTGTGGGTTTCTAACTGTATGGGGGATGGGAATTACTAGAGGAGGAGACATATGGCTGTTCCGCCTTAGTAGGAACAGACGATCTGTCTCTCTTCTGACAAAATGGGGATTTGTGTGTTTACACACACAAATCCTTGTTCTGGCACTCGTGCCTGTGATCGTGCGTTGGTGGCAGCGATTGTGCCCACCGGCCACGTGCATCGGGTCCCCAGTGGTGCAGCATGCGGCCTCTTAAAGGAGCCAACGTACGGGATTTTGCGGTAACGAACCACTTTTCCGACATATATGTGCGTGAGTCAGTCGGCAAGTGGTTAAGACTCCAGTAAAGTGGAAGTAATGTCATGCCATCACTTCCAGGTTACTAGATACGAGACCCGATCAAAGACGATTCCAGCTTTGTCCGGGTTGCCGGCAGACGTGGCGGCTGGTCGCTTGGGCCTCCTGGTGGGACGGGCGAGCTGCGGAAGGCGGGGGAGGGGGGAACGTTCTCTCCGCTGTTTAGCCGCATCGGTTGTTATTACAAGGAAGGGACGGTTGGCTCTAAAAAACGGTACCGGGGTGATGTCTGCAGTTGCATATCACCCCAATATAACCACTTGAAGCCAAATGATGTACAGGTACGGGATTTGGTGGAAAGTGGTTGTAAACCCTTACAAACCACTTTTACCTACAGATAAGCCTAGATTAAGGCTCACCTGTAGGTGCAAGAAATATCTCCTAAACCGTGTGGAAAAGACAGTCACGCTGTCTACGGCGCTCGCACTGTAGACAACGGCACGCAGGTATACTGAGTGTGCCATTTCTAGCGGCGATTGTGCCTTTAGTGGTGGCTCCCGCGATTCAACACACAATCAGCGCCGAAACCCTTTCTAGTGATTAGCGCCTGTCTTCTCTCTTTTTTTCCCCTAAAATTGCCAGTCAGACCTCTTCCCCTGCAGGATGGAATGTTGGAGGAGTTCAGTACACCATTCGAGTACAAAACATCCCCAGATATTGAGTTTACTGTGTGTGACTTTACAGGGGAAATTGTCCTTAGCTTAGTGAATGTGGTGAAAATCTGTGCAAAGAAGATCGAAAAATCAGTATTTATACTTTCACATGATTGGATTATGGAGGTCAACAGAGCTTCACCACATTCAGTAAGCTAAGGAGTGACACAGTGATCAGACTATTTACCTTTAGTAAATCGACCCATAGTGTTTGCAAAAGTAAAAGGTCGTTTTTTTTTTTTTTTTTATGGAGTAGGAAAGGGTTAAGCCCCCGTTCACACACCGAATCCAACTTTGAAATAGATTTCAAAGCTGCAGGTCATCGCAACTTCAAGTGCAAAACTGAAATCGCAAAAAATAGTGCAGGAACTTCTATTTCAAATCGGCGAGGCACCTCAAAGTCGAAGACGCACCCATTTGATCAGTTCCATTGTCAACAAGGTGCGACTTGTCATGCGATTTTGGATCTGTCAAATTCGTATGACAAGTGACAACGATGTGAATGGGTACTTAACCCATATCTGGTATTTTTTCTAAAAGTTTGCTACTAAGAAAATGTTCCCTTCATATTTTGTCTGGGAGAGGCAACAGGAAATCTCACCAAAATGAATTGATCTCCCATCACACCCCTTACATTGCTTTGTATGGCCCCCACATGCTTGTATGCATGCCTGATAACATTGGGGATGCTCCTAATGAGACGACAGATGGTGTCTTGGGGTGTCCTGGGGTATTTCCTCCCAGATCTGGAGCAGGGGATCACTGAGCTCCTGAACAGACTGAGGTGCAACCTGGCGGTGTTGGATGGATCGAAACATAATGTCCCAGAGGTGTTCTATTGGATTTAGGTCAGGCGATTGTGGGGGCCATTCAATGGTATCAATGCCTTCATCCTCCAGGAACTGGCTGCATACTCTTGTCACATGAGGCCGGGCATTGTCATACACCAGGAGGAACCCAGAACCCACTGCACCAGCGTAGGGTCTGATAATGATTTCTGATTTCATCCTGATACCAAATGGCAGTCAGGGTGCTTGCCTGATTCTTACCCTCTGCCACCCCTGCCTGTGTCTAACCCCTCTGCCACCCCTGCCTGTGTCTTAAACCCTCTGCCACCCCTGCCTGTGTCTTAACCCCTCTGCCACCCCTGCCTGTGTCTTAACCCCTCTGCCACCCCTGCCTGTGTCTTAACCCCTCTGCCACCCCTGCCTGTGTTTTAACCCCTCTGCCACCCCTGCCTGTGTCTTAACCCCTCTGCCACCCCTGCCTGTGTCTTATCCCCTCTGCCACCTCTGCCTGTGTCTATCCCCTCTGCCACCTCTGCCTGTGTCTATCCCCTCTGCCACCTCTGCCTGTGTCTATCCCCTCTGCCTGTGTCTATCCCCTCTGCCACCCCTGCCTGTGTCTATCCCCTCTGCCACCCTTGCCTGTGTCTAAACCACCCCCCCACACCTGCCTGTGTCTAAACACCCCCCCACACCTGCCTGTGTCTAACCTCCCCCCTGCCTGTGTCTAAACACCCCTGCCTGTGTCTAAACCCCCCCCCGCTGCCCCTGCCTGTGTCTAACCCCCCCCCCCCCCCCGCTGCCCCTGCCTGTGCCTAAACCCCCCCGCCTCCCCTGCCTGTGTCTAAACCCCCCAACCACCATTGCATTTGATTGAACTCCCCCACCACTGTTGCATGTAAATCTTACTTCCTGATAAATTACATTTTAATTTTCATTGCCATGATATAAAATAATGGTTGTGGGGGCTTTTGGTGGGTGTGATTTTTTTTTGGGGGGGGGGGTAGGTGGGCTGGGCAGCATTTCATTCCTGGACCCAGGCAGCACAATGTCTTGGGCCAGCCCATATATGTTTTCTTTTTTTTTAAGCTGTGTACTTACCTGAATTTGCCTTAGGCTGAGTTCACACTGGCATTAAGAGCAGGTGTTTCAGAGGCGTTTTAAAAAGCCCCCCAAATGCCTATTGTTAGGTGTGACCTCAACAAGTCACCTATTTGTCAGGTTATGTTACCGTTTCCCAATTGTTAGTTAGAGTTCTTATCTAAGCAAAGAGACACGGAGGTATTCAGTATTTCTGCTCAGAAGTCCGTCGTAACTCTGACTCTCTCTGACTCTGAGCTCTTTATTACTTCTCTTTTATAGACAGAAAAGAGCAAACATCAGCAATGTAAAAAAACAAAATTTTGCAAAGAAAAGACAATTCTCCGGGTGTTATCAGCTGATAAGACAATCTTCTGGGCGTAGACTGCTTTTTAGGGCTGATGCGGCCTCTTCTTATGCGTACGTGACTAAAGATGACGAGTCCTTATTTTACTGAGAAGTATAAAGAAATACAAGTATTTAGTAAGACATACTGTCAACCATTTTGTTTAGACACCCCTTAATCCTTACATTTCCCCCTTTGACATCACCCCTCCCTCTTGCCCTGGGTCCACCTGAACAAGTTCTAGTCGGCCTATATCCAGAGTACTCTCCCTGACCGTGAGTTGTCAGAGGGGTATACACCCATCCCCCTGGACAGTACCAACATCTAAAATTCAGGAAGAGTGGCTTTTCTGACAGATGGGTGATGTCAAGGATCTAAATCCACCTATCTTCACAAAAGTTCCATCTTTTCCGCATCATTTACCTTGGCTTTCTTGCAAAAGCACATAAACAACTTAAAGCATGCATAAAAGAAAAATACGAATAAGAGCACCACTATAATCGTCATTGCTGCCTTCTTAACCCAAGAGAATAACCCTGAGAAACTAAAAGTTCCACCAAACGGATCCCAGTCGCGACCAATATTTCGGGCCTTCTCTTGTAAATTCTTTACTTCCGTACGGTGTTGTGCAATGATGTCATAATAATCAGGTACCTCAATGCTGGTGTTATGTATCCAAGTACAGCACTCATAGTCCTCAGTAGTTTCACAGAGTCCTGTCAGTGCTGCACTCATACTTTCAATTGCTAATTCATGTAATTCTAATTGTTGTCTGATGGCTCTGGTCTCCAGATTTAACTTAGTAATGTCATCAGAGTTTTTCTCCAAAACATCATTAATAATTCCTGTATAGTTATTTAGTCGTTTCATTAAGTCTATACCCCATCCTGTCCAGGACGGGAACCAAGCCCATGCCATGTCCTTCTTCAGGAATATTTCTCTTTTACTACGATACCTGAGGGGATATCTAGGGTGCATGCTAGCTTCTAATAGGTGATCACCTCGTTCATCACCTACTACTCCCATTACTGGTACTAAACTTGCGAGGTAGCACCATCCCTGAGCTCTTCTAGGTATCCAAGTATAACATTTATCCTCACAACAGATATATATATTGTTTCCTAGAGCTACTGATCTTGAACTGATATCATTTCTATAACGAGAGGTGTATCCATAGAGGGATAAGTTGGATACTAACCACCTAACATTATTATCCACAATGTTAGTGAGGAAGTCAGATAATGTCTGGTGTGTGCTGGAATTACTGGGATAGAAGCTTCCATTTAATACGACAATGGACAAATTAAACTTGCTGTCTTGGCATTCTCCATTTCCTCCCGTTGTGTTCCCTAAGTTGAAACACCAATCAGGGGAAAAGGCGAGGCCATTTGACTTAAACATTACTGTCTCGCTGGTATTTGTTCTAATTATGTTAATGCTACTGTTAGCAAGATCAGTATAGTTTATAGGAACTGCCATCAGTGGTATACTTGCTGTGCTGGGGTGTAATTTGCTACAAATCCAACATTTCTCATATCCTGACTTCTGGGCATAAGCATATTTAAACTTCAGTAATAACATTTTTTTAGAAAATCCTTCATCCTTGTGTATTTTATTCTGTGAGGTAACCAAACTATTAGCCAGAATTACTGAAACAATAAAAAGATACATGTTGTCATTTGCCAACTGGCTCCTTTTTACAGTGAGAAGCGTGGATCCAGGTAGGTTTCCCTTCCAATTTCACTGAGGTTGCTGTAATCAATAGCACCTGGAAAGGACCTTCAAACCTTGGTTCCAGTGTCTTTCTGGTATGTTTCTTTACATACACATAGTCTCCTGGTTGTAGATCGTGAGTACCTGTGACAGAATTAGGGTCTGGAAGAGAAGAATACACACTCTTGTGGATTTTAGTCAGACGCTGTTGCAACTGTATTACATACGTAGTTAACCTATCACATTGCAATTGCATACTTTGAGGAAAATATAAACCTAATCTAGGTGCACTTCCAAACAGTATTTCATATGGGGATAACCCGGTTTTTCCTGTTGGGGTGTACCTAATAGAGAACAAAGCTAAGGGTAGGCACTCAGGCCATGGTTTGTTCAACTCCTGCATGGCCTTTTGTATTTTCAGCTTGATTGTACCATTTACTCTTTCTACTGATCCTGAACTCTGTGGGTGGTAAGGAGTATGAAAACTTTGTTGAACCCCTAACATTGCCATCACATTTTGCATTATTTCTCCCGTGAAATGTGTCCCCCTATCTGATTCTATTGTTTCTGGGAGACCAAACCTAGGTATCAGCTCAGTAATCAGTTTCTTGGCGGTGGCTTTTGCCGTAGCTGATTTTACAGGATAACTTTCGGGCCAGCCTGAAAATAGGCAGATGCACACGAGAACAAATTCAAAGGGGCCGCTCTTAGGCATTTGTATGTAGTCAATCTGCAGTCTCTGAAAGGGATATTGGGCCCGGACCTGATGTTTACGTGGGGTTTTCACTCTCTGTCCTGGGTTATTAATCAGACAGATTTGGCAGGCAGCACAGTAGTTCCTTGCAGTACTACTGAATCCAGGGGCTAGCCATCCTTGGCTTACAATCCTATACATAGAATTGGAGCTGACATGAGTGGGTAAGTGGACAGCCGCTGCCATTGCAGGGTATAGAGAAGCGGGTAGACATATTTTGTCTCCTTCTCTCCATACATTGTCAAGGCCTGGTGCAGCTCCCTCCTTAACCCAACGGTCCTTCTCAATAGCCCCTGCTTGTTCCTGTAGTTCGATTAGCTGCTGCCATGTGGTTTCGGGCATACTCACCTGTACCGTGGCTAAGGTCTCAGGGCTTACTTCCCCTAGAGCTGCCTTCTTTGCAGTTAAATCTGCAAATGCGTTTCCTTTTGCCTCAGTTGTTTTTGCGCTCGTGTGTGCCGCTATCTTCATGATGGCTACTCTTATAACCTTTTGAAGATTGTTCAGGACTCTTTTGATTCCTTCACCATGTTTAACAGGTGTGCCTGCTGCTGTAAGGTAACCTCTAGCTTTCCATATGTGGCCATAATCATGTGCCACACCGTAGGCGTATGCGGAATCAGTGTAAATGTTCCCTTCTTGTCCCTCCAAGTGTTCTAGGGCTTTCTCTAGAGCGGTTAGTTCCGCTTCTTGTGCCGACATGTGTGCTGGTAGTGACTTTGCCTCAATTACCTGTGTGTCCGTTACCACAGCATAACCTGTGTGATATTTACCTTTGTCATCGGCAAATCTACTACCATCTATGTACAGTGTGTGTTCTGCATTTGCAATGGGTATGTCTGTGACATGTGGGAACCCCGTGGTTTCTTGTTCCATAAGTTGAAAACAATCGTGTTCATCAGATGTTATGTCCTGAAACGAAAGTGTGTCAGAATCCTGAGTATCTTGTGCTGTGTCTACACCATTATCATCATTACTCCCCCCTGTCAAATCTGTCTGTAATGGTAAAAGCTGTGCTAAGTTAAAAGAAGTGCATCGCTGAAAGGTAACATTGGGGGGTAGGAGCAAGGTGCATTGTAGACGCAGCTGCCTTGCCATTGATATGTGTTTTGGCTGGACCTGTGACAAGATGGCGTGTATGTCATGTGTGGTATGTACCACTACAGGATTGTCTAAGACAATTTCTGAGGATTTGTCAATGATAATTGACACTGCTGCAACTGCTCGTACACAGGACGGTGATCCTCTAGAGACAGGATCGAGAGCCGCCGAGAAGTATGCTACCGGCCTTTGTTTGATGTGTTGTTGTGTCAACACCCCTGTTGCGTGTCCCGTGATTTCAGCAATGTACAAATGAAATGTTTTGGTATAATCAGGGATCCCGATCGCAGGTGCCGAAATCAGTAACCTTTTTAAGGTGCTAAAAGATTCATGACCTGCTTCTGTGAGTACATAGGGTACTATTTTCAAGCAATCATATAATGGCTGCATCAGAGAACTGGCATGTGGTATCCATTGTCTACAATATGACACCATTCCCAGAAACATACGAAGTTGCTTAAAGTTGCGTGGGATATTCATTTGTCTTATGGCCTGGACTCGGTCTTCAGTGAGGTGTCGAGTACCCTGGGATATACAGTGGCCCAAAAAGACAACCTTTTTCTGACATACCTGTAACTTAGTTCTATTCACCTTGCACCCTTTTTCAGCCAGGAATTGTAACAATGATAGAGTGGCTTTTAAACAAGTATCGTTATCCGGACAACATAACAATAGGTCATCTACATATTGCAACAATACACAAGTGTCAGGTGGTTGCCATTCTCCTAACACTGTCTGCAGGGCTTGTGAGTATAGAGTTGGCGAATGCGCCATTCCTTGAGGTAGGCGTTTCCATGTTAGCTGACGGTTTCGAAGGCGGAACGCGAACCATGGTTGACATTCCTCCGCCAGGGGTACAGAAAAGAAAGCATTTGCCAAGTCTACAACTGTAAATGAGGAGCTATCTGATGGTATTTCTGACAGTAAGGTATGCGGGTTCGGTACTAATGGCGTTATTGGGGCCAATATTTTGTTTATTGCCCTTAAGTCCTGTACCATCCTATACCTTATTGGGCCATCCCCCAATGTCTTTTTCTTAACTGGATACAATGGGGTATTGGCTGGTGATTGTATTTCTTTTAATGCTCCACTTTTAAGTAGAGCCTCCACTTGTAGTTCTATAGCTGCTTCCTGGGGCGCACTGAGTGGGTACTGTTTCTGCTGAGGGAGAACTGCTCCTGGAATCAGCTGTAGAGTAACCGGGGGTATGGGCAGAAGCCCAACGTCTGCTGGATGTGTTTCCCATAACCCTTCCGGAAGGCTAGACAGAATTTGGTCTATTTCCGGTGAGGGCGTATTGGACGGTTCTGGTTCTTCTTCCAAGCATTGTATTTTACTACAGATTTCTATACCCTCTGGGTCATCCCCTATTGCTAGGGTGACCATGCCATCTGGGTGATAAGTAATGTTCGCTCCTATTTTCTGAAGAATGTCTGCTCCTAATAAATTAGTGGGAGCTCCTCTGGAAATCAAAAAGCGTGACAAAAACATGTGATTTCCTATCTTTACTTTTAAAGGTTTAGTCAGCGGGGCATCAGTCAGGAGTCCGTCGTAACCACTTATGGGTATGGTGTCACGGGACGTCATGTGTGGAGGGACTACTGAATCAGACAACAGACTGCGTGACGCTCCTGTGTCAACCAAACAAGGAATATGTTTACCTTCCACCTTCATCAACATGTGGAGCATTTTGTTCTCTGATTCAGCTAGGACTGGGGCAAGTCATGCGGTCGGATCGTCCCTATCATTGGTACGCCTCTGTCTGTAGTCCCTCGTGTCTCTGTCCGTGTTTCCTTCCTGTTCGTCTTTTATCCTTTTCCTACAGTCTCTTTTTATATGTCCCACCTTGTTGCAGTAATAACAGGTAAGAGGTTTACGGGAGGAATTCCCTCCTTCATTGACCCGGGCAACAGTGTTAACTCCCGGTGTCCTTCTGGGTTTAGTTTCTGCTAAATCAGCCTCTATGCCTTGTGCTTTCTGCAACAATGTTCCTCTGTCCCGTATGGCTCTCCATTCGGGAGTACATGCCTTCAGTTTGTCACCTATTTGGGGTACTAGTCCTTCCATAAACTGTCGATTGAAAGCCCTAATGGTGACGGGTAAGGCTAAATCTAGACCTTCGTCAGCCATCATGCTTTCCATGTTGAGGTAAAATTCTGTAACAGTCTGACCTGGGGCCTGTTTTATGGGCGCTGTTGAACCCCTTTCCTGCTGTTTCCCTTGGCAAAATTCTCGTAACTGAGCAATAAACAGGGGTCTAGAGTCTATATGACGGGGGTGTACTCCTGGCGGGTCCGTGGTAGGATCCCCTTGTGGTCTATGTGGAGCAATTTCATTCATAAATTGATTAAACATCGTTAGTGTCATTTTATGTCTACACAAATCTTCCCCATCTTGCCAAGTTGCTTCATGTGTGTCTAGTAATTGTGTCACGAATCTACAGAATGCGGCAGGTTTTGCTACGGGATCAGGAGCATTCTGTATTAATGCCATAAGAGTGTCAGCCGACCAAGGTGTCCATGTCCTCAGAACGACTTGTCGGGTCACTGTAGGTGGCTGTCCTGCTTGACCCGCATTTGGATTATTTACTTGTATTACCCTAGTCCGACTATGGACTGGAGCTACGGGCTCTGGTCTTTGAGCGCCGCAATGTACACATTCCTGTGCCCAGTCTGTATTCTGGGTACCGCATACTCGGCATACCCACCCTCTTCCTCTTAAGGAAGGATAAAGTTTTGGTCTTTCATTACCTGGTGTGGTGGTGTTATAAGGAGGTGGAGTATCTCCCGTATTTACCCTATCGCCGGGAGCAGAAGGAAGACTTTTGTGTCGGACCTTCATATCCCATCCACCCTTTTCCTGACAATACTCCCATCCCTCCTCTTCAGCCCTGTTGGAAACCTTAATTAAACATTGTATTTGTGATACCCATCTGTTCTGCAATATCTCTCCCTATCTGTCTTTCTTTATTTCTTCCCAACCTTCTACACTTAATCCATTTTCTCCATCCATTCCAAATTTCTTGAGAACCCTATTTGTGCCCTGTGCCTTATCCTTCCCATACAACATTGTAATTATGTCTTTAACAGCATAACATTTCTGAGATTCCTCCTGGGGTTTACCCTGTGTCTGGCCCATTTTGACAGTCTTGCCTAGGTGGCGTTTGGATCACTTATTAAGTGTCTCGTTGCCTTCTCCTCCTAGGGTGCCAAAATACTAAAAAACCTCTCCTAGATGAGATTTCTGAAATCGAATTACTTTATATGCTAGCCAACTGACAAATATTATGACCAGACTGACGGCTACAACATATACAAGCATTCCCTTTTGGTGGCCAAACACATATGACTAGATCTCCGGGCTTTGTGGAGACCTTTATTCCCTTCCCATTACCATGGAATCTCTCAGCATTCGTTTCTTATTCCTGCTTTATTGAGGCAGTCAGGACTTATACTTTCAACCCGTTTTTAGGCTCATGAATCAAAAAGCGTATATCAAACTTAAGTGTCGGACCCCCAAAGTACTCTTACGAGTTAAGGGCGCATTCCGTTACCCATTGGGATGATATATGTTTCAATTCACACCATACAAACAGGGCTTATCTCAGTCACAACAGACAGATGACAAGTAGACAGACAAGAAACAACGGTAACATAAGCCAAAATATTAAGTTCAAGACCCGCTTACTACAGAGGTTGGTGTTTACCTGAAGAACAATTCAGACAGATCAGGTGGGCACAAATCTAAGAAGCACAGAGTTTATAAGAAAATAAAGCTTTTCTTACCTGCGCAGGATTTGTCTGTGGTTCTTGATGTGCCCGGCCTTTTTGTTCCGTCCTTATGTTCGTTCGCCTCTTGTAGTTTCTTTCTGCGGGTCCCTGTTCGGGCGCCAGAAATGTTAGGTGTGACCTCAACAAGTCACCTATTTGTCAGGTTATGTTACCGTTTCCCAATTGTTAGTTAGAGTTCTTATCTAAGCAAAGAGACACGGAGGTATTCAGTATTTCTGCTCAGAAGTCCGTCGTAACTCTGACTCTCTCTGACTCTGAGCTCTTTATTACTTCTCTTTTATAGACAGAAAAGAGCAAACATCAGCAATGTAAAAAAACAACATTTTGCAAAGAAAAGACAATTCTCCGGGTGTTATCAGCTGATAAGACAATCTTCTGGGCGTAGACTGCTTTTTAGGGCTGATGCGGCCTCTTCTTATGCGTACGTGACTAAAGATGACGAGTCCTTATTTTACTGAGAAGGATAAAGAAATACAAGTATTTAGTAAGACATACTGTCAACCATTTTGTTTAGACACCCCTTAATCCTTACACTATGCACAAGATACAATAGATATATAGTGCTGTTCACACTAAGCGTTAGCATCCTGTTGCTTCAAAATTGAAGCCTCATGTCGAGTCAGGAGGTGTTTGAAGCCTTTTCAACGCCCCCCATTCAAGTCTATGGTAAATGCTCTGGTAGGCGGTTGCAGGGCATTAAGATTTGTTCATTTACTGTAATGGAATAGGCATTTGTGGAGCAGTTTTAACGTTCATTAAATGCTTCAAAACTGCCCATAGGGTGTTTGGGGAGCATTTTTAACTCCTCATTAATGCTTGTAAAATGCCTGTCAAATGCCCAGACTAAAGCTCATTGATGCCGGTCTGACGCCCACACTAATGCCATACAAACTCTATAGGAGTGTTTGTTGAGCATTAGATATTTATATCAGCATCTTGCAGTCCTTATACAGCAGGTTGTCCTTCACATTTTTGTTACCACTGTGACAATCATATTATTTTGTATTTATACATGCACTGTATACTTCCTTCATAATTGTTTTGCAAGAAGTTAATGTCCATATTTTATGTCTTTAGACAGTTCTACTTCATCAGTTTGTCTTCCTGAAGAAACAGACTCTGCCCTGCGAAACGTGTCGAGAACATATTCAAGACGCTATGAGTGGAATCTTTAAAAATGTATGACGGCATTTATATAACATGTTGTATAATTGTCCTCACCTTGATTTAAAGTGTACAGTTTTGTATTATGTGTTTAACTTGGTGCCTTATTTAGGATGTTTTTACTGAACATAGACAATAAAAGTTGTTTTTTACTTGGAGATTTTTTCTTGGTGTGGTACCATTAAAGTCCTATTGAACTTTGTGTCTTAGGGAATGCTCTCTTTATGCATGTGTAATATATTATGTATGCACTTCCTGCCCTGGAGTTGTTGGCTTCGAAACCCTGGAAATTGAGAGAGAGAGAGAAAGTCTCAGCCAAATGTCCCATCCATGCTACAAGCCAGAAGAGCATACTCGCCAAATGTCCTGGGAAATTCTCAGGATTTAGACCTTTGTCCCGGTCTTACAGTTTCCTGGGAAATGTCCCGGTCTAAATCTTTTTTCCCACTAGAGGCTGCTCCGTACTGTGCAAGCGCTGCGCATGCGCAGTATGGGGTGGACAGTATATGATGGCAGGACACTATATGCCAGAACAGTGGCAACAGATTTGTGTGCGACTATCTTAGTTACTTGGGGAGCCACAGCCTGGTCTGAATAATGTGTTCGGTATTTTCAGAATCTGTGTGTGCTGTGTACTGCGCATGCGCAGTACAAAGCGTACACTATCCGATGGGGGACTGTATATGACAGGACACCACCCAGGAGCTGCGGGCGGCTGTTTTTGGGTAGTTTCGGCATCACCGGGGGGCAGGGTGATGATGTCAGCAAGAGCAATTTGACCCCACCCACTGTTTGCTGTGGTGCTCTATCTGCACCACGTTACTGCTCTCCTTGGGGCATTCAAAGGTGTCCCAGGCCGCTAAAGAGTTCGGGTTTGGCTTGAAGAAAAGGTGGCAACCCTACTTGTACTGCTTCTGATACCAACTGCTTGCATATAGAAATACATTTAATGATGTATTAATGATTACATAGCTGTATCAATCACCTCCTGTCAGGCCCATGCATATATTTGGCCGGAGGAGAGCAGTGCCAATTCCCATATGTTCTCCAGCATCGGCTGCTCATCTGCTCTGTCTAGAGCGTGCAGCAGCACAATTGGTGATCGCTGTGTCAAGAATAACAGATCGGGATACAATTACTATGGTGACATTGTACTGCTGTGGCACTGATCATGGACAATGGCTGGCTGCTCTGAAATCACTGTATGTCAGGGCCACCAGCAGTACAATGTCACCCAAAACAAAAACTACCCCAGTCACAGTGTCCCTAATAACATCACTCAAGTCACAGCGTCCCTGTTCACAGTGGCGTAACTAGAACCTTCAGGGTCCCGATGCAAGAAACCATGAAGGGCCCCCCTGACAGGGCCCTTTACTCCGAGTTTGGTGGCGGAACAACAGGGCCCGGTTGCAATTGGGTGGCTGCATGTAAAGGAACCAATTTCTCCATTTGCCGCTGCTTCTCCACCTCTCCCTTCCACAGGCATTCAGCGGCTGCAGGAGGAAAATGGAGAGATGGGTTCCTCTATGTTGGTGTTTCTCAATCTTTTTCCAGTCAGGGCACCCTTTAAGTACATCCCTATGTGAATGGGGCTGCACTGCAACCTCCCTGCAACTGTGTGCATTGCATGCGGTTGCAGCATAGTGATGATGCATTTAAGGGGTTGCAAACCCTTGTGTTTTTTCACCTTAATCCATCCTATGCATTAAGGTGAAAAAACACCTGGCAGTCATCGGAACCCCAGCCCCCCCCGTTTTACTTACCTGAGCCCTGGAACTTCACCAGGTGGAGATGCGCTCTTCCTTTGCCCGGCTCCTGATTGGATAGATTGATAGCAGCTCAGCTATTGGCTCCCACTGCTGTTAATAAAATCCAATGACGCGGGCATCGGGGGCGCCTGCAAGGTAACCCCCCCGGGAGAGCACTTTCCCTAGGGGGTTGTCTGATAAGAGGAGGAGCCACGAGAGCCACCGAGGGACCCCAGAATACAAGGTTCGGGGCCACTCTGTGCAAAACGAGCTGCACAGTGAAGGTAAGTATAACATGTTTGTTATTAAAAAAAAAAAAAAAAAAAGAAAGGTGGTCAGGAGGCAACATATTGCCCCTTTACCAGCTGTCAAATGCCTCGGAAAAGCGATCTGAGCACAGATCGCTTGTCAAAGGAATAGCATTTTTTTGCTGGTACTTTGAACAAGCAAGAAAAAAAACAGTTCTGATTGTACACATATGGGGTAAGGCTGGGGAAAATAATCAATTTGAATCTTGAATTGAGTTGAGAGGTCAAATCGATTCAAATTTTCAGCAAATAGTTTTTTTTAGATATTTCTTTTTTCACCAGGATCGGTGCTGACACCACACCGGTCATGAGGAGCTGCGGGCAGGAGTTTTTAGGTGAGGCCGCGGCTTCGGCCTAGTCCACGAGGCCGGACCTGCGGACTAGGACGAAGCCACGGCCTCACCTAAAAACTCCTGCCCTCAGCTCCTCAGGACTGGCGCAGTGTCCATAAAAAAAAAACTGGATTCGATTTGTGAATCGAGTTTTTTTTTTTTATGACAAATTTTTTTTTTTTTTTGAAAATCGCCCAGCTCTAATATGGGAAGGGGGGGCAGGATTAAACGCAGATACATAAAATGTGCATACATACATCTAAACAGCGGCGGTTGATGCTCAAAATTTTTGGGGGGCACAACATTTTTTATAAACCAAATCATCAAATGCAGCCACTGTGCCGTCAAACGCTGCCACTGTACCCACAAATGCAGCCACTGTGCCATCGATTGCAGCCACTGTGCCCGAACGCTGCTACTGTGCCCAACAAACGCTGTCATTGTGCCATCAAATGCTGCCACCGTGCCATCAAACGCTGCCACCGTGCCATCAAACGCTGCCACTGTGCCATCAAACACTGCCACTGTGCCCATTTTATGCTGCCACTGTGCCCTCAAATTCTGCCACTGTGCCAAACACTGCCACCGTGCCATCAATTGCAGCCACTGTGCCAAACGCTGCCACTGTGCCCATTTAACGCTGCCACTGTGCCCTCAAATGCTACAACTGTGCCATCAATTGCAGCCACTGTGCCATCAAAAGCTGTCACTGTGCCATCAAACACTGCCACTGTGCCTTCAATTGCAGCCACTGTGCCCATTTAACGCTGCCATTGTGCCCATTTAACGCTGCCACTGTGCCCTCAAATGCTGCCACTGTGCCATCAATTGCAGCCACTGTGCCAAATGCTGCCACTGTGCCCATTTAACGCTGCCACTGTGCCCTTAAATGCTACAACTGTGCCATCAATTGCAGCCACTGTGCCATTAAACGCTGCCAGTGTGCCATCAAATGCTGCTAGTGTGCCCTTGAATGCCCCCAGTGTGCCCCCCCCCCAGTCGCCATCTACACACATGCACACACATACACACACACACACACATACACACACAAATGCACACACACATAAAGTCTTTTCAAAAATGGCAGTGCTTTATCTTACCTCTTCCTGCCGGGTACTGCACTGTAGGGGTAGACAAAGAGCACACACTGCTTTCACTTTAGTCATAAGCAGGGTGATGACTCCGAGCTCCCCGCACAGTGCCGATTACACTTCGGCTGAAGATCGGGGAGCTCGGTCTCAGCCGCCCGCTCCTTCAGATATACTTGAGGACCCCCCTGCAGCATGGGGGCTTGGCGATCTCAGCGACCCCTATAATTCCGCCACTGCCTGTTCACCACCACACCAGTCCCAGTGTCCCTGATCACTGCCACTCTGGTCATAGTGTCCCCATAAAGACTCATTCACATGTGTGATCCCTGTTTGAATCGCTCTTTAGGGAGCATTTTTCAGGCGGTGATGAGGCATCGTATTGCTTCCCTTCCTCCCTCTTTAGCCCATTGAACCCTGCACAAGCACCCCATTCACTTGAATGGGTCACAATTGGTGGGCGTCTAGGGGGATATATTATTTCTCCCACAGCTGCAAAGCTACTGATTGCAGCCTAGGCATATGTACACCCCCGGCCGCTGCCTCTGCAGTTAAAGAGGATAGTGGTTGAGGGGCAGGAAAACTGAGGTTCAACTGCAAGGTTTTACCACCCCTGTGAATGAGCCCTAAAAGTGAAGCCAGCAACAGCGTCTCCGATCACCACCACACATACAAAAAGTGAGCCACCAGTTGCAGTGTCACCAGATCAGTTTATGTCAGCTACAGTGTTCATTATCACTGCCACACAAGTTGCAGTATCACCAGACCAGTGTTATCCAGTAACAGTGTCCTTGATTGTCGTCCCACCAATCCCAGTATCACCAGACCAGTGCAAGTCAGCATCAGTGTTCTTGATCACTGTTACACAAGTCTCATGCCCTGTAGAAACAACCGGTTTTCCCGTTGGCATAAACTCTGAAGGAATTCCGCTGAAACTGTCTTGCGTACACATGATCACACCAAATTCCGATCGTCAAGAACGTGGTGACGTATAAAACATGCAATGGGACTAGAAAAAGGAAGTTCAATAGCCAGTAGCCAATAGCTTCTATCTCGTACTTGCTCCAGAGCATGCAATGTTTTTGGTCCGTCGGAACAGCATACAGACAGGCGGTTTCCTGATAGGAATTGGTTCGGTCAGAAATATTTAGAACATGTTCTATTTCTAGGTCCGTCAGAATAAAAAAAAAAGTCAGATGAGGCATACACATGATCGGAATATACAATGAAAAGCTTCTGTCTGACTTTTTCTGTTGGACATTCCGCTCGTGTGCACGCGGCATCAGTGTCACCAGATAAGTGCATCAAGAATCAGTGATCCTGATTTCCACCACACCAGACCAGTGAAGCTAACATGTTTTCTTGATCATCGCCACTGTCACACCAGTCACAGTGTCACCAGTGTCACCAGTCACCAGTGTCACTAAATTTGCTGCCACAGTAGTGGCAAGTGTCACCAAACCAGTGTAAGCAAGCAATAGTGTCCCTAATCACTGCCACATGGGTGCAGTATTGCCTCTGCCTGCTGCCTGTACTGACTTTGACCTGTTTATTGACCACATTTTTGCATGCTGCCTGGACTAATTCTTTGCCTGTTTGCTGACCATGTCTCTGCCTAACGACTGAACTGACCCATCTGTATGTGAGACGGATGACATTCTTGCCAGAAAGTAGTCTCAGCCATCTTCAGCAGACAACTGCACTCTTGGAATCACAGAAACACTTTTGTTCTTACTTTTTTTTATAGCCTCCTGTACTTCCTGGCCAGTGAACATGGCATTCCTGAGGGAAGCCACATACCAGTAGGCTAAGCTTGATTGGCTTTTAGGAACTGTGACTACTTTAGGTGATGCTACACTAAGCTACATTCCTTGACCTCATAAAGAAACTACCATTAAAGTACATTGGTTTTAATATAGTTGATTTTTGTGGCACGCAAGATACGTTGTCTAGTACATAGTCATTCCAAACAGTGAAAAAGTGTCACACGTGTGGTATACCCATACTTGGGAGGAGTAGCAGAATGTGTTTTGGGTTGTAATTGTAAGTATGCCTAAGCTGTAGGTGAATAATATCCTATTAAACTGACAACTTTTTGTAAAAACAAAACAAAAAACTTTTCTTTCATTTTTCCTTTCCAAAAACTCGTGGCAAAAAAATGAAGTCTTCAAAAGACTTATTATGCCTTTTAAAAAATACATTAGGGTGTATAATTTCAAAACGATGGTAATTTTGTGAGTGTTCTCACTGCCCTGGTGCTCCAGTGCCTCCAAAAATGTAATAGGTAGTCAGGAAATAGTAATTTGTGTCCTTAGAGCCCCCTGAAGGTGCTCCTTGGATTTTGGGACTCTATGTAGATAGGCTGTGCAAAATTCTCACACATGTGCTATTACTATTCATAAAAAGAATAGCAGAAGGTGTTTTGGGGAGTAATTCTAAGTATGCCTATGTTGTGTGCTAGAAAAACTTAAAAAAAAATGTCTATTAAAAAAATTTGCAAATAATAACCCTATTTTCATAAATTTAGGCCAAAATGTAGTCTGCTACATTTCCTTGGTAATAATAAGGCCACTTTCACACTGGGGCCGCCGAAGTATTAGCGCTAAAGAAGGGGTTAAAAGCACCGTCTTGTGGTGCTTCTGAAGCTCTTTTCAGGTGCTCCCAAACTGCCCCAAAGATGCTGCTTGCAGAACTTTCTCTAACGTCCTGCAAGCGCACCACCTGTGAAAGTGTGAAAGCACTTGGGCTTTCATATTTGGACGGCATGTGAAGCAGTTTTCAGGCGCTTTACAGGCGCTCAAATCAGTGTATATGATGCACTGACTGACTATCTCATTTCTGGAAGACCTACAATGCCAGGACCCCCACCATTTTGGAAAGTAGACAATCTAAAGCCGCGTACACACGGGCGGACTGTATGGCCTACTTAGTCCGCCGAAACACATTTCAGCGGACAGTCCGCTCGTGTGTGGGCTTCAGCGGACTTTTTCAGCGTGCAGTCTGGCGTACTAAGTATTTCGGAATTTCCGTAATTCTGTCCGTCATACTTTGGTTTCAGCGGACAATCCGCTCGCGAGTAGGCTAGTTTGACGGACTAAGAATGGCGCATGCTCAGAAAGGATTTACACGGCGGAAGGTTGCATTGCTGTGTATTGGACTTCCTATTTCTAGTCCCGTCGTACGTGCTGTACACGTCATCGCGCAAGCTTTCGACGGACTGTTTGTGCATCCGTGTGTGGTCAAGTCCGTTCATTCGAAATTATGACGGACTGTCCGTCGGATTGTATGACGGACTAAGTAGGCCATACAATCCGCCCGTGTGTACGCGGCTAAAGGCAGTTAGTAAGAGGTTTGGTTCTTTGAAGTTGTAATTTTATACAAATATATATATATATATATATATATATTGTAATGGACGCCGTGGCTGGGTCCTGGAAGGATGCTATATTTCCCCTCTGTTTGGGTTGTGCTCTCTTTAGGGAATGAAAATTGATTAACCCACCTGTTAGAGGAAGTGTCTTTAAAAGGCAAGACAGGAAGTTGTAGATGGGTGTGGAGGAGTGGAGAACACATGGTGGATGGTGTTTGGCGTTTGTTTTGGGTTGCAGCAAATTAAGTGGACAGCAGTGTCCTGTTTGGAAGGCTCCTGGTAGGAGAAGCTACCTGCCATCAAGACCAAGCTCTGTTTCTGATATGGACAGCTGTTCTGGACTTTGCAAGTCGGTGAGACTACAAATCTTTTTCCTTTTGTTTTTGGCTGCTGTAAAGCTATTTAAGTTAATAAACCCTTTGTTGTATGAAAAGCCTGTGTCCTGCGGTCTACCTGGTCCCCCGAACATTACAAGTGGTGCTCGAATGCGGGCAGGACAAAGTAACAGGCATTTTTTTTTTTGCTATTTTTTTTTTTTTTTTTGTGAATTTGAACTGACATTTAAAGGGACAGTACAGTGAATTTATGTCCTGGGTTAAAGCTGCACAACTGCGGAAAGCTGAAACCATGGAGGAGCTAATTAAACAGCTGTCCTTGGCAAATATACAAGCGCAGACCCGCCATGAGGAAGCTAATCAGCGCTTAGCAACGCAGCACAACGAGGCACTGGCTTTGCAGCAAGAAAATACTCGCCTGTTGGTGGCCCAGTTAGCAGCCCAGCAAGCGACCCAACAAGGGGTTATGCAGGATCAGATAGCGGCCTTAAAAGAAGCAGTGCAGCAGCTTTCTCAGGTCCGTGAACAAATGGCCGTTGCCCCTGGCAACCAGGTGACCATAAGGGCAAGCCATTTCTTGCAGAAGTTGTCCCCGAGTGATGACGTAGAGGCGTTTCTGGCAACATTTGAGAGGACGGCAGAGAGAGAAGGGTGGCCCCAGGACCAGTGGGCCGGCTTAATTGCTCCCTTCCTCACCGGAGATTCTCAAAAAGCCTATTTTGACCTACCACCAGAAGATGCTAAAAATTATCAAAAACTAAAGGCAGAAATACTGGCTCGGTTGGGGGTGACTACGGCCGTTCGGGCCCAACGAGTGCACCAATGGAAGTATCATTCAAACCGGCCACCGCGATCTCAAATGCATGACCTGGTGCAACTAGTAAAAAAATGGCTGCAGCCCGAAGTGTTGTCTTGCCCCCAAATTGTGGAGCGGATCGTGCTGGACCGGTACTTAAGGTCACTGCCAGATGACCTTCAACGGTGGGTCAGTCATGGAGACCCCAAAACCGCGAACGGCCTTGTTGAGATGGTTGAACGATATACGGTGGTGGAGGATCTGCTTGGCCCCACCAAGCGCCAAGGGCCCAGTCGGCCACGGCCCTTCCGACCAACTGCCGCCCTTTGAACGGATGTCCCCAGGAGCCCTGGAACCAACACCCCGGAAGGCCAAGAGTCACACCCGTTACCCCCTCAGCGACCTGTTCCTGATCGGAGAGGAGGGGATGTACAATGTTGGCGATGTCATGCCTGGGGCCATACCCGGGCCCACTGCCCATTGCAGGAAGAACCCATGGAATGCGGGGTTCTTCGGAGGGGGTCTTTTTATGCCCATAAATCGTGTACAACACATCTTGACCTTGGAGAGAGGAATTTTGAGTGTGAAGTCCAAGTGAACCACCACCCTGCATGGGCCTTGCTGGACTCTGGAAGCATGGTAACCCTGGTTCACCCTAGAGTAATTGGGAAGATCGGTCCGGTAAGCAAAATTTTGCGGGTTGTGTGCATTCATGGGGACACTAGAGAGTACCCTCTCATCTCGGTGTCCATCTCCACAGCATGTGGCACTGGTACTCAAGAGGTGGGGGTGGTAAAGAACTTGGTACATGACGTTATCATAGGACGAGACTGTCCATTATTTGCAAAACTTTGGAGACAAGGAGAACTATCTGAAAGGTCCAGAGACTGGGAAGAAACTAGTCCCTCTGTTCCTGTTGTAGAGGGTAATAACCCTGAGATGCCACATGTTCATAATATGGACCCAGTTGATAAAAACGCCAAGACTTTGGTTAATAATGATGAAAATAGTGCTGATACTGTTAAAGATGTCAATATGTGGGGTTCTCAGACCTACCTGAACACTGAGGGGGGGGGAACCTTCCCCGCTTCAGGTAATGCTGGGGGAAGACGATGAGGAAATGGCCTCTACCCCTGACTTGCCAGATTTGGGTGTTCCCCAGGGGGCATTTGGTACTGCCCAGATGCAGGACCCCACTTTGGCCAGGGCACGGGAACAGGTTGTAGTAATAAATGGGGAGCCCCAAGAGCCAGGTGCTAATGAGCGGTGGCCACATTTTTCAATACATAATGAATTGCTTTATCGGGTTACTAAAGTGAGAGAAAATGTGGTAGAACAATTATTGGTACCCCAACAATATAGACGCAAGGTCCTGGACCTGGCCCATGATGATGTGTTAGGGGGACACCTGGGAGTTGAAAAGACGGAGGCACGGATCGCCGACCGGTTTTACTGGCCAGGCTTGAAAGCAGAGGTAAGGAGATACTGTACCTCTTGTCCCACCTGTCAGTTGACCACTCCGGCGACCCATTTCCGGAGCCCGTTGGTCCCTCTACCCATAATTGAGGTCCCATTCGAGAGGATAGCCATGGATATAGTGGGTCCCTTGGTAAAGTCGGCTCGAGGTCATTCTTACATACTAGTGATCCTTGACTATGCCACTCGATATCCTGAGGCGCTACCCCTGCGGAATACCTCCTCTAAGGCTATTGCACGGGAGTTATTCCAGTTGTTTACACGGACAGGTTTTCCCAAGGAAATACTCACAGACCAGGGCACCCCGTTTATGTCGAAGGTTATGGCTGATGTATGCAAACTGTTCCGGATTAAACAGCTGCGCACATCGGTCTACCATCCCCAAACAGATGGATTGGTAGAACGTTTTAATAAGACCCTTAAGTCTATGCTCAAGAGAGTGGTACAAAGGGATGGGAAAGACTGGGACTGCTTGTTACCAGCTCTCCTGTTCGCTATCCGAGAAGTGCCCCAGGCCTCCACTGGGTTTTCGCCCTTTGAATTGGTATATGGGCGGAGACCTCGCGGACTACTGGACTTTGTTAAAGAAGAATGGGAAAGTGAACCAATCCAGCATAAAAGTGTTCTTGAATATGTCTCTCAAATGCAGGAGAGGATCCGAACTGTGATGCCGCTAGTTAAGGAACACTTACAAAAAGCCCAGGAGGCTCAACGACAGGTCTATAATAGGGCAGCCAAAATTAGGAACTTTCAAGTGGGGGATCGAGTAGCAGTGTTGATTCCCACTGTGGAATGTAAATTCTTGGCCAGATGGCAAGGCCCTTTCGAGGTTGTGGAAAAAATGGGAGAGGTAAATTATAGAGTCCACCAACCAGGCAAGAGGAAACCC
Organism: Lithobates pipiens; assembly: GCF_037356315.1. Classification (NCBI taxonomy): domain Eukaryota; kingdom Metazoa; phylum Chordata; class Amphibia; order Anura; family Ranidae; genus Lithobates; species Lithobates pipiens. The sequence continues at coordinate 60,544,352 of NW_027507686.1, read as the reverse complement.
TTCCAGATATATCATGTAAACTTGTTAAAGCCCTGGACAGACAGGGAACCAGCGACCTCCCTGGCTAGTACAAAACTTGAGCCTCGGGTTGGGGTGGAGAGTGTCCAAATAGCAAATACCCTGTCTAAAACCCAAAGTCAGCAGGCAAAGGAGTTCTTGCAGAGAAATAAAGAAAAATTTTCAGACTTGCCCGGGCTCACTAGTGTCGTAGAGCATGATATTGTCACAGAACCAGGAGTCAAAGTTTTTGTCCGGCCCTACCGCATCCCAGAGGCTCAAAGGAAGGCCGTTTCAGAGGAAGTAAAAAAGATGTTAGACCTAGGGATTATTGAGGAATCGCAGAGTGAGTGGTCAAGCCCGATTGTGTTGGTACCGAAGCCCAACGGGACTCTGCGATTCTGCAATGATTTCCGGAAACTTAATGAAGTTTCCCGGTTTGATGCCTACCCTATGCCCCGGGTAGATGAGCTTATCGAGAGACTAGGTCCAGCCAGGTATATCACTACGTTAGACCTTACCAAGGGGTATTGGCAAATACCGTTGACTAAGGCTGCTAGAGAGAAAACTGCTTTTTCTACCCCAGAGGGGAGTTTTCAGTACAAAAGGATGCCTTTTGGATTGCAAACTGCTCCAGCCACTTTCCAGAGAGCAATGGATAGGATTTTACGACCTCACCGGAAGTATGCCTCAGTATACTTGGACGATATAGTCATTTTTAGCAAAGACTGGGAATCACATTTGCCCAAAGTGCAGGCAGTGCTGGACTCTCTTTGGAAGGAGGGGTTTACAATAAACCCTGAAAAATGTGCTTTGGGAATGGAGGAGGTGAAATACCTGGGTTATATCGTGGGTAGAGGGGTAGTGAAACCTCAGGTCAACAAGATAGAGGCTATACAGAATTGGCCCCGCCCCCTCACAAAAAAGCAGGTACGTGCATTCCTGGGCATGGTGGGATACTACAGGAGGTTTGTACACAACTTTGCCACGTTGGCGGCTCCGTTGACCGATCTGACTAAGGGTCGGAAATCGGTCATGGTGGAGTGGAATGCAGACGCTGAGAAGGCTTTTTTGGAGCTCAAGTCGGCGCTGTGCCAACACCCTGTCCTTGTAGCACCCAATTTTTCGAAAGAATTTATTGTCCAGACTGATGCTTCCGATGTAGGATTGGGAGCGGTGTTGTCACAGGTTATTCATGGCGAGGAACACCCGATAGTCTTCCTCAGCAGGAAGTTAACACCAGCGGAGAAAAACTATGCCATAATTGAACGAGAGTGTCTGGCCATTAAGTGGGCTCTGGAATCCCTCAGATATTACCTTTTGGGGAGGAAGTTTAGGTTGATTTCTGACCATGCCCCTTTAACATGGCTGAGACAGGGAAAAGGGACTAATGCCAGGGTTACCCGGTGGTTCCTGGCACTCCAGGAATTTAAGTTTGTAGTGGAGCATAGGCCCGGGAGACTGCATCAAAACGCAGATGCCCTCTCCCGAGTCCATTGTTTGAGCTCCACTGTTGCCTCCACCTCCTTGGCGTTGGGGCACAGGGGGGGGATATGTAATGGACGCCGTGGCTGGGTCCTGGAAGGATGCTATATTTCCCCTCTGTTTGGGTTGTGCTCTCTTTAGGGAATGAAAATTGATTAACCCACCTGTTAGAGGAAGTGTCTTTAAAAGGCAAGACAGGAAGTTGTAGATGGGTGTGGAGGAGTGGAGAACACATGGTGGATGGTGTTTGGCGTTTGTTTTGGGTTGCAGCAAATTAAGTGGACAGCAGTGTCCTGTTTGGAAGGCTCCTGGTAGGAGAAGCTACCTGCCATCAAGACCAAGCTCTGTTTCTGATAAGGACAGCTGTTCTGGACTTTGCAAGTCGGTGAGACTACAAATCTTTTTCCTTTTGTTTTTGGCTGCTGTAAAGCTATTTAAGTTAATAAACCCTTTGTTGTATGAAAAGCCTGTGTCCTGCGGTCTACCTGGTCCCCCGAACATTACAATATATATATATATATATATATATATATATATATATATATATATATATATAACAAATAAATCCCGGGCAGCCAAGACCCTCCTGCAACATCGCTGGATCTAGATGGGGCTCAAGTATTAGGGGGGCTGAGGAAGGCTGCTGCACACAGAGGTTTTTTATGCATTGAATGCATTAGGATAAAAAAACTCTGCCTTTACAATCACTTTAATTGAATAAGCTGAAGTTACAATCTGATTGGCTACAGTGCACAGCTGCAACAGATTTTGCATTCTCCAGCTTTAGTAAATCAACCCTATAGCTTACAATTATGATGCTGTGATTGACCCACAGTTATTACCCATGGCCCATGTGATCACTGGTGACCAGTCACAGATCACACACAGTAGTAAACAATGATGCCATGAATGGATTCCATTACTATTGGTCTCTAGGCTGCTCACAGTGACCCAATAATGAGTAACACAATCTGCTGTGTCTGGAGTGGATCATGCTGCACACCCCAGGGGATGCGAACTGTGCGCATCACCACCACAACATGCGGGTATGTAGCAGTGCCTTGGGATGCTGCCCACCAGCAGTAAATGTACTGTTGGCGGTAGGCAAATAGTTAAGAACGTTTGTTTGATTTTCTGGTCACTAGTGTGGTCAAATTGCCCTTTGTGAGCCAGAGAGAGAAGCGATGAGAGGAATCAGCTGTGCGCCCGGAGCGGAGTTTATATCAGTACAGATCAACTGATTTTTTACAGAACACAGGCACAGGGACATTTACATTATTAAGGTACAGAGGGAATAAGAAGATTTGATAGAAGTGGGTTAACAACCACTCTAAGTTTGCCTAGGGGCTCCTCCTGTCTTCAAGAAACTAGTAGAGCTTTCTGGAACATTGGTGGGAGCTAGGCAAATAGGCAGCATGAGTATGTACGTAGCAGTCTCGGCCAATTACAGGAGAGGTGCTCCTGAGCATGCTGGGATTGGCCTATATATTCAGAGAACACTTTAGCTCTGGGTAGAGTGCACCAGTCAGGGGTGAGGCAGGCTTGCCTCCCCTTGTACCTGCTGCTATGCTGCCCCAGGTGGGCAACCGAAGGGCCTGAAGCTAAAATGGAGGGGTCCTAGTACACCTGTGAGTACAGACCAAAGATCTAGGGGGTGTTTCTTTTTGGATACCCCTTTGCGTTAGTACATTTAGCCAAGGGTCCAACTAAAGAGATCACTGGCTAGTGACCTAAAGAGCTTTGCCAACCTATCATTTACTACAACAGACTTTGCTCATATTCTTTATTCCTTCACTGCTACACAGGAGAAGTCTGCCATCTGCTCCCAGCAAGGGCCTTCACCTACTCAATTCCAGATCAGCTAGAGTGCTTAAGTTGTAAATAGTTTTGTTCTGGAGTGTCCTACTACAAACACCCTACCTCATCCAAGTTCCTCAAAAAAAAACTACAAAACAACACCCCTAGACTGGTATTTGACTACATCAAGCCTAAGTGTGTCTACCTGGCTGCCAGTGAAGAAGTAAGGACTATCTAGGTAATACTCAACCGGCTCCTATGGGGGTAGCACTACATACGGTATAGCCAGCTTTAGAGGAACTTCTTTATTGTGTGCCTTAGGGAGTTAGGGAGTCTTATGTAAAGTGTCCAAATGTTCTTCCATGTGCAAATCAGTATTTTTGTTTATGAGCTCTAACATAACAATTCTTCTGCAAAGTATCCAAGTACTATCCAATACTGTCTGTGTATAAAACAATAAGTGATATCACTTTATATGGTGCTCTGAGTATAAATTATCTCTTCCGTGCTGCTAATCCTCCACCGTGCATCGCCACCACAGCCGAGAACTCACTAGATGACCATGACCCCTCTGTGAAGAGTATGATCTTAATGCATTTTTTTTCCCCAACAGGTTAATATATCCAGGGCAGCAGCTTTTCCACTCCAAAATAACTGTTTTCTTAATATATATATATATATAAAATAGAGAACTCTAGTGTAAACCCCTTTATTACTTTAATCTATCTCACAAGCTCCTTATGGCGTCACTCTGATGAAACGTGTAGGGCAGGGCTTGGAGCGTCATCGCGTCACTTTCAGTTTCCACAGGGCATCCTGGCCACATTGTATATTGCATGCATTTTATCTTCCCTCTTTCATATAAGTGAGTTTTTGTCTTTTATAAGAATAAATGTAAAAACTGAATTATGCTACGAGATGCGTTTTCTGTTCACCCATCCATATGAGCACATCCACTGACTATATACTGTGAAGAGGAGGATGAGATATCAGATACCATCCAAAGGGATTTGGAGCATCTACAGTATGTTTGGTTCCTTTGACCCCTGTTGGGGCTTAACCATCTGGTGGTGAGCACAGACCTGGAGGCGGGAGCACGAGTGATTTCACCTATTCACCAGCCGCTTGTACATGCATGAATGCTTAAGCACCATTCATTTTGGATTGGAAGAGTTTATATGGACTAATGATTTTTACATTTCTTTATAGACCTTTAAATTGTTTTGTTGCACATAAGTTTTTGTTTAATGGGCATGAGAGTACTTTCATATTGAACATTTACCAGTATTAATTGTATTTATTAAATGTGTTACAACTGGGAAAATGTAGTTTGAACAACAACACACACTTTTCATTCAGTGCAGCATTTAAAGGGACAGCAGGCATACATTTGTTCACTCAATTTAGCTATTTATTTATTTAGCTACTAAAAGGGTAACATGGTATAAATAAGTGACACAAATCAGTTAGAACACATAGTTTTATTAGCACTAAAGTTAAAGGCACCATGCAGATGAATTTATTTATTTAATAAAATAGACACTAGTATTGGGCAGCACCACACATACCTCTCTTTTAGATTTACCTTTATAGACTCCACCTACAGGTGGGGAAGTTGAGGTAAGGCAGCAGCCAGATTTCAGATTATAGACCCTTAGCGTGGAATTAATACTTATTCATCAATAAATATGTTCACAGTTTGCTGTGCAATGCCCTTGCCCCTGGGTTCAAATGTTCTATTGTATTGCCGGCCTACCTCCTTTCTAGTAGGGAATACTACTCTTTTATTCTTTTCCGTTTCAGATTATTTTGTTCCCGGCACCATTAAATATATTCCAAATTCTCTCTTGCAGAATGGCACCAGTTTCCATGTTTTTGACCAAGGCAGGTTTGCAAAGGAAGTTCTACCGAAGTACTTCAAGCACAATAACATGGCAAGTTTTGTGAGGCAGCTGAATATGTGTAAGTACAGAACAGAACGGAAATATTTTATGTTTTGCATGCAGTGTCTACATTCTGCGAGGAAAGAACTATTCAACGGAGGAAAGGTTGTAGAGTATGTGCACCAAAGGAAAGACTAAAAGTGTAAATGTCTAGGTGCCATGCATATTCCAGTCAATGTTTAAGGGTAGGCCCTTACATAAATTCATGTCCCCTGTAGGGCAATGCTAGTGTATGCACTATGACAATAAATCTATGGAGCCTCATGGTAGTCAATAAGTATGAATCCTAAAAATGAACTGGCAGAATGAGAGTCCCCACCTATTGGTGAATAGTGATGGACGAACTTCCGACGGGACGTTTCGCGAACGCGGACCACGAACGCGGCCGATAGTTCGTGAACCGGAACGTTCACGGCGGGCCCCATTGACTTCAATGGGAGGCGAACTTTGCAAACCTACATGCCAAATTTGCAGCCACAAAATAATTAATAGCTGTGCAAACATAGTCCCACCACATGGCCAATGACATAACACATGTATGAGGTGAATCTGGGATCGACAACTACAAGCATTCTTTTTTTTATATGGGAAATTGTTGTGACAATTCAGGACTGTGGAGCGCATGAAGGCAATGGAGGAGAGGGAAGGTCAGGTTAGGCAAAGAAGAGGGTGCAGGAGATGATCACCAGCAGCGTGACATACAGCAATGAAACCTGCACCGTGATAGAGTCATCTGACAGCAGCACCGTGATAGAGAGCACTGACATCAGCAGCGTGACATACAGCAATGACACCTGCACCGTGATAGAGTCATCTGACAACAGCACCGTGATAGAGAGCACTGACATCAGCAGCGTGACATAAAGCACTAACACCAGCACCGTGATATACAGCACTGACAGCAGCACCGTGATAGAGAGCACTGACATCAGCAGCGTGACATAAAGCTCTAACACCAGCACCGTGATAAAGCGTACTGACATCAGCACCGTGATATACAGCACTGACACCTGCACCGTAAGCAGCCCCAGGAGGAAGTCAGCATAGCACAGGGATGGTGGGAGCCCCTCATAATGAGCATAGCACAGGGATGGTGGGAGCCCCTCATAATGAGCATAGCACAGGGATGGTGGGAGCCCTCATAATATGCACAGCAGAGGTACAGCCCCAGGAGGAAGTCAGCAAAGCACAGGGATGGTGGGAGCCCCTCATAATAAGCAGCCCCAGGAGGATGTCAGCATAGCACAGGGATGGTGGGAGCCCCTCATAATAAGCAGCCCCAGGAGGATGTCAGCATAACACAGGGATGGTGGGAGCCCCTCATAATAAGCATAGCACAGGAATGGTGGGAGCCCCTCATAATATGCACAGCAGAGGTACAGCCCCAGGAGGAAGTCAGCACAGCACAGGGATAGTGGGAGCCTCTCATAATAAGCAGCCCCAGTAGAAATATGACACCGCTCAACCTCTTCAAAGAGGAGGGTACAGGCATATAGTACGGTGTACTTTTTTTGGACAAGGAAGTGAGCCAAATGAAGAAAAAAGGTCTGTGTGCTAGATTAAAAAAATTGTTTATCGACATATACATGGTCTACTGGTCACATGTGTTGAATTCCTCCGAGATCCATGCCTCATTCATTTTTAGAAATGTGAGGTAGTTAACACTGTCGTGAGCTAGGCGAGTACGCTTATCGGTCACGATCCCCCCTGCTGCGCTGAACGTCCTTTCGGACAGAACACTGGACGAGGGGCAAGCCAACAGTTTGATTGCAAATTGGGCAAGCTCTGGCCAGAGGTGAAGCCTGCCCACCCAGTAGTCCAGGGGTTCATCACTCCTCAGTGTCCACATCGGCCGTTAACCCAATGTAGTCGGACACCTGACGGTCTAGGCGTTCCCTGATGCTGGATCCGGGTGACACCTGTCGATTGGGTCGGCTGAAAGAATGACCTCATATCCGAAGTCACCAACACATCTTCAAACCGGCCTCTTCTTGCAGGCGCTGTTGGATTGGTACCCGCAACTCCTTCTCTGGGAGTGGGAATTGCTCCTCTGCCAGCGCACGCAAAAGCAGAATGCAGCATTTCTCGAAGCAAGGCCTGGAAATGCTCCACTCTGCCAGCCCTCTGTGATGGCGGTAACATTTCCGCCATTATGTGTTTGTACCGGGGGTCTAAGTACGTTGCCACCCAGTACTGGTCCTTGACCCTTATGCTTTTTATACGGGGGTCCCTATTAAAACACTGGAGCATGAAGGCCCCCATTTGCACTAAACTGGAAGCGGTGTGGTGGCGTGGCTCCTGCTCATCATCCAGGATAATGTCGTCCTCTTCATTCTCCTCTCCCCATCCACGCACAACAACAGGAATCCCAGAAAGGTTTAAAGCATGCTCTTCTTGCTCCTCCTCATCCGCCCCGGGAACCATCCTCCTCTGACTCCTCTTCAGACTCCTGTTGTTCACTTGTCTCCGATAGAGTAGCCCCCCCTGGGAATTCAACCAGCATTGCGACTTCCTCATCTTTCCGCTCCTGCTCCTCCACAGCTTGATCAATGACACGACGCAATGCACGCTCCATAAAGAAGGCATAAGGTACCATGTCACTGATGGCGCCATGGCTGCGACTGACCAGTTTGGTGATCTCCTCAAATGGGCGCAGAAGTCTGCATGCGTTGCGCTATAGCAGCCACTGGCGCGGTGTAAAAAACCCCAGCTCCCCAGAACCTGTTCTGCCACAAAGTTCATACAGGTAGACGTTAACTGCACGTTTCTGCTGGAGCAGCCTAACAAGCATATAGAAGGTTGAGTTCCATCTCAGTTCCGTGTAAGATCTTCTGAAATGGGCCGAGATTTTCCTTGCCTGCCGCAAGATGTCCTGGACCCCAGGGTATTTGACGAGGAATCACTGAACAACCAAGTTTAAGACGTGTGCCATGCATGACACGTATGTGATTTTGCCCTGTTTCAATGTGCTAAGCAGATTGGCACCGTTGTCACACACCACTTTACCAACTGTCAAATTGAGCGGTGTTAGCCACTGATCTGCCTGTGAACGCAAAGCTGAAAGGAGTGCCGGGCCAGTGTGGCTCTTGGCTTCCAGGCACAACAGGCATGGCAACGTCTCACCTGGCATGTCGAATAGGTTCTGGGGAGCTTGGGCGGCACAGCGGAAGAGCCGCTAGCAGCGGAAAAGGAGGAGTCAGCCGAGGAGGAGAGGGAGGAAGATGGAGTAGGAGGAGGAGAAGAAGGGCCAGGCCTGCGTGCAATCCGTGGCGGTAAAACCAAATCTACACAGGTGCCACTGGTTACATGCTTGACGGCCGTCAGGTTTACCCAGTGGGCAGTAAAAGTGATATACCTTCCCTGCCCGTGTTTGCTAGACCACGTGTCTGTGGTCAGATGTATCTTGGCACCGACACTGTGTGCCAGAGATACATTCACTTGCCGCTGAACATGGCCATATAGCTCTGGGATGCCCTTCTGTGAGAAATACTTCTTTCCTGGGACCTTCCATTGTGGTGTTCCAATGGCCACAAATTTGCAAAAGGCCTCCGAGTCCACCAGTTTATATGGCAGTAGTTGGCGGGCTATGAGTTCTGACAAGCCAGCCGTCAACCGTTGGGCAAGAGGGTTATCCGGCGTCATCATTTTTTTACGCTCGAACATTAGGCCCACGGAAGCCTGCCTTTTTGCAGAAAAACGTGAGCTTGGCGTGATGGAAGGTGGAGTGGAGGACAATTGTGAAGAGAGAGGAGAAGGAGAACTAGAAGACGAGGCTGGACGGTGAGAGCCTGGAGTGTGGCTTTGTGTGTTCTGTTGCTCCCACTGGGCTCGGTGATGGCTGCTCATGTGCCTTCTTAAGGCGGTCATCCCTAGGTGAGTGTTGGGCTTACCGCGACTAATGCGTTGACTGCAAAGATTGCAGATGGCAACGCTATTGTCAGCAGCGGACACGTTAAAAAAAGCCCACACTGCGGAGCCATGTGCCGGTTTCCTGGGAGCACCAGATGTGACCATACATGGTCGATGACTTGCTCCTGATACCTTTGCCTACCCTGACCTTCCCTCGCCTCCATTATCTCAAGATTCCTGAATTTTCAGAATTTCACATATAAAAAAAGAATGCTTGTAGTTGTCGATCCCAGATTCACCTCATACATGTGTTATGTCACGGTGCTGGTGTCAGATCACTCTATCACAGTGCAGGTGTCAGTGCTCTATATCACAGTGCTGGTGCTGGTGATCATCTCCTGCACCCTCTTCTTTGCCTACCCTGACCTTCCATCGCCTCCATTATCTCAAGATTCCTGAATTTTCAAAATTTCACATATAAAAAAAGAATGCTTGTAGTTGTCGATCCCAAATTCACCTCATACATGTGTTATGTCACGGTGCTGTTGTCAGATCACTCTATCACGGTGCAGGTGTCAGTGCTCTATATCACGGTGCTGGTGATCATCTTCTGCACCCTCTTGTTTGCCTACCCTGACCTTCCCTCGCCTCCATTGTCTCAAGATTCCTGAATTTTCTGAATTTCACATATAAAAAAGAATGCTTGTAGTTGTCGATCCCAGATTCACCTCATAAATGTGTTATGTCATGGTGCTGGTGTCAGATCACTCTATCATGGTGCAGATGTCAGTGCTCTATATCACGGTGCTGGTGCTGGTGATCATCTCCTGCACCCTCTTCTTTGCCTACCCTGACCTTCCCTCGCCTCCATTGTCTCAAGATTCCTGAATTTTCAGAACTTCACATATAAAAAAAGAATGCTTGTAGTTGTCGATCCCAGATTCACCTCATACATGTGTTATGTCATTGGCCATGTGGTGGGACTATGTGTGCACAGCTAGTAATTATTTTGTGGCTGCAAATATGACCTGTAGGTTTGCAAAGTTCACCATCCCTGTGATATGCTGACTTCCTCCTGGGGCTGCTTATTATTAGGGGCTCCCACCATCCCTGTGCTATGCTGACTTCCTCCTGGGGCTGCTTACGGTGCAGGCGTCAGTGCTGTATATCACGGTGCTGGTGTCAGTGCTGTATATCACGGTGCTGGTGTCAGTGCTTTATATCACGGTGCTGGTGTCAGTGCTTTATGTCACGCTGCTGATGTCAGTGCTCTCTATCACGGTGCTGGTGTCAGATCACTCTATCACAGTGCAGGTGTCATTGCTGTATGTCACGCTGCTAATGTCAGTGCTCTCTAGAGGTCGACCGGAAAAAAAAGGGCTAACTTGCGTTTGAAAGACCTCTGCGCAAATACCGCGTCACATTAAATATTGCAACAACCGCTATTTTATTCCCTAGGGTCTCTGCTAAAAATATATATATAATTTTTGGGGCTTCTGAGTGATTTTCTAGCAGAAAATACTGGATTTTTACTAGTAAGTGTAAGGATTAAGGGGTGTCTAAACAAAATGGTTGACCTTATGTCTTACTAAATACATATATTTTTCTATCCTTCTCTGTAAAATAAGGATTCGTCATCTATTGTCACGTACTCATCAAGAAGAGGCCGCATCAGCCCTAAAAAGCAGTCTACGCCCGGAAGATTGTCTTATCAGCTGATAACACACGGAGAATTGCCTTTTCTTTGAAAATGTTTTTTTTTTTACATTTGCTGATGTTTGCTCTTTTCTGTCTATAAAAGATGTAATAAAGAAGCCTCAGAGCCACAGTCAGTCAGAGACAGTCAGAGTTAACGACGGACTTCTGAGCAGAAATACTGAATAATATCTCCGTGTCTCTTTGCTTGGATAAGAACTCTAACTAACAATTGGGAAACGGTAACATAACCTGACAAATAGGTGACTTGTTGAGGTCACACCTAACATTTCTGGCGCCGCGAATAGGGACTCGCTGAAGTAACTACAAGAGGCGAACGAACATAAGGACGGAACAAAAAGGCCGGGCACATCAAGAACCACAGACAAATCCTGCGCAGGTAAGAAAAGCTTTATTTTCTTATAAACTCTGTGCTTCTTAGATTTGTGCCCACCTGATCTGTCTGAATTGTTCTTCAGGTAAACACCAACCTCTGTAGTAAGTGGGTCTTGAACTTAATATTTTGGCTTATGTTACCGTTGTTTCTTGTCTGTCTACTTGTCGTCTGTTGTGAATGAAATAAGCCCTGTTTGTATGGTGTGATTTGAAACATATATCATCCCAATGGGTAACGAAATGCGCCCTTAACTCGTAAGAGTACTTTGGGGGTCCGACACTTAAGTTTGATATACGCTTTTTGATTCATGAGCCTAAAAACGGGTTGAAAGTATAAGTCCTGACTGCCTCAATAAAGCAGGAATAAGAAACGAATGCTGAGAGATTCCATGGTAATGGGACGGAAATAAGGTCTCCACAAAGTCCCGGAGACCTAGTCATATGTGTTTGGCCACCAAAAGGGAATGCTTGTATATGTTGTAGCCGTCAGTCTGGTCATAATATTTGTCAGTTGGCTAGCATATAAGGTAATTCGATTTCAGAAATCTCATCTAGGAGAGGTTTTTAGTATTTTGGCACCCTAGGAGGAGAAGGCAACGAGACACTTAGTAAGTGATCCAAACGCCACCTAGGCAGGACTGTCAAAATGGGCCAGACACATGGTAAACCCCAGGAGGAATCTCAGAAATGTTATGCTGTTAAAGACATAATTACAATGTTGTATGGGAAGGATAAGGCACAGGGCACAAATAGGATTCTCAAGAAATTGGGGATGGATGGAGAAAATGGATTAAGTGTAGAAGGTTGGGAAGAAATAAAGAAAGACAGACAGGGAGAGATATTGCAGAACAGATGGGTATCACAAATACAATGTTTAATTAAGGTTTCCAACAGGGCTGAAGAGGAGGGATGGGAGTATTGTCAGGAAAAGGGTGGATGGGATATGAAGGTCCGACACAAAAGTCTTCCTTCTGCTCCCGGCGATAGGGTAAATACGGGAGGTACTCCACCTCCTTATAACACTACCACACCAGGTAATGAAAGACCAAAACTTTATCCTTCCTTAAGAGGAAGAGGATGGGTTTGCCGAGTATGCGGTACCCAGAACCCAGACTGGGCACAGGAATGTGTACATTGCGGCGCTCAAAGACCAGAGCCCGTAGCTCCAGTCCATAGTCGGACTAGGGTAATACAAGTAAATAATCCAAATGCGGGTCAAGCAGGACAGCCACCTACAGTGACCCGACAAGTCGTTCTGAGGACATGGACACCTTGGTCGGCTGACACTCTTATGGCATTAATACAGAATGCTCCTGATCCCGTAGCAAAACCTGCCGCATTCTGTAGATTCGTGACACAATTACTAGACACACATGAAGCAACTTGGCAAGATGGGGAAGATTTGTGTAGACATAAAATGACACTAACGATGTTTAATCAATTTATGAATGAAATTGCTCCACATAGACCACAAGGGGATCCTACCACAGATCCACCAGGAATACACCCCCGTCATATAGACTCTAGACCCCTGTTTATTGCTCAGTTACGAGAATTTTGCCAAGGGAAACAGCAGGAAAGGGGTTCGACAGCGCCCATAAAACAGGCCCCAGGTCAGACTGTTACAGAATTTTACCTCAACATGGAAAGCATGATGGCTGACGAAGGTCTAGATTTAGCCTTACCCGTCACCATTAGGGCTTTCAATCGACAGTTTATGGAAGGACTAGTACCCCAAATAGGTGACAAACTGAAGGCATGTACTCCCGAATGGAGAGCCATACGGGACAGAGGAACATTGTTGCAGAAAGCACAAGGCATAGAGGCTGATTTAGCAGAAACTAAACCCAGAAGGACACCGGGAGTTAACACTGTTGCCCGGGTCAATGAAGGAGGGAATTCCTCCCGTAAACCTCTTACCTGTTATTACTGCAACAAGGTGGGACATATAAAAAGAGACTGTAGGAAAAGGATAAAAGACGAACAGGAAGGAAACACGGACAGAGACACGAGGGACTACAGACAGAGGCGTACCAATGATAGGGACGATCCGACCGCATGACTTGCCCCAGTCCTAGCTGAATCAGAGAACAAAATGCTCCACATGTTGATGAAGGTGGAAGGTAAACATATTCCTTGTTTGGTTGACACAGGAGCGTCACGCAGTCTGTTGTCTGATTCAGTAGTCCCTCCACACATGACGTCCCGTGACACCATACCCATAAGTGGTTATGACGGTCTTTTGACTGATGCCCCACTGACTAAACCTTAAAAAGTAAAAATAGGGGGAATGGCAACCGCCTGACACTTGTGTATTGTTGCAATATGTAGATGACCTATTGTTATGTTGTCCGGATAACGATACTTGTTTAAAAGCCACTCTATCATTGTTACAATTCCTGGCTGAAAAAGGGTGCAAGGTGAATAGAACTAAGTTACAGGTATGTCAGAAAAAGGTTGTCTTTTTGGGCCACTGTATATCCCAGGGTACTCGACACCTCACTGAAGACCGAGTCCAGGCCATAAGACAAATGAATATCCCACGCAATTTTAAGCAACTTCGTATGTTTCTGGGAATGGTGTCATATTGTAGACAATGGATACCACATGCCAGTTCTCTGATGCAGCCATTATATGATTGCTTGAAAATAGTACCCTATGTACTCACAGAAGCAGGTCATGAATCTTTTAGCACCTTAAAAAGGTTACTGATTTCGGCACCTGCGATCGGGATCCCTGATTATACCAAAACATTTCATTTGTACATTGCTGAAATCACGGGACACGCAACAGGGGTGTTGACACAACAACACATCAAACAAAGGCCGGTAGCATACTTCTCGGCGGCCCTCGATCCTGTCTCTAGAGGATCACCGTCCTGTGTACGAGCAGTTGCAGCAGTGTCAATTATCATTGACAAATCCTCAGAAATTGTCTTAGACAATCCTGTAGTGGTACATACCACACATGACATACACGCCATCTTATCACAGGTCCAGCCAAAACGCATATCAATGGCAAGGCAGCTGCGTCTACAATGCACCTTGCTCCTACCCCCCAATGTTACCTTTCAGCGATGCACTTCTTTTAACTTAGCACAGCTTTTACCATTACAGACAGATTTGACAGGGGGGAGTAATGATGATAATGGTGTAGATACAGCACAAGATACTCAGGATTCTGACACACTTTCATTTCATGACATAACATCTGATGAACACGATTGTTTTCAACTTATGGAACAAGAAACCACGGGGTTCCCACATGTCACAGACATACCCATTACAAATGCAGAACACACACTGTACATAGATGGTAGTAGATTTGCCGATGACAAAGGTAAATATCACACAGGTTATGCTGTGGTAACGGACACACAGGTAATTGAGGCAAAGTCACTACCAGTACACGTCGGCACAAGAAGCGGAACTAACCGCTCTAGAGAAAGCCCTAGAACACTTGGAGGGACAAGAAGGGAACATTTACACTGATTCCGCATACGCCTACGGTGTGGCACATGATTATGGCCACATATGGAAAGCTAGAGGTTACCTTACAGCAGCAGGCACACCTGTTAAACATGGTGAAGGAATCAAAAGAGTCCTGAACAATCTTCAAAAGGTTATAAGAGTAGCCATCATGAAGATAGCGGCACACACGAGCGCAAAAACAACTGAGGCAAAAGGAAACGCATTTGCAGATTTAACTGCAAAGAAGGCAGCTCTAGGGGAAGTAAGCCCTGAGACCTTAGCCACGGTACAGGTGAGTATGCCCGAAACCACATGGCAGCAGCTAATGGAACTACAGGAACAAGCAGGGGCTATTGAGAAGGACCGTTGGGTTAAGGAGGGAGCAGCACCAGGCCTTGACAATACATGGAGGGAAGGAGGCAGAATATGCCTACCTGCTTCTCTATACCCAGCAATGGCAGCGGCTGTCCACTTACCCACTCATGTCAGCTCCAATTCTATGTATAGGATTGTAAGCCAAGGATGGCTAGCCCCTGGATTCAGTAGTACTGCAAGGAACTACTGTGCTGCATGCCAAATCTGTCTGATTAATAACCCAGGACAGAGAGTGAAAACCCCACGTAAACATCAGGTCCGGGCCCAATATCCCTTTCAGAGACTGCAGATTGACTACATACAAATGCCTAAGAGCGGCCCCTTTGAATTTGTTCTCGTGTGCATCTGCCTATTTTCAGGCTGGCCGAAAGTTATCTTGTGAAATCAGCTACGGCAAAAGCCACCGCCAAGAAACTGATTACTGAGCTGATACCTAGGTTTGGTCTCCCAGAAACAATAGAATCAGATAGGGGGACACATTTCACGGGAGAAATAATGCAAAATGTGATGGCAATGTTAGGGGTTCAACAAAGTTTTCATACTCCTTACCATCCACAGAGTTCAGGATCAGTAGAAAGAGTAAATGGTACAATCAAGCTGAAAATACAAAAAGCTATGCAAGAGTTAAATAAACCATGGCCTGAGTGCCTAGCTTTAGCTTTGTTCTCTATTAGGTACACCCCAACGGGAAAAACAGGGTTATCCCCATATGAAATACTGTTTGGAAGTGCACCTAGATTAGGTTTATATTTTCCTCAAAGTATGCAATTACAATGTGATAGTTTAACTACGTATGTAATACAGTTGCAACAGCGTCTGACTAAAATCCACAAGAGTGTGTATTCTTCTCTTCCAGACCCTAATTCTGTCACAGGTACACACGATCTACAACCAGGAGACTATGTGTATGTAAAGAAACATACCAGAAAGACACTGGAACCAAGGTTTGAAGGTCCTTTCCAGGTGCTATTGATTACAGCAACCTCAGTGAAATTGGAAGGGAAACCTACCTGGATCCACGCTTCTCATTGTAAAAAGGAGCCAGTTGGCAAATGACAACATGTATCTTTTTATTGTTTCAGTAATTCTGGCTAATAGTTTGGTTACCTCACAGAATAAAATATACAAGGATGAAGGATTTTCTAAAAAAATGTTATTACTGAAGTTTAAATATGCTTATGCCCAGAAGTCAGGATATGAGAAATGTTGGATTTGTAGCAAATTACACCCCAGCACAGCAAGTATACCACTGATGGCAGTTCCTATAAACTATACTGATCTTGCTAACAGTAGCATTAACATAATTAGAACAAATACCAATGAGACAGTAATGTTTAAGTCAAATGGCCTCGCCTTTTCCCCTGATTGGTGTTTCAACTTAGGGAACACAACGGGAGGAAATGGAGAATGCCAAGACAGCAAGTTTAATTTGTCCATTGTCGTATTAAATGGAAGATTCTATCCCAGTAATTCCAGCACACACCAGACATTATCTGACTTCCTCACTAACATTGTGGATAATAATGTTAGGTGGTTAGTATCCAACTTATCCCTCTATGGATACACCTCTCGTTATAGAAATGATATCAGTTCAAGATCAGTAGCACTGGGAAACAATATATACATCTGTTGTGAGGATAAATGTTATACTTGGATACCTAGAAGAGCTCAGGGATGGTGCTACCTCGCAAGTTTAGTACCAGTAATGGGAGTAGTAGGTGATGAACGAGGTGATCACCTATTAGAAGCTAGCATGCATCCTAGATATCCCCTCAGGTATCGTAGTAAAAGAGAAATATTCCTGAAGAAGGACATGGCATGGGCTTGGTTCCCGTCCTGGACAGGATGGGGTATAGACTTAATGAAACGACTAAATAACTATACAGGAATTATTAATGATGTTTTGGAGAAAAACTCTGATGATATTACTAAGTTAAATCTGGAGACCAGAGCCATCAGACAACAATTAGAATTACATGAATTAGCAATTGAAAGTATGAGTGCAGCATTGACAGGACTCTGTGAAACTACTGAGGACTATGAGTGCTGTACTTGGATACATAACACCAGTATTGAGGTACCTGACTATTATGACATCATTGCACAACACCGTACGGAAGTAAAGAATTTACAAGAGAAGGCCCGAAATATTGGTCGCGACTGGGATCCGTTTGGTGGAACTTTTAGTTTCTCAGGGTTATTCTCTTGGGTTAAGAAGGCAGCAATGACGATTATAGTGGTGCTCTTATTCGTATTTTTCTTTTATGCATGCTTTAAGTTGTTTATGTGCTTTTGCAAGAAAGCCAAGGTAAATGATGCGGAAAAGATGGAACTTTTGTGAAGATAGGTAGATTTAGATCCTTGACATCACCCATCTGTCAGAAAAGCCACTCTTCCTGAATTTTAGATGTTGGTACTGTCCAGGGGGATGGGTGTATACCCCTCTGACAACTCGCGGTCAGGGAGAGTACTCTGGATATAGGCTGACTAGAACTTGTTCAGGTGGACCCAGGGCAAGAGGGAGGGGTGATGTCAAAGAGGGAAATGTAAGGATTAAGGGGTGTCTAAACAAAATGGTTGACCTTATGTCTTACTAAATACATATATTTTTCTATCCTTCTCTGTAAAATAAGGATTCGTCATCTATTGTCACGTACTCATCAAGAAGAGGCCGCATCAGCCCTAAAAAGCAGTCTACGCCCGGAAGATTGTCTTATCAGCTGATAACACACGGAGAATTGCCTTTTCTTTGAAAATGTTGTTTTTTTTACATTTGCTGATGTTTGCTCTTTTCTGTCTATAAAAGATGTAATAAAGAAGCCTCAGAGCCACAGTCAGTCAGAGACAGTCAGAGTTAACGACGGACTTCTGAGCAGAAATACTGAATAATATCTCCGTGTCTCTTTGCTTGGATAAGAACTCTAACTAACAATTGGGAAACGGTAACATAACCTGACAAATAGGTGACTTGTTGAGGTCACACCTAACATAAGCAACAAGTGTCAGAAAAGATTTAGTCTTTAAATGGGTAAACTGAGAACTTCTACACACAGAGTTCAGCCCATTGAAGAAGAAACATTGTATCACGTTGATCTTTTCTTGGCAGCCTGCCCAGAGAGGAGGAAAGTGCTTCACTGATGTCTTCAGGCAACTTACATTGACTTCTATCACAAAAGTCTTTTACAAGTCATAATAAGCATAATGACCGAGTCGTCGTCCGAAATCCGGAATTCGTAAACAAAAGTTCGTATTCCGTACAGAATTCGGACGCACGGCAATTCGTATTTCGGATCCTCCCGAACGTACGAATTTTTGGAAATTCGTAAGAATTTGAGATTCGTACGAAACTAATCGCACATGTCTAATATATATATATATATATATATACAGTGGCTTGCGAAAGTATTCGCCCTCCTTGAACTTTTCAACCTTTTGCCACATTTCAGGCTTCAAACATAAAGATATTAAATTTTAATTTTTTGTGAAGAATCACCAACAAGTGGGACACAATTGTGAAGTGGAACGAAATCTATTGGATATTTTAAACTTTTTTAGCAAATAAAAAACTGAAAAGTGGTGCGTGCAAAATTATTCGGCCCCCTTACTTTCAGTGCAGCAAACTCACTCCAGAAGTTCAGCGAGGATCTCTGAATGATCCAATGTTGTCCTAAATGACTGATGGTGATAAATATAATCCACCTGTGTGTAATCAAGTCTCTGTATAAATGCACCTGCTCTGTGATAGTTTCAGGGTTCCGTTGAATGCGCAGAGAGCATCATGAAGACCAAGGAACACACCAGGCAGGTCCGTAATACTGTTGTGGAGAAGTTTAAAGCCGGATTTGGATACAAAAAGATTTCCCAAGCTTTAAACATCCCAAGGAGCACTGTGCAAGCGATCATTTTGAAATGGAAGGGGTATCAGACCACTGCAAATCTACCAAGACCTGGCTGTCCCTCTAAACTTTCAGCTCAGACAAGGAGAAGACTGATCAGAGATGCAGCCAAGAGGCCCATGATCACTCTGGATGAACTGTAGAGAACTACAGCTGAGGTGGGAGAGTCTGTCCATAGGACAACAATCAGTCGTACACTGCACAAATCTGGCCTTTATGGAAGAGTGGCAAGAAGAAAGTCATTTCTCAAAGATATCCATAAAAAGTCTTGTCTAAAGTTTGCCACAAGCCACCTGGGAGACACACCAAACATGTGGAAGAAGGTGCTCTGGTCAGATGAAACCAAAATCGAACTTTTTGTCCACAATGCAAAACGATATGTTTGGCGTAAAAGCAACACAGCTCATCACCCTCAACACACCATCCCCACTGTCAAACATGGTGGTGGCAGCATCATGGTTTGGGCCTTCTTTTCTTCAGCAGGGACAGGGAAGATGGTTAAAATTGAGGGGAAGATGGATGCAGCCAAATACAGGACCATTCTGGATGAAAACCTGTTGGAGTCTGCAAAAGACCTGAAACTGGGATGGAGATTTATCTTCCAACAAGACAATAATCCCAAACATACAGCAAAATCTACAAAGGAATGGTTCACAAATAAACGTATCCAGGTGTTAGAATGGCCAAGTCAAAGTCCAGACCTGAATCCAATCGAGAATCTGTGGAAAGAGCTGAAAACTGCTGTTCACAAACGCTCTCCATCCAACCTCACTGAGCTCGAGCTGTTTTGCAAGGAAGAATGGGCAAGAATTTCAGTCTCTCGATGTGCAAATCTGATAGAGACATACCCCAAGCGACTTGCAGCTGTAATCGCAGCAAAAGGTGGCTCTACAAAGTATTAACGCAAGGGGGCCGAAAAATTTTGCACGCCCCACTTTTCATTTTTTTATTAGTTAAAAAAGTTTAAAAAATCCAATAGATTTTGTTCCACTTCACAATTGTGTCCCACTTGTTGGTGATTCTTCACAAAAAAATTAAATTTGATATCTTTGTTTGAAGCCTGAAATGTGGCAAAAGGTTGAAAAGTTCAAGGGGGCCGAATACTTTCGCAAGGCACTGTATGTTGCGCTGTGTCTTTAAGATTCTTTAAAGGATAAATCCACCTTTGGGAACGTGTTACATGTTCCATCCGTTTTTAAGGTGAAACATGTAACATGTTCCTACTGCTGCAGCCATTCACCGTTCCCTCCTCTCCCTCTGGCAGCAGCATGGGGAGAAGTTCCCTATACTAGCTGTCACTTTTTGAAAACAGTGCGGCCGCACGGGGCTCTGCTCACACGGCTGCATTATTCATTCACAGCACAGGACTCTGTGTGTGTGAATGATCTACAAGCATCGCCATCCTTTGCGGCTGTTGGTTTGCAGTTCTCAATGATCTACCACTGCGCTGTTCAGTGCTATGGTAGTTCATTGAGTCTACTTGTCAGTGTGAAACTGCCTGGCTGTACGATGTACAGGGCAAACAGCTTACACTGACAGTCTGCAGGAGACCTGCATGGTATCAGCAATCTGCTGATCGCTGGTGCCATGTTTTCCAGGCTCCAAAAGGCAAAAAAAAATTGCATTTATTTATTTGAAGTGAACTTCTCATTAACCTCCCTGGCGGTTTCCCTGAGTGTGGCTCGGGGTTAAATTTCCGCACCATTAGCGGTAACCCCGAGCCACAATCGGGATTGCATTGCAGGATCCTGGTGCAGTGTACTTACCTTGTCCCCAGGATCCTGCAATATCCCCCCCGCTGTGTCTGTGTCTTCCACCCAATGCCTCTGTGTGCCGGGCTCCATTCCCTGCAAGCGGCGCATGGGGGTAGAGCCAAGCGGCAAATTCAAAAATGTGAAAAATCATAATACATACAGTACACTGTAATCTTAATGATTACATCACTGTATGAAATGATTTCACATCCCTTTTGTCCCTAGTGCTTTGTCCAGTGCCCTCCATGCAGTTTTATATTATAAATACAGAGGAGTAGTGATGGACAAACTTCCAACGGGACGTTTCGCGAACGCGGACCGCGAACGTGGCCGATAGTTCGCGAATCAGAACATTCGCGGCGGGCCCCATCGACTTCAATGGGAGGCGAACTTTGCAAACATACAGGTCAAATTTGCAGCCACAAAATAATTAATAGCTGTGCAAACATAGTCCCACCACATGGCCAATGACATAACACATGTATGAGGTGAATCTGGGATCGACAACTACAAGCATTCTTTTTTTATATGGGAAATTGTTGTGACAATTCAGGACTGTGGAGCGCATGAAGGCAATGGAGGAGAGGGAAGGTCAGGGTAGGCAAGAAGAGGGTGCAGGAGATGATCACCAGCAGCGTGACATACAGCACTGACACCTGCACCGTAATAGAGTGGTCTGACAACAGCACCGTGATAGAGAGCACTGACATCAGCAGCATGACATAAAGCACTAACACCAGCACTGTGATATACAGCACTGACAGCAGCACCGTGATAGAGAGCACTGACATCAGCAGCGTAACATAAAGCACTAACACCAGCACCTTGATATACAGCACTGACAGCAGCACCGTGATAGAGAGCACTGACATCAGCACCGTGATATACAGCACTGACACCTGCGCCGTAAGCAGCCCCAGGAGGAAGTCAGCATAGCACAGGGATGGTGGGAGCCCCTCATAATGAGCATAGCACAGGGATGGTGGGAGCCCCTCATAATGAGCATAGCACAGGGATGGTGGGAGACCCTCATAATGAGCATAGCACAGGGATGGTGGGAGCCCCTCATAATGAGCATAGCACAGGGATGATGGGAGCCCCTCATAATATGCACAGCAGAGGTACAGCCCCAGGAGGAAATCAGCACAGCACAGGGATGGTGGGAGCCCCTCATAATAAGCAGCCCCAAGAGGATGTCAGCATAGCACAGGGATGGTGGGAGCCCCTCATAATAAGCAGCCCCAGGAGGAAGTCAGCACAGCACAGGGATGGTGGGAGCCCCTCATAATAAGCATAGCACAGGGATGGTGGGAGCCCCTCATAATAAGCAGCCCCAGGAGGATGCCAGCATAGCACAGGGATTGTGGGAGCCCCTCATAATAAGCAGCCCCAGGAGGAAGTCAACACAGCACAGGGATGGTGGGAGCCCCTCATAATAAGCATAGCAAAGGGATGGTGGGAGCCCCTCATAATATGCACAGCAGAGGTACAGCCCAGGAGGAAGTCAGCACAGCACAGGGATGGTGGGAGCCCCTCGTAATAAGCAGCCCCAGGAGGAAGTCAGCACAGCACAGGGATGGTGGGAGCCCCTCATAATAAGCAGCCCCAGTAGAAATATGACGCCGCTCAACCTCTTCAAAGAGGAGGGTACGGGCATATAGTACGGTGTGCTTTTTTTGGACAAGGAATTGAGCCAAATGAAGAAAGGAGGTCTGTGTGCTCGATTAAAAAAATTGTTTATAGACATATACATGGTCTACTGGTCACATGTGTTGAATTCCTCCGAGATCCATGCCTCATTCATTTTTAGAAATGTGAGGTAGTTAACGCTGTCGTGACCTAGGCGAGTACGCTTATCGGTCACGATCCCCCCTGCTGCGCTGAACGTCCTTTCGGACAGGACACTGGATGAGGGGCAAGCCAACAGTTCGATTGCAAATTGGCCAAGGTCTGGCCAGAGGTCAAGCCTGCCCACCCAGTAGTCCAGGGGTTCATCACTCCTCAGAGCGTCAGCGGACACCTGACGGTCTAGGCGTTCCCTGATGCTGGATCCGGATGACACCTGTCGATGGGTCGGCTGAAAGAATGACCTCATATCCGAAGTCACCAACACATCTTCAAACCGGCCTCTTCTTGCAAGCGCTGTTGGATTGGTACCCGCAACTCCTTCTCTGGGAGAGGTAATTGCTCCTCTGCCAGCGCACGCAAAAGCAGAATGCAGCATTTCTCAAAGCAAGGCCTGGAAGTGCTCCATTCTGCCAGCCCTCTGTGACAGCGGTAACATTTCCACCATTTTGTGTTTGTACCGGGGGTCTAAGTACGTTGCCACCCAGTACTGGTCCTTGACCCTCATGCTTTTTATACGGGGGTCCCTATTAAAACACTGGAGCATGAAGGCCCCCATTTGCACTAAACTGGAAGCGGTGTGGTGGCGTGGCTCCTGCTCATCATCCAGGATAATGTCGTCCTCTTCATTCTCCTCTCCCCATCCACGCACAACAGGGATCCCAGAAAGGTTTAAAGCATGCTCTTCTTGCTCCTCCTCATCCGCCCCGGCACCATCCTCCTCTGACTCCTCTTCAGACTCCTGTTGTTCACTTGTCTCAGATAGAGTAGCCCCCTCTGGGAATTCATCCAGCATTGCGACTTCCTCATCTTCCCGCTCCTGCTCCTCCACAGCTTGATCAATGACACGACACAATGCACGATCCATAAAGAAGGCATAAGGTACCATGTCACTGATGGCGCCATGGCTGCGACTGACCAGTTTGGTGATCTCCTCAAATGGGTGCAGAAGTCTGCATGCGTCGTGCTATAGCAGCCACTGGCGAGGTGAAAAAAAAACCAGCTCCCCAGAACCTGTTCATACATGTAGACGTTAACTGCACGTTTCTGCTGGAGCAGCCTATCAAGCATATAGAAGGTTGAGTTCCATCGCGTCGGGCAATCGCAAATAAGACGTCTGACAGGCAGATTGTGTCGCCGCTGAATGTCAGCAAGGCGAGCCATGGCCGTGTAAGATCTTCTGAAATGGGCCGAGATTTTCCTTGCCTGCCGCAAGATGTCCTGGACCCCAGGGTATTTGACAATGAATCGCTGCATGACCAAGTTTAAGATTTTGCCCTGTTTCAATGCGCTAAGCAGATTGGCACCGTTGTCACACACCACTTTACCAACTGTCAAATTGAGCCGTGTTAGCCACTGATCTGCCTGTGAACGCAAAGCTGAAAGGAGTGCCGGGCCTCATGTGGCTCTTGGCTTCCAGGCACAACAGACGCAGCACGGCATGGCAACGTCTCACCTGGCATGTCGAATAGGTTCTGGGGAGCTTGGGCGGCGCAGCGGAAGAGACGCTAGCAGCAGAAAAGGAGGAGTCAGCCGAGGAGGAGAGGGAGGAGGATGGAGTAGGAGGAGAAGGAGAAGAAGAGCCAGGCCTGCATGCAATCCGTGGCGGTAAAACCAAATCTACACAGGTGCCACGGGTTACATACTTGACGGCCGTCAGAAGGATCACCCAGTGGGCAGTAAAAGTGATATACCTTCCCTGCCCGTGTTTGCTAGACCACGTGTCTGTGGTCAGATGTATCTTGGCACCGACACTGTGTGCCAGAGATACATTCACTTGCCGCTGAACATGGCCATATAGCTCTGGGATGCCCTTCTGTGAGAAATACTTCCTTCCTGGGACCTTCCATTGTGGTGTTCCAATGGCCACAAATTTGCGAAAGGCCTCCGAGTCCACCAGTTTATATGGCAGTAGTTGGCGAGCTATAAGTTCTGACAAGCCAGCCGTCAACCATTGGGCGTCATCATTTTTTTACGCTTGAACGTTAGGCCCACGGAAGCCTGCCTTTTTGCAGAAAAACGTGAGCTTGGCGTGATGGAAGGTGGAGTGGAGGACAATTGTGAAGAGAGAGGAGAAGGAGAAGTAGAAGACGAGGCTGGACGGTGAGAGCCTGGAGTGTGGCTTTGTGTGTTCCGTTGCTCCCACTGGGCTCGGTGATGGCTGCTCATGTGCCTTCTTAAGGCGGTCGTCCCTAGGTGAGTGTTGGGCATACCGTGACTAATGCGTTGACTGCAAAGATTGCAGATGGCAACGCTATTGTCAGCAGCGGACACGTTAAAAAAAGCCCACACTGCGGAGCCATGTGCCGGTGTCCTGGGAGCGCCAGATGTGACCGTACATGGTCGATGACTCGCTCCTGATACATTTGCAGTCTGCTTTGTCCCTCCTGCGCAATGTAAGTTATTCCTGCTTCTCCTCCCTATCTGCTGGTCCATATCTCCCTCCGAACTCCCCTCCTCTTCCTCTCTTGTGAGCACCCACGTGACATCACTAGACATGTCATCATCGACGTCACCTTCCCCACCGCTATAAGTAGAGATCTCGAAGTAGGCAGTAACACCGGGGACCAACCTCCTCCTTGGGCTGATCTGGGTACTGGCGTCAGACTGCTGAGTAGCAGTTGTTGCTACTTCCTCTTCCTGATCCAATACCAAGAGTGGCTGCGCATCAGAAATGTCTTGATATGGATCGGAAAATAATTCCTGTGACTCAAGCGGAAGGTATGTGGAGGTGGTGGTGTTGTTGGTGGTAGTGTCTTTGGGGGTGCACATAGCAGAGAGTGAAGAAGAGGGTGCAGATCGAGAGGATGAGGAGGGTGCAGAAGAGTAAGGCTGAGTGAGCCACTCAACCAAGTCTGGTGCGTCCTTTAAATGAATTGAACGCACCTTCTGCAACTTCCCACTTTGGATCAAGCCTGTTGCTCCTGCCCTACCCCTGCGGAAGGGCCTGCAGTATAGGGCAGCGGTCAGCAGTAGTGCACCTCAACCCTATGTATTGGGGAGCTATACCAGTCCTTACGGAATAGCAGACTGTACCTCACTCAACTCTATGTACTGCAGCACCCTAGACCAAGTTACCAGTCCTTATAAGGACCTTTGTGGAACAAGTAGGTTGTGTGTGACTGATTAGCATGCTGTACGTCAGTCCCTATACTGATGAAGGACTGCTGCAGTATAGGGCAGCGGTCAGCAGTAGTGCACCTCAACCCTATGTATTGTGGACCTATACCAGTCCTTATAGAATAGCAGACTGTACCTCACTCAACTCTATGTACTCTAGCACCCTAGACCAAGTTACCAGTCCTTATAAGGACCTTTGTGGAACAAGTAGGTTGTGACTGATTAGCAGACTGCAGCAGAAGGGCAGCAGTCAGGTATAATATTCTTTCTATATTTGGAGGAAAGAATATTATACGTGTACAAGCCTATTACCATACCAGTCCTGAAAAGAACCTTTGTGGACCTAATATAGTAACAGCTACTGATTAAACTGACCCTCACTGCCTCACACACAGCTTCCTGCCTGTCCCTATATAAACTGACAAAACAGAGGCTGCTGGAACAATAACTTGAATAGTACTTTTGTGGACCTGATAGTAACAGCTAATGATTAAACTGACTGTCCCTGCAGCACACACCGTCCTGTCCCTTTCTCTAAACTGACAAAAGACACTCAGGCTGCTGCAACAATCAGTAGCACAGCAGTGCCTCAAACCTATATCCTGAACTACACCTAACATCTATACCAGTCCTGAAAAGAACTTTTGTGTACCAAATAGCTAGCGATTTGGGTCACTGCAATCTCTCCCTGCTCCACACAGCAACCTCTCCCTATAGTGACAGAAGAAAGAACGTAAAATGGCCGCCGGATCAGGTCTATTTATAAGTTAGGGGGAATGTCCAAGTGTCCATGTGCTGTAATGTCTCAATTGGCTGTCCTGTACCCAGGGCTGGACTGGGACAGAAATGTGGCCCTGGACTTCATCCAGACCGGCCCACTTACAGTTTGAGTGTCCCATCAGCACTCCCTTACATCAGAGTGTCCCATCACCAGCCCCCTTACATCAGAGTGTCCCATCACCAGCCCCCTTACATCAGAGTGTCCCATCACCAGCCCCCTTACATCAGAGTGTCCCATCACCAGCCCCCTTACATCAGAGTGTCCCATCAGCACCTCCTTACATCAGAGTGTCCCATCACCACCTCCTTACATCAGAGTGTCCCATCAGCACCTCCTTACATCAGAGTGTCCCATAACCAGCCCCCTTACATCAGAGTGTCCAATCACAAGTCCCCTTACATCAGTGTCCCATCAGCACCTCCTTACATCAGAGTGTCCCATCATTAGCCCCCTTACATCAGAGTGTCCCATCATTAGCCCCCTTACATCAGAGTGTCCCATCATTAGCCCCCTTACATCAGAGTGTCCCATCACCAGTCCCCTTACATCAGAGTGTCCCATCACCAGTCCCCTTACATCAGAGTGTCCCATCACCAGTCCCCTTACATCAGAGTGTCCCATCACCAGCCCCCTTACATCAGAGTGTCCCATCAGCACCCCCTTACATCAGAGTGTCCCATCAGCACCCCCTTACATCAGAGTGTCCCATCAGCACCCCCTTACATCAGAGTGTCCCATCAGCACCCCCTTACATCAGAGTGTCCCATCACCAGCCCCCTTACATCAGAGTGGCCCACAGAGCCATCGGCCCACAGGGAAACTCCCGGTAGTCCCGATGGCCAGTACATGCCTGCCTGTACCCCATGATGGATGTGTCATCATAGGTCAAAGTTCTTTTACACAGTAAACACGGAAGCCCGCCCGGCGAACGGCGGCAATAGTCCGGCGATCGGGCGGACCACGAACAGCCGAAATTCGCCACGAAACAACCTCCGGGCGAACCGTTTGGCCATCACTACAGAGGAGTGGTGTCACCCCTGTATGAGACTTGATTGTCAGTGAACCCACATCTCTAGTATAATAGAAAAATAATCCCTGAAAAAGAGTGTATATCCTCTGATGGGATTTTAAATAGTTTACTGGCAATAGGTAATAGTAGAAAGACTCTAATCTCTTCTACTCTTGTACTATTACCTATTGCCAGTAACCCTATTTAATTTCCCATCAGAGGATATACACTCTTTTTTAGTGATTCTTTTTGTATTATAAATACTGCCTGGAAACTGGAAATTGTCCATAGCAACCAAAAAGTGTGCCTTTATGTCAAAAGTGGTTTTAGACCAGCTAGAAAACGGCAATAGTAAATTAGAACACTTGCAAAATTGAGTGATAGTTAATTATGTGGAAATTAATTTTATTACTATCATATTATTATTTTTTAGAATTATTTATATTTATTATAATATAAGTTTGTGTTTCAAACTTCATCATACCTGGGATGTCTACTAGACTCTTGTTTGGACAGATTTAAGTGTGTTATTCCTAACACAAATCGCCAAATTTCTATGCAAAATAATTGTACTGCTTTGAGACGCAAAGATCTGACATAATCATACCACCAGGGAGGCTACGGCTGGGTTCACACTATTGCAATTTGGATGCGGTAGCTGCAAAAATGTCAGTCCAGCGCATTCGTGCGGGAGCCTCAGCACAGAGCTCTGAAGGAATGGCACCAATGTTCAGTTTCTTCAAAGTACATGCGCTGGTGACATCACTGGCTGCTGCTCACTGGAATATCTCCTAAACAGTGCACATTTATTATATATTCCTATTACCTACATGTAAGCTTTATTATAAACTTACCTATAGGTAAAAATGTCATAAAAGACTTTACTATCACTTTAATTCAGAGTGGATAATCCATCTCCATCTAGTGGTCAAGTTTTATAATGACACATCAATCTATACAATTCGTATTCGTCTTGAAAGGCAGCACCCTTTACAAAATCCATGATCACCTCCTAATCAATATCATCAACTAAAAATCAAACAAATAAAAAGAGACCGCAGGTGAAACCTGTTCCCCTCCCATGCAGGAAATGTGCACAGAACGCCCCTTTCCTGTGTGAACAGAACCTCAATGTCACCCCAAACCCGGGTAGCAGTCTTGTGACAAAATATGCTTGGCTCTCCGCTGAAAAAAAAGTACAGGAGCTACTTTGGCGCTGGCTGCCCTATGCTGTCACACAACAAATGCACCAAAACAAAACAATGTGTCGGCCAGGTGTGAAGGCGGCCTGATTGTTAATGGCAATTAAATATATGGCACATTGAACAATCTTTTCAGTCTTTTAATTGTATAGATCATTATTTTTCAAACTTTTATCAGTCAAGGCACCCTTTAAAAAATATGGTCAGTCTGGGGGCTCCCCATTTCAAAAGGTAAAAACTATTCTAATAGTTTTGCATAACACAGCAGCATCCACACATGTAGGACCCCCAACATTAGGGGGGATTTATTCTTCCAAAGCAAATCATCTTTTATAAACTGGTATTGACTAGGATTCCAAGGTTTCTCTTTTCCCTCAAATTTTCTCCATCACTCAGCTAAAGTGCCCTCAAGAAGGTTGTAATGGTGCACAATGGAAACCTGTGGCTGAAAGGCAGCTTTATCCACATGCTGGCTTGTATGCAATTTTGGGGCAATTTTCAGGCATTTTGCCAAGGCACCTCTGAAGAAACCTCACGGTGCCCCAGGGTGCCTGGACATCCTGGCTGATAAAAGCTGCTATAGATAATATGGTTATATATATAACATTGTTTTAAGTCCCTCTTATGCTGGGTTGTCTCTGCCCAGACAATCCAGTGTTGTCTTGCTGCGATCCGCTACTCAGTTGTCACATCCTGGGTCCCATGCTGCCATCCTGGTCATTGAGAGTTGGCTGCCTCTTCTGGGTTCAGGCACAAGCCCCGCCCCCACCCCTCCAGATGATGCACGCCACGTCTGCCTATCAGATGCTGCGGATCCCTTCTCCTGTAGCCTCCTAGGATACATGATGTGGTATCCCAGGAGAGTGGTATGAAAAAGTTAACTGAAGAATAGCATTTTACTATACAGAGGGGGGTGGGGGCTGTGAGTGCATGTAGGGGGGGTCATTTTAGGATTGTAGGCTCCACTTTAAAGTGTATCCCCAGCCAACTTTCACAAGGTGGCCTTCCTTATTGCCATCATGTCTGCGAGGTGAGTGCTAGCAATATTGTCTTGTATAAAACTTGTATGGACAAGGTTGTCTTGAGGCCTGGAGCCTCCTTTCATCGTAAAGTGGATGTAAACCGGATTCATGAACTTTTTTCATGTGTTCTGATTAAACCAAGAGTCCTTTGGTGAAATCGATTGGTCAGAAGTGACGATCTAGTGATCCTCTCTCCCATTCGCTAACAAACTTTTGACCAATAGATTCCAAGCCTGCCCACCACGACAAGGTAGACTCTTCTAGGGCAGGACCTACACTAAACTACACTAAGCTACCCTACTGGATGCTAGTCATCGTTTTTCTAATGTTGGATGTATGTTTGTAGTAGGCCTCGTCCTATAATCTGTGTGTGCGATCTGCTCTCTCCTAATCAGTCGTTTTCTTTCCTTCAACCTCTCCAAATCTTACAGTGTATGGCTATCTAAATGTGCTTCTAAAGCCCTAAGTTTTATCACCTTAATGCACTCTATGTACTAAGGAGAAGGACCTTCTCTGCTGAAGCCGCCCACCCAACCCCTCTTTTCCTTACCTGAGCCCATCCGATCCAGCTTCCATCGCTGTCTC
This sequence comes from Lithobates pipiens, assembly GCF_037356315.1. NCBI lineage: Eukaryota > Metazoa > Chordata > Amphibia > Anura > Ranidae > Lithobates > Lithobates pipiens. The sequence goes on along the minus strand of NW_027507686.1, from coordinate 60,514,131 downwards.
TCTCCTCATTGGACAGACTGATAGCAGTGGGAGCGATTGGCTACAGCTGCTGTCAATCAAATCCGATGACATGGGGGTGCGCGGTGGCCAGAGTCCCGCTTTCTGTGTCAATAGATGCAGCAGCGAGTCTCGGGAGTGAGCACGCACAGGTGCCCCCAGGGAAAGCGGCTTTCCGTGGGGGCACCTGATGAAGAGGAGGGTCCTGGAGTGCCAGTGGGGGGTACCCAGAGGGGCTGCTCTGTGCAAAACCATTGCATAGAGCAGGTAAGTATAGGCATGTTTTGTATTTTTTTTTTTTTTTATAAAAATACCCAGTCTAAAAAGAAAATATCTGTTATCACTATACTTATACATTCATACAATTTTTTTTTTGTTTTTTTTGTTTTTTTTCTCAAAACATCAATTACTATAAAACTGCTAGAAGTATGCTGTATAGAGGAAAGATGTTAAATATTTATACATTTACATGTATACATTTTCTATACATTTTTTTCAAACCCTTAACTATTAGGCCCCCTTCACACGGGACGAATCGGATGGATGGGCTCCGCTAGCTCAGTGGGGGATCGCTCCGTTGATCCTCGCTGAGCCGGCAGATGACAGGTCTGTCTCCGCTCCCTGTGCAGGGATGGACCTATCAGAGCCCCGCTGTTCTCTATGGGCAGATCGGATGAAAATGGACTGCGTGACCGTTCTCATCCGATCCCATCTGATCCGCTGGACGGATGGCAAACGTATCGCCATCTGTCTGTTTTGAGCAGATCTTGTCGGATCGGATGGCAGGTGGGTGTCAGCGGACACATCTTCACTGACATCCGCCTGCCCATATGAGTCAATGAGTGGCCGGCTCAGATCTGACTGAAAATGGATCCAAGCGGGTCAGTCGTGTAAAAGGGGCCTTACAGTTGTCACCAAACTGCAGCCCTGGGGCCAGATGTGGCCCTTTGCTTGCTTTTATCCTGCCCTTGAAGCATTATTCCTCCCACCAACTCCAACGATGGGGCGCTATTCCTCCCACTGACACCAATGATGGGGCAATATTCCCACCACTGACTCCAATAATGGGCCACTATTCCCCCCCACTGACACCAATGATTGGGCACTATTCCCCACTGGCACCAATGATGGATCACTTCCTCCCACTGACTCCAATGATGGGGCACTATTCCTCCCACTGACACCAATGATGGGGCAATATTCCCACCACTGACTCCAATAATGGGCCACTATTCCCCCCCACTGACACCAATGATTGGGCACTATTCCCCACTGACTCCAATGATGGATCACTTCCTCCCACTGACTCCAATGATGGGGCACTATTCCTCCCACTGACTCCAGTGATGGGGCACTATTCCTCCCACTGACTCCAGTGATGGGGCACTATTCCCCCCACTGACTCCAATCATGGGGCACTATTCCTCCCACTGACACCAATGATGGGACACTATTCCTCCCATTGACTCCAATGATGGGGCACTATTCCCCCACTGACTCAAATGATGGGGCACTATTCCCCACTGACTCCAGTAATGGGGCACTATTCCCCTCACTGACTCCAATAATGGGGCACTATTCCCCTCACTGACTCCAATAATGGGGCACTATTTCCCCCACTGACTCCAATAATGGGGCACTATTACTCCCACTGACTCCAATAATGGGGCACTATTCCCCCACTGACTCCAATAATTGGGCACTATTTCCCCCAATGACTCCAATGATGGGGCACTATTCCTGCCACTGACTCCAATAATGGGGCACTATTCCCCCCACTGACTCCAATAATGGAGCACTATTCCCGAACTGACTCCAATGATGGGGCACTATTCCCCCACTGACTCCAATAATGGGGCACTATTCCTCCCACTGACTCCAATAATGGGGCACTATTCCCCCCACTGACTCCAATAATGGGGCACTATTCCCCCACTGACTCCAATGATAGGGCACTATTCCCCCACTGACTCCAATGACGGGGCAGTATTCTCCCACTGACTCCAATGACGGGGCACTATTCCTCCCACTGACTCCAATAATGGGGCCCTATTCCCCCCACTGACTCCAATAATGGGGCACTATTCCCCCCACTGACTCAAATAATGGGGCACTATTCCCCCCACTGACTCCAATGACGGGGCCCTATTCCCCCACTGACTCCAATAATTGGACATTATTTCCCCCACTGAATCCAATAATGGGGCACTATTCCTCCCACTGACTCCAATAATGGGGCACTATTCCCCTCCTGACTCCAATAATTGGGCACTATTTCCCCCACTGACTCCAATGATGGGGCACTATTCCTGCCACTGCCTCCAATAATGGGGTACCACTCCCCCCACTGACTCCAATAATGGGGCACTATTCCTCCCACTGACTCCAATAATGGGGCAGTATTTCCCCCACTGACTCCAATGATGGGGCACTATTCCTCCCCACTGACTCCAATAATTGGACACTATTTCCCCACTGACTCCAATAATGGGGCACTATTCCCCCCACTGACTCCAATAATTAGGCACTATTCCTCCCACAGACTCCAATAACGGGGCACTATTCCTCCCACTGACTCCAATAATGGGGCACTATTCCTCCCGCAGTAAACTGATCCTTTCCTTAGAAGGTTTGGAGACCCCTGAACTAGTACTACACCACTTCATGTAATGTATATAAAAAGAAAATGTGTCACACAATGGGGATTAGAAACAGATATGGAGCACCATTGGGATCAACACGAATGTCAAACCAGTAGTTGAGCATTTCTTCCAAGGTGATTGGGGCATCAGCGGGCAGTCTGCGGGGCAGTCGGGGAACAGCAGCCCGGCACAGAGGACAGGTCCTGCTCTGCTGCGCCCATTGCTGGATGCATTCCAGGTGGAATTGGTGACTGCAGGGCAGAGTCGTAATGTCTTCTCCATTTTGAAAATCTATTAAACAAATGGAACATGTCAGCTGGTCCTCACCACCCGGCTGGATGGGTGGCGGTGGTGATGGGGGTTGTTGAGGAGCTCTGCCGCGGTCTCTAGGAGAACGGCTCCTATGGTCCTCCTGTCTCCTCCGACAGGCTCTAGACCTCGTCCGATGGGCGATGGGTGACTCTCCGCCGTCCTGACAAGAACGCCTCTGCCGGGATCCGGGACGAGAAGGACGAGGCATCCCGATGGTATAGGGTGCCTTTTATACCTGAAAAAGGCTAAAAAATTATAATATTAATAATAATATTATAATTAGCAATAAGATGGTAGAAATAGCGATAACTATCAATTAAAATCGATAAAATCGCAGTCAGTCACAAGGAAAAGCAGTAAAACGCTGTGAGATCGCAGAGCAACAGCTCAGAGCAACCGCACTCAGCAACTCGTAATGAGAAGTGACCTGAGACAGGCTCAGCCTCATCCCCCTCTAGTAAGCGCCTATCATTCATCTTATGGTGACCTCACAGCATCGTATTTGTTGCCCATATGTCATCATACAACACTGTACACATCTACATCTTATATCATTACATTCATTTCACATTTCATTACATTCTAATGGGTTTTTTAAGGGTTTAATTCTTTAAAATTGTCACTAGGTGGCAGTCTCCGTTTTCCCATAGCTAATTTGCATACCACTATGTCCCTGTCCAATCAGCTGAAGGCTGTGCAGTGAGGAGGGTGGGAGTTGGGCGCCATCTTGGCTAATGGTTGTGTATGAGAAATTGATATGAGTTTATATTTGCTGGGAAAGCTGAAGAAATCACCCAATCCGGGAATTTTGGTGAGTGAGGAGAGCAGAGCTTTACAGGTGAGGAGTACAGAGGGGAGGAGAGCCAGGGGTAGGTAGGAGAAGGCGGTGGGGGGGAGGTAAGTAGGTGGGGGTAGGTCTGACAGAATGTACTGTGTGCTCTGTGGTGTGAGGTGAGCTCTGAGGTGTAATGGGGAGTATATAGCCGGCTGTAGAGGTGATAATATCCGGGGGAGGGGGGGCAGACATAGCTGGAGCCCCCCATCACCCCTCATCTGCCCCCCCCCCCCCCCCAGTCTGTGCCTCCTAATCCCCCTCATCATTGCTGGATAAGAGGGGGTGTGGGGGAGGGGAGGGCGGACTTGAGGCCCCTATAATGTGTAAGCTGACCCCCCTCCCCCCTCTGATGATATAAAACAAATGTAATATATTGCAGAGTAGCAGCCCTCAGATCTGCATTATATTTCCTGGTCACTATGGTGATCATTCAGTAACACTTCCTGTCCTCCATCCCATATACATAGAGGGGGCTGCTATGACTAGAAATAGGAGGGGGAGGGGACATTCACTGCCCCAGACCCCTAATACAGGGATGGTCACATGACACTTCCATGACCACTAATGATGGGGGGGGTAAAAGTGTTTGTAAACCTCAGACATGAAATATGAAGAATGCATATCCCTCTATAGCTGGGGTTGGCAACCCGTCGATCGCCACACAGTGACTGGTTGATCGACACCTCGGCTTGCCGAGCCGACTATCAGATGTGGGACTGTTTATTGGCAGCGGAAACGCCGGCCGCACAGAGAACAGCCGGCGCATCAGCCGATGCGGCTTCTATAGTGCGGCAGTGTCAGGCGGAGTGATATTACCGCCCCCCTCTGTATTCCTGTCTTAGCAGAGAAGCGGAGTGCAATATACCAAACAAGTAGTGTGTGCCCGAGGTGCCCGGGGAGCTGTGGGCAGACCTACCACCCCCTGGGGAGTTTCCAGACAGACGGAGCTGCTTCGGCAGTCTGTGTCTGTTCTGTCCCTGGATGCCCCCTCCTCACCCAATGGATGCTCGGGGGCATCGCACCCTTCACCCCAATTCTTCACTGCTCTCAGTTGTAGTCGGATCCAATGACCAATGGTAAAGGGCCAGTTCACACCACATGCAGTCCGGTGCATTTTTTTCTGCCTAAAAAACGCATGGATAGTAGGTTATATGCTTTTCAATGACATCGTTCACACCAGTGCTTGCATTTCCAGTGCGTTCCAGAAAAAAAATAGAACATGCTGCATTTTTCCTTCATTGGACTGTGCTGCAATGCTGTAAAACGCATCAAAAATGCACTGGAACACACAGGTCCTTACGGCCAGTTCACACCATAGAAACGCAGTCCGGATGCGTTCCAGATGCTTTTCTGCATGCACGTTTTTGGTGCATTTTTAATGCAGTCCAGTGCATTTCCCTCCCATTTTTTCTTAACCCTAAATAAGGACATGTATGTTCCAGTGCGTTTTTGATGCTTTTTACAGCATTCCAATACAGATCAGTGCAGGAAAAATGCAGCGTGTTCTACTTTTTTTTTTCTGGAACTGGAAAGCCCTGAAACTGACCGCACTGGTGTGAACTATGCCATAGGAAACCATATAACCTACTTTCCATGCGTTTTTGATGTAGGAAAAATCGCACAGGACTGCATGTGGTGTGAACTGGCCCTAAATAAGAACATATGTGTTTCAGTGCGTTTTTGGTGCATTTTACAGTGTTCCAGTTCCAGAAAAAACTTTTCCTGCACTTGACTATATTGGAACACTGTAAAACATGCCAAAAACGCACTGGAATGCAACTAAATGCACAAAAACGCACTGAAACACACATTTAAGGTTAAGAAAAAAGAGGTAGAAAAAATGACCTGGATTGCATCAAAAACACGCATGCCGAAAAGGATCTGGAACGCATCCGGACTGCGTTTCTATGATATGAACTGGCCCTAAATACGGATATGTGTGTTTTAGTGCATTTAGGTGCATTCCAGTGTTTTTTTGTTTCTTTTTACAGTGTTCCAGTGCAGGAAAAATGCAGCGTGTTCTTCTTAACCCCTTCCCGCCGAGCGTACACAGATATGCGTACTCGGCTTCCGGGGGTTATACCGGGATGATGCCCGCACCTGCAGGCATCATTCCGGTACCGTTTTGCAGAGCGGGCGATCGGCTATCCAACCATAACAAACGATGCGGCTAAAAGCCGCTCGGCTGTTATGCCGGAGGATTGGGAGGGGACGTCCCCCCCCTCCCGCCGCTCTTACCGGTGCTCCCGTTCAATCAGGAGCACCGATCTCACATCCGCCGCTTCCAGCAGCTGGGGAGGGACTGGAATGAACACGGAAGCGACATCATGACGTCACTTCCCGTTTACTCGGCTGCCAATGGCGCCGGTTTTAAAAAAAAATATACAGTATTCAGAATCTTCGTTTTCGGCGATCTGAATACATTGACGTGTAAAGGAGGGATGGGGGGTCTTTTAGACCCCCCATCCCTCCATAAAGAGTACCTGTCACCACCTATTACTGTCACAAGGGATGTTTACATTCCTTGTGACAGCAATAAAAGTGATCAAAATTTTTATTTTTAAAAAAAAACAATTTATTAATTTTAAAATAAATAAAAAAATAAACATTTTTTTTAAAGCGCCCTCCGTCCCCGCGATACGCATACGTAAGTCGTGCCCACATATGTAAACGGTGTTCAAATCACACATGTGAGGTATCGCCGCGATCGTCAGAGCGAGAGCAATAATTCTAGCACTAGATCTCCTCTGTAACTCTAACCTGGTAATCGTAAAAAAATGTTTAAATTGTCGCCTATTGAGATTTTTAGGTACCGTAGTTTGTCGTCATTCCACGAGTGCGTGCGATTATAAAGTGTGACATGTTTGGTGTCTATTTACTCGGCGTAACATTATCTTTCACATTGTGCAAAAAAACTGGGCTAATTTTACTGTTTCGTTTTTTTTTTTAAATTCATGAAAGTGTCCCTTTTGCCAAAAAGTTGCGTTTAAAACACTGCTGCGCAAATACCATGTGACATAAAATATTGCAACAATCGCCGTTTTATTCTCTAGAGTCTCTGCTAAAAAAATATATATAATGTTTGGGGGTTCCAAGTTATTTTCTAACAAAAAGTATGGATTTTAACTTGTAATCACAAGATGCCAAAAATAGACTTAGTCATGAAAGGGTTAAAAACTATATAACCTACTTTACATGCGTTTTTGATTCCAGAAAAAAAATGCACTGGACTGCATGTGGCCCTAAATAAGGACATGTAACATAAAACGCACGGATGTGAACTATAGCCATACTGTAGTGTGTTTCTGAAAAACTAAAAACGCACTAAAAAATGCACAGGTGTGAACCAGGCCTTACTCGTGGATTGAGATTCAGGCAGCTGGGTGGATCCCAACAATATGGTCGGGATCCTTCCAGATCCTATAGCTGCTCTGCCATGTCAGCTGACAACGGGCAATAGTGCTTGTCTCCCTTCCCAAGTACTGAGCGGCTGTACAATACAGGAGTCACTCATAGCTGGTTGTTCACACCACATGCAGTCCAGTGCATTTTTTTCTGCATCAAAAACGCATGGAAAGTAGTTTATATGGTTTTCTATGGCATATTTCACACCAGTGCGGTCAGTTCCGGGGCTTTCCAGTTCCAGAAAAAAAAATGTAAGTATTGCATTTTTCCTGTACTGGAACGCGGTAAAATGCATGAAAAATGCACTGTAGTGCATCAAAAACGCACCGGATCCCATTACACTGAAAAAAAGAAAAAAAAAGCATCTGGAATGTATCCAAAAATGCACTAAAGACACACATGCAGAAACACATCCGGAACAGATCTGGAATGTGTTTTTGTGGTGTGAACGGCCCTAATTGTCCTATCTGAGAACTGAAGCCGTATGGGCAGAATTATTATTGCATGTTTCTTCTGACATGTGCTGCACAATGCTCTATTCTCTCTAATTGTCTTCATTTGCACAGTAGGGTAATAGAATCGCATTATCACGGGTCGATTGTATAAAAGCTCAGATTCAGTTTTTCTGGTGGATTTTATTCTACTATAAATGGATTCTCTTATTAACAATAGAGAGAATAACAATAGACTCTCAAATGTTTAATATTAATAATAATTTTGAATAAAAAAATGCAATGATTGTATTACTGCTTGTGTTGTAGCCAAATGATTTCATACTTGGATGGGAAGGGGACTCTTAGGCCTCGTACACACGGGTGAATGTCGGGCTCGTTCGGCCCGTGTGTACTGCAGCCAATCCGACAAGCCGTTCTTTTAGCCAGCTTCTCTGGAAGGGTTATGACTGAAAGAGGTCTGCTGAGCGACTCCCATTCAGTGCTGACCGGAGTGTTCTGGTGGGTGGGCTGTTCCCCTGGCACAACAGAATCACACAGCAGGAGAGATCGCCGTACTAACATTGCATTGATAGTACAGAGGCTCCCCCTGAATTGTCAGTTTTCTTTTTTTCTTTGTTTAGCCCGCTGCGTAGAACAAAAAAAACGATTATTGTGTACGAGGCTTAGAAGTAGAGCTGGGCGATTTAAAAAAAAAAAAACTCGATTCACGATTCAAATCAAGTTTGTTTTTTTTGTTTTTTTTTGATGGACAGTCCTGAGGAGCTGTGGGCAGGAGTTTTTAGGCGAGGCCGAGGCTCCGGCCTAGTCCTTGGCTTCCGGCCTTGTGGACTAGGCCGAAGCCATGGCCTCGCCTAAAAACTCCTGTCCGGAGCACCTCAGGACTGGCAGGTTGGTGAAAAAAAAATATAAAACAATCAATTTGTTTTAAATTTTGAATCGATTTGACCTCTCAACTCGATTCAAGATTTAAATAGATTTTTTCCCCAGTCCTACTTAGAAGTGACACTAAACTCTGATTTTAAAACCATCTTTTCAAATATGTATTCTTAACTCAAAAAATATCCTCTGTGGCTCTTAGCCCCCTCCAAATTCTTTTCTTTTATTTTTTGCTCACACATGATTGCAACTAATATAATATGCACTGCTTGTTTAAAAGAAATGGGTGTGAGGGGGAAAGGAGAGGTTGAGGAGCTCAAGGAGGATGACGATGGTAAGGAGGCAGAGAAACACACAATGAGAAATAATTTCATGAAAAATTTCCCAGGACCATTAACTACTTAATGGCCCACCACACATTTACTGCCGCAGGGCGGCCCGGCTGCACAAAAACAACATACCTGTACTTTGTTTGCACTTCCTGGTCTGGGGCACGTGCGTGCAACCCGCTCCCACTGTGATTGGACACAGCAGGACCTAATCAGCGTGTCCACGATCGCGCTAGCGGCCGAAAAGGGGTTAAACCCGCCCGCAAAACGCCGCTGCAGCGGCGCTTTGCCGGCGGTATTGCCGCGGTGTCCCATTGATTTCAATGGGTAGGAGCGGTGAATACACCGCTCCTTCACCGCTGCAAAGATGCGGCTAGCAGGACTTTTTTCACCGTCCTGCCAGCGTATCGCTCCAGTGTGAAAGCCCTCCGGCTTTCACACTGGAGTTAAAGGGGCCGGTTTTTTTCAGGCGTTACACAGGCGCTATTTTTAGCACTGAATACCGCCCCAGTGTGAAAGCAGCCTTAGTGTCAGATTTGTCCAGCGCAATGTCGTAATCCTGCTAAAAATCGCTGATCGCCGCCATTACTAGTAAAAAAGAAAAAAGTCCCTAAATCTATCCCCTAGTTTGTAGACGTGATAACTTTTGCGCAAACCATCAATATATACTAATTGGGATTGTTTTACCAAAAATATGTAACAGGATACATATTGGCCTAAATTGATGAATGTTGTTTTTTTGATTAGATATGTTTATAGCAGAAAGTAAAAAATATTTTTTTTTTCAAAATTGTTTGTCTTTTTTTGTTTCTAGAGAAAAAAATAAAAACCGCAGAGGTGATCAAATACCACCAAAAGAAAGCTCTATGTGTGGGGGAAAAAAGGGGCATACATTTTGTTTAGGTACAATGTCGCACAACCGCACAATTGTTAGTTAAAATAACGCAGTGCCGTATCGCAAAAAGTGGGCTGGTCATTAAGGGGGTAAATCCTTCCGGGACTGAAGTGATTAAATGGGGGATATGTATGGATTCAATTTGTTGAATAAGGAGGATATTGTTGTGACTTTAAGCCCCCTTTCACACAGGCTGTGCGATCAGGTCGGCCTGTCTGTTATTCAGGTGGATCTGATCAGACCATCCATTCACCTCTATGGAATGGTGGATGTTAGTGGACACACGTCTGCTGACATCCTCCGATATCCAATCTGATCCTGTCCACCAAATCCAGGACCACCATCCATCTGGCGGAGAGGTGGTCCGTTTTCATCCAATCTCCCCATAGAGGAGAGTGGGACTCTGAGGGGTCCGTCTCTGTACAGTGAGGTTGGTGGGTTTTGCCATTGTTTATGTCACATGGTTTTTGTGCAGCGTTTTTTCAAACGCAGCTTTTTTTTGGGGGGGGGGGTTAGAGACTACACCTTTTTACATTTTATTGTGAAAAAACACAATACATAACCCAATTTTTTTTAAATATAAAAGATGATGTCACGTTGATTGGATAGATACCAAACATGTCACGTTTTAAAATTGCACACGCCCGCACAACGGCGACAAACAACATACATTTTACTATTCATAGGCAATGCTTTAAAAGCCTTTACAGGTTACCACTTTAGATGTACAGAGGAGGTCTAGTGCTAGAATTCCTGCCCATGATCTGACGTTCGCAGCGATTCCCCACGTGTGGGATGATTGTTTTGTGTGTGTTCAGGACCAACGTACGCTTTTTTTTCTAATTATTTATACTATTTTATTTTGACACCGTCGCTTTAATTAAATTATTTTTTTAAATCACTTATGTTGCCGTCACAATGAATGTAAACATCCTTTATGACACCAATAGGCATGTGTCAGGTATTATTATGGGGGGATCTGGGGTCCTCCTTTGCACTTAAAAGCATTCCAAATGTCAACAACAGTGGTTTTAAATGCTTGTATTATTTTTATGTTTTATTTTTATTAGTAATAGCTGTGCTCTGCGATTTTTATTTATTTTTATTTTTTATGGGACTGTGACATTGCGGTGGGCAGATTGGACACTTTTGACACATTTATGGGACCATTGGCATTTATACAGCGATCAATGTTATAAAAAAACACTGATTACTGTGTTCTTTGTGTGGGTTTCTAACTGTATGGCCGCGTACACATGCGGGGACTGTTCGCCCAACTTTGTCCGCTGAACAGTGTTTCGGCGGACAGTCCGCCCGTGTGTGGGCTTTCAGCGGACAGTTTCAGCGAACAGTCCGCTGAACAAGGTTTTTCGGAAATTCCGAAAAACTGTCCGCTGAAACTTTGTTTCAGCGAACAGTCCCCTCATGTGTAGGCTTGTTCGTCAAACTAAGTTCCGCGCATGCTCAGAAAGGATTTACACGCCGAAAGTTATAATGCAGTGTATAGGACGTCGTATTTTTCGTCCCGTCGTACGTGCCGTTCACGTCATCGCGCACGGTTTCAGCAAACTGTTCGTTCGTCGTGTGTGGCCATGTCCGTCCATGCTAATTTTGAGCGGACTGTTTGCCGAAACTGTTTGACGGACAAAGTTGGGCGAACAGTCCCCGCGTGTGTACGCGGCCTTTGGGGGATGGGAATTACTAGAGGAGGAGACATATGGCTGTTCCGCCTTAGTAGGAACAGACGATCTGTCTCTCTTCTGACAAAATGGGGATTTGTGTGTTTACACACACAAATCCTTGTTCTGGCACTCGTGCCTGTGAACATGCGTGGGTGGCAGCGATTGTGCCCACCGGCCACGTGCATCGGGTCCCCAGTGGTGCAGCATGCGGCCTCTTAAAGGAGCCGACGTACGGGTACGGGATTTTGCGGTAACGAACCACTTTTCCGACATATATGTGCGTGAGTCAGTCGGCAAGTGGTTAAGACTCCAGTAAAGTGGAAGTAATGTCATGCCATCACTTCCAGGTTACTAGATACGAGACCCGATCAAAGACGATTCCAGCTTTGTCCGGGTTGCCGGCAGACGTGGCGGCTGGTCGCTTGGGCCTCCTCGTGGGACGGGCGAGCTGCGGAAGGCGGGGGAGGGGGAACGTTCTCTCCGCTGCTTAGCCGCATCGGTTGTTATTACAAGGAAGGGACGGTTGGCTCTAAAAAACGGTACCGGGGTGATGTCTGCAGTTGCATATCACCCCAATATAACCACTTGAAGCCAAATGATGTACAGGTACGGGATTTGGTGGAAAGTGGTTGTAAACCCTTACAAACCACTTTTACCTACAGATAAGCCTAGATTAAGGCTCACCTGTAGGTGCAAGAAATATCTCCTAAACCGTGTGGAAAAGACAGTCACGCTGTCTACGGCGCTCGCACTGTAGACAACGGCACGCAGGTATACTGAGTGTGCCATTTCTAGCGGCGATTGTGCCTTTAGTGGTGGCTCCCGCGATTCAACACACAATCAGCGCCGAAACCCTTTCTAGTGATTAGCGCCTGTCTTCTCTCTTTTTTCCCCTAAAATTGCCAGTCAGACCTCTTCCCCTGCAGGATGGAATGTTGGAGGAGTTCAGTACACCATTCGAGTACAAAACATCCCCAGAAATTGAGTTTACTGTGTGTGACTTTACAGGGGAAATTGTCCTTAGCTTAGTGAATGTGGTGAAAATCTGTGCAAAGAAGATTGAAAAATCAGTATTTATACTTTCACATGATTGGATTATGGAGGTCAACAGAGCTTCACCACATTCAGTAAGCTAAGGAGTGACACAGTGATCAGACTATTTACCTTTAGTAAATCAACCCATAGTGTTTGCAAAAGTAAAAGGTCGTTTTTTTTATTTATTTTTTATGGAGTAGGAAAGGGTTAAGCCCCCGTTCACACACCGAATCCAACTTTGAAATAGATTTCAAAGCTGCAGGTCATCACAACTTCAAGTGCAAAACTGAAATCGCAAAAAATAGTGCAGGAACTTCTATTTCAAATCGGCGAGGCACCTCAAAGTCGAAGACGCACCCATTCGATCAGTTCCATTGTCAACAAGGTGCGACTTGTCATGCGATTTTGGATCTGTCAAATTCGTATGACAAGTGACAACGATGTGAATGGGTACTTAACCCATATCTGGTATTTTTTCTAAAAGTTTGCTACTAAGAAAATGTTCCCTTCATATTTTGTCTGGGAGAGGCAACAGGAAATCTCACCAAAGTGAATTGATCTCCCATCACACCCCTTACATTGCTTTGTATGGCCCCCACATGCTTGTATGCATGCCTGATAACATTGGGGATGCTCCTAATGAGACGACAGATGGTGTCTTGGGGTGTCCTGGGGTATTTCCTCCCAGATCTGGAGCAGGGCATCACTGAGCTCCTGAACAGACTGAGGTGCAACCTGGCGGTGTTGGATGGATCGAAACATAATGTCCCAGAGGTGTTCTATTGGATTTAGGTCAGGCGATTGTGGGGGCCATTCAATGGTATCAATGCCTTCATCCTCCAGGAACTGGCTGCATACTCTTGTCACATGAGGCCGGGCATTGTCATACACCAGGAGGAACCCAGAACCCACTGCACCAGCGTAGGGTCTGATAATGATTTCTGATTTCATCCTGATACCAAATGGCAGTCAGGGTGCTTGCCTGATTCTTACCCTCTGCCACCCCTGCCTGTGTATAACCCCTCTGCCACCCCTGCCTGTGTCTTAACCCCTCTGCCACCCCTGCCTGTGTCTTAACCCCTCTGCCACCCCTGCCTGTGTTTTAACCCCTCTGCCACCCCTGCCTGTGTCTTAACCCCTCTGCCACCTCTGCCTGTGTCTATCCCCTCTGCCACCTCTGCCTGTGTCTATCCCCTCTGCCACCTCTGCCTGTGTCTATCCCCTCTGCCACCTCTGCCTGTGTCTATCCCCTCTGCCACCCCTGCCTGTGTCTATCCCCTCTGCCACCCTTGCCTGTGTCTAAACCACCCCCCCCCACACCTGCCTGTGTCTAAACACCCCCCCCCCCACACCTGCCTGTGTCTAACCTCCCCCCTACCTGTGTCTAAACACCCCTGCCTGTGTCTAAACCCCCTGCCACCCCGCCTGTGTCTAAACCCCCCCGCCTGTGTCTAAACCCCCCCGCTACCCCTGCCTGTGTCTAACCCCCCCCCCTCGCTGCCCCTGCCTGTGTCTAAACCCCCCCCCGCTGCCCCTGCCTGTGCCTAAACCCCCCCCCCCCCCGCTGCCCCTGCCTGTGCCTAAACCCCCCCGCCTCCCCTGCCTGTGTCTAAACCCCCCCCCGCTGCCCCTGCCTGTGCCTAAACCCCCCCGCCTCCCCTGCCTGTGTCTAAACCCCCCAACCACCATTGCATTTGATTGAACTCCCCCACCACTGTTGCATGTAAATCTTACTTCCTGATAAATTACATTTTAATTTTCATTGCCATGATATAAAATAATGGTTGTGGGGGCTTTTGGTGGGTGTGATTTTTTTTTGGGGGGGGGGTAGGTGGGCTGGGCAGCATTTCATTCCTGGACCCAGGCAGCACAATGTCTTGGGCCAGCCCATATATGTTTTCTTTTTTTTTAAGCTGTGTACTTACCTGAATTTGCCTTAGGCTGAGTTCACACTGGCATTAAGAGCAGGTGTTTGAGAGGCGTTTTAAAAAGCCCCCCAAATGCCTATGCACAAGATACAATAGATATATAGTGCTGTTCACACTAAGCGTTAGCATCCTGTTGCTTCAAAATTGAAGCCTCATGTCGAGTCAGGAGGTGTTTGAAGCCTTTTCAACGCCCCCCATTCAAGTCTATGGTAAATGCTCTGGTAGGCGGTTGCAGGGCATTAAGATTTGTTCATTTACTGTAATGGAATAGGCATTTGTGGAGCAGTTTTAACGTTCATCAAATGCTTCAAAACTGCCCATAGGGTGTTTGGGGAGCATTTTTAACTCCTCATTAATGCTTGTAAAATGCCTGTCAAATGCCCAGACTAAAGTTCATTGATGCCGGTCTGACGCCCACACTAATGCCATACAAACTCTATAGGAGTGTTTGTTGAGCATTAGATATTTATATCAGCATCTTGCAGTCCTTATACAGCAGGTCGTCCTTCACATTTTTGTTACCACTGTGACAATCATATTATTTTGTATTTATACATGCACTGTATACTTCCTTCATAATTGTTTTGCAAGAAGTTAATGTCCATATTTTATGTCTTTAGACAGTTCTACTTCATCAGTTTGTCTTCCTGAAGAAACAGACTCTGCCCTGCGAAACGTGTCGAGAACATATTCAAGACGCTATGAGTGGAATCTTTAAAAATGTATGACGGCATTTATATAACATGTTGTATAATTGTCCTCACCTTGATTTAAAGTGTACAGTTTTGTATTATGTGTTTAACTTGGTGCCTTATTTAGGATGTTTTTACTGAACATAGACAATAAAAGTTGTTTTTTACTTGGAGATTTTTTCTTGGTGTGGTACCATTAAAGTCCTATTGAACTTTGTGTCTTAGGGAATGCTCTCTTTATGCATGTGTAATATATTATGTATGCACTTCCTGCCCTGGAGTTGTTGGCTTCGAAACCCTGGAAATTGAGAGAGAGAGAGAGAAAGTCTCAGCCAAATGTCCCATCCATGCTACAAGCCAGAAGAGCATACTCGCCAACTGTCCTGGGAAATTCTCAGGATTTAGACCTTTGTCCCGGTCTTACAGTTTCCTGGGAAATGTCCCGGTCTAAATCTTTTTTCCCACTAGAGGCTGCGGCGGTGTCCTGTCAGATAGTGTCCGCATTCGCAGTACACATGACAAGCAGATTCTGAAAAGATCCGAAGATGAACGGCGCCTGCGTCGTGAGTCCAGGTTCTAGCCCCACCATCCAAGTGGACATAGTTAGAATAAAAAAGAGCCGAGCAAAGCGAGGCCGTGCCCGAAGCGTGGCGAGCGACACAAGCCCGCAAGGGTCCCTCTAACTATGTGCAGCCCTATGTCCACTTGGATGGTGGGGATCACACCTGGACTCATGGCGCAGGAGCCGTTCATCCTTGGAAATTTTCCGAATCTCCTTGTGCTCCATACTGTGCAAGCGCTGCGCCTGCGCAGTACACAGCGGAGACTGTTCCATAGGTGGACATTTTTGGACAGAACACCGGCACTAATAAAATGTCTCTGCCGGCTGCCATTTTACTGAAGACCAGCTATCGTGAGGAAGAAAGAAGAGGCGGAACCCAGGCTCTGCCTTTTGGTTCTTCCCTTCAGCTGGTCAGCTGTAATTGGGCGGAGACCAAATCACCTGCGGCCCACACCTGAGGGGACACTTAATGTAAGGAGGGACTCCACTGGCTGGGGACACCTGATGTATAGGGGCACTCCGCTGGCTGGGGACAACTGATGTATAGGGACACTCCGCTGGCTGGGGACACCTGATGCAAAGGGGCACTCCGCTGGCTGGGGACAACTGATGTATAGGGGCACTCCGCTGGCTGGGGACAACTGATGTATAGGGGCACTCCGCTGGCTGGGGACAACTGATGTATAGGGGGACTCCGCTGACTGGGGACACCTAATGTATAGGGGTACTCCGCTGGCTTGGGACAACTGATGTATAGGGGGACTCCGCCGGCTCGGGACAACTGATGTATAGGGGGACTCCGCTGGCTCGGGACAACTGGTGTATAGGGGGACTCCGCTGGCTCTGGACAACTGTTGTATAGGGGGACTCCGCTGGTTCGGGACAACTGGTGTATAGGGGGACTCCGCTGGCTTGGGACAACTGATGTATAGGGGGACTCCGCTGGCTGGGGGCACCTGATGTATAGGGGGACTCCGCTGGCTAGGGAACCTGATGTAATGAGGGAATCAAAGTTACACAAAAAAGAAAGCAAAGAACATATAAAACACACACCACAAAACGTGCTGGAAAAGCACATCAACCACAACCTGCATAGATGTGAATCTAGCCTTAGCGAAGGTTCTGGTTTTTCCCCACAGGTGTATTGCAATATCCTATTTGGGGAGGGTCATTTCTCATAACCCCCCTGAAAAGAGGGCTTCACAATTCATGTACTGACAAGAAGCCTATTGATAGGAGGAGAAAGAAGAGAGACAGAGATGAGCTCAGCCAAATCGGCCAACATTGGAGCCATGTATGACCAGCTTTAGTTAGCTCTCATAACAGACTATATAATGTTTATTTGTTTTTGAGTCATGTCTAAAAAGAAGTATAAAAAACATGGGTCTTCCACATGCCACTTAGGCCCCTTTCACACATGCGGACAATTTTGGATGAAATACGGACATATATGCATCCCTATGACCCGATATCATCCCTCTCCGCTATGGTCTGATTCTGCAGACGGAGGAAAATCCTAATTTTCTATCCTTCTGCAGAGCGGATCGGATGAACGCGGACAGACTGCCCATGTTCATCCGATCTCCCATAGAGGAGAGCGGAGATCTGACAGGGCACTCCCTGCACACTGTGCAGGGACCGCCCTGTCATCCGCCGGCTCAGCGGGGATAAACGGAGCGATCTCCGCTGAGCAAGCGGATGTTCACGGGGCGGATCATTACGGATCCGTCCCGTGTGAAAGGGGCCTTACAGGGTAGCCCACTATGAAGACATATAAGACATACAGGACAGCACAGTGGTTCATGGCTCTACCTTCATGGAGTTTGTATGTTCTCCCTATGCTTGTGTGAGCTTCAAGATCATATGGTAGGTTAACTGGCACAAGTATGTATACTTGTATATTCACTATATTACCAAAAGTATTGGGACACACCCATGAACTTTAATGGCATCCCAGTCTTAGTCCGTAGGGTTCAATATTGAGCTGGCCCACCCTTTGTAGCTTCCACTCTTCTGGGAAGGCTGCCACAAGGTTTAGGGGTGTCTATGGGAATCTTTGACCAGTCTTCCAGAAGCGCATTTGTGATGTCAGGCACTGATGTTGGATGGGAAGGCCTGGCTCACAGTCTCCACTCTAATTCACCCCAAAGGTGTTCTATCGGTTGAGGTCAAGACTCTGTGCAGGCCAGTCAAGTTCCTCCACCCCAAACTCACTCATCCATATCTTTATGGACCTTGCTTTGTACACTGGTGCGCAGTCATGTTGGAGCAGGAAGGGGTCATCCCCAAACTGTTCCCACAAAGTTGGGAGCATGAAATTGTACAAAATGTCTTGGTATGCTGACGCATTAAGAGTTCCCTTCACTGGAACTAAGGGACCAGGCCCAACCCCTGAAAAACAACCCTACACCCTAATATCCACTCCACCAAATGATTTGGAGGTGAGTGAGTTTGGGGTGGAGGAACTTGACTGGCCTGCACAGAGTCCTTTCCTCAACCCGATAGAACTCCTTGGGGATGACTTAGAGCAAAGACTGCGAGCCAGGCCTTCTCGTCCACATCAGTGCCTGTGCTCACAAATGTGCTTCTGGAAGAGAGGTTCAACATTCCCATAGACACACTCCTAAACCTTGTGGACAGCCCACAGAAGAGTTGGAGCTGTTATAGCTGCAAAGGTGGGCCAACTCAATATTGAACCTTACAGACTAAGACAGAGATGCCATTAAAGTTCATTTGCATGTAAAGGCAGGCGTCCCAATACTTTTTGTAATATAGTGTACATCTGAGATATGAATCTTAGATTGTAAGCTCCTGAGGACAGGGGCTGATGTGAATGTACAAAAATATCCTAAGTGCTGCATTAATTGTTGGTGCATAAATACATACTTTTAGTAAATAAAAAACCCGGGGTCAGGAATAAACTTTGCAAGTCTCTTCTGCCAAAAACTTTCTACGCCCCGCGTACTTTTCATTATTATTACAGGGCTTTAGTTCCACTTTAATTTAAAATGTATATTCAGCAGGTTTTGTACCAGAAACAAAGGCTTGTGTCATCAAAATTAAACTGAAATAATTTTAAAATAACTAACATTTTTTAAATAAAATATAATTAAAATAAAAGGCAATAATGTACAAGGAACCCTCTACAAAACGGAAAGGGATTCTGGGCAATGCCAAAAAAAGCCTCTTGTCACATTCGGAGCCTCCAGTTTCCTCTCCTAGAAAGTCATAAAAAGATGACATTTTATTTGAATGGATGGGAAATCTGTTGGTAAAATATGACATTTAATGGAATTTGGGCTAAACTAAGAATTATGGTCTTCCAAAGGTTCTCTGGAAAGAGACGACCTGTAAAGCAATGAGGGGCGGGTCCCACCGCTGCGATGTCCGAGATCGGTTGTGATTCGCACTGCAGTGCAAATCACATGCAATCTCTGTACGATGCGATTACAGCAACACAGATAGTATGGCTGAATTTGCATCGCATTTGGACCAAACTCGCACAGGACCGCCAATGCGATCCGATTCCTGTCCGAATTTGATTTGGGGGTATCATTAACTTTTAACTGACACTCCCAGCAGTTCACATAGGGCAGTGTGAACTGCCGCCGGGAGACATGCGATGTGGGAACCCGCAGTGGATTCGCAGGGTTCCCGTATCGCAGTAGAGTGAAACGAGCCTAAGTGCCGGTCCAGACTAGTGCGATGCGAGAACCCTGCGAATCAACTGCGGGTTCCCGCATCGCACTCGACACACACGGCAGTTCACACTGCCATATGCGAACTGCTGGGGGGTGTCATTATATGTTAACGACACCCCCATTTCAGCTTTCATATCGCACTGCAAACTGACAGTTCGGACATGAATCGGATCGCATATGTGTTCACACATATGCGATCCGATTCTGGTCCGAACAGAAAAAAGGGTCCTGTGCGTGTTTGCACCGAAAGCAGTACGATATCAGCCATACTATCTGTATGGCTGACATCGCACCCGCACAGACATCGCATGTAACATGAACAGCAGTGCGCTGCGAATTACATGCAATGTCTGGTATTGCGGTAGTGTGAACCAGCACTTAAACATTATTTTGTAATCTTGAGATCCTTTAAAGAGGAAGTAAACCCTGATGAGTTTACTTCCTCTTTCATTCCCTGCAAAGGCAAAGCATAATGAACTACTATGCATCGCATAGTAGCCCATTATGTGTCACTTACCTGACACAGGAGCCAGCGAAGTCGCCGCTGTCCCCTGTAGTCCGCCGCATCCATGTTGCTGGTGGCGTCTCGCAGCTCGCAGCTGTTGGAAATGCCGCGCTCAGTGCGCCTGTGCTTTGCTGTCTACGGCGCATGCGCCGTAGACAGCGGTGCCTGTCTTCAGGCAAATATCTCCTAAACTGTATAGGTTTAGGAGATATTTCTTGGACCTACAGGTAAGCCTTAATCTAGGCTTACCTGTAGGTCAAAGTGGTTTGTAAGGGTTTACAACCACTTTAACTTGCAATACTAACAGAGTAAAACTTATACAGCCCTGCCCTCTGCTGGTAGAATTGCAGACTGCAGTTCTGCTATGCAGTAGTGTAACTAAAGGCAAATTTTAGTAATTGATGGAGTGGAGAGCGATTAGAACATCTGTCAGGTTTTTACTGCTTCCTTTCCCCCTA
This sequence comes from Lithobates pipiens, assembly GCF_037356315.1. Taxonomy (NCBI): domain Eukaryota; kingdom Metazoa; phylum Chordata; class Amphibia; order Anura; family Ranidae; genus Lithobates; species Lithobates pipiens. Next base: position 60,493,822 of record NW_027507686.1, on the reverse strand, counting down.
TTGGGGAGATTCACCTGTTGTATTTGTCATGTTTACAGTTATCACTGAAAATTAATTAAAATCTAAAATGTTGGGCTGTCATCAGAATAGTAATAGAGGGGAAATGTTTAAAGAGGAAGTAAACCCTGATGGGTTTACTTCCTCTTTGATTCCCTGCAAAGGTAAAGCATAATGGACTACTATGCATCGCATAGTAGTTCATTATGTGTCACATACCTGACACAGGAGCCAGCGAAGTCACCGCTGTCCCCTGTAGTCCGGAGCCTCCATCTTCTTGGTGGGTCTCGCTGCTCCGGCGCTGTCATTCGTCGGAGCCGTGATGACGTCACTCTCACGTATGCGCACGGGAGCCGCCACTCGTGGCATATCGCCGTTAACTGCGGCGTGCTCAGTGTGCCTGCGCGCCGCTGTCTACGGCGCATGCTCTGTAGACAGCGGTGCCTGTCTTTCGGCAAATATCTCCTAAACCGTGTAGATTTAGGAGATATTTCTTGGACCTACAGGTAAGCCTTAACCACTACAGCCCCGGACCAATAAACACCTTAAGGACCAGAGGTCTTTTTACAATTTCGCACTGCGCTGCTTTAACTGGTAATTGCGCGGTCATGCAATATTGCACCCAAACGAAATTTGCGTCCTTTTCTTCCCACAAATAGAGCTTTCTTTTGATGGTATTTGATTGCCTCTGAGATTTTTATTTTTTGTGATATAAATGGAAAAAGAGTGAAAATTTTGAAAAAAATATATATTTTCTTCTTTTTGTTATAAGAAAAATCGAATAAACTAAATTTTAATCATACATTGAGGGCAAAATTTATTCAGCCACATGTCTTTAGTAAAAAAAATGTCAATAAGCGAATATTTTTTGGTTTGCGCAAAAGTTATAGCGTCTACAAACTAGAGTACATTTTCTGGAATTTACACAGCTTTTAATTTATGACTGCCTATCTCATTTCTTGAGGTGCTAAAATGGCAGGGCAGTACAAACCCCCCCAAATGACCCCATTTTGGAAAGTAGACACCCCAAGGAAATTGCTGATGGGTATGTTGAGCCCATTGAATATTTATTTTTTTTGTCCTAAGGGATTGAATAATGACAAAAAAAAATTTTTTTTACAAAAAGTTGTCACTAAATGATATATTGCTCACACATGCCATGGTTATATGTGGAATTGCACCCCAAAATATATTCCGCTACTTCTCCCGAGTATGGGGATACCACATGTGTGGGACTTTTTGGGAGTCTAGTCGCGCACGGCACCCCGAAAACCAATCACCACCTTCAGGATTTCTAAGGGTGCAAATTTTTGATTTCACTCCTCACTACCTATCACAGTTTCGAAGGCCATAAAATGCCAAAATAGCACAAAACCCCCCAAAATGACCCCATTTTGGAAAGTAGACACCCCAAGCTATTTACTGAGAGGCATGTTGAGTCCATGGAATATTTTATATTTTGCCACAAGTTGCGGGAATATTACAAACTTTTTTTTTTGCACAAAGTTGTCACTAAATGATATATTGCTCACACATGCTATGGGCATATGTGAAATGACACCCCAAAATACATTCTGCTGCTTCTCCTGAGTACAGGGATACCACATGTGTGGGACTTTTTGGGAGCCTAGCCGCGTACGGGACCCCGAAATCCAAGCACCGCCTTCAGGATTTCTAAGGGCATACATTTTTTATTTTACTCCTCACTACCTATCACTACCTATCACAGTTTTGAAGGCCATAAAATGCCAAGATGGCACAAACCCCCCCCAAATGACCCCATTTTGGAAAGTAGACACCCCAAGCTATTTGCTGAGGGCCATGTTGAGACCATTGAATATTTTTTTTTTGTCCCAAGGGATTGAATATTGACAAAAAATAAAAATTTTTTTTTTTTTTACAAAAAGTTGTCACTAAATTATATATTGCTCACACATGCCATGGTTATATGTGGAATTATACCCCAAAATATATTCCGCTACTTCTCCCGAGTATGGGGATACCACATGTGTGGGACTTTTTGGGAGTCTAGTCGCGCACGGCACCCTGAAAACCAATCACCACCTTCAGGATTTCTAAGGGTGCAAATTTTTGATTTCACTTCTCACTACCTATCACAGTTTCGAAGGCCATAAAATGCCAAAATAGCACAAAACCCCCCAAAATGACCCCATTTTGGAAAGTAGACACGCCAAGCTATTTACTAAGAGGCATGTTGAGTCCATGGAATTTTTTATATTTTGCCACAAGTTGCGGGAATATTACAAACTTTTTTTTTTTGCACAAAGTTGTCACTAAATGATATATTGCTCACACATGCTATGGGCATAAGTCAAATTACACCCCAAAATAAATTCTGCTGCTTCTCCCGAGTACGGGGATACCACATGTGGGGGACTTTTTGGGAGCCTAGTCACGTACGGGACCCCGAAAACCAAGCACTGCCTTCCGGATTTACATATAATATGCTACCAAAAAAACTGTTAGCGATCGCAGGGATCAGGCCTGACTCTGCGATCGCTGCAGTTATGTGTTTAGTGTTTTGTAAGTGACAGTGATCGATCGATACTGCACTTGGGTGGGCTGGGCAGAGGGGCAAAACGCAGGTGCTAGCAGGTATCTGGGCGGATCCCGCTAACAATGCATTTTTTTGGAACCCTGAACTGCTGGGGACGCTAGTATAGATCTGATATTGATCTGTTCAGATTCTATACCACTACAGGAGGTTTATGCTTTGCGTGTGGGTGTTAGCGGTACTGGCACTAACCTAGCGCTGCCTGGGGCGACGCAGACCCTGACCCTAAAACCTAATTGATATCACCCGACGGGTGATCAGGGGGTTAAACCTTTATTGGGTAATAAATGGTGGGTGCCCCGATGCTATAAAAAGCAAACTAACCAGAGTCACCCGTAACACTTATACGGTGATCAGTGGTGAAAGGGTTAACTAGGGGCAATCAGGGGGTTCAAATGTTTATTAGGTAGTATATGGGGGTCCCTGGCGCTATATAAAAACCTGACGGGGAACCTAAATAACTAACTGGCTAACCAGCGTCACCAGTGACACTTATACTGTGATCGCTGGTGAAAGGGTTAATTAGGGGCAATCAGGGGGTTAAAACCATTATTGGGTAGTATATGGGGGTACCTAACGCTATAAAAACCTGGCGGTGAACCTAAAAAAATAACTAGCTACCTAACAACACTAGTGACACTAATGCAGCGATCAGAAAAATGATCGCTTAGTGACACTGGCAAAAGGGGGTGAAAGGGTTAACTAGGGGCAATCAGGGGGTTAAAACCATTATTGGGTAGTATATCAGGGTACCTAGCGCTATAAAAACCTGGCGGTGAACCTAAAAAAAAAAACTAGCTACCTAGCAACACTAGCGGGGGGGGGGGGGGTTGTGTACCTATGTGTACCTATGTGTCAGTGTAGTGTTTTGGTGCACTTACTTTTAGTCTTCTCCTCGTAGTCCGGTCAAAAAGACCGCCCGAGGAGAATGACATCACTTCCTCCTTCCTGTGTAAACAATACACAGTGGGAGGAAGCTTGTCATTGGCCAGGAGCGATCCAGAGGGGGTGGCCAGGAACCAACGGCCATCCCCTCATCACGGATCGCTCCTGGAGCAAACCAGACCGCCGTATCCAGCGGGAGGGGGTCCGATCGGACCCCCCACTCGCTGGAAGGCAGGCACGTACATCTACGTGCTTGTGCCTGCCTGTGCCATTGTGATGACGTACAATGGCAATACGGCGGTCCTTAAGTGGTTAATCTAGGTTTACCTGTAGGTCAAAGTGGTTTGTAAGGGTTTACAACCACTTTAAATGGAAACACTAGTTCTGACAACAACCAGCGATTGTATTTCTTTATATGCATTTTTACCAGTACAAGCCGCATGGGGAAGGATCAACCTCTTTTTCCATTAGGGGTCTGTCCCAGGGTATTTTTTCTTTGACAACCAGGGATTTCCTCTCACTTCCTGTTTTGGCTATTGGACAAGAAGTTAAGTGATATCTTCCCAGTGGGACACAGATTGCAAAACAATACCCAACGGGTTATAACCCTCCTTTACTCTATACAAAATGAAAAAAATGTTTTGCCTTTAGTTCTACATTAGGCTGGGTTCACACCATAGCGATGCGGGAACGCCGCGAATCCACGGCGTTTTCCCGCATCGCATGCCTCCCACCGGCAGTTCACACTGCCCTATGCGGACTGCTGGGAGTGTCAATGAAATGTTAATGACACCCCCAGATCCGTCCGCATATCGCAGTGCGATCTGCACACTCGCACAGGAATCGGATTGCATGGTGTGAACACCCATGCGATCCGATTCTGCTGCGGACCAAAAAAAGGGTCCCGTGCGAGTTTGCGGCGGGAGCGATGCAAATTCAGCCATACTATCTGTATGGCTGAACTCGCATCGCTACGGAGATCGGATGTGATTTGCACTGCAGTGCGGTGCGAATCACATCCGGATCTCTCACCTGCAGCGGTGTGAACCGGACCTTAAGCAGTCAGTGTAAATAAAGATCTAAAAATAATATATAGCACAAGCCACCGGCCACCATCATTTTCAGAATAAAATAAAAATATATTTTTGGCTCCAGGTCTACCAAGGGTGCTTTATTAAAGAGTACCCTATTATATTAAAGGTCCAATCTGCTCAAAACTGCTATTTTACTTTTGGGCGGAGTTTTTTTTTGTTTTATTTTTAATCTTTCACTGGCTCCTTATGCTTCTCGGGGATTAAAGATACACAATCTGACTCCATTGCAGCCCTGCTGTAACTTTTGTTTATATTGTAAGATAAATAAAAAATCCAATAAGGAAAGGAACGCCTACATATAGTGCATCCGTAAAGTATTCACATCGCTTCACTTTTCCCACATATTGTTATGTTATAGCCTTATTCCAAAATGAATTAAATTCAATACTTTCCTCAAAATTCTACAAACAATACCCCATAATGACAACGTGAAAAAAGTTTGTTCGAAATTTTTGCAAATTTTGTAAAAATAAAAAACGAAAAAAGAAATGCCATGTACATACTGTAAGTATTCATAGCCTTTGCTCAATACTTTGTTGAAGCACCTTTGGCACCAATTACAGCCTCGAGTCCTTTTGAGTATGATGCTACAAGCTTGGCACACCTATTTTTGTGCAGTTTTTCCCATTCTTCTTTGCAAGACCTCTGAAGCTCCATCAGGTTGGCTGATGAGGCTGCCACCACCATGCTTCACTGTAGGGATGGTATTGGCCAGATGATGAGCGGTGCCTGGTTTTCTCTGACATGACACTTGCCATTCAGGTCAAAGAGTTAAATCTTTGTTTTATCAGACCAGAGAGTTTTGTTTCTCATGGTCTGAGAGTCCTTCAGGTGCCTTTTGGAAAACTCCAGGTGGGCTGTCATGTGCCTTTTACTGAGGAGTGGCTTCTATCTGGCCACTCTACCATACAGGCCTGATTGGTGGAGTGCAGAGATGGGTGTTCTTCTGGAAGGTTCTCCTCTCTCCACAGAGGAATGCTTGGGCTCTGTCAGAGTGACCATCGGGTTCTTGGTCACCTCCCTGACTAAGGCCCTTCTTCCCCGACCTCTCAGTTTTGCCCGCTTTAGGAAGCATCCTGGTGGTTCCAAACTTCTTCCATTTATGGATGATGAAGGCCACTGTGCTCGTTGGGATATTAATGCTGCACACATTTTTCTGTACCCTTCCCCAGATCTGTGCCTCAATACAATCCTGTCTCGGAGGTCTACAGACAATTTCTTGCAGCTCATGGCTTGGTTTGTGCTCTGACATGCACTTTTACCTGTGGGACCTTCTATAGACAGGTGTGTGCCTTTCCAAATCATGTCCAATGAACTGAATTTACCACAGGTGGACTTCAATCACTTTGTAGAAACATCTCAAGGATGATCAGTGGAAACAGGATGCACCTGAACTCAATTTTGAGTGTCATGACAAAGCTATGAATCCATGGGATTTTTTTGTTTTTTATTTTTAATACATTTATAAACAAACTTCTTTCACGTTCTCATTACGGGTTATTGTTTGTAGAATTTTGAGGGAAATACATAACAAAATGTGGAAAAAGCGAAGTGCTGTGAATACTTTCCAGATGTACTGTAAATCCTAAGCAGTGGTGAAACTTTCAGGGTCGCAGCAGTCACGCAGCAGGCCCTGCCGTTCTGCCACTGTGGGGGGCCCCAAGACCCGGCATCTCCCCTGCACCTCTGGCTGTCTGTTTTTAGTATGCAGTGGGGGGAGGTGAGAGGCGGCGATCAGAAGTTGTATGGTGCCCGCGGGATCTCCCTGGGGCTTGTAGTTCTCTCTTCGAATGTATACAGTGGAGAGGGGAGGGGCCTCACTCTTCAGCGTGTCGCTCTGCTTCTACACTCTTGCCGATACATGCCCAGGTCAGACGCCCCTCCCCTCTCTACTGTATACAATCGGAGAGAGAACTACAAGCTCCAGGGAGATCCCACCACCCGTGGACGCAATAGAGCTGCCGATCGCCACCTCCCACCTCCCCCCAGGTGGGAGGTACAGAGATGTGCTGGGGGTTGGAGGTGCACAAACAGTGGAGACCAGCTAGGGACAAGGGAACCTCTGCAAGGTGGAGGGGGGGTTGCGGCTGTCTGGGGACCCTGATGTAAGAGGGGGCCCTCTGGGTTCTCTGAAGGGAGCCCTCTGGGGACCCTGAAGTAAGGGGGGCCCTCTGGGGAACCTGATGTAAGGAGGGGCTCTCTGGGGACCCTGATGTAAGGAGGAGCTCTCTGGGGACCCCGATCTAAGGGGGAGCTCTCTGGGAACCCCAATGTAAGGGGGGCTCTCTAGGGACCCTGATGTGATGAGGGGGGGCTTTCTGGGGATCGTTATGTAAGGGGGGCTCTCTGTGGACCCTAATGTAAGGAAGGGGCTCTCTGGGGACCCGATATAAGGGGGAGACTCTCTGGGGACCCCGATGTAAGGGGGATGCTCTCTTGGGATTGTGAAGTAAGGGGGGGCTCTCTGGGGACCTTAATGTAAGGGGGAGGCTCTCTGGGGTCCCTGAAGTAAGGGGGCCCTCTGGGGACCCTGATGTAAGGGGGGCCCTCTGGGGACCCCAATGTAAGGATGTCTGGGGGCCCTGATGTAAGGAAGGGCTCTCTGGGGACCCTGATGTAAGGAAGGGCTCTCTAGGGACCCTGAAGTAAGGGGTCTCTCTGGGGACCCTGATGTAAGGATGTCTGGGGGCCCTGATGTAAGGAAGGGCTCTCTAGGGACCCTGAAGTAAGGGGGGCCCTCTGGGGACCCCGATGTAAGGATGTCTGGGGGCCCTGATGTAAGGAAGGGCTCTCTAGGGACCCTGAAGTAAGGGGGGCTCTCTGGGGACCCTGATGTAAGGAAGGGATTGTCTGGGGACCCCAAAGTAAGGGGGATGCTCTCTGGGTACCCTGAAGTAAGGGGGCCCCTCAGGGGACCCTGATGTAAGGAAGGGGCTGTTTGGGGACCCTAAAGTAAAGGGGAGGCTCTCTGGGGACCCTGAAGTAAGGGGGGCCCTCTGGGAACCCTGATGTAAGGAGGGGCCCTCCGGGGACCCTTATGTAAGGAGGGACTCTCTGGGGACCTTGATGTAAGCTCGGCTCTCTGGGGACCCTGATGTAAGGGGGGGGGCTCTCTGGGGACCCTGATGTAATGGATATTTCCCCTTTTTCTTTATGGACTTTACAGTGCTTTGAAAAAGTATCCTTACCCCCTGAAATTTTTCACATTCGTCATGTTACAACCAAAAACGTAAATGTATTTTAAAAATAAACAAATTATGTGCTATATCACTCACTCAGGTGAAAAAATATATATAATTGCCGTGGGCAATGCGTGAGTGAATGTTGGTGCAACTTCAACTATCTCCCCCTGAGGAAGACACGTGATCGCCCTGTGTCGTAATGGAGAGGGGAGGGTCCAGGACAGTGGAGGAGACAGTCACTTGCTCTCTGAGCTAGCTGCTGATTCGCACAAATCTGCAAACCACTTGGAGAGGATTTTAACATTGTATTTTTTCTTTAGCCTGGTGCGCTGCAAGCACCTATAAAGTGTGAGTACCCTGATATGTACCTACAATAAATTTCTATATTTAAACGATAATGTACTATCTGGCCTCTTTTGTATTTTAAATTGAGGATACCATCTTTGGATTACACCTGGGGAAGCCTGTGAATCCTGCTACTTAGAGCCCAGAGGTGGTTCAGCTGCTGTTGTGGACCAAACTTAATTGTGCGGTCACACAATTGGAGGTGAGCACAGTCACATGGGGGGAGCACGTGTGTGAAGTCACAGTTAATATTATTTGGATCATCATCACAGAGTCACTTTACGGGACATTATATTATATATATATTTTTTCACTGCGAACTTGCTGAAAATAAGTTTTGAATAATATATATATTTATATTTATTTTTTTCACTGTGGACTTGCTGAAATTAAGAATTTTTGATATCTTATTTTGACGTTTACTTCAATATTTTTATATTTCTTTTACTGGGCACTGTTTGCTTCTAATATATATATATACATATATATATATATATATATATATATACACACACACACACACATTTTTTTATTTTTTTATTTTCTTCACTGTAGACTTGCTGAAATTAAGTTTTGAATATATATTTTTTTTCTCACTGTGGACTTACTGAAATTAAGAATATTTGGATGTTTACTTCAATTTCCTTTATTTCTTTCACTGTGTACTTGCTGGACGAGTATTTCCTTTATATATTTTTGCACCATTTACTGTATATTCTCCTGTTTTGTGCCTTCCTGGGGGTCCCTGTGGGGGGTGGCAGCGGGATCGCCCGGCACAGAAAGCAGCCCAAGGTTTCATGCCTGTGTCCGTGTTTGAGGCCACTCATGATCCTTTGGATCTTTCCATCTCACTTGGCCTCCATCTTGCTACTCCAGTGGGAAGTTTGAGCCTGCTAGGTAGTGTTCTGTGTCAGTGGGTTGGGGGAGGTCAGTCAGGATGGGAACACCTGCTTCTTCCTCCCACAACCCTACATAGCTGCCGCCTATCAGGCTGTGGATTGGTGGGGGAGGGATGTTTAAGTGCACTGCATTGGAGATTAGTTTGTTTTCAGTGTTGCCAACCTACCAGATTGAAATTTAATGACACAACACTAAAAATTTACTGGCACAGCCAAGTTTTTACTGACATTTCCAAAAGTTACAAAATCACAGTTTTAAGTGCAAATGAGAGTATTTAGGCTACAAACAAGTACAAATTGCAATTATCAATATGATTTAAAGTAGATAAGGCAAAAAAACATATTTCTTATTTTATTTTTGATATAGTAAGTAAGTAGCTCAGGGACAGGACTCAGGAGGGCACGAAATTAGAATGGGCGCACACGCACATAAAATTCACTCTCACAGTGACACTGACAGCAGTGACCTCAGTGGGAGGAATAGTGCCCCATCATTGGTGTCAGTGGGAGGAATAGTGCCCCATCATTGGTGTCAGTGGGAGGAATAGTGCCCCATCATTGATGTCAGTGGGCTGAATAGTGCCCCATCATTGATGTCAGTGGGCTGAATAGTGCCCCATCAATGGTGTCACTGGGAGGAATAGTGCCCCTTTGTTGGTGTCAGTGGGAGTGCCTCAATGTTGTGTGTATCACTGGCAGGAGTTGTAGGCCATTGTTGGAGTCAATGGATGAAATAGTGCCCCAAGGGCCAGATAAAGGTAAGCAAATGGCCACATCTGGCCCTGTTGCCATAGTTTAGAGACCACTGCTTTAGAGCTTATCAGTTTTTTCCATTTCTTTTGTTACAAGTACAGGGAATAGCCGTTGATCTGTCAGAAGTGCTGTTGTATGTGTGAGTGTTATCAGCCACACTCATTATCTTTTTCCTAAACTACTCAACCACTCATCTCTCTGATCTCGACAGCATACAGGTTAATTCCTCTGTAGTCCAAGACAGGAAAGAGGAGGGCTCTATGAAATAACACAGGAAGACCACAGAAGACTCAGGACAGCTCTGAAATTCTGAAAAGATTTTTTTGCGCTTATCAAACAGATATAACAAAAGGCTTTTAATAGTATATTGAACAGACCAAATATAATTTCTTGTTTATGTCTTCCAAATCTTACATTGAATATTACTAATTTCTGTTTTTCTCAAACACTTGTTAGTTTGCACATCCCCTGATGAAGCCAATGCGAAACTTGTTGGGATAAAGTGCAGCAAGTACCTCATGTCTTGTCTTCAGGACCCCTCCATTTGTTTATGTATATCTTCTTGTGATTGTACTATGTTCAATTTTTTAATTGTATCTTAATAAATGAATACATTTTATATAGTACCTTTCATGTATTTCATTCTGTATTACAGCACTGCAAAAATCCCCCTCTTTTCTTTTCATTTTTATAAACGGAGCTAATACTTGTTGGGGCTTACATGCATTGTAACAGCTTGTAGGCAATACACAAGGACACGTTCTAGTACAATGTATCACAAGATGCATTTGTCATACACAGCTGTGTGATCTTATACGACTGAAGTGTCTTAGCGATGTGCAGTGATCCATTGCCTTTCGGTGGGTTTGTATGAGCCCTTTACATAATATTGTATGTTTGTTCAGAGCTTTGTATGAATACTGCATCACTGAGCATTGTTCTGTGCTGGGGAGAGGGGGTCGGTGCCAGCAAAATAGTGCTGAGTGGTTCACAGTGTGACCTGGTGGTGTGAATCAGCTGCAACCACTCTCATTGTGACACTGTGACCTCAGCCCATGGGTTCTTCTCAGCTGTCCCTATCACTGTACCATCTCATAGGCATGGAGTTTGAGTAGCACACATCGGTCACCATGCAGGAATCTGCTAATTCCCTGGCGATGGACGGGTACTGCAGCAACGTGCCAGCCTTCCTCACCAAGCTGTGGACACTTGTAGAAGATCCCGAAACCAACCACCTTATATGCTGGAGCGTGGTAAGTGTTTCATTGGTGAGGCCCAGCTAAAGAGGTTCAGAACTGTAGGGATTAGGGATGCTATAGGGATTTTGTAAGTCTTTTCTATATACAGTACATAGAGGTTAATATCATACCCAGAGATGAAAAGAGAGCGGAGCTAATATTTTAATTTCCTATTTGACCTTCATAAATACACCTGCAGCCAAGAACGATAGCTGGTTGGTTAATCAAGAAAATACATTGATTATGAACTAATATTTAATTTAATGATATATATTTTGTCTTGTAATTCTACCTGAACCTGGCTCTTCTTGTGTATTTTACATTTGCCTTTTGTTACCTACATTTAAATTATCTTAGAAAAATGTTTATTAAAAAAAAGATTAAAGCATATTTAATCATGAAGGATGAGAAAATGTTGTAAGTTTGTAGTAATATCCTGTGGGTTAATTAGCATATAATTGTGAACCCTTTTTCTGTATTAATACATTATGAGCCATCTAGTCTTAATAATAAAAATCATATTTCACAAATACACATATTACAATCTTTATTGAAAACATGGTGTAAACATCAAAGGTTATTGATGCAAAGACTGTGAACCCATGTATTTAATACATAGTGGATCTACATTACTGGAAATAATCTTAATATGGCCCAATCCTGTATTCAAAACAATTCCAGTGTGTGTAAATCCTTGGCGTGTCTAATCATGCCACAGCATTTCATTGGCAGCAATGTCAGCAAGGCGAGCCATGGCCGTGTAAGATCTTCTGAAATGGGCCGAGATTTTCCTTGCCTGCCGCAAGATGTCCTGGACCCCAGGGTATTTGACAATGAGTCGCTGCACGACCAAGTTTAAGATTTTGCCCTGTTTCAATGCGCTAAGCAGATTGGCACCGTTGTCACACACCACTTTACCAACTGTCAAATTGAGCCGTGTTAGCCACTGATCTGCCTGTGAACGCAAAGCTGAAAGGAGTGCCGGGCCTGATGTGGCTCTTGGCTTCCAGGCACAACAGACGCAGCACGGCATGGCAACGTCTCACCTGGCATGTCGAATAGGTTCTGGGGAGCTTGGGCGGCGCAGCGGAAGAGACGCTAGCAGCAGAAAAGGAGGAGTCAGCCGAGGAGGAGAGGGAGGAGGATGGAGTAGGAGGAGGAGGAGAAGAAGAGCCAGGCCTGCATGCAATCCGTGGTGGTAAAACCAAATCTACACAGGTGCCACGGGTTACATACTTGACGGCCGTCAGAAGGATCACCCAGTGGGCAGTAAAAGTGATATACCTTCCCTGCCCGTGTTTGCTAGACCACGTGTCTGTGGTCAGATGTATCTTGGCACCGACACTGTGTGCCAGAGATACATTCACTTGCCGCTGAACATGGCCATATAGCTCTGGGATGCCCTTCTGTGAGAAATACTTCCTTCCTGGGACCTTCCATTGTGGTGTTCCAATGGCCACAAATTTGCGAAAGGCCTCCGAGTCCACCAGTTTATATGGCAGTAGTTGGCGAGCTATAAGTTCTGACAAGCCAGCCGTCAACCATTGGGCGTCATCATTTTTTTACGCTTGAACGTTAGGCCCACGGAAGCCTGCCTTTTTGCAGAAAAACGTGAGCTTGGCGTGATGGAAGGTGGAGTGGAGGACAATTGTGAGGAGAGAGGAGAAGGAGAAGTAGAAGACGAGGCTGGACGGTGAGAGCCTGGAGTGTGGCTTTGTGTGTTCCGTTGCTCCCACTGGGCTCGGTGATGGCTGCTCATGTGCCTTCTTAAGGCGGTCGTCCCTAGGTGAGTGTTGGGCATACCGTGACTAATGCGTTGACTGCAAAGATTGCAGATGGCAACGCTATTGTCAGCAGCGGACACGTTAAAAAAAGCCCACACTGCGGAGCCATGTGCCGGTGTCCTGGGAGCGCCAGATGTGACCGTACATGGTCGATGACTCGCTCCTGATACATTTGCAGTCTGCTTTGTCCCTCCTGCGCAATGTAAGTTATTCCTGCTTCTCCTCCCTATCTGCTGGTCCATATCTCCCTCCGAACTCCCCACCTCTTCCTCTCTTGTGAGCACCCACGTGACATCACTAGACATGTCATCATCGACGTCACCTTCCCCACCGCTATAAGTAGAGATCTCGAAGTAGGCAGCAACACCGGGGACCAACCTCCTCCTTGGGCTGATCTGGGTACTGGCGTCAGACTGCTGAGTAGCAGTTGTTGCTACTTCCTCTTCCTGATCCAATACCAAGAGTGGCTGCGCATCAGAAATGTCTTGATATGGATCGGAAAATAATTCCTGTGACTCAAGCGGAAGGTATGTGGAGGTGGTGGTGTTGTTGGTGGTAGTGTCTTTGGGGGTGCACATAGCAGAGAGTGAATAAGAGGGTGCAGATCGAGAGGATGAGGAGGGTGCAGAAGAGTAAGGCTGAGTGAGCCACTCAACCAAGTCTGGTGCGTCCTTTAAAGGAATTGAACGCACCTTCTGCAACTTCCCACTTTGGATCAAGCCTGTTGCTCCTGCCCTACCCCTGCGGAAGGGCCTGCCTCTTCCTCTGCCTGTCATTTTTTAAATGACCCTGTGACAAAACTCTCAGTCCCTATACTGATGAAGGACTGCTGCAGTATAGGGCAGCGGTCAGCAGTAGTGCACCTCAACCCTATGTATTGTGGACCTATACCAGTCCTTACGGAATAGCAGACTGTACCTCACTCAACTCTATGTACTGTAGCACCCTAGACCAAGTTACCAGTCCTTATAAGGACCTTTGTGGAACAAGTAGGTTGTGTGTGACTGATTAGCAGGCTGTACGTCAGTCCCTATACTGATGAAGGACTGCTGCAGTATAGGGCAGCGGTCAGCAGTAGTGCACCTCAACCCTATGTATTGTGGACCTATACCAGTCCTTATAGAATAGCAGACTGTACCTCACTCAACCCTATGTACTCTAGCACCCTAGACCAAGTTACCAGTCCTTATAAGGACCTTTGTGGAACAAGTAGGTTGTGACTGATTAGCAGACTGCAGCAGAAGGGCAGCAGTCAAGTATAATATTCTTTCTATATTTGGAGGAAAGAATATTATACGTGTACAAGCCTATTACCATACCAGTCCTGAAAAGAACCTTTGTGGACCTAATATAGTAACAGCTACTGATTAAACTGACCCTCACTGCCTCACACACAGCTTCCTGCCTGTCCCTATATAAACTGACAAAACAGAGGCTGCTGGAACAATAACTTGAATAGTACTTTTGTGGACCTGATAGTAACAGCTAATGATTAAACTGACTGTCCCTGCAGCACACACCGTCCTGTCCCTTTCTCTAAACTGACAAAAGACACTCAGGCTGCTGCAACAATCAGTAGCACGGCAGTGCCTCAAACCTATATCCTGAACTACACCTAACACCTATACCAGTCCTGAAAAGAACTTTTGTGTACCAAATAGCTAGCGATTTGGGTCACTGCAATCTCTCCCTGCTCCACACAGCAACCTCTCCCTATAGTGACAGAAGAAAGAACGTAAAATGGCCGCCGGATCAGGTCTATTTATAAGTTAGGGGGAATGTCCAAGTGTCCATGTGCTGTAATGTCTTAATTGGCTGTCCTGTACCCAGGGCTGGACTGGGACAGAAATGTGGCCCTGGACTTCATCCAGACCGGCCCACTTACAGTTTGAGTGTCCCATCAGCACTCCCTTACATCAGAGTGTCCCATCACCAGCCCCCTTACATCAGAGTGTCCCATCACCAGCCCCCTTACATCAGAGTGTCCCATCAGCACCTCCTTACATCAGAGTGTCCCATCACCAGCCCCCTTACATCAGCGTGTCCCATCAGCACCCCCTTACATCAGAGTGTCCCATCACCACCTCCTTACATCAGAGTGTCCCATCAGCACCTCCTTACATCAGAGTGTCCCATAACCAGCCCCCTTACATCAGAGTGTCCAATCACAAGTCCCCTTACATCAGTGTCCCATCAGCACCTCCTTACATCAGAGTGTCCCATCATTAGCCCCCTTACATCAGAGTGTCCCATCATTAGCCCCCTTACATCAGAGTGTCCCATCATTAGCCCCCTTACATCAGAGTGTCCCATCACCAGTCCCCTTACATCAGAGTGTCCCATCACCAGTCCCCTTACATTAGAGTGTCCCATCACCAGTCCCCTTACATCAGAGTGTCCCATCACCAGCCCCCTTACATCAGAGTGTACCATCAGCACCCCCTTACATCAGAGTGTCCCATCAGCACCCCCTTACATCAGAGTGTCCCATCAGCACCCCCTTACATCAGAGTGTCCCATCACCAGCCCCCTTACATCAGAGTGGCCCACTGAGCCATCGGCCCACAGGGAAACTCCCGGTAGTCCCGATGGCCAGTACATGCCTGCCTGTACCCCATGATGGATGTGTCATCATAGGTCAAAGTTCTTTTACACAGTAAACACGGAAGCCCGCCCGGCGAACGGCGGCAATAGTCCGGCGATCGGGCGGACCACGAACAGCCGAAATTCGCCACGAAACAACCTCCGGGCGAACCGTTTGGCCATCACTACAGAGGAGTGGTGTCGCCCCTGTATGAGACTTGATTGTCAGTGAACCCACATCTCTAGTACAATAGAAAAAGAATCCCTGAAAAAGAGTGTATATCCTCTGATGGGATTTTAAATAGTTTACTGGCAATAGGTAATAGTAGAAAGACTCTAATCTCTTCTACTCTTGTACTATTACCTATTGCCAGTAACCCTATTTAATTTCCCATCAGAGGATATACACTCTTTTTTAGTGATTCTTTTTGTATTATAAATACTGCCTGGAAACTGGAAATTGTCCATAGCAACCAAAAAGTGTGCCTTTATGTCAAAAGTGGTTTTAGACCAGCTAGAAAACGGCAATAGTAAATTAGAACACTTGCAAAATTGAGTGATAGTTAATTATGTGGAAATTAATTTTATTACTATCATATTATTATTTTTTAGAATTATTTATATTTATTATATTATAAGTTTGTGTTTCAAACTTCATCATACCTGGGATGTCTACTAGACTCTTGTTTGGACAGATTTAAGTGTGTTATTCCTAACACAAATCGCCAAATTTCTATGCAAAATAATTGTACTGCTTTGAGACGCAAAGATCTGACATTATCATACTGCCAGGGAGGCTACGGCTGGGTTCACACTATTGCAATTTGGATGCGGTAGCTGCAAAAATGTCAGTCCAGCGCATTCGTGCGGGAGCCTCAGCACAGAGCTCTGAAGGAATGGCACCAATGTTCAGTTTCTTCAAAGTACATGCGCTGGTGACATCACTGGCTGCTGCTCACTGGAATATCTCCTAAACAGTGCACATTTATTATATATTCCTATTACTTACATGTAAGCTTTATTATAAACTTACCTATAGGTAAAAATGTCATAAAAGACTTTACTATCACTTTAATTCAGAGTGGATAATCCATCTCCATCTAGTGGTCAAGTTTTATAATGACACATCAATCTATACAATTCGTATTCGTCTTGAAAGGCAGCACCCTTTACAAAATCCATGATCACCTCCTAATCAATATCATCAACTAAAAATCAAACAAATAAAAAGAGACCGCAGGTGAAACGTGTTCCCCTCCCATGCAGGAAATGTGCACAGAACACCCCTTTCCTGTGTGAACAGACCCTCAATGTCACCCCAAACCCGGGTAGCAGTCTTGTGACAAAATATGCTTGGCTCTCCGCTGAAAAAAAAGTACAGGAGCTACTTTGGCGCTGGCTGCCCTATGCTGTCACACAACAAATGCACCAAAACAAAACAATGTGTCGGCCAGGTGTGAAGGCGGCCTGATTGTTAATGGCAATTAAATATATGGCACATTGAACAATCTTTTCAGTCTTTTAATTGTATAGATCATTATTTTTCAAACTTTTATCAGTCAAGGCACCCTTTAAAAAATATGGACAGTCTGGGGGCTCCCCATTTCAAAAGGTAAAAACTATTCTAATAGTTTTGCATAACACAGCAGCATCCACACATGTAGGACCCCCAACATTAGGGGGGATTTATTCTTCCAAAGCAAATCATCTTTTATAAACTGGTATTGACTAGGATTCCAAGGTTTCTCTTTTCCCTCAAATTTTCTCCATCACTCAGCTAAAGTGCCCTCAAGAAGGTTGTAATGGTGCACAATGGAAACCTGTGGCTAAAAGGCAGCTTTATCCACATGCTGGCTTGTATGCAATTTTGGGGCAATTTTCAGGCATTTTGCCAAGGCACCTCTGAAGAAACCTCATGGTGCCCCAGGGTGCCTGGACATCCTGGCTGATAAAAGCTGCTATAGATAATATGGTTATATATATATAACATTGTTTTAAGTCCCTTTTATGCTGGGTTGTCTCTGCCCAGACAATCCAGTGTTGTCTTGCTGCGATCCGCTACTCAGTTGTCACATCCTGGGTCCCATGCTGCCATCCTGGTCATTGAGAGTTGGCTGCCTCTTCTGGGTTCAGGCACAAGCCCCGCCCCCACCCCTCCAGATGATGCACGCCACGTCTGCCTATCAGATGCTGCGGATCCCTTCTCCTGTAGCCTCCTAGGATACATGATGTGGTATCCCAGGAGAGTGGTATGAAAAAAGTTAACTGAAGAATAGCATTTTACTATACAGAGGGGGGTGGGGGCTGTGAGTGCATGTAGAGTGGGTCATTTTAGGATTGTAGGCTCCACTTTAAAGTGTATCCCCAGCCAACTTTCACAAGGTGGCCTTCCTTATTGCCATCATGTCTGCGAGGTGAGTGCTAGCAATATTGTCTTGTATAAAACTTGTATGGACAAGGTTGTCTTGAGGCCTGGAGCCTCCTTTCATCGTAAAGTGGATGTAAACCGGATTCATGAACTTTTTTCATGTGTTCTGATTAAACCAAGAGTCCTTTGGTGAAATCGATTGGTCAGAAGTGACGATCTAGTGATCCTCTCTCCCATTCGCTAACATACTTTTGACCAATAGATTCCAAGCCTGCCCACCACGACAAGGTAGACTCTTCTAGGGCAGGACCTACACTAAACTACACTAAGCTACCCTACTGGATGCTAGTCATCGATTTTCTAATGTTGGATGTATGTTTGTAGTAGGCCTCGTCCTATAATCTGTGTGTGCGATCTGCTCTCTCCTAATCAGTCGTTTTCTTTCCTTCAACCTCTCCAAATCTTACAGTGTATGGCTATCTAAATGTGCTTCTAAAGCCCTAAGTTTTATCACCTTAATGCACTCTATGTACTAAGGAGAAGGACCTTCTCTGCTGAAGCCGCCCACCCAACCCCCCTTTTCCTTACCTGAGCCCATCCGATCCAGCTTCCACCGCTGTCTCTCTCCTCATTGGACAGACTGATAGCAGTGGGAGCGATTGGCTACAGCTGCTGTCAATCATGGGGTGCGCGGTGGCCAGAGTCCCGCTTTCTGTGTCAATAGATGCAGCAGCGAGTCTCGGGAGTGAGCACGCACAGGTGCCCCCAGGGAAAGCGGCTTTCCGTGGGGGCACCTGATGAAGAGGAGGGTCCTGGAGTGCCAGTGGGGGTACCATTGCATAGAGCAGGTAAGTATAGGCATGTTTAGTATTTTTTTTTTTTTTTAAATACCCAGTCTAAAAAGAAAATATCTGTTATTACTATACTTATACATTCATACAATTTTTTTTTTGTTTTTTTTGTTTTTTTTCTCAAAACATCAATTACTATAAAACTGCTAGAAGTATGCTGTATAGAGGAAAGATGTTAAATATTTATACATTTACATGTATACATTTTCTATACATTTTTTTCAAACCCTTAACTATTAGGCCCCCTTCACACGGGACGAATCGGATGGATGGGCTCCGCTAGCTCAGTGGGGGATCGCTCCGTTGATCCTCGCTGAGCCAGCAGATGACAGGTCTGTCTCCGCTCCCTGTGCAGGGATGGACCTATCAGAGCCCCGCTGTTCTCTATGGGCAGATCGGATGAAAATGGACTGCGTGACCGTTCTCATCCGATCCCATCTGATCGCCATCTGTCTGTTTTGAGCAGATCTTGTCGGATCGGATGGCAGGCGGGTGTCAGCGGACACATCTTCACTGACATCCGCCTGCCCATATGAGTCAATGAGTGGCCGGCTCAGATCTGACTGAAAATGGATCCAAGCGGGTCAGTCGTGTAAAAGGGGCCTTACAGTTGTCACCAAACTGCAGCCCTGGGGCCAGATGTGGCCCTTTGCTTGCTTTTATCCTGCCCTTGAAGCATTATTCCTCCCACTGACACCAATGATGGGGCAATATTCCCACCACTGACTCCAATAATGGGCCACTATTCCCCCCCACTGACACCAATGATGGGGCACTATTCCCCACTGACTCCAATGATGGATCACTTCCTCCCACTGACTCCAATGATTGGGCACTATTCCTCCCACTGACTCCAGTGATGGGGCACTATTCCTCCCACTGACTCCAGTGATGGGGCACTATTCCACCCACTGACTCCAATCATGGGGCACTATTCCTCCCACTGACACCAATGATGGGACACTATTCCTCCCACTGACTCCAATGATGGGGCACTATTCCCCCACTGACTCCAATGATGGGGCACTATTCCCCACTGACTCCAATAATGGGGCACTATTCCCCTCACTGACTCCAATAATGGGGCACTATTTCCCCCACTGACTCCAATAATGGGGCACTATTACTCCCACTGACTCCAATAATGGGGCACTATTTCCCCACTGACTCCAATAATTGGGCACTATTTCCCCCACTGACTCCAATGATGGGGCACTATTCCTGCCACTGACTCCAATAATGGGGCACTATTCCCCCCACTGACTCCAATGATGGGGCACTATTCCCCCCACTGACTCCAATAATGGGGCACTATTCCTCCCACTGACTCCAATAATGGGGCACTATTCCCCCCATTGACTCCAATAATGGGGCACTATTCCCCCACTGACTCCAGTGAAAGGGCACTATTCCCCCACTGACTCCAATGACGGGGCAGTATTCTCCCACTGACTCCAATGACAGGGCACTATTCCTCTCACTGACTCCAATAATGGGGCCCTATTCCCCCCACTGACTCCAATAATGGGGCACTATTCCCCCCACTGACTCAAATAATTGGGCCCTATTCCCCCACTGACTCCAATAATTGGACATTATTTCCCCCACTGAATCCAATAATGGGGCACTATTCCTCCCACTGACTCCAATAATGGGGCACTATTCCCCTCCTGACTCCAATAATTGGGCACTATTTCCCCCACTGACTCCAATGATGGGGCACTATTCCTGCCACTGCCTCCAATAATGGGGTACCACTCCCCCCACTGACTCCAATAATGGGGCACTATTCCCCTCACTGACTCCAATAATGGGGCACTATTTCCCCCACTGACTCCAATAATGGGGCACTATTACTCCCACTGACTCCAATAATGGGGCACTATTCCCCCACTGACTCCAATAATTGGGCACTATTTCCCCCACTGACTCCAATGATGGGGCACTATTCCTGCCACTGACTCCAATAATGGGGCACTATTCCCCCCACTGACTCCAATGATGGGGCACTATTCCCCCCACTGACTCCAATAATGGAGCACTATTCCCCCACTGACTCCAATGATGGGGCACTATTCCCCCCACTGACTCCAATAATGGGGCACTATTCCTCCCACTGACTCCAATAATGGGGCACTATTCCCCCCACTGACTCCAATAATGGGGCACTATTCCCCCACTGACTCCAATGATAGGGCACTATTCCCCCACTGACTCCAATGACGGGGCAGTATTCTCCCACTGACTCCAATGACAGGGCACTATTCCTCCCACTGGCTCCAATAATGGGGCCCTATTCCCCCCACTGACTCCAATAATGGGGCACTATTCCCCCCACTGACTCAAATAATGGGGCACTATTCCCCCCACTGACTCCAATGACGGGGCCCTATTCCCCCACTGACTCCAATAATTGGACATTATTTCCCCCACTGAATCCAATAATGGGGCACTATTCCTCCCACTGACTCCAATAATGGGGCACTATTCCCCTCCTGACTCCAATAATTGGGCACTATTTCCCCCACTGACTCCAATGATGGGGCACTATTCCTGCCACTGCCTCCAATAATGGGGTACCACTCCCCCCACTGACTCCAATAATGGGGCACTATTCCTCCCACTGACTCCAATAATGGGGCAGTATTTCCCCCACTGACTCCAATGATGGGGCACTATTCCTCCCCACTGACTCCAATAATTGGACACTATTTCCCCACTGACTCCAATAATGGGGCACTATTCCCCCCACTGACTCCAATAATGGGGCACTATTCCTCCCACAGACTCCAATAATGGGGCACTATTCCTCCCACTGACTCCAATAATTAGGCACTATTCCTCCCACAGACTCCAATAATGGGGCACTATTCCTCCCACTGACTCCAATAATGGGGCACTATTCCTCCCGCAGTAAACTGGTCCTTTCCTTAGAAGGTTTGGAGACCCCTGAACTAGTACTACACCACTTCATGTAATGTATATAAAAAGAAAATCTGTCACACAATGGGGATTAGAAACAGATATGGAGCACCATTGGGATCAACACGAATGTCAAACCAGTAGTTGAGCATTTCTTCCAAGGTGATTGGGGCATCAGCGGGCAGTCTGCGGGGCAGTCGGGGAACAGCAGCCCGGCACAGAGGACAGGTCCTGCTCTGCTGCGCCCATCGCTGGATGCATTCCAGGTGGAATTGGTGACTGCAGGGCAGAGTCGTAATGTCTTCTCCATTTTGAAAATCTATTAAACAAATGGAACATGTCAGCTGGTCCTCACCACCCGGCTGGATGGGTGGCGGTGGTGATGGGGGTTGTTGAGGAGCTCTGCCGCGGTCTCTAGGAGAACGGCTCCTATGGTCCTCCTGTCTCCTCCGACAGGCTCTAGACCTCGTCCGATGGGCGATGGGTGACTCTCCGCCGTCCTGACGAGAACACCTCTGCCGGGATCCGGGACGAGAAGGACGACGCATCCCGATGGTATAGGGTGCCTTTTATACCTGAAAAAGGCAAAAAAATTATAATATTAATAATAATATTATAATTAGCAATAAGATGGTAGAAATAGCGATAACTATCAATTAAAATCGATAAAATCGCAGTCAGTCACAAGGAAAAGCAGTAAAACGCTGTGAGATCGCAGAGCAACAGCTCAGAGCAACCGCACTCAGCAACTCGTAATGAGAAGTGACCTGAGACAGGCTCAGCCTCATCCCCCTCTAGTAAGCGCCTGTCATTCATCTTATGGTGACCTCACAGCATCGTATTTGTTGCCCATATGTCATCATACAACACTGTACACATCTACATCTTATATCATTACATTCATTTCACATTTCATTACATTCTAATGGGTTTTTTAAGGGTTTAATTCTTTAAAATTGTCACTAGGTGGCAGTCTCCGTTTTCCCATAGCTAATTTGCATACCACTATGTCCCTGTCCAATCAGCTGAAGGCTGTGCAGTGAGGAGAGTGGGAGTTGGGCGCCATCTTGGCTAATGGTTGTGTATGAGAAATTGATATGAGTTTATATTTGCTGGGAAAGCTGAAGAAATCACCCAATCCGGGAATTTTGGTGAGTGAGGAGAGCAGAGCTTTACAGGTGAGGAGTACAGAGGGGAGGAGAGCCGGGGGTAGGTAGGAGAAGGCGGTGGGGGGGAGGTAAGTAGGTGGGGGGTAGGTCTGACAGAATGTACTGTGTGCTCTGTGGTGTGAGGTGAGCTCTGAGGTGTAATGGGGAGTATATAGCCGGCTGTAGAGGTGATAATATCCGGGGGAGGGGGGGCAGACATAGCTGGAGCCCCCCATCACCCCTCAAGGCGGACTTGAGGCCCCTATAATGTGTAAGCTGACCCCCCTCCCCCCTCTGATGATATAAAACAAATGTAATATATTGCAGAGTAGCAGCCCTCAGATCTGCATTATATTTCCTGGTCACCATGGTGATCATTCAGTAACACTTCCTGTCCTCCATCCCATATACATAGAGGGGGCTGCTATGACTAGAAATAGGAGGGGGAGGGGACATTCACTGCCCCAGACCCCTAATACAGGGATGGTCACATGACACTTCCATGACCACTAATGATGGGGGGGGGGGGGTAAAAGTGTTTGTAAACCTCAGACATGAAATATGAAGAATGCATATCCCTCTATAGCTGGGGTTGGCAACCCGTCGATCGCCACACAGTGACTGGTTGATCGACACCTCGGCTTGCCGAGCCGACTATCAGATGTGGGACTGTTTATTGGCAGCGGAAACGCCGGCCGCACAGAGAACAGCCGGCGCATCAGCCGATGCGGCTTCTATAGTGCGGCAGTGTCAGGCGGAGTGATATTACCGCCCCCCTCTGTATTCCTGCCTTAGCAGAGAAGCGGAGTGCAATATACCAAACAAGTAGTGTGTGCCCGAGGTGCCCGGGGAGCTGCGGGCAGACCTACCACCCCCTGGGGAGTTTCCAGACAGACGGAGCTGCTTCGGCAGTCTGTGTCTGTTCTGTCCCTGGATGCCCCCTCCTCACCCAATGGATGCTCGGGGGCATCGCACCCTTCACCCCAATTCTTCACTGCTCTCAGTTGTAGTCGGATCCAATGACCAATGGTAAAGGGCCAGTTCACACCACATGCAGTCCGGTGCATTTTTTTCTGCCTAAAAAACGCATGGATAGTAGGTTATATGCTTTTCAATGACATCGTTCACACCAGTGCTTGCATTTCCAGTGCGTTCCAGAAAAAAAATAGAACATGCTGCATTTTTCCTTCATTGGACTGTGCTGCAATGCTGTAAAACGCATCAAAAATGCACTGGAACACACAGGTCCTTACGGCCAGTTCACACCATAGAAACGCAGTCCGGATGCGTTCCAGATGCTTTTCTGCATGCACGTTTTTGGTGCATTTTTAATGCAGTCCAGTGCATTTCCCTCCCATTTTTTCTTAACCCTAAATAAGGACATGTGTGTTCCAGTGCGTTTTTGATGCTTTTTACAGCATTCCAATACAGATCAGTGCAGGAAAAATGCAGCGTGTTCTACTTTTTTTTTTCTGGAACTGGAAAGCCCTGAAACTGACCGCACTGGTGTGAACTATGCCATAGGAAACCATATAACCGACTTTCCATGCGTTTTTGATGTAGGAAAAATCGCACAGGACTGCATGTGATGTGAACTGGCCCTAAATAAGAACATATGTGTTTCAGTGCGTTTTTGGTGCATTTTACAGTGTTCCAGTTCCAGAAAAAACTTTTCCTGCACTTGACTATATTGGAACACTGTAAAACATGCCAAAAACGCACTGGAATGCAACTAAATGCACCAAAAACGCACTGAAACACACATTTAAGGTTAAGAAAAAAGAGGTAGAAAAAATGACCTGGATTGCATCAAAAACACGCATGCCGAAAAGGATCTGGAACGCATCCGGACTGCGTTTCTATGATATGAACTGGCCCTAAATACGGATATGTGTGTTTTAGTGCATTTAGGTGCATTCCAGTGTTTTTTTGTTTCTTTTTACAGTGTTCCAGTGCAGGAAAAATGCAGCGTGTTCTTCTTAACCCCTTCCCGCCGAGCGTACACAGATGTGCGTACTCGGCTTCCGGGGGTTATACCGGGATGATGCCCGCACCTGCAGGCATCATTCCGGTACCGTTTTGCAGAGCGGGCGATCGGCTATCCAACCATAACAAACGATGCGGCTAAAAGCCGCTCGGCTGTTATGCCGGAGGATTGGGACGTCCCCCCCCCCTCCCGCCGCTCTTACCGGTGCTCCCGTTCAATCAGGAGCACCGATCTCACATCCGCCGCTTCCAGCAGCTGGGTAGGGACTGGAATGAAGCAGTAAGAGGCTTCATTCCAGTCTCCTAATTGTAAACACGGAAGCGACATCATGACGTCACTTCCCGTTTACTCGGCTGCCAATGGCGCCGGTTTTAAAAAAAAAATATACAGTATTCAGAATCTTCGTTTTCGGCGATCTGAATACATTGACGTGTAAAGGAGGGGTGGGGGGTCTTTTAGACCCTCCATCCCTCCATAAAGAGTACCTGTCACCACCTATTACTGTCACAAGGGATGTTTACATTCCTTGTGACAGCAATAAAAGTGATCAAAATTTTTATTTTAAAAAAAAAACAATTTATTAATTTTAAAATAAATAAAAAAATAAACATTTTTTAAAGCGCCCTCCGTCCCCGCGATACGCATACGTAAGTCGTGCCCACATATGTAAACGGTGTTCAAATCACACATGTGAGGTATCGCCGCGATCGTCAGAGCGAGAGCAATAATTCTAGCACTAGATCTCCTCTGTAAGTCTAACCTGGTAACCGTAAAAAAATGTTTAAATTGTCGCCTATTGAGATTTTTTAGGTACCGTAGTTTGTCGTCATTCCACGAGTGCGTGCGATTATAAAGTGTGACATGTTTGGTGTCTATTTACTCGGCGTAACATTATCTTTCACATTGTGCAAAAAACTGGGCTAATTTTACTGTTTCGTTTTTTTTTTTTAATTCATGAAAGTGTCCCTTTTGCCAAAAAGTTGCGTTTAAAACACTGCTGCGCAAATACCGTGTGACATAAAATATTGCAACAATCGCCGTTTTATTCTCTAGAGTCTCTGCTAAAAAAAATATATATAATGTTTGGGGGTTCCAAGTTATTTTCTAACAAAAAGTATGGATTTTAACTTGTAAACACAAGATGCCAAAAATAGACTTAGTCATGAAAGGGTTAAAAACTATATAACCTACTTTACATGCGTTTTTGATTCCAGAAAAAAAATGCACTGGACTGCATGTGGCCCTAAATAAGGAAATGTAACATAAAACGCACGGATGTGAACTATAGCCATACTGTAGTGTGTTTCTGCAAAACTAAAAACGCACTAAAAAAATGCACAAGTGTGAACCAGGCCTTACTCGTGGATTGAGATTCAGGCAGCTGGGTGGATCCCAACAATATGGTCGGGATCCTTCCAGATCCTATAGCTGCTCTGCCATGTCAGCTGACAACGGGCAATAGTGCTTGTCTCCCTTCCCAGGTACTGAGCGGCTGTACAATACAGGAGTCACTCATAGCTGGTTGTTCACACCACATGCAGTCCAGTGCATTTTTTTCTGCATCAAAAACGCATGGAAAGTAGTTTATATGGTTTTCTATGGCATATTTCACACCAGTGCGGTCAGTTCCGGGGCTCTCCAGTTCCAGTAAAAAAAATGTAAGTATTGCATTTTTCCTGTACTGGAACGCGGTAAAATGCATGAAAAATGCACTGTAGTGCATCAAAAACGCACCGGATCCCATTACACTGAAAAAAAGAAAAAAAAAGCATCTGGAATGTATCCAAAAATGCACTAAAGACACACATGCAGAAACACATCCGGAACAGATCTGGAATGTGTTTTTGTGGTGTGAACGGCCCTAATTGTCCTATCTGTGAACTGAAGCCGTATGGGCAGAATTATTATTGCATGTTTCTTCTGACATGTGCTGCACAATGCTCTATTCTCTCTAATTGTCTTCATTTGCACAGTAGGGTAATAGAATCGCATTATCACGGGTCGATTGTATAAAAGCTCAGATTCAGTTTTTCTGGTGGATTTTATTCTACTATAAATGGATTCTCTTATTAACGATAGAGAGAATAACAATAGACTCTCAAATGTTTAATATTAATAATAATTTTGAATAAAAAAATGCAATGATTGTATTACTGCTTGTGTTGTAGCCAAATGATTTCATACTTGGATGGGAAGGGGACTCTTAGGCCTCGTACACACGGGTGAATGTCGGGCTCGTTCGGCCCGTGTGTACTGCAGCCAATCCGACAAGCCGTTCTTTTAGCCAGCTTCTCTGGAAGGGTTATGACTGAAAGAGGTCTGCTGAGCGACTCCCATTCAGTGCTGACCGGAGTGTTCTGGTGGGTGGGCTGTTCCCCTGGCACAACAGAATCACACAGCAGGAGAGATCGCCGTACTAACATTGCATTGATAGTACAGCGGCTCCCCCTGAATTGTCAGTTTTCTTTTTTTCTTTGTTTAGCCCGCCGCGTAGAACAAAAAAAACGATTATTGTGTACGAGGCTTAGAAGTAGAGCTGGGCGATTTTCAAAAAAAAAACTCGATTCACGATTCAAATCAAGTTTGTTTTTTTTGGTTTTTTTTGATGGACAGTCCTGAGGAGCTGATTTTAAAATCAGAGTTTAGTGTCACTTCTAAGTAGGACTGGGGAAAAAATCTATTTAAATCTTGAATCGAGTTGAGAGGTCAAATCGATTCAAAATTTAAAACAAATTGATTGTTTTAGATTTTTTTTTCACCAACCCGCCGGTCCTGAGGTGCTCCGGGCAGGAGTTTTTAGGCGAGGCCGAGGCTCCGGCCTAGTCCTTGGCTTCTTCTTCTTCTTCCTTGTGGACTAGGCCGAAGCCATGGCCTCGCCTAAAAACTCCTGTCCGGAGCACCTCAGGACCGGCGGGTTGGTGAAAAAAAAATCGAAAACAATCAATTTGTTTTAAATTTTGAATCGATTTGACCTCTCAACTCGATTCAAGATTTAAATAGATTTTTTCCCCAGTCCTACTTAGAAGTGACACTAAACTCTGATTTTAAAACCATCTTTTCAAATATGTATTCTTAACTCAAAAAATATCCTCTGTGGCTCTCAGCCCCCTCCAAATTCTTTTCTTTTATTTTTTGCTCACACATGATTGCAACTAATATAATATGCACTGCTTGTTTAAAAGAAATGGGTGTGAGGGGGAAAGGAGAGGTTGAGGAGCTCAAGGAGGATGACGATGGTAAGGAGGCAGAGAAACACACAATGAGAAATAATTTCATGAAAAATTTCCCAGGACCATTAACTACTTAATGGCCCACCACACATTTACTGCCGCAGGGCGGCCCGGCTGCACAAAAACAACATACCTGTACTTTGTTTGCACTTCCTGGTCTGGGGCATGTGCATGCAACCCGCTCCCACTGTGATTGGACACAGCAGGACCTAATCAGCGGGTCCGCGATCGTTCAGAGGAACAACAGAACGGTGGTTTGTAAACCAGGCAGTCCGTCGTTTTGTCACAGAAGAAGAGAGAGATGTGTGATTCCTACTAATCAGGAACACCGATCTCTCTCTATATCTAGTGTCAGCCCACACAGTAAGAAAGCACAACTAGGGAACACATTTAACCCTTTGATTGCCCCTTATGTTAACCCCTTCCCTGCCAGTGTCATTTATACAGTGACAATGCATTTTTTTAGCACTGATCACTGTATTGGTGTCGCTGGTTCCCAAAAAGTGTCACTTAGGCTGCTTTCACAGTGCAGCGGGAGCGGCGTCGGCGGTAAAGTGCCGCTATTTTTAGCGGCGCTTTAGCGGCGGTGTGCGGGCGCTAGCGGGGTGGTTTTAACCCCCCGCTAGCGGCCGAAAATGGGTTAAACCCGCCCGCAAAGCGCCGCTACAGCGGCGCTTTGCCGGCGCTTTGCCGGCGGTATTGCCGCGGTGTCCCATTGATTTCAATGGGTAGGAGCGGTGAATACACCGCTCCTTCACCGCTGCAAAGATGCGGCTAGCAGGACTTTTTTCACCGTCCTGCCAGCGCATCGCTCCAGTGTGAAAGCCCTCCGGCTTTCACACTGGAGTTAAAGGGGCCGGTTTTTTTCAGGCGTTACACAGGCGCTATTTTTAGCACTGAATACCGCCCCAGTGTGAAAGCAGCCTTAGTGTCAGATTTGTCCAGCGCAATGTCGTAATCCTGCTAAAAATCGCTGATCGCCGCCATTACTAGTAAAAAAGAAAAAAGTCCCTAAATCTATCCCCTAGTTTGTAGACGTGATAACTTTTGCGCAAACCATCAATATATACTAATTGGGATTGTTTTACCAAAAATATGTAACAGGATACATATTGGCCTAAATTGATGAATGTTGTTTTTTTGATTAGATATGTTTATAGCAGAAAGTAAAAAATATTTTATTTAAATTTTTTTTTTTTTTTTCAAAATTGTTGGTCTTTTTTTGTTTCTAGAGAAAAAAATAAAAACCGCAGAGGTGATCAAATACCACCAAAAGAAAGCTCTATGTGTGGGGGAAAAAAGGGGCATACATTTTGTTTAGGTACAATGTCGCACAACCGCACAATTGTTAGTTAAAATAACGCAGTGCCGTATCGCAAAAAGTGGGCTGGTCATTAAGGGGGTAAATCCTTCCGGGACTGAAGTGATTAAATGGGGGATATGTATGGATTCAATTTGTTGAATAAGGAGGATATTGTTGTGACTTTAAGCCCCCTTTCACACAGGCTGTGCGATCAGGTCGGCCTGTCCGTTATTCAGGTGGATCTGATCAGACCATCCATTCACCTCTATGGAATGGTGGATGTTAGTGGACACACGTCTGCTGACATCCTCCGATATCCAATCTGATCCTGTCCACCAAATCCAGCACCACCATCCATCTGGCGGAGAGGTGGTCCGTTTTCATCCAATCTCCCCATAGAGGAGAGTGGGACTCTGAGGGGTCCGTCTCTGCACAGTGAGGTTGGTGGGTTTTGCCATTGTTTATGTCACATGGTTTTTGTGCAGCGTTTTTTCAAACGCAGCTTTTTTTTGGGGGGGGGGGGGGGGGGGGTTAGAGACTACACCTTTTTACATTTTATTGTGAAAAAACACAATACATAACCCAATTTTTTTTTAAATATAAAAGATGATGTCACGCTGATTGGATAGATACCAAACATGTCACGTTTTAAAATTGCACACGCCTGCACAACGGCGACAAACAACATAAATTTTACTATTCATAGGCAATGCTTTAAAAGCCTTTACAGGTTACCACTTTAGATGTACAGAGGAGGTCTAGTGCTAGAATTCCTGCCCATGATCTGACGTTCGCAGCGATTCCCCACGTGTGGGATGATTGTTTTGTGTGTGTTCAGGACCAACGTACGCTTTTTTTTTCTAATTATTTATACTATTTTATTTTGACACCGTCGCTTTAATTAAATTATTTTTTTAAATCACTTATGTTGCCGTCACAATGAATGTAAACATCCTTTATGACACCAATAGGCATGTGTCAGGTATTATTATGGGGGGATCTGGGGTCCTCCTTTGCACTTAAAAGCATTCCAAATGTCAACAACAGTGGTTTTAAATGCTTGTATTATTTTTATGTTTTATTTTTATTAGTATTAGCTGTGCTCTGCGATTTTTATTTATTTTTATTTTTTATGGGACTGCGACATTGCGGTGGGCAGATTGGACACTTTTGACACATTTATGGGACCATTGGCATTTATACAGCGATCAATGTTATAAAAAAACACTGATTACTGTGTTCTTTGTGTGGGTTTCTAACTGTATGGGGGATGGGAATTACTAGAGGAGGAGACATATGGATGTTCCGCCTTAGTAGGAACAGACGATCTGTCTCTCTTCTGACAAAATGGGGATTTGTGTGTTTACACACACAAATCCTTGTTCTGGCACTCGTGCCTGTGATCGTGCGTGGGTGGCAGCGATTGTGCCCACCGGCCACGTGCATCGGGTCCCCAGTGGTGCAGCATGCGGCCTCTTAAAGGAGCCGACGTACGGGTACGGGATTTTGCGGTAACGAACCACTTTTCCGACATATATGTGCGTGAGTCAGTCGGCAAGTGGTTAAGACTCCAGTAAAGTGGAAGTAATGTCATGCCATCACTTCCAGGTTACTAGATACGAGACCAGATCAAAGACGATTCCAGCTTTGTCCGGGTTGCCGGCAGACGTGGCGGCTGGTCGCTTGGGCCTCCTGGTGGGACGGACGAGCTGCGGAAGGCGGGGGAGGGGGGAACGTTCTCTCTGCTGCTTAGCCGCATCGGTTGTTATTACAAGGAAGGGACGGTTGGCTCTAAAAAACGGTACCGGGGTGATGTCTGCAGCTGCATATCACCCCAATATAACCACTTGAAGCCAAATGATGTACAGGTACGGGATTTGGTGGAAAGTGGTTGTAAACCCTTACAAACCACTTTTACCTACAGATAAGCCTAGATTAAGGCTTACCTGTAGGTGCAAGAAATATCTCCTAAACCGTGTGGAAAAGACAGTCACGCTGTCTACGGCGCACGCACTGTAGACAACGGCACACAGGTATACTGAGTGTGCCATTTCTAGCGGCAATTGTGCCTTTAGTGGTGGCTCCCGCGATTCAACACACAATCAGCGCCGAAACCCTTTCTAGTGATTAGCGCCTGTCTTCTCTCTTTTTTCCCCTAAAATTGCCAGTCAGGCCGCTTCCCCTGCAGGATGGAATGTTGGAGGAGTTCAGTACACCATTCGAGTACAAAACATCCCCAGAAATTGAGTTTACTGTGTGTGACTTTACAGGGGAAATTGTCCTTAGCTTAGTGAATGTGGTGAAAATCTGTGCAAAGAAGATCGAAAAATCAGTATTTATACTTTCACATGATTGGATTATGGAGGTCAACAGAGCTTCACCACATTCTATAAGCTAAGGAGTGACACAGTGATCAGACTATTTACCTTTAGTAAATCGACCCATAGTGTTTGCAAAAGTAAAAGGTCGTTTTTTTTATTTATTTTTTATGGAGTAGGAAAGGGTTAAGCCCCCGTTCACACACCGAATCCAACTTTGAAATAGATTTCAAAGCTGCAGGTCATCACAACTTCAAGTGCAAAACTGAAATCGCAAAAAATAGTGCAGGAACTTCTATTTCAAATCGGCGAGGCACCTCAAAGTCGAAGACGCACCCATTTGATCAGTTCCATTGTCAACAAGGTGCGACTTGTCATGCGATTTTGGATCTGTCAAATTCGTATGACAAGTGACAACGATGTGAATGGGTACTTAACCCATATCTGGTATTTTTTCTAAAAGTTTGCTACTAAGAAAATGTTCCCTTCATATTTTGTCTGGGAGAGGCAACAGGAAATCTCACCAAAGTGAATTGATCTCCCATCACACCCCTTACATTGCTTTGTATGGCCCCCACATGCTTGTATGCATGCCTGATAACATTGGGGATGCTCCTAATGAGACGACAGATGGTGTCTTGGGGTGTCCTGGGGTATTTCCTCCCAGATCTGGAGCAGGGCATCACTGAGCTCCTGAACAGACTGAGGTGCAACCTGGCGGTGTTGGATGGATCGAAACATAATGTCCCAGAGGTGTTCTATTGGATTTAGGTCAGGCGATTGTGGGGGCCATTCAATGGTATCAATGCCTTCATCCTCCAGGAACTGGCTGCATACTCTTGTCACATGAGGCCGGGCATTGTCATACACCAGGAGGAACCCAGAACCCACTGCACCAGCGTAGGGTCTGATAATGATTTCTGATTTCATCCTGATACCAAATGGCAGTCAGGGTGCTTGCCTGATTCTTACCCTCTGCCACCCCTGCCTGTGTATAACCCCTCTGCCACCCCTGCCTGTGTCTTAACCCCTCTGCCACCCCTGCCTGTGTCTTAACCCCTCTGCCACCCCTGCCTGTGTTTTAACCCCTCTGCCACCCCTGCCTGTGTCTTAACCCCTCTGCCACCTCTGCCTGTGTCTATCCCCTCTGCCACCTCTGCCTGTGTCTATCCCCTCTGCCACCTCTGCCTGTGTCTATCCCCTCTGCCACCTCTGCCTGTGTCTATCCCCTCTGCCACCCCTGCCTGTGTCTATCCCCTCTGCCACCCTTGCCTGTGTCTAAACCACCCCCCCCCCCCACACCTGCCTGTGTCTAACCTCCCCCCTGCCTGTGTCTAAACCCCCCGCCACCCCTGCCTGTGTCTAACCTCCCCCCTACCTGTGTCTAAACACCCCTGCCTGTGTCTAAACCCCCCGCCACCCCGCCTGTGTCTAAACCCCCCCCCGCTGCCCCTGCCTGTGTCTAAACCCCCCCCCGCTGCCCCTGCCTGTGCCTAAACCCCCCCCCCCCGCTGCCCCTGCCTGTGCCTAAACCCCCCCGCCTCCCCTGCCTGTGTCTAAACCCCCCCCCGCTGCCCCTGCCTGTGCCTAAACCCCCCCGCCTCCCCTGCCTGTGTCTAAACCCCCCAACCACCATTGCATTTGATTGAACTCCCCCACCACTGTTGCATGTAAATCTTACTTCCTGATAAATTACATTTTAATTTTCATTGCCATGATATAAAATAATGGTTGTGGGGGCTTTTGGTGGGTGTGATTTTTTTTTTGGGGGGGGGGGTAGGTGGGCTGGGCAGCATTTCATTCCTGGACCCAGGCAGCACAATGTCTTGGGCCAGCCCATATATGTTTTCTTTTTTTTTAAGCTGTGTACTTACCTGAATTTGCCTTAGGCTGAGTTCACACTGGCATTAAGAGCAGGTGTTTGAGAGGCGTTTTAAAAAGCCCCCCAAATGCCTATGCACAAGATACAATAGATATATAGTGCTGTTCACACTAAGCGTTAGCATCCTGTTGCTTCAAAATTGAAGCCTCATGTCGAGTCAGGAGGTGTTTGAAGCCTTTTCAACGCCCCCCATTCAAGTCTATGGTAAATGCTCTGGTAGGCGGTTGCAGGGCATTAAGATTTGTTCATTTACTGTAATGGAATAGGCATTTGTGGAGCAGTTTTAACGTTCATCAAATGCTTCAAAACTGCCCATAGGGTGTTTGGGGAGCATTTTTAACTCCTCATTAATGCTTGTAAAATGCCTGTCTAATGCCCAGACTAAAGCTCATTGATGCCGGTCTGACGCCCACACTAATGCCATACAAACTCTATAGGAGTGTTTGTTGAGCATTAGATATTTATATCAGCATCTTGCAGTCCTTATACAGCAGGTCGTCCTTCACATTTTTGTTACCACTGTGACAATCATATTATTTTGTATTTATACATGCACTGTATACTTCCTTCATAATTGTTTTGCAAGAAGTTAATGTCCATATTTTATGTCTTTAGACAGTTCTACTTCATCAGTTTGTCTTCCTGAAGAAACAGACTCTGCCCTGCGAAACGTGTCGAGAACATATTCAAGACGCTATGAGTGGAATCTTTAAAAATGTATGACGGCATTTATATAACATGTTGTATAATTGTCCTCACCTTGATTTAAAGTGTACAGTTTTGTATTATGTGTTTAACTTGGTGCCTTATTTAGGATGTTTTTACTGAACATAGACAATAAAAGTTGTTTTTTACTTGGAGATTTTTTCTTGGTGTGGTACCATTAAAGTCCTATTGAACTTTTGTCTTAGGGAATGCTCTCTTTATGCATGTGTAATATATTATGTATGCACTTCCTGCCCTGGAGTTGTTGGCTTCGAAACCCTGGAAATTGAGAGAGAGAGAGAGAAAGTCTCAGCCAAATGTCCCATCCATGCTACAAGCCAGAAGAGCATACTCGCCAACTGTCCTGGGAAATTCTCAGGATTTAGACCTTTGTCCCGGTCTTACAGTTTCCTGGGAAATGTCCCGGTCTAAATCTTTTTTCCCACTAGAGGCTGCGGCGGTGTCCTGTCAGATAGTGTCCGCATTCGCAGTACACATGACAAGCAGATTCTGAAAAGATCCGAAGATGAACGGCGCCTGCGTCGTGAGTCCAGGTTCTAGCCCCACCATCCAAGTGGACATAGTTAGAATAAAAAAGAGCCGAGCAAAGCGAGGCCGTGCCCGAAGCGTGGCGAGCGACACAAGCCCGCAAGGGTCCCTCTAACTATGTGCAGCCCTATGTCCACTTAGATGGTGGGGATCACACCTGGACTCATGGCGCAGGAGCCGTTCATCCTTGGAAATTTTCCGAATCTCCTTGTGCTCCATACTGTGCAAGCGCTGCGCCTGCGCAGTACACAGCGGACACTGTTCCATAGGTGGACATTTTTGGACAGAACACCGGCACTAATAAAATGTCTCTGCCGGCTGCCATTTTACTGAAGACCAGCTATCGTGAGGAAGAAAGAAGAGGCGGAACCCAGGCTCTGCCTTTTGGTTCTTCCCTTCAGCTGGTCAGCTGTAATTGGGCGGAGACCAAATCACCTGCGGCCCACACCTGAGGGGACACTTAATGTAAGGAGGGACTCCACTGGCTGGGGACACCTGATGTATAGGGGCACTCCGCTGGCTGGGGACAACTGATGTATAGGGACACTCCGCTGGCTGGGGACACCTGATGCAAAGGGGCACTCCGCTGGCTGGGGACAACTGATGTATAGGGACACTCCGCTGGCTGGGGACACCTGATGCAAAGGGGCACTCCGCTGGCTGGGGACAACTGATGTATAGGGGCACTCCGCTGGCTGGGGACAACTGATGTATAGGGGGACTCCGCTGACTGGGGACACCTAATGTATAGGGGTACTCCGCTGGCTTGGGACAACTGATGTATAGGGGGACTCCGCCGGCTCGGGACAACTGATGTATAGGGGGACTCCGCTGGCTCGGGACAACTGGTGTATAGGGGGACTCCGCTGGCTCTGGACAACTGTTGTATAGGGGGACTCCGCTGGTTCGGGACAACTGGTGTATAGGGGGACTCCGCTGGCTTGGGACAACTGATGTATAGGGGGACTCCGCTGGCTGGGGGCACCTGATGTATAGGGGGACTCCGCTGGCTGGGGAACCTGATGTAATGAGGGAATCAAAGTTACACAAAAAAGAAAGCAAAGAACATATAAAACACACACCACAAAACGTGCTGGAAAAGCACATCAACCACAACCTGCATAGATGTGAATCTAGCCTTAGCGAAGGTTCTGGTTTTTCCCCACAGGTGTATTGCAATATCCTATTTGGGGAGGGTCATTTCTCATAACCCCCCTGAAAAGAGGGCTTCACAATTCATGTACTGACAAGAAGCCTATTGATAGGAGGAGAAAGAAGAGAGACAGAGATGAGCTCAGCCAAATCGGCCAACATTGGAGCCATGTATGACCAGCTTTAGTTAGCTCTCATAACAGACTATATAATGTTTATTTGTTTTTGAGTCATGTCTAAAAAGAAGTATAAAAAACATGGGTCTTCCACATGCCACTTAGGCCCCTTTCACACATGCGGACAATTTTGGATGAAATACGGACATACATGCATCCCTATGACCCGATATCATCCCTCTCCGCTATGGTCTGATTCTGCAGACGGAGGAAAATCCTAATTTTATATCCTTCTGCAGAGTGGATCGGATGAACGCGGACAGACGGCCCATGTTCATCCGATCTCCCATAGAGGAGAGCGGAGATCTGACAGGGCACTCCCTGCACACTGTGCAGGCACCGCCCTGTCATCCGCCGGCTCAGCGGGGATAAACTGAGCGATCTCCGCTGAGCAAGCGGATGTTCACGGGGCGGATCATCACGGATCCGTCCCGTGTGAAAGGGGCCTTACAGGGTAGCCCACTATGAAGACATATAAGACATACAGGACAGCACAGTGGTTCATGGCTCTACCTTCATGGAGTTTGTATGTTCTCCCTATGCTTGTGTGAGCTTCAAGATCATATGGTAGGTTAACTGGCACAAGTATGTATACTTGTATATTCACTATATTACCAAAAGTATTGGGACACCTGCCTTTACACACCCATGAACTTTAATGGCATCCCAGTCTTAGTCCGTAGGGTTCAATATTGAGCTGGCCCACCCTTTGTAGCTTCCACTCTTCTGGGAAGGCTGCCCACAAGGTTTAGGGGTGTCTATGGGAATCTTTGACCAGTCTTCCAGAAGCGCATTTGTGATGTCAGGCACTGATGTTGGATGGGAAGGCCTGGCTCACAGTCTCCACTCTAATTCACCCCAAAGGTGTTCTATCGGTTGAGGTCAGGACTCTGTGCAGGCCAGTCAAGTTCCTCCACCCCAAACTCACTCATCCATATCTTTATGGACCTTGCTTTGTACACTGGTGCGCAGTCATGTTGGAGCAGGAAGGGGTCATCCCCAAACTGTTCCCACAAAGTTGGGAGCATGAAATTGTACAAAATGTCTTGGTATGCTGACGCATTAAGAGTTCCCTTCACTGGAACTAAGGGACCAGGCCCAACCCCTGAAAAACAACCCTACACCCTAATATCCACTCCACCAAATGATTTGGACCAGTGCATAAAGCAAGGTCCATAAAGATACAGGTGAGTGAGTTTGGGGTGGAGGAACTTGACTGGCCTGCACAGAGTCCTTTCCTCAACCCGATAGAACTCCTTGGGGATGACTTAGAGCAAAGACTGCGAGCCAGGCCTTCTCGTCCACATCAGTGCCTGTGCTCACAAATGTGCTTCTGGAATAGAGGTTCAACATTCCCATAGACACACTCCTAAACCTTGTGGACAGCCCACAGAAGAGTTGAAGCTGTTATAGCTGCAAAGGTGGGCCAACTCAATATTGAACCTTACAGAGTAAGACTGAGATGCCATTAAAGTTCATTTGCATGTAAAGGCAGGCGTCCCAATACTTTTTGTAATATAGTGTACATCTGAGATATGAATCTTAGATTGTAAGCTCCTGAGGACAGGGGCTGATGTGAATGTACAAAAATATCCTAAGTGCTGCATTAATTGTTGGTGCATAAATACATACTTTTAGTAAATAAAAAACCCGGGGTCAGGAATAAACTTTGCAAGTCTCTTCTGCCAAAAACTTTCTACGCCCCGCGTACTTTTCATTATTATTACAGGGCTTTAGTTCCACTTTAATTTAAAATGTATATTCAGCAGGTTTTGTACCAGAAACAAAGGCTTGTGTCATCAAAATTAAACTGAAATAATTTTAAAATAACTAAAATTTTTTAAATAAAATATAATTAAAATAAAAGGCAATAATGTACAAGGAACCCTCTACAAAACGGAAAGGGATTCTGGGCAATGCCAAAAAAAGCCTCTTGTCACATTCGGAGCCTCCAGTTTCCTCTCCTAGAAAGTCATAAAAAGATGACATTTTATTTGAATGGATGGGAAATCTGTTGGTAAAATATGACATTTAATGGAATTTGGGCTAAACTAAGAATTATGGTCTTCCAAAGGTTCTCTGGAAAGAGACGACCTGTAAAGCAATGAGGGGCGGGTCCCACCGGTGTGATGTCCGAGATCAGTTGTGATTCGCACTGCAGTGCAAATCACATGCGATCTCTGTACGATGCGATTACAGCAACACAGATAGTATGGCTGAATTTGCATCGCATTTGGACCAAACTCGCACAGGACCGCCAATGCGATCCGATTCCTGTCCGAATTTGATTTGGGGGTATCATTAACTTTTAACTGACACTCCCAGCAGTTCACATAGGGCAGTGTGAACTGCCGCCGGGAGACATGCGATGTGGGAACCCGCAGTGGATTCGCAGGGTTCCCGTATCGCAGTAGAGTGAAACGAGCCTAAGTGCCGGTCCAGACTAGTGCGATGCGAGAACCCTGCGAATCAACTGCGGGTTCCCGCATCGCACTCGACACGCACGGCAGTTCACACTGCCATATGCGAACTGCTGGGGGGTGTCATTATATGTTAACGACACCCCCATTTCAGCTCGCATATCGCACTGCGAACTGACAGTTCGGACATGAATCGGATCGCATATGTGTGAACACATATGCGATCCGATTCTGGTCCGAACAGAAAAAAGGGTCCTGTGCGTGTTTGCACCGAAAGCAGTACGATATCAGCCATACTATCTGTATGGCTGACATTGCACCCGCACAGACATCGCATGTAACGTGAACAGTAGTGCGCTGCAAATTACATGCAATGTCTGGCATTGCGGTAGTGTGAACCAGCACTTAACCACTTGCCGACCGCCGCACGACGATATACGTCGACAGAATGGCACGGGCAGGCATATGGGCGTATATATAAGTCCCTGCCTTCCCACGGGTGGGGGGCCCGATCGGGCCCCCCCCGGTGCCTGCGGCGGTCGGTATTCATTCGGGAGCGATCCGGGATGAGGGGGCGGCCATTCATTCATGGCCACCCCCTCGCGATCGCTCCCGACGAATGGAAATCCTTCGTGACATCACTTCCTCTCCTGTAATGTAAACACAGGCAGAGGAAGTGATGTAATCTCTCCTCGTGTCGGTATTTTTCGTTCCGGCACCGAGGAGAGAGGATCGGTGAGTTGCACCAACACGACACTTCACAGTAGAACATGCCAGGCACACTCACACCCCCCCTTTACCCCCCGATCACCCCCCAATTACCCCTGTCCCCCCAGTCACAGTGACACCAATGCATTTTTTTTTTTTTTGCATTGGTGTCATTTGTGACTGTAATAACTGTTAGGGCAGTTAGGGTTAGCCCCCTTTAGTTCTAATGTACCCCCCTAACCCCCCCAATAAAGGTTTAACCCCGTGATCACCCCCCGTCGCCAGTGTCACTAAGGCTGGGTTCACATTGCAGCGGTTTATGAGAACGGATGTGATTCGCACCGCACTGCAGTGCAAATCACATCCGATCTCTGCGATTCGAGTTCAGCCATTCGCCGCACCCGCCGCACCCGCCGCAAATTCGCACGGGACCCTTTTCTTGGTCCGCAGCAGAATCGGATCGCATGGGTGTTCACACCATGCGATCCGAGTTTGCAGATCGCACTGCGATATGCGAACTGATCTGGGGGTGTCATTAACATTTCACTGACACTCCCAGCAGTTCGCATAGTGCAGTGTGAACTGCCGCCGGGAGGCATGCGATGCGGGAACCCGCCGCGGATTTGTGGCGTTCCCGCATCGCTCCAGTGTGAACCCAGCCTAATAAGCGATCGTTTTTCTGATCGCTGTATTAGTGTCACAGGTGACGCTAGTTAGGCAGGTAGGTATTTAGGTTCGCCGCAGCTTTTTATAGCGCCAGGGACCCCATATACTACCGCATAAAGCCCCCTGATTGCCCCCTAGTTAACCCTTTCACCAGTGATCACCATATAACTGTTACAGGTGACGCTGGTTGGTTAGTTATTTTTTTATAGTTTCAGGGCACCCGCCATTTATTACCTAGTCTCACTAGTGTACCCGTAAATTTAGGGGTGTCTACTTTCCAAAATGGGGTCATTTGGGGGGGGTTTGTGCCATCTTGGCATTTTATGGCCTTCAAAACTGTAACGCCCTTAGAAAGCCTGAAGGCGGTGCTTGGTTTTCGGGGCCCCGTACGCGGCTAGGCTCCCAAAAAGTCCCACATATGTGGTATCCCCGTACTCAGGAGAAGCAGCAGAATTTATTTTGGGGTGTCATTTCACATATAACCATGGCATGCGTGAGCAATATATCATTTAGTGACAACTTTGTGTAAAAAAAAAAAAAAAAAAAAAAGTTTGTCATTTTCCCGCAACTTGTGGCAAAATATAAAATATTCCATGGACTCAACATGCCTCTCAGCAAATAGCTTGGGGTGTCTACTTTCTAAAATGGGGTCATTTGTGGGGGTTTTGTGCCATCTTGGCATTTTATGGCCTTCAAAACTGTAATAGGTAGTGAGAAGTGAAATCAAAAATTTACGCCCTTAGAAAGCCTGAAGCCTTGGTTTTCGGGGCCCCGTACGCGGCTAGGCTTACAAAAAGTACCACATATGTGGTATCCCCGTACTCAGGAGAAGCAGCAGAATTTATTTTGGGGTGTCATTTCACATATGCCCATAGCATGTGTGAGCAATATATAATTTAATGACAACTTTGTGTAAAAAAAAAAAAAAAAAAAATTTTTTTGTCATTATTCAATCGCTTGAGGCAAAAAAATAAAATATTCAATGGACTCAACATGCCACTTATCAATTTCCTTAGGGGGTCTACTTTCCAAAATGGGGTAATTTGGGGGGGTTTTGTACTGCCCTGCCATTTTAGCACCTCAAGAAATGAGATAGGCAGTCGTAAACTAAAAGCTGCGTAAATTCCAGAAAACGTACCTTAGTTTGTAGATGTGACAACTTTTGCGCAAACCAATAAATATACAGTTATTGACTTTTTTTTTACCAAAGACATGTGGCTGAATACATTTTGGCCTAAATGTATGATTAAAATTGAGTTTATTGGATTTTTCTAATAGCAAAAAGTAGAAAATATCATTTTTTTTTCAAAATTTGCGGTCTTTTTACGTTTATATCGCAAAAAATAAAAATCGCAGAGTCAGTCAAATACCTTTAAAAGAAAGCTCTATTTGTGGGAAGAAAAGGACGCAAATTTCGTTTGGGTACAACATTGCATGACCGCGCAATTACCAGTTAAAGCAGCGCAGTGCCAAAGTGTAAAAAGACCTCTGGTCATTTACCAGCAAAATGGTCCGGTCTGAAAGTGGTTAAAGCGGAGGTCCACCCTAAAATGGACCTTCCGCTCATCGGAATCCTCCCCCCCTCCGGCGCCACAATTGGCACCTTTCAGGGGGGAGGGGGGTGCAGTTACCTGGATAATCCAGGTAACTGCACCCACTTCCGGGATAGCTCTCTGCGGAAAGGGGCATAGATTACGCCCCTTTCCGCAAGTGCCCGCCCCCTTCCGCAAGTGCCCCGCTGCCTGCTGGGAAACACACAGATCCCAGAGGCAGCGGGGACCATCCTTATTGCGCAGCGGAACTCGCGCATGCGCAGTAGGGAACCGGGAAATGAAGCCGAAAGGCTCCATTTCCTGATTCCCATACCCAAGATGGCGGCGGCAGCACCCGAGTGACGATCTAAAGATCCGCTTCGGGTGCCGACATCGCGGGCGCACTGGACAGGTAAGTGTCACTATTTTAAAAGTCAGCAGCTGCAGTATTTGTAGCTGCTGGCTTTTAAAAAAAAAAAAACGCGGAGTCCCGGCGGACTCCCGCTTTAAACATTATTTTGTAATCTTGAGATCCTTTAACTTGCAATACTAACAGAGTAAAACTTATACAGCCCTGCCCTCTGCTGGTAGAATTGCAGACTGCAGTTCTGCTATGCAGTAGTGTAACTAAAGGCAACATTTATTTAGTAATTGATGGAGTGGAGAGCGATTAGAACATCTGTCAGGTTTTTACTGCTTCCTTTCCCCCTATTAGGGAGATTCACCTGTTGTATTTGTCATGTTTACAGTTATCACTGAAAATTTATTAAAATCTAAAATGTTGGGTTGTCATCAGAATAGTAATAGAGGGGAAATGTTTAAAGAGGAAGTAAACCCTAATGGGTTTACTTCCTCTTTGATTCCCTGCAAAGGTAAAGCATAATGGACCTGACACAGGAGCCAGCGAAGTCACCGCTGTCCCCTGTAGTCCGGAGCCTCCATCTTCTTGGTGGGTCTCGCTGCTCCGGCGCTGTCATTCGTCGGAGCCGTGATGACGTCACTCTCACGCATGCGCACGGGAGCCGCCACTCGTGGCATATCGCCGTTAACTGCGGCACGCTCAGTGTGCCTGCGCGCCGCTGTCTACGGCGCATGCTCTGTAGACAGCGGTGCCTGTCTTTCGGCAAATATCTCCTAAACCGTGTAGATTTAGGAGATATTTCTTGGACCTACAGGTAAGCCTTAACCACTACAGCCCCGGACCAATAAACACCTTAAGGACCAGAGGTCTTTTTACAATTTCGCACTGCGCTGCTTTAACTGGTAATTGCGCGGTCATGCAATATTGCACCCAAACGAAATTTGGGTCCTTTTCTTCCCACAAATAGAGCTTTCTTTTGATGGTATTTGATTGCCTCTGCGATTTTTATTTTTTGCGATATAAATGGAAAAAGAGCGAAAATTTTGAAAAAAAAAGATATTTTCTTCTTTTTGTTATAAGAAAAATCGAATAAACTAAATTTTAGTCATACATTGAGGGCAACATTTATTCAGCCACATGTCTTTAGTAAAAAAAATGTCAATAAGCGTATATTTTTTGGTTTGCGCAAAAGTTATAGCGTCTACAAACTAGAGTACATTTTCTGGAATTTACACAGCTTTTAATTTATGACTGCCTATCTCATTTCTTGAGGTGCTAAAATGGCAGGGCAGTACAACCCCCCCCAAATGACCCCATTTTGGAAAGTAGACACCCCAAGGAAATTGCTGATGGGTATGTTGAGCCCATTGAATATTTATTTATTTTGTCCTAAGGGATTGAATAATGACAAAAAAAATAAAAATTTTACAAAAAGTTGTCACTAAATGATATATTGCTCACACATGCCATGGTTATATGTGGAATTGCACCCCAAAATATATTCCGCTACTTCTCCTGAGTATGGGGATACCACATGTGTGGGACTTTTTGGGAGTCTAGTCGCGCACGGCACCCTGAAAACCAATCACCACCTTCAGGATTTCTAAGGGTGCACATTTTTGATTTCACTCCTCACTACCTATCACAGTTTCGAAGGCCATAAAATGCCAAAATAGCACAAAACCCCCCAAAATGACCCCATTTTGGAAAGTAGACACCCCAAGCTATTTACTAAGAGGCATGTTGAGTCCATGGAATATTTTATATTTTGCCACAAGTTGCGGGAATATTACAAACTTTTTTTTTTTTGCACAAAGTTGTCACTAAATGATATATTGCTCACACATGCTATGGGCATAAGTCAAATTACACCCCAAAATAAATTCTGCTGCTTCTCCCTAGTACGAGGATACCACATGTGGGGGACTTTTTGGGAGCCTAGCCACGTACGGGACCCCGAAAACCAAGCACTGCCTTCCGGATTTAAATATAAAATGCTACCAAAAAAACTGTTAGCGATCGCAGGGATCAGGCCTGACTCTGCGATCACTGCAGTTATGTGTTTAGTGTTTTGTAAGTGACAGTGATCGATCGATACTGCACTTGGGTGGGCTGGGCAGAGGGGCAAAACGCAGGTGCTAGCAGGTATCTGGGCTGATCCCGCTAACAATGCGTTTTTTTGGAACCCTGAACTGCTGGGGACGCTAGTATAGATCTGATATTGATCTGTTCAGATTCTATACCACTACAGGAGGTTTATGCTTTGCGTGTGTGTTTTGCCGGACTGGCACTAACCTAGCGCTGCCTGGGGCAATGCAGACCCTGACCCTAAAACCTAATTGATATCACCCACCGGGTGACCAGGGGGTTAAACCTTTATTGGGTAATAAATGGTGGGTGCCCCGATGCTATAAAAAGCAAACTAACCAGAGTCACCCATAACACTTATACGGTGATCAGTGGTGAAAGGGTTAACTAGGGGCAATCAGGCGGTTCACATTTTTATTAGGTAGTATATGGGGGTCCCTGGCGCTATATAAAAACCTGACGGGGAACCTAAATAACTAACTGGCTAACCAGCGTCACCAGTGACACTTATACTGTGATTGCTGGTGAAAGGGTTAACTAGGGGCAATCAGGGGGTTAAAACCATTATTGGGTAGTATATGGGGGTACCTAACGCTATAAAAACCTGGCGGTGAACCTAAAAAAATAACTAGCTACCTAACGACACTAGTGACACTAATGCAGCGATCAGAAAAATGATCGCTTAGTGACACTGGCAAAAGGAGGTGAAAGGGTTAACTAGGGGCAATCAGGGGGTTAAAACCATTATTGGGTAGTATATCGGGGTACCTAGCGCTATAAAAACCTGGCGGTGAACCTAAAAAAAACTAGCTACCTAGCAACACTAGCGACACTAATGAAGCGATCAGAAAAATGATCGCTTAGTGACACTGGCAAAAGGGGGTGAAAGGGTTAACTAGGGGCAATCAGGGGGTTAAAACCATTACTGGGTAGTATATCG
This sequence comes from Lithobates pipiens, assembly GCF_037356315.1. Classification (NCBI taxonomy): domain Eukaryota; kingdom Metazoa; phylum Chordata; class Amphibia; order Anura; family Ranidae; genus Lithobates; species Lithobates pipiens. The sequence goes on along the minus strand of NW_027507686.1, from coordinate 60,449,181 downwards.
GGGTACCTAGCGCTATAAAAACCTGGCGGTGAACCTAAAAAAATAACTAGCTACCTAGCGACACTAGCGACACTAATGCAGCGATCAGAAAAATGATCGCTTAGTGACACTGGCAAAAGGGGGTGAAAGGGTTAACTAGGGGCAATCAGGGGGTTAAAACCATTATTGGGTAGTATATCGCTGTACCTAGCGCTATAAAAACCTGGCGGTGAACCTAAAAAAATAACTAGCTACTTAGCGGCACCAGTGACACTAATGCAGCGATCAGAAAAACGATCGCTTTAGTGACACTGGCAAAAGGGGGTGAAAGGGTTAACTAGGGGCAATCAGGGGGTTAAAACCATTATTGGGTAGTATATTGGGGTACCTAGCGCTATAAAAACCTGGCGGTGAACCTAAAAAAATAACTAGCTACCTAGCGACACTTGCGACACTAATGCAGCGATCAGAAAAATTATCGCTTAGTGACACTGGCAAAAGGGGGTGAAAGGGTTAACTCTAGGGGCAATCAGGGGGTTAAATCTTTATTGGGGGGTGATAGGGGTCTACCCTGGACCTAACACTAACTGCCCTGACAGTTTTAACTGTTACAACTGACACTGAATGCAGTGATCAGTAAATAAATGATCAATGCAATCAGTGACACTGTGACTGGGGGGGGTGGAGGGGGGCGGGGGGGCGATCGGGGGGGGATCGGGGGGGGGGGTTTTGTGTACCTATGTGTACCTATGTGTCAGTGTAGTGTTTTGGTGCACTTACTTTTAGTCTTCTCCTCGTAGTCCGGTCAAAAAGACCGCCCCGAGGAGAATGACATCACTTCCTCCTTCCTGTGTAAACAATACACAGTGGGAAGAAGCTTGTCATTGGCCAGGAGCGATCCAGAGGGGGTGGCCAGAAACCAACGGCCATCCCCTCATCACGGATCGCTCCTGGAGCAAACCGGACCGCCGTATCCAGCGGGAGGGGGTCCGATCGGACCCCCCACCCGCTGGAAGGCAGGCACGTACATCTACGTGCTTGTGCCTGCCTGTGCCATTGTGATGACGTACAATGGCAATACGGCGGTCCTTAAGTGGTTAATCTAGGTTTACCTGTAGGTCAAAGTGGTTTGTAAGGGTTTACAACCACTTTAAATGGAAACACTAGTTCTGACAACAACCAGGGATTGTATTTCTTTATATGCATTTTTACCAGTACAAGCCGCATGGGGAAGGATCAACCTCTTTTTCCATTAGGGGTCTGTCCCAGGGTATTTTTTCTTTGACAACCAGGGATTTCCTCTCACTTCCTGTTTTGGCTATTGGACAAGAAGTTAAGTGATATCTTCCCAGTGGGACACAGATTGCAAAACAATACCCAACGGGTTATAACCCTCCTTTACTCTATACAAAATGAAAAAAATGTTTTGCCTTTAGTTCTACATTAGGCTGGGTTCACACCATAGCGATGCGGGAACGCCGCAAATCCACGACGTTTTCCCGCATCGCATGCCTCCCACCGGCAGTTCACACTGCCCTATGCGGACTGCTGGGAGTGTCAATGAAATGTTAATGACACCCCCAGATCCGTCCGCATATCGCAGTGCGATCTGCACACTCGCACAGGAATCGGATCGCATGGTGTGAACACCCATGCGATCCGATTCTGCTGCGGACCAAAAAAAGGGTCCCGTGCGAGTTTGCGGCGGGAGCGATGCAAATTCAGCCATACTATCTGTATGGCTGAACTCGCATCGCTACGGAGATCGGATGTGATTTGCACTGCAGTGCGGTGCGAATCACATCCGGATCTCTCACCTGCAGCGGTGTGAACCGGACCTTAAGCAGTCAGTGTAAATAAAGATCTAAAAATAATATATAGCACAAGCCACCGGCCACCATCATTTTCAGAATAAAATAAAAATATATTTTTGGCTCCAGGTCTACCAAGGGTGCTTTATTAAAGAGTACCCTATTATATTAAAGGTCCAATCTGCTCAAAACTGCTATTTTACTTTTGGGCGGAGTTTTTTTTTTGTTTTATTTTTAATCTTTCACTGGCTCCTTATGCTTCTCGGGGATTAAAGATACACAATCTGACTCCATTGCAGCCCTGCTGTAACTTTTGTTTATATTGTAAGATAAATAAAAAATCCAATAAGGAAAGGAACGCCTACATATAGTGCATCCGGAAAGTATTCACATCGCTTCACTTTTCCCACATATTGTTATGTTATAGCCTTATTCCAAAATGAATTAAATTCAATACTTTCCTCAAAATTCTACAAACGATACCCCATAATGACAACGTGAAAAAAGTTTGTTCGAAATCTTTGCAAATTTTGTAAAAATAAAAAAACGAAAAAAGAAATGCCATGTACATAAGTATTCATAGCCTTTGCTCAATACTTTGTTGAAGCACCTTTGGCACCAATTACAGCCTTGAGTCTTTTTGAGTATGATGCTACAAGCTTGGCACACCTATTTTTGTGCAGTTTTTCCCATTCTTCTTTGCAAGACCTCTGAAGCTCCATCAGGTTGGCTGATGAGGCTGCCACCACCATGCTTCACTGTAGGGATGGTATTGGCCAGATGATGAGCGGTGCCTGGTTTTCTCTGACATGACACTTGCCATTCAGGTCAAAGAGTTAAATCTTTGTTTTATCAGACCATAGAGTTTTGTTTCTCATGGTCTGAGAGTCCTTCAGGTGCCTTTTGGAAAACTCCAGGTGGGCTGTCATGTGCCTTTTACTGAGGAGTGGCTTCTATCTGGCCACTCTACCATACAGGCCTGATTGGTGGAGTGCAGAGATGGGTGTTCTTCTGGAAGGTTCTCCTCTCTCCACAGAGGAATGCTTGGGCTCTGTCAGAGTGACCATCGGGTTCTTGGTCACCTCCCTGACTAAGGCCCTTCTTCCCCGACCTCTCAGTTTTGCCCGCTTTAGGAAGCATCCTGGTGGTTCCAAACTTCTTCCATTTATGGATGATGAAGGCCACTGTGCTCGTTGGGATATTAATGCTGCACACATTTTTCTGTACCCTTCCCCAGATCTGTGCCTCAATACAATCCTGTCTCGGAGGTCTACAGACAATTTCTTGCAGCTCATGGCTTGGTTTGTGCTCTGACATGCACTTTTACCTGTGGGACCTTCTATAGACAGGTGTGTGCCTTTCCAAATCATGTCCAATGAACTGAATTTACCACAGGTGGACTTCAATCACTTTGTAGAAACATCTCAAGGATGATCAGTGGAAACAGGATGCACCTGAACTCAATTTTGAGTGTCATGACAAAGCTATGAATCCATGGGATTTTTTTGTTTTTTATTTTTAATACATTTATAAACAAACTTCTTTCACGTTCTCATTACGGGTTATTGTTTGTAGAATTTTGAGGGAAATACATAACAAAATGTGGAAAAAGCGAAGTGCTGTGAATACTTTCCAGATGTACTGTAAATCCTAAGCAGTGGTGAAACTTTCAGGGTCGCAGCAGTCACGCAGCAGGCCCTGCCGTTCTGCCGCTGTGGGGGGCCCCAAGACCCGGCATCTCCCCTGCACCTCTGGCTGTCTGTTTTTAGTATGCAGTGGGGGGAGGTGAGAGGCGGCGATCAGAAGTTGTATGGTGCCCGCGGGATCTCCCTGGGGCTTGTAGTTCTCTCTTCGAATGTATACAGTGGAGAGGGGAGGGGCCTCACTCTTCAGCGTGTCGCTCTGCTTCTACACTCTTGCCGATACATGCCCAGGTCAGGCGCCCCTCCCCTCTCTACTGTATACAATCGGAGAGAGAACTACAAGCTCCAGGGAGATCCCACCACCCGTGGACGCAATAGAGCTGCCGATCGCCACCTCCCACCTCCCCCCAGGTGGGAGGTACAGAGATGTGCTGGGGGTTGGAGGTGCACAAACAGTGGAGACCAGCTAGGGACAAGGGAACCTCTGCAAGGGGGAGGGGGGGTTGCGACTGTCTGGGGACCCTGATGTAAGAGGGGGCCCTCTGGGTTCTCTGAAGGGAGCCCTCTGGGGACCCTGAAGTAAGGGGGGCCCTCTGGGGAACCTGATGTAAGGAGGGGCTCTCTGGGGACCCTGATGTAAGGAGGAGCTCTCTGGGGACCCCGATCTAAGGGGGAGCTCTCTGGGAACCCCAATGTAAGGGGGGCTCTCTAGGGACCCTGATGTGATGAGGGGGGGCTTTCTGGGGATCGTTATGTAAGGGGGGCTCTCTGTGGACCCTAATGTAAGGAAGGGGCTCTCTGGGGACCCGATATAAGGGGGAGACTCTCTGGGGACCCCGATGTAAGGGGGATGCTCTCTTGGGATTGTGAAGTAAGGGGGGGGCTCTCTGGGGACCTTAATGTAAGGGGGAGGCTCTCTGGGGTCCCTGAAGTAAGGGGGCCCTCTGGGGACCCTGATGTAAGGGGGGCCCTCTGAGGACCCCAATGTAAGGATGTCTGGGGGCCCTGATGTAAGGAAGGGCTCTCTGGGGACCCTGATGTAAGGAAGGGCTCTCTAGGGACCCTGAAGTAAGGGGTCTCTCTGGGGACCCTGATGTAAGGATGTCTGGGGGCCCTGATGTAAGGAAGGGCTCTCTAGGGACCCTGAAGTAAGGGGGGCCCTCTGGGGACCCCGATGTAAGGATGTCTGGGGGCCCTGATGTAAGGAAGGGCTCTCTAGGGACCCTGAAGTAAGGGGGGCTCTCTGGGGACCCTGATGTAAGGAAGGGATTGTCTGGGGACCCCAAAGTAAGGGGGATGCTCTCTGGGTACCCTGAAGTAAGGGGGCCCCTCAGGGGACCCTGATGTAAGGAAGGGGCTGTTTGGGGACCCTAAAGTAAAGGGGAGGCTCTCTGGGGACCCTGAAGTAAGGGGGGCCCTCTGGGAACCCTGATGTAAGGAGGGGCCCTCCGGGGACCCTTATGTAAGGAGGGACTCTCTGGGGACCTTGATGTAAGCTCGGCTCTCTGGGGACCCTGATGTAAGGGGGGGGGCTCTCTGGGGACCCTGATGTAATGGATATTTCCCCTTTTTCTTTATGGACTTTACAGTGCTTTGAAAAAGTATCCTTACCCCCTGAAATTTTTCACATTCGTCATGTTACAACCAAAAACGTAAATGTATTTTAAAAATAAACAAATTATGTGCTATATCACTCACTCAGGTGAAAAAATATATATAATTGCCGTGGGCAATGCGTGAGTGAATGTTGGTGCAACTTCAACTATCTCCCCCTGAGGAAGACACGTGATCGCCCTGTGTCGTAATGGAGAGGGGAGGGTCCAGGACAGTGGAGGAGACAGTCACTTGCTCTCTGAGCTAGCTGCTGATTCGCACAAGTCTGCAAACCACTTGGAGAGGATTTTAACATTGTATTTTTTCTTTAGCCTGGTGCGCTGCAAGCACCTATAAAGTGTGAGTACCCTGATATGTACCTACAATAAATTTCTATATTTAAACGATAATGTACTATCTGGCCTCTTTTGTATTTTAAATTGAGGATACCATCTTTGGATTACACCTGGGGAAGCCTGTAAATCCTGCTACTTAGAGCCCAGAGGTGGTTCAGCTGCTGTTGTGGACCAAACTTAATTGCGCGGTCACACAATTGGAGGTGAGCGCAGTCACATGGGGGGAGCACGTGTGTGAAGTCACAGTTAATATTATTTGGATCATCATCACAGAGTCACTTTACGGGACATTATATTATATATATATTTTTTCACTGCGAACTTGCTGAAAATAAGTTTTGAATAATATATATATATATATATATATATATATATATATATATTTATATTTATTTTTTTCACTGTGGACTTGCTGAAATTAAGAATTTTTGATATCTTATTTTGACGTTTACTTCAATATTTTTATATTTCTTTTACTGGGCACTGTTTGCTTCTAATATATATATATATACATATATATATATATATATATATATATATATACACACACACACACACATTTTTTTATTTTTTTATTTTCTTCACTGTAGACTTGCTGAAATTAAGTTTTGAATATATATTTTTTTTCTCACTGTGGACTTACTGAAATTAAGAATATTTGGATGTTTACTTCAATTTCCTTTATTTCTTTCACTGTGTACTTGCTGGAAGAGTATTTCCTTTATATATTTTTGCACCATTTACTGTATATTCTCCTGTTTTGTGCCTTCCTGGGGGGTCCCTGTGGGGGGTGGCAGCGGGATCGCCCGGCACAGAAAGCAGCCCAAGGTTTCATGCCTGTGTCGGTGTTTGAGGCCACTCATGATCCTTTGGATCTTTCCATCTCACTTGGCCTCCATCTTGCTACTCCAGTGGGAAGTTTGAGCCTGCTAGGTAGTGTTCTGTGTCAGTGGGTTGGGGGAGGTCAGTCAGGATGGGAACACCTGCTTCTTCCTCCCACAACCCTACATAGCTGCCGCCTATCAGGCTGTGGATTGGTGGGGGAGGGATGTTTAAGTGCACTGCATTGGAGATTAGTTTGTTTTCAGTGTTGCCAACCTACCAGATTGAAATTTAATGACACAACACTAAAAATTTACTGGCACAGCCAAGTTTTTACTGACATTTCCAAAAGTTACAAAATCACAGTTTTAAGTGCAAATGAGAGTATTTAGGCTACAAACAAGTACAAATTGCAATTATCAATATGATTTAAAGTAGATAAGGCAAAAAAACATATTTCTTATTTTATTTTTGATATAGTAAGTAAGTAGCTCAGGGACAGGACTCAGGAGGGCACGAAATTAGAATGGGCGCACACGCACATAAAATTCACTCTCACAGTGACACTGACAGCAGTGACCTCAGTGGGAGGAATAGTGCCCCATCATTGGTGTCAGTGGGAGGAATAGTGCCCCATCATTGGTGTCAGTGGGATGAATAGTGCCCCATCATTGATGTCAGTGGGCTGAATAGTGCCCCATCATTGATGTCAGTGGGCTGAATAGTGCCCCATCATTGGTGTCACTGGGAGGAATAGTGCCCCTTTGTCGGTGTCAGTGGGAGTGCCTCAATGTTGTGTGTATCACTGGCAGGAGTTGTAGGCCATTGTTGGAGTCAATGGATGAAATAGTGCCCCAAGGGCCAGATAAAGGTAAGCAAATGGCCACATCTGGCCCTGTTGCCATAGTTTAGAGACCACTGCTTTAGAGCTTATCAGTTTTTTCCATTTCTTTTGTTACAAGTACAGGGAATAGCCGTTGATCTGTCAGAAGTGCTGTTGTATGTGTGAGTGTTATCAGCCACACTCATTATCTTTTTCCTAAACTACTCAACCACTCCTCTCTCTGATCTCGACAGCATACAGGTTAATTCCTCTGTAGTCCAAGACAGGAAAGAGGAGGGCTCTATGAAATAACACAGGAAGACCACAGAAGACTCAGGACAGCTCTGAAATTCTGAAAAGATTTTTTTGCGCTTATCAAACAGATATAACAAAAGGCTTTTAATAGTATATTGAACAGACCAAATATAATTTCTTGTTTATGTCTTCCAAATCTTACATTGAATATTACTAATTTCTGTTTTTCTCAAACACTTGTTAGTTTGCACATCCCCTGATGAAGCCAATGCGAAACTTGTTGGGATAAAGTGCAGCAAGTACCTCATGTCTTGTCTTCAGGACCCCTCCATTTGTTTATGTATATCTTCTTGTGATTGTACTATGTTCAATTTTTTAATTGTATCTTAATAAATGAATACATTTTATATAGTACCTTTCATGTATTTCATTCTGTATTACAGCACTGCAAAAATCCCCCTCTTTTCTTTTCATTTTTATAAACGGAGCTAATACTTGTTGGGGCTTACATGCATTGTAACAGCTTGTAGGCAATACACAAGGACACGTTCTAGTACAATGTATCACAGGATGCATTTGTCATACACAGCTGTGTGATCTTATACGACTGAAGTGTCTTAGCGATGTGCAGTGATCCATTGCCTTTCGGTGGGTTTGTATGAGCCCTTTACATAATATTGTATGTTTGTTCAGAGCTTTGTATGAATACTGCATCACTGAGCATTGTTCTGTGCTGGGGAGAGGGGGTCGGTGCCAGCAAAATAGTGCTGAGTGGTTCACAGTGTGACCTGGTGGTGTGAATCAGCTGCAACCACTCTCATTGTGACACTGTGACCTCAGCCCATGGGTTCTTCTCAGCTGTCCCTATCACTGTACCATCTCATAGGCATGGAGTTTGAGTAGCACACATCGGTCACCATGCAGGAATCTGCTAATTCCCTGGCGATGGACGGGTACTGCAGCAACGTGCCAGCCTTCCTCACCAAGCTGTGGACACTTGTAGAAGATCCCGAAACCAACCACCTTATATGCTGGAGCGTGGTAAGTGTTTCATTGGTGAGGCCCAGCTAAAGAGGTTCAGAACTGTAGGGATTAGGGATGCTATAGGGATTTTGTAAGTCTTTTCTATATACAGTACATAGAGGTTAATATCATACCCAGAGATGAAAAGAGAGCGGAGCTAATATTTTAATTTCCTATTTGACCTTCATAAATACACCTGCAGCCAAGAACGATAGCTGGTTGGTTAATCAAGAAAATACATTGATTATGAACTAATATTTAATTTAATGATATATATTTTGTCTTGTAATTCTACCTGAACCTGGCTCTTCTTGTGTATTTTACATTTGTCTTTTGTTACCTACATTTAAATTATCTTAGAAAAATGTTTATTAAAAAAAAGATTAAAGCATATTTAATCATGAAGGATGAGAAAATGTTGTAAGTTTGTAGTAATATCCTGTGGGTTAATTAGCATATAATTGTGAACCCTTTTTCTGTATTAATACATTATGAGCCATCTAGTCTTAATAATAAAAATCATATTTCACAAATACACATATTACAATCTTTATTGAAAACATGGTGTAAACATCAAAGGTTATTGATGCAAAGACTGTGAACCCATGTATTTAATACATAGTGGATCTACATTACTGGAAATAATCTTAATATGGCCCAATCCTGTATTCAAAACAATTCCAGTGTGTGTAAATCCTTGGCGTGTCTAATCATGCCACAGCATTTCATTGGCAGCAATGTCAGCAAGGCGAGCCATGGCCGTGTAAGATCTTCTGAAATGGGCCGAGATTTTCCTTGCCTGCCGCAAGATGTCCTGGACCCCAGGGTATTTGACAATGAGTCGCTGCACGACCAAGTTTAAGATTTTGCCCTGTTTCAATGCGCTAAGCAGATTGGCACCGTTGTCACACACCACTTTACCAACTGTCAAATTGAGCCGTGTTAGCCACTGATCTGCCTGTGAACGCAAAGCTGAAAGGAGTGCCGGGCCTGATGTGGCTCTTGGCTTCCAGGCACAACAGACGCAGCACGGCATGGCAACGTCTCACCTGGCATGTCGAATAGGTTCTGGGGAGCTTGGGCGGCGCAGCGGAAGAGAAGGCTAGCAGCAGAAAAGGAGGAGTCAGCCGAGGAGGAGAGGGAGGAGGATGGAGTAGGAGGAGGAGGAGAAGAAGAGCCAGGCCTGCATGCAATCCGTGGTGGTAAAACCAAATCTACACAGGTGCCACGGGTTACATACTTGACGGCCGTCAGAAGGATCACCCAGTGGGCAGTAAAAGTGATATACCTTCCCTGCCCGTGTTTGCTAGACCACGTGTCTGTGGTCAGATGTATCTTGGCACCGACACTGTGTGCCAGAGATACATTCACTTGCCGCTGAACATGGCCATATAGCTCTGGGATGCCCTTCTGTGAGAAATACTTCCTTCCTGGGACCTTCCATTGTGGTGTTCCAATGGCCACAAATTTGCGAAAGGCCTCCGAGTCCACCAGTTTATATGGCAGTAGTTGGCGAGCTATAAGTTCTGACAAGCCAGCCGTCAACCATTGGGCGTCATCATTTTTTTACACTTGAACGTTAGGCCCACGGAAGCCTGCCTTTTTGCAGAAAAACGTGAGCTTGGCGTGATGGAAGGTGGAGTGGAGGACAATTGTGAGGAGAGAGGAGAAGGAGAAGTAGAAGACGAGGCTGGACGGTGAGAGCCTGGAGTGTGGCTTTGTGTGTTCCGTTGCTCCCACTGGGCTCGGTGATGGCTGCTCATGTGCCTTCTTAAGGCGGTCGTCCCTAGGTGAGTGTTGGGCATACCGTGACTAATGCGTTGACTGCAAAGATTGCAGATGGCAACGCTATTGTCAGCAGCGGACATGTTAAAAAAAGCCCACACTGCGGAGCCATGTGCCGGTGTCCTGGGAGCGCCAGATGTGACCGTACATGGTCGATGACTCGCTCCTGATACATTTGCAGTCTGCTTTGTCCCTCCTGCGCAATGTAAGTTATTCCTGCTTCTCCTCCCTATCTGCTGGTCCATATCTCCCTCCGAACTCCCCTCCTCTTCCTCTCTTGTGAGCACCCACGTGACATCACTAGACATGTCATCATCGACGTCACCTTCCCCACCGCTATAAGTAGAGATCTCGAAGTAGGCAGCAACACCGGGGACCAACCTCCTCCTTGGGCTGATCTGGGTACTGGCGTCAGACTGCTGAGTAGCAGTTGTTGCTACTTCCTCTTCCTGATCCAATACCAAGAGTGGCTGCGCATCAGAAATGTCTTGATATGGATCGGAAAATAATTCCTGTGACTCAAGCGGAAGGTATGTGGAGGTGGTGGTGTTGTTGGTGGTAGTGTCTTTGGGGGTGCACATAGCAGAGAGTGAAGAAGAGGGTGCAGATCGAGAGGATGAGGAGGGTGCAGAAGAGTAAGGCTGAGTGAGCCACTCAACCAAGTCTGGTGCGTTCTTTAAAGGAATTGAACGCACCTTCTGCAACTTCCCACTTTGGATCAAGCCTGTTGCTCCTGCCCTACCCCTGCGGAAGGGCCTGCCTCTTCCTCTGCCTGTCATTTTTTAAATGACCCTGTGACAAAACTCTCAGTCCCTATACTGATGAAGGACTGCTGCAGTATAGGGCAGCGGTCAGCAGTAGTGCACCTCAACCCTATGTATTGTGGACCTATACCAGTCCTTACGGAATAGCAGACTGTACCTCACTCAACTCTATGTACTGTAGCACCCTAGACCAAGTTACCAGTCCTTATAAGGACCTTTGTGGAACAAGTAGGTTGTGTGTGACTGATTAGCAGGCTGTACGTCAGTCCCTATACTGATGAAGGACTGCTGCAGTATAGGGCAGCGGTCAGCAGTAGTGCACCTCAACCCTATGTATTGTGGACCTATACCAGTCCTTATAGAATAGCAGACTGTACCTCACTCAACCCTATGTACTCTAGCACCCTAGACCAAGTTACCAGTCCTTATAAGGACCTTTGTGGAACAAGTAGGTTGTGACTGATTAGCAGACTGCAGCAGAAGGGCAGCAGTCAAGTATAATATTCTTTCTATATTTGGAGGAAAGAATATTATACGTGTACAAGCCTATTACCATACCAGTCCTGAAAAGAACCTTTGTGGACCTAATATAGTAACAGCTACTGATTAAACTGACCCTCACTGCCTCACACACAGCTTCCTGCCTGTCCCTATATAAACTGACAAAACAGAGGCTGCTGGAACAATAACTTGAATAGTACTTTTGTGGACCTGATAGTAACAGCTAATGATTAAACTGACTGTCCCTGCAGCACACACCGTCCTGTCCCTTTCTCTAAACTGACAAAAGACACTCAGGCTGCTGCAACAATCAGTAGCACAGCAGTGCCTCAAACCTATATCCTGAACTACACCTAACACCTATACCAGTCCTGAAAAGAACTTTTGTGTACCAAATAGCTAGCGATTTGGGTCACTGCAATCTCTCCCTGCTCCACACAGCAACCTCTCCCTATAGTGACAGAAGAAAGAACGTAAAATGGCCGCCGGATCAGGTCTATTTATAAGTTAGGGGGAATGTCCAAGTGTCCATGTGCTGTAATGTCTCAATTGGCTGTCCTGTACCCAGGGCTGGACTGGGACAGAAATGTGGCCCTGGACTTCATCCAGACCGGCCCACTTACAGTTTGAGTGTCCCATCAGCACTCCCTTACATCAGAGTGTCCCATCACCAGCCCCCTTACATCAGAGTGTCCCATCACCAGCCCCCTTACATCAGAGTGTCCCATCAGCACCTCCTTACATCAGAGTGTCCCATCACCAGCCCCCTTACATCAGAGTGTCCCATCAGCACCCCCTTACATCAGAGTGTCCCATCACCACCTCCTTACATCAGAGTGTCCCATCAGCACCTCCTTACATCAGAGTGTCCCATAACCAGCCCCCTTACATCAGAGTGTCCAATCACAAGTCCCCTTACATCAGTGTCCCATCAGCACCTCCTTACATCAGAGTGTCCCATCATTAGCCCCCTTACATCAGAGTGTCCCATCATTAGCCCCCTTACATCAGAGTGTCCCATCATTAGCCCCCTTACATCAGAGTGTCCCATCACCAGTCCCCTTACATCAGAGTGTCCCATCACCAGTCCCCTTACATCAGAGTGTCCCATCACCAGTCCCCTTACATCAGAGTGTCCCATCACCAGCCCCCTTACATCAGAGTGTACCATCAGCACCCCCTTACATCAGAGTGTCCCATCAGCACCCCCTTACATCAGAGTGTCCCATCAGCACCCCCTTACATCAGAGTGTCCCATCACCAGCCCCCTTACATCAGAGTGGCCCACTGAGCCATCGGCCCACAGGGAAACTCCCGGTAGTCCCGATGGCCAGTACATGCCTGCCTGTACCCCATGATGGATGTGTCATCATAGGTCAAAGTTCTTTTACACAGTAAACACGGAAGCCCGCCCGGCGAACGGCGGCAATAGTCCGGCGATCGGGCGGACCACGAACAGCCGAAATTCGCCACGAAACAACCTCCGGGCGAACCGTTTGGCCATCACTACAGAGGAGTGGTGTCGCCCCTGTATGAGACTTGATTGTCAGTGAACCCACATCTCTAGTACAATAGAAAAAGAATCCCTGAAAAAGAGTGTATATCCTCTGATGGGATTTTAAATAGTTTACTGGCAATAGGTAATAGTAGAAAGACTCTAATCTCTTCTACTCTTGTACTATTACCTATTGCCAGTAACCCTATTTAATTTCCCATCAGAGGATATACACTCTTTTTTAGTGATTCTTTTTGTATTATAAATACTGCCTGGAAACTGGAAATTGTCCATAGCAACCAAAAAGTGTGCCTTTATGTCAAAAGTGGTTTTAGACCAGCTAGAAAACGGCAATAGTAAATTAGAACACTTGCAAAATTCGGTGATAGTTAATTATGTGGAAATTAATTTTATTACTATCATATTATTAGTTTTTAGAATTATTTATATTTATTATATTATAAGTTTGTGTTTCAAACTTCATCATACCTGGGATGTCTACTAGACTCTTGTTTGGACAGATTTAAGTGTGTTATTCCTAACACAAATCGCCAAATTTCTATGCAAAATAATTGTACTGCTTTGAGACGCAAAGATCTGACATAATCATACCGCCAGGGAGGCTACGACTGGGTTCACACTATTGCAATTTGGATGCGGTAGCTGCAAAAATGTCAGTCCAGCACATTCGTGCGGGAGCCTCAGCACAGAGCTCTGAAGGAATGGCACTAATGTTCAGTTTCTTCAAAGTACATGCGCTGGTGATGTCACTGACTGCTGCTCACTGGAATATCTCCTAAACAGTGCACATTTATTATATATTCCTATTACTTACATGTAAGCTTTATTATAAACTTACCTATAGGTAAAAATGTCATAAAAGACTTTACTATCACTTTAATTCAGAGTGGATAATCCATCTCCATCTAGTGGTCAAGTTTTATAATGACACATCAATCTATACAATTCGTATTCGTCTTGAAAGGCAGCACCCTTTACAAAATCCATGATCACCTCCTAATCAATATCATCAACTAAAAATCAAACAAATAAAAAGAGACCGCAGGTGAAACGTGTTCCCCTCCCATGCAGGAAATGTGCACAGAACGCCCCTTTCCTGTGTGAACAGACCCTCAATGTCACCCCAAACCCGGGTAGCAGTCTTGTGACAAAATATGCTTGGCTCTCCGCTGAAAAAAAAAGTACAGGAGCTACTTTGGCGCTGGCTGCCCTATGTTGTCACACAACAAATGCACCAAAAAAAAGCAATGTGTCGGCCAGGTGTGAAGGCGGCCTGATTGTTAATGGCAATTAAATATATGGCACATTGAACAATCTTTTCAGTCTTTTAATTGTATAGATCATTATTTTTCAAACTTTTATCAGTCAAGGCACCCTTTAAAAAATATGGTCAGTCTGGGGGCTCCCCATTTCAAAAGGTAAAAACTATTCTAATAGTTTTGCATAACACAGCAGCATCCACACATGTAGGACCCCCAACATTAGGGGGGATTTATTCTTCCAAAGCAAATCATCTTTTATAAACTGGTATTGACTAGGATTCCAAGGTTTCTCTTTTCCCTCAAATTTTCTCCATCACTCAGCTAAAGTGCCCTCAAGAAGGTTGTAATGGTGCACAATGGAAACCTGTGGCTAAAAGGCAGCTTTATCCACATGCTGGCTTGTATACAATTTTGGGGCAATTTTCAGGCATTTTGCCAAGCGCCTCTGAAGAAACCTCATGGTGCCCCAGGGTGCCTGGACATCCTGGCTGATAAAAGCTGCTATAGATAATATGGTTATATATATATATAACATTGTTTTAAGTCCCTCTTATGCTGGGTTGTCTCTGCCCAGACAATCCAGTGTTGTCTTGCTGCGATCCGCTACTCAGTTGTCACATCCTGGGTCCCATGCTGCCATCCTGGTCATTGAGAGTTGGCTGCCTCTTCTGGGTTCAGGCACAAGCCCCGCCCCCACCCCTCCAGATGATGCACGCCACGTCTGCCTATCAGATGCTGCGGATCCCTTCTCCTGTAGCCTCCTAGGATACATGATGTGGTATCCCAGGAGAGTGGTATGAAAAAGTTAACTGAAGAATAGCATTTTACTATACAGAGGGGGGTGGGGGCTGTGAGTGCATGTAGGGGGGGTCATTTTAGGATTGTAGGCTCCACTTTAAAGTGTATCCCCAGCCAACTTTCACAAGGTGGCCTTCCTTATTGCCATCATGTCTGCGAGGTGAGTGCTAGCAATATTGTCTTGTATAAAACTTGTATGGACAAGGTTGTCTTGAGGCCTGGAGCCTCCTTTCATCATAAAGTGGATGTAAACCGGATTCATGAACTTTTTTCATGTGCTCTGATTAAACCAAGAGTCCTTTGGTGAAATCGATTGGTCAGAAGTGACGATCTAGTGATCCTCTCTCCCATTCGCTAACAAACTTTTGACCAATAGATTCCAAGCCTGCCCACCACGACAAGGTAGACTCTTCTAGGGCAGGACCTACACTAAACTACACTAAGCTACCCTACTGGATGCTAGTCATCGATTTTCTAATGTTGGATGTATGTTTGTAGTAGGCCTCGTCCTATAATCTGTGTGTGCGATCTGCTCTCTCCTAATCAGTCGTTTTCTTTCCTTCAACCTCTCCAAATCTTACAGTGTATGGCTATCTAAATGTGCTTCTAAAGCCCTAAGTTTTATCACCTTAATGCACTCTATGTACTAAGGAGAAGGACCTTCTCTGCTGAAGCCGCCCACCCAACCCCTCTTTTCCTTACCTGAGCCCATCCGATCCAGCTTCCATCGCTGTCTCTCTCCTCATTGGACAGACTGATAGCAGTGGGAGCGATTGGCTACAGCTGCTGTCAATCAAATCCGATGACATGGGGGTGCGCGGTGGCCAGAGTCCCGCTTTCTGTGTCAATAGATGCAGCAGCGAGTCTCGGGAGTGAGCACGCACAGGTGCCCCCAGGGAAAGCGGCTTTCCGTGGGGGCACCTGATGAAGAGGAGGGTCCTGGAGTGCCAGTGGGGGGTACCCAGAGGGGCTGCTCTGTGCAAAACCATTGCATAGAGCAGGTAAGTATAGGCATGTTTTGTATTTTTTTTTTTTTTTATAAAAATACCCAGTCTAAAAAGAAAATATCTGTTATCACTATACTTATACATTCATACAATTTTTTTTTTGTTTTTTTTGTTTTTTTTCTCAAAACATCAATTACTATAAAACTGCTAGAAGTATGCTGTATAGAGGAAAGATGTTAAATATTTATACATTTACATGTATACATTTTCTATACATTTTTTTCAAACCCTTAACTATTAGGCCCCCTTCACACGGGACGAATCGGATGGATGGGCTCCGCTAGCTCAGTGGGGGATCGCTCCGTTGATCCTCGCTGAGCCGGCAGATGACAGGTCTGTCTCCGCTCCCTGTGCAGGGATGGACCTATCAGAGCCCCGCTGTTCTCTATGGGCAGATCGGATGAAAATGGACTGCGTGACCGTTCTCATCCGATCCCATCTGATCCGCTGGACGGATGGCAAACGTATCGCCATCTGTCTGTTTTGAGCAGATCTTGTCGGATCGGATGGCAGGTGGGTGTCAGCGGGCACATCTTCACTGACATCCGCCTGCCCATATGAGTCAATGAGTGGCCGGCTCAGATCTGACTGAAAATGGATCCAAGCGGGTCAGTCGTGTAAAAGGGGCCTTACAGTTGTCACCAAACTGCAGCCCTGGGGCCAGATGTGGCCCTTTGCTTGCTTTTATCCTGCCCTTGAAGCATTATTCCTCCCACCAACTCCAACGATGGGGCGCTATTCCTCCCACTGACACCAATGATGGGGCAATATTCCCACCACTGACTCCAATAATGGGCCACTATTCCCCCCCACTGACACCAATGATTGGGCACTATTACCCACTGACTCCAATGATGGATCACTTCCTCCCACTGACTCCAATGATGGGGCACTATTCCTCCCACTGACTCCAGTGATGGGGCACTATTCCTCCCACTGACTCCAGTGATGGGGCACTATTCCCCCCACTGACTCCAATCATGGGGCACTATTCCTCCCACTGACACCAATGATGGGACACTATTCCTCCCATTGACTCCAATGATGGGGCACTATTCCCCCACTGACTCAAATGATGGGGCACTATTCCCCACTGACTCCAGTAATGGGGCACTATTCCCCTCACTGACTCCAATAATGGGGCACTATTCCCCTCACTGACTCCAATAATGGGGCACTATTTCCCCCACTGACTCCAATAATGGGGCACTATTACTCCCACTGACTCCAATAATGGGGCACTATTCCCCCACTGACTCCAATAATTGGGCACTATTTCCCCCAATGACTCCAATGATGGGGCACTATTCCTGCCACTGACTCCAATAATGGGGCACTATTCCCCCCACTGACTCCAATAATGGAGCACTATTCCCGAACTGACTCCAATGATGGGGCACTATTCCCCCACTGACTCCAATAATGGGGCACTATTCCTCCCACTGACTCCAATAATGGGGCACTATTCCCCCCACTGACTCCAATAATGGGGCACTATTCCCCCACTGACTCCAATGATAGGGCACTATTCCCCCACTGACTCCAATGACGGGGCAGTATTCTCCCACTGACTCCAATGACGGGGCACTATTCCTCCCACTGACTCCAATAATGGGGCCCTATTCCCCCCACTGACTCCAATAATGGGGCACTATTCCCCCCACTGACTCAAATAATGGGGCACTATTCCCCCCACTGACTCCAATGACGGGGCCCTATTCCCCCACTGACTCCAATAATTGGACATTATTTCCCCCACTGAATCCAATAATGGGGCACTATTCCTCCCACTGACTCCAATAATGGGGCACTATTCCCCTCCTGACTCCAATAATTGGGCACTATTTCCCCCACTGACTCCAATGATGGGGCACTATTCCTGCCACTGCCTCCAATAATGGGGTACCACTCCCCCCACTGACTCCAATAATGGGGCACTATTCCTCCCACTGACTCCAATAATGGGGCAGTATTTCCCCCACTGACTCCAATGATGGGGCACTATTCCTCCCCACTGACTCCAATAATTGGACACTATTTCCCCACTGACTCCAATAATGGGGCACTATTCCCCCCACTGACTCCAATAATTAGGCACTATTCCTCCCACAGACTCCAATAACGGGGCACTATTCCTCCCACTGACTCCAATAATGGGGCACTATTCCTCCCGCAGTAAACTGATCCTTTCCTTAGAAGGTTTGGAGACCCCTGAACTAGTACTACACCACTTCATGTAATGTATATAAAAAGAAAATGTGTCACACAATGGGGATTAGAAACAGATATGGAGCACCATTGGGATCAACACGAATGTCAAACCAGTAGTTGAGCATTTCTTCCAAGGTGATTGGGGCATCAGCGGGCAGTCTGCGGGGCAGTCGGGGAACAGCAGCCCGGCACAGAGGACAGGTCCTGCTCTGCTGCGCCCATCGCTGGATGCATTCCAGGTGGAATTGGTGACTGCAGGGCAGAGTCGTAATGTCTTCTCCATTTTGAAAATCTATTAAACAAATGGAACATGTCAGCTGGTCCTCACCACCCGGCTGGATGGGTGGCGGTGGTGATGGGGGTTGTTGAGGAGCTCTGCCGCGGTCTCTAGGAGAACGGCTCCTATGGTCCTCCTGTCTCCTCCTCCGACGGGCTCTAGACCTCGTCCGATGGGCGATGGGTGACTCTCCGCCGTCCTGACGAGAACGCCTCTGCCGGGATCCGGGACGAGAAGGACGAGGCATCCCGATGGTATAGGGTGCCTTTTATACCTGAAAAAGGCTAAAAAATTATAATATTAATAATAATATTATAATTAGCAATAAGATGGTAGAAATAGCGATAACTATCAATTAAAATCGATAAAATCGCAGTCAGTCACAAGGAAAAGCAGTAAAACGCTGTGAGATCGCAGAGCAACAGCTCAGAGCAACCGCACTCAGCAACTCGTAATGAGAAGTGACCTGAGACAGGCTCAGCCTCATCCCCCTCTAGTAAGCGCCTATCATTCATCTTATGGTGACCTCACAGCATCGTATTTGTTGCCCATATGTCATCATACAACACTGTACACATCTACATCTTATATCATTACATTCATTTCACATTTCATTACATTCTAATGGGTTTTTTAAGGGTTTAATTCTTTAAAATTGTCACTAGGTGGCAGTCTCCGTTTTCCCATAGCTAATTTGCATACCACTATGTCCCTGTCCAATCAGCTGAAGGCTGTGCAGTGAGGAGAGTGGGAGTTGGGCGCCATCTTGGCTAATGGTTGTGTATGAGAAATTGATATGAGTTTATATTTGCTGGGAAAGCTGAAGAAATCACCCAATCCGGGAATTTTGGTGAGTGAGGAGAGCAGAGCTTTACAGGTGAGGAGTACAGAGGGGAGGAGAGCCGGGGGTAGGTAGGAGAAGGCGGTGGGGGGGAGGTAAGTAGGTGGGGGGTAGGTCTGACAGAATGTACTGTGTGCTCTGTGGTGTGAGGTGAGCTCTGATGTGTAATGGGAAGTATATAGCCGGCTGTAGAGGTGATAATATCCGGGGGAGGGGGGGCAGACATAGCTGGAGCCCCCCATCACCCCTCAAGGCGGACTTGAGGCCCCTATAATGTGTAAGCTGACCCCCCTCCCCCCTCTGATGATATAAAACAAATGTAATATATTGCAGAGTAGCAGCCCTCAGATCTGCATTATATTTCCTGGTCACCATGGTGATCATTCAGTAACACTTCCTGTCCTCCATCCCATATACATAGAGGGGGCTGCTATGACTAGAAATAGGAGGGGGAGGGGACATTCACTGCCCCAGACCCCTAATACAGGGATGGTCACATGACACTTCCATGACCACTAATGATGGGTGGGGGGGGGGTAAAAGTTTTTGTAAACCTCAGACATGAAATATGAAGAATGCATATCCCTCTATAGCTGGGGTTGGCAACCCGTCGATCGCCACACAGTGACTGGTCGATCGCCACCTCGGCTTGCCGAGCCGACTATCAGATATGGGAACTGTTTATTGGCAGCGGAAACAGCGGCCGCACTGAGAACAGCCGGCGCATCAGCCGCTGCGGCTTCTATAGTGCGGCAGTGTCAGGCGGAGTGATATTACCGCCCCCCTCTGTATTCCTGTCTTAGCAGAGAAGCGGAGTGCAATGTACCAAACAAGTAGTGTGTGCCCGAGGTGCCCGGAGAGCTGTGGGCAGACCTACCACCCCCTGGGGAGTTTCCAGACAGACGGAGCTGCTTCGGCAGTCTGTGTCTGTTCTGTCCCTGGATGCCCCCTCCTCACCCAATGGATGCTCGGGGGCATCGCACCCTTCGCCCCAATTCTTCACTGCTCTCAGTTGTAGTCGGATCCAGTGACCAATGGTAAAGGGCCAGTTCACACCACATGCAGTCCGGTGCATTTTTTTTCTGCCTAAAAAACGCATGGATAGTAGGTTATATGCTTTTCAATTACATCGTTCACACCAGTGCTTGCATTTCCAGTGCGTTCCAGAAAAAAAATAGAACATGCTGCATTTTTCCTTCATTGGACTGTGCTGCAATGCTGTAAAACGCATCAAAAATGCACTGGAACACACAGGTCCTTACGGCCAGTTCACACCATAGAAACGCAGTCCGGATGCGTTCCAGATGCTTTTCTGCATGCACGTTTTTGGTGCATTTTTAATGCAGTCCAGTGCATTTCCCTCCCATTTTTTCTTAACCCTAAATAAGGACATGTGTGTTCCAGTGCGTTTTTGATGAAAAATGCAGCATGTTCTACTTTTTTTTTTCTGGAACTGGAAAGCCCTGGAACTGACCGCACTGGTGTGAACTATGCCATAGGAAACCATATAACCGACTTTCCATGCGTTTTTGATGTAGGAAAAATCGCACAGGACTGCATGTGGTGTGAACTGGCCCTAAATAAGAACATATGTGTTTCAGTGCGTTTTTGGTGCATTTTACAGTGTTCCAGTTCCAGAATTTTTTTTCCTGCACTTGACTATACTGGAACACTGTAAAACATGCCAAAAACGCACTGGAATGCAACTAAATGCACCAAAAACGCACTGAAACACACATTTAAGGTTAAGAAAAAAGAAGTAGAAAAAATAACCTGGATTGCATCAAAAACACGCATGCCGAAAAGGATCTGGAACGCATCCGGACTGCGTTTCTATGATATGAACTGGCCCTAAATACGGATATGTGTGTTTTAGTGCATTTAGGTGCATTCCAGTGTTTTTTGTTTCTTTTTACAGTGTTCCAGTGCAGGAAAAATGCAGCGTGTTCTTCTTAACCCCTTCCCGCCGAGCGTACACAGATATGCGTACTCGGCTTCCGGGGGTTATACCGGGATGATGCCCGCACCTGCAGGCATCATTCCGGTACCGTTTTGCAGAGCGGGCGATCGGCTATCCAACCATAACAAACGATGCGGCTAAAAGCCGCTCGGCTGTTATGCCAGAGGATTGGGACGTCCCCCCCCTCCCGCCGCTCTTCCAGGGAGGGACTGGAATGAATCAGTAAACGGCTTCATTCCAGTCTTCTAATTGTAAACACGGAAGCGACATCATGACGTCACTTCCCTTTTACTCGGCTGCCAATGGCGCCGGTTTAAAAAAAAATATACAGTATTCAGAATCTCCGTTTTCGACGATCTGAATACATTGAAGTGTAAAGGAGGGATGGGGGGACTTTTAGATCCCCCATCCCTCCATAAAGAGTACCTGTCACCACCTATTACTGTCACAAGGGACATTCCATGTGACAGCAACAAAAGTGATCAAAATTTTTTATTTTTTTTAAAAAACAATTTATTAATTTTAAAAAAAATTAAAAAATAACATAAAAAAAATTAAAGCGTTCTCTGTCCCCGCGAGCTCGCGAAGCAAAGAAAACGCATACGGAAATCGCGCCCACATATGTAAACGGTGTTCAAATCGCACATGTGAGGAATTGCCGCGATCGTCAGAGCGAGAGCAATAATTCTAGCACTAGATCTCCTCTGTAACTAACCTGGTAACCGTAAAAAAAATTTAAAGTGTCGCCTATTGAGATTTTTAGGTACCGTAGTTTGTCGTCATTCCACGAGTGCGTGCGATTATAAAGTGTGACATGTTTGGTGTCTATTTACTCGGCGTAACATTATCTTTCACATTGTGCAAAAAAATCGGGCTAATTTTACTGTTTAGTTTTTTTTTAATTCATGAAAGTGTCCCTTTTGCCAAAAAGATGCGTTTAAAACACTGCTGCGCAAATACCGTGTGACATAAAATATTGCAACAATCGCCGTTTTATTCTCTAGAGTCTCTGCTAAAAAAATATATATAATGTTTGGGGGTTCCAAGTAATTTTCTAACAAAAAATATGGATTTTACCTTGTAAACACCAAATGCCAAAAATAGGCTTAGTCATGAAAGGGTTAAAAACCATATAACCTACTTTACATGCGTTTTTGATTCCAGAAAAAAAATGCACTGGACTGCATGTGGCCCTAAATAAGGACATGTAACATAAAACGCATGGATGTGAACTATAGCCATACTGTAGTGTGTTACTGCAAAACTAAAAACGCACTAAAAAATGCACAGGTGTGAACCAGGCCTTACCCGTGGGCTGAGATTCAGAGCCAGCTGTTAATCAGGCAGCTGGGTGGATCCCAACAATATGGTCGGGATCCTTCCAGATCCTATAGCTGCTCTGCCGTGTCAGCTGACAACGGGCAATAGTGCTTGTCTCCCTTCCCAGGTACTGAGCGGCTGTATAGTACAGGAGTCACTGATAGCTGGTAGTTCACACCACATGCAGTCCAGTGCGTTTTTTTTCTGCATCAAAAACGCATGGAAAGTAGTTTATATGGTTTCCTATGGCATAGTTCACACCAGTGCGGTCAGTTCTGGGGCTTTCCAGTTCCAGAGAAAAAAGAACATGCTGCATTTTTCCTGCACTGGAACACAGTAAAATGCATGAAAATGCAATGTAATGCATCAAAAACGCACCGGATCCCATTAAAAGGAAAAGAAAAAAGCATCTGGAATGCATCCAAAATGCACTGGAACCAGGACGCTACCACTAGGCGGACTAGGCAACTGCTATGCCATGTCAAGTAGCACCAACGCCACCCCGCCCCAAACCCCCCCCCCCCCGCTCTGGCTTTCCGCTGACAAGTTTCCAGTCCACACAGACAGTAATCCCCCCAGGGCGCTCTCTGATGTGTCAGTGTCAGGCAGCAGCCGCCCCCCCTCTCCCTTCTCCTCTCTCCGCTCTCCGACTGTCAGTCTGTAACATGTCATATCCCACGAGGCCGCTCTCCGCTCTACAGTGTGTGTCCAGCAGCACAGCCCCCCCCCCCCCCACGCTCTCCTGGCCGTGTCACTGGAGTGGAGTATGGATGAAGGATGCATCAGGGAATACAGCATGGCGGCGGCTCTTTGGGCTTGGGGACAGGTGGAGCCTGGGCTGGCTGGAACTGTAAGGGGCACTCAGGCACCACACTGACATAGAACAGAAGCAGCAGGCAGCCTGGCAGGTACACAGGCAGTACAGCAGAGTTAATGAAATTGTATATGGGATGACAATGAAACGTCATTTTAAAATTTGTGTGAGTGTATATGTATTATATTGACTGATCTGCCAAATGTCCCCCCCACAGTCCGTATTTGATGGGCACAGGTGAGTCTGTATTTGATGGGCACAGGTGAGTCTGTGTTGGATGGGCACAGGTGAGTCTGTGTTGGATGGGCACATGTTGGATGGGCACAGGTGAGTCTGTGTTGGATGGGCACAGGTGAGTCTGTATTGGATGGGCGCTGGTGAGTCTGTATTGGATGGGCACAGGTGAGTCTGTGTTGGATGGGCACAGGCGAGTCTGTGTTGGATGGGCACAGGCGAGTCTGTGTTGGATGAGCACAGGAGAGTCTGTATCTGATGGGCACAGGTGAGTGTGTATTTGATGGGCACAGGTGAGTGTGTATTTGATGGGTGCTGGTGAGTCTGTATTGGATGGGCGCTGGTGAGTCTGTATTGGATGGGCGCTGGTGAGTCTGTATTGGATGGGCGCTGGTGAGTCTGTATTGGATGGGCAAAGGTGAATCTGTATTTGATGGGCACGGGTGGGTCTGTATTTGATGGGCACGGGCGAGTCTGTATTTGATGGGCACGGGCGAGTCTGTGTTTGATGGGCACAGGTGAGTCTGTATTTGATGGGCACAGGTGAGTCTGTATTTGATGGGCACAGGTGAGTCTGTATTTGATGGGCACAGGTGTGTCTGTATTTGATGGGTGCTGGTGAGTCTATATTTTATTGGCGCTGGTGAAGTGCCGTTGATGGGCGCTGGTGAGTCTGCATTTGATGGGCGCTGGTGAGTCTGTATTTGATGGGCACAGGTGAGCCTGTATTTAATGGGCACAGGTAAGTCTCTATTTGATGAGCGCTGGTGAGATGGTATTTAATGGGCCCAGGTGAGTCTGTATTTGATGGGCCCAGGTGAGTCTGTATTTGATGGGCACTGTTGAGATGGTATTTGATGGGCACTGTTGAGATGGTATTTGATGGGCACTGTTGAGATGGTATTTGGGCGCTGGTGAGATGGTATTTGGGCGCTGGTGAGATGGTATTTGATGGGCGCTGGTGAGATGGTATTTGATGGGCGCTGGTGAGATGGTATTTGATGGGCACTGGTGAGTCTGTATTTGATGGGCACTGGTGAGTCTGTATTTGATGGGCACAGGTGAGTCTCTTTGATGGGCGCTGGTGAGATTGTATTTGATGGCCACTGGTGAGTCTATATTTCATTGGCGTTGATGGGCGCTGGTGAGATGGTATTTGATGGGCACAGGTGAGTCTGTATTTAATGGGCGCTGGTGAGATGGTATTTGATGGGCGCAGGTGAGTCTGTATTTGATGGGCACTGGTGAGTCTGTATTTGATGGGCGCTGGTGAGTCTGTATTTGGGCGCTGGTGAGATGGTATTTGATGGGCACTGGTGTGTCTGTATTTGATGGGCGCTGGTGAGTCTGTATGACGGACATAGGTGAGTCTGTATTTGATGGGCACTGGTAAGTCTGCATTTCATTGGCGCTGGTGAAGTGGCATTGATGGGCACTGGTGAGTCTGTATTTGATGGGCGCTGGTAAAGCTCCATTAATGGGCACTGGAGAGTCTGTATTTGATGGGAGCTGGTGAAGTGGCATTGATAGGCACTGGTAGGCTGCATTGATGGGCATTGGTCAGCTGCATTGATGGGGGCTTCATTAAAATGGTGGGGTGTACATGGGCAGGGTAAAGGGGGTGGAGCCGGGGGGGTCAGCAAAATGTGGTTTCGCCTGAGGTGTCAAAAATCCTTGCACCAGCCCTGACTGGAACGCACCACAAAATGAATTAAAAACACGCATGCAGAAGCGCATCCGGAGCAGATCTGTAATCCATTTTTATGGTGTGAATGGCCCTAAATGTCCTATATGTGAACTGAAGCCGTATGGGCAGAATTATTATTGCATGTTTATTCTGACATGTGCTGCACAATGCTCTATTCTGTTTTTCTGGTGGATTTATTTTTCTTCTATAAATGGATTATCTTATTAACAATAGAGAGAATAACAATAGACTCTCAAATGTTTAATATTAATAATTTTGAATAAAAAAAATGCAATGATTGTATTAGGAACAGTTCCCACTGGTGCGATACCAGACATCGCATGTGATTCGCACTGCTGTGAGACGCAAATTTAGCCATACAGGTTGACAAACCTCATGCAGGACCCTTTTTTTGGTCCGCACCAGAATTCCTGTCCGAATTGACAGGCGCGGCAGCATTTAAAATCTGTAACCAGGAGCACTGGAGCAGGAGGCTGAGGAGCATGCGGTGACGGCAGAACGGAGGAGCCCTGCATCCAGGCAATCCAGATTCCATGGGGAGTCAAGGACGGAGTGACAGCCCATAGCCCAGCCTATGGTGACAGCAGGTAGGTGATGGTGGCAGGCCGCAGGGGGTGTTGGAGGCAGGGGGTGATGGAGGCAGGGGCTGATGGAGGCAGGGGGACCCGCTATGGTGGGGTTGGAGACCGGTAGCCCCCCCATGTGTGCGTTGGACTGGCTATGGAGGGAGGTTGGAGGATGCTAATCAGACTGGTTGTGGGGGGGAGGTCGGAGGCTCTTATTGTCTTTTGCAGTTATGCCTTGGACCGGCTATGAGGGGAGATTTGAGGCGGGAAATTTTTTCTGGCAAGCATTCATTGGACTGGCTGTTTTCCCAGGCGTGCATTTCACCAGCTATATGGGAAGGTGATTTCACATATGATTGCAAATATATGCAACCAAAACCTCTGTGTATTAAATAATTTTTTTTAACTAGTTTAGACTTTCAATGTATTTCTTAATTTGGAGATGACATTAGAGTAGAGTTAGGGACCGCACTTTGCAGAGGTGCCTTGACGTGGCAGTGCGGCTTCACATATATTTGCAAATGTATCCACAAAAAGGGGCGATTTACTACAACTGGTGCATGCATCTGGTGCAGCTGTGCATGGTAGCCAATCATCTTCTAACTTCAGCTTGTTCAATTAGGCTTTGACAATAAGACCTGGAAGCTGATTGGTTTCTATGTAGAGCTGCACCAAATTTTGCACTCTGGTTTTAATAAATTTCCCCTAAACTGTTCAAACAATTTTGACATTTTTATTTTGCTGCCTAGCTGGTAAGTATCCTGGAAGACTGTATGTATTGTATTGTTCTATGAACTGCCATGCTTAACCCCTTCGCAACAGCCACCGCAGATACACTGCTGCAGGTTGTCTCCCCTGGAACAGACAGATCTCCGTGCTGTCAGGGGTGAGGAGAGCGATCCGCGATCCTGCCTCAGCTGCTGCCTCTGCATCTAAAGGGGGTAGGGACCAATGTATGTAATGCGGGCAGTGTGGCAGGGCCACAGGGGGCCCCATGATCTCCTATTGCCCAGGGGCCCCATGAGTTGTCAGTCCACCACTGGGTCACATGACACCAGGAAGGGAAAATGGCTAAATGGGCCCAATTTGGACATTTTCACTTAGGAGTGTACTCACTTTTGTTGCCAGAGGTTTAGACATTAATAGCTGTGTGTTAAGTGTCATTTCTTCAGTGTTGTCACATGAAAAGATGTAATAAAATATTTATAAAAATGTGAGGGGTGTACGAACTTTTCTTAGATACTGCAAGTCAGGGGTGCTCAACCGTTTGAAGAGTGGGGGCAACATAAAATGATTGTACAGTCTTGTTTTTTTTTTTCCTATAAAAATAACAAACCTGTTATACTTCCCTTCTCTATTGCTGTGGATTTGCACAGAGCAGCCCCAATCCTTCTCTTTGGTGCTCCTGACTCTTCCCTCCTGTAACGTGTCCCCACAGTCAGCAGCTTGCTATGGGGGCACCTGAGCCAAATCGCAGCTCCCTGTGTCCATTCAGACATGGAGCCCCGCCCCTATCTCTCCTGATTGGCTGGCTGACTTTGACAGCTGCGGGAGCCAATGGGGCTGCTGTTGTGTCTCAGCCAATCAGTAATCTCAGATGGCCGAGACACTCATGCACATCACTTGACAGAGATAGGGCTCAGGTAAGTATTATACACACGGCAAGACTTTTTGACAGCAAAGGTCCGACGGAACGAGTCCGTCGGACAATTTGATCATGTGTGGGCTCCATCGGACCTTTGCTTGCCAAAAGTCCGGCAGATTTTAGAAATAGAACATGTTTTAAATTTTCCCGCCAGAACTCCGCCGGACCAAGAAATCCGTTCGTGTGTATGCTAGTCCGACGGACAAAAAACGACGTTAGGGCAGCTATTAGCTACTGGCCATGAACTTCCTTATTCTAGTCCGGTCGTACATCATCACGTTCAAATCCGTCAGACTTTGGTGTGATTGTGTGTGGCCAAGTCTGTGCATTCGGAAAGTCCGTCGAAAAGACTGTCGGACCTAGTCCGTCAAAGTCCGCTCATGTGTACACGGCATAAGGAGAGGCTGCTGCACACAGGTTTTTTATCTTAATGCATAGAATTTACAACTCCTTTAAGTGATTTGGTAACCGGTCACAGCCCATAATGAATTAAGAGGTTTTACCACCCCCTAAACCGCAAATGTAAATGAGCCCTTACTGTCCTGAGCCTATAAGCCTGCTTTCACACTGATGCGCTGTGGTTTACTTACACGGCAAGTGCAGCGCAGTGCACCTGCGGCTTTCCTGCGGGCTAGCTGCTCTTTGCCATAGACTTTTAATATATCTTGTGGGTGTGGGGCACTTTCTGAAAGCACAGCAACTTGCAGGACATAATAGAAGTCTATGGCTCAGTGTAGCTAACCTGCAGGAAAGCTGCAGGTGCACTATCAGTGTGAAAACAACCTAATAACCCATTTTTATAAGTGCTAAATGCCTATTGCAAAAGTGCAATGCATATGATGTTTAACCACTTGCTTACTGGGCACTTAAACACCCTTCCTGACCAGACCAATTTTCAGCTTTTGGTGCTCTCACACTTTGAATGACAATTACTCAGTCATGCAACACTGTACCCAAATGAATTTTGTGTCCTTTTTTCCCTACAAATAGAGCTTTCTTTTGGTGGTATTTGATCACCTCTGGGGTTTTTATTTTTTATGCTATAAATGAAAAAAGACCAAAAATTTTGAAAAAAAAACGCATATTTCTTTGTTTCTGTGATAAAATTTTGCAAATTATAATTTTTTTTTCATAAATTTTGGCCACAATTTATACTGTTACATATCTTTGGTAAAAATAACCCAAATTAGTGGATATTATTTGGTCTTTGTGAAAGTTAGAGTCTACAGGCTGTGGTGCGAATCGCACAAAACTGATCACACCTGATTTACTGGTGGCCTATCTCGCTTCTTGTGACCCGAACAAGTCAGGAAAGTACAAATACCCCCCAAATGATCCCTTTTTTGAAAGTAGACATTCCAAGGTATTTACTAAGATGCATGGTGAGGTTTTTGATGTTGTCATCTTTTTCCCACAATTCTTTGCAAAATGAAGATTTCTTTTTTTTTCTCACAAAATTTTCAATGTAATAGGTTATTTCTCTCACATGGCA
This sequence comes from Lithobates pipiens, assembly GCF_037356315.1. NCBI lineage: Eukaryota > Metazoa > Chordata > Amphibia > Anura > Ranidae > Lithobates > Lithobates pipiens. The sequence goes on along the minus strand of NW_027507686.1, from coordinate 60,420,175 downwards.
TGTGTATACCACAAATGACACCCCAAAATACGTTCTGCTACTCCTTCTGAGTATTACGATACCAAATGTGTGAGACTTTTACACAGCCTGGCCACATACAGAGGCCCAATATTGAAACAGCACCATCAGGCGTTCTAGGAGCATAAATTACACATTTCATTTCTCAACCACCTATTACATTTTTGAAGGCCCTGGAGCACCAGGACAATGGAAATGCCCACAAAGTGACCCCATTTTGGAAAGCTAACACCCCAACGTATAATCTATGAGGCATAATGAGTCGTTTGAATGGTTCATTTTTTTTCCAGAAGTTTTGGGAAAATGTGGAAAAAAAATGAAAACGCATTTTTTTTTACGCAAAGTTGTCCATTTATAAGATATTTCCAACACATAGCATGTACATAGCAAAAATGACACCCCAAAATACGTTCTACTACTCCTCCTGAGTATAACGATACCAAATGTGTGAGACTTTTACACAGCCTGACCACATACAGAGGCCCAATATTGAAATAGCACCATCAGGCGTTCTAGGAGCATAAATTACACATCTTATTTCTCAACCCCCTATTACAGTTTTGAAGGCCCTGGAGCACCAGGACAATGGAAATGCCCACAAAGTGACCCCACGTGGCACTGACGACACGTGGCACTGGAGGCAGATGGCACTGGAGGCAGATGGGGCTGGCAGATGTCGCTGGCAGATGTCGCTGACAGATGGCACTGGGGCTGGCACTGGCAGATGGTGCTGGCTATTTGCTCTGGCTAATTGCTCTGGCAAATGGGGCTGGCAGATGGCACTGCGGCTGGCAGATGGCACTGGCGCTGGCAGGTGGCGCTGGCAGGTGGCGCTGGCAGGTGGCACTGGCACTGGGGCTGACGGCACTGGGGCTGACAGCACTGGGGCTGGCAGGTGGCACTGGGGCTGGCAGGTGGCACTGGCAGGTGGCACTGGGGCTGGCGGCACTGGGGCTGATGGCACTGGGGCTGACGGATGGCACTGGCGCTGGCAGGTGGCACTGGTGCTGGCAGGTGGCACTGGCAGGTGGCACTGGCACTGGTGGCACTGGTGCTGGCAGGTGGCACTGGCGGCACGGGCTGACGGCACTGGGGCTGACGGATGGCGCTGGCAGGTGGCACTGGCGGCACTGAAGGCACTGGGGCTGACGGATGGCACTGGGGCTGACGGATGGCACTGGTAGGTGGCACTGGCACTGGCGGCACTGGGGCTGACGGCACTGGGGCTGACGGGTGGCACTGGCGCTGGCAGGTGACACTGGCGCTGGCAGGTGGCGCTGGCAGGTGGCACTGGCAGATGGCGCTGGCGGCACTGGGGCTGACGGCACTGGGGCTGACGGCAGGTGCTGGCAGGTGGCGCTGGCAGGTGGCACTGGCACTACTGGCAGATGGCACTGGGCTGACAGATGGCACTGGGGCTAACAGATGGCACTGGGGCTGACAGATGGCACTGGCTTTGGGGCTGACAGATGGCACTGGGGCTGACTTGCAGATCGCTCTCCCTCCTCACACGCTGTCTCTGTGTGAGGAGGGAGAGACACGGCAATGGGAGAGGATCTCATATGTTTACATATGAGATCATCTCCCATTGGCAGCTGCGATCGCGCTGTGAACGGCCGCTTTGATTGGCCATGGAAATGCCCACAAAGTGACCCCATTTTGGAAAGCTAACACCCCAACGTATAATCTATGAGGCATAATGAGTCGTTTGAATGGTTCATTTTTTTTCCAGAAGTTTTGGGAAAATGTGGGAAAAAAATGAAAACGCATTTTTTTTACGCAAAGTTGTCCATTTATAAGATATTTCCAACACATAGCATGTACATAGCAAAAATGACACCCCAAAATACGTTCTACTACTCCTCCTGAGTATAACGATACCAAATGTGTGAGACTTTTACACAGCCTGACCACATACAGAGGCCCAATATTGAAATAGCACCATCAGGCGTTCTAGGAGCATAAATTACACATCTTATTTCTCAACCCCCTATTACAGTTTTGAAGGCCCTGGAGCACCAGGACAATGGAAATGCCCACAAAGTGACCCCACGTGGCACTGACAACACGTGGCACTGACGACACGTGGCACTGACAGATGGCACTGGAGGCAGATGGCACTGGAGGCAGATGGCACTGGAGGCAGATGGGGCTGACAGATGTCGCTGGCAGATGTCGCTGGCAGATGTCACTGACAGATGGCACTGGGGCTGGCACTGGCAGATGGCACTGGCAGATGGTGCTGGCTATTTGCTCTGGCTAATTGCTCTGGCAAATGGGGCTGGCAGATGGCACTGCGGCTGGCAGATGGCGCTGGCAGGTGGCACTGGCACTGGGGCTGACGGCACTGGGGCTGACAGCACTGTGGCTGGCAGGTGGCACTGGGGCTGGCAGGTGGCACTGGCGGCACTGGGGCTGGCGGCACTGGTGCTGACGGCACTGGGGCTGACGGATGGCACTGGCGCTGGCAGGTGGCACTGGTGCTGGCAGGTGGCACTGGCGGCACTGGTGGCACTGGTGCTGGCAGGTGGCACTGGCGGCACGGGCTGACGGCACTGGGGCTGACGGATGGCGCTGGCAGGTGGCACTGGCACTGGCAGGTGGCACTGGTGCTGGCAGGTGGCACTGGCACTGGCGGCACTGGGGCTGACGGCACTGGGGCTGACGGGTGGCACTGGCGCTGGCAGGTGACACTGGCGCTGGCAGGTGGCACTGGCAGGTGGCACTGGCAGATGGCGCTGGCGAAACTGGGGCTGACGGCACTGGGGCTGACGGCAGGCGCTGGCAGGTGGCGCTGGCACTGGCGCTGGCAGGTGGCACTGACGGCACTGGCACTACTGGCAGATGGCACTGGGCTGACAGATGGCACTGGGCTGACAGATGGCACTGGCACTGGGGCTGACAGATGGCACTGGCACTGGGGCTGACAGATGGCACTGGGGCTGACTTGCAGATCGCTCTCCCTCCTCACACGCTGTCTCTGTGTGAGGAGGGAGAGACACGGCAATGGGAGATGATCTCATATGTTTACATATGAGATCATCTCCCATTGGCAGCTGCGATCGCGCTGTGAACGGCCGCTTTGATTGGCCGTTCACGGCGATCTGTATTTGCCTGTCTCCGGGAGACACGGCGAAAACAAAACTTCCGCGATGCGCGCCCCCGGCGGCGCGCATTGCGGAAGTAAACAGAAGGCCGTCCAGGGACGGCCAGGCGAAGGAACCCGTCTGCTCTAAGGCCGTCATTCGGCTATAGGGCGGGCGGGAGGTGGTTAATACTCTGACCTTTTCCTCTTTCAGCTTCTGCTGGCATCCCTCTCCAGGCTGCTAGGAATGTCCCAGGAGAAGTGCACTCGGTATCAGTCTGCCTGGTACAGGAGCTGGCACTACAGAGGAAGCATCGGCTTATGCGGCTCCCTCCCTCCACCTCTGATGCTCTGGGATGGCAGGTTGCAAACCCATTGATCACAAGTTGGGCTTGCCAACCCACCCTCCCAGAGCATGGGCATGCACTTTCCTGGTTTGAGGTCAGGCCACATCAAAGGTCTACGAGGTGGCCTGTAGGCCACAGGTTAAGCACCCCTGGCATAAGTGAATGAAAAAAATTAGGGATGCTCCGAAATTTCACCGCCGAAACATATTGGCCGAAAAAACGGCCGATAATGGAGCCGAAAATGGGATGGGGCCTGGGCGGTTGGGGGGGAGGACTCCGCCCCCTGACCTTTGTGCCGCCCATCATGGGGGTGTCCTATAGCGCAGGAGAGCCACCTCCGCCGCCTGATTGGTCACAGCTCCGGGAACATCACAGCTTTAATTTCAATAGCTGTGTGTTCCCGGCCACGTGCCGTCACATACAGCCCCTCCCCCTTGTCCGGGGAACTTTGATAGGCAGATCACCCGTCCCAGGATTGGACGGATGATCTGTCAAAGTTCCCCGGACAAGGGGGAGGGGCTGTATGTGACGGCACGTGGCCGGGAACACACAGCTATTGAAATGAAAGCTGTGATGTTCCCGGAGCTGTGATCAAACAGGCGGCGGAGGTGGCTCTCCTCTCTTCCCTTCACAGGCTGGCTGCAATGGGGGACATGCTGGCTGCATCTGATGGGCACTGGTGAGGCTGCATTGATCTCTTGTATCATGTGTGCAGTTTCTGACCGTCTCCTGTACCATGTCCCCAGTCTGTGACCGTCTCCTGTGCCATGTCCCCAGTCTGTGACCGTCTCCTGTGCCATGTCCCCAGTCTGTGACCGTCTCCTGTGCCATGTCCCCAGTCTGTGACCGTCTCCTGTGCCATGTCCCCAGTCTGTGACCGTCTCCTGTGCCATGTCCCCAGTCTGTGACCGTCTCCTGTGCCATGTCCCCAGTCTGTGACCGTCTCCTGTACCATGTCCTCAGTCTCTGACCATCTCCTGTACCATGTCCTCAGTCTCTGACCGTCTCCTGTACCATGTCCTCAGTCTCTGACCGTCTCCTGTACCATGTCCTCAGTCTCTGACCATCTCCTGTACCATGTCCTCTGTCTCTGACCGTCTCCTGTACCATGTCCTCAGTCTCTGACCGTCTCCTGTACCATGTCCTCAGTCTCTGACCGTCTCCTGTACCATGTCCTCTGTCTCTGACCAACCACTGTACCATGTCCCCAGTCTCTGACCATCTCCTGTACCATGTCCTCAGTCTCTGACCATCTCCTGTATAAAAATCTTTTTTTTTAAATATGTTTCGGTAACGGTTTTGGTTTTCGGCCTAGTGTATTTTTCATTTTCGGTATCTGTTTCGGCACCAAAAAACCCATTCGATGCACTCCTAAAAAAAAAAAAAAAAAAAAAATATATATATATATATATATTATGTTGCGCTGTGTCTTTAAGATTCTTTAAAGGATAAATCCACCTTTGGGAACGTATTACATGTTCCATCCGTTTTTAAGGTGAAACATGTAACATGTTCCTACTGCTGCAGCCATTCACCGTTCCCTCCTCTCCCTCTGGCAGCAGCATGGGGAGAAGTTCCCTATACTAGCTGTCACTTTTTCAAAACAGTGCGGCCGCACGGGGCTCTGCTCACACGGCTGCATTATTCATTCACAGCACAGGACTCTGTGTGTGTGAATGATCTACAAGCATCGCCATCCTTTGCGGCTGTTGGTTTGCAGTTCTCAATGATCTACCACTGCGCTGTTCAGTGCTATGGTAGTTCATTGAGTCTTCTTGTCAGTGTGAAACTGCCTGGCTGTACGATGTGCAGGGCAAACAGCTTACGCTGACAGTCTGCAGGAGACCTGCATGGGATCAGCAATCTGCTGATCGCTGGTGCCATGTTTTCCAGGCTCCAAAAGGCAAAAAAAATTTGCATTTATTTATTTGAAGTGAACTTCTCATATTAACCTCCCTGGCGGTTTCCCGGAGTGTGGCTCGGGGTTAAATTTCCGCACCATTAGCGGTAACCCCGAGCCACACTCGGGATTGCATTGCAGGATCCTGGTGCAGTGTACTTACCTTGTCCCAGGCCAGGATCCTGCAATATCCCCCCCGCTGTGTCTTCCGCCCAATGCCTCTGTGTGCTGGGCTCCATTCCCTGCGAGCGGCGCATGGGGGTAGAGCCCAGCTGCAAATTCAAAAATGTGAAAAATCATGATACATACAGTACACTGTAATCTTAACAATGTAAACCTGATTCATGAACTTTTTTCATGTGCTCTGATTAAACCAAGAGTCCTTTGGTGAAATCGATTGGTCAGAAGTGACGATCTAGTGATCCTCTCTCCCATTCGCTAACATACTTTTGACCAATAGATTCCAAGCCTGCCCACCACGACAAGGTAGACTCTTCTAGGGCAGGACCAACACTCAGTGGCGTAACTAGAATCTTCAGGGCCCACGATGCAAGAAACCAAAAGGGCCCCCCTGAACCCCAGCCAGGGCCCTTCCCTCCGAGTCCGGCGATGGAACTCCAGGGCGTGGTCACAGGTATGACCTTTGTGAGCCCTGTAGTTCCACCACTGGCATCAGTAGTTTTTTTTTATTATTATTATTTTTTTTTAGGTGCCCCATTGGGGCACTGTCCCTAGGCAGGATGGGGTCCCTGTCCCCAGAAGAGATGAGGTCCTTTTCTCCAGGGCAGATGAAGTTACTGCCCCCAGGTGAGAAGGGGTCCCTGTCCCCAGATGAGAAGGGGTCCCTGTCCCCAGGGGAGATGGGGTCCCTGTCCTGGCTCTCATAGGGCTGCACTGCATCTGTGTGCTTAAAGTTTGTTTAGCTGGGAGAAGTATGCAGTGCAGTGTGGGCCAGACTCGGTGGTGGGGACTCTGGCTGGGGAGAACAGACATCGGACTAAGCGGCAATGCATGGAGCAGGAGAGGGGTACTCTGAGGAGCCGGGAGAGGACACAGGTCATGCGGGGAATGCACAACTAAAGAGCAGCCAGTGCGATAGTGGAGCATGGAGCTCTGCTAGTCACCCTCCACCTCCAGCCACCCGTGTGCATGGTGCACTGGTACCCCTAGCTGCCTATGCTGCTGCCGGCCATATGTAGAGGGGGCTGCATGGGCCCCCTGCAGCACAGGGCCCAGTTGTGGCCGCGACTGCCGCACCCCCTATAGTTACGCCCCTGCCTACACTAAACTACACTAAGCTACCCTACTGGATGCTAGTCATCGTTTTTCTAATGTTGGATGTATGTTTGTAGTAGGCCTCGTCCTATAATCTGTGTGTGCGATCTGCTCTCTCCTAATCAGTCGTTTTCTTTCCTTCAACCTCTCCAAATCTTACAGTGTATGGCTATCTAAATGTGCTTCTAAAGCCCTAAGTTTTATCACCTTAATGCACTCTATGTACTAAGGAGAAGGCCCTTCTCTGCTGAAGCCGCCCACCCAACCCCCCTTTTCCTTACCTGAGCCCATCCGATCCAGCTTCCACCGCTGTCTCTCTCCTCATTGGACAGACTGATAGCAGTGGGAGCGATTGGCTACAGCTGCTGTCAATCAAATCCGATGACATGGGGGTGCGCGGTGGCCCGAGTCCCGCTTTCTGTGTCAACAGATACAGCAGAGAGTCTCGGGAGTGAGCACGCACAGGTGCCCCCAGGGAAAGCGTCTTTCCGTGGGGGCACCTGATGAAGAGGAGGGTCCTGGAGTGCCAGTGGGGGGTACCCAGAGGGGCTGCTCTGTGCAAAACCATTGCATAGAGCAGGTAAGTATAGGCATGTTTTGTATTTTTTTTTTTTTTTTTTTTATAAAAATTCCCAGTCTAAAAAGAAAATATCTGTTATTACTATACTTATACATTCATACAATTTTTTTTTTTTTGCTTTTTTTGTTTCTTTTCTCAAAACATCAATTACTATAAAACTGCTAGAAGTATGCTGTATAGAGGAAAGATGTTAAATATTAACTTAACCCTTAACTATTAGGCCCCCTTCACACGGGACGAATCGGATGGATGGGCTCCGCTAGCTCAGTGGGGGATCGCTCCGTTGATCCTCGCTGAGCCGGCAGATGACAGGTCTGTCTCCGCTCCCTGTGCAGGGATGGACCTATCAGAGCCCCGCTGTTCTCTATGGGCAGATCGGATGAAAATGGACTGCGTGACCGTTCTCATCCGATCCCATCTGATCCGCTGGACGGATCGCAAACGTATCGCCATCTGTCTGTTTTGAGCAGATCTTGTCGGATCGGATGGCAGGCGGGTGTCAGCGGACACATCTTCACTGACATCCGCCTGCCCATATGAGTCAATGAGTGGCCGGCTCAGATCTGACTGAAAATGGATCCAAGCGGGTCAGTCGTGTAAAAGGGGCCTTACAGTTGTCACCAAACTGCAGCCCTGGGGGCAGATGTGGCCCTTTGCTTGCTTTTATCCTGCCCTTGAAGCATTATTCCTCCCACCAACTCCAATGATGGGGCGCTATTCCTCCCACTGACACCAATGATGGGGCGCTATTCCTCCCACTGACTCCAATGATGGGGCACTATTCCCCCACTGACACCAATGATGGGGCACTATTCCTCCGACTGACTCCAATGATGGGGCGCTATTCCTCCCACTGACACCAATGATGGGGCGCTATTCCTCCCACTGACTCCAATGATGGGGCACTAGTCCCCCACTGACACCAATGATGGGGCACTATTCCTCCCACTGACTCCAATGGTGGGGCACTATTCCCCCCACTGACTCCAATGATGGGGCACTATTCCCCCCACTGACTCCAATGATGGGGCACTATTCCCCCCACTGACTCCAATGATGGGGCACTATTCCCCCCACTGACTCCAATGATGGGGCACTATTCCCACCACTGACTCCAATAATGGGCCACTATTCCCCCCACTGACACCAATGATGGGGCACTATTCTCCACTGACTGCAATAATGGGGCATTATAACTCCCTCTGACTCCAAAAATGGGGCACTATTCTCCACTGACTCCAATAATGGGGTACTATTCCCCCCACTGACTCCAATAATGGGGCACTATAACTCCCACTGACACCAATAATGGGGCACTATTCCCCCACTGACTCCAATAATGGGGCACTATTCCCCCCACTGACTCCAATGATGGGGCACTATTCCCCCACTGACTACAATGATGGGGCACTATTCCCCCACTGACTCCAATGATGGGGCACTATTCCCCCACTGACTCCAATAATGGGACACTATTCCTCCATCTGACTCCAATGATGGGACACTATTCTCCCACTGACTCCAATAATGGGGTACTACCCCCCCACTGGCTCGAATAATGGGGTACTATTCCCCCCACTGACTCCAATAATGGGGCACTATTCCCCCACTGACTCCAATGATGGGACACTATTCCCCCCCACAGACACCAATGATGGGCCACTATCCCTCCACTGACTCCAATGATGGGCCACTATTCCCCCACTGACTGCAATAATGGGGCATTATAACTCCCTCTGACTCCAATAATGGGGCACTATTCCCCCACTGACTCCAATAATGGGGCACTATTCCCCCACTGACTGCAATAATGGGGCACTATTCACCCACTGACTGCAATAATGGGGCACTATTCCCCCCACTGACTCCAATGATGGGGCACTATTCCCCCGTTGACTCCAATGATGGGGCACTATTCCCCCACTGACTCCAATGATGGGGCACTATTCCCCCACTGACTCCAATGATGAGGCACTATTCCCCCACTGACGCCAATGATGGGTCACTATTCCTCCATCTGACTCCAATGATGGGACACTATTCTCCCACTGACTCCAATAATGGGGTACTATTCCCCCCCACTGGCTCCAATAATGGGGTACTATTCCCCCCACTGACTCCAATAATGGGGCACTATTCCCCCACTGACTCCAATGATGGGACACTATTCCCCCCAGTGACTCCAATGATGGGTCACTAATCCCCCCACTGACTCCAATGATGGGGCGCTATTCCTCCCACTGACTCCAATGATGGGGCACTATTCCCCCACTGACACCAATGATGGGGCACTATTCCTCCCACTGACTCCAATGGTGGGGCACTATTCCTCCCACTGACTCCAATGGTGGGGCACTATTCCCCCCACTGACTCCAATGATGGGGCACTATTCCCCCCACTGACTCCAATGATGGGGCACTATTCCCCCCACTGACTCCAATGATGGGGCACTATTCCCCCCACTGACTCCAATGATGGGGCACTATTCCCCCCACTGACTCCAATGATGGGGCACTATTCCCACCACTGACTCCAATAATGGGCCACTATTCCCCCCACTGACACCAATGATGGGGCACTATTCTTCCCACTGACTCCAATAATGGGACACTATTCTCCACTGACTGCAATAATGGGGCACTATTCCCCCCACTGACTCCAATAATGGGGCACTATAACTCCCACTGACACCAATAATGGGGCACTATTTCCCCCACTGACTCCAATTATGGGGCACTATTCCCCCACTGACTACAATGATGGGGCACTATTCCCCTACTGACTCCAATGATGGGTCACTATTTCCCCACTGACTCCAATGATGGGACACTATTCCCCCACTGACTCCAATGATGGGGCACTATTACCCCACTGACTCCAATGATGGGTCACTATTCCTCCATCTGACTCCAATGATGGGACACTATTCTCCCACTGACTCCAATAATGGGGTACTATTCCCCCCCACTGGCTCCAATAATGGGGTACTATTCCCCCCACTGACTAGAAATAATGGGACACTAATCCCCCCACTGACTCCAATGATGGGCCACTAATCCCCCCACTGACTCCAATGATGGGCCACTATTCCCCCACTGACTCCAATGAAGGAGCACTACTCCACCACTGACACCAATGATGGGGCACTATTCCTCCCACTGACTCCAATGATGGGACACTATTCTCCACTGACTCCAATAATGGGGTACTATTCCCCCCACTGACTCCAATAATGGGGCACTAATCCCCCCACTGACTCCAATGATGGGCCACTATTCCCCCCACTGACTCCAATGATGGGCCACTATTCCCCCACTGACTCCAATGATGGGCCACTATTCCCCCACTGACACCAATGATGGGGCACTATTCCTCCCACTGACTCCAATGATGGGACACTATTCTCCACTGACTCCAATAATGGGGTACTATTCCCCCCACTGACACCAATAATGGGGCACTATAACTCCCACTGACTCCAAAAATGGGGCACTATTCCCCCACTGACTCCAATGATGGGGCACTATTCCCCCACTGACTCCAATGATGGGGCACGATTCCTCCATCTGACTCCAATGATGGGGCACGATTCCTCCATCTGACTCCAATGATGGGTCACTATTCCTCCATCTGACTCCAATGATGGGACACTATTCCCCCCACTGACTCAAATAATGGGGTACTATTCCCCCCACTGACTCCAATAATGGGGCACTATTCCCCCACTGACTCCAATGATGGGACACTATTCCCCCCCACAGACACCAATGATGGGCCAATATTCCCCCACTGACTGCAATAATGGGGCATTATAACTCCCTCTGACTCCAATAATGGGGCACTATTCCCCCACTGACTCCAATAATGGGGCACTATTCACCCACTGACTCCAATAATGGGGCGCTATTCCTCCCACTGACTCCAATGATGGGGCACTATTCCCCCACTGACACCAATGATGGGGCACTATTCCTCCCACTGACTCCAATGGTGGGGCACTATTCCCCCCACTGACTCCAATGGCGGGGCACTATTCCCCCCACTGACTCCAATGATGGGGCACTATTCCCCCACTGACTCCAATGATGGGGCACTATTCCCCCCACTGACTCCAATGATGGGGCACTATTCCCCCCACTGACTCCAATGATGGGGCACTATTCCCCCCACTGACTCCAATGATGGGGCACTATTCCCACCACTGACTCCAATGATGGGGCACTATTCCCACCACTGACTCCAATAATGGGCCACTATTCCCCCCACTGACACCAATGATGGGGCACTATTCCTCCCACTGACTCCAATAATGGGACACTATTCTCCACTGACTGCAATAATGGGGCACTATTCCCCCCACTGACTCCAATAATGGGGCACTATAACTCCCACTGACACCAATAATGGGGCACTATTCCCCCACTGACTCCAATAATGGGGCACTATTCGCCCCACTGACTCCAATTTTGGGGCACTATTCCCCCACTGACTACAATGATGGGGCACTATTTCCCCACTGACTCCAATGATGGGACACTATTCCCCCCACTGACTCCAATGATGGGCCACTAATCCCCCCACTGACTCCAATGATGGGGCGCTATTCCTCCCACTGACTCCAATGATGGGGCACTATTCCCCCACTGACTCCAATAATGGGGCACTATTCCCCACTGACTCCAATAATGGGGCACTATTCACCCACTGACTCCAATAATGGGGCACTATTCCCCCACTGACTCCAATGATGGGGCACTATTCCCCCACTGACTCCAATGACTGGGCAGTATTCCCCCACTGACTCCAATGATGGGGCACTATTACCCCACTGACTCCAATAATGGGGTACTATCCCCCCCCACTGGCTCCAATAATGGGGTACTATTCCCCCCACTGACTCCAATAATGGGACACTAATCCCCCCACTGACTCCAATGATGGGCCACTAATCCCTCCACTGACTCCAATGATGGGCCACTATTCCCCCACTGACTCCAATGAAGGAGCACTACTCCACCACTGACACCAATGATGGGGCACTATTCCTCCCACTGACTCCAATGATGGGACACTATTCTCCACTGACTCCAATAATGGGGTACTTTTCCCCCCACTGACTCCAATAATGGGGCACTAATCCCCCCACTGACTCCAATGATGGGCCACTATTCCCCCCACTGACTCCAATGATGGGCCACTATTCCCCCACTGACTCCAATGAAGGAGCACTACTCCACCACTGACACCAATGATGGGGCACTATTCCTCCCACTGACTCCAATGATGGGACACTATTCTCCACTGACTCCAATAATGGGGTACTATTCCCCCCACTGACTCCAATAATGGGGCACTATAACTCCCACTGACACCAATAATGGGGCACTATAACTCCCACTGACTCCAAAAATGGGGCACTATTCCCCCACTGACTTCAATGATGGAGCACTATTCCCCCACTGACTCCAATGATGGGGCACTATTCCCCCACTGACTCCAATGATAGGGCACTATTCCCCCACTGACTCCAATGATGGGTCACTATTCCTCCATCTGACTCCAATGATGGGACACTATTCCCCCCACTGACTCCAATAATGGGGTACTATTCCCCCCACTGACTCCAATAATGGGGCACTATTCCCCCACTGACTCCAATGATGGGACACTATTCCCCCCCACAGACACCAATGATAGGCCAATATTCCCCCACTGACTGCAATAATGGGGCATTATAACTCCCTCTGACTCCAATAATGGGGCACTATTCCCCCACTGACTCCAATAATGGGGCACTATTCCCCCACTGACTCCAATAATGGGGCACTATTCCCCCACTGACTCCAATAATGGGGCACTATTCCCCCACTGACTCCAATGATGGGGCACTATTCCCCCACTGACTCCAATGATGGGGCACTATTCCTCCATCTGACTCCAATGATGGGACACTATCCTCCCACTGACTCCAATAATGGGGTACTATTCCCCCCCACTGGCTCCAATAATGGGGTACTATTCCCCCCACTGACTCCAATAATGGGGCACTATTCCCCCACTGACTCCAATGATGGGACACTATTCCCCCCACTGACTCCAATGATGGGCCACTAATCCCCCCACTGACTCCAATGATGGGCCACTATTCCCCCCACTGACTCCAATAATGGGGCACTATTCCCCCACTGACTCCAATGAAGGAGCACTACTCCACCACTGACACAAATGATGGGGCACTATTCCTCCCACTGACACCAATGATGGGGCACTATTCCTCCCACTGACTCCAATGATGGGACACTATTCTCCACTGACTCCAATAATGGGGCACTATAACTCCCACTGACACCAATAATGGGGCACTATAACTCCCACTGACTCCAATAATGGGGCACTATTCCCCCACTGACTCCAATGATGGGGCACTATTCCCCCACTGACTCCAATGATGGGTCACTATTCCTCCATCTGACTCCAATGATGGGAAACTATTCTCCCACTGACTCCAATAATGGGGTACTATTCCCCCCCCCACTGGCTCCAATAATGGGGTACTATTCCCCCCACCGACTCCAATAATGGGGCACTATTCCCCCACTGACTCCAATGATGGGTCACTATTCCCCCCACAGACACCAATGATGGGCCAATATTCCCCGACTGACTGCAATAATAGGGCATTATAACTCCCTCTGACTCCAATAATGGGGCACTATTCCCCCACAGACTCCAATAATGGGGCACTATTCCCCCACTGACTCCAATAATGGGGCACTATTCACCCACTGACTCCAATAATGGGGCACTATTCCCCCACTGACTCCAATGATGGGGCACTATTCCCCCACTGACTCCAATGACGGGGCACTATTCCCCCACTGACTCCAATGATGGGGCACTATTCCTCCATCTGACTCCAATGATGGGACACTATTCCCCCCCACAGACATCAATGATGGGCCAATATTCCCCCACTGACTGCAATAATGGGGCATTATAACTCCCTCTGACTCCAATAATGGGGCACTATTCCCCCACATACTCCAATAATGGGGCACTATTCCCCCACTGACTCCAATAATGGGGCACTATTCACCCACTGACTCCAATAATGGGGCACTATTCCCCCACTGACTCCAATGATGGGGCACTATTCCCCCACTGACTCCAATGATGGGGCACTATTCCTCAATCTGACTCCAATGATGGGACACTATTCTCCCACTGACTCCAATAATGGGACACTATTCCCCCACTGACTCCAATGATGGGACACTACTCCACCACTGACTCCAAAGATGGGGCACTACTCCACCACTGACTCCAATAATGGGTCACTATTCCCCCACTGACTTCAATGATGGGGCACTATTCCCCACTGACCCCAATAATGGGGCACTATTCCCCTACTGACTTGTATGATGGGGCACTATTCCCCCACTGACTCCAATGATGGGGTACTATTCCCCCCCACTGACTCCAATAATGGGGCACTATTCCCCCACTGACTCCAATAATGGGGCACTATTCCCCCACTGACTCCAATAATGGGGCACTACTCCCCCACTGACTCCAATAATGGGGCACTATTCCCCCACTAACTCCAATGATGGGGTACTATTTCTCCACTGACTCCAATAATGGGCCACTATTCCTCCCACTGACTCCAATGATGGGGCACTATTCCTCCATCTGACTCCAATGATGGGACACTATTCTCCCACTGACTCCAATAATGGGGTACTATTCCCCCCACTGGCTCCAATAATGGGGTACTATTCCCCCCACTGACTCCAATAATGGGGCACTATTCCCCCACTGACTCCAATGATGGGACACTATTCCCCCCCACAGACACCAATGATGGGCCAATATTCCCCCACTGACTGCAATAATGGGGCATTATAACTCCCTCTGACTCCAATAATGGGGCACTATTCCCCCACTGACTCCAATAATGGGGCACTATTCCCCCACTGACTCCAATAATGGGGCACTATTCCCCCACTGACTCCAATGATGGGGCACTATTCCCCCACTGACTCCAATGATGGGGCACTATTCCCCCACTGACTCCAATGATGGGGCACTATTCCCCCACTGACTCCAATGATGGGACACTATTCAACCCCACTGACTCCAATAATGGGGTACTATTCCCCTCCCACTGGCTCCAATAATGGGGTACTATTCCCCCCACCGACTCCAATAATGGGGCACTATTCCCCCACTGACTCCAATGATGGGACACTATTCACCCCCACTGACTGCAATAATGGGGCATTATAACTCCCTCTGACTCCAATAATGGGGCACTATTCCCCCACAGACTCCAATAATGGGGCACTATTCCCCCACTGACTCCAATAATAGGGCATTATTCACCCACTAACTCCAATAATGGGGCACTATTCCCCCACTGACTCCAATGATGGGGCACTATTCCCCCACTGACTCCAATGATGGGGCACTATTCCTCCATCTGACTCCAATGATGGGACACTATTCTCCCACTGGCTCCAATAATGAGGTACTATTCCCCCCACTGACTCCAATAATGGGGCACTATTCCCCCACTGACTCCAATGATGGGCCACTATTCCCCCCACTGACTCCAATGATGGGGCACTACTCCACCACTGACTCCAATGATGGGGCACTACACCACCACTGACTCCAATAATGGGGCACTATTCCCCCCACTGACTCCAATAATGGGGCACTATTCCCCCCACTGACTCCAATAATGGGGCACTATTCCTCCCACTGACTCCAATAATGGGTCACTATTCCCCCACTGACTCCAATGATGGGGTACTATTCCCCCCCACTGACTCCAATAATAGGGTACTGTCCCCCCCCCCCACTGACTCCAATGATGGGGCACTATTCCCACCCACTGACACCAATGATGGGCCACTATTCCCTGACTGACTCCAATAATGGGGCACTATTCCCCCGCTGACTCCAATAATGTGGCACCATTCCCCCACTGACTCCAATGATGGGGCACTATTCCCCCACTGACTCCAATAATGGGGAACTATTCCCCCACTGACCCCAATGATGGGGCACTATTCCCACACTCACTCCAATAATGGGGCACTATTCCCCACTGATTCCAATGATGGGGCACTATTCCCCCACTCACTCTAATGATGGGGCACTATTCCCCCACTGACTCCAATGATGGGTCACTAGTCCTCCACCTGACTCCAATAATGGGGTACTATTCCCCCACACTGGCTCCAATAATGGGGTACTTTTCCCCCCACCGACTCCAATAATGGGGCACTATTCCCCCACTGACTCCAATAATGGGGCAATATTCCCACACTGACTCCAATGATGGGGCACTATTCCCCCACTGACTTCAATAATGGGGCACTATTCCCCCACTGACACCAATAATGGGGCACTATTCCCCCACTGACTCCAATAATGGGCCTCTATTCCTCCCACTGACTCCAATGATGGGGCACTATTCCCCCACTGACTCCAATTATGGGGCACTATTCCCCCACTGACTCCAATAATGGGCCTCTATTCCTCCCACTGACTCCAATGATGGGGCACTATTCCCCCACTGACTCCAATTATGGGGTCCTATTCCCCCACTGACTCCAATGATGGGACACTATTCCCCCACTGACTCCAATAATGGGGCACTATAACTCCCACTGACCCCAATAATGGGGCACTATTCCCCCACTGACTCCAATAATGGGGCACTATTCCCCCCACTGACTCCAATAATGGGGCACTATTCCCCCACTGACTCCAATAATGGGGCACTATTCCCACACTGACTCCAATGATGGGGCACTATCCCCCCACTGACTTCAATAATGGGGCACTATTCCCCCACTGACTCCAATAATGGGGCACTATTCCCCCACTGACTCCAATAATGGGCCTCTATTCCTCCCATTGACTCCAATGATGGGGCACTATTCCGCCACTGACTCCAGTAATGGGCCTCTATTCCTCCCACTGACTCCAGTAATGGGGCACTATTCCCCCACTGACTCCAATAATGGGGCACTATTCCCCCGACCGACTCCAATGATGGGCCACTATTCCCCCCACTGACTCCAATAATGGGCCACTTTTCCCCCCACTGACTCCAGTAATGGGGCACTATTCCCCCACTGACTCCAATAATGGGGCACTATTCCCCCGACTGACTCCAATGATGGGCCACTGTTCCTCCCACTGACTCCAATGATGGGGCCCTATTCCCCCGATGACTCCAATGATGGGGCACTATTCCGCCACTGACTCCAATAATGGGCCACTATTCCTCCCACTGACTCCAATGATGGGCCACTATTCCTCCCACTGACTCCAGTAATGGGGCACTATTCCCCCACCGACTCCAATAATGGGGCACTATTCCCCCCACTGACTCCAATGATGGGGCACTATTCACCCACTGACTCCAATAATGTGGCACTATTCCCCCACTGACTCCAATGATGGGGCACTATTCCCCCACTGACTCCAATAATGGGGCACTAGTCCTCCATCTGACTCCAATAATGGGGTACTATTCCCCCACACTGGCTCCAATAATGGGGTACTTTTCCCCCCACCGACTCCAATAATGGGGCACTATTCCCCCACTGACTCCAATGATGGGTCACTAGTCCTCCATCTGACTCCAATAATGGGGTACTATTCCCCCACACTGGCTCCAATAATGGGGTACTTTTCCCCCCACCGACTCCAATAATGGGGCACTATTCCCCCACTGACTCCAATAATGGGGCACTATTCCCCCACTGACTCCAATAATGGGGCACTATTCCCCCACTGACTCCAATAATGGGGCACTATTCCCCCACTGACTCCAATAATGGGCCTCTATTCCTCCCACTGACTCCAATGATGGGGCACTATTCCCCCACTGACTCCAATTATGGGGTCCTATTCCTCCCACTGACTCCAATGATGGGGCACTATTCCCCCACTGACTCCAATTATGGGGTCCTATTCCCCCACTGACTCCAATAATGGGGCACTATAACTCCCACTGACCCCAATAATGGGGCACTTTTCCCCCACTGACTCCAATAATGGGGCACTATTCCCCCACTGACTCCAATAATGGGGCACTATAACTCCCACTGACCCCAATAATGGGGCACTTTTCCCCCACTGACTCCAATAATGGGGCACTATTCCCCCACTGACTCCAATAATGGGGCACTATTCCCCCCACTGACTCCAATAATGGGGCACTATTCCCACACTGACTCCAATGATGGGGCACTATTCCCCCACTGACTTCAATAATGGGGCACTATTCCCCCACTGACTCCAATAATGGGGCACTATTCCCCCACTGACTCCAATAATGGGCCTCTATTCCTCCCATTGACTCCAATGATGGGGCACTATTCCTCCCACTGACTCCAATGATGGGGCACTATTCCGCCACTGACTCCAATAATGGGCCAATATTCCCCCCACTGACTCCAGTAATGGGGCACTATTCCCCCACTGACTCCAGTAATGGGGCACTATTCCCCCACTGACTCCAGTAATGGGGCACTATTCCCCCACTGACTCCAGTAATGGGGCACTATTCCCCCACTGACTCCAATAATGGGGCTCTATTCCCCCGACTGACTCCAATGATGGGCCACTATTCCCCCCACTGACTCCAATAATGGGCCACTATTCCTCCCACTGACTCCAATAATGGGCCACTATTCCCCCCACTGACTCCAATAATGGGCCACTATTCCTCCCACTGACTCCAATAATGGGCCACTATTCCTCCCACTGACTCCAATGATGGGGCACTATTCCCCCACTGACTCCAATAATGGGGAACTATTCCCCCACTGACCCCAATGATGGGGCACTATTCCCACACTCACTCCAATAATGGGGCACTATTCCCCACTGACTCCAATGATGGGGCACTATTCCCCACATCACTCTAATGATGGGGCACTATTCCCCCACTGACTCCAATGATGGGTCACTAGTCCTCCACCTGACTCCAATAATGGGGTACTATTCCCCCACACTGGCTCCAATAATGGGGTACTTTTCCCCCCACCGACTCCAATAATGGGGCACTATTCCCCCACTGACTCCAATAATGGGGCAATATTCCCACACTGACTCCAATGATGGGGCACTATTCCCCCACTGACTTCAATAATGGGGCACTATTCCCCCACTGACACCAATAATGGGGCACTATTCCCCCACTGACTCCAATAATGGGCCTCTATTCCTCCCACTGACTCCAATGATGGGGCACTATTCCCCCACTGACTCCAATTATGGGGCCCTATTCCTCCCACTGACTCCAATGATGGGGCACTATTCCCCCACTGACTCCAATTATGGGGTCCTGTTCCCCCACTGACTCCAATAATGGGACACTATAACTCCCACTGACCCCAATAATGGGGCACTATTCCCCCACTGACTCCAATAATGGGGCACTATTCCCCCACTGACTCCAATAATGGGGCACTATTCCCCCACTGACTCCAATAATGGGGCACTATTCCCACACTGACTCCAATGATGGGGCACTATTCCCCCACTGACTCCAATAATGGGGCACTATAACTCCCACTGACCCCAATAATGGGGCACTATTCCCCCACTGACTCCAATAATGGGGCACTATTCCCCCACTGACTCCAATAATGGGGCACTATTCCCCCACTGACTCCAATAATGGGGCACTATAACTCCCACTGACCCCAATAATGGGGCACTATTCCCCCACTGACTCCAATAATGGGGCACTATTCCCCCACTGACTCCAATAATGGGGCACTATTCCCCCACTGACTCCAATAATGGGGCACTATTCCCACACTGACTCCAATGATGGGGCACTATCCCCCCACTGACTTCAATAATGGGGCACTATTCCCCCACTGACTCCAATAATGGGGCACTATTCCCCCACTGACTCCAATAATGGGGCACTATTCCCACACTGACTCCAATGATGGGGCACTATCCCCCCACTGACTTCAATAATGGGGCACTATTCCCCCACTGACTCCAATAATGGGGCACTATTCTGCCACTGACTCCAATAATGGGCCTCTATTCCTCCCACTGACTCCGATGATGTAGCACTATTCCTCCCACTGACTCCAGTAATGGGGCACTATTCCCCCACTGACTCCAATAATGGGGCACTATTCCCCCGACTGACTCCAATGATGGGCCACTATTCCCCCCTCTGACTCCAATAATGGGCCACTATTCCTCCCACTGACTCCAATGATGGGCCACTATTCCTCCCACTGACTCCAGTAATGGGGCACTATTCCCCCACCGACTCCAATAATGGGGCACTATTCCCCCCAATGACTCCAATGATGGGGCACTATTCCCCCACTGACTCCAATAATGGGCCACTATTCCTCCCACTGACTCCAATGATGGGCCACTATTCCTCCCACTGACTCCAGTAATGGGGCACTATTCCCCCACCGACTCCAATAATGGGGCACTATTCCCCCCAATGACTCCAATGATGGGGCACTATTCACCCACTGACTCCAATAATGTGGCACTATTCCCCCACTGACTCCAATGATGGGGCACTATTCCCCCACTGACTCCAATAATGGGGCACTATTCCCCCACTGACTCCAATGATGGGTCACTAGTCCTCCATCTGACTCCAATAATGGGGTACTATTCCCCCACACTGGCTCCAATAATGGGGTACTTTTCCCACCACCGACTTCAATAATGGGGCACTATTCCCCCACTGACTCCAATAATGGGGCACTATTCCCCCACTGACTCCAATAATGGGGCACTATTCCCCCACTGACTCCAATAATGGGGCACTATTCCCCCACTGACTCCAATAATGGGCCTCTATTCCTCCCACTGACTCCAATGATGGGGCACTATTCCCCCACTGACTCCAATTATGGGGTCCTATTCCTCCCACTGACTCCAATAATGGGGCACTATTCTGCCACTGACTCCAATAATGGGCCTCTATTCCTCCCACTGACTCCGATGATGTAGCACTATTTCCCCACTGACTCCAATAATGGGCCACTATTCCTCCCACTGACTCCAGTAATGGGGCACTATTCCCCCACTGACTCCAATAATGGGGCACTATTCCCCCGACTGACTCCAATGATGGGCCACTATTCCCCCCACTGACTCCAATAATGGGCCACTGTTCCTCCCACTGACTCCAATGATGGGGCCCTATTCCCCCGATGACTCCAATGATGGGGCCCTATTCCCCCACTGACTCCAATAATGGGGCACTATTCCCCCACTGACTCCAATAATGGGGCACTATTCCCCCACTGACTCCAATAATGGGGCACTATTCCCACACTGACTCCAATGATGGGGCACTATCCCCCCACTGACTTCAATAATGGGGCACTATTCCCCCACTGACTCCAATAATGGGGCACTATTCCCCCACTGACTCCAATAATGGGGCACTATTCCCACACTGACTCCAATGATGGGGCACTATCCCCCCACTGACTTCAATAATGGGGCACTATTCCCCCACTGACTCCAATAATGGGGCACTATTCTGCCACTGACTCCAATAATGGGCCTCTATTCCTCCCACTGACTCCGATGATGTAGCACTATTCCTCCCACTGACTCCAGTAATGGGGCACTATTCCCCCACTGACTCCAATAATGGGGCACTATTCCCCCGACTGACTCCAATGATGGGCCACTATTCCCCCCACTGACTCCAATAATGGGCCACTGTTCCTCCCACTGACTCCAATGATGGGGCCCTATTCCCCCGATGACTCCAATGATGGGGCCCTATTCCCCCACTGACTCCAATAATGGGCCACTATTCCTCCCACTGACTCCAATGATGGGCCACTATTCCTCCCACTGACTCCAGTAATGGGGCACTATTCCCCCACCGACTCCAATAATGGGGCACTATTCCCCCCAATGACTCCAATGATGGGGCACTATTCACCCACTGACTCCAATAATGTGGCACTATTCCCCCACTGACTCCAATGATGGGGCACTATTCCCCCACTGACTCCAATAATGGGGCACTATTCCCCCACTGACTCCAATGATGGGTCACTAGTCCTCCATCTGACTCCAATAATGGGGTACTATTCCCCCACACTGGCTCCAATAATGGGGTACTTTTCCCCCCACCGACTCCAATAATGGGGCACTATTCCCCCACTGACTCCAATAATGGGGCACTATTCCCCCACTGACTCCAATAATGGGGCACTATTCCCCCACTGACTCCAATAATGGGCCTCTATTCCTCTCACTGACTCCAATGATGGGGCACTATTCCCCCACTGACTCCAATAATGGGCCTCTATTCCCCCACTGACTCCAATTATGGGGTCCTATTCCCCCACTGACTCCAATAATGGGGTACTATAACTCCCACTGACCCCAATAATGGGGCACTTTTCCCCCACCGACTCCAATAATGGGGCACTATTCCCCCACTGACTCCAATAATGGGGCACTATAACTCCCACTGACCCCAATAATGGGGCACTTTTCCCCCACCGACTCCAATAATGGGGCACTATTCCCCCACTGACTCCAATAATGGGGCACTATAACTCCCACTGACCCCAATAATGGGGCACCTTTCCCCCACTGACTCCAATAATGGGGCACTATTCCCCCACTGACTCCAATAATGGGGCACTATTCCCCCCACTGACTCCAATAATGGGGCACTATTCCCACACTGACTCCAATGATGGGGCACTATTCCCCCACTGACTTCAATAATGGGGCACTATTCCCCCACTGACTCCAATAATGGGGCACTATTCCCCCACTGACTCCAATAATGGGCCTCTATTCCTCCCATTGACTCCAATGATGGGGCACTATTCCCCCACTGACTCCAATGATGGGGCACTATTCCGCCACTGACTCCAATAATGGGCCAATATTCCCCCCACTGACTCCAGTAATGGGGCACTATTCCCCCACTGACTCCAGTAATGGGGCACTATTCCCCCACTGACTCCAGTAATGGGGCACTATTCCCCCACTGACTCCAATAATGGGGCTCTATTCCCCCGACTGACTCCAATGATGGGCCACTATTCCCCCCACTGACTCCAATGATGGGGCCCTATTCCCCCGATGACTCCAATGATGGGGCCTATTCCCCCACTGACTCCAATGATGGGGCACTATTCCGCCACTGACTCCAATAATGGGCCACTATTCCTCCCACTGACTCCAATGATGGGCCACTATTCCTCCCACTGACTCCAGTAACGGGGCACTATTCCCCCACCGACTCCAATAATGGGGCACTATTCCCCCCACTGACTCCAATGATGGGGCACTATTCACCCACTGACTCCAATAATGGGGCACTATTCCCCCCACTGACTCCAATAATGGGCCACTATTCCCCCCACTGACTCCAATGATGGGCCACTATTCCCCCCACTGACTCCAATAATGGGGCACTATTCCCCCACTGACTCCAATGATGGGGCACTATTGCCCCACTGACTCCAATGATGGGGCACTACTCCACCACTGACTCCAATGATGGGGCAATATTCCCCCACTGACTGCAATAATGGGGCATTATAACTCCCTCTGACTCCAATAATGGGGCACTATTCCCCCACTGACTCCAATAATGGGGCACTATTCCCCCACTGACTCCAATAATGGGGCACTATTCCCCCACTGACTCCAATGATGGGGCACTATTCCCCCACTGACTCCAATGATGGGGCACTATTCCCCCACTGACTCCAATGATGGGGCACTATTCCCCCACTGACTCCAATGATGGGGCACTATTCCCCCACTGACTCCAATGATGGGACACTATTCAACCCCACTGACTCCAATAATGGGGTACTATTCCCCTCCCACTGGCTCCAATAATGGGGTACTATTCCCCCCACCGACTCCAATAATGGGGCACTATTCCCCCACTGACTCCAATGATGGGACACTATTCACCCCCACTGACTGCAATAATGGGGCATTATAACTCCCTCTGACTCCAATAATGGGGCACTATTCCCCCACAGACTCCAATAATGGGGCACTATTCCCCCACTGACTCCAATAATGGGGCATTATTCACCCACTAACTCCAATAATGGGGCACTATTCCCCCACTGACTCCAATGATGGGGCACTATTCCCCCACTGACTCCAATGATGGGGCACTATTCCTCCATCTGACTCCAATGATGGGACACTATTCTCCCACTGGCTCCAATAATGAGGTACTATTCCCCCCACTGACTCCAATAATGGGGCACTATTCCCCCACTGACTCCAATGATGGGCCACTATTCCCCCCACTGACTCCAATGATGGGGCACTACTCCACCACTGACTCCAATGATGGGGCACTACACCACCACTGACTCCAATAATGGGGCACTATTCCCCCCACTGACTCCAATAATGGGGCACTATTCCCCCCACTGACTCCAATAATGGGGCACTATTCCTCCCACTGACTCCAATAATGGGTCACTATTCCCCCACTGACTCCAATGATGGGGTACTATTCCCCCCCACTGACTCCAATAATAGGGTACTGTCCCCCCCCCCCCACTGACTCCAATGATGGGGCACTATTCCCACCCACTGACACCAATGATGGGCCACTATTCCCTGACTGACTCCAATAATGGGGCACTATTCCCCCGCTGACTCCAATAATGTGGCACCATTCCCCCACTGACTCCAATGATGGGGCACTATTCCCCCACTGACTCCAATAATGGGGAACTATTCCCCCACTGACCCCAATGATGGGGCACTATTCCCACACTCACTCCAATAATGGGGCACTATTCCCCACTGATTCCAATGATGGGGCACTATTCCCCCACTCACTCTAATGATGGGGCACTATTCCCCCACTGACTCCAATGATGGGTCACTAGTACTCCACCTGACTCCAATAATGGGGTACTATTCCCCCACACTGGCTCCAATAATGGGGTACTTTTCCCCCCACCGACTCCAATAATGGGGCACTATTCCCCCACTGACTCCAATAATGGGGCAATATTCCCACACTGACTCCAATGATGGGGCACTATTCCCCCACTGACTTCAATAATGGGGCACTATTCCCCCACTGACACCAATAATGGGGCACTATTCCCCCACTGACTCCAATAATGGGCCTCTATTCCTCCCACTGACTCCAATGATGGGGCACTATTCCCCCACTGACTCCAATTATGGGGCACTATTCCCCCACTGACTCCAATAATGGGCCTCTATTCCTCCCACTGACTCCAATGATGGGGCACTATTCCCCCACTGACTCCAATTATGGGGTCCTATTCCCCCACTGACTCCAATGATGGGACACTATTCCCCCACTGACTCCAATAATGGGGCACTATAACTCCCACTGACCCCAATAATGGGGCACTATTCCCCCACTGACTCCAATAATGGGGCACTATTCCCCCCACTGACTCCAATAATGGGGCACTATTCCCCCACTGACTCCAATAATGGGGCACTATTCCCACACTGACTCCAATGATGGGGCACTATCCCCCCACTGACTTCAATAATGGGGCACTATTCCCCCACTGACTCCAATAATGGGGCACTATTCCCCCACTGACTCCAATAATGGGCCTCTATTCCTCCCATTGACTCCAATGATGGGGCACTATTCCGCCACTGACTCCAGTAATGGGCCTCTATTCCTCCCACTGACTCCAGTAATGGGGCAATATTCCCCCACTGACTCCAATAATGGGGCACTATTCCCCCGACCGACTCCAATGATGGGCCACTATTCCCCCCACTGACTCCAATAATGGGCCACTTTTCCCCCCACTGACTCCAGTAATGGGGCACTATTCCCCCACTGACTCCAATAATGGGGCACTATTCCCCCGACTGACTCCAATGATGGGCCACTGTTCCTCCCACTGACTCCAATGATGGGGCCCTATTCCCCCGATGACTCCAATGATGGGGCACTATTCCGCCACTGACTCCAATAATGGGCCACTATTCCTCCCACTGACTCCAATGATGGGCCACTATTCCTCCCACTGACTCCAGTAATGGGGCACTATTCCCCCACCGACTCCAATAATGGGGCACTATTCCCCCCACTGACTCCAATGATGGGGCACTATTCACCCACTGACTCCAATAATGTGGCACTATTCCCCCACTGACTCCAATGATGGGGCACTATTCCCCCACTGACTCCAATAATGGGGCACTAGTCCTCCATCTGACTCCAATAATGGGGTACTATTCCCCCACACTGGCTCCAATAATGGGGTACTTTTCCCCCCACCGACTCCAATAATGGGGCACTATTCCCCCACTGACTCCAATGATGGGTCACTAGTCCTCCATCTGACTCCAATAATGGGGTACTATTCCCCCACACTGGCTCCAATAATGGGGTACTTTTCCCCCCACCGACTCCAATAATGGGGCACTATTCCCCCACTGACTCCAATAATGGGGCACTATTCCCCCACTGACTCCAATAATGGGGCACTATTCCCCCACTGACTCCAATAATGGGGCACTATTCCCCCACTGACTCCAATAATGGGCCTCTATTCCTCCCACTGACTCCAATGATGGGGCACTATTCCCCCACTGACTCCAATTATGGGGTCCTATTCCTCCCACTGACTCCAATGATGGGGCACTATTCCCCCACTGACTCCAATTATGGGGTCCTATTCCCCCACTGACTCCAATAATGGGGCACTATAACTCCCACTGACCCCAATAATGGGGCACTTTTCCCCCACTGACTCCAATAATGGGGCACTATTCCCCCACTGACTCCAATAATGGGGCACTATAACTCCCACTGACTCCAATGATGGGGCACTATTCCCCACTGACTCCAATGATGGATCACTATTCCTCCATCTGACTCCAATGATGGGACAATATTCTCCCACTGACTCCAACAATGGGGTGCTACTCCCCTCCCACTGGCTCCAATGATGGGGCACTATTCCCCCACTGACTTCAATAATGGGGCACTATTCCCCCACTGACTCCAATAATGGGGCACTATTCCCCCACTGACTCCAATAATGGGCCTCTATTCCTCCCATTGACTCCAATGATGGGGCACTATTCCTCCCACTGACTCCAATGATGGGGCACTATTCCGCCACTGACTCCAATAATGGGCCAATATTCCCCCCACTGACTCCAGTAATGGGGCACTATTCCCCCACTGACTCCAGTAATGGGGCACTATTCCCCCACTGACTCCAGTAATGGGGCACTATTCCCCCACTGACTCCAGTAATGGGGCACTATTCCCCCACTGACTCCAATAATGGGGCTCTATTCCCCCGACTGACTCCAATGATGGGCCACTATTCCCCCCACTGACTCCAATAATGGGCCACTATTCCTCCCACTGACTCCAATAATGGGCCACTATTCCTCCCACTGACTCCAATGATGGGGCACTATTCCCCCACTGACTCCAATAATGGGGAACTATTCCCACACTCACTCCAATAATGGGGCACTATTCCCCACTGACTCCAATGATGGGGCACTATTCCCCACATCACTCTAATGATGGGGCACTATTCCCCCACTGACTCCAATGATGGGTCACTAGTCCTCCACCTGACTCCAATAATGGGGTACTATTCCCCCACACTGGCTCCAATAATGGGGTACTTTTCCCCCCACCGACTCCAATAATGGGGCACTATTCCCCCACTGACTCCAATAATGGGGCAATATTCCCACACTGACTCCAATGATGGGGCACTATTCCCCCACTGACTTCAATAATGGGGCACTATTCCCCCACTGACACCAATAATGGGGCACTATTCCCCCACTGACTCCAATAATGGGCCTCTATTCCTCCCACTGACTCCAATGATGGGGCACTATTCCCCCACTGACTCCAATTATGGGGCCCTATTCCTCCCACTGACTCCAATGATGGGGCACTATTCCCCCACTGACTCCAATTATGGGGTCCTATTCCCCCACTGACTCCAATAATGGGACACTATAACTCCCACTGACCCCAATAATGGGGCACTATTCCCCCACTGACTCCAATAATGGGGCACTATTCCCCCACTGACTCCAATAATGGGGCACTATTCCCCCACTGACTCCAATAATGGGGCACTATTCCCACACTGACTCCAATGATGGGGCACTATCCCCCCACTGACTTCAATAATGGGGCACTATAACTCCCACTGACCCCAATAATGGGGCACTATTCCCCCACTGACTCCAATAATGGGGCACTATTCCCCCACTGACTCCAATAATGGGGCACTATTCCCCACTGACTCCAATAATGGGGCACTATAACTCCCACTGACCCCAATAATGGGGCACTATTCCCCCACTGACTCCAATAATGGGGCACTATTCCCCCACTGACTCCAATAATGGGGCACTATTCCCCCACTGACTCCAATAATGGGGCACTATTCCCACACTGACTCCAATGATGGGGCACTATCCCCCCACTGACTTCAATAATGGGGCACTATTCCCCCACTGACTCCAATAATGGGGCACTATTCCCCCACTGACTCCAATAATGGGGCACTATTCCCACACTGACTCCAATGATGGGGCACTATCCCCCCACTGACTTCAATAATGGGGCACTATTCCCCCACTGACTCCAATAATGGGGCACTATTCTGCCACTGACTCCAATAATGGGCCTCTATTCCTCCCACTGACTCCGATGATGTAGCACTATTCCTCCCACTGACTCCAGTAATGGGGCACTATTCCCCCACTGACTCCAATAATGGGGCACTATTCCCCCGACTGACTCCAATGATGGGCCACTATTCCCCCCACTGACTCCAATAATGGGCCACTGTTCCTCCCACTGACTCCAATGATGGGGCCCTATTCCCCCGATGACTCCAATGATGGGGCCCTATTCCCCCACTGACTCCAATAATGGGCCACTATTCCTCCCACTGACTCCAATGATGGGCCACTATTCCTCCCACTGACTCCAGTAATGGGGCACTATTCCCCCACCGACTCCAATAATGGGGCACTATTCCCCCCAATGACTCCAATGATGGGGCACTATTCACCCACTGACTCCAATAATGTGGCACTATTCCCCCACTGACTCCAATGATGGGGCACTATTCCCCCACTGACTCCAATAATGGGGCACTATTCCCCCACTGACTCCAATGATGGGTCACTAGTCCTCCATCTGACTCCAATAATGGGGTACTATTCCCCCACACTGGCTCCAATAATGGGGTACTTTTCCCACCACCGACTCCAATAATGGGGCACTATTCCCCCACTGACTCCAATAATGGGGCACTATTCCCCCACTGACTCCAATAATGGGGCACTATTCCCCCACTGACTCCAATAATGGGGCACTATTCCCCCACTGACTCCAATAATGGGCCTCTATTCCTCCCACTGACTCCAATGATGGGGCACTATTCCCCCACTGACTCCAATTATGGGGTCCTATTCCTCCCACTGACTCCAATAATGGGGCACTATTCTGCCACTGACTCCAATAATGGGCCTCTATTCCTCCCACTGACTCCGATGATGTAGCACTATTTCCCCACTGACTCCAATAATGGGCCACTATTCCTCCCACTGACTCCAGTAATGGGGCACTATTCCCCCACTGACTCCAATAATGGGGCACTATTCCCCCGACTGACTCCAATGATGGGCCACTATTCCCCCCACTGACTCCAATAATGGGCCACTGTTCCTCCCACTGACTCCAATGATGGGGCCCTATTCCCCCGATGACTCCAATGATGGGGCCCTATTCCCCCACTGACTCCAATAATGGGGCACTATTCCCCCACTGACTCCAATAATGGGGCACTATTCCCCCACTGACTCCAATAATGGGGCACTATTCCCACACTGACTCCAATGATGGGGCACTATCCCCCCACTGACTTCAATAATGGGGCACTATTCCCCCACTGACTCCAATAATGGGGCACTATTCCCCCACTGACTCCAATAATGGGGCACTATTCCCACACTGACTCCAATGATGGGGCACTATCCCCCCACTGACTTCAATAATGGGGCACTATTCCCCCACTGACTCCAATAATGGGGCACTATTCCTCCCACTGACTCCAATGATGGGCCACTATTCCTCCCACTGACTCCAGTAATGGGGCACTATTCCCCCACCGACTCCAATAATGGGGCACTATTCCCCCCAATGACTCCAATGATGGGGCACTATTCACCCACTGACTCCAATAATGTGGCACTATTCCCCCACTGACTCCAATGATGGGGCACTATTCCCCCACTGACTCCAATAATGGGGCACTATTCCCCCACTGACTCCAATGATGGGTCACTAGTCCTCCATCTGACTCCAATAATGGGGTACTATTCCCCCACACTGGCTCCAATAATGGGGTACTTTTCCCCCCACCGACTCCAATAATGGGGCACTATTCCCCCACTGACTCCAATAATGGGGCACTATTCCCCCACTGACTCCAATAATGGGGCACTATTCCCCCACTGACTCCAATAATGGGGCACTATTCCCCCACTGACTCCAATAATGGGCCTCTATTCCTCCCACTGACTCCAATGATGGGGCACTATTCCCCCACTGACTCCAATTATGGGGTCCTATTCCTCCCACTGACTCCAATAATGGGGCACTATTCTGCCACTGACTCCAATAATGGGCCTCTATTCCTCCCACTGACTCCGATGATGTAGCACTATTTCCCCACTGACTCCAATAATGGGCCACTATTCCTCCCACTGACTCCAATGATGGGCCACTATTCCTCCCACTGACTCCAGTAATGGGGCACTATTCCCCCACCGACTCCAATAATGGGGCACTATTCCCCCCAATGACTCCAATGATGGGGCACTATTCACCCACTGACTCCAATAATGTGGCACTATTCCCCCACTGACTCCAATGATGGGGCACTATTCCCCCACTGACTCCAATAATGGGGCACTATTCCCCCACTGACTCCAATGATGGGTCACTAGTCCTCCATCTGACTCCAATAATGGGGTACTATTCCCCCACACTGGCTCCAATAATGGGGTACTTTTCCCCCCACCGACTCCAATAATGGGGCACTATTCCCCCACTGACTCCAATAATGGGGCACTATTCCCCCACTGACTCCAATAATGGGGCACTATTCCCCCACTGACTCCAATAATGGGGCACTATTCCCCCACTGACTCCAATAATGGGCCTCTATTCCTCTCACTGACTCCAATGATGGGGCACTATTCCCCCACTGACTCCAATTATGGGGTCCTATTCCCCCACTGACTCCAATAATGGGGTACTATAACTCCCACTGACCCCAATAATGGGGCACTTTTCCCCCACCGACTCCAATAATGGGGCACTATTCCCCCACTGACTCCAATAATGGGGCACTATAACTCCCACTGACCCCAATAATGGGGCACTTTTCCCCCACTGACTCCAATAATGGGGCACTATTCCCCCACTGACTCCAATAATGGGGCACTATTCCCCCCACTGACTCCAATAATGGGGCACTATTCCCACACTGACTCCAATGATGGGGCACTATTCCCCCACTGACTTCAATAATGGGGCACTATTCCCCCACTGACTCCAATAATGGGGCACTATTCCCCCACTGACTCCAATAATGGGCCTCTATTCCTCCCATTGACTCCAATGATGGGGCACTATTCCCCCACTGACTCCAATGATGGGGCACTATTCCGCCACTGACTCCAATAATGGGCCAATATTCCCCCCACTGACTCCAGTAATGGGGCACTATTCCCCCACTGACTCCAGTAATGGGGCACTATTCCCCCACTGACTCCAGTAATGGGGCACTATTCCCCCACTGACTCCAATAATGGGGCTCTATTCCCCCGACTGACTCCAATGATGGGCCACTATTCCCCCCACTGACTCCAATGATGGGGCCCTATTCCCCCGATGACTCCAATGATGGGGCCTATTCCCCCACTGACTCCAATGATGGGGCACTATTCCGCCACTGACTCCAATAATGGGCCACTATTCCTCGCACTGACTCCAATGATGGGCCACTATTCCTCCCACTGACTCCAGTAACGGGGCACTATTCCCCCACCGACTCCAATAATGGGGCACTATTCCCCCCAATGACTCCAATGATGGGGCACTATTCACCCACTGACTCCAATAATGGGGCACTATTCCCCCCACTGACTCCAATAATGGGCCACTATTCCCCCCACTGACTCCAATGATGGGCCACTATTCCCCCCACTGACTCCAATAATGGGGCACTATTCCCCCACTGACTCCAATGATGGGGCACTATTGCCCCACTGACTCCAATGATGGGGCACTACTCCACCACTGACTCCAATGATGGGGCAATATTCCCCCCACTGACTCCAATGATGGGGCACTATTCCCCCCACTGACTCCAATAATGGGGCACTATAACTCCCACTGACACCAATAATGGGGCACTATAACTCCCACTGACTCCAATAATGGGGCACTATTCCCCCACTGACTCCAATGATGGGGCACTATTCCCCACTGACTCCAATGATGGATCACTATTCCTCCATCTGACTCCAATGATGGGACAATATTCTCCCACTGACTCCAACAATGGGGTGCTACTCCCCTCCCACTGGCTCCAATAATGGGGTACTATTCCCCCCACCGACTCCAATAATGGGGCACTATTCCCCCACTGACTCCAATGATGGGACACTATTCACCCACTGACTCCAATGATGGGCCAATATTCCCCCACTGACTGCAATAATGGGGCATTATAACTCCCTCTGACTCCAATAATGGGGCACTATTCCCCCACAGACTCCAATAATGAGGTACTATTCCCCCCCACTGGCTCCAATAATGAGGTACTATTCCCCCCACTGACTCCAATAATGGGGCACTATTCCCCCCACTGACTCCAATGATGGGGCACTATTCCCCCACTGACTCCAATGATGGGGCACTACTCCACCACTGACTCCAATGATGGGGCACTACACCACCACTGACTCCAATAATGGGGCACTATTCCCCCCACTGACTCCAATAATGGGGCACTATTCCCCCCACTGACTCCAATAATGGGGCACTATTCCTCCCACTGACTCCAATAATGGGTCACTATTCCCCCACTGACTCCAATGATGGGGTACTATTCCCCCCCACTGACTCCAATAATAGGGTACTGTCCCCCCCCCACTGACTCCAATGATGGGGCACTATTCCCACCCACTGACACCAATGATGGGCCACTATTCCCTGACTGACTCCAATAATGGGGCACTATTCCCCCGCTGACTCCAATAATGTGGCACTATTCCCCCACTGACTCCAATGATGGGGCACTATTCCCACACTCACTCCAATAATGGGGCACTATTCCCCACTGACTCCAATGATGGGGCACTATTCCCCCACTCACTCTAATGATGGGGCACTATTCCCCCACTGACTCCAATGATGGGTCACTAGGCCTCCACCTGACTCCAATAATGGGGTACTATTCCCCCACACTGGCTCCAATAATGGGGTACTTTTCCCCCCACCGACTCCAATAATGGGGCACTATTCCCCCACTGACTCCAATAATGGGGCACTATTCCCACACTGACTCCAATGATGGGGCACTATTCCCCCACTGACTTCAATAATGGGGCACTATTCCCCCACTGACACCAATAATGGGGCACTATTCCCCCACTGACTCCAATAATGGGCCTCTATTCCTTCCACTGACTCCAATGATGGGGCACTATTCCCCCACTGACTCCAATTATGGGGTCCTATTCCTCCCACTGACTCCAATGATGGGGCAATATTCCCCCACTGACTCCAATTATGGGGTCCTATTCCCCCACTGACTCCAATGATGGGACACTATTCCCCCACTGACTCCAATAATGGGGCACTATAACTCCCACTGACCCCAATAATGGGGCACTTTTCCCCCACTGACTCCAATAATGGGGCACTATTCCCCCACTGATTCCAATAATGGGGCACTATCCCCCCACTGACTCCAAAATTGGGCACTATTCCCACACTGACTCCAATGATGGGGCACTATCCCCCCACTGACTTCAATAATGGGGCACTATTCCCCCACTGACTCCAATAATGGGGCACTATTCCCCCACTGACTCCGATGATGTAGCACTATTTCCCCACTGACTCCAATAATGGGCCAATATTCCTCCCACTGACTCCAGTAATGGGGCACTATTCCCCCACTGACTCCAATAATGGGGCACTATTCCCCCGACTGATTCCAATGATGGGCCACTATTCCCCCCACTGACTCCAATAATGGGCCACTATTCCTCCCACTGACTCCAATGATGGGGCCCTATTCCCCCGATGACTCCAATGATGGGGCCCTATTCCCCCACTGACTCCAATGATGGGGCACTATTCCGCCACTGACTCCAATAATGGGCCACTATTCCTCCCACTGACTCCAATGATGGGCCACTATTCCTCCCACAGACTCCAGTAATGGGGCGCTATTCCCCCACCGACTCCAATAATGGGGCACTATTCCCCCCACTGACTCCAATGATGGGGCACTATTCACCCACTGACTCCAATAATGTGGCACTATTCCCCCACTGACTCCAATGATGGGGCACTATTCCCCCACTGACTCCAATAATGGGGCACTATTCCCACACTGACTCCAATGATGGGGCGCTATTCCCCCACCGACTCCAATAATGGGGCACTATTCCCCCCACTGACTCCAATGATGGGACACTATTCACCCACTGACTCCAATAATGTGGCACTATTCCCCCACTGACTCCAATGATGGGGCACTATTCCCCCACTGACTCCAATAATGGGGCACTATTCCCCCACTGACTCCAATGATGGGTCACTAGTCCTCCATCTGACTCCAATAATGGGGTACTATTCCCCCACACTGGCTCCAATAATGGGGTACTTTTCCCCCCACCGACTCCAATAATGGGGCACTATTCCCCCACTGGCTCCAATAATGGGGCACTATTCCCACACTGACTCCAATGATGGGGCACTATTCCCCCACTGACTTCAATAATGGGGCACGATTTCCCCACTGACTCCAATAATGGGCCACTATTCCCCCACTGACTCCAATAATGGGCCTCTATTCCTCCCACTGACTCCAATGATGGGGCACTATTCCCCCACTGACTCCAATTATGGGGTCCTATTCCTCCCACTGACTCCAATGATGGGGCACTATTCCCCCACTGACTCCAATTATGGGGTCCTATTCCCCCACTGACTCCAATAATGGGGCACTATAACTCCCACTGACCCCAATAATGGGGCACCTTTCCTCCACTGACTCCAATAATGGGGCACTATTCCCCCACTGACTCCAATAATGGGGCACTATAACTCCCACTGACCCCAATAATGGGGCACCTTTCCCCCACTGTCTCCAATAATGGGGCACTATTCCCCCACTGACTCCAATAATGGGGCACTATTCCCCCACTGACTCCAATAATGGGGCACTATTCCCACACTGACTCCAATGATGGGGCACTATTCCCCCACTGACTTCAATAATGGGGCACTATTCCCCACTGACTCCAATAATGGGGCACTATTCCCCCACTGACTCCAATAATGGGGCACTATTCCCCCACTGACTCCAATAATGGGGCACTATTCCCACACTGACTCCAATGATGGGGCACTATTCCCCCACTGACTTCAATAATGGGGCACTATTCCCCCACTGACTCCAATAATGGGGCACTATTCCCCCACTGACTCCAATAATGGGCCTCTATTCCTCCCATTGACTCCAATGATGGGGCACTATTTCCCCATTGACTCCAATGATGGGGCACTATTCCCCCACTGACTCCAATGATGGGGCACTATTCCACCACTGACTCCAATAATGGGCCTCTATTCCTCCCATTGACTCCAATGATGGGGCACTATTTCCCCACTGACTCCAGTAATGGGGCACTATTCCTCCCACTGACTCCAGTAATGGGGCACT
Source organism: Lithobates pipiens (assembly GCF_037356315.1). Taxonomy (NCBI): domain Eukaryota; kingdom Metazoa; phylum Chordata; class Amphibia; order Anura; family Ranidae; genus Lithobates; species Lithobates pipiens. Next base: position 60,383,885 of record NW_027507686.1, on the reverse strand, counting down.
ATTCCCCCACTGACTCCAATAATGGGGCACTATTCCCCCGACTGACTCCAATGATGGGCCACTATTCCCCCCACTGACTCCAATAATGGGCCACTGTTCCTCCCACTGACTCCAATGATGGGGCCCTATTCCCCCGATGACTCCAATGATGGGGCCCTATTCCCCCACTGACTCCAATAATGGGCCACTATTCCTCCCACTGACTCCAATGATGGGCCACTATTCCTCCCACTGACTCCAGTAATGGGGCACTATTCCCCCACCGACTCCAATAATGGGGCACTATTCCCCCCAATGACTCCAATGATGGGGCACTATTCACCCACTGACTCCAATAATGTGGCACTATTCCCCCACTGACTCCAATGATGGGGCACTATTCCCCCACTGACTCCAATAATGGGGCACTATTCCCCCACTGACTCCAATGATGGGTCACTAGTCCTCCATCTGACTCCAATAATGGGGTACTATTCCCCCACACTGGCTCCAATAATGGGGTACTTTTCCCCCCACCGACTCCAATAATGGGGCACTATTCCCCCACTGACTCCAATAATGGGGCACTATTCCCCCACTGACTCCAATAATGGGGCACTATTCCCCCACTGACTCCAATAATGGGGCACTATTCCCCCACTGACTCCAATAATGGGCCTCTATTCCTCCCACTGACTCCAATGATGGGGCACTATTCCCCCACTGACTCCAATTATGGGGTCCTATTCCTCCCACTGACTCCAATGATGGGGCACTATTCCCCCACTGACTCCAATTATGGGGTCCTATTCCCCCACTGACTCCAATAATGGGGTACTATAACTCCCACTGACCCCAATAATGGGGCACTTTTCCCCCACCGACTCCAATAATGGGGCACTATTCCCCCACTGACTCCAATAATGGGGCACTATAACTCCCACTGACCCCAATAATGGGGCACTTTTCCCCCACTGACTCCAATAATGGGGCACTATTCCCCCACTGACTCCAATAATGGGGCACTATTCCCCCCACTGACTCCAATAATGGGGCACTATTCCCACACTGACTCCAATGATGGGGCACTATTCCCCCACTGACTTCAATAATGGGGCACTATTCCCCCACTGACTCCAATAATGGGGCACTATTCCCCCACTGACTCCAATAATGGGCCTCTATTCCTCCCATTGACTCCAATGATGGGGCACTATTCCCCCACTGACTCCAATGATGGGGCACTATTCCGCCACTGACTCCAATAATGGGCCAATATTCCCCCCACTGACTCCAGTAATGGGGCACTATTCCCCCACTGACTCCAGTAATGGGGCACTATTCCCCCACTGACTCCAGTAATGGGGCACTATTCCCCCACTGACTCCAATAATGGGGCTCTATTCCCCCGACTGACTCCAATGATGGGCCACTATTCCCCCCCACTGACTCCAATAATGGGCCACTATTCCTCCCACTGACTCCAATGATGGGGCCCTATTCCCCCGATGACTCCAATGATGGGGCCTATTCCCCCACTGACTCCAATGATGGGGCACTATTCCGCCACTGACTCCAATAATGGGCCACTATTCCTCCCACTGACTCCAATGATGGGCCACTATTCCTCCCACTGACTCCAGTAACGGGGCACTATTCCCCCACCGACTCCAATAATGGGGCACTATTCCCCCCACTGACTCCAATGATGGGGCACTATTCACCCACTGACTCCAATAATGGGGCACTATTCCCCCCACTGACTCCAATAATGGGCCACTATTCCCCCCACTGACTCCAATGATGGGCCACTATTCCCCCCACTGACTCCAATAATGGGGCACTATTCCCCCACTGACTCCAATGATGGGGCACTATTGCCCCACTGACTCCAATGATGGGGCACTACTCCACCACTGACTCCAATGATGGGGCAATATTCCCCCCACTGACTCCAATGATGGGGCACTATTCCCCCCACTGACTCCAATAATGGGGCACTATAACTCCCACTGACACCAATAATGGGGCACTATAACTCCCACTGACTCCAATAATGGGGCACTATTCCCCCACTGACTCCAATGATGGGGCACTATTCCCCACTGACTCCAATGATGGATCACTATTCCTCCATCTGACTCCAATGATGGGACAATATTCTCCCACTGACTCCAACAATGGGGTGCTACTCCCCCCCCCACCGACTCCAATAATGGGGCACTATTCCCCCACTGACTCCAATGATGGGACACTATTCACCCACTGACTCCAATGATGGGCCAATATTCCCCCACTGACTGCAATAATGGGGCATTATAACTCCCTCTGACTCCAATAATGGGGCACTATTCCCCCACAGACTCCAATAATGAGGTACTATTCCCCCCCACTGGCTCCAATAATGAGGTACTATTCCCCCCACTGACTCCAATAATGGGGCACTATTCCCCCCACTGACTCCAATGATGGGGCACTATTCCCCCACTGACTCCAATGATGGGGCACTACTCCACCACTGACTCCAATGATGGGGCACTACACCACCACTGACTCCAATAATGGGGCACTATTCCCCCCACTGACTCCAATAATGGGGCACTATTCCCCCCACTGACTCCAATAATGGGGCACTATTCCTCCCACTGACTCCAATAATGGGTCACTATTCCCCCACTGACTCCAATGATGGGGTACTATTCCCCCCCACTGACTCCAATAATAGGGTACTGTCCCCCCCCCCCACTGACTCCAATGATGGGGCACTATTCCCACCCACTGACACCAATGATGGGCCACTATTCCCTGACTGACTCCAATAATGGGGCACTATTCCCCCGCTGACTCCAATAATGTGGCACTATTCCCCCACTGACTCCAATGATGGGGCACTATTCCCACACTCACTCCAATAATGGGGCACTATTCCCCACTGACTCCAATGATGGGGCACTATTCCCCCACTCACTCTAATGATGGGGCACTATTCCCCCACTGACTCCAATGATGGGTCACTAGGCCTCCACCTGACTCCAATAATGGGGTACTATTCCCCCACACTGGCTCCAATAATGGGGTACTTTTCCCCCCACCGACTCCAATAATGGGGCACTATTCCCCCACTGACTCCAATAATGGGGCACTATTCCCACACTGACTCCAATGATGGGGCACTATTCCCCCACTGACTTCAATAATGGGGCACTATTCCCCCACTGACACCAATAATGGGGCACTATTCCCCCACTGACTCCAATAATGGGCCTCTATTCCTTCCACTGACTCCAATGATGGGGCACTATTCCCCCACTGACTCCAATTATGGGGTCCTATTCCTCCCACTGACTCCAATGATGGGGCAATATTCCCCCACTGACTCCAATTATGGGGTCCTATTCCCCCACTGACTCCAATGATGGGACACTATTCCCCCACTGACTCCAATAATGGGGCACTATAACTCCCACTGACCCCAATAATGGGGCACTTTTCCCCCACTGACTCCAATAATGGGGCACTATTCCCCCACTGATTCCAATAATGGGGCACTATCCCCCCACTGACTCCAAAATTGGGCACTATTCCCACACTGACTCCAATGATGGGGCACTATCCCCCCACTGACTTCAATAATGGGGCACTATTCCCCCACTGACTCCAATAATGGGGCACTATTCCCCCACTGACTCCAATAATGGGCCTCTATTCCTCCCATTGACTCCATTGATGGGGCACTATTTCCCCACTGACTCCAATAATGGGCCAATATTCCTCCCACTGACTCCAGTAATGGGGCACTATTCCCCCACTGACTCCAATAATGGGGCACTATTCCCCCGACTGACTCCAATGATGGGCCACTATTCCCCCCACTGACTCCAATAATGGGCCACTATTCCTCCCACTGACTCCAATGATGGGGCCCTATTCCCCCGATGACTCCAATGATGGGGCCCTATTCCCCCACTGACTCCAATGATGGGGCACTATTCCGCCACTGACTCCAATAATGGGCCAATATTCCTCCCACAGACTCCAGTAATGGGGCGCTATTCCCCCACCGACTCCAATAATGGGGCACTATTCCCCCCACTGACTCCAATGATGGGGCACTATTCACCCACTGACTCCAATAATGTGGCACTATTCCCCCACTGACTCCAATGATGGGGCACTATTCCCCCACTGACTCCAATAATGGGGCACTATTCCCACACTGACTCCAATGATGGGGCGCTATTCCCCCACCGACTCCAATAATGGGGCACTATTCCCCCCACTGACTCCAATGATGGGGCACTATTCACCCACTGACTCCAATAATGTGGCACTATTCCCCCACTGACTCCAATGATGGGGCACTATTCCCCCACTGACTCCAATAATGGGGCACTATTCCCCCACTGACTCCAATGATGGGTCACTAGTCCTCCATCTGACTCCAATAATGGGGTACTATTCCCCCACACTGGCTCCAATAATGGGGTACTTTTCCCCCCACCGACTCCAATAATGGGGCACTATTCCCCCACTGGCTCCAATAATGGGGCACTATTCCCACACTGACTCCAATGATGGGGCACTATTCCCCCACTGACTTCAATAATGGGGCACGATTTCCCCACTGACTCCAATAATGGGCCACTATTCCCCCACTGACTCCAATAATGGGCCTCTATTCCTCCCACTGACTCCAATGATGGGGCACTATTCCCCCACTGACTCCAATTATGGGGTCCTATTCCTCCCACTGACTCCAATGATGGGGCACTATTCCCCCACTGACTCCAATTATGGGGTCCTATTCCCCCACTGACTCCAATAATGGGGCACTATAACTCCCACTGACCCCAATAATGGGGCACCTTTCCTCCACTGACTCCAATAATGGGGCACTATTCCCCCACTGACTCCAATAATGGGGCACTATAACTCCCACTGACCCCAATAATGGGGCACCTTTCCCCCACTGTCTCCAATAATGGGGCACTATTCCCCCACTGACTCCAATAATGGGGCACTATTCCCCCACTGACTCCAATAATGGGGCACTATTCCCACACTGACTCCAATGATGGGGCACTATTCCCCCACTGACTTCAATAATGGGGCACTATTCCCCACTGACTCCAATAATGGGGCACTATTCCCCCACTGACTCCAATAATGGGGCACTATTCCCCCACTGACTCCAATAATGGGGCACTATTCCCACACTGACTCCAATGATGGGGCACTATTCCCCCACTGACTTCAATAATGGGGCACTATTCCCCCACTGACTCCAATAATGGGGCACTATTCCCCCACTGACTCCAATAATGGGCCTCTATTCCTCCCATTGACTCCAATGATGGGGCACTATTTCCCCATTGACTCCAATGATGGGGCACTATTCCCCCACTGACTCCAATGATGGGGCACTATTCCACCACTGACTCCAATAATGGGCCTCTATTCCTCCCATTGACTCCAATGATGGGGCACTATTTCCCCACTGACTCCAGTAATGGGGCACTATTCCCCCACTGACTCCAGTAATGGGGCACTATTCCCCCACTGACTCCAATAATGGGGCACTATTCCCCCGACTGACTCCAATGATGGGCCACTATTCCTCCCACTGACTCCAATGATGGGGCCCTATTCCCCCACTGACTCCAATGATGGGGCACTATTCCGCCACTGACTCCAATAATGGGCCACTATTCCTCCCACTGACTCCAATGATGGGCCACTATTCCTCCCACTGACTCCAGTAACGGGGCACTATTCCCCCACCGACTCCAATAATGGGGCACTATTCCCCCCACTGACTCCAATGATGGGGCACTATTCACCCACTGACTCCAATAATGGGGCACTATTCCCCCCACTGACTCCAATAATGGGCCACTATTCCCCCCACTGACTCCAATGATGGGCCACTATTCCCCCACTGACTCCAATGATGGGGCACTATTCCCCCACTGACTCCAATAATGGGGCACTATTCCCCCACTGACTCCAATGATGGGTCACTAGTCCTCCATCTGACTCCAATAATGGGGTACTATTCCCCCACACTGGCTCCAATAATGGGGTACTTTTCCCCCCACCGACTCCAATAATGGGGCACTATTCCCCCACTGACTCCAATAATGGGGCACTATTCCCACACTGACTCCAATGATGGGGCACTATTCCCCCACTGACTTCAATAATGGGGCACGATTTCCCCACTGACTCCAATAATGGGCCACTATTCCCCCACTGACTCCAATTATGGGGTCCTATTCCTCCCACTGACTCCAATGATGGGGCACTATTCCCCCACTGACTCCAATTATGGGGTCCTATTCCCCCACTGACTCCAATAATGGGGCACTATAACTCCCACTGACCCCAATAATGGGGCACCTTTCCTCCACTGACTCCAATAATGGGGCACTATTCCCCCACTGACTCCAATAATGGGGCACTATAACTCCCACTGACCCCAATAATGGGGCACCTTTCCCCCACTGTCTCCAATAATGGGGCACTATTCCCCCACTGACTCCAATAATGGGGCACTATTCCCCCACTGACTCCAATAATGGGGCACAATTCCCACACTGACTCCAATGATGGGGCACTATTCCCCCACTGACTTCAATAATGGGGCACTATTCCCCACTGACTCCAATAATGGGGCACTATTCCCCCACTGACTCCAATAATGGGGCACTATTCCCCCACTGACTCCAATAATGGGGCACTATTCCCACACTGACTCCAATGATGGGGCACTATTCCCCCACTGACTTCAATAATGGGGCACTATTCCCCCACTGACTTCAATAATGGGGCACTATTCCCCCACTGACTCCAATAATGGGCCTCTATTCCTCCCATTGACTCCAATGATGGGGCACTATTTCCCCATTGACTCCAATGATGGGGCACTATTCCCCCACTGACTCCAATGATGGGGCACTATTCCACCACTGACTCCAATAATGGGCCTCTATTCCTCCCATTGACTCCAATGATGGGGCACTATTTCCCCACTGACTCCAGTAATGGGGCACTATTCCCCCACTGACTCCAGTAATGGGGCACTATTCCCCCACTGACTCCAATAATGGGGCACTATTCCCCCGACTGACTCCAATGATGGGCCGCTATTCCCCCCACTGACTCCAATAATGGGCCACTATTCCTCCCACTGACTCCAATGATGGGGCCCTATTCCCCCACTGACTCCAATGATGGGGCACTATTCCGCCACTGACTCCAATAATGGGCCACTATTCCTCCCACTGACTCCAATGATGGGCCACTATTCCTCCCACTGACTCCAGTAACGGGGCACTATTCCCCCACCGACTCCAATAATGGGGCACTATTCCCCCCACTGACTCCAATGATGGGGCACTATTCACCCACTGACTCCAATAATGGGGCACTATTCCCCCCACTGACTCCAATAATGGGGCACTATTCCTCCCACTGACTCCAATGATGGGCCACTATTCCCCCCACTGACTCCAATGATGGGGCACTATTCCCCCACTGACTCCAATGATGGGGCACTACTCCACCACTGACTCCAATGATGGGGCACTACACCACCACTGACTCCAATAATGGGGCACTATTCCCCCCACTGACTCCAATAATGGGGCACTATTCCCCCCACTTACTCCAATAATGGGGCACTATTCCTCCCACTGACTCCAATGATTGGGCACTACTCCGCCACTGACTACAATGATGGGGCACTATTCCAACCCACTGACTCCAATAATGGGGCACTATTCCCCCCACTTACTCCAATAATGGGGCACTATTCCTCCCACTGACTCCAATGATTGGGCACTACTCCACCACTGACTACAATGATGGGGCACTATTCCAACCCACTGACTCCAATAATGGGGCACTATTCCTCCCACTGACTCCAATAATGGGTCACTATTCCCCCACTGACTCCAATGATGGGTCACTATTCCCCCACTGACTCCAATAATAGGGTACTGTCCCCCCCCCCACTGACTCCAATGATGGGGCACTATTCCCACCCACTGACACCAATGATGGGCCACTATTCCCTGACTGACTCTAATGATGGGGCACTATTCCCCAACTGACTCCAAAAATGGGGCATTATAACTCCCAATGACTCCAATAATGGGGCACTATTCCCCCACTGACTCCAATGATGGGGCACTATTCCCCCACTGACTCCAATAATGGGGCACTATTCCCCCACTGACCCCAATGACGGGGCACTATTCCCACACTCACTCCAATAATGGGGCACCATTCCCCACTGACTCCAATGATGGGGCACTATTCCCCCACTCACTCTAATGATGGGGCACTATTCCCCCACTGACTCCAATGATGGGTCACTAGTCCTCCATCTGACTCCAATGATGGGACACTATTCCCCCACTGACTCCAATTATGGGGTCCTATTCCCCCACTGACTCCAATGATGGGACACTATTCCCCCACTGACTCCAATAATGGGGCACTATAACTCCCACTGACCCCAATAATGGGGCACTTTTCCCCCACTGACTCCAATAATGGGGCACTATTCCCCCACTGACTCCAATAATGGGGCACTATTCCCCCACTCACTCCAATAATGGGGCACTATTCCCACACTGACTCCAATGATGGGGCACTATTCCCCCACTGACTTCAATAAAGGGGCACTATTCCCCCACTGACTCCAATAATGGGCCTCTATTCCTCCCATTGACTCCAATGATGGGGCACTATTCCCCCACTGACTCCAATGATGGGGCACTATTTCCCCACTGACTCCAATAATGGGTCACTATTCCTCCCACTGACTCCAATGATGGGCCACTATTCCTCCCACTGACTCCAATGATGGGGCACTATTAACCCACTGACTCCAATGATGGGGCCCTATTCCTCCCACTGACTCCAATGATGGGGCCCTATTCCTCCCACTGACTCCAGTAATGGGGCACTATTCCCCCACCGACTTCAATAATGGGGCACTATTCCCCCCACTGACTCCAATGATGGGGCACTATTCACCCACTGACTCCAATAATGGGGTACTATTCCCCCACACTGGCTCCAATAATGGGGCACTATTCCCCCCACTGACTCCAATAATGGGGCACTATTCCTCCCACTGACTCCAATAATGGGTCACTATTCCCCCACTGACTCCAATGATGGGGTACTATTCCCCCCCACTGACTCCAATAATAGGGTACTGTCCCCCCCCACTGACTCCAATGATGGGGCACTATTCCCACCCACTGACACCAATGATGGGCCACTATTCCCTGACTGACTCCAATAATGGGGCACTATTCCCCCACTGACTCCAATAATGTGGCACTATTCCCCCACTGACTCCAATGATGGGGCACTATTCCCCCACTGACTCCAATAATGGGGAACTATTCCCCCACTGACCCCAATGATGGGGCACTATTCCCACACTCACTCCAATAATGGGGCACTATTCCCCACTGACTCCAATGATGGGGCACTATTCCCCCACTCACTCTAATGATGGGGCACTATTCCCCCACTGACTCCAATGATGGGTCACTAGTCCTCCACCTGACTCCAATAATGGGGTACTATTCCCCCACACTGGCTCCAATAATGGGGTACTTTCCCCCCCACCGACTCCAATAATGGGGCACTATTCCCCCACTGACTCCAATAATGGGGCAATATTCCCACACTGACTCCAATGATGGGGCACTATTCCCCCACTGACTTCAATAATGGGGCACTATTCCCCCACTGACACCAATAATGGGGCACTATTCCCCCACTGACTCCAATAATGGGCCTCTATTCCTCCCACTGACTCCAATGATGGGGCACTATTCCCCCACTGACTCCAATTATGGGGTCCTATTCCTCCCACTGACTCCAATGATGGGGCACTATTCCCCCACTGACTCCAATTATGGGGTCCTATTCCCCCACTGACTCCAATGATGGGACACTATTCCCCCACTGACCCCAATAATGGGACACTTTTCCCCCACTGACTCCAATAATGGGGCACTATTCCCCCACTGACTCCAATGATGGGCCACTATTCCTCCCACTGACTCCAGTAATGGGGCACTATTCCCCCACTGACTCCAATAATGGGGCACTATTCCCCCCACTGACTCCAATGATGGGGCACTATTCACCCACTGACTCCAATGATGGGGCACTATTCACCCACTGACTCCAATAATGGGGCACTATTCCCCCCACTGACTCCAATAATGGGCCACTATTCCCCCCACTGACTCCAATGATGGGCCACTATTCCCCCCACTGACTCCAATAATGGGGCACTATTCCCCCACTGACTCCAATGATGGGGCACTATTGCCCCACTGACTCCAATGATGGGGCACTACTCCACCACTGACTCCAATGATGGGGCAATATTCCCCCCACTGACTCTAATAATGGGGCACTATTCCCCCCCACTGACTCCAATAATGGGGCACTATTCCTCCCACTGACTCCAATGATGGGGCAATATTCCCCCCACTGACTCTAATAATGGGGCACTATTCCCCCCCACTGACTCCAATAATGGGGCACTATTCCTCTCACTGACTCCAATGATGGGGCACTATCCCCCCCACTGACTCCAATAATGGGGCACTATTCCCCCCACTGACTCCAATGATGGGGCACTACTCCACCACTGACTCCAATGATGGGGCACTACACCACCACTGACTCCAATAATGGGGCACTATTCCCCCCACTGACTCCAATAATGGGGCACTATTCCCCCCACTTACTCCAATAATGGGGCACTATTCCTCCCACTGACTCCAATGATTGGGCACTACTCCACCACTGACTCCAATGATGGGGCACTATTCCCCCACTGACTCCAATAATGGGGCACTATTCCTCCCACTGACTCCAATAATGGGTCACTATTCCCCCCCACTGACTCCAATAATAGGGTACTGTCCCCCCCACTGACTCCAATGATGGGGCACTATTCCCACCCACTGACACCAATGATGGGCCACTATTCCCTGACTGACTCCAATAATGGGGCACTATTCCCCCGCTGACTCCAATAATGTGGCACTATTCCCCCACTGACTCCAATGATGGGGCACTATTCCCCCACTGACTCCAATAATGGGGAACTATTCCCCCACTGACCCCAATGATGGGGCACTATTCCCACACTCACTCCAATAATGGGGCACTATTCCCCACTGACTCCAATGATGGGGCACTATTCCCCCACTCACTCTAATGATGGGGCACTATTCCCCCACTGACTCCAATGATGGGTCACTGGTCCTCCACCTGACTCCAATAATGGGGTACTATTCCCCCACACTGGCTCCAATAATGGGGTACTTTTCCCCCCACCGACTCCAATAATGGGGCACTATTCCCCCACTGACTCCAATAATGGGGCAATATTCCCACACTGACTCCAATGATGGGGCACTATTCCCCCACTGACTTCAATAATGGGGCACTATTCCCCCACTGACACCAATAATGGGGCACTATTCCCCCACTGACTCCAATAATGGGCCTCTATTCCTCCCACTGACTCCAATGATGGGGCACTATTCCCCCACTGACTCCAATTATGGGGTCCTATTCCTCCCACTGACTCCAATGATGGGGTCCTATTCCCCCACTGACTCCAATGATGGGACACTATTCCCCCACTGACCCCAATAATGGGGCACTTTTCCCCCACTGACTCCAATAATGGGGCACTATTCCCCCACTGACTCCAATGATGGGCCACTATTCCTCCCACTGACTCCAGTAATGGGGCACTATTCCCCCACCGACTCCAATAATGGGGCACTATTCCCCCCACTGACTCCAATGATGGGGCACTATTCACCCACTGACTCCAATAATGGGGCACTATTCCCCCCACTGACTCCAATAATGGGCCACTATTCCCCCCACTGACTCCAATGATGGGCCACTATTCCCCCCCACTGACTCCAATAATGGGGCACTATTCCCCCACTGACTCCAATGATGGGGCACTATTGCCCCACTGACTCCAATGATGGGGCACTACTCCACCACTGACTCCAATGATGGGGCAATATTCCCCCCACTGACTCTAATAATGGGGCACTATTCCCCCCCATTGACTCCAATAATGGGGCACTATTCCTCCCACTGACTCCAATGATGGGGCACTATTCCCCCCACTGACTCCAATGATGGGGCACTATTCCCCCCACTGACTCCAATAATGGGGCACTATTCCCCCACTGACTCCAATGATGGGGCACTATTCCCCCCCACTGACTCCAATAATGGGGCACTATTCCTCCCACTGACTCCAATGATGGGGCAATATTCCCCCCACTGACTCTAATAATGGGGCACTATTCCCCCCCACTGACTCCAATAATGGGGCACTATTCCTCCCACTGACTCCAATGATGGGGCACTATTCCCCCCCACTGACTCCAATAATGGGGCACTATTCCCCCCACTGACTCCAATGATGGGGCACTACTCCACCACTGACTCCAATGATGGGGCACTACACCACCACTGACTCCAATAATGGGGCACTATTCCCCCCACTGACTCCAATAATGGGGCACTATTCCCCCCACTTACTCCAATAATGGGGCACTATTCCTCCCACTGACTCCAATGATTGGGCACTACTCCACCACTGACTCCAATGATGGGGCACTATTGCTCCCACTGACTCCAATAATGGGTCACTATCCCCCCCACTAACTCCAATAATGGGTCACTATTCCCCCACTGACTCCAATAATAGGGTACTGTCCCCCCCACTGACTCCAATGATGGGGCACTATTCCCACCCACTGACACCAATGATGGGCCACTATTCCCTGACTGACTCCAATTGATGGGGCACTATTCCCCAACTGACTCCAATAATGGGGCATTATAACTCCCAATGACTCCAATAATGGGGCACTATTCCCACACTGACTCCAATGATGGGGCACTATTCCCCCACTGACCCCAATGATGGGGCACTACACCACCACTGACTCCAATAATGGGGCACTATTCCCCACTGACTCCAATGATGGGGCACTATTCCCCCACTCACTCTAATGATGGGGCACTATTCCCCCACTGACTCCAATGATGGGTCACTAGTCCTCCATCTGACTCCAATGATGGGACACTATTCTCCCACTGACTCCAATAATGGGGTACTATTCCCCCACACTGGCTCCAATAATGGGGCACTATTCCCCCCCCCCACTGACTCCAATAATGGGGCACTATTCCTCCCACTGACTCCAATAATGGGTCACTATTCCCCCACTGACTCCAATGATGGGGCACTATTCCCACCCACTGACACTAATGATGGGCCACTATTCCCTGACTGACTCCAATAATGTGGCACTATTCCCCCACTGACTCCAATGATGGGGCACTATTCCCCCACTGACTCCAATAATGGGGAACTATTCCCCCACTGACCCCAATGATGGGGCACTATTCCCACACTCACTCCAATAATGGGGCACTATTCCCCACTGACTCCAATGATGGGGCACTATTCCCCCACTCACTCTAATGATGGGGCACTATTCCCCCACTGACTCCAATGATGGGTCACTAGTCCTCCACCTGACTCCAATAATGGGGTACTATTCCCCCACACTGGCTCCAATAATGGGGTACTTTTCCCCCCACCGACTCCAATAATGGGCACTATTCCCCCACTGACTCCAATAATGGGGCAATATTCCCACACTGACTCCAATGATGGGGCACTATTCCCCCACTGACTTCAATAATGGGGCACTCTTCCCCCACTGACACCAATAAGGGGGCACTATTCCCCCACTGACTCCAATTATGGGGTCCTATTCCTCCCACTGACTCCAATGATGGGGCACTATTCCCCCACTGACTCCAATTATGGGGTCCTATTCCCCCACTGACTCCAATGATGGGACACTATTCCCCCACTGACCGCAATAATGGGGCATTTTTCCCCCACTGACTCCAATAATGGGGCACTATTCCCCCACTGACTCCAATAATGGGGCACTATTCCCACACTGACTCCAATAATGGGGCACTATTCCCACACTGACTCCAATGATGGGGCACTATCCCCCCACTGACTTCAATAATGGGGCACTATTCCCCCACTGACTCCAATAATGGGGCACTATTCCCCCACTGATTTCAATAATGGGGCACTATTCCCCCACTGACTCCAATGATGGGGCACTATTCCGCCACTGACTCCAATAATGGGCCAATATTCCTCCCACTGACTCCGGTGATGTAGCACTATTTCCCCACTGACTCCAGTAATGGGGCACTATTCCCCCACTGACTCCAATAATGGGGCACTATTCCCCCGACTGACTCCAATGATGGGCCACTATTCCCCCCACTGACTCCAATAATGGGCCACTATTCCTCCCACTGACTCCAATGATGGGGCCCTATTCCCCCGATGACTCCAATGATGGGGCCCTATTCCCCCCACTGACTCCAATGATGGGGCCCTATTCCCCCGATGACTCCAATGATGGGGCCCTATTCCCCCCACTGACTCCAATGATGGGGCACTATTCCGCCACTGACTCCAATAATGGGCCACTATTCCTCCCACTGACTCCAATGATGGGCCACTATTCCTCCCACTGACTCCAGTAATGGGGCACTATTCCCCCACCGACTCCAATAATGGGGCACTATTCCCCCCACTGACTCCAATGATGGGGCACTATTCACCCACTGACTCCAATAATGTGTCACTATTCCCCCACTGACTCCAATGATGGGGCACTATTCCCCCACTGACTCCAATAATGGGGCACTATTCCCCCACTGACTCCAATGATGGGTCACTAGTCCTCCATCTGACTCCAATAATGGGGTACTATTCCCCCACACTGGCTCCAATAATGGGGTACTTTTCCCCCCACCGACTCCAATAATGGGGCACTATTCCCCCACTGACTCCAATAATGGGGCACTATTCCCACACTGACTCCAATGATGGGGCACTATTCCCCCACTGACTTCAACAATGGGGCACTATTCCCCCACTGACTCCAATAATGGGGCACTATTCCCCCACTGACTCCAATAATGGGCCTCTATTCCTCCCACTGACTCCAATAATGGGCCTCTATTCCTCCCACTGACTCCAATTATGGGGTCCTATTCCTCCCACTGACTCCAATGATGGGGTCCTATTCCCCCACTGACTCCAATAATGGGGCACTATAACTCCCACTGACCCCAATAATGGGGCACTTTTCCCCCACTGACTTCAATAATGGGGCACTATTCCCCCACTGACTCCAATAATGGGGCACTATTCCCCCCACTGACTCCAATAATGGGGTACTTTTCCCCCCACCGACTCCAATAATGGGGCACTATTCCCCCACTGACTCCAATAATGGGGAACTATTCCCCCACTGACTCCAATGATGGGGCACTATTCCCCCACTGACTTCAATAATGGGGCACTATTCCCCAATTGACTCCAATAATGGGGCACTATTCCCCCACTGACTCCAATAATGGGCCTCTATTCCTCCCACTGACTCCAACGATGGGGCACTATTCCCCCACTGACTCCAATTATGGGGTCCTATTCCTCCCACTGACTCCAATGATGGGGCACTATTCCCATACTGACTCCAATTATGGGGTCCTATTCCCCCACTGACTCCAATAATGGGGCACTATAACTCCCACTGACCCCAATAATGGGGCACTTTTCCCCCACTGACTCCAATAATGGGGCACTATTCCCCCACTGACTCCAATAATGGGGCACTATAACTCCCACTGACCCCAATAATGGGGCACTTTTCCCCCACTGACTCCAATAATGGGGCACTATTCCCCCACTGACTCCAATAATGGGGCACTATTCCCCCCACTGACTCCAATAATGGGGCACTATTCCGCCACTGACTCCAATAATGGGCCAATATTCCCCCCACTGACTCCAGTAATGGGGCACTATTCCCCCACTGACTCCAATGATGGGGCACTATTCCGCCACTGACTCCAATGATGGGGCACTATTCCCCCACTGACTCCAATGATGGGGCACTATTCCGCCACTGACTCCAATAATGGGCCAATATTCCCCCCACTGACTCCAGTAATGGGGCACTATTCCCCCACTGACTCCAGTAATGGGGCACTATTCCCCCACTGACTCCAGTAATGGGGCACTATTCCCCCACCGACTCCAATAATGGGGCACTATTCCCCCGACTGACTCCAATGATGGGCCACTATTCCCCCCACTGACTCCAATAATGGGCCACTATTCCTCCCACTGACTCCAATGATGGGGCCCTATTCCCCCGATGACTCCAATGATGGGGCCCTATTCCCCCACTGACTCCAATGATGGGGCACTATTCCGCCACTGACTCCAATAATGGGCCACTATTCCTCCCACTGACTCCAATGATGGGCCACTATTCCTCCCACTGACTCCAGTAACGGGGCACTATTTCCCCACCGACTCCAATAATGGGGCACTATTCCCCCCACTGACTCCAATGATGGGGCACTATTCACCCACTGACTCCAATAATGGGGCACTATTCCCCCCCACTGACTCCAATAATGGGCCACTATTCCCCCCACTGACTCCAATGATGGGCCACTATTCCCCCCACTGACTCCAATAATGGGGCACTATTCCCCCACTGACTCCAATGATGGGGCACTATTGCCCCACTGACTCCAATGATGGGGCACTACTCCACCACTGACTCCAATGATGGGGCAATATTCCCCCCACTGACTCCAATGATGGGACACTATTCTCCACTGACTCCAATAATGGGGTACTATTCCCCCCACTGACTCCAATAATGGGGCACTATAACTCCCACTGACACCAATAATGGGGCACTATAACTCCCACTGACTCCAATAATGGGGCACTATTCCCCCACTGACTCCAATGATGGGGCACTATTCCCCACTGACTCCAATGATGGGTCACTGTTCCTCCATCTGACTCCAATGATGGGACACTATTCTCCCACTGACTCCAATAATGGGGTACTATTCCCCTCCCACTGGCTCCAATAATGGGGTACTATTACCCCCACCGACTCCAATAATGGGGCACTATTCCCCCACTGACTCCAATGATGGGACACTATTCACCCACTGACTCCAATGATGGGCCAATATTCCCCCACTGACTGCAATAATGGGGCATTATAACTCCCTCTGACTCCAATAATGGGGCACTATTCCCCCACAGACTCCAATAATGGGGCACTATTCCCCCACTGACTCCAATAATGGGGCACTATTCACCCACTGACTCCAATAATGGGGCACTATTCCCCCACTGACTCCAATGATGGGGCACTATTCCCCCACTGACTCCAATGATGGGGCACTATTCCCCCACTGACTCCAATGATGGGACACTATTCTCCCACTGACTCCAATAATGGGGCACTATTCCCCCACTGACTCCAATGATTGGGCACTATTCCCCCCCACTGACTCCAATGATGGGGCACTATTCCCCCACTGACTCCAATGATGGGGCACTATTCCCCCACTGACTCCAATGATGGGACACTATTCCTCCCACTGACTCCAATGATTGGGCACTATTCCCCCCCACTGACTCCAATGATGGGGCACTATTCCCCCACTGACTCCAATGATGGGGCACTATTCCCCCACTGACTCCAATGATGGGGCACTACACCACCACTGACTCCAATAAAGGGGTACTATTCCCCCCCCACTGGCTCCAATAATGAGGTACTATTCCCCCCACTGACTCCAATAATGGGGCACTATTCCCCCACTGACTCCAATGATGGGACACTATTCCTCCCACTGACTCCAATGATGGGCCACTATTCCCCCCACTGACTCCAATGATGGGGCACTATTCCCCCACTGACTCCAATGATGGGGCACTACTCCACCACTGACTCCAATGATGGGGCACTACACCACCACTGACTCCAATAATGGGGCACTATTCCCCCGCTGACTCCAATAATGGGGCACTATTCCCCCCACTGACTCCAGTAATGGGGCACTATTCCCCCACTGACTCCAATGATGGGGCACTATTCCGCCACTGACTCCAATGATGGGGCACTATTCCCCCACTGACTCCAATGATGGGGCACTATTCGGCCACTGACTCCAATAATGGGCCAATATTCCCCCCACTGACTCCAGTAATGGGGCACTATTCCCCCACTGACTCCAGTAATGGGGCACTATTCCCCCACTGACTCCAGTAATGGGGCACTATTCCCCCACTGACTCCAATAATGGGGCACTATTCCCCCGACTGACTCCAATGATGGGCCACTATTCCCCCCACTGACTCCAATAATGGGCCACTATTCCTCCCACTGACTCCAATGATGGGGCCCTATTCCCCCGATGACTCCAATGATAGGGCCCTATTCCCCCACTGACTCCAATGATGGGGCACTATTCCGCCACTGACTCCAATAATGGGCCACTATTCCTCCCACTGACTCCAATGATGGGCCACTATTCCTCCCACTGACTCCAGTAACGGGGCACTATTTCCCCACCGACTCCAATAATGGGGCACTATTCCCCCCACTGACTCCAATGATGGGGCACTATTCACCCACTGACTCCAATAATGGGGCACTATTCCCCCCCACTGACTCCAATAATGGGCCACTATTCCCCCCACTGACTCCAATGATGGGCCACTATTCCCCCCACTGACTCCAATAATGGGGCACTATTCCCCCCACTGACTCCAATAATGGGGCACTATTCCGCCACTGACTCCAATAATGGGCCAATATTCCCCCCACTGACTCCAGTAATGGGGCACTATTCCCCCACTGACTCCAATGATGGGGCACTATTCCGCCACTGACTCCAATGATGGGGCACTATTCCCCCACTGACTCCAATAATGGGGCACTATTCCCCCGACTGACTCCAATGATGGGCCACTATTCCTCCCACTGACTCCAATAATGGGCCACTATTCCTCCCACTGACTCCAATGATGGGGCCCTATTCCCCCACTGACTCCAATGATGGGGCACTATTCCGCCACTGACTCCAATAATGGGCCACTATTCCTCCCACTGACTCCAATGATGGGCCACTATTCCTCCCACTGACTCCAGTAATGGGGCACTATTCCCCCGCCGACTCCAATAATGGGGCACTATTCCCCCCACTGACTCCAATGATGGGGCACTATTCACCCACTGACTCCAATAATGTGGCACTATTCCCCCACTGACTCCAATGATGGGGCACTATCCCCCCACTGACTCCAATAATGGGGCACTATTCCCCCACTGACTCCAATGATGGGTCACTAGTCCTCCATCTGACTCCAATAATGGGGTACTATTCCCCCACACTGGCTCCAATAATGGGGTACTTTTCCCCCCACCGACTCCAATAATGGGGCACTATTCCCCCACTGACTCCAATAATGGGGCACTATTCCCACACTGACTCCAATGATGGGGCACTATTCACCCACTGACTTCAATAATGGGGCACTATTCCCCCACTGACTCCAATAATGGGGCACTATTCCCCCACTGACTCCAATAATGGGCCTCTATTCCTCCCACTGACTCCAATGATGGGGCACTATTCCCCCACTGACTCCAATTATGGGGTCCTATTCCTCCCACTGACTCCAATGATGGGGCACTATTCCCCCACTGACTCCAATTATGGGGTCCTATTCCCCCACTGACTCCAATAATGGGGCACTATAACTCCCACTGACCCCAATAATGGGGCACTTTTCCCACACTGACTCCAATAATGGGGCACTATTCCCCCACTGACTCCAATAATGGGGCACTATAACTCCCACTGACCCCAATAATGGGGCACTTTTCCCCCACTGACTCCAATAATGGGGCACTATTCCCCCACTGACTCCAATAATGGGGCACTATTCCCCCACTGACTCCAATAATGGGGCACTATTCCCACACTGACTCCAATGATGGGGCACTATTCCCCCACTGACTTCAATAATGGGGCACTATTCCGCCACTGACTCCAATAATGGGCCACTATTCCTCCCACTGACTCCAATGATGGGCCACTATTCCTCCCACTGACTCCAGTAACGGGGCACTATTCCCCCACCGACTCCAATAATGGGGCACTATTCCCCCCACTGACTCCAATGATGGGGCACTATTCACCCACTGACTCCAATAATGGGGCACTATTCCCCCCACTGACTCCAATAATGGGCCACTATTCCCCCCACTGACTCCAATGATGGGGCACTATTCCCCCCACTGACTCCAATGATGGGGCACTATTCCCCCCACTGACTCCAATAATGGGGCACTATTCCCCAACTGACTACAATGATGGGGCACTATTGCCCCACTGACTCCAATGATGGGGCACTACTCCACCACTGACTCCAATGATGGGGCAATATTCCCCCCCACTGACTCCAATAATGGGGCACTATTCCCCCCCCCCCACTGACTCCAATAATGGGGCACTATTCCTCCCACTGACTCCAATGATGGGCCACTATTCCCCCCACTGACTCCAATGATGGGGCACTATTCCCCCACTGACTCCAATGATGGGGCACTACTCCACCACTGACTCCAATGATGGGGCACTACACCACCACTGACTCCAATAATGGGGCACTATTCCCCCCACTGACTCCAATAATGGGGCACTATTCCCCCCACTTACTCCAATAATGGGGCACTATTCCTCCCACTGACTCCAATGATTGGGCCACTATTCCAACCCACTGACTCCAATAATGGGGCACTATTCCTCCCACTGACTCCAATAATGGGTCACTATTCCCCCACTGACTCCAATGATGGGGTACTATTCCCCCCCACTGACTCCAATGATGGGGCACTATTCCCACCCACTGACACCAATGATGGGCCACTATTCCCTGACTGACTCCAATGATGGGGCACTATTCCCCAACTGACTCCAATAATGGGGCATTATAACTCCCAATGACTCCAATAATGGGGCACTATTCCCCCACTGACTCCAATGATGGGGCACTATTCCCCCACTGACTCCAATAATGGGGCACTATTCCCCCACTGACCCCAATGATGGGGCACTATTCCCACACTCAGTCCAATAATGGGGCACTATTCCCCACTGACTCCAGTGATGGGGCACTATTCCCCCACTCACTCTAATGATGGGGCACTATTCCCCCACTGACTCCAATGATGGGTCACTAGTCCTCCATCTGACTCCAATGATGGGACACTATTCTCCCACTGACTCCAATAATGGGGTACTATTCCCCCCGCCGACTCCAATAATGGGGCACTATTCCCCCACTGACTCCAATAATGGGGCACTATTCCCACACTGACTCCAATGATGGGGTACTATTCCCCCACTGACTTCAATAATGGGGCACTATTCCCCCACTGACCCCAATAATGGGGCACTTTTCCCCCACTGACTCCAATAATGGGGCACTATTCCCCCACTGACTCCAATAATGGGGCACTATTCCCCCACTGACTCCAATAATGGGGCACTATTCCCACACTGACTCCAATGATGGGGCACTATTCCCCCACTGACTTCAATAATGGGGCACTATTCCCCCACTGACTCCAATAATGGGGCACTATTCCCCCACTGACTCCAATAATGGGCCTCTATTCCTCCCATTGACTCCAATGATGGGGCACTATTCCCCCACTGACTCCAATGATGGGGCACTATTCCCCCCACTTACTCCAATAATGGGCCTCTATTCCTCCCATTGACTCCAATAATGGGCCACTATTCCTCCCACTGACTCCAATGATGGGCCACTATTCCTCCCACTGACTCCAGTAATGGGGCACTATTCCCCCACTGACTCCAATAATGGGGCACTATTCCCCCGACTGACTCCAATGATGGGCCACTATTCCCCCCACTGACTCCAATAATGGGCCACTATTCCTCCCACTGACTCCAATGATGGGGCCCTATTCCCCCGATGACTCCAATGATGGGGCCCTATTCCCCCACTGACTCCAATGATGGGGCACTATTCCGCCACTGACTCCAATAATGGGCCACTATTCCTCCCACTGACTCCAATGATGGGCCACTATTCCTCCCACTGACTCCAGTAATAGGGCACTATTCCCCCACCGACTCCAATGATGGGGCACTATTCCAACCCACTGACTCCAATAATGGGGCACTATTCCCCCCACTTACTCCAATAATGGGGCACTATTCCTCCCACTGACTCCAATGATTGGGCACTACTCCACCACTGACTCCAATGATGGGGCACTATTCCAACCCACTGACTCCAATAATGGGGCACTATTCCTCCCACTGACTCCAATAATGGGTCACTATTCCCCCACTAACTCCAATAATGGGTCACTATTCCCCCACTGACTCCAATGATGGGGTACTATTCCCCCCCACTGACTCCAATGATGGGGCACTATTCCCACCCACTGACACCAATGATGGGCCACTATTCCCTGACTGACTCCAATGATGGGGCACTATTCCCCAACTGACTCCAATAATGGGGCATTATAACTCCCAATGACTCCAATAATGGGGCACTATTCCCCCACTGACTCCAATGATGGGGCACTATTCCCCCACTGACTCCAATAATGGGGCACTATTCCCCCACTGACCCCAATGATGGGGCACTATTCCCACACTCAGTCCAATAATGGGGCACTATTCCCCACTGACTCCAGTGATGGGGCACTATTCCCCCACTCACTCTAATGATGGGGCACTATTCCCCCACTGACTCCAATGATGGGACACTATTCTCCCACTGACTCCAATAATGGGGTACTATTCCCCCCGCCGACTCCAATAATGGGGCCCATTCCCCCACTGACTCCAATAATGGGGCACTATTCCCACACTGACTCCAATGATGGGGTACTATTCCCCCACTGACTTCAATAATGGGGCACTATTCCCCCACTGACTCCAATAATGGGGCACTATTCCCCCACTGACTCCAATAATGGGCCTCTATTCCTCCCACTGACTCCAATGATGGGGCACTATTCCCCCACTGACTCCAATTATGGGGTCCTATTCCTCCCACTGACTCCAATGATGGGGCACTATTCCCCCACTGACTCCAATTATGGGGTCCTATTCCTCCCACTGACTCCAATGATGGGGCACTATTCCCCCACTGACTCCAATAATGGGGCACTATAACTCCCACTGACCCCAATAATGGGGCACTATTCCCCCACTGACTCCAATAATGGGGCACTATTCCCCCACTGACTCCAATAATGGGGCACTATTCCCACACTGACTCCAATGATGGGGCACTATTCCCCCACTGACTTCAATAATGGGGCACTATTCCCCCACTGACTCCAATAATGGGGCACTATTCCCCCACTGACTCCAATAATGGGCCTCTATTCCTCCCATTGACTCCAATGATGGGGCACTATTCCCCCACTGACTCCAATGATGGGGCACTATTCCCCCACTGACTCCAATAATGGGCCTCTATTCCTCCCATTGACTCCAATAATGGGCCTCTATTCCTCCCATTGACTCCAATGATGGGGCACTATTCCCCCACTGACTCCAATGATGGGGCACTATTCCCCCACTGACTCCAATAATGGGCCACTATTCCTCCCACTGACTCCAATGATGGGCCACTATTCCTCCCACTGACTCCAGTAATGGGGCACTATTCCCCCACTGACTCCAATAATGGGGCACTATTCCCCCGACTGACTCCAATGATGGGCCACTATTCCCCCCACTGACTCCAATAATGGGCCACTATTCCTCCCACTGACTCCAATGATGGGGCCCTATTCCCCCGATGACTCCAATGATGGGGCCCTATTCCCCCACTGACTCCAATGATGGGGCACTATTCCGCCACTGACTCCAATAATGGGCCACTATTCCTCCCACTGACTCCAATGATGGGCCACTATTCCTCCCACTGACTCCAGTAATGGGGCACTATTCCCCCACCGACTCCAATAATGGGGCACTATTCCCCCCACTGACTCCAATGATGGGGCACTATTCACCCACTGACTCCAATAATGGGGCACTATTCCCCCCACTGACTCCAATAATGGGCCACTATTCCCCCCACTGACTCCAATGATGGGCCACTATTCCCCCCACTGACTCCAATAATGGGGCACTATTCCCCCACTGACTCCAATGATGGGGCACTACTCCACCACTGACTCCAATGATGGGGCAATATTCCCCCACTGACTCTAATAATGGGGCACTATTCCCCCCCACTGACTCCAATATTGGGGCACTATTCCTCCCACTGACTCCAATGATGGGGCACTATTCCCCCCACTGACTCCAATGATGGGGCACTATTCCCCCACTGACTCCAATGATGGGGCACTACTCCACCACTGACTCCAATGATGGGGCACTACACCACCACTGACTCCAATAATGGGGCACTATTCCCCCCACTGACTCCAATAATGGGGCACTATTCCCCCCACTTACTCCAATAATGGGGCACTATTCCTCCCACTGACTCCAATGATTGGGCACTACTCCACCACTGACTCCAATGATGGGGCACTATTCCAACCCACTGACTCCAATAATGGGGCACTATTCCTCCCACTGACTCCAATAATGGGCCACTATTCCCCCCACTGACTCCAATGATGGGGCACTATTCCCCCACTGACTCCAATGATGGGGCACTACTCCACCACTGACTCCAATGATGGGGCACTACACCACCACTGACTCCAATAATGGGGCACTATTCCCCCCACTTACTCCAATAATGGGGCACTATTCCTCCCACTGACTCCAATGATTGGGCACTACTCCACCACTGACTCCAATGATGGGTCACTATTCCCCCACTGACTCCAATGATGGGGTACTATTCCCCCCCACTGACTCCAATAATAGGGTACTGTCCCCCCCCACTGACTCCAATGATGGGGCACTATTCCCACCCACTGACACCAATGATGGGCCACTATTCCCTGACTGACTCCAATGATGGGGCACTATTCCCCAACTGACTCCAATAATGGGGCATTATAACTCCCAATGACTCCAATAATGGGGCACTATTCCCACACTGACTCCAATGATGGGGCACTATTCCCCCACTGACTCCAATAATGGGGCACTATTCCCCCACTGACCCCAATGATGGGGCACTATTCCCACACTCACTCCAATAATGGGGCACTATTCCCCACTGACTCCAATGATGGGGCACTATTCCCCCACTCACTATAATGATGGGGCACTATTCCCCCACTGACTCCAATGATGGGATTACTAGTCCTCCATCTGACTCCAATGATGGGACACTATTCTCCCACTGACTCCAATAATGGGGTACTATTCCCCCACACTGGCTCCAATAATGGGGTACTATTCCCCCCACCGACTCCAATAATGGGGCACTATTCCCCCACTGACTCCAATAATGGGGCACTATTCCCACACTGACTCCAATGATGGGGCACTATTCCCCCACTGACTTCAATAATGGGGCACTATTCCCCCACTGACTCCAATAATGGGGCACTATTCCCCCACTGACTCCAATAATGGGCCTCTATTCCTCCCACTGACTCCAATGATGGGGCACTATTCCCCCACTGACTCCAATTATGGGGTCCTATTCCTCCCACTGACTCCAATGATGGGGCACTATTCCCCCACTGACTCCTATGACAGGGCACTATTCCTCCCACTGACTCCAATGATGGGGCACTATTCCCCCACTGACTCCTATGACAGGGCACTATTCCTCCCACTGACTCCAATGATGGGACACTATTCCCCCGCTGACTCCAATAATGGGGCACTATAACTCCCACTGACCCCAATAATGGGGCACTTTTCCCCCACTGACTCCAATAATGGGGCACTATTCCCCCACTGACTCCAATAATGGGGCACTATTCCCCCACTGACTCCAATAATGGGCCTCTATTCCTCCCACTGACTCCAATGATGGGGCACTATTCCCCCACTGACTCCAATAATGGGCCTCTATTCCTCCCAATGACTCCAATAATGGGGCACTATTCCCCACTGACTTCAATGATGGGGCACTATTCCCCCACTCACTCTAATGATGGGGCACTATTCCCCCACTGGCTCCAATGATGGGTCACTAGTCCTCCATCTGACTCCAATGATGGGACACTATTCTCCCACTGACTCCAATAATGGGGTACTATTCCCCCACACTGGCTCCAATAATGGGGTACTATTCCCCCCACCGACTCCAATAATGGGGCACTATTCCCCCACTGACTCCAATAATGGGGCACTATTCCCACACTGACTCCAATGATGGGGCACTATTCCCCCACTGACTTCAATAATGGGGCACTATTCCCCCACTGACTCCAATAATGGGGCACTATTCCCCCACTGACTCCAATAATGGGCCTCTATTCCTCCCACTGACTCCAATGATGGGGCACTATTCCCCCACTGACTCCAATTATGGGGTCCTATTCCTCCCACTGACTCCAATGATGGGGCACTATTCCCCCACTGACTCCAATGACAGGGCACTATTCCTCCCACTGACTCCAATGATGGGGCACTATTCCCCCACTGACTCCAATTATGGGGTCCTATTCCCCCACTGACTCCAATAATGGGGCACTTTTCCCCCACTGACTCCAATAATGGGGCACTATTCCCCCACTGACTCCAATAATGGGGCACTATTCCCCCACTGACTCCAATAATGGGCCTCTATTCCTCCCACTGACTCCAATGATGGGGCACTATTCCCCCACTGACTCCAATAATGGGCCTCTATTCCTCCCAATGACTCCAATAATGGGGCACTATTCCCCACTGACTTCAATGATGGGGCACTATTCCCCCACTCACTCTAATGATGGGGCACTATTCCCCCACTGGCTCCAATGATGGGTCACTAGTCCTCCATCTGACTCCAATGATGGGACACTATTCTCCCACTGACTCCAATAATGGGGTACTATTCCCCCACACTGGCTCCAATAATGGGGTACTATTCCCCCCACCGACTCCAATAATGGGGCACTATTCCCCCACTGACTCCAATAATGGGGCACTATTCCCACACTGACTCCAATGATGGGGCACTATTCCCCCACTGACTTCAATAATGGGGCACTATTCCCCCACTGACTCCAATAATGGGGCACTATTCCCCCACTGACTCCAATAATGGGCCTCTATTCCTCCCACTGACTCCAATGATGGGGCACTATTCCCCCACTGACTCCAATTATGGGGTCCTATTCCTCCCACTGACTCCAATGATGGGGCACTATTCCCCCACTGACTCCAATGACAGGGCACTATTCCTCCCACTGACTCCAATGATGGGGCACTATTCCCCCACTGACTCCAATTATGGGGTCCTATTCCCCCACTGACTCCAATGATGGGACACTATTCCCCCACTGACTCCAATAATGGGGCACTATAACTCCCACTGACCCCAATAATGGGGCACTTTTCCCCCACTGACTCCAATAATGGGGCACTATTCCCCCACTGACTCCAATAATGGGGCACTATTCCCCCACTGACTCCAATAATGGGGCACTATTCCCACACTGACTCCAATGATGGGGCACTATTCCCCCACTGACTCCAATAATGGGCCTCTATTCCTCCCATTGACTCCAATGATGGGGCACTATTCCCCCACTGACTCCAATGATGGGGCACTTTTCCCCCACTGACTCCAATAATGGGGCACTATTCCCCCACTGACTCCAATAATGGGGCACTATTCCCCCACTGACTCCAATAATGGGGCACTATTCCCACACTGACTCCAATGATGGGGCACTATTCCCCCACTGACTCCAATAATGGGCCTCTATTCCTCCCATTGACTCCAATGATGGGGCACTATTCCCCCACTGACTCCAATGATGGGGCACTATTCCCCCACTGACTCCGATGATGGGCCACTATTCCTCCCACTGACTCCAGTAATTGGGGCACTATTCCCCCACTGACTCCAATAATGGGGCACTATTCCCCCGACTGACTCCAATGATGGGCCACTATTCCCCCCACTGACTCCAATAATGGGGCACTATTCCCCCACTGACTCCAATGATGGGGCACTATTCCCCCACTGACTCCAATGATGGGGCACTACTCCACCACTGACTCCAATGATAGGGCACTATTCCCCCCACTGACTCCAATAATGGGGCACTATTCCCCCCCACTGACTCCAATAATGGGGCACTATTCCTCCCACTGACTCCAATGATTGGGCACTATTCCTCCCACTGACTCCAATAATGGATCACTATTCCCCCACTGACTCCAATGATGGGCCACTATTCCCCCCACTGACTCCAATAATGGGGCACTATTACCCCACTGACTCCAATGATGGGGCACTACTCCACCACTGACTCCAATGATGGGGCACTACACCACCACTGACTCCAATAATGGGGCACTATTCCCCCCACTGACTCCAATAATGGGGCACTATTCCCCCCACTGACTCCAATAATGGGGCACTATTCCTCCCACTGACTCCAATGATTGGGCACTATTCCTCCCACTGACTCCAATAATGGGGCACTATTCCCCCACTGACTCCAATGATGGGGTACTATTCCCCCCCCCCCCACTGACTCCAATGATGGGGCACTATTCCCACCCACTGACACCAATGATGGGCCACTATTCCCTGACTGACTCCAATGATGGGGCACTATTCCCTAACTTACTCCAATAATGGGGCGTTATAACTCCCAATGACTCCAATAATGGGGCACTATTCCCCACTGACTTCAATGATGGGGCACTATTCCCCCACTCACTCTAATGATGGGGCACTATTCCCCCACTGGCTCCAATGATGGGTCACTAGTCCTCCATCTGACTCCAATGATGGGACACTATTCTCCCACTGACTCCAATAATGGGGTACTATTCCCCCACACTGGCTCCAATAATGGGGTACTATTCCCCCCACCGACTCCAATAATGGGGCACTATTCCCCCACTGACTCCAATAATGGGGCACTATTCCCACACTGACTCCAATGATGGGGCACTATTCCCCCACTGACTTCAATAATGGGGCACTATTCCCCCACTGACTCCAATAATGGGGCACTATTCCCCCACTGACTCCAATAATGGGCCTCTATTCCTCCCACTGACTCCAATGATGGGGCACTATTCCCCCACTGACTCCAATTATGGGGTCCTATTCCTCCCACTGACTCCAATGATGGGGCACTATTCCCCCACTGACTCCAATGACAGGGCACTATTCCTCCCACTGACTCCAATGATGGGGCACTATTCCCCCACTGACTCCAATTATGGGGTCCTATTCCCCCACTGACTCCAATGATGGGACACTATTCCCCCACTGACTCCAATAATGGGGCACTATAACTCCCACTGACCCCAATAATGGGGCACTTTTCCCCCACTGACTCCAATAATGGGGCACTATTCCCCCACTGACTCCAATAATGGGGCACTATTCCCCCACTGACTCCAATAATGGGGCACTATTCCCACACTGACTCCAATGATGGGGCACTATTCCCCCACTGACTCCAATAATGGGCCTCTATTCCTCCCATTGACTCCAATGATGGGGCACTATTCCCCCACTGACTCCAATGATGGGGCACTATTCCGCCACTGACTCCAATAATGGGCCACTATTCCTCCCACTGACTCCAGTAATTGGGGCACTATTCCCCCACTGACTCCAATAATGGGGCACTATTCCCCCGACTGACTCCAATGATGGGCCACTATTCCCCCCACTGACTCCAATGATGGGGCACTATTCCCCCCACTGACTCCAATAATGGGGCACTATTCCCCCCCACTGACTCCAATAATGGGGCACTATTCCTCCCACTGACTCCAATGATTGGGCACTATTCCTCCCACTGACTCCAATAATGGATCACTATTCCCCCACTGACTCCAATGATGGGCCACTATTCCCCCCACTGACTCCAATAATGGGGCACTATTACCCCACTGACTCCAATGATGGGGCACTACTCCACCACTGACTCCAATGATGGGGCACTACACCACCACTGACTCCAATAATGGGGCACTATTCCCCCCACTGACTCCAATAATGGGGCACTATTCCCCCCACTGACTCCAATAATGGGGCACTATTCCTCCCACTGACTCCAATGATTGGGCACTATTCCTCCCACTGACTCCAATAATGGTTCACTATTCCCCCACTAACTCCAATAATGGGTCACTATTCCCCCACTGACTCCAATGATGGGGTACTATTCCCCCCCCCCCACTGACTCCAATGATGGGGCACTATTCCCACCCACTGACACCAATGATGGGCCACTATTCCCTGACTGACTCCAATGATGGGGCACTATTCCCTAACTTACTCCAATAATGGGGCATTATAACTCCCAATGACTCCAATAATGGGGCACTATTCCCCACTGACTCCAATAATGTGGCACTATTCCCACACTGACTCCAATGATGGGGCACTATTCCCCCACTGACTCCAATAATGGGGCACTATTCCCCCACTGACCCCAATGATGGGGCACTATTCCCACACTCACTCCAATAATGGGGCACTATTCCCCACTGACTCCAATGATGGGGCACTATTCCCCCACTCACTCTAATGATGGGGCACTATTCCCCCACTGACTCCAATGATGGGTCACTAGTCCTCCATCTGACTCCAATGATGGGACACTATTCTCCCACTGACTCCAATAATGGGGTACTATTCCCCCCACCGACTCCAATAATGGGGCACTATTCCCCCACTGACTCCAATAATGGGGCACTATTCCCACACTGACTCCAATGATGGGGCACTATTCCCCCTCTGACTTCAATAATGGGGCACTATTCCCCCACTGACTCCAATAATGGGGCACTATTCCCCCACTGACTCCAATAATGGGCCTCTATTCCCCCACTGACTCCAATAATGGGCCTCTATTCCTCCCACTGACTCCAATGATGGGGCACTATTCCCCCACTGACTCCAATAATGGGGCACTATAACTCCCACTGACCCCAATAATGGGGCACTTTTCCCCCACTGACTCCAATAATGGGGCACTATTCCCCCACTGACTCCAATAATGGGGCACTATTCCCCCCCCACTGACTCCAATAATGGGGCACTATTCCCACACTGACTCCAATGATGGGGCACTATTCCCCCACTGACTCCAATAATGGGGCACTATTCCCCCACTGACTCCAATAATGGGGCACTATTCCCCCACTGACTCCAATAATGGGCCTCTATTCCTCCCACTGACTCCAATGATGGGGCACTATTCCCCCACTGACTCCAATGATGGGCCTCTATTCCTCCCACTGACTCCAATGATGGGGCACTATTCCCCCACTGACTCCAATGATGGGGCACTATTCCCCCACTGACTCCAATAATGGGCCACTATTCCTCCCACTGACTCCAATGATGGGGCACTATTCCCCCACTGACTCCAATGATGGGGCACTATTCCCCCACTGACTCCAATAATGGGCCACTATTCCTCCCACTGACTCCGATGATGGGCCACTATTCCCCCACTGACTCCAATGATGGAGCACTATCCCCCCACTGACTCCAATGATGGGGCACTATTCCCCACTGGCTCCAATAATGGGGCACTATTCCCCCACTGACTCCAATGATGGGGCACTATTCCCCCATACCAATATTACTCCCACTGACTCAGATGATGTGGCACTATTTCCCCACTGACTCCAATAATGGGCCACTATTCCTCCCACTGACTCCAATAATGGGGCACTATTCCCCCCACTGACTCCAATGATGGGCCACTATTCCCCCCACTGACTCCAATGATGAGCCACTATTCCCCCCACCGACTCCAATGATGGGGCACTATTCCCCCTCTGACTTCAATAATGGGGCACTATTCCCCCACTGACTCCAATAATGGGGCACTATTCCCCCACTGACTCCAATAATGGGCCTCTATTCCCCCACTGACTCCAATAATGGGCCTCTATTCCTCCCACTGACTCCAATGATGGGGCACTATTCCCCCACTGACTCCAATAATGGGGCACTATAACTCCCACTGACCCCAATAATGGGGCACTTTTCCCCCACTGACTCCAATAATGGGGCACTATTCCCCCACTGACTCCAATAATGGGGCACTATTCCCCCCCCCACTGACTCCAATAATGGGGCACTATTCCCACACTGACTCCAATGATGGGGCACTATTCCCCCACTGACTCCAATAATGGGGCACTATTCCCCCACTGACTCCAATAATGGGGCACTATTCCCCCACTGACTCCAATAATGGGCCACTATTCCTCCCACTGACTCCAATGATGGGGCACTATTCCTCCCACTGACTCCGATGATGGGCCACTATTCCCCCACTGACTCCAATGATGGAGCACTATCCCCCCACTGACTCCAATGATGGGGCACTATTCCCCACTGGCTCCAATAATGGGGCACTATTCCCCCACTGACTCCAATGATGGGGCACTATTCCCTAACTTACTCCAATAATGGGGCATTATAACTCCCAATGACTCCAATAATGGGGCACTATTCCCCACTGACTCCAATAATGTGGCACTATTCCCACACTGACTCCAATGATGGGGCACTATTCCCCCACTGACTCCAATAATGGGGCACTATTCCCCCACTGACCCCAATGATGGGGCACTATTCCCACACTCACTCCAATAATGGGGCACTATTCCCCACTGACTCCAATGATGGGGCACTATTCCCCCACTCACTCCAATGATGGGTCACTAGTCCTCCATCTGACTCCAATGATGGGACACTATTCTCCCACTGACTCCAATAATGGGGTACTATTCCCCCCACCGACTCCAATAATGGGGCACTATTCCCCCACTGACTCCAATAATGGGGCACTATTCCCACACTGACTCCAATGATGGGGCACTATTCCCCCTCTGACTTCAATAATGGGGCACTATTCCCCCACTGACTCCAATAATGGGGCACTATTCCCCCACTGACTCCAATAATGGGCCTCTATTCCCCCACTGACTCCAATAATGGGCCTCTATTCCTCCCACTGACTCCAATGATGGGGCACTATTCCCCCACTGACTCCAATAATGGGGCACTATAACTCCCACTGACCCCAATAATGGGGCACTTTTCCCCCACTGACTCCAATAATGGGGCACTATTCCCCCACTGACTCCAATAATGGGGCACTATTCCCCCCCCCCACTGACTCCAATA
This sequence comes from Lithobates pipiens, assembly GCF_037356315.1. NCBI lineage: Eukaryota > Metazoa > Chordata > Amphibia > Anura > Ranidae > Lithobates > Lithobates pipiens. The sequence continues at coordinate 60,350,557 of NW_027507686.1, read as the reverse complement.
ATGGGGCACTATTCCCACACTGACTCCAATGATGGGGCACTATTCCCCCACTGACTCCAATAATGGGGCACTATTCCCCCACTGACTCCAATAATGGGGCACTATTCCCCCACTGACTCCAATAATGGGCCTCTATTCCTCCCACTGACTCCAATGATGGGGCACTATTCCCCCACTGACTCCAATGATGGGCCTCTATTCCTCCCACTGACTCCAATGATGGGGCACTATTCCCCCACTGACTCCAATGATGGGGCACTATTCCCCCACTGACTCCAATAATGGGCCACTATTCCTCCCACTGACTCCAATGATGGGGCACTATTCCCCCACTGACTCCAATTATGGGGCACTATTCCCCCACTGACTCCAATAATGGGCCTCCATTCCCCCACTGACTCCAATAATGGGCCTCTATTCCTCCCACTGACTCCAATGATGGGGCACTATTCCCCCACTGACTCCAATAATGGGGCACTATAACTCCCACTGACCCCAATAATGGGGCACTTTTCCCCCACTGACTCCAATAATGGGGCACTATTCCCCCACTGACTCCAATAATGGGGCACTATCCCCCCCCCACTGACTCCAATAATGGGGCACTATTCCCACACTGACTCCAATGATGGGGCACTATTCCCCCACTGACTCCAATAATGGGGCACTATTCCCCCACTGACTCCAATAATGCTGCACTATTCCCCCACTGACTCCAATAATGGGCCTCTATTCCTCCCACTGACTCCAATAATGGGGCACTATTCCCACACTGACTCCAATGATGGGGCACTATTCCCCCACTGACTCCAATAATGGGGCACTATTCCCCCACTGACTCCAATAATGCTGCACTATTCCCCCACTGACTCCAATAATGGGCCTCTATTCCCCCACTGACTCCAATGATGGGCCTCTATTCCTCCCACTGACTCCAATGATGGGGCACTATTCCCCCACTGACTCCAATGATGGGGCACTATTCCCCCACTGACTCCAATAATGGGCCACTATTCCTCCCACTGACTCCAATGATGGGGCACTATTCCTCCCACTGACTCCGATGATGGAGCACTATCCCCCCACTGACTCCAATGATGGGGCACTATTCCCCACTGGCTCCAATGATGGAGCACTATCCCCCCACTGACTCCAATGATGGGGCACTATTCCCCCACTGACTCCAATGATGGAGCACTATCCCCCCACTGACTCCAATGATGGGGCACTATTCCCCACTGGCTCCAATAATGGGGCACTATTCCCCCACTGACTCCAATGATGGGGCACTATTCCCCCCACTGACTCCAATGATGGGCCACTATTCCCCCCACTGACTCCAATGATGGGCCACTATTCCCCCCACCGACTCCAATAATGGGGCACTATTCCCCCACTGACTCCAATAATGGGGCACTATTCCCCCACTGACTCCAATGATGGGGCACTACTCCACCACTGACTCCAATGATGGGGCACTACTCCACCACTGTCTACTACTACCAAAAAGGAGTCCCTTAATCCCGATGCGGCCTCTGGATCGTGGGTGGAGGCTCCAGGCTACTACTACCGAAAAGGAGTCCCTTCAGCCTGACACGGCCTCTAGATCGCAGGTGGAGGCTCCAAGACGAATAACAACCAAAAGGTAGTCCTTTCATCCTGACGCAGCCTCTAGATCGCGGATGGAGGCTCCAGGCTACTACTACCGAAAAGGAGTCCTTTCACCCCCCACGCGGCCTCTAGATGTTGGGTGGAGGCTCCAAGACAAATAACAACCGATAGGGAGTCTTTTCACCCCCCGATGCGGCCTATAGATCGCGGGTGGAGGCTCCAGGCTACTACTACCAAAAAGGAGTCCCTTCTACCCGATGCGGCCTCTAGATCGTGGGTGGAGGCTCCGAGACAAATAACATACGAAAAGGAGTCCCTTCACTCTGACGTGGCCTCGAGCTCATGGTTGAAGGCTCCAAGACAAATAACAACCGAAAGGGAGTCCTTTCACCCTGATGCGGCCTCTAGATCGTGGGTGGAGGCTCCAAGACAAATAACAACCGAAAGGGAGTCCTTTCACCCCGACGCAGCCTCTAGATTGCGGGTGGAGGCTCCAAGACAAATAAGAACCGAAAGGGAGTCCTTTCACTCCGACACAGCCTCTAGATCGTGGGTGGAGGCTCCAAGACAAATAACCGAGAGGGAGGCCTTTCACCCCGACGCAGCCTCTAGATCGCAGGTGGAGGCTCCAAGACGAATAACAACTGAAAAGGAGTCCTTTCACTCTGACGCAGCCTCTAGATTGCGGGTGGAGGCTGCAAGACAAATAACAACCGAAAGGGAGTCCTTTCACCCCGATATGGCCTCTATATCGCGGATGGAGGCTCCCAGGCAATTACCACCAAAAAGGAGTCCCTTCACTCTGACATGGCCTCAAGCTGGCGGGTGGAGGCTCCAAGACTATTACCACCGAAAAGAAGTCCCTTCACTCTGATGTGTCTTTGACCTCGCGGATGGAGGCTCCAAGACAAATAACAACCGAAAGGGAGTCCTTTCACATCAAAGCAGCCTCTAGATCGTGGGTGGAGGCTCCCAGGCATATACCACCAAAATGGAGTCCATTCACCCCAAGGTGGCCTCTAGATCGTGGGTGGAGCCTCCCAGACAATTACCACTGAAAAGGAGACCGTTCACTCTGACATGACCTCGAGCTCGCGGGTGGAGGCTCCAAGACAATTACCAATGAAAGGGAGTCCCTTCACCCTGTCGCAGCCTCTAGATCGTGGGTAGAGGCTCCTAGGCAATTACTACCGAAAAGGAGTCCTTTCATCCCGACAGTTTTATTTTTTGCTCTATAAACAACAACAAAAAAACACTTGAAAAAAAAACAATATTTTTTTACTTTCTGCTATAAAACATACTCAATAAAAAAATTTAAAAAATATTTCTTCATCAATTTAGGCCAATATGTATTCTGCTACATATTTTTGGTAAAAAAAATCCCATTAATGCCACGTACACGCAATCATATTGTCCGGCAAACAATCTGGCAAACAATCCAACTTTCTAACGAACGGACTTGGCCACACACGTACACTACGAAAGTCCGGCGATTTCTAACACGATGATGTACAGTACGTATGACTGGACTAGAAAAAGGAAGTTCAATAGCCAATAGCCAATAGATTCCTTCTCGTACTTGCTTTTGAGCATGCGTCATTCTTAGCCTGCCGGACTAGCACACTGACGAACAGATTGTCCGCTGAAAGCCAAGTCAGGCGGACAAATTTTGAGTCAAAACTGCTTTCTAAGTCCGCCAGACTTTATGATGAAAAAGTCCGCTGGAGCCCAGACGCGATCGAATGTCCAGCATAATGCGGTCCAGCGGACTTAGTCCGCCGGACAATTCGGTCAAGTGTACGCGGCATTAGCGTATATTGATTGGCATGCGCAAAAGTTATAGTGTCTACAAACTACGGGATATGTTTATGGAATTTTCATTTCTTTTATTTTTACTAGTAATGGCAGCGATCAGCATTTTTTGTGGGACTGCGACATTGCGGTGGACAAATCAGACATCTGATACTTTTTGGGGACCAGTGACACTAATACAGTGATTAGTGCTAAAAAAAAATGCACTGACACTGTACTAATGACACTGGCAGAGAAGGGGTTAACATCAGGGGCAATCAAAGGGTTAAGTGTGCTCCTAGGGAGTGCTTTCTAACCGTGGGGAGATGCTGTGATTGGAAGAACATAGAGATCTGTGTTTTTGCTTAGCAGAAACACAAGATCTCCATCTTCCTCTCTCACAGAACGACGGTCTAGGCAGAGCGCCATTCTGCCTCTCCAGAGAATGATCGCGGGTCCCACGCACCTCTCAGACCCTGTCCATGAAATCAGGTACCTGTACATGCTTTAATACAGGAGGGCCGCCCTGCTCAAGTATATCTGCGTGGGGCGGTCCTTAAGTGAAGTTCCATCGTTTTTTTGTTTGTTTGTTTTTTTAAAAGTCAGCAGCTACAAATACTGCAGCTGCTGACTTTTAAAATATGGGCACTTACCTGCCCAGGGTGCCCATAATGTCGGCACCTGAAGCTGATCTGTCCCTCGGCTCTCGGGTTTTTCTGCCACCATTTTCGATAAGGAATGCAGCTTCACTTCCTGGTTCCCTACTGTGCATGTGTGACTCGCGCTGCGTGTTCCCACTGGCCCCTGCTGTCTCCTGGGACACGCGTGCCTCCCAGAAGACAGTGGGGAGGGGGGAAGTGCCGTAGATAGCAGTGAGTGTCGTGGGTACCTATGCCTGGAAGTGGGAGCAAAATACCTATGACAGGTATCTGCTCCTCCCTTCCCCTGAAAGGTGCCACATGTGACACCGGAGGGGGGGAGGACTCCGAAAAGCGGAAGTTCCATTTTTGTGTGGAACTCCACTTTAACCACTTGGCACTTAAACCCCCTTAATAACCAGACCAATTTTCAGCTTTCAGTGCTCTCACATTTTGAATGACAATTACTCAGTCATGCAACACTCTACCTATATGAAATGTTTGTCATTTTTCACACAAATAGAGCTTTCTTTTGGTGGTATTTAGTCACCGCTGGGTTTTTATTTTTTGTACTATAAAAGAAAAAAGACCGAAAATTCTGTAAAAAAAAAAAAAAATTATTTTCTTTGTTTCTGTTATAAAATTTAGCAGATTAGTAATTGTTCTTCATAAATTTTGGCCAAAATTTATACTATTACATATCTTTGGTAAAAGTAAGTACAAATTTGTGTATATTATTTGGTCTGCGTGAAAGTTATAGAGTCCACAAGCTATGGTGCCAATATCTGAAAATTGATCACACCTGAAGTCTTGAGACCCTAACATGCCAGAAAAGTACAAATACCCCCCAAATGACCCATTTTTGGAAAGAAGACATTCCAAGGTATTTAGATAGAGGCATGATGAGTTTTTTGAAGTTGTCATTTTTTCCCACAATTCTTTGCAAAATCAAGATTTTTTTTTTTCCTTTTTTTGAAGATTGTCATGTTATAAAGTTATTTCTCACACACAGCATATGCATACCACAAATGACACCCCAAAACACATTCTGCTATTACTCCCGAGTATGGCGATACCACATGTGTGAGACTTTTACACTTTTGGTCACATACAGAGGCCCAACATGCAGGGAGCACCATCAGGCGTTCTGGAGCACCCAGGCCAATTGTGACATTTCTCTCCTACATGTAAAAATCATCATTTATTTGCTAGAAAATTACATAGAACCCCAAAATATTATATATTTTTTTAGCAACTTTGGTCGTTGCAAATTTTTATCTCGCAGAGTATTTGTGCAGCAATTTTTAGAACGTGTTTTGTTTTGGGAAAAAAAATCAGTTTTGTGCTTTAACCACTTCCCGACCAGCGCACGACGATGTACGTCGACAGAATGGCACGGGCAGGCATATTGGCGTACATGTACGTCCAATATTCGTTGCCGCCGTGCCATCGGGAGCGCGCCGCCGGCGGCGCGCTCCCGCGCTGGTCGGGACCCCTGTGAGTCCGGTCGTGGGACCCGCGGACTCGATCGCCGTGGGCATCCCCGCGATCGTCTCACGGAGCGGCCGAATGGAGGAAATGCTGTATAAACAACATTTTCCCATTCTGCCTAGCAACTAGTGACGCTGATCTCTGCTCCATGTGATTGGAGCAGAGATCAGTGTACACCAGGGGTGTCCAAACTACGGCCCTCCAGTTGTTCAGGAACTACAATCCCCATCATGCCTAGTCATGTCTTTGAATGTCAGAGTTTTACAATGCCTCATGGGATGTGTAGTTCTGCAACAGCTGGAGGGCCGTAGTTTGGACACCCCTGGTGTACACTAAATGAAAGCCCAACCCCCCCACAGTTAGTAACACACCCCTAGGAACACTTAACCCCTACACTGCCACCCACTGGTTAACCCTTTCACTGCCAGTGTCATTTACACAGGAATCACTGCATTTATATAGCAGTAATTACTGTATAAATGACAATGGTCCCAAAAATGTGTCAAAAATGTCCGATGGGTCCCCGACAATGTCGCAGTCACAATAAAAATCGCAGATCTCCGCCATTACTAGTAAAAAAATAAATAATAAAAAATTATTAATAAAAATGCTATAAAACTATCCCTATTTTGTAAACGCTATAACTTTTGCGCAAACCAATCAATAATCGCTTATTGCGATTTTTTTTACCAAAAATATGTAGAAGAATACGTATCAGCCTAAATTGAGGGAAAAAAATGTTTTTTTATATATTTTTGGGGGATATTTATTATAACAAAAAGTAAAAAATAATGCGTTTTTTTCAAAATTGTCGCTCTATTTTTGTTTATAGCGCAAAAAATAAAAACCGCAGGGGTGATCAAATACCACCAAAAGAAAGCTCTATTTGTGGGAAAAAAAGGACGTCAATTTTGTTTGGGAGCCACGTCGCACGACCGCGCAATTGTCAGTTAAGGCGACGCAGTGCCGAATCGCAAAAAGTGGTCTGGTCTTTGACCAGCAAATTGGTCCGGTCTGAAAGTGGTTAAAAAAAACAAAACAGTAAAGTTAGCCCAATGTTTTTGCATAATGTGAAAGATTATGTTACGCCGAGTAAATAGATACCTAAGATGTCACCCTTCAAAATTGCACACGCTCGTGGAATGGCACCAAACGTCGCTACTTAGAAAATCCCCATAGGCGAAGTTTTAATTTTTTTTTTTACTGGTTACATGTTTTGAGTTACAGAGGAGATCTAGGGCCAAAATTATTGCTCTCGCTCTAACGTTCACAGCGATACCTCACATGTGTGATTTGAACAATAAGAGTTCGCTTCTGCATGCGAGCACATGGGGACAGGGGCGCTTTAAAATTATTTTTTTGTTTTATTGTTCATTTTACTTTATTTATTTTAGTTTGATACTTTTTCCCCAAAAATAAATTTTTTGATCACTTTTATTCCTATTACAAGGAATGTAAACATCCCTTGTAATAGGAATATGGCATGACAGGTCCTCTTTACAGTGAGATATGGGGTCAATAAATAAAAAACGAACTATTCTGGCTTTGATCGTATTGGCGAGTCTGTAGAAGCACCGGAGGGTGGCGGGAGGGGGGACGTCCCCTCTCGCCTCCTGTAAGAACGATCAAGCAGTGGAACAGCCACTATGATTGTTCTTATGGTATAGGGAATCGCCGGCTAAAAAAGCTGATATCTTAATGATGCCTGTAGCTACACCCATCATTCAGATATCCCTGCACAAAGTCAAGGACGTCATATGATGGCCGGCGGGCGGGAAGTGGTTAAAATGCATTTTTTTTTAACACAAAGTTGTCCATGTATACAATATTTCTAACACATAGCATGTACATACCAAAAATTACACCCCAAAATAGATTCTCCTACTCCTCCTGAGTACGGCGATACCACATGTGTGAAACTTCCACAGTCTGGCCACATACAGAGGCCGAGTACAGACAAGCATGGCCAAGCATTGCCGAGTACAGACAAGCATGGCCAAGCATGGCCGAGTACAGACAAGCATGGCCAAGCATGGCCGAGTACAGACAAGCATGGCCAAGCATTGCCGAGTACAGCCAAGCATGGCCGAGCATGGCTGGGTATTACCAAGTATTGCAGGGTATCACCGAGTATGGCTGGGTATTGCAGGATATCACCGAGTATGACTGAGCATGACCAAGTATGGCTGGGTATTGCAGAGTATCACCGGGTATGGCTGGCTATTGCAGAGTATCACCGGGTATGGCTGGGTATTGCAGAGTATCACCGGGTATGGCTGGCTATTGCAGGATATCACCGAGTATGGCTGGATATTGCAGAGTATGGCTGGATATTGCAGAGTATGGCTGGGTATCGCAGAGTATGGCTGGGTACCGCAGAGTTTGGCTGGGTATTGCTGGGTATGGCAGAGTTTTAGCAGGGCATTGCAGAGTATTGGCAGGGCATTGCAGAGTATTGGCAGGGCATTGCTGGGTATTGCAGAGTATTGGCAGGGAATTGATGGGTTAATTGTCGGTAAGCAGCGCTGTGGGCACTGCAGATCCAGCCCACAGCGCTGCTGACACTGATCTCTCCCCTCTCACTGTACCGATTGGTACAGAGGGGAGGGAGGAACTGGCGTCATTTGACGGAGCGATCGCGTGGTAAACGGCCGCGATGAACCCAGCGTTCACGGATGCTCTCGAGTGCGTGCCTCAGGGGGCGCGCGAGAGTGGAATTCTGGGAGGACGTCATATGACGCCCTCCCAGAATTAGGCAACCGCCCTGTAGCCGTCACCCGGCTATGGGCCGGTTGTTAAGTGGTTAAAATAGAAATGAAAGGCAAAACATTTTTGTATAGGTATAAAGCTCGGAGGGGAAGGTATTTATAATGTTTTCTTATAAGAGCTGAGGGGAGGAGAAGCAGCATCACACTGAGCTTCCCAGTTAATGGCTGTGCAGCAGGGGTGTCAGGACAAGTCTGATCATTGGAGGACAGTACACAGAGTTCCCATCATAGCTAGAGAACTGACCATGCTGCTCTTGCTTGGTGTGGTCAGTTATTTAATAGGAAAGTAGAGGGACTGGCAGGAACACCAGGGATTTCACACAAAGGAGGCAATACAAAGAGATCAGGAGACTTTCTCATACAAGTAGATGGTACAGCGGGCACATATCAGGAATATGAAGTGCTGAGGTAACAAACGCTTTAACAACACATACCTGAACAGAACATTTCTTTTTGTAAACCAGAGTTTAGTGTCACTTTTTGCAATAAAGGAGCGTGATTTGGCCGGCTATAAAGCAAGGAAGAGGCCGGATTTGTTTTATTTATGTTTTAATGTCTTGCAAAAAAGAGTGTGATTGTCCAACTATCATTAGGAAGAGGAAGCCGAATATTTTATTTTGATTATTGGGGGTCTGTTCACACTGGAGCAGTTTAATGTGCAGGCAGCTGTCCATTCCGGTCGCAGTGAGCCAGCGGTATGAGGTGGAGCGATGCACTTTCTACCGCATCACACGGCTCTTTTTTTTTTCTCTTTTTCTTGTGCGAACTTTATGTGAAGTGCACAAAGGGACAAGTCATTGATGTCACCGTAGAGCAGTGCAGTGTGATGAGCTGCTGTACAGTAACATGTAGTGCCTTCCTGTGCCATACCATACAGTGCAGCATGTCTGCATTTTACAGCTGCTCCAGGCTGCAGAGCACACGGGCATAGTTGCCAACTGTCCCGAATTTCCCAGGACATTCCCGGGATTAGGACCCTTGTCCCGAATAAATTTTTGTTCCAGGAAATTCGGTTTGTCCCATTAATGCCGCCGCCAGCCACTAGAGGTCCGCGGCCGGCGGAGACAATGCCTCCGCCGGCCACCATTTTGAAGAAGACCAGAAGCTGGTCTACAATAGAGATGCTGCGGCGTCGCCCACCCCCGCTGCCAGTGTCTATGGAAGGTGGGCGGCGCCACAGTTCAAACTGAAAGGAGTGGCAACGGAGGCGTCTGGAGGACCTGTCGGAGGGTCAGTCTCAGTCTGGAGGATGTCAGAGGGGGCCAGTCTCAGTCTGGAGGATCTGTCGGGGGCCAGTCTCAGTCTGGAGGATCTGTCGGGGGCCAGTCTCAGTCTGGAGGATCTGTCGGGGGCCAGTCTCAGTCTGGAGGATCTGTCGGGGGCCAGTCTCAGTCTGGAGGATCTGTCGGGGGCCAGTCTCAGTCTGGAGGATCTGTCAGGGGCCAGTCTTAGTCTGGAGGATGTCAGAGGGGGCCAGTCTCAGTCTGGAGGGTGTCAGAGGGGGCCAGTCTGGATGTCAGAGGGACACCAGATGTTGAGGACTGATGGGGACACCAGATGTAAGGAGGGGCTCCGCTGATGGAGACACAGATGTGAGGAAGGCTGCTCTGATGGGGCACCTGATGGCATCTGGTGGCAGGCAACGTGGCTAGTGACGCACTCATGGCTCCCACTAATTCTGCATTATGGTGAGTTGAATGATTTCATTTTATATTACAATGTAATAATAGAAATAATGCGCTTCAATCATCCTGACACCATAACAATCATGGTGCCCGGATGATTGAAGAGCTAACACCAGGTATTTGGAGTATCTTTATCTGCTGATTGTCAAACTCTGGAAAACACATATTGCTATTGTGGTGTAGGATCGAGGGCTGCTGTCTCTCCATCCCTCCCCTCCTTTCCCTCTCCATCCCTCCCCCTCCTTTCCCTCTCCATCCCGCAATCATCTCAGACTCTAACCACACCCCTTCGAGCCACACCCACGTAAGCCACGCCCACTTTTTTACGTAAACTACACCCATATTTTTGCAGCTAGCACCGCATTTTCACCTTTTCCTACGCCACGCCTATATCCACATGCCCGCCCCCTAATTATAATACAACTCCGCCTACTGCCAAAAAAGTGTCCCGAATTTTTTTTTTTTTACAATGTTGCCAACTATGCACGGGCACATAGATAACAACTGTGTGACTGGCGTTCTTCCAGTGCAGAAAATGCCAGTCATTCTACTATGTGTGAACAGGCACAGAGCTTCTTCACACCCTGTCCGTTTACTGCAGGGATGTCTTTAATACTGATTGGACCCTGAGTAAAAAAATTTCTTGGGCCCCTCCCACCCCCATGCAATTTCACTCTCCACCTGCTCTGAGACATACAATAAATAGCAACTAGACTTAAAGTCAGTTTACTGTATCACATCAGGCTGCAATTGGTCGCCAGTGGTTACAGCATATCATTACTGCTTAATGACTGGTTGCTAGAGGTTACAGCACACATTATGGGTCACTGATTAGTTGCTAGAGGTTACAGCAAATGATTTCTGCTTGTTAATTGGTTGCTAGAGATTACTGTACAGTAATACTGCTCACTGAATGGTTGCTAGAGGTTACAGCACATCATCTCCTCACTGCAGGGGACCATGATATACATATGACAGATACCTTTATTTACATATCAATGCCGCTAGCCACAGCTATTTACTTAGTAATGTTGCCACTTTTACATGTAAACACAGGATCTGCAGGTGAGTCATCTGTACACAACAATAGGGCAAAGCTGGGCAGCATTAGTACCAGCACTTCGCACTGAGATATCGGGACACAGCACAGGACTGAAACTTCAGGGGAAGTTATAAACTGAGAAAGGGAATTTAAACTGAGATATTTGGTAAGTATGGGACAGCTGCTTTGGGCCCCACAGCAATGACAGGACCCAGGGCATCTGTCCCTTTTGCCCTCCCTTAAAGATGGCCCTGGTTTACTGTACAACAACACACATGCATGGTGTGAACATAGAATACAATAGTTTCCTATGGTTCCTACTGTACTATACATGTGTGGAGGTGTACAGAAAAATGCAGATCAATGGACATGATGTGAATAAGCTCTTCTTTAGTATTACAGAACTGGACGGTGCTCATGGGATACCCCTTCAGTATAATGGAAGGACTTCTCACTGCCACTGCTGGAAGAATGAAGATACGCAACTTTCTTAAGTGGGGAAACAGGAAAATGTGTGGATAGAACACGTCTTTGTGATTTTTATTATAGGCTCTTGTATGTATTTTCATTTCAAGAAATAATAAAAATATATATCTTTATAGCTCTTGTCAGTGGATTCATTTGCCCTATTATGAAAATAAAACTATTTAAAGTAATACTAAATACTAAAGTTATTTTCATTTAAAAATAACAAATATGTTATACTTATCTACTCTGTGGAATGGTTTTGCACACAGCAGCCCCCATACTCCTCTTCTCTGGTCCCCCACAAGCTCTCCTGGCCCCTCCTTCCTGCTGAGTGTCCCCACAGCAAGCAGCTTTCTATGGGGGCACCCAAGCTGCTGCTCTGTGTGTCCATTCAGACACGGAGCCGCTATTCAGCCCCACACAATCTCCTTATTGACTTTGATTGACAGCAGTGGGAGCCAATGGCGCCACGCTGCTGTCCTCAATGAGGATGAAGAGTCCTGGGCAGCCGGCACTCTCCTGCAACATCGCTGGATCGAGATGGGCTCAGATTAGTATTAGGCCGCGTACACACGGGCGGACTGTATGGCGTACTTAGTCCGTCGAAACACATTTCAGCGGACAGTCCGCTCGTGTGTGGGCTTCAGCGGACTTTTTCAGCGTGCAGTCCGGCGTACTAAGAATTTCGGATTTTTCGAAATTCTGTCCGTCATACTTTGGTTTCAGCGGACAATCCCCTCGTCAGTATGCTAGTCGGACGGACTAAGAATGGCGCATGCCGAGAAAGGATTTACACGGCGGAAGGGTGCTTTGCTGTGTATTGGACTTCCTATTTCTAGTCCCGTCGTACGTGCTGTACACGTCATCGCGCAAGCTTTCGTCGGACTGTTTGGGTATCCGTGTGTGGTCAAGTCCGTTCAGTGGAAAGTATGACGGACTGTCCGTCGGATTGTATGACGGACTAAGGCCGCGTACACACGCGCGGACTGTTCGCCCAACTTTGTCCGTCCAACAGTTTCGGCAAACAGTCCGCTCAAACTTAGCATGGACGGACATGGCCACACACGACGGACGAACAGTTTGCTGAAACCGTGCGCGATGACGTGAACGGCACGTACGATGGGACGAAAAATACGACGTCCTATACACTGCATTATAGCTTTCGGCGCGAAAATCCTTTCTGAGCATGCGCGCAACTTTGTTTGACGAACAAGCCTACACACGGGCGGACTGTTCGCTGAAACAAGGTTTCAGCGGACAGTTTTTCGGAAATTCCGAAAAACCTTGTCCGTCCAACTGTCCGCTGAAACTGTCCGCTGAAAGCCCACACACGAGCGGACTGTCCGCCCAAACACTGTTCAGCGGACAAAGTTGGGCGAACAGTCCGCCCGTGTGTACGCGGCCTAAGTACGCCATACAGTCCGCTCGTGTGTACGCGGCCTTAGGGGGGCTGCTGCACACAGAAGGATTTTTATCTTAATACATAGAATGCATTAAAATAAAAAATCTTTTGACTTTACAACCACTTTAAGCCTGATTTGTCTATATGCAATGGTCAGCAGTGATAGATTTCTCCATCTGCACTGCTAGCAAGGTGAGATTTATAGACCACGTAAAGCAGGGGTGCCCAACCTTTTGAAGGGCGAGGGCCACTTAAGCGACTTGGTAACCAGTAGCGGGCCACAATGAGCGGAGCGGGTGGATGCATGTCCGTGTCTGCTCTGCATTTGCAGAGCAGACACAGACACAGCCCACGATACTTTTTAGCAGATCGTATTGGAGGTAAAACACAAGTCGATTTATGTCTGCCACTACTTAGAGGTGAATGGAGAGTCTGTCAGACTGACCATGTGAAAGGGGTCCAAGGCTGCTTTCACACTGATGTGCTGCGGTTTACCCACACCACGTGTGCAACACAGTGTACCTTTGGCTTTCCTTCAGTTTGAAATAGACTTGTATTATATTCTGCAGGTTTGGTGCACTTTCAGAAAGCTCACCAAACTCGCAGGTAATAATATAAGTCTATGGCTCAGTGCAGGTAACCTGCAGGTAAATTGCTTTGCAACTGCAGAAAGCAGCCCAGTAACCACTGCAGAAAAGTTATGCCCATATATACACTGTGATTTTAGTAATAAACTGACCTTTAATAATAGTATTCTTTCTATTCTATCTCAGAACAGGAGGTCACGGGCCACATCAGAGGGCTCCATGGGCCACATGTGGCCCCCGGGCCACTGGTTGGGCATCCCTGACGTAAAGTGATTGTAAACCTCAGATATGAAATATGAATAAAGCACATCCGTCTATAGTTTGTACTTGTCTCAGTTAATCAAAATAATCAATCAGCATTATTTTTAATCCTCATGCAGCTAGTTTTAGTACATAGAAAAGTATACCATATTTACTTGTGTTAAACTTTTTATTTTTTTACCATTTCTTCAGTTAATTCCTGGTTTCTTGCCTAGGCAAATAATGTCGGAGTCTTCAGGAGGGGAGGAGGGTTTTTCTCAACTAAGCACACACTGCATGCAGGCCTGAGCTAAAGGCAGATGGAATCCAGGAAGTAAATGTTACATGAATCATTGCCCTTGCTCAAGATGGTGACGGGCAGAAATGCTAGGGGGGTATTTTTCAAAGTGATTTCTCAACACCTATACCCTGTTTGATTCAAAGACCCAAACAGTAAAAGCGCTATTTCCTATTTGTAATAAAAAATACTAAATTAATATAACTACTTTCTTAGAAATCGCATCAAATCGCACATAGGTAAAAAGAATTTGCTGTGGCAATAAATAATGTCCATATCCTTCATTAAGAAGATATATATAAAAAAGAGTGAAGATGTACAGAATATCCAACAGCTTCCAAGAGGTGAGAGAGTTCTTTGTTCTTATCAGAAACCTTGCCACTGCTGGGAGAGTAATTGGAGGAGGCAGCAAAGGTAGGTGGAGAGTGGTGGGATGCTGGGAGAGGGTCATGTGTCTCTGGGATCACGGCCGGTTATTCTAGCTGACAAATGGGGAGGAGGAGTGGCAGCTACAAGTAGCACACAGTCAGGCTGGAGCCACTCCAGCTCCTCCTCTTCAGCTACTTTGCGAGTACTACCGCAATAGCGAACACAGACCTGGCTCCTCTGAAAGCCAGTGCGGCACCCGTCCACTGGTATACTGCCTGCCCAGGATCGGTGTGGCAAAAGTGGGGACAAAACCGTGGATTTATGAGGTCCGGGGACCATGCCCTCAGTCTGGGGACTGTCCCCGGAAAGTGGGTACGTCTGGTCACTGTAGTCTATGTTGATGGCGGGGTGGCTGCACTGGGGGGTCTTTACTGACAGAGGGGGTGGCTATACTGAGCTGGGTCTCTAATAAAGGGGTCTCTACTAAGTGGAAGGTGTCTATACTGCGGGAGGGGGGTCTGCACTGAGGGAGAGGGGTCTGTACTGTGGGAGGAAGGGTCTGCACTGACAGAGGGGTTCTGTACTGCGGGAGGGGGGCCTGTACTGCGGGAGAGGGGTCTGCACTGCGGGAGGGGGGCCTTCATTGCGGGAGAGAGGTCTGTTTTGCGGGACGGGCGTCTGTACTGCAGGAGTGCGGGAGAGGAGTCTGTACTGCGAGAGATTGGTCTGCACTGCAGGAGGGGGGTCTGTACTGAATTTTCTGATTGGAATGCCTCACCAGCCCCGTTGCAGCCAGATCCCAGGCTCCAGAACCAGCAGCCAGACCCTTGGCCCCAGCAGCCAGACCCTTGGCCCCAGCAGCCAGACCCTTGGCCCCAGCAGCCAGACTCCAGGCCCCAGCAGCCAGACCCAAGGACCAGCAGTTCAGCTCCAGCAGCTGGACCCTTGGCCCCAGCAGCCAGACCCCAGGACCAGCAGCCCAGCTCCAGCAGCCGGACCTTTGGCCCCAGTAGCCGGACCCCAGGCTCCAGCAGCCAGACCTCAGGACCAGCAGCCCAGCTCCAGCAGCCAGATCCCAGGACCACCAGCCCAGCCCCTGTGTGATCAGGCTGTATTTCATGGGCACTGTAGGGTTGCCACTTTTCTTCAAGACAAACCCAGACACTTTAGTGGCGCGCAGTACATTTTTCGTTTGATTGTAAAAGACCTGGGACACCTTTGGGCACTCCAAACAGAATAGTAATGCACAGTGCCCCCAAACCCTACTGTCAAGCCCTGTTCCAAGCCACATTCCTGTCTTAATAATGTGTCCGGATTTCAGGTGGACTGAAACCCAGACACATGATTTAAAACCCAGACTGTCCAGGTGAATCCCGAACAGGTGGCATCCCTACTCCCGCTAGGAGGACTGTAGGAGGGGTGATAAGGGGGACCCCCATCCAGGGATATAGAGACTCCCCTTCATCCCTCTCCAGTTAAAAAAAAAACACCAGCTGGGAGGACTGCAGAGGGATGATGGGGGGCCTTGATCACCCCCCTCTAGTAGAAAGAAATCACTGGTCAGGAAGAATAACAGCTGCCCCTCCTCCCTCCTACTAAGGTGAATGGTGTGTAGTGAGTGAAGACATCCAGAGGTCTGTACACACATAGCAGTCCCGGGAGGAGGGATTGCAGAGAAGAAGGAAGAAATCCCCTGCACAGTTCAGATGGCTCTTGGCGGCTGTCACGGCTGCTTCTACTCCTCGCTCTGTCCTCCATATTGCTGAAACTCTCGCTCGTATCGGTGACGGCGGGGGTGGGGTCATTACTCCTCCCCTGTCCTAAAATCTTCAAATAGTCCCGACAGTGTTCCTTCTGCTGTGGCTCTGCCAATTAAACTAAAGTGCCGGCCCCCTCTTCTATACCACTCCGCTGGGGCTTTGAAATTGCTGGGAGCCGCAGCACAAGGATTACTCCTCTTCTTCCCGGAAAACATCATCAAATAGTCCCAGCTGAGTAATCCTTGTGCTGTGGCTTCCGGCAATTTCAAAGCCCTAGTGGAGTGGTATAGAAGAGGGGGCTGGGACTATTTGATGATTTTCGGGAAGAAGAGGAGTAATGCTTGTGCTGCGGTTCCCGGGAATTACATGCCCCGGCGGATTGCTGTAGAAGAGGAATCTGTTGGAACTGCTCCAAACCTCTGGTACCCTAGTCCTGTTCCTTCCCCCACCCCCAGAGCTGAGCTGATGGAGCTTAGAGCCACAGTCGTGAACAATGTGTCTGGGTGTCAGGCAGACTGAGACTTGGGCACATGGTTCAAAACCTGGACTGCCCAGGTAAATACCGGATAGGTGGCAACCTTACGTATGGAGTGTGCCATGTGGTATAGAAGAGTGCATGGGGGACACATGGAGTGTGCTATGGGATATAGGAGAGTGTATGGGATACACATGGAGTGTGCTATGGAGTATAGGAGAGTGTATGGGAGATGCATGGAGTGTGCTATGTGGAATAGAAGAGTGCATGGGGCATGCCCTGAGTGTGCTATGGGGTATAGGAGAGTATATGAGAGACACATAGAGTATGCTATGGGGTATAGAAGAGTGCATGGGATACAGGAGAATATGGGAATGCATGGAGTGTGTTATGGGGTATAGGAGAGTATGTAAGAGCCACATGGAGTGTGGTACAGGAGAGTGGGGTATAGGAGAGTGTATGGGGCATGCATGGAGTGCGTTATGGGGTATAGGAGAGTGTATGGGGCATGCATGGAGTGCGCTATGTATTATAGGAGAGTGTATGGGGCATGCATGGAGTGCAATATGGGGTATAGGAGAGTTGATGGGGTATCCATTGAGTGCGCTATGTGGTATTGGAGAGTGTATGAAGGATGCATGCAGTGTGGTATGGGAGAGTGAGGGGATGCATTTAGTGTGCTATGGGGTATATAGGAGAGTGTATGAGGGATGCATGGAGTGTGTTTTGCGTTATAGGAGCGTATGAGGGATGCATGGAGTGTGCTATGGGATATAGGAGAGTGTATGGGGCATGCATGGAGTGTGGTATGAGATACAGGAAAATTTGTGGGAGACGAATGGCGTGTGCTATAGGTTATAGGACAGTGTATGGGAGACGCATGGAGTGTGCTATGGGGTATATGAGAGTGTATGAGGGATGCATGGAGTGTGCTATGGTGTACTGGAGAGTGTATGAGTATGCATGGAGTGTGCTATGGGGCATAGGAGAGTGTATGAAGCATGTGTGGAGGCCCAGCAACTTCGTAGCTATACAGGGGAGGACTCTTCAGAAGAAGGCCACGTACGGGTTGGCTTCTTAGCAAGAGCCTGGTGAGGCTGAGGGACCTAAGTGAATCCAATCTCGTGGGTATCGCCGAACCGGCTGAAAGATACAGGTACCATAAGAATGTTCTACAAGTTATAGTTTCCTACATGTTCTACAACAACGTCTGTGGCAGAGACTTATTCCTACATGTTCTACAACAACGTCTGTGGCAGAGACTTGTTCCTGATTTAAGCACCTTGTTGGCTGCTAGGCCTTGTGATAGAGGGACTATCCAACTTGAGTGAACATCCAGCTGTGAATGGCTATTCTCTGGATTTAGTAGAAGTAAGCAAGTCCTTTATCATTGACTTTGACACTAATGCCGCGTACACACTATCAGACTATCCGGCGGACTTAGTCTGGCGGACAAACCGCGGGAAAGTCCAGCGGACTTTCCGAACGAGCGGAGCTGCCCACACACAACTGGACTTTTCCGGCGGCCGGCGGACTATGGCGGGAGTCCGCCTTACTTTTGAAATTAATGGACTTGCCCACACACGGAGGAATGTCCGTTCATTTTGAGTACATACAATGTACCCCTACCCATTCACCTGGTGAAAAAAATGTAAATAAAACACAACACAAGGTTTCAAAATAATTTATTACACAGCTCCGGGGGTCTTCCCGCCGGACTTCTCCACTATCTTCTGCTAGCGGAGGAGCCCGATTCTCATTCTCCTTCTTCCCGGGCGATGTCCCCGCCCCTTATGATGTCACAGTCCCAGCATTCTCTGGGGCTGTGACATCATAAGGGGTGGGGACATCACGTGGTGACCCCGCCCATTGTCCCTATATAAGTAGCCGCACACCGCGTCCCTATTGCGACCCCAGAGAGCGTTGAGTCAACATCTCGAAGAAGAAGAAGAGAAGGTGGCGGCAACAGAAGACCGAGCAACCGCTAGTAAAAGAGCTGGAAGAAGGAGCGGAGCGGACTGTTTGTTTTTTTGCAAATAAAAATCCCTTTAAGCGGATCTGTCGCCAGTCTCTAAAGTTTCTGGGCCATCTACCACGGGAAACCCCTAGATGCAAATTGAGGTGAAGAAGGCAACAGTAAGCCCAATCAAACCAGCAGCTACTTCGGGGGTTAGTGCTAAACCTCATTTGCCATGTAGTTGCCCACCCCTCTAATTTTTTTAGATATTTTTGCAATAAAGAATGATGTGGTCCAAGGCACCAAAAGTAATTGGCCTCCATCCCAAATTTTAGACAAAGAAAAGGGAAAGTGGTCAGCAGGGCTTTAAATGAGGCCAATCACTGTGTAAAGTAAACATGTGGGATATAAAACAACAGTGTTACATTTTTCAACATTAAACCTCATTTGCCATGTAGTTGTCCACCCCATTAATTTGTTTCGATATTCTTGCAAGGTTTCCACATCCCGCATTGAAGTTATTGCCTTGCTTAGCTTAGTATCATCCGCAAATACTGAGATTGAGCTGTTTATACCATCCTCCAGATCATTTATGAATAATTTTAATAGGATTGGCCCAAGGACAGAACCCTGGGGGACTCTGCTTTCCACACCAGACCATTCAGAGTACTCCCCATTTATCACCACCTTCTGGACCTGCCCCTGTAACCAGTTTTCAATCCATGTACTTACCCTTTGGTCCATGCCGACAGACCTTAATTTGTACAGTAAACATTTATGGGGAACTGTATCGAACGCCTTTGCAAAATCCAGATACACCACGTCTACAGGCCTTCCTTTATCTAGATGGCAGCACACCTCCTCATAGAAGGTTAATAGGTTAGTTTGGCATGAACGATTCTTCATAAATCCATGCAGATTACTGCTAATAATACAATTTTTATTACTAAAATCTTGTATATAGTCCCTTATTATCCCCCCTAAGAACTTGCAAACTATTGATGTTAGGCTAACTGGTCTATAGTTCCCTGGGATATATCTTGGCCATTTTTTTAAATATTGGTGCTACATTGGCTTTTCTCCAATCAGATGGTACCATTCTAGTTAGTAGACTGTTCGTAAAAATTAGGAACAATGGTCTGGCAATCACTTGACTCCTTAAGGACCCTCGGGTGTAAGCCATCTGACTTATAATGTTACGTTTTTCAAGTCTATTTCTAATTCTATCCTCTGTTAGCTATGAAGGTGCTTCCTGTGACATGTTATGAGGATAAGCATTGCGGTCCTGGTTACCAAATCCCCCCGTTTCCCTTGTGAAGACTGAGCAGAAGAATAAATTCAAAATCTTCGCTATCTCTCCATCTTTTGTAACCAGATTCCCTTCATCATTCTTTATGGGGCCAATATGTTCTGACCTCCCTTTCTTACTATTTATATACTTAAAGAATTTCTTGTTTTTTTTTACTCTCCTCCACTATGTGCCTTTCGTGTTTTATCTTAGCCGATCTGATTGCACCCTTAAATTTCTTATTGCATTCTTTGTAAAGTTGGAATGCTGATGATGACCACCCCCCCCCCCCCCCCCAGCCTTGTATCGTTTGAAGGGCTTCTCCTTTGCTTTTATATGCATTTTTATGTTGATGTCACGTACCAGGCTGGAGGCTGAGGTGACGAGAGGGTTCCCCTTGCGGCTGAGTGCAAAGTACCCCTGGAGTTGAAGACAGAGGGTGCTATGCCCAAAAATGCATGGGTTTCCTGCTGGTGAAGCTGTCTGATGGTTCCAGAAGCGGACACCCAGGAGCAGAGAAGGTGGTCACAGCCAATGATTCCCTGGAGATACTGGCGGATCGTAACAGGTGGAATAGCAGAGACATTTTCAGAAGCCAGGCCGGGGGGGTCAAACACAAGAAGGCAGTCAGAAGCAGAGGCAGGCGTAGTAGTTGTGATCAAGCCAGGGTCAAACACAGGAAGTCAATCTGGAACAGGCAAAAGCAGGTCTGTGAAACAAGCTGGGTTCAGAGCCAGGAGAGAAGCTAGAGCAGGTCAGGGTAAGCCGGATCGGTAACAGGTAATCAAACAGAAGCAAGAAACACAGGTTACAGAGCTGACAATAATCCAGTGATTTATGAGAGCAATTGGAGTCCTTATATTGGCCAGCAAAACACTGGTAATTAGCACGTTTTGCTTGCGTACGCACGTTAGCCGTCGCTAACATGCTTTCACTGTTACGTGCTGCCGATTGCTAATGCACATGCACGGATTCGCACTGCTATAATGGATCTTGCCATCTTCTCTGGTTTCTTCCCTGACAGTTGGAGTTAAGCCACCCAGGACTTTTGTTAGCTCTTTTAAATGTATTTCCCTCTGTACTTGCCAATAGCTTTATTTAAAGTGGTTGTAAACCCTTACAAACCACTTTGACCTACAGGTAAGCCTAGATTAAGGCTTAGCTGTAGGTCCAAGCAATATCTCCTAAACCTATATGGTTTAGGAGATATTTGCCCGAAAACGGGCACCGCTGTCTACGGCGCATGCGCCGTAGACAGCGGCGCACAGGTGCACTGAACGCGGCAGTTCCAAAAATGGAGCTGCCGCATTTGTCGACTCCCGTGCGCATGCGCGGGAGTGACGTCATCGCGGCTTCGCCGAATGACAGCGGCGGAGCTGCAAGACGCCACAAGCAAGATGGATGCGGCGGACTACAGGGGACAGCGCGACTTCGCTGGCTCCTGTGTCAGGTAAGTGACACATAATGGGCCTACTATGCGATGCATAGTAGTCCATTATGCTTTACCTTTGCAGGGAAAAAAAGAGGAAGTAAACTCATCAGGGTTTACTTCCTCTTTAATATGCTCTTAAAGTACTCACATTTTTCCTCTGTTTTGTTTCCTAGGATTTTATCCCATTTAATATCTTCTAGCAAGGAGCTAGGGAAGTTTGCTCTTTTGAAATTCAGTGTCTTTGTATTACCCTTGTGTTTCCTATTTGTGTGATTTATGCTGAAACAAATTTAGCGTGAACGCTGTTTCCTAAATTGCCCCATATTTCCACATCCGCGATCAGGTCTGTATTGTTAGTAATCAGTAGGTCTCGTAACGCTTTGTTTCTTGTTGGTGCATGTTCCATCGGACCCATGAAATTGTCCTGAAAGACATTTAGGAAATGGTGAGCCTTAGACAAAGTCACGGTTCCTTCTGCCTAGTCTATGTCTGGATAATTAAAATCCCCCATTATAATGACACTTCTCATCCTTACCACCATTCCAAACTGTGATAGGAGGTCCGCCTCCCCCTCCTCCCTCTGGTTAGGGGGCCTATAGCATACTCCCAGTATACTTAGTTTCCTTCCTTTGAAGCTCTACCCATAAGGATTCCCCCTCCTCCCATGCTCCATTAGTAATGTCGTCCCTCACATTCTCTTGTACATCATTTTTGAAATACAGGTGGGTATTTTTACCCTCCCTATCTCTGCGATATAGGGAATACCCTTGAATGGTTGCCAGCCAATTATTAGTGCTGTTGTACTAAGTCTTTTAAATTCCCATAAAATCAAAATCCTCCTCATATAACAGCAGCTCTACTTCTCCCATCTTGTCATCCAGACTCCTGGCATTAGTGAACAAGCCTCATAGTTTTGTCACATACTCACCTTATTGGTTAATTGGAGTTTGCAATTTGGATTTGTTTATTTACTTACCTCGGGTTTAGGTGCTTTAGTCAACCTACCATTAATGCCCCCAATACTACCCTCTGAAATTTGTTCCACGCTGGCTACCTCCCCCCGTCGCATAGTTTAAAAGCCCCTCTAACTTTTCAGTCATCTTCTCTCCCAGCCAAGCTACACCATCCCCATTTAGGTGCAGTCTGTCCCTGCTAAAGAGCCGGTAACCGCCTGTGAAGTGAGCCCAGTTCTCCAGGAACTCAAACCCCTTTATTCTACACCAGCTCCTCAGCCACTTGTTTTCTTCCCTAATCTCCCTCTGCCTTTCTGGTGTGGCTTGAGGTATCGGTAGCATTTCTGAGAATACTACCTTGGAAGTCCTATTCCTCATGTCAGGAAAGCTTCCATCTGCTGGTAATATCTATCATTTGGCATGCAGTACTGAGGTCCACCAGCAGGTGTCTCCTGGCAATTTGGAACTGTCAGGAGAGCTTTTTCCTGCTGGTGTTATCTTATGTCATCTTTTTGGCCGTAGTACTGACATCCACCAGCGGATGGATGCTGGCAGTGTGGAGCAGACAGCACCTCCTGCGTTCAGCTGTCACTTAAAGCTAATCACAGGTATTCATATAAATACCCGGCTGATGGTTGCTCTCATCGCCTTGGTATCTTCCTAGTGCCCTGATCTGTACCTGCTGCCAGAAGACCTGATCCTGTTACATGATCCCTATGTTGTCCCACCTGTTAAAATGCAATGCAATGTGGCTTAGCTGGAGGAGTTCTATACACGGAAGCGTGTGCAGAACGCCCCCCCCCCCCCCCCAGATTACAGGCATCAATTTTTGGTGAGATACTCCCAATAAGAACATGTCTAAAGGGATGCAGGCCTAGCAGCTTTCCTCATTAGAGCCCTGCAGCTGCCACAGCTGATTGATGATTATGAAACCACTCCCATAAGACCCCTTTCACACCGAGGCTGTTTTTGGGTGTTTTAGCTTTGAAAACTGCCTCCCATTATTTCAAATCGGTGCTTTCACACTGGGGTGTGGCGGTGTGGTAGAAAAAGTCCTGCAAGCAGCATCTTTGGGGCGTGTTTGGAGCGTTGTAAAAAGTGCTCCAAATTAAAATGAATGCGCCTCAAAACTCGTCTTTTTTTTGGGGGGGTTTAAGGTCAAGTTCTCACAGGACCTTAAAAAAATAAATCGACCCACTAGCGCCCAAAAAGTGCTGCAAAAGCGCAGCTAAAACAACCAGCGCTTTAGCGTTTTATCAGCGCTTCAGTGTGAAAGGGGTCTTATGCCGCGTACACACGACCGGACTTTTCGAGGGACTAGGTCCGACAGTCTTTCCGACGGACTTTCGGCAGAGTTCCAATGGACTTTCCGAATTAACGGACTTGGCCACACACACAATCACACCAAAGTCCGACGGATTTGAACGTGATGACGTACGACCGGACTAGAATAAGGAAGTTCATAGCCAGTAGCCAATAGCTGCCCTAGTGTCTTTTTTTGTCCGTCGGACTAGCATACACACGAACGTATTTCTCGGTCCGGCGGAGTTCCAGTGGAAAAATTTAAAACATGTTCTATTTCTAAAGTCCGCCGGATTTTTGGCAAGCAAAGGTCCGATGGAGCCCACACACGATTGAATTGTCCGACAGACTCGTCCCGTCGGACCTTTGCTGTCAAAAAGTCTAGTCGTGTGTACGCTGCATTATGCCGCGTACACACAATCAGATTGTCCGGCGTACTTAGTCTGCCGAAACGCATTTCAGCGGACAATTCGATCGTGTGTGGGCTTCAGCGGACTTTTCCAGCGTGAAGTCCGGCGGACTAAGAAAGTATTTTTGCACTCCAATCTTCCCGTCGTACTTGGGTTTCAGCGGACAATACGTTCATCAGTATGCTAGTACGGCGGTCTAAGAATGACACATGCTCAGAAGCAAGTACGAAAAAGGAAGCTATTGGCTACTGGCTATTGAACTTCCTTTTTCTAGTACAGTCGTACGCGCTGTACGTCATCGCGCTAGCAAACGCTGGACATTCTGTGTGTCCGTGTGTGGCCAAGTCCGTTCGGTAGAAAGCCCGCCAGACTATCCGCCGGATTGTTTGCCGGACTAAGTACGCCGGAAAATTTGCTCGTGTGTACGCGGCATTAGACTCACTTTCTAACATGGGCACAGAGAAACACACAGAGATTTCTTCAGAATAATAAAATGTAGGAATCTGCAACAAAGTTTGTTAAAATCCTTGCAATGTACATAGATCACCCAGGATGGAACGATTTTTTTCTCAACAAAAATGGAGTTATGCTTTAAATTATTTTTAAAAAATGTGTGCAAAATTGCAAAAATGCACTGTAAATGAAAAATTGGCTTCAGCTCAGATCCCAGCCCATCGGTCACATCCCTCTGACATGTTTCACACACATTGGGCTTAATAGTAAAGGTGTTATGGTGTTTGTGAGTACTTTCCACCTGTGGCCACACCGCACCAACGCGTTTTACCCCATTGAACTGGCTGCCCTGATTATACCTCTCCTTTAAGGACCTTATTGACAAGAGATTAGAAGCAATTTATCAAAACATTAACTCAATCAACGCTTGCCCAGCACTAATCTCTCAGACTTTGGTTGATCGGTCAAACTAATCCAGTAGGTACCTGGTGGGATCTGCTGTTGACTCCCAGCTTGGTTGCATTGACTAGATGCTTCTGACTCTTGTGTGAACTTTGTGTGAAGCAGCGCTGGATGCTAGCTGGGTTATATAGAGCAAAAATTTAGGAAGGCCTTGTTACAATTACACCTACTCTTCCTGGGAGACCATCTTTTACAAGTGAATGAATGACGCAGAGCCCTGTACAGCCACACCGATTTTGGATGTGAATTAGCTGCAGGGGAAAAGATGCCCCTGCCTACGGTCACAAGGGAAGGAAGATCATAAGCTGAAACATCCCTGTGCTGTGCTGACTTCCTGTGTTTCTACTCCTGCTGTGCTCATTATAAGGGGCTCCCACCATCCCTGTCCTGGGCTGACTTCCTGGCTTTGTACCCCTGTTGTGCTCATTATGAGGGGCTCCTACATCCCTGTGCTGTGCTCATTATGAGTGGCTCCCACCATCCCTATGCTGTGCTGACTTCCTCTTGTAGCTGTACCCCTGCTGTGCTCATTATGAGGGGCTCCCACCATCCCTGTGCTGTGCTGACTTCCTCCTGGAGCTGTACTCCTGCTGTGTTCTTTATGAGGAGCTCCCACCATCCCTGTGCTGTGCTGACTTGCTGGGTTTGTACCCCTGCTGTGCTCATTATGAGGGGCTCCCACCATCCTTGTGCTGTGCTGACTTCCTGGGGCTGTACCCCTGCTGTGATCATTATGATGGGCTCCCACCATCCCTATGCTGTGCTCATTATGAGGGGCTTCCATCATCCCTGTGCTGTGCTGGCTTCCTACTGGGGCTGTACCCCTGCTGTGTTCATTATGAGGGGCTCTCATCATCCCTGTGCTGTGCTCATTATGAGGGGCTCCCACTATCCCTATGCTGTGCTGACTTCCTCTTGGAGCTGTACCCCTGCTGTGTTCATTATGAGGAACTCCCACCATCCCTGTGCTGACTTCCTGGGGCTGTACCCCTGCTGTGCTCATTATGCGGGGCTCCCACCATCCCTGTGCTGTGCTCATTATGAGGGGCTCCCACCTTGGGGAAGTCAGCACAGGGATGGTGGGAGCCCCTCATAGTGAGAACAGCAGGGTACAAACCCAGGAAGTCATCACAGCACAGGGATGGTGGGAGCCCCTCATAATGAGCACAGCACAGGGAAGGTGGGAGCCCCCTCATAATGAGCACAGCGGGGGTACAAACCCAGGAAGTCATCACAGCACAGGGATGGTGGGCACCCCCTCATAATGAGCACAGAAGGGGTACAAACCCAGGAAGTCATCACAGCCCAGGGATTTTGGGAGCCCCCTCATAATGAGCACAGCAGGGGTACAAAACCAGGAAGTCAGCACAGCACAGGGATGGTGGGAGCCCCCTCATAATGAGCACAGAAGGGGTACAAACCCAGGTAGTCAGCAGAGCACAGGGATGGTGGGAGCCCCTCATAATGAGCACAGCAAGGGTACAGCCCCAGGAGGAAGTCAGCACAGCACAGAGATGGTGGGAGCCCCTCATAATGAGTCCGACTGGAGAAAGGAATTTTTTGCTTTTAAATTCATCATAACGAACGTTCATAATTGTTACAAAAAGTTAACGAACCTAATGAAAAATCGTATTTCGTACGAATTCAAATACGAATTAACGGCTAATACAAAATGGAACAGAACAAAGCGAAACAAATTTATTGACAGCGCACATGTCTAGTTCCTGCTCTGGTGAGGATTTTTGACTTATCTGAACATTTCTTGGAGTACAGTACAGGTATACTCAAACGACTGGGTTACATATGCTGCATTCAGGTGACTGGACACTGAAAAAGAGAACAGTCACATCCTCCCAATCACAGTAGAACTCCATTTTTAGCAAACAAAAGATTAACAGAGGGTGAGTTAAGGAGCCTATTGTCCTGAACTGTACTCCAAGAAATCGATTTTACTGGAAAGTTAAAAATCCCTTTTTCGATTGTACAGTACAGGGGACAGACAGAGTAGGATGCCCAAAAAGAAAAAACATAAAAATGAAGGCGGCACAGTGGTGTAGTGGTTAGCACTCTCGCCTAGCAGTAAAAAGGGTTGCTGGTTTGAATCCCAACCACGACACTACCTGCCTGGAGTTTGCATGTTATCCCTGTGCCTGCGTGGGTTTCCTCCAGGTACTCCAGTTTCCTCCCACACTCCAAAGACATGCAGGTAGGTTAATTGGCTTCTGTCCAAAATTGGCCCTAGTATATGAATGGGGCCCTTGGATTGTGGGCTCCTTGAGGGTAGGGACCGATGTGAGTGTGCAATGTACAGGGATAGGGACAATTGTAGACACTCACTCAGGTTGAACTGGATGGACTGGTGTCTTTATTCAACCTTACTAACTATGTAACTATGTAAGGGTAAACAAGCCCATAACAACAAAATAAGGGAACAGACCCTAACTAGACACCTGCTTATAGCACCTTTCAGCTGAAACCTGCAGCAGAAGGTTCCCCTGGTAAAATTTTGTGAACAGAGAACTAGGTAGCAGCCTTACAAATCTGTGAAACCAATGACTATTATTGAAAACCCCAGAAAGCATCCACAGACCTGGTGGGGTGCACCCTAACAGAAAAGGGAGGCACTTTATCCTGTTGTAAACTGTAGGAAAATGGGGGTTTGAGAAAGAAGATGCCCTCGGGAAGAACTTTCATGAAGGCCAAAGAGAATTTGTAAGCTTAGGAGAGGCCATAGCTAATATACATGTACAGCACAAATCACATCCAAAAAGTTGAGGAGCTAAGCATTTGAGTGAGGTCCAGGAGCCATACAGAAAGAGAGCAAGATGACATCCTGGAGGAGAAATAAAAAAAAAAGAACTTAGCTCACAAGACCTTAACCCTGTGAAACAGCAGGAAAGGTTCCTTACAAGGTAAGGCTACCAACTCCGATACTCACCTAGTGGAAGTTATAAAAATGAAGAAAACACCCTTACAAATAAAATCATCCAAGGTAATATACCAACGTAGGCTCAAATGAGAGGTAATTGTGGGGGTGAAAGCACCATAGGGGAATCCAACAGTCACAAAATCCGAGAAGACTCCGTCTCTCAGAACTTGGGCTTATACAGCAAGGCCTAGGTGGTTTTGGAACCGTAAGCAGGTTGGAGTAAAAACCCTGAAACCTCACCCCTGTGGGAACAGGGAAAATTACCCACAAGGCAAAGCAAATGCTGTAGCGCAGCATGCAGATCCTTCAGCATTTGAGAAGGTAGATTGGAACGTATGAAGCAGGGTGGAGGAAGAGAGTGACAACTCCAGCCTGGAGAGCTGGAGAAAACATTGACCTAGAGATCTGGAAGATCTCTGACCCAGGAGGCTAAAAAGGCTGACAGACATCCCCCACTTGAAGTAGGGGAACCACGTCAGTCAGAGGGGAGCTTGGAGCCAGACTAAAGCCCCATACATGTGATCAGATTTTCTGCAGGTTTTTGTCTTCAGATTTACCAAAACCATATAATATGAGGTAAAACCTTAAGAGTTTCAATTTGTTTGCAATCAATCAGGCCCTTGTACTACATGGTTTTGGTATATCTGAAGACAAAAATCTGCAGAAAATCTAGTAGTGTGTATGAGGTCTTAGCTTGGGAGTCTAAGGTTTGCAGTGAAAAGGGGTGCTGATGTAAAATTAAGAGGGCTAGATAAGGCAAAAACCATGCTAAATCCAGGGGAGGTGTTACTTCTAGGAATCTTAGTCTTTTTGGTAGGTAAATATCAGAAAATAAATAATTAAAATCTATTCCCTGCCATTATTAAAAGGTATATTTTATTGACACATATACTTCGTAAAGCAGTGTATTAAAATTGTGTATTCACGGTTTACAGATTAAATAATGGTACACTTGTCAATCTAAAATACTTATTTTACAAAGCACTCATCTTCTAAAAAGCACTAAAAGTGCTTTTGCCACTGCTGTCCTCCTCGATATAGGTGTGTTTGACCTAAAAAGGGCATCGGTTCCATGCCCTCCTTACATGTCAGCTCCACAGACCAATATTTGAGCCAGAGAGCCCTATCCATCTGAATGGACAGAAGACATAACCTGGTTATCTGATGAAGGTAATCCCCCA
Organism: Lithobates pipiens; assembly: GCF_037356315.1. Classification (NCBI taxonomy): domain Eukaryota; kingdom Metazoa; phylum Chordata; class Amphibia; order Anura; family Ranidae; genus Lithobates; species Lithobates pipiens. The sequence goes on along the minus strand of NW_027507686.1, from coordinate 60,321,565 downwards.
AGACCATTCAACAATACCTCAAGTAATGGAGGACTGGCATGTTAGGGAGAATAAAACCCAGGTAACAGGCAATTCTTTTTTCTTGATCATACATCACGGGACACAGAAGCTTCATTACATAGTGGGTTATATATGCACCTTCGTGATTGGACACTGGCTAACCCCAATTAAGGAGAATTCCTCCCCTATATAACCCCTCCCATATGGGAGGCACCTCAGTTTTTTCGCCAGTGTCTAAGGTGGTTGGTCACGTAAAACATGTGCTATGAAGAAAGCTCTATACAGTTCCCTGCAAGGGGTCTAAAGGCTAGGATAACCGGATCTATATCTTGGGCCGATATTTGACTCCCAAGATGATATGGTACCTCGTCATCCGAAGAAACGAGGTTTGGCCTGTAAGTCCTCTCCTTTGGAAGACTGGGCTCTGGGAAAACCAGACTTGGTGTACTATTAAAACAGTGGCACAAAAGTTTCTGGCAGAGTCTTTTACAAGGTCCAGGTAAGAGGTTCCTCTGAGAAGGAACCCAAAAAATCCTGAAGGTTGGCACAACTCTGCCTGCCGTGATGGGTGAATGTTGGAAACTGTCTGTTTTCAGCAGTTCCTGCTGCGGGGACAGGTAAGAGAAGCTAATCCTATATAAATCATATAGTATGGATTTCTTCATGTGAGTAGTTGTATGTCTTACCTGGTTTCCGCCACTAGAGGGAGTAAAGAGCAGCCTGGTGTATACTTACATGCCTTTCCAGGTTACACGCTCAGTGAAGCCAGTCTCCGGATGGCTAACATCCTCCGCTGCAGGCTCTGCCACACAAAAGGTAAAAGATGTCCCACGTAGTCTCGGGGGGTCCTGCGCAGCTCAGCAGGTGGTCCTCTTCCTCCCCCTCGGACGCCGGCAGTCCTCGTGCGCATGCGCATGTGCTGAACGTGCTCCTATGGAAAAATGAAGGGGGGTGTGGTTGCGAGGCCGTGCACGGCGTTTCACTGCGGAAAATTTAAAGAGCCCAGAATGCCAGGGATCTAAAAGCGGATGACACAGAGCTGTGGGCAGTAAGCATCCTAAGGGGTCGGATCCAGGTAATCCTAAGACACCTACTCAGCATCAGGTTGTGCAGTTTAAGCATATATGTTTATTGTGAGACTTGTAGCACAACAGTGATTGCACTTTGTACTAGTACCTCTGCTTTGTAGCTTAGGACTATGTCTCCTCATAAAAGGGTCTCAGGGGGAGGTAACAAGGGCACTGAAAAATCACTGCTTAGGTCTAGGGGTCCTAAAGATGCCTGTAGGTTGCCATCCCCCCTGCAAGACTGGAGCCAGCCTCACAGGATAAGTCAGTGCCCCTGTGAGGGTTTTGCAGCCTCTCCTAATGTTTCAGCCACAGCGTATGTCACTGAAGACTCCCTTAGGGCTACATTGGAGGGTTTTGAAGGGAGAATTATGAATTTTATTTCAGCTTCCCTGAAAGATAGCAGAAAAAGGGGTAGATCCCCTCCCTCTGCTGAAATTCCTCTTTCAGGTGACACCTCTGACAATGAGAAGAGATCCCTATCATGGGATAGGGATCAAGAGCAGTTGGATGAATCAGAGGAAGAGGAAAGAGTCTCTTCCTCTCAGGCATTCAAAAAGCAGGTTCAATATTACACTGAATTGGTGCGTACCACTTTCAGAATGCCCGCTACTGAGGCCGCTACATCCTCTGTTTCTTCCCTGGGGGTCAGGAGAATCCCACAGACTGAGTTTTTCTTTCCAATTCATCCCTTAATGGATAAATTGTTGTATGAGGATTGGGGGGCATCCCGATAAACTGTTTTCTCCTCCTAAAAGGTTTTCAATGCTTTATCCTCTGGAAGAAAGTTTCACCAAGAAATGGGGGGTCCCATCCATCGATGCGGCTGTTTGTTGTGTGAATAAAAACCTTACCTGTCCTTTGGATAATGCTCAGGTATTTAAAGATCCAACTGATAAGAAGCTGGAAACGTTATTGAAAACCTCCTTTTCCATAGTTGGCGCTGTAGTGCAACCTACTGTCGCAACTGTGGGGTTGTGTCAGTTCCTCAAGGAACAGGTTAAGCAGATGCTTGGCCTCCTTCCCAGTGAGGAAGTGGCAAATTATGCAGAACTTCCTCAGATTCTGTGTTTCATGATTGATGCGATTTTGGATTCTGTCGTGGCATGTGTTGGTACACATGCGAAGGTCCCTGTGGCTCAAAAATTGGGCAGCTGAGCTGTCGTGTAAAAAATATTTGACTGGGTTCCCGTTTAAAGGGGAATGCTTATTTGGGGAGGACTTGGATAAATTCGTCCAAAAAATTACAGGGGGTAAATCTACTCTCCTACCAATCAAAAAGAACAAACCTCCATCATTTAGGCATTCTCTTTCTCCCAGAGCATCAAGCTCTAAACAGTGGCGACGGCTTTCCCAACTTCCCTCTTGAGGAAAGGCCCAAGGTCACGCCCTGGGGCAGAAAAGGACTTGGGGCGAAAGCCTGCCAAGCAGAGCCCGAAAGCTTCCTTGTGAAGGGGCGCCCCACTCGGCCGAGTGGGGGGAAGGCTCCTGCAGTTTGCAGAAGCCTGGCGGGAAGAGATTCAGGACAAATGGGTAACCTCAATATCTCTGGGCTACAAACTAGAGTTCCAGGAGATTCCACCATCTCGCTTCCTAAGGTCAAGGATCCCCAGGGATCCAGTAAAGCAAAGACTGCTACTTCTGGCCTTAGATCACTTACTATCCCAGGGGGTGATAGTGGAAGTGGACCCAAAAGAACAGGGTTCAGGGTTTTACTCAAATCTCTTCACCGTTCCAAAGCCAAATGGAGATGTTAGACCTATCCTGGATCTAAAGGATTTGAACCAGTTTCTGCACATTCGGTCTTTCCGAATGCAGTCAATATGCTCTGTGGTCTCCTCCCTGCAAGGGGGAGAGTTTATGGCATCAATAGATATCAAGGATGCATATCTTCATGTGCCAATATTTCCCGCACACCAACAATATCTAAGGTTCGCGGTAGATCAGCACCATTTTCAATTTGTGGCCCTGTCTTTCGGTCTCGCTACAGCTCCTCGAGTTTTCACAAAAATTCTAGACCCTCTCTTGGCAAACCTAAGAGCTCTGGGCATAACCGTGATAGCTTATCTAGACGATTTGCTACTCATAGAGCAGACAGTAGCGCTCTTGAACCACAGTATTGTCAAAACATTAGAACACCTGGAAAACCTAGGTTGGATTATAAACTTAGAAAAGTCGTCCCTGCAGCCTGCTACAAGGTTGGAGTATCTGGGTATGATCATAGACACCGCTCAGGGCAGGGTGTTTTTACCAAGGCCAGAGGACATGGCTATAGGGGTTCTGGTTTGCCTAATACTGAGCAGAAGGACTTCCCCCTTTTGGCTGTGTATGAGACTGTTAGGGAAAATGGTCGCCTCCTTTGAGGCCATTCCATTTGCCCAGTTTCATTCAAGGCCTTTACAGAGATGCATCCTTGCGGCTTGGAACAAGAAGCCCCAGGCCTTGGATCTTCCTATGTGTTTATCCCCAGGGATATGCAGGAGTCTTATTTGGTGGTTACACACCAAGAATCTACTGAAAGGCAAAACTTTTCTTCCCCTTCCATGGAAAATTGTAACTACAGATGCCAGCCTGACAGGCTGGGGAGCAGTGTTGGAAGAGGTATGCACGCAGGGGAAATGGTCTGCGACCGAAAAGCTCCTGCCCATAAATATTCTGGAAATTCGGGCAGTTTATATGGCCCTCATGGACTGGTCCTACAGACTACAGGGTCACCCTGTTCGAATACAGTCTGACAATGTCACAGCGGTGGCTTATATCAATCACCAGGGTGGCACCAAAAGTCTTGATGCACAAAGAGAGGTGAATCGCAAACTTGCTTGGTCGGAGAGGCATTTTCCGTGCCTTTGTGCAGTCTTCATTCCAGGAGTAGAAAATTGGCAAGCGGACTTTCTAAGTAGCCCAGGAGAATGGGCTCTACACCCCGACATATTTCAAACCATATGTCACAAATGGGGTACTTCAGATGTAGGTCTGTTTGCGTCCAGATTCAACAGGAAGCTGGACAAATTTGTGTCAAGAACAAGGGACGTACTTGCTCAGGGGTCAGATGCTCTGACAATTCCCTGGGATCGGTACAATCTAATCTAGATTGTAGCTGCTGAGACCCACATTCTGAAAGACCGTGGACTCTCGGAGTCAGTCCTTTTTACTCTGGTCAATACCAGAAAGCCGGCCTCCAGGCTTATTTACTACAAAATCTGGAAGGCATATGTTTTCTGGTGTGAGCCCAGGGGATGGCATCCTAGAAAGTATGTCGTTAGCAGGATCTTGGCTTTCCTGCAGTCAGGCCTAGAAATTAATTTGGCCATAAGCACTATCAAGGTTCAGATTTCAGCTTTGTCAGTGTTTTTCCAGAAGCCACTAGCATCACATTTTCTTGTTCGGGCTTTCATTCAGGGGGCCATGCGGTTAAAGCTGCCAGTCAAACCTCCAGTATGCCCATGGGATTTGAATTTGGTTCTCTCTGCATTGCAGGGACAACCATTTGAACCATTACACCAGGCTTCGTTAGTTCTTTTGACTAAAAAATTAGTCTTCTTGATAGCCATATCCTAGAAGAGTGGCAGCTCTTTCAAGCAAAGAACCTTATTTAATTATTCATAAGGACTGAGTAGTGATGCGTCCTAATAGGTCCTTTCTACCTAAGGTGGTTTTGGTATTCCATTTGAATCAAGATGTCATCCTACCATCCTTTTTTCCAGATCCACAGTCCGCAGAAGACGAGTCTTTACACGATCTAGATGTGGTAAGGGCAATCGGTATCTATCTCCAGGCGAATGCTCAGATAAGAAGGACTGATTGTTTATTTATTTTGCCAGAAGGCCCTAAAAGGGGCCAGGCGGCATCGAAATCCACTCTCGCAAGGTGGATTAGACAAGTTATTCTTCAGGCCTATAGTGTAAAGGGGAAGATTCCTCCTTTTCAAGTGAAAGCGCACTCAATTAGGGCTGTAAGTGCTTCTTGGACAGTGCATCACCAGGCCCCCCTGGCTCAGATCTTTAAGGCTGCGACTTGGTCATCAGTCCATACATTCACCAGATTTTATCAGGTGGATGTGAGAGGGCAAGAGGATACCGTCTTTGGGTGCAGTGTACTGCAGGCGGCAGTTTAGTTCCTCTGGTCCATAGTGGTCTATAATTCTGATCTTTGTCTCCCTCCCCTCGAACTGAGCATTGCTTTGGGACATCCCACTATGTAATGAAGTTTCTGTGTCCCGTGATGTATGATCGAGAAAATAGGATTTTTATATACAGCTTACCTGTAAAATCCTTTTCTTGAGAGTATATCACGGGACACAGAGCTCCCGCCCTTCTTGGGTTTTATGTGGTTTCTTATTGCTTTGCTAAAAACTGAGGTGCCTCCCATATGGGAGGAGTTATATAGGGGAGGAATTCTCCTTAATTGGGGTTAGCCAGTGTCCAATCACCGAAGGTGCCTATATAACCCACTATGTAATGAAGCTTCTGTGTCCCATGATGTACTCTCAAGAAAAGGATTTTACAGGTAAGCTGTATATAAAAATCCTATTTTTGTCAAACCACAAGGATCTTTCAACTACAGTTGCAAAAGAAGCTTTAACAAGAGATTTAGACCCCTTTCACACTGGGGCCACAGTAAAGCGGCACACTTTTGGGTAAAAAAATCTCACGTGTCACAGTGTGACATGGGCAGGGCGTTTTGGAAGTGCTAAATACAGCATTCCCAACCCACCCCAAAGATGCTGTTTGGAGGATTTTTTGTAACGTTCCGCAAGCGCACCCCCCAAGTGTGAAAAGTCACACTTGAATGAATGGGGGGTGGTTTTCAGGTGCTTAGCAGAGGCTATTTCGAGCGATAAAGCACCTGAAACCACCCCAGAGTGAAAGGGGCCTTAAACCTCTTATCCATGGATTCTTTAAAGCACAGTTTTCTCTTGCAGTGGGGGGGGGGGGGGGGGGGGAGGGTGGAGTTTTGAGTGGGAATCAGGTGACATATATCTCTGTTCTTCAACACAAAAATTGTGCTTTGGAGGTACAAATATCTTTTTAGGATTTGACCAGTCACCTTATAAAGATTTCTCAGCCACAGTGCATAGGAAAGGTCTTGGCTTAGGAGTACATTCTAGTAACCCTAAAGCCCCGTACACACGAGAGGACTTATGTCCGACAGACTTCCGAAGGAGTTCTGTCGGAGTTCTGCCGGAGTTCCGACGGAGTTCTGACGGACTTTTCGGCGGAGCGGACTTGGCCACACACAATCACACTAAACTCCGACGGATTCGAACGTGATGAGGTACGACTGGATTCGAATAAGGAAGTTCATAGCCAGTAGCCAATAGCTGCCCTAGCGTCGGTTTTAGTCCGTCGGAATAGCATACACACGAGCAAATTTTTCGAAGGGACCGGGTCCGGCGGAGTTCCTTCGGAAAAATTTGAAGCATGTTCCATATTCTAAAGTCCTTCGGACTTTGGCGAGTCAAAAGTCCGTTGCAGCCCACACACGATCGAATAGTCTGACGGACTCAGTCCGTCCGACTTTGGATGTTGAAAAGTCCGCTCGTGTGTACGGGGCTTAAGTCTGACAGATAACATCCATTTTTTGGTGAAAAATGCAGAACTGGCCCCTTCTTTCATAGAATCCCTAATTGAGAACAAACCACACCCTCCTCCTTTTTTAATACGTCCTCCCTCTCCCTGTATGACCTGTTTTATATTTGTTTTAGCTAAGAGAAGAGGAAAAAAATACATAATGAAGTCCCAAATGCCTACATAGGATAGATATGGCCAAAGGAACATGAAAGGGGCAGATTGAACTTAACCTCCAGGGCCTTCTTTCACTCATGGTTAGAGTTTGGCTGAAGACATTTATTATCAATCAACTGTGTTTACTCTTTTTAAATCATAATGACAACAGAAACTACCCAAATGACCCTGATCAAAAGTTTACATACCTCAGTTTTTAATACTGTGTATTGCCCCCTTTAACATCAATTACAGGTTGAAGTTTTTTGTGGTATTTGTGGATGAGGCTCTTATCTTCTCAGATGGTAAAGCTGCCCATTCCTTGGGAAAAAGCCTCCAGTTCCTGTAAATTCTTGGGATGTCTTGCATGAACTGCATGTTTGAGATCTCCCCAGAGTGGCTCAATGATATTGAGGTCAGGAGACTGAGATGGCCACTCCAGAACCTTAATTTTATTCTTCTGTAGCCAATGACAGGTCGACTTGGCCTTGTGTTTTGGATCATTGTCATGTTGGAATGTCCGTCCAATGCGCAGCTTCCTGGCTGATGAATGCAAATGTTCCTCCAGTATTTTTTGATAACTTACTGCGGTTATCTTGCCATTCATTTTGACCAAATTTCCTGTGCCTTTGTAGCTCACACATCCCCAAAGCATCAGCGATCCACCTCTGTGTTTCACAGTAGGAATGGTGTGTACCTTTCATCATAGGCCTTGTTGACTCCTGTAACGGCTCCCCTAATATAAAGGGGGTTAACGCCGTTTACGATGTTCCCTCTTCTGGACACACATCCACTCGCTACCAATATCCACAGCTAAACGACCCTTTCCTATAGGAGCCGACCCCTCTGGCAAAGAGACGAGACGCACTCTGTCCCTTCTGTAGTAGGAATGACTTTATTAAAAACCAACATTGTATTTTTATACACAATTCAAGGCACATGCTTTAACATGAACAAGAGCCCAGCTCCACCCACACATCCCAAGACGTCTGCTATGCTTCAAACGATCCCACCCAATACACATCTTTTCCACAAAGGGTTAGCAGCCAGTCTGTCTGGCACTTTACAATACACACAAGAATAGACTTAAATGAACAATAGAAATGCAAAACAACTTAATTCCTCACAGCAATGACACTTAACCCCCACATACAATATACATCCAACTTATCCACAATGTATTATACAGCCTTGAATATGGCTATCACAGACCGTATCGGGGGTTTCTTTTATTCACCCTGTGTCCAAAGTGACCCCACTGTCACACATCTCCCCTTTCGGCAGGGGACTAACAGAGGAGGGGACCCCAGACGGGTTGACTCCGCAGTTAGTCCATGGGTCCATTCTTCCAATACTGGATAACCCATCAACATTGCACTAGGAGCCCGGGAGGGCGTCGGTTTGCCGGGACAACCCATCAGCATTGCCATTTTGCTTACCGGGTCGGTAGCTGAACGTGAAGTTGTAAGGTTGTAGGGCTAAGCTCCACCGCAACAACCTGCCATTATCTCCGGAGACCCGGTTAAGCCAGACCAATGGGTTGTGGTCGGTGACCAGTGAAAATTCCTGTCCGTATAAGTAAGGGTTCAGCTTTTTAAGGGCCCAGACCAGGGCCAAACACTCCTTCTCCACTGCCGCATAGCTCACTTCCCGGGGTAATAGTTTTCTACTCAGGTATGCGACAGGGTGTTCTCCCCCATCCTCCCCAACTTGGCTCAGCACCGCCCCCAGTCCAAACATGGAAGCATCTGTGTGGACAAGAAAACGCTTGCTAGGTACTGGGGCAGCCAAGACAGGGGCATTTACAAGTGCTTGCTTGAGGGCTAGAAACGCGGATTCACAAGCTGGAGACCAGAGGACTTGCCTAGGTAAATTCTTTTTCGTCAGGTCAGTCAGGGGTTTGGCGATAGCACTATAATTAGGGACAAAATGTCGGTAGTACCCTGCAGTTCCCAAGAAGGCCAAGACCTGGGTCTTAGTATGGGGTGTGGGCCAGTTAGCTACTGCCTCTACCTTGGCTGGCTCGGGTCTCTGGTTCCCACACCCCACTCGGTGCCCCAGGTACTGCACCTCCGCCATCCCTAGAGGGCACTTGTCTGGTTTCAAGGTCAGGCCTGCGGCCCGAATTTTGTCCAGAACCACTCCTACGTGAACCAGGTGCTCCTCCCAAGACCCACTGTAGATCGCAATGTCATCCAGATATGCACATGCAAAATCCTGGAAGCCATCGAGGAGCCTATCCACCATACGTTGGAAGGTCGCCGGGGCATTTTTCATTCCAAATGGCATGACCTTAGACTGGTACAGGCCAAATGGGGTAACAAATGCCGACTTGGGGATAGCATCCTCGGCCAGGGGGATCTGCCAATAACCTTTACACAGGTCTATTGTAGTTAAATAACGTCCCCTGGCTATACGATCTAGTAGTTCGTCTACCCTGGGCATCGGGTAGGCATCGGTGGTGGTCTTCTCGTTGAGTCGCCTGTAGTCCACGCAGAACCGGGTAGTCCCATCTTTTTTAGGCACCAGGACTACAGGCGAGGCCCAAGGGCTGTCAGAAGGCTCAATGACTCCTAACTGAATCATCTCCTGTATCTCCTTCCGCATTTCCTCTCGGACTGCTTCAGGGATACGGTAGGGGGGCTGGCGGAGGGGTGCTTGTCCAGGGGTCTCTACCTTATGTACAGCCAAGGTCGTATAGCCCAGTCTTTGGGAGAACGTCGCCTGTTTCTCACACAGAAGCTGCTTAGCCTGTTCCTTCTTTGTGGGGCTTAACCGGTCTCCTAGCTGTACAAGGCTAATGAGGTCGGTCTGGGGCTCTCTCTCTAGTAAGTCAGGGAGGGGTAAACCTTCTGAGTCGTCCCAAGCAGGGGCACATACTGCAGCAACATCCTCCTGCCGTTCCTGATACTCCTTCAGCATGTTCACATGAAAGGTTCGCTGGATTCTTTCATCTGCACAGCTGGCAATGACATAGGTAGTATCACATACCTGGGCTACTACTTTATACGGGCCCTGCCAAGATGCCTGCATCTTGTCGGTCTTCACAGGCTTGAGCACTAAGACCTTCTGCCCAACCTGGAAGACCCGCTGTCGGGCCCCCCGGTCGTACCATCTCTTCTGTCTTCCCTGGGCCGTCTGGAGATTCTCTCTTACCATCAGAGACAGTTGCTCCATGCGGTCCCTGAGTTCCAGAACATAGGGTACTATGGGGGTCCCTTCTTGCTCTGTCTCTCCCTCCCAGTGTCCTCTGATGAGATCGAGGGGTCCGCGGACCCTTCTCTCATAGAGTAAGTCGAAGGGCGAGAACCCAGTAGATTCCTGGGGTACCTCTCTGTATGCAAATAACAGGTGAGGCAGGAATCTCTCCCAGTCTCTGCAAGAGTCCGAAAAGGTCCTCAGCATTTGCTTGAGGGTCCCGTTAAAGCGTTCGCAGAGACCATTAGTCTGGGGGTGGTAGGGGGAGCTCAGTAAGGGCTTAATATTGCACACCTTCCACAACTGCCGGGTGAGTACCGCGGTAAACTGGGTTCCCTGGTCAGAGAGAATCTCTTTAGGGAACCCCACTCTGGTAAAAATCTTAACCAGGGCATCAGCTACTGTCTCTGCTTCAATGTTGGACATAGCTACTGCCTCTGGGTAACGGGTGGCGTAGTCCACCACGGTGAGAATATACTTCTTTCCGGATGGACTAGGCCGGGCCAGGGGACCCACAATGTCAACGGCTATGCGGTAAAAGGGCTCCCCAATAATAGGCATGGACATGAGTTTAGCCTTAGGGTGGTCCCCCCTCTTCCCTATCCGTTGACATGTGTCACACGTTTTGCAGTATTGTCGCACATCCTGGCTAAAATTGGGCCAGAATAAATTCTGTGTGATCCTATGGGCCGTGTGACGGAACCCTAGATGTCCCGCTAGCGGCACATCATGCCCGATTCGCAGAATCTCCAGCTGGTATTTCTTAGGTACCACCAGCTGTCGTTTCTGCGAAGGGGCCTTACTTCTCTGAGATGGCTTAGGGATCCTATACAGTCTATCCCCATCCCATTCAAACAGCTCCCCATCTATTTCCCTTTCCTGAGTATCTGCCTTAGCCCTATACTTGTGTAAGGTCGGGTCCTCCTGAGTTTCCCTCCCGAATGCTTCTGGGGTATCCCAGCCTAGGTGCGCCTGATCTAAGGTACGTGTTGGGGAGGATAGTCTCACCTGGGTCTCTGCAGCAAGTGGGCCGGTTCCAGCAGTACGTGTCTGTGCACGGGTAGTCACAGGGTTGACTTCATCGGGGCCCATCGGGGTGTAAGCAGAAAACAGGGGGGCCAAATCATTCCCCAGTAGTACATCCGCAGGCAAGTCCTTCATCACCCCCACATTCACGTGTCCCGAACCAACCCCCCAATCCAGGTGAACACGGGCCACAGGTAGCCGGAAGATGGTACCTCCCGCTACTCTTACGGCTACAGTGTCTCCTGTGTGTTGGCTCTCTGGGATGAGGTTCTTCCGTAGTAGGGTCATGGTAGCGCCGCTATCACGTAAGCCATTGGCTACCGTTCCATTAACCCGGACCGTCTGCCTGTGTTGTTGCCTGTTGTCCCGGTTAGCTGCTTGTATTGGATCAGCCTCGTGCAGGACGCCCCAATGTTCTTCCCCCTCAACGCAGTGGGCCGCAGGCATGGGTGTGCGGGGGCTCCCCCTTGCTGGTTGTCTCCATGACTGGGACTGGATGGCTGGATTTAATGGACAGTCTGGCTTTTTGTGCCCTAGCTGTTTACATCCGAAACACCTGATGGGTTGTGCATAGTCCTGGGAGTTGAACCTGGGCTGCTGAGGATAAGTGGCCGCTGGGGTCGGTGCTGAAGCTGTGTTAGAGGCTGATAAACTGGGCCGAGATGGTGGATAGCGCTCGCTTCCGCCTGACCTTCGAGAGTCCAGATATTCATCGGCCAAAGTAGCCGCTTGCTGTACAGTCCGTGGTTGCTTATCTCGTACCCAATCCCATAGTACCGGAGGGGTGTGGTTAAAGAACTGTTCTAAGAGTACTAGTTGGGTGATGTCCTCTATGGTATGAGCGTGGCTTCCCTGGATCCAGCCCTTAAGGTCTCGCTGCAGACGATGTGCCCACTGCACGTATGTTATGTGGGTTTGTTTCCGAGATTCTCGAATCTTAATCCGGCTGGCTTCGGGTGTAATGGCAAATCGGGCTAGCAGAGCTTCTTTTACCCGATCATAGACTTTAGCGTCCTCATCCTCCAGGGCCCGATACGCATCCGCCGCTCTGCCAGTTAAATTACTTGCCAGTAAGACGACCCAATCTTGGGGCAGTACTTCATGTATCTGGCATAGTCTCTCAAAGTCCTGCAGGAATGCTTAAATTTCCTCCTCTCCCTCCTTAAATAGTTTGAACGCCCGAAAGGGCAACTTACGGAGAGGCGCTGCATCTTTAGGTGTTGTCTCCGATTGCCGTATTTCTGCCATTCTCTGTTCATGTTGCCGCTCTAGTTCTCTCTCCTGTCGCTCATCCTGCAGCTGGATGTCTCTAATGGCATTCTGTATGGCGGTCTCTGATGGGTTAGCACCATATAATGCCACCCGCTGTCGAACTCGTTGCTGAAACAAGTCTTCAACTGACCGGGGTCCTGCATCACCATCCCTCTGATCCATCTCGGTTAGTTCCCTGATCAAGGTGGCCTTGTTCTTTGTCCCACTGGTCCCTCCACGGCTCTCAAGTAAGTCTTTCAGTGCGGCTTCCCTGCAGGCTGCATAGCTGGTCATTTACTGTGGTGGTTTGAAGTGTCCCAGTAACTGGAGGGAAGATCCCGCTGCTGCCACCAATGTAACGGCTCCCCTAATATAAAGGGGGTTAACGCCGTTTACGATGTTCCCTCTTCTGGACACACATCCACTCGCTACCAATATCCACAGCTAAACGACCCTTTCCTATAGGAGCCGACCCCTCTGGCAAAGAGACGAGACGCACTCTGTCCCTTCTGTAGTAGGAATGACTTTTTGAGATCTCCCCAGAGTGGCTCAATGATATTGAGGTCAGGAGACTGAGATGGCCACTCCAGAACCTTAATTTTATTCTTCTGTAGCCAATGACAGGTCGACTTGGCCTTGTGTTTTGGATCATTGTCATGTTGGAATGTCCGTCCAATGCGCAGCTTCCTGGCTGATGAATGCAAATGTTCCTCCAGTATTTTTTGATAACTTACTGCGGTTATCTTGCCATTCATTTTGACCAAATTTTCCTGTGCCTTTGTAGCTCACACATCCCCAAAGCATCAGCGATCCACCTCTGTGTTTCACAGTAGGAATGGTGTGTACCTTTCATCATAGGCCTTGTTGACTCCTGTAACGGCTCCCCTAATATAAAGGGGGTTAACGCCGTTTACGATGTTCCCTCTTCTGGACACACATCCACTCGCTACCAATATCCACAGCTAAACGACCCTTTCCTATAGGAGCCGACCCCTCTGGCAAAGAGACGAGACGCACTCTGTCCCTTCTGTAGTAGGAATGACTTTATTAAAAACCAACATTGTATTTTTATACACAATTCAAGGCACATGCTTTAACATGAACAAGAGCCCAGCTCCACCCACACATCCCAAGACGTCTGCTATGCTTCAAACGATCCCACCCAATACACATCTTTTCCACAAAGGGTTAGCAGCCAGTCTGTCTGGCACTTTACAATACACACAAGAATAGACTTAAATGAACAATAGAAATGCAAAACAACTTAATTCCTCACAGCAATGAAACTTAACCCCCACATACAATATACATCCAACTTATCCACAATGTATTATATAGCCTTGAATATGGCTATCACAGACCATATCGGGGGTTTCTTTTATTCACCCTGTGTCCAAAGTGACCCCACTGTCACAACTCCTCTCCAAATGTAGCATTTATGGTTGTGGCCAAAAATCTAAATTTTGGTCTCATCACTCCAAATTACTTTGTGCTAGAAGGTTTGAGGCTTGTCCTCTGTACTGTTTGGCGTATTGTAAGTGGGATACTTTGTAGCATTTGCGTAGTAATGGCTTCATTCTGGCAACTCGACCATGCATCCCATCTTTCTTCATGTGCCTCCTTATTCTGCATCATGAAACAGCCACACCACATGTTTTCAGAGAGTCCTGTATTTTACCTGAAGTTATTTGAGGGTTTTTCTTTGCGGGTCCAATGCTCTCTTTCAAGATTAATCTTAGTGGTTCCCATGCAAGAGCAGGGATTGGGGTTTGATTTAAACCTTTCACGGTACCAAAATGAAATGAGTTCTAGATCTCAAATATATAAACCGGTTCTGAATATCCGCTCTTTCCGCATGGAGTCAATCTGATTAGTGGTCTCCATCCTACAAGGTGGAGAACTTCTGGCATCAATAGACATCAGGGA